>NC_141874.1:176208056-177564306 GCF_056163025.1 Triticum urartu
TGAAGCTGCTTGCTGTCATGGGCCCAATGCCCTAGCTCCAGGCACCTAATGCAACAAGTGTGTAGCTTGCACTCCGCTCTGCTGGGCAATGGTCCTTTCCCAGGCACTTGGGCGCCATTGTGGCCCTCTCGCTCTGCAGTGGGGGCGCGCTGGGCACTCCATGAGGCTTCCTTTTGGATTCCTCCAACTTGCCTTCCTTGCTAGGGTGACATTCACCACTGGTGGTGGTGACATAGTGCACCTCTGACTGAAGTTGATGGGTGGCAGCCATGAACTGAGAGACCTGGTGCCCTGGCAAATGGGCAGATGTGCCTTCCTTCATATGACCCTTGCTCATTCAGTGTCACGGTATCCCTTGCCACAGAGTATAACCGAACCTGGTCCAGTGTGCTATGTTATCCTGTATCCACTCGTGCTATGTGCATGTTTTTCCAACAGCTAGGCGAAGAGCAGATCGTGTCCTTTACGTGGTCGAAAGTACAATTTACTCTTTAGTTTTATGGTTTCTCTTCACTCTCTGAACTTCAGTTCTTTCGTGAAATAAGCATCTTTGCAGTATCTCAAATATGTAGTATTTCTGTGAAAAGATAGATGCAACACAAGGCAAACTACAAATGCTATAACAATGTTTCCCTCGCTGCAGATTCATCAGGATGATCTCAAACAAAATGTCCTACTTCAGTTGCTTGCTGTTGTAGCTAAGCAACCGGCTTTTCACCAATTACGTTCGGTCGAGCAACTTGGTTACATAGCACTGCTTAGACAGAGGTATGGTGCCCTTGTTTTGATTATATTCTTAATTGTGTAATAATGTACTATGTTCTTTGCTTTGGTTTTGTATAAATGTTACTAATTATAGCTGACCATGCAATTCTATTTACCCAGAAATGATTCAGGAGTCCGTGGGTTGCAATTTATAATCCAGTCAACCGTGAAGGTACATATATTTTCTGTCACAATTCCATTCGCGTAGCTATTCTCCTGTGCTAATAAATTTGGTTGACAGGATCCATCCAATCTGGATGCCAGGGTTGAAGCTTTCCTGAAGATGTTTGAAGTCACACTACACGAAATGCCTGATGCAGAATTCAAGGTTAGATGAACCCTGGAACTAGTATTCATTGACAGCATGCTGTAGCTTTCTTAGATTTGTCTAATCATTTATTTTAAACAACGTATGGCTCAACTTGCAGAGTAATGTCAATGCTCTCATTGGCATGAAACGGGAGAAATACAAGAACATAAGGGAGGAATCAGCATTCTTTTGGGGGGAGATTTCTCAAGGAACACTGAAATTTGATAGAAAGGAAACAGAGGTATGTCTTAGTTGTTGAGGGAAAGTTGTACTTGAACCCTGCTGTTTTTTGACGCCAAAATAGCCCTCTGAATTACGAGACAAGGTAACCAGCCTTGTCAAGTATTGAAAACCGTTACAACCCCCCAGCATGGTTGGGGAGGCGGTATTGCATATGTGGCATGTGACAAAGCTCTCTGATTTGGAGCTGACATGAGAGAGGCCCACATATCATTGTAGTTGCCTATTTTTAAATACTCCCTCCGATCCAAGTGTCATGGTTTTAGTTCAAATTTGAACTAAAAAACACGACACTTGTTTTGGATCTAAGGGAGTATTTTTCTTCATCTCCATCCCTTCACCGATTCTCTCTCTCTCTCTCTCTCTCTCTCTCTCTCTCTTTCTGGGTGTACTGCCCAGGTTTGCAAGTTCTTGATGATGGTGAAAACGAAATGGCCTTAGCCGATGTGAGTCAAATGGTGGTGGCATACATAGAGACGTGGTGTGGCGCATTGGTCGTGGAGACAAGAGGCGAAGGGACATGGAGGTGACATTGTGTAGGGAGCTTTAAGAAGACCGCATGAACACGGGTACAAGGTAGGTTAGACAAAAATGACCGTCCAGTCTGTATGCCCAGAGAAGGGCAGATAGGGAGATCAGCTGCATCCATCATTTTAGCCAGCACAGGCAGATGGCCTTTTTTGGGCAGGAAGTGAAGCAGTCAGATCCTTCTCATCAAACTAGAGTGCACAATCAAGTTACTGATCACCCACCGTACTCAAATCTCCATCATCTGCACCATCTCCTCTCAGATTAGGGATTTGGCTGTCACTGGCTGGGTCTGCTGCCTTCGGGGGTGGGTTGCAGCTGCTCCATCGATGTGCACAGCTTTTTCTTTGACTCTGTGTGGATATGAACAATGGGCTGCGGCTGCTTGCAGTGTCAGTGAGGAAGAATTGAACAGTGAAAGGAGAGAATAGCATGTTGTGCCCACTGGTCACACCATGCGTGCAAAACCACCCTGTGAAGCACCTTAGAATATAGTGGAATAAGGTTATTTGTAACTGTTTTTACAAACATTAGGGGCCTGGTTACCTGGGTTTAGGGTTCAGGGGGTCATGTAGACTTGTTCGTTTGTTTAATGTGTTGTGCTTGCGGATGTCGTTTTCTTTTTTGAGGAAAAGGCAGTCGTTTTCTGTTTTGGGGTGTTGTTTTTGAATGCTTGGATTTCTGCAATTGCAGATTGCTGCACTGGAGGAGCTTAAGAAGGAAGAGCTGATAGAGTTCTTCGATAATCATGTCAAGGTTGGCGCACCAGAAAAGAAGATCCTTAGCATACAAATCTATGGTGGTCTCCATTCCTCCGAGTACGAAAAGATTATTCATGATGCCCCGCCACCACATTCGCATCGAATAACTGATATATTCAGCTTCAGGAGGTCGAGACCTTTATATGGTTCATTCAAAGGTGGTGCTGGTCAGATGAAGCTATAGGACAACTTCGTTTCGGGTCATATTTACATGTCACTTGAATTGTTCCTACTATAGAAAATAATGTGTGGGACAAATGTTCGCACTTTTGGCTAGGCTGAATATATTCCATACCGAATCTGTCATATCAGTTTGAAATTTTACATGTTGTAATTCTTTTTTATACTGATTATCAGACCTGAAAGTGTTTGACTGGCATACATTCTACACCTGTTTATATCATGAAAGTGTTTGACTGGCATGTAGTTAGCAACCCGCTGAGCACAAGTCAGAAGTAGAGTCTGCTATTGGTTACTATGCTTTTTTTTTTCTGAACTTATTTGGTTATTTAAAGGTCACCCAGCCACACCAAATATAGTTGCATATATTATGTAAATGCAGCGATTGCCATCGCTTATACCAGAGGGAGGGTGTGGCCGCCGTGCGTATTGTTTGGCCGTGCCGGCGTGTGCTGCCACTGCTGTTCTTTTCTGGGTCCCCTGACGGTCGTGTTGCCGCTTATTTCCACGCTGGCTTTGCACGTCATGTGTTCGATCAAATGCGTAGACAGTTTAGATGGATATAAATGGGGACTTTAAAGGGCTACTGTCGGATGACCGGCGCCAGCCCGACCCGCTCGCGGGCACGAATAAATGAGGTGTCCGTCCCCTTTGAGGTATAGCCTCGGACTCGGACGTGAAAGCGACGGGAGAGCACGAGAAGCGCTTTACACGCCAGGTACCGAAGGAGGCGACGAAGGATACAAAGAGCCCCCGGACAAACTGACAGCCCAATTTTGGAATCCAGAGGAAAAGACAAGCGGTTAACTAAAGAGCCATCACCATGTATACTCACAAAAGGCGCTGTGTCATCTATGCGTGTATGTATGCTAGCTGCAACTGTTCCGCCGCCTGATGAATCTTTACACCCTAAAAGCACCCGGATCGGTTTCGAGTCCTTCTATATATTGTTTCCGCTCAAGAAAGCTTTTGCTAGTTTCGCTTTTCCACGTATATATATGTCTTGTCAATATATGTATCCAAAGGTAAGGCTACCACGAGGTTCATTCACCCACTGCCTGTAGCACCGATGCACGGGCAGGCAGGCAGGCTCGTCCTTGGTCCACTGGGTTTTCCATCACGGCCTGACCGCATGCGGACGGACGGGCCGTGCCACTTGCACCCTGGCTGGCTGCCACCACGATCCCGCGCCGCGCACCGAGCTATACTAGCGAGCTAGCTATCCACCCACCAGCCTGATTTGATTTGCTCCACCACCTGCATCGATGATTGGAGTCCCCTCGCAACTTGTCCTTGCCAACTCGATCGGCCACTCACTCAATCGCAATCACCAGATCGTACCACGGCGCTGCCGGCAATCCTGCTGCTGATTTGTCCTCCACGGCTCCACCCACCCAGCCCCAGCTACATGCACAAAGATGGTCCGACCCTCCTCGTGCATGGACCTGCAGCGCAGCGCTGAGTCAATCGGCCGCACCCTACAAAAAAGTCTGCGAGTCATACATACAGATACGGTGCAGATCAATCAACTGGTCTTTGGGCGGCCGGACGATGCGTCCACGGTGTCCACCGGCCAGTCCTGCCCATCCCGCAGCTGAGCCAACTAACCTCATCGCCATGTATGTGTATATATAAATTCCATTCCCAACCGATCGGATCATTCTACATGCAACCCGTTTTTTATTTATTCCACACGCGGATCACAAGTCCAACCCGGCCATCCTCGAAACTCGGTTCGTGCTCGGAAATGCATGAGCGCGTCGCATCGGCGCCGAACGACCGCCGCTGCTCTTCTGTTGTATGCTATCTCGCGCCACATGGTCAGGGGATTTTGGTGTCTGCTGCCGTTGTGGTGGTTGCGGCCCTTCCTTCCTGCTAGTACTAGTATAACCTATTCGATGTGTTGGCGCCCCTTCTACATCCGTGCCGAAGGATATGGGATTCAAGCCCATGATACATTTTTTTAAAGTCAGATTTGGCAAGCCAATTCCGTAAGCCACTCAGCCATGCCTCCAAGTTGTTAATCGAAATTGGATGTGCCGAGTTGGTTGCCCGAAGATCCATTGCGTAAGCTGTAGCGCGCCTACTCTTATTTACTGAGGGAGAAAGACTAAAAAAGAGGGCTCCGCTCCGATTTCCTTGTAGAAACCACAGTCTTCCTTGCAAACTACCAGAAGAGAAAGTAGCAAAAAGATTAAGTGATCTTGGATGCCCTTCCATCAAGGCAACAATGTCACCCTGTGCTCTAAAAACTACAGATCACCATTCAAGGCCGTACCGGGGAAATCAAAGGCCCGGTGCAAATCAAAATTAGGCCCCAAGTACGAAAGAAACAATAATATTTTTTGTCAGCCAGTGTAGTTTTTCATAAAAAATACACCAGTTGAAAGCAGAAGTCTAAAAGACTTGTAGATAGCACGTACCTAATTTGCTTTTTTAGATGTACTATGCTATGTTGGAAGAGCTGTAAGATTGAGAGAGTGCTGAGAGGAACTGATGGATCGTGATTAGAGAGATGCGTAGGGTGGCTTGGTGTAAAATATTTCTAACCGTTCTTTACTCTAATACTTTTTTCTGTGTGTGATTCTTTACTCTAGTACCTAATGCTTCAATTAACACCTTGATTAACAAAAAAGGGGTCCCTATGGTGTTGGGGGGCCTGTTCGGTCGCTCCTGTTGCACATGCTCATATACGGCAATGTCACCATTACCAGGCATCCAAGAACAGAAAGCAACGTTACATCAACGTCGCTATGCAGAAGATATTACAGGTTTAAGAAAACTACAATAAACCATCACAACATAATAAGGTGTTTTAAACATGATAGCCGAAAAGAGAAGGAAGAAGCATCACACTGCTTTGTCTCCCTTCCCGCGCCTTCAACTGCGGTGCATCTTCCTCCAAAAGGGTAAAGCTTTATTGGATCTGAAGCACTCCAAAACACCATTCTTGAACCGCCTTAAAGACTTTATTTGTTGTCATTTATAGAATTTTTACCGCCCACATCAATCTTCTTTGATTTTTTTGTAAAATAATCCAATCATTCAGCCATCTAGCAATCATACTTATAGGGACATAGGGGTCAGTAATTCTTTTTTCAAAAACAGTGCAATTTATGATCTTCCAGATAGCCGAGAAAACCATAGAAATGCCGATAAATATCAAATGTTTATCTTCAGCATGGAAATTTTGTATCAACTTTCTTAGAAATATCAAGCAAGTTGAAGGCACATTTTACAATGTTCCATAACATCCTAGCTAATGAGCATTTCATAAAAAGATGTTCAATAGATTCATCTAACCCACAAAAGGGGCAAGCTTTGCTCCCACCCCATCCTTTCTTGATCAAATTATCTTCTGTCATGAACTCAGGATACTAATTCTCAAAACCAACCACATAGATTTTTAAATTCTCCGAGGGATTTTAGTTTTCCACATAAACTTGTGTGGATATCTAACACCGTTCTCAAATAGGATTCTATAATAAGATTTAACAGTGCGAGCGCCATTTTTTATCAAAGTCCATTTGTTAGCATCTCTATCTCCATTAAGGGTAATCCCAGCACATACATCTTTTATACGATTCCACAATTCAAGGGAATCTCCAAGAAGAGTTCTTCTAAACTAGATTTGGTCAATCCCTTTACTAAAAGCATTAGCAAAATATTTTCTTATTAAATAGATATTGTATAATCTAGGGAAGTTGAGTTTAAGGGGTTTATCCCGTATCCACCAGTCTTCCCAAAATCTAACATTTTCCCCATTGCCAAGAGAATTTTCATAAAGAAAATAAATGATTTTTGAAACTTAGCAAGCCTTTCCAAAATTGTGAGTCCCCTTGTGTGGGTTTAATTACAATAAGGCATTGGTTTCTTTGATATTTTTGTCAGAATCTTGCCCCAGTCCCTCAGTGTTAAAGATTTTCCACAACCACTTACAAAGTAGTGTCTGATTCATAATAGACAATTTCTTAATACATAGGCCTCCTAAATCTTTTGATATGCACACCTCAGAATCCCTAACCAAATGATATATTATTTCTCTTTTCTTCTTATTTCCAGAGTATTCTGGCTCTAAAGAAACATCCCTTTTCTTTACCCCGACTGGAAGTCCATAAAAGGACATCATGAAGTTAGGTATGCCATTAAGAGAAGGTTGTATTGGAGTTACTCTACTTCCACTAGGTAGCTAGGATCCTACCTTCCCAAGTGCCACATTTATTTTCCATCTTATCCTTAGAGTTTTTCAAGGTTTATTTCTAATTCTTTTTTCATCCACTGCCATCCCTAAATATTTTAGAGGAAGGATTCCAAACTCCCAATAGGGCAAGTGAATATAGCAGCAAAGTTAGTTGATTTACCCCCCCCCCCCCCCCCCCAAATAAGAACAACTCATTCTTATGGAAATTAAATTTTAATCCAGACATCTATTCAAACAAGCAAAGTATAAATTTCAAGTTATGGGCACTATCATAATCATCTTCCAACATGAAAATGGTGGCATATGCATATTGCAGCATGTTAACACCATTTTTGGTACATACCATATTTTCTAGCATTACTCATTAAGATGGACGAGGCATATGCAAGTAGATCAAACATCGAGGGGGGTAGATCATCCCCTTGTCTCAAGCCCTTGTGGGTAGGGAAGTAGGGCCCCGATATGATCATTAACTTTAATACCTACACTCCCCTAATAGTGAACATAATCCAGTCAACCCATTTATTAGGGAATCATTTTAATTATAGCATTTGTAAAACAAGGGCCATTTTATCTTGTCATAAGATTTTTCAAATTGCACCTTAAATATCAAGGCACTTGTTTTCTTAGCATGAATACTATTTAAAGCTTCATGTAAAATCATCACACCTTCCATAATATATCCCCCTTTCACAAAAGTTGTTTGTAGTGGGGAAATCACCTCTCCAACTGCTACAATCAATCTATTCATGATGACTTTAGTGAAAAATTTAAAAACTAACATTTGATAAGCCTATAAGTCTATAGCTTTGTACCTGATTAGCATCTTTAATATTTGGTACTAAAGTAATAATGCCATAGTTAAGTTTGGATATATCCAAATTGCCTTCATGAAAATCATCAAATAAAGCTTTTAGATCAAATTTGACAAACTCCCAGAAGTGATGGTAGAATTCAGCAGTGAACCAATCGAGGGCACGAGACTTGTTATGTGACATTTTGAAAACCACTTCTTTAATTTCCTCGAAGGAGAACGGTGCAGTTAATTTATCTACAACTATTCCAGGAATTACTTTGGGATTCTCAACATCCAATGTGATGGTAGAGACCTCAGGGTCTCCAAACAATTATTTGTGTAAATTGATAATGTAGTTAATTAGGTCACTTTCTCTCTCCCTCAATCATGCCTCCCCCTGATCAAAAGCATTAATATTATTTTTCCTTCTCCTGCCATCGGATTTGGCATGTAAGGCCAACTCCAACGCACTGACCCATTTTTTCAGCCCGCGTCCATTTGGGTCCGAGCGGACAAAAAATATGGCCCAACTTGCATCATCACAAAAACAGTGGATGCCCATGTCGTCCTCCCCTTGTCCTCCCATGGCTAGCTAGCCCATCTGTGGCATACACACCATTCTCCCCCCAACCAACAATACACCCTCTTCACCATCATCGCCGCCCACTTCCAGCCTCTGCGTCAGCGCTCCACCGATGGCCTCACCATTTGCCGCATCCATCACTGACCACTTTTGTCATCATTGTGGCCGCCACAACCATGGCTTGCCTACTCCTCGGCCACCGCCGGCAGCCCACCGCTACCCCTAGGGCCTTCACCGGAGGACATGGAGTTCGACCTCCGTCTCCGTGGAGGTGCCAAGGAAGGCTCCATTAACCGGCCATGACTTTTCGCCACCCCACCCCGTCGCTGTCCGCAAGGTGTTCGGTTGTTTGCCCAACTCGATTGAGGTACGATTTCAACATGGTGGACGACTCAAATGAGTTTTTTTTACAATAATTTCATAGGTTTGTCGTCTGACGATGATGCTGATGTTGTGATAGCTACTTTGGTCGTCAATGAGCACATTGCTAGGCAGGGGCCAAGGTTTAGGGGATCAATCACGGGCCATGCTTCGAGGTTGAATCGTAACACAACGAGCGGCCATTGCCTACTCTACCGATCGTTTCAAGTTCAGTGACCCACTATTCCCTCCCAAGCTTTTCCAACGGTGCTTTCGGATGGCGATGCATGTGTTCAACCATACTCGTGAGGGAGTGGTGGCGTACGATTACTTCAAATGCAATTATGATGCCCTTGGAAAGGTTGGCTTCTCCTCTTATCAGAAATGTACCGTAGTTGTTCGTATGCTTGCATACGGAATTCCAGGTGATCTTGTGGATGAGTATGTCCGCATTAGTGAGTCTACATGCTTTGCGTCATTGTTCAAGTTCTACAAAGCTATGGTTGTTGTGTTTGGCTTGGAGTACTTGAGAGAACCAACTCCTGTAGATACAACTTGGTTGTTAGCGATCAATGAATCCCGAGGCTTCCCTGGAATGCTTGGAAGCATTGATTGTATGCACTGGAAGTGGAAGAACTGCCCATTTTCTTAATAGGGGCTATACAAGGGACATGTTAAAGCTTGCACGGCCATATTCGAAGTTGTGGTATCACACGATCTTTGGATTTGGCACTTCTTTTTCGACATGGCACAAGTTCTCACAATGACATCAACGTGCTTCAACGTTTTTTGGTGTTCACGAAGGGAAGTCCCTAGAGGTCAACTTTGAGATCAATGGCCACAATAGGACATGGGATACAACCTAGAGCTAAGATGTCTTGAGTTCAAAACCATATTAAGGGAGTATTTAACAGCTGACATTGATCTCACACCTAAGGACTAAATGATCATAGACATGAGGGGGAGTGTTGAAATATATTGCCATCCTCTCTCCATCAATTCAGATTTTTGCATAAATTGGGGGGAGCCTAAACTCAATACATATTACAGAACAAAATAATCAACGCGCTCCTAAGATATTGGAAAGTTCTATATGTATATTACACTGCCATGCACCTCGAGCTTGTGTTGATTAATCAATGTTGTGCCATGTTTCCACAAATATCTAAGTGGAATTTTTGTATCCGATAGAAAAGTACATACTCCACTACATGTGAACTCCTCGACCCAATCCAAGAGTTGAATGAAATCAATGAGTTATCTTGAGAATCAATTAGTGGTTGGATTGTTAGGAGGATGATGGTAACCCCAACCGACCAACCTACAAGGGTCAAATTATACGTCTGACGCTTTGTTATCTCATCAATGCAGATTATTCTTTTAGTGACAGGTGCTGCTTCCATCAATAGCAAGACCCATGTGGCGATTTGGTTAAATTTGAACCTCTGCAACTCATATACGATGTCCAGTAGGTGTTGTATCATGCCATCTGTGACTCCATCCATCAAAATGGACACGCCAAATGTCAATGGACATGTCTGAACATGTCTGCATATATTAGATAGTGGTGTGGCCATCCAACCCTGTGCACCAAGTATCTTTGCCCGTCCGCGCGGCTGCTACTTGTGAGCTGTGTTGGGATTTTCCCAGAAAAGGAAGGGTGATAACCCACAAGTATAGGGGATTGTTTGTAGCCTTCTTCGATAAATAAGAGTGTCGAACCCAACGAAGAGCTAAATATAGAACAAATATTCCCTCAAGTTCTATCGACCACCGATACAACTCTACGCACACTTGGTGTTTGCTTTACCTAGAACAAGTATGGAACTATTTTGCAAGAATAAGACTACGAGCTTTGAGAGAATAAAACTACGAGTGAATTGCAAGGTAACAAAAGTGGATAGATTTTGTCAATAGGAAAGTCATTTGTCCCTAGGCAATCGATAACAAGTACCGGTAATCATTCTTGCAATTCTATATGAGGGAGAGGCATGAGCTAACATACTTTCTCTACTTGAATCATATGCACTTATGATTGGACCCCTAGCAAGCATCCGCAACTATTAAAGATCATTAAGGTCGTGAAACCCAACCATAGCATTAAGTATCAAGTCCTCTTTATCCCATACGCAACAACCCACCTACTCGGGTTTAAGCTTCTGTCACTCTCGCAACCCACCATAAGAAAATTATGAACGCATTGCAACACCCTACAATGAGGGCCCCTCACGTTTGCACGAGACAGAGGGCACCGTAGGACAACACCATAAATAAAATAGACAATCATACCAACCAAGATCACGATTAACCCACAGGATAAACGGATCTACTCAAACATCATAGGATAGCCAAATACCATTGGGAAATAATATATGGAGTTGAGCACCATGTTTAAGTAGAGATTCCAGCGGGGAGAAGGGGTGTTACACCGCTGCATAGAGGGGGGGGGAGAGTTGGTGTTGACGGTAGCAAGATTATTGATGTAGATCGCCGTCACGATTCTAGCCCCGGCGGCACTCCGACGCCACCGGGAGAGAGAGAGAGAGAGGGAGAGAGTCCCCCCCTCCTTCTTCTTCTTCCTTGGCCTCCCCCCTAGATGGGAGAAGAGTTCCCCCTCTGGTCCATGGTCTCCATGGCGGCGGAGCGGCAAGAGCCCCTCCGAGATTGGATCTCGCTCTATGGTCTCTTCTATTTCGCATTCCCTAGATATGGCCGAAAACCGTTTCTTATATTTCCGGAGATCCGTAACTCGGATTGCACTGAGATTTTAACATGATTTTTTCCGGATATAAGCTTCCTTGCGCCTGAAGTAGATCTCCAACTAACGAACAAGGTGAGCACAACCCACCACCACGTGCCTGGCCCTTGGGGCGCGCCCTGGCGTCTTGTGGGCACTGTGGGCCCCCGTTTGTGATGATTCCAACTCCCAAAAATCACATATATTCCAAAATAATTCTCCGTAAAATTTTATTGCATCTGTACTTCATTTGATATGGACTTTCCGCGAAACAAAAAAATATGCAACAAATAGGAACTGGCACTGGGCAGTGGATCAATAGGTTAGTCCAATAAATCATATAAAATGTTGCCAAAAGTATGTGAAAATTGTATAATATTGGCATGAAACAATAAAAAAATATAGATACGACGGAGACGTATCAGCATCCCCAAGCTTAATTCATGCTCTTCCTCGAGTAGGTAAATGATAAAAAAGATAATTTTTGATGTGGAATGCTACCTACCATAAACTTGATCATAAGTATAGTCATGGCATGAATATTAAGACATAAGTGATTCAAAGCAATAGTCTATAATTTGACATAAATACATCAATACTCAGGCATCTCAACAAACAAACATGTCTTTCAAAATATCAATGCTAAAGAAAGCTATCCCTGCAAAATAATATAGTCTTGTGATGCTCTGTCTTCTTAACACAAAGTATTTATCATGCACAACCCCGATGACAAGCCGAGCAATTGGCTCGTACTTTTTAACGCGCTTCAGCTTTTTCAACCCTCACGTAATACATGAGCGCAAGCCATGGATATAGCACTACGGGTGGAATAGAGTATGATGATAGGGGTAAATATAGAGAAGACAAAAAAGTAAGAAAGTCTCACACCGACGCGGCTAACCAACGGGCTATGGAGATGCCCATCAATTGGTATCAATGCGAGGAGTAGGGATTTCCATGCAATGAATGCACTAAGATCTATAAGTGTATGAAAGCTCATTATGAAAACTAAGTGGGTGTGCATCTAATCCTATAATGAAAAATTCTCACTAGTATATGAAAGTGAGAACATAGGAGACTCTCCATATGAAAAACATGGTGCTACTTTGAAGCACAAGTGTGGAACTAGCATGCCCCTTCTCTTTTTTCTTTTTTTCTTTCTTTTTTTGTTTTTTCTCTCATTGTCCGGAGTCTCATCCCAACTTGTGGGGGAATCATAGTCTCCATCATCCTTTCCTCACTAGGGTAATGCTCTAAAAATGAATAATGATGATCATCACACTTCTATTTACTTCTAACTCAAAAGAAATAAAAATTACAACTCGATACCTATAACAAAATATGGCTCTATATGAATGCCTCTGGGAATGTACCAGGATGTGCAATGATCTAGCGTAACATATATGAAAAATGATGAACGGTGGCTGAGCCAAAAGTACTATATCAGCTATATGATCATGCAAAGCAATATGACAATGAATGCTCAAGTCATCAAAATGGAAGCGATGAAAGTTGCATGTTAATATATCTCGGAATGGCTATGGAAAGGCCATAATAAGTAGGTATGGTGGCTGTTTTGTGGAAGATATAATAAGGCTTATGCATGATTGTCGGTGTACTAGAGTAGAGGTACCCTAGTATCCCGAACTTGTGCACGGGCAGTCGCAGCATCCCGCGGCAAGGCTTGCCGGGTGACCGCCAAGGTCCTCCGTAGTTACTTTGGAGCCATTCAAGGACAAAGTATCCAAGCCAAGGAGACAAGACCCCGGCAAGAGGAGCTTGCCGGGAAGGCCAACCAAGGCATATCCAAGCCAAGGAGACAAGACCCCGGCAAGAGGAGCTTGCCGGGAAGGCCAACCAAGGCATCTCAAGGAACTTGCCGCGGCGCGCCACGCGTCCCGACAAGGCCCGGTGAGCGACAAGCTCCCGGAAGCGACAAGACAACGACCGCGGCAAGGCACTAGCCGCGGCAAGCCACCACTCTGTGTCCGCGCTCCAGCACATCCACCAATGTGTCGCTCTGGGACCCTTCCAGGCGTACGTGGCGGGAGGCTGCGCAGCCAGCGGTGCGCGGTGGCAAGCGGCGCTGACAAGATTGCCATCGTGGCGAGCGGTGGCGTCCCTGACGGTCCCTTTTGCACTATTTAGGTGACGCAGACGGGCATTTAATGCCCTTGTCCCCTACCGTTAGGGTTAGGTATGATACACTGTAGCAGGTAGCTGTACCAACCGCAGCACCTTTCCATTTTTACCCTTGTCTATGTTGCCACCTGTCGGTGACCCCTTGAGCATATAAAAGGAGGCCCATGCGCAACGTAGTGGGGGGTCGGCAAAACAGAGAACACTCATGCTCGGTCTCGTTAGCTGCTGGAGTGTACTGTAGCACTCCGCGCTCCCGAGCAAGAACTCAATACAAACCACAAAGCAGGAGTAGGGTTTTACGCATCCGTGCGGCCCGAACCTGGGTAAACTGCTCGTGTGCTTCGCCTCGATCCGCTCTTCGTGCGACCCTCGCCCCCGCCGAACCGAAAGGGACTCGGTCCGCCGGTCCCATAGGTGCTCGTGGGTCAGTACCCCGGCATATTTGGCGCGCCAGGTAGGGGCGTCGAGGTTGTGTGAACCAGATCCGGCGTTCACACGAGCTAGATCTTCATCATCTTCATCGACATGCCGCCGAAGAAGAAGGCTTCGGAGGCGGCTGCTCCGTCCGCGCCGAACCCACCACCGCCGGAGCAAACGGCCGATGGGGCAGACGCCGGCGGAAGAACGGGTGTCGACGAGGGAGCTCACGGTGCTGCCAGGTCCAAGGACAAGGTTGCGCTGCCCATCGGCGGCGTAGCCGCTCCCACAACGACCGGGCGCACTCTAAGACCTCGGCGTCCGTACATGCACCGCGCCCATCTCAGGAGGCGCAGGACCGGCAGCGTCATGGTATTCACAGTACCATGCATTTGCTGGACCAAGATCGAGCTGGTGGATCACGGAGTGCTCAAGACCAGCATGCACGCCAACATGCTGGCACGAGCGAGGCACGGTTGCCTGGACGGGATACTGCTCCTTCCAACATAGTTAGAAGTCCGAGCATATCCCACTCCTTGCACCGTTCACCACCGCCACCCACCACTGCAGCAGAAGCTTTGGCGCGAGCTCAACTGCTCCTGGACTACCCTCCAACGGCAGACAAGATCGACGACTGGAGGGCCACCATTCAGAGTCTCATCGGCTTCGCCAACGACGACACTCAACGGCAGTCGAGCACGTCGCAGCCGCGGCAAGTCAGCCAGGCACGAGCCGGTGGCGACAAGACCGGTGGGGGTGCAACCACTGTGCGCTCTCCGCCCCGAAGGCCAAGATCGCCGACTCACCGGATCCACCTCGACAGCGACTCCACCGCGTTATCAGATCCACGAGCTCGTCGCGATCAGCGCCAAGTCCTTCATGAACGACAGCAAGAAGACGCTCGTACTCGCATCGAGCGCCAAAGAGAAGCGCGGCGTCAATCGGACCAGCGCGCTGGGCCCTCTGTCGACATGCATGCGCCAAGGGAACCAGGCGGCTTGCTGTACACGGTAGGTTGCCCTGCGTTTACTCGTGAGCTGCGGCAAGTCCATTGGCCCAGCACGAAGAATTTCAAGCCAGATGTACCAGAGAAGTACGACGGCAAGTCGCATCCGTCGGAGTTCCTCAGCATCTACACCATTGTGGTGCAGGCTGCCGGGGGGCGGGACGACAAGATCCTTGCCAACTACTTCCCGCTGGTGCTAAAGCCCAACGTCAGGTCCTGGCTCATGCACTTGCCGGACAGCTCCATATCTTCCTGGGCAGACCTATGCCATCAGTTTGTCGGCGCCTTTACAGGCGGCCACAAACCTCATGGCCAAGAGAGTGACCTTCATCTACTCGCCCAGAAGGAAGGAGAGCCCCTGCGCAAGTACATTCAGAGATTCAGCCGTGTACAGCACAATATCCCAGATGTCCACCCTGCCGCGGTCATCAGCGTGTTCCATCAGAACGTGCGTAACCGCAGGATGCGGGAGGAGATGGCGATGTGCAAGATCAGAGACGTCAGTGAGCTGTATGCCCTGGCCGACAAGTGTGCACGTGCTGAAGAAGGAAGGAAACTCCCCGGAGTGAATACAGGAGCAGGAGGATCTGACAGCGAGGATGCTGCCCCGGCAAAGAAAAACCGGTGACGGAACAACAGGAAGAAGAAAGGCAAAGATGTGCTAGTCGTTGAGCAGTCCGGCAACGAAGGTGGCGCCAAGAAAGCCAAAGCTGGTAGCTCCGGCAAGGAGATTGCCGCATGCACCAACTGCCAGGCTGTGGCGATCGCCGACAAGCAGGACGGCACCGACAAGCAGTACTGCAAGATCCACCGCACCAAGGGCCATGACCTCCAGAGCTGCAAGAAGGTCGAGCAGCTTGTCCAGCAGCAAAAGGCTGAATACGAGCGACGTGACAAGGAGAGGGCCCAAGGAGGCGCTGGAGAATCCGACAAGAAGCGCGCCGGCCGGGGAGGACGCTGCGGCAAGGCCAAGCAGCGGCAAGGAGACAGACCTTCCCGCGGCCGCGACAAGGATGAAGATGACGACGACGACGAAGACATGGATGATGTCGAGACCAGTGAGCAGGAGTTCCAGAAAGCCACAGAGGTCTTGTGCGTTGACGGCGGTGCTTCTCTGCATACTTCGCACCGCCAACTCAAGCAGTGGGTGTGGGAAGTCAATGCGGCGGAACCACCTGTCGAGTCACGCAAGCTTCTGAAATGGTCTAGCACGCCTATCATCTTTGATATTGAGGACCACCCTGATCGTACAACTGCGGTCGGGTGCTTGCCGATGTTGGTTTCACCAACTATCCACAACTTCAAGGTCACTAAGATGCTAGTTGACGACGGGGCCGGCTTGAACCTGATCTCCTCCGCTGTACTCCACAAACTCCACATCCCTGACAACGAGCTTGAAGAGACTGGCACATTCCAAGGAATCAACCCGGGAAGGAGCAAGCCGAAGGGGAAGGTCACGTTGCCAGTAACATTTGGCAGCGAGTTGAACTTCAGGACTGAGAGGGTCACTTTTGACGTTGCCGATTTTCCATTGCCTTACAATGGGATACTCGGCCGTCCAACACTCGCCAAGTTCATGGCAGCCTTTCACTACGCATACAACATGCTGAAGATGCCAGGCCCGATAAGCGTCATCTCTGTCCCTAGCGACAAGAAGGATGCTCTTATCTGCGCCGACAAGATCTACCGGGAAGCGGCAGCCGCAGCAGATCGCAAATCACCTGCCGTTGAAGCTCCCGGGGGGAAGAAGAAGACCAAGTCCAACAAGAGTTCTGATGCCCACTCCGGCAAGCGCACCTCTTCGGAGTGCTGCGCTGCCGTCGAGGACGCACCATCGAGCTCCACCGGCAAGTGTAAGAAGGCGATGGCAGCTCCACCAGAGACAAAGAAGGTGTCCGCCAAGGAGGACGGCACTGGTGGTACCTTCACCATCAGTGCCACTCTCGACCCTAAATAGGAAAGCGCGCTCATTGCTTTCCTGCGGGCGAACGTCGACCTGTTTGCGTGGCAACCGTCTGACCTCCCCGGTGTTCCCAGGAAAGTAATTGAGCACCATCTTGCCGTTTGTCCTCATGCGCGGCCCGTCAAGCAGAAGGTCAGGAAGCAAGCAGTGGAGCGCCAAGAATTCATTGCAGAAGAGATCAAGAAGTTGGAAGCAGCAGGCCTTGTCAGAGGAGTGCTCCATCCTACGTGGTTGGCCAATCCTGTAGTCGTGCGCAAGGCAAACGGGAAATGGAGACTTTTTATCGACTTTACCGATGTTAACAAAGCTTGTCCCAAAGACCCATTTCCTTTGCCGCGCATTGACCAGATTGTTGACTCCACGGCCGGATGTGACTTGCTTTCATTTCTTGACGCATACTCAGGATACCATCAGATCTTCATGGCAGAAGAAGATGAGGAGAAGACCGCATTCATTACTCCATGTGGCACGTACTGTTTCATACGGATGCCTTTCGGTTTAAAGAATGCTGGTTCAACATTTGCAAGGGTAGTCCATGTCGCTCTGTAGCCACAAATGCACAGAAATGTGGAAGCCTACATGGATGACATAGTGGTCAAGAGCAAGGACAAGGCGACTCTGATTCAAGATTTAGACGAGACCTTTGCAAATATGCGCAAAATCAGCCTCAAGCTCAACCCCGAGAAGTGTGTGTTTGGAGTCTCCTCCGGCAAGCTTCTCGGGTTCTTCGTGTCTCAGTGGGGAATCGAAGCCAATCCCGACAAGCTCAAGGCCATTGAACAGATTGATGCACCAAAGCACGTCAAGGATGTACAAAGACTTGCCGGTTGCATGGCTGCTCTCAGCAGGTTTATCTCTAGGTCTGCTGAGCGCGCCCTGCCATTTTTCAAAATATTGAAAAAGATAGGTCCAATGAAATGGACTCCGGAAGCGGAGGCTGCGCTGCAAGACTTAAAGAGATACCTGTCCTCCGCTCCAATACTTGTCGCACCTAAGCCACAAGAGAAGTTGCTGCTGTATATAGCGGCAACCAATCAAGTGGTTAGTGCTGCGTTAGTAGCAGAGAGGGAGGCAGATGACGAGCCAGCAACCACGGCAAGCGCACCCAGCGACAAGCAGGGGGCTTCCCCGACAAGCTCTGGTCCTGACAAGGATGGATCTGCGCAGACGCGCGAGGAGATACAGAAGAAAATGGTACAGCGCCCAGTTTACTTTGTCAGTTCCCTTCTGCAGGGGGCTAGGTCAAGGTACTCTGGCGTGCAGAAATTGCTTTTCGGCCTTCTCATGGCCTCGAGAAAGCTGCGCCATTACTTCCAAGCACATGAGATCACAGTTGTCACTCGTTTTCCGCTGAAGAGGATACTACAGAATCCAGAAGCGACAGGCAGGATTGTTGAGTGGGCACTGGAACTGTCAAGCTTTGGCCTCAAGTTTGAGAGTACTTCAACTATCCAAAGCAGAGCATTGGCAGAATTCATAGCAGAATGGACGCCAACACCAGATGAAGAAATTCCAGAAACGAGCATCCACGTTGAGGAAGCAAGCAAAGAGTGGCTGATGTACTTTGATGGTGCCTTTTCGCTGCAAGGCGCCAGCGCTGGCGTGCTGCTTGTCGCACCCATCGGAGAGCACCTCAAGTACGTAGTCCAGATGCACTTTCCCAAGGAGCAAGCAACAAACAATACTGCAGAGTATGAAGGCTTGCTTGCCGGTCTCAGGATCGCGGCAGACCTTGGGATCAAGAAGCTCATTGTCAGGGGTGACTCGCAGCTTGTCGTCCGCCAAGTAAACAAGAGCTATCAGAGTCCGTTGATGGAAGCCTACGTCGACGAAGTGAGAAAGCTAGAAGAGCACTTTGACGGCCTATAGATGGAGCATGTTCCAAGAGCTCAGAACGACATTGCCGATGGCCTATCAAAGTGCGCCGCACTTAAGTTACCTGTGGAACCAGGGATCTTTGTGCTCAAGCTGACTCAACCGTCCGTAACGCCATCAACTGGACAGAGCAAGAAGAGGAAGTTGATTTCTGGTGACTATTTTCTGGCAGAGCTTCCCGAAGCCGCCGCCAAGAAGGTCCCCAAGATCAATGCCAAGAGCGCTGAGGAGCAGTCTGCTCCGGCAAGCCCTAGGGTTTGTTCCGTTGAAGCAGAGGCTCCCGATAAGTTTTGCTCCGGCAAGCTTGTCGGGGAACGTCAAGCTCCGGCAGAGCCGCAGGTTCTCGCCGTAGAAGCGGATGTTGCCGCAGCAGCTGGAATCAACGCCAAGAGTGCTGAGGAGCAGTCTGCTCCGGCAAGCCCTAGGGTTTGTTCCGTTGAAGCACAAACTCCCAACAAGTTTTGCTCCGGCAAGCTTGCCGGGGAACGTCAAGCTCCGGCAGAGTCGCAGGTTCTCGCTGTAGAAGCGGATGTTCCCGCAGCAGCAAATTTGCCTTTAGTCCCTGTTGTCGAGCCACAAGCTCCAGCATGGGCACAACAGATTGTCCGTTTCCTTCAGACAGGAGAACTTCCCGAAGAGCAAGAAGAAGCGGAAAGAGTAGCCCGGCAGTCAAGTATGTACCAGTTTATCGACAAGACACTGTACAGAAGAAGACTCAACGGTGTGAAATTGAAGTGTATTCACCGGGAAGACGGACAAAAGCTGTTGGCAGAGATACATGGAGGCATATGTGGTCACCACATTGGCGCAAGAGCACTTGCCAGCAAAGCATTCCGGCAAGGTTTCTTTTGGCCGACAGCCCTCCAGGATGCAACTGCACAAGTAACCAAGTGTGAAGCGTGCCAGTTCCATTCCAAGCAGATACACCAACCAGCTCAAGCTCTCGAGACAATCCCTTTATCCTGGCCATTTTCGGTCTGGGGGCTCGACATCCTCGGCCCCTTTCCCCGAGCAATCGGGGGCTTTGAGTACTTGTACGTTGCAATCGACAAGTTCACAAAGTGGCCGGAAGTGGAAGCAGTGAGGAAGGTGACATCACAGTCAGCAGTCAAGTTCTTCAGGTCGATTGTTTACCGCTTCGGGATCCCTAACAGGATAATCACCGACAACGGTACGCAATTTACGAGCCGCACCTTCATGCAGTACGTCCAAGATCTTGGCGCCAAGATCTGCTTCGCTTCCGTTGCTCACCCGAGAAGCAACGGTCAAGCGGAGAGGGCAAATGCTGAAGTGCTGCGTGGGCTCAAGACCAGGACTTTCGACAGGCTGCACAAGTGCGGAAGAAACTGGATCGAGGAGCTGCCGGTGGTTCTTTGGTCGATCAGGACGATGCCAAATCAAGCCACTGGCCAGACACCTTTCGCTCTAGTCTATGGAGCAGAGGCAGTTCTCCCCACGGAACTCGTATACGGGTCACCTCGAGTGCTCGCTTATGATGAGCTTGAGCAAGAGCAGCTGCGACAAGATGACGCGCTGCTCCTTGAGGAAGACCGTCTTTAGGCTGCTGTGTGAGCTGCTCGCTACCAGCAAGCTTTGCGCCACTACCATAGCCGCAAAGTTAATGCGAGAAGTCTCGAGGAAGGCGACCTTGTTCTTCGGCGTGTTCAGTCCGCCAAGAATTCCAACAAGTTGACGCCGAAGTGGGAAGGCCCTTACCGGGTGAAACGAGTCACTAGGCCTGGCGCTGTCCGCCTTGAGACCGAAGATGCCATTCCGGTGAGCAACTCCTGGAACATTGAGCATCTTCGTAAGTTTTACCCGTAAGGCGCGGTTGCCGGAACCTGTTCCGGCAACCACCTTTTGTACAAGTCTTGCCGCTGTTGCATGTAATCCTTTGTACAAAGCCGGGCGCAGACCCCGTGCATAAGTAAAGCTCATGTGCTCCGCACATCTTGTCAATTTCATGCTTTCTATTTTTTGCATATGTGATTTGACACTTTGTGCAGCACCTACTCCCCGGTAAGCAATAACGAGCCGTAAGGCTCCATATCTTTATTTTTCTCCTCTTTCTTTTTTCTCAAGGAAAGGAAGGTTCCCTCGCCCACAAGTTTGCCAGGGGGGAAAGGAGAAGATAATGGTATGGACCAGGCGTCGTTCAAGAAAAGTTTCGCCTTACCGGGAAGCAAACGACAGAAAAGCTAAGTTGCCAAAGTTTGAGCAATCATATTTTTTAAAATTTTAAGTTATCTCCCTTGAACGACCGCACTTTGTATGGAAAACCTGTGCGTGGAGGAACCAACTCGTAGCTAGTTGCGCCCTTACTTTGTTTCGAGTCCGCTCAACAACTTAAGTGAGCTGCGACTAGTTGCGACAAGGTTTCTTGTCGGTAGCGGCACCGCCAGCAGGCTGCTGACGTCCCGCACTCAGCGCTCGCGGCTAAGGTTAACTTTCCGCTGCGCCAGCTCGCCCTCCTGCGTAAACAGCTTCTCAGCGGCAAGCCGCTGTTGCTCTTCAACTTTGGCCTTCTCAAGGAAGAATGCCTTCTGCTCTTCGGCGAGTTGCTCCCGCTCCTCTGCCAGGGACCGGAGAGCTTGCTGGTTGAGACCCCGGAGCTTCTCCGCGCGCTTCTCGATGTCCGCTCCCGCCTTCGCAACAAGCGCCTTGCGGGATTCCAGCTTGGCTTGCCGCGCGCGGTAGAGCGACAACAGCTTCTGCAGAAGCCGCTCCTCCTCAGGCTCGCCGCTGCTGCTGCTCGGCGCATCAACTAGCGTCAGCCCAGCGGAGGCAAGCACTTCTCCATCAAAGCTCTCTCCCTCGACCGGCGCCCTGGAGCTTGACGCCCAGGGGAGGTTGATGAAGACGCCATCGCCGGCCTTCAAGTAGACGCTTGGCTGGGGCTCTTCGGAGCCTGGCGCTGCGGTAGCGGCGGACGGGTCGGCGGTCGACGCAGCGCCTGGCGCTCCTGCGGCCTCAGGGCCGTCAGTGCGATCGCCAGACCCCCCGCCAGCTGCTGCAGCGGCAGCTTTGGCGGCCTCGTCGCCGGCGGGATCATCAGCGCCGGCGGGATCATCAGCGCCGGCTGCTTCTTCAGTGACAGCGGCGTCGTTGGCAGCAACCTCGATCTCCATCGGCTCCGCAGCAGATGGGTCTGATTGCCGGAAAAGGGGAGAAAAGTTAAGCAAATACCCAAAAAGAAGAAGAACCCAAGGGAAGCTTTGAAGAGAAGATTACCTCTACTGGGTTCAGCAGTCGTAGTCTCCGTCGCCGGGGGAATGCTGGTGCTATTCCTTGCCGGAGGACTCTCCCTTGGCGTTTCGGGGGCGGCCTCCGGGCGCTCCTGGTGGGGCTTCTCTGCTCCTACACAAATCAACAGTCAGATGTCAGTAAAGAAAGAGTACCCTGCTGTCGCGGTGGGTTCGTCCTCGATGACAATCACCGGGACCTTGGCTCTCTTCGCTGCTCTCTGGGCCAGAGTCCTGAAAAGGAATAAGGTCAGAGTAAAGCAAATGAGATACAAGACAAAACAGCAAGAATTGAAGAACTACAAGTACAACAAGAGAAGCTTACTCTTCTTCTTCTTCCTCGTCGGAGCTGAACGCGGAGAAGTCGAAGTCCGGCCCACGTCCAGCGCGAGGAGGCGGAGGAGTAGTTTCCCTTGGCCGCTTGGCGGGAACACTGGCGGTGCCTGAGACGACCCCGCTCCAGTTGCCGCCGCAGCATGAGGTGCTCCCGCAGCAACAGTGCTTGCCGCGGTGGAGCGCGTCGCGTGGCGCGGCGACTGTTCACTCGCCTGCCGCCCCGCTACGTCCCCGGCCTTGCGGAGACGCCTTCTTGGTGGGGATGGAGGCTCTGCTTGCGGCGAGCTGCCTGAAGATGAGGAGGAAGAGGAGTTGATCTCCAGCGAGCCGCTCGTATCCTTGGCAGGCTCGCTCGACTCGGCGTTATGCCCGGCAAGCACTTTCTCGCCGGCGGGCTCCCCTCGCTCGGCACGGCTTGCCGCCTCTGCTGCATCTGCCTCCTCTACGGTGAATCCAAATTCGCCCACGGCTGCGGCCGCCGCCGCCTCTTCCAGCCTGGTGGCGATGCGTGTCATCTCCGCATCGGTGGTGTCGCGGGTGAGGCTATCCTTTTCGTCGGAGCGGATCGGCACTTCTACCAAGCCGTCAAAGAACTGCCGCATGACATCGTCTGCAGGCTCTTGCCAAGTTGGGACAATTCCATGCGAATCGCACTGCGGCATCATTGCACGAATGCGGTCGAGCGCGGAGTTGTTGCACAGCGGAACGACACCCTGCGGCAACCTGAACACTTCAGGATGTTGAGGGTCGTACTTGAACAGCTCCTGGAGCATCGCGTTGAGCTCCAAAACAGTGAAGTTGAAGTTGAGGCCCGGACGCAGCTTCATGATATCCGCCGCATTCTTGAATTCCCAGGTGGGTCTCTCCTGTTCCTGCAGGGGGGCAATGCGGCGGCGAAGAAAATCTGCGCCAACAGCGCCTACAGTGAGTCCGGCAAGCCTGATGCGTAGGATCCGGGTGACGGCAATCTTAAGCCTATCATCTTCCGGGGCCACGTCACTCCAATCGCTGCCGCGTGCTACTGGGGCTTGGCGCCGGGCGGTAAACGGCTGCGGGTTCTCCTCGACAATCCAGCACCAGTCTGCTCTCCATTCCTCCCACTTGCCGCAGAACTCTCCCTCCAGATAAGTGTCCTTCTTGCCGGCCCTCGAGATCCAGGCGATTCCGCCGGATAAAGGTTCTCCTCTCTCTACTCGGGGCATAAAGAAGTGGCGAAAAAGGGCTACATTGGGATGGACCCCGACAAAGTTTTCGCAAAGATGTGCGAAAACTGCCATGGTCAAAACAGCATTGGGGGTGAAGTCAAGGAGGTGGAATCCGTAGGTGTTCATGATATCGCAGAAAAACTCAGAGAAGGGCGGGCAGAGCCCGCAGTAGAAGAACAAGGCGAAGAAAGGATATCCATTTGGAGCCATTTTCCAAGCGGCGGCTGGAAGTACCTTCGTGCGCGGATGCACTCGTGTCTCCGTCGACCAGAAGAGATAGTAATTCTCCCTCAGCTCCCTCGCGGCAAGCTTGGGGGGGAAGACTGCCCGCTCCTTTCGCAGCGCCGCAAGCCGCTGCGCCTCGGTCGACTTCACAACCTTCCCCTTGTCGGCTCTCGGAGCCATGGCGGAAGTGGTGGAGGAGGTCGACGGCGTTGGTGGTGCTGGTGGCGATGGGGGGCGGGGCGCTGCTCTCTTTCAGCTTTGGGAAGACGAGGGAGCGGCGGAGATTTCCGAGATTGGAGTAGCAACCGGCGAATGGGCGAACTGCCCCTGTTTCCCCTGCTTATAAGGAGGGAGGGGGCGGACGTTCCGCATTTCTGAATAAATAAACCACCCACGATCTCTCCCACGACGCCGCATTCAACGCGTGCCGTTCGGGGAGGGCGCGGTGGATAGGGAGAGAGATACGGCGTAACCCAGGCCGCGCGTGCCCGTGCCCTGTTTTGGGCCTGGCCCAACAGCGCTCGGCACCGTGTATGGCCCAAGCCCAGGGGCTCCTGTCGGTGTACTAGAGTAGGGGTACCCTAGTATCTCGAACTTGTGCACGGGCAGTCGCAGCATCCCGCGGCAAGGCTTGCCGGGTGACCGCCAAGGTCCTCCGTGGTTCCCCTGGAGCCATTCAAGGAGACAAGACCCCGGCAAGAGGAGCTTGCCAGGAAGGCCAACCAAGGCATCTCAAGGAACTTGCCGCGACGCGCGATGCGTCCC
Source organism: Triticum urartu (assembly GCF_056163025.1). Taxonomy (NCBI): domain Eukaryota; kingdom Viridiplantae; phylum Streptophyta; class Magnoliopsida; order Poales; family Poaceae; genus Triticum; species Triticum urartu. The sequence continues at coordinate 176,232,694 of NC_141874.1, forward strand.
GGCAAGGCCCGGTGAGCGACAAGCTCCCGGACGCGACAAGACAACGACCGCGGCAAGGCGCTTGCCGCGGCAAGCCACCACTCTGTGTCCGCGCTCCAGCACATCCACCAACGTGTCGCTCTGGGATCCTTCCAAGCGTACGTGGCAGGAGGCTGTGCAGCCAGCGGTGCGCGGTGGCAAGCTGCGCTGACAAGATTGCCACCATGGCGGGCGGTGGCGTCCCTGACGGTCCCTTTTGCACTATTTAGGCGACGCAGACGGGCATTTAATGCCCTTGTACCCTGCCGTCAGGGTTATGTATGATACACTGTAGCAGGTAGCTATACCAACCGCAGCACCTTTCCATTTTTACCCTTGTCTACGTTGCCACCTGTCGGTGACCCCTTGAGCATATAAAAGGAGGCCCATGCTCAACGTAGAGGGGGGTCGGCAAAAGAGAGAACACTCACGCTCGGTCTCGTTAGCTGCTGGAGTGTACTGTAGCACTCCGCGCTCCCGAGCAAGAACTCAATACAAACCACAAAGCAGGAGTAGGGTTTTACACATCCGTGCGGCCCGAACCTGGGTAAACTGCTCGTGTGCTTCGCCTCGATCCGCTCTTCGTGCGACCCTCGCCCCCGCCGAACCGAAAGGGACTCGGTCCGCCGGTCCCAGCATCCCGCGGCAAGGCTTGCCGGGTGACCGCCAAGGTCCTCCGTGGTTCCCCTGGAGCCATTCAAGGAGACAAGACCCCGGCAAGAGGAGCTTGCCGGGAAGGCCAACCAAGACATCCCAAGGAACTTGCCGCGATGCGCCACGCGTCCCGGCAAGGCCCGGTGAGCGACAAGCTCCCGGACATGACAAGACAACGACCGCGGCAAGGCGCTTGCCGCGGCAAGTCACCACTTGCTGTCCGCGCTCCAGCACATCCACCAACGTGTCGCTCTGGGACCCTTCCAGGCGTACGTGGCGGGAGGCTGTGCAGCCAGCGGTGCGCGGTGGCAAGCGGCGCTGACAAGATTGCCATCGTGGCGAGCGGTGGCGTCCCTGACGGTCCCTTTTGCAAAACTTGTCGGGAGTTTGTGCTTCAACGGAACAAACCCTAGGGCTTGCCGGAGCAGACCGCTCCTCAGCACTCTTGGCGTTGATCCCGGCTGCTGCGGGAACATCCGCTTCTACGGCGAGAACCTGCGGCTCTGCTGGAGCTTGACGTTCCCCGACAAGCTTGCCGGAGCAAAACTTATCGGGAGCCTCTGCTTCAATGGAACAAACCCTAGGGCTTGCCGGAGCAGACTGCTCCTCAGCATTCTTGGTGTTGATCTTGGGGACCTTCTTGGCGGCGGCTTCGGGAAGCTCTGCCGGAAAATAGTCACCAGAAATCAACTTCCTCTTCTTGCTCTGTCCAGTTGATGGCGTTACGGACGGTTGAGTCAGCTTGAGCACAAAGATCCCTGGTTCCACAGGTAACTTAAGTGCTGCGCACTTTGATAGGCCATCGGCAATGTCGTTCTGAGCTCTTGGAACATGCTCCATCTGTAGGCCGTCAAAGTGCTCTTCTAGCTTTCTCACTTCGTCGACGTAGGCTTCCATCAACGAACTCTGATAGCTCTTGTTTACTTGGCGGACGACAAGCTGCGAGTCACCCCTGACAATGAGCTTCTTGATCCCAAGGTCTGCCGCGATCCTGAGACTGGCAAGCAAGCCTTCATACTCTACAGTATTGTTTGTTGCTTGCTCCTTGGGAAAGTGCATCTGGACTACGTACTTGAGGTGCTCTCCGGTGGGTGCAACAAGCAGGACGCCAGCGCCGGCGCCTTGCAGCGAAAAGGCACCATCAAAGTACATCAGCCACTCTTTGCTTTCTTCCTCGACGGGGATGCTCGTTTCTGGAATTTCTTCATCTGGTGTTGGCGTCCATTCTGCTATGAATACTGCCAATGCTCTGCTTTGGATAGTTGAAGTACTCTCAAACTTGAGGCCAAAGCTTGACAGTTCCAGTGCCCACTCGACAATCCTGCCTGTCGCTTCTGGATTCTGTAGTATCCTCTTCAGCGGAAAACGAGTGACAACTGTGATCTCATGTGCTTGGAAGTAATGGCGCAGCTTTCTCGAGGCCATGAGAAGGCCGAAAAGCAATTTCTGCACGCCAGAGTACCTTGACCTAGCCCCCTGCAGAAGGGAACTGACAAAGTAAACTGGGCGCTATACCATTTTCTTCTGTATCTCCTCGCGCGTCTGCGCAGATCCATCCTTGTCGGGACCAGAGCTTGTCGGGGAAGCCCCCTGCTTGTCGCTGGGTGCGCTTGCCGTGGTTGCTGGCTCGTCATCTGCCTCCCTCTCTGCTACTAACGCAGCACTAACCACTTGATTGGTTGCCGCTATATACAGCAGCAACTTCTCTTGTGGCTTAGGTGCGACAAGTATTGGAGCGGAGGACAGGTATCTCTTTAAGTCTTGCAGCGCAGCCTCCGCTTCCGGAGTCCATTTCATTGGACCTGCCTTTTTCAATATTTTGAAAAACGGCAGGGCACGCTCAGCAGACCTAGAGATAAACCTGCTGAGAGCAGCCACGCAACCGGCAAGTCTTTGTACATCCTTGACGTGCTTTGGTGCTTCAATCTGCTCAATGGCCTTGATCTTGTCGGGATTGGCTTCGATTCCCCGCTGAGACACGAAGAACCCGAGAAGCTTGCCGGAGGGGACTCCAAACACACACTTCTCGGGGTTGAGCTTGAGGCTGATCTTGCGCAGATTTGCGAAGGTCTTGTCTAAATCTTGAATCAGAGTCGCCTTGTCCTTGCTCTTGACCACTATGTCATCCATGTAGGCTTCCACATTTCTGTGCATTTGTGGCTCCAGAGCGACATGGACTACCCTTGCAAATGTTGAACCAGCATTCTTTAAACCGAAAGGCATCCGTATGAAACAGTACGTGCCACATGGAGTAATGAATGCGGTCTTCTCCTCATCCTCTTCTGCCATGAAGATCTGATGGTATCCTGAGTATGCGTCAAGAAATGAAAGCAAGTCACATCCGGCTGTGGAGTCAACAATCTGGTCAATGCACGGCAAAGGAAATGGGTGTTTGGGACAAGCTTTGTTAACATCGGTAAAGTCGATACAAAGTCTCCATTTCCCGTTTTCCTTGCACACGACTACAGGATTGGCCAACCACGTAGGATGGAGCACTCCTCTGACAAGGCCTGCTGCTTCCAACTTCTTGATCTCTTCTGCGATGAATTCTTGGCGCTCCACTGCTTGCTTCCTGACCTTCTGCTTGACGGGCCGCGCATGAGGACAAACGGCAAGATGGTGCTCAATTACTTTCCTGGGAACACCAGGGAGGTCAGACGGTTGCCACGCAAACACGTCGACGTTCGCCCGCAGGAAAGCAATGAGCGCGCTTTCGTATTTAGGGTCGAGAGTGGCACTGATGGTGAAGGTACCACCAGTGCCGTCCTCCTTGGCAGACACCTTCTTTGTCTCTGGCGGAGCTGCCAACGCCTTCTTACACTTGCCGGTGGAGCTCGATGGTGCGTCCTCGACGGCAGCGCAGCACTCCGAAGAGGTGCGCTTGCCGGAGTGGGCATCAAAACTCTTGTTGGACTTGGTCTTCTTCTTCCCCCCGGGAGCTTCAACGGCAGGTGATTTGCGATCTGCTGCGGCTGCCGCTTCCCGGTAGATCTTGTCGGCGCAGATATGAGCATCCTTCTTGTCGCTAGGGACAGAGATGACGCTTATCGGGCCTGGCATCTTCAGCATGTTGTATGCGTAGTGAGAGGCTGCCATGAACTTGGCGAGTGCTGGACGGCCGAGTATCCCATTGTAAGGCAATGGAAAATCGGCAACGTCAAAAGTGACCCTCTCAGTCCTGAAGTTCAACTCGCTGCCAAATGTTATTGGCAACGTGACCTTCCCAGGTTGATTCCCTGGAATGTGCCGGTCTCTTCAAGCTCGCTGTCAGGGATCTGGAGTTTGTGGAGTACAGCGGAGGAGATTAGGTTCAAGCCGGCCCTGCCGTCAACTAGCATCTTAGTGACCTTTAGGTTGCGGATAGTTGGTGAAACCAACATCGGCAAGCACCCGAACTTGTGCACGGGCAGTCGCAGCATCCCGCGGCAAGGCTTGCCGGGTGACCGCCAAGGTCCTCCGTGGTTCCCCTGGAGCCATTCAAGGAGACAAGACCCCGGCAAGAGGATCTTGCCGGGAAGGCCAACCAAGACATCCCAAGGAACTTGCCGCGACGCGCCACGCGTCCCGGCAAGGCCCGATGAGCGACAAGCTGCCGGACGCGACAAGACAACGACCGCGGCAAGGCGCTTGCCGCGGCAAACCACCACTCTGTGTCCGCGCTCCAGCACATCCACCAACGTGTCGCTCTGGGACCCTTCCAGGCGTACGTGGCGGGAGGCTGTGCAGCCAGCGGTGCGCGGTGGCAAGCGGCGCTGACAAGATTGCCATCGTGGCGAGCGGTGGCGTCCCTGACGGTCCCTTTTGCACTATTATGTGACGCAGACGGGCATTTAATGCCCTTGTCCCCTGCCATCAGGGTTAGGTATGATACACTGTAGCAGGTAGCTGTACCAACCGCAGCACCTTTCCATTTTTACCCTTGTCTACGTTGCCACCTGTCGGTGACCCCGATTCAAGATTTAGACGAGACCTTTGCAAATCTGCGCAAGATCAGCCTCAAGCTCAACCCCGAGAAGTGTGTGTTTGGAGTCCCCTCCGGCAAGCTTCTCGGGTTCTTCGTGTCTCAGCAGGGAATCAAAGCCAATCCCGACAAGATCAAGGCCATTGAGCAGATTGAAGCACCAAAGCGCGTCAAGGATGTACAAAGACTTGCCGGTTGCGTGGCTACTCTCAGCAGGTTTATCTCTAGGTCTGCTGAGCGCGCCCTGCCGTTTTTCAAAATATTGAAAAAGGCAGGTCCAATGAAATGGACTCCGGAAGCGGAGGCTGCGCTGCAAGACTTAAAGAGATACCTGTCCTCCGCTCCAATACTTGTCGCACCTAAGCCACAAGAGAAGTTGCTGCTGTATATAGCGGCAACCAATCAAGTGGTTAGTGCTGCGTTAGTAACAGAGAGGGAGGCAGATGACGAGCCAGCAACCACAGCAAGCGGATCCAGCGGCAAGCAGGGGGCTTCCCCGACAAGCTCTGGTCCCGACAAGGATGAATCTGCACAGACGCGCGAGGAGATACAGAAGAAAATGGTACAGCGCCCAGTTTACTTTGTCAGTTCCCTTCTGCAGGGGGCTAGGTCAAGGTACTCTAGCGTGCAGAAGTTGCTTTTCGGCCTTCTCATGGCCTCGAGAAAGCTGCGCCATTACTTCCAAGCACATGAGATCACAGTTGTCACTCGTTTTCCGCTGAAGAGGATACTACAGAATCCAGAAGCAACAAGCAGGATTGTTGAGTGGGCACTGGAACTGTCAAGCTTTGGCCTCAAGTTTGAGAGTACTTCAACTATCCAAAGCAGAGCATTGGCAGAATTCATAGCGGAATGGACGCCAACACCAGATGAAGAAATTCCAGAAACAAGCATCCCCGTCGAGGAAGCAAGCAAAGAGTGGCTGATGTACTTTGATGGTGCCTTTTCGCTGCAAGGCGCCGGCGCTGGCGTGCTGCTTGTTGCACCCACCGGAGAGCACCTCAAGTACGTAGTCCAGATGTACTTTCCCAAGGAGCAAGCAACAAACAATACTGCAGAGTATGAAGGCTTGCTTGCCGGTCTCAGGATCGCGGCAGACCTTGGGATCAAGAAGCTCATTGTCAGGGGTGACTCGCAGCTTGTCGTCTGCCAAGTGAACAAGAGCTATCAGAGTCCGTTGATGGAAGCCTACGTCGACGAAGTAAGAAAGCTAGAAGAGCACTTTGACGGCCTACAGATGGAGCATGTTCCAAGAGCTCAGAACGACATTGCCGATGGCCTATCAAAGTGCGCAACACTTAAGTTACCTGTGGAACCAGGGATCTTTGTGCTCAAGCTGACTCAACCGTCCGTAACGCCATCAACTGGACAGATCAAGAAGAGGAAGTTGATTTCTGGTGACTATTTTCCGGCAGAGCTTCCTGAAGCCTCCGCCAAGAAGGTCCCCAAGATCAACACCAAGAATGCTGAGGAGCAGTCTGCTCCGGCAAGCCCTAGGGTTTGTTCCGTTGAAGCAGAGGCTCCCGATAAGTTTTGCTCCGGCAAGCTTGTCGGGGAACGTCAAGCTCCGGCAGAGCCGCAGGTTCTCGCCGTAGAAGCGGATGTTCCTGCAGCAGCCGGGATCAACGCCAAGAGTGCTGAGGAGCGGTCTGCTCCGGCAAGCCCTAGGGTTTGTTCCGTTGAAGCACAAACTCCCGACAAGTTTTGCTCCGGCAAGCTTGCCGGGGAACGTCAAGCTCCGGCAGAGCCGCAGGTTCTCGCCGTAGAAGCGGATGTTCCCGCAGCAGTAAATTTGCCCTTAGTCCTTGTTGTCGAGCCACAAGCTCCAGCATGGTCACAGCAGATTGTCCGTTTCCTTCAGACAGGAGAACTTCCCGAAGAGCAAGAAGAAGCGGAAAGAGTAGCCCGGCAGTCAAGTATGTACCAGTTTGTCGACAAGACACTGTACAGAAGAAGACTCAACGGTGTGAAATTGAAGTGTATTCACCGGGAAGATGGACAAAAGCTGTTGGCAGAGATACATGGAGGCATATGTGGTCACCACATTGGCGCAAGAGCACTTGCCGGCAAAGCATTCCGGCAAGGTTTCTTTTGGCCGACAGCCCTCCAGGATGCAACTGCACAAGTAACCAAGTGTGAAGCGTGCTAGTTCCATTCCAAGCAGATACACCAACCAGCTCAAGCTCTCCAGACAATCCCTTTATCCTGGCCATTTTCGGTCTGGCGGCTCGACATCCTCGGCCCTTTCCTCGAGCAATCGGGGGCTTTGAGTACTTGTACGTTGCAATCGACAAGTTCACAAAGTGGCCGGAAGTGGAAGCAGTGAGGAAGGTGACAGCACAGTCAGCAGTCAAGTTCTTCAGGTCGATTGTTTACCGCTTCGGGATCCCTAACAGGATAATCACCGACAACGGTACGCAATTTACGAGCCGCACCTTCATGCAGTACGTCCAAGATCTTGGCGCCAAGATCTGCTTCGCTTCTGTTGCTCACCCGAGAAGCAACGGTCAAGCGGAGAGGGCAAATGCTGAAGTGCTGCATGGGCTCAAGACCAGGACTTTCGACAGGCTGCACAAGTGCGGAAGAAACTGGATCGAGGAGCTGCCGGTGGTTCTTTGGTCGATCAGGACGACGCCAAATCGAGCCACTGGCCAGACACCTTTCGCTCTAGTCTATGGAGCAGAGGCAGTTCTCCCCACGGAACTCGTATACGGGTCACCTCGAGTGCTCGCTTATGATGAGCTTGAGCAAGAGTAGCTGCGACAAGATGACGCGCTGCTCCTTGAGGAAGACCGTCTTCAGGCTGCTGTGCGAGCTGCTCGCTACCAGCAAGCTTTGCGCCGCTACCATAGCCGCAAAGTTAATGCCAGAAGTCTCGAGGAAGGCGACCTTGTTCTTCGACGTGTTCAGTCCGCCAAGAATTCCAACAAGTTGACGCCGAAGTGGGAAGGCCCTTACCGGGTGAAACGAGTCACTAGGCCTGGCGCTGTCCGCCTTGAGACCGAAGATGCCATTCCGGTGAGCAACTCCTAGAACATTGAGCATCTTCGTAAGTTTTACCCATAAGGCGCGGTTGCCGGAACCTGTTCCGGCAACCACCTTTTGTACAAGTCTTGCCGCTGTTGTATGTAATCCTTTGTACAAAGCCGGGCGCAGACCCCGTGCATAAGTAAAGCTCATGTGCTCCGCACATCTTGTCAATTTCATGCTTTTTATTTTTTGCATATGTGATCTGACACTTTGTGCAGCACCTACTCCCCGGTAAGCAATAACGAGCCGTAAGGCTCCATATCTTTATTTTCTCCTCTTTCTTTTTTCTCAAGGAAAGGAAGGTTCCCTCGCCCACAAGTTTGCCGGGGGGGAATGGAGAAGATAATGGTATGGACCAGGCGTCGTTCAAGAAAAGTTTCGCCTTACCGGGAAGCAAACAATAGAAAAGCTAAGTTGCCAAAGTTTGAGCAATCAGATTTTTAAAATTTTTAAGTTATCTCCCTTGAACGACCGCACTTTGTATGGAAAACCTGTTCGCGGAGGAACCAACTCGCAGCTAGTTGCGCCCTTACTTTGTTTCGAGTCTGCTCAACAACTTAAGTGAGCTGCGACTAGTTGCGTCAAGGTTTCTTGTCGGTAGCGGCACCGCCAGCAGGCTGCTGACGTCCCGCACTCAGCGCTCGCGGCTAAGGTGCCCGCACCGGCAAGTTCCCTAAAAGCGTAGGGCAAAAACATACAAAGGGAGGAATCAAGTAAAGGGAATAACATTGCAATCATTACCCAGAATAGAGTTATATTACAAAGTAGCTTGTCGCGGCTCTAACAGATTGTTTTCATAACATGACCAGCAGCGATAAGAAAAGAAGAAACGGGCGGCCTAGTCTACGCGATCGCCCTCAATCCTCTTGATCCCGCTCACCTTGTCCACAATGGGTGCGACAAGGGTCTTGAGCGCCTCCAGATCAGCATCCGGCAGCAGGGTCTTGAGGACGTTGGTGAGGTTGAGGCCCGGGTTGCGGAAGGCCACCTTCACCAACACCTTTTGAAGAGCTCCCGCGCAGATCTTGCGCGACTCGTCGGCCAGCTGCTTTGGGATCTTCTCTCGGAGCCGCTGGAGGGCCGTCGCCACGCTTTTGAAGAACAAGGTGAGCTTGGCGCTGGGTTGGAGGTTCTCATCAGAGGGATACCCGAGATCCTCCACCGCTCCCGAGCAAGAACTCAATACAAACCACAAAGCAGGAGTAGGGTTTTACGCATCCGTGTGGCCCGAACCTGGGTAAACTGCTCGTGTGCTTCGCCTCGATCCGCTCTTCGTGCGACCCTCGCCCCCGCCGAACCGAAAGGGACTCGGTCCGCCGGTCCCATAGGTGCTCGTGGGTCAGTACCTCGGCATATTTGGCGCGCCAGGTAGGGGCGTCGAGGTTGTGTGAACCAGATCCGGCGTTCACACGAGCTAGATCTTCATCATCTTCATCGACATGCCGCCGAAGAAGAAGGCTTCGGAGGCGGCTGCTCCGTCCGCGCCGAACCCACCATCGCCGGAGCAAACGGCTGATGGGGCAGACGACGGCGGAAGAACGGGCGTCGACGAGGGAGCTCACGGTGCTGCCAGGTCCAAGGACAAGGCTGCGCTGCCCATCGGCGGCGTAGCCGGCTCCCACAATGACCGGGCGCACTCCAAGACCTCGGCGTCCGTACATGCACCGCGCCCATCTCAGGAGGCGCGGGACCGGCAGCGTCATGGTATTCACGGTAGCATGCGTTTGCTGGACCAAGATCGAGCTGGTGGATCACGGAGTGCTCAAGACCAGCATGCACGCCAACATGCTGTCACGAGCGAGGCACGGTCGCCTGGACGGGATACTGCTCCTTCTAACATAGTTAGAAGTCCGAGCATATCCCACTCCTCGCACCGTTCGCCACCGCCACCCACCACTTCAGCAGAAGCTTTGGCGCGAGCCCAACTGCTCCTGGACTACCATCCGCTGCGCTGCCGTCGAGGACGCACCATCGAGCTTCACCGGCAAGTGTAAGAAGGCAATGGCAGCTCCGCCAGAGACCAAGAAGGTGTCCGCCAAGGAGGACGGCACTGGTGGTACCTTCACCATCAGTGCTACTCTCGACCCTAAATAGGAAAGCGCGCTCATTGCTTTCCTGCGGGCGAACGTCGACGTGTTTGCGTGGCAACCGTCTGACCTCCCCGGTGTTCCCAGGAAAATAATTGAGCACCATCTTGCCATTTGTCCTCATGCGCGGCCCGTCAAGCAGAAGGTCAGGAAGCAAGCAGTGGAGCGCCAAGAATTCATCGCAGAAGAGATCAAGAAGTTGGAAGCAGCAGGCCTTGTCAGAGGAGTGCTCCATCCTACGTGGTTGGCCAATCCTGTAGTCGTGCGCAAGGCGAACGGGAAATGGAGACTTTGTATCGACTTTACCGATGTTAACAAAGCTTGTCCCAAAGACCCATTTCCTTTGCCGCGCATTGACCAGATTGTTGACTCCACGGCCGGATGTGACTTGCTTTCATTTCTTGACGCATACTCAGGATACCATCAGATCTTCATGGCAGAAGAGGATGAGGAGAAGACCGCATTCATTACTCCATGTGGCACGTACTGTTTCATACGGATGCCTTTCGGTTTAAAGAATGCTGGTTCAACATTTGCAAGGGTAGTCCATGTCGCTCTTGAGCCACAAATACACAGAAATGTGGAAGCCTACATGGATGACATAGTGGTCAAGAGCAAGGACAAGGCGACTCTGATTCAAGATTTAGACGAGACCTTTGCAAATCTGCGCAAGATCAGCCTCAAGCTCAACCCCGAGAAGTGTGTGTTTGGAGTCTCCTCCGGCAAGCTTCTCGGGTTCTTCGTGTCTCAGTGGGGAATCGAAGCCAATCCCGACAAGATCAAGGCCATTGAGCAGATTGATGCACCAAAGCGCGTCAAGGATGTACAAAGACTTGCCGGTTGCGTGGCTGCTCTCAGCAGGTTTATCTCTAGGTCTGCTGAGCGCGCCCTGCCGTTTTTCAAAATATTGAAAAAGGCAGGTCCAATGAAATGGACTCCGGAAGCGGAGGCTGCGCTGCAAGACTTAAAGAGATACCTGTCCTCCGCTCCAATACTTGTCGCACCTAAGCCACAAGAGAAGTTGCTGCTGTATATAGCGGCAACCAATCAAGTGGTTAGTGCTGCGTTAGTAGCAGAGAGGGAGGCAGATGACGAGCCAGCAACCACGGCAAGCGCACCCAGCGACAAGCAGGGGGCTTCCCCGACAAGCTCTGGTCCCGACAAGGATGGATCTGCGCAGACGCGCGAGGAGATACAGAAGAAAATGGTATAGCGCCCAGTTTACTTTGTCAGTTCCCTTCTGCAGGGGGCTAGGTCAAGGTACTCTGGCGTGCAGAAATTGCTTTTCGGCCTTCTCATGGCCTCAAGAAAGCTGCGCCATTACTTCCAAGCACATGAGATCACAGTTGTCACTCGTTTTCCGCTGAAGAGGATACTACAGAATCCAGAAGCGACAGGCAGGATTGTCGAGTGGGCACTGGAACTGTCAAGCTTTGGCCTCAAGTTTGAGAGTACTTCAACTATCCAAAGCAGAGCATTGGCAGTATTCATAGCAGAATGGACGCCAACACCAGATGAAGAAATTCCAGAAACGAGCATCCCCGTCGAGGAAGAAAGCAAAGAGTGGCTGATGTACTTTGATGGTGCCTTTTCGCTGCAAGGCGCCGGCGCTGGCGTCCTGCTTGTCGCACCCACCGGAGAGCACCTCAAGTACGTAGTCCAGATGCACTTTCCCAAGGAGCAAGCAACAAACAATACTGTAGAGTATGAAGGCTTGCTTGCCAGTCTCAGGATCGCGGCAGACCTTGGGATCAAGAAGCTCATTGTCAGGGGTGACTCGCAGCTTGTCGTCCGCCAAGTAAACAAGAGCTATCAGAGTTCGTTGATGGAAGCCTACGTCGACGAAGTGAGAAAGCTAGAAGAGCACTTTGACGGCCTACAGATGGAGCATGTTCCAAGAACTCAGAACGACATTGCCGATGGCCTATCAAAGTGCGCCGCACTTAAGTTACCTGTGGAACCAGGGATCTTTGTGCTCAAGATGACTCAACCGTCCGTAACGCCATCAACTGGACAGAGCAAGAAGAGGAAGTTGATTTCTGGTGACTATTTTCCGGCAGAGCTTCCCGAAGCCGCCGCCAAGAAGGTCCCCAAGATCAACACCAAGAATGCTGAGGAGCAGTCTGCTCCGGCAAGCCCTAGGGTTTGTTCTGTTGAAGCAGAGGCTCCTGATAAGTTTTGCTCCGGCAAGCTTGTCGGGGAACGTCAAGCTCCGGCAGAGCCGCAGGTTCTCGCCATAGAAGCGGATGTTCCCGCAGCAGCCGGGATCAACGCCAAGAGTGCTGAGGAGCGGTCTGCTCCGGCAAGCCCTAGGGTTTGTTCCGTTGAAGCACAAACTCCCGACAAGTTTTGCTCCGGCAAGCTTGCCGGGGAACGTCAAGCTCCGGCAGAGCCGCAAGTTCTCGCCGTAGAAGCGGATGTTCCCGCATCAGCAAATTTGCCTTTAGTCCTTGTTGTCGAGCCACAAGCTCCAGCATGGGCACATCAGATTGTCCGTTTCCTTCAGACAGGAGAACTTCCCGAAGAGCAAGAAGAAGCGGAAAGAGTAGCCCGACAGTCAAGTATGTACCAGTTTGTCGATAAGACACTGTACAGAAGAAGACTCAACGGTGTGAAATTGAAGTGTATTCACCGGGAAGACGGACAAAAGCTGTTGGCAGAGATACATGGAGGCATATGTGGTCACCACATTGGCGCAAGAGCACTTGCCGGCAAAGCATTCCGGTAAGGTTTCTTTTGGCCGACAGCCCTCCAGGATGCAACTGCACAAGTAACCAAGTGTGAAGCGTGCCAGTTCCATTCCAAGCAGATACACCAACCAGCTCAAGCTCTCCAGACGATCCCTTTATCCTGGCCATTTTCGGTCTGGGGGCTCGATATCCTCGGCCCCTTTCCCCGAGCAATCGGGGGCTTTGAGTACTTGTACGTTGCAATCGACAAGTTCACAAAGTGGCCGGAAGTGGAAGCAGTGAGGAAGGTGACAGCACAGTCAGCAGTCAAGTTCTTCAGGTCGATTGTTTACCGCTTCAGGATCCCTAACAGGATAATCACCGACAACGGTACGCAATTTACGAGCCGCACCTTCATGCAGTACGTCCAAGATCTTGGCGCCAAGATCTGCTTCGCTTCTGTTGCTCACCCGAGAAGCAACGGTCAAGCGGAGAGGGCAAATGCTGAAGTGCTGTGTGGGCTCAAGACCAGGACTTTTGACAGGCTGCACAAGTGCGGAAGAAACTGGATCGAGGAGCTGCCGGTGGTTCTTTATTCGATTAGGATGACGCCAAATCGAGCCACTGGCCAGACACCTTTCGCTCTAGTCTATGGAGCAGAGGCAGTTCTCCCCACGGAACTCGTATACGGGTCACCTCGAGTGCTCGCTTATGATGAGCTTGAGCAAGAGCAGCTGCGACAAGATGACACGCTGCTCCTTGAGGAAGACCGTCTTCAGGCTGCTGTACGAGCTGCTCGCTACCAGCAAGCTTTGCGCCGCTACCATAGCCGCAAAGTTAATGCCAGAAGTCTCGAGGAAGGCGACCTTGTTCTTCGGTGTGTTCAGTCCGCCAAGAATTCCAACAAGTTGACACCGAAGTGGGAAGGCCCTTACCGGGTGAAACGAGTCACTAGGCCTGGCGCTGTCCGCCTTGAGACCGAAGATGCCATTCCGGTGAGCAACTCCTGGAACATTGAGCATCTTCGTAAGTTTTACCCGTAAGGCGCGGTTGCCGAAACTTGTTCCGGCAACCACCTTTTGTACAAGTCTTGCCGTTGTTGCATGTAATCCTTTGTACAAAGCCGGGCGCAGACCCCGTGCATAAGTAAAGCTCATGTGCTCCGCACATCTTGTCAATTTCATGCTTTTTATTTTTTGCATATGTGATCTGACACTTTGTGCAGCACCTACTCCCCGGTAAGCAATAACGAGCCGTAAGGCTCCATATCTTTATTTTCTCCTCTTTCTTTTTTCTCAAGGAAAGGAAGGTTCCCTCGCCCACAAGTTTGCCGGGGGGGAAAGGAGAAGATAACGGTATGGACCAGGCGTCATTCAAGAAAAGTTTCGCCTTACCGGGAAGCAAACAATAGAAAAGCTAAGTTGCCAAAGTTTGAGCAATCAAAATTTTAAAATTTTTAAGTTATCTCCCTTGAACGACCGCACTTTGTATGGAAAACCTGTTCGCGGAGGAACCAACTCGCAGCTAGTTGCGCCCTTACTTTGTTTCGAGTCCGCTCAACAACTTAAGTGAGCTGCGACTAGTTGCGACAAGGTTTCTTGTCGGTAGCGGCACCGCTAGCAGGCTGCTGACGTCCCGCACTCAGCGCTCGCGGCTAAGGTGCCCGCACCGGCAAGTTCCCTAAAAGCGTAGGGCAAAAACATACAAAGGGAGGAATCAAGTAAAGGGAATAACATTGCAATCATTACCCAGAATAGAGTTATATTACAAAGTAGCTTGTCGCGGCTCTAACAGATTGTTTTCATAACATGACCAGCAGCGACAAGAAAAGAAGAAACGGGCGGCCTAGTCTACGCGATCGCCCTCAATCCTCTTGATCCCGCTCACCTTGTCCACAATGGGTGCGACAAGGGTCTTGAGCACCTCCAGATCAGCATCCGGCGGCAGGGTCTTGAGGACGTTGGTGAGGTTGAGGCCCGGGTTGCGGAAGGCCACCTTCACCAACACCTTTTGAAGAGCTCCCGGGCAGATCTTGCGCGACTCGTCGGCCAGCTGCTTTGGGATCTTCTCTCGGAGCCGTTGGAGGGCCGTCGCCACGCTTTTGAAGAACAAGGTGAGCTTGGCGCTGGGTTGGAGGTTCTCATCAGAGGGATACCCGAGATCCTCCACCCCCAGCTGCGCTAGCTACCTATCGATATCTGCGGCAGCACTCACGAGACCCTCCGTCCAGTGCTCCACTTTCTCCAACTTCTTGGTCAAAGTGGTCAGCTTCAACTCAAGATCTGCGTTGGAGTCCTTAGCGGCGCTAAGCTCTTTTCCCTTCTCGGCGAGACGAGCCTGCAGCTCTGAGTTGCTGTGGGCGTCCTTCTCCCGCTCAAGCATGAGCGCGGCAAGCTCTTCACCACCCGCCTTGAGATCGGCCTCCAGCTGCGCCACCTTTGTCTCCAGCTCCTTCTTGGCGGCCTCGGCAACTGCAGCGGCATCCTCTGCTTGCTTAAGCGCTCCACCGATTTCTTGCTCACGCGCAGCAAGATCCTCCTCGTGGCTGTCGAGGTTAACTTTCCGCTGCGCCAGCTCGCCCTCCTGCGCAAACAGCTTCTCAGCGGCAAGCCGCTGTTGCTCCTTCAACTTCGGCCTTCTCAAGGAAGAATGCCTTCTGCTCTTCGGCGAGTTGCTCCCGCTCCTCTGCCAGGGACCGGAGAGCTTGCTGGTTGAGACCCCGGAGCTCCTCCGCGCGCTTCTCGATGTCCGCTCCCGCCTTCGCGACAAGCGCCTCGCGGGATTCCAGCTTGGCTTGCCGCGCGCGGTAGAGCGACAACAGCTTCCGCAGCAGCCGCTCCTCCTCAGGCTCGCCGCTGCTGCTGCTCGGCGCATCAACTAGCGTCAGCCCAGCGGAGGCGAGCACCTCTCCGTCGAAGCTCTCTCCCTCGATCGGCGCCCTGGAGCTTGACGCCCAGGGGAGGTTAATGAAGACGCCATCGCCGGCCTTCAAGTAGATGCCTGGCTGGGGCTCTTCGGAGCCTGGCGCTGCGGTAGCGGCGGACGGGTCGGCGGTCGACGCAGCGCCTGGCGCTCCTGCAGCCTCAGGGCCATCAGTGCGATCGCTAGACCCCCCGCCAGCTGCTACGGCGGCAGCTTTGGCGGCCTCGTCGCCGGCGGGATCATCAGCGCCGGCTGCTTCTTCAGTGGCAGCGGCGTCGTCGGCAGCAACCTCGGTCTCCATCGGCTCCGTAGCAGATGGGTCTGATTGCCGGAAAAGGGGAGAAAAGTCAAACAAATACCCAACAAGAAGAAGAACCCAAGGGAAGCTTTGAAGAGAAGATTACCTCTACTGGGTTCGGCAGTCGTAGTCTCCGCCGCCGGGGGGACGCTGGTGCTGTCCCTTGCCGGAGAACTCCCCCTTGCCGGAGGACTCTCCCTTGGCACTTCGGGGGCGGTCTCCGGACGCTCCTGGTGGGGCTGCTCTGCTTCTACAACAAACCAACAGTCAGATGTCAGCAAAGAAACAGTATCCATGCGCGCCTACCAGCGGAAAGCGAACCATATACTTACGCTGGGGGCTGCTCTGGAGAACAGTTGCCGGGTCCGGCAAGGTGGTCTCGGGCGCTCCCCCTGCTGTCGCGGTGGGTTCGTCCTCAATGACAATCACCGGGACCTTGGCTCTCTTTGCTACTCTTTGGGCCAGAGTCCTGAAAAGGAATAAGTTCAAAGTAAAGCAAATGAGATACAAGACAAAACGGCAAGAATTGAAGAACTACAAGTACAACAAGAGAAGCTTACTCTTCTTCTTCTTCCTCGTCGGAGCTGAACGCGGAGAAGTCGAAGTCCGGCCCACGTCCAGCGCGAGGAGGCGGAGGAGTAGTTTCCCTTGGCCGCTTGGCGGAAACGGTGGCGGTGGCCTGAGACGACCCCGCTCCAGTTGCCGCAGTAGCATGAGGTGCTCCTGCAGCAACAGTGCTTGCCGCGGTGGAGCGCGTCACGCGGCGCGACGACTGTTCACTCGCCTGCCGCCCCGCTATGTCCCCGGCCTTGCGGAGACGCCTTCTTGGTAGGGATGGAGGCTCTGCTTGCGGCGAGCTGCCTGAAGATGAGGAGGAAGAGGAGTTGATCTCCAGCGAGCCGCTCGTATCCTTGGCAGGCTCGCTCGACTCGGCGTTATGCCTGGCAAGCACTTTCTCACCGGCGGGCTCCCCTCGCTCGGCACGGCTTGCCGCCTCTGCTGCATCTGCCTCCTCTACGGTGAATCCAAATTCGCCCGCGGCTGCGGCTGCCGCCGCCTCTTCCAGCCTGGTGGCGATGCGTGTCATCTCCGCATCGATGGTGTCGCGGGTGAGCCTATCCTTTTCATCGGAGCAGACCGGCACTTCTACCAAGCCGTCAAAGAACTGCTGCACGACGTCGTCTGCAGGCTCTTGCCAAGTTGGGACAATTCCATGCGAATCGCACTGCAGCATCATTGCACGGATGCGGTCGAGCGCGGAGTTGTTGCACAGCGGAACGACACCCTGCGGCAACCTGAACACTTCAGGATGTTGAGGGTCGTACTTGAACAGCTCCTGGAGCATCGCGTTGAGCTCCAAAACAGTGAAGTTGAAGTTGAGGCCCGGACGCAGCCTCATGATATCCGCCGCATTCTTGAATTCCCAGGTGGGTCTCCCCCATTCCTGCAGGGGGGCAATGCGGCGGCGAAGAAAATCTGCGCCAACGGCGCCTACAGTGAGCCCGGCAAGCCTGAGGCGTAGGATCCGGGTGACGGCAATCTTAAGCCTATCATCTTCCGGGGCCACGTCACTCCAATCGCTGCCGCGTGCTACTGGGGCTTGGCACCGGGCGGTAAACGGCTGCGGGTTCTCCTCGACAATCCAGCACCAGTTTCCTCTCCATTCCTCTCACTTGCCGCGGAACTCTCCCTCCAGATAAGTGTCCTTCTTGTCGGCCCTCGAGATCCAGGCGATTCCGCCAGATAAAGGTTCTCCTCTCTCTACTCGGGGCATAAAGAAGTGGCGAAAAAGGGCTACATTGGGATGGACTCCGACAAAGTTTTCGCAGAGATGTGAGAAAACTGCCATGGTCAGAACGGCATTGGGGGTGAAGTCAAGGAGGTGGAATCCGTAGGTGTTCATGATATTGCAGAAAAACTCAGAGAAGGGCGGCCAAAGCCCGCAGTAGAAGAACAAGGCGAAGAAAGGATATCCGTTTGGAGCCATTTTCCAAGCGGCGGCTGGAAGTACCTTCATGCGCGGATGCGCTCGCGTCTCCGTCGACCAGAAGAGATAGTAATTCTCCCTCAGCTCCCTCGCGGCAAGCTTGGGGGGGGAAGACTGCCCGCTCCTTTCGCAGTGCCTCAAGCCGCTGCGCCTCGGTCGACTTCACAACCTTCCCCTTGTCGGCTCTCGGAGCGATGGCGGAAATGGTGGAGGAGGTCGACAGCGTTGGTGGTGCTGGTGGCGATGGGGGGCGGGGCGCTGCTCTCTTTCAGCTTTGGGAAGACGAGGGAGCGGTGGAGATTTCCGAGATTGGAGTAGCAACCGGCGAATGGGCGAACTGCCCCTGTTTCCCCTGCTTATAAGGAGGGAGGGGGCGGACGTTCCGCATTTCTGAATAAAGAAACCACCTACGATCTCTCCCACGACGCCGCATTCAACGCGTGCCGTTTGGGGAGGGCACGACGAATACGGAGAGAGATACGGCGTAACCCAGGCCGCGCGTGCCCGTGCCCTGTTTTGGGCCTGGCCCAACAGCGCTCGGCACCGTGTATGGCCCAGGCCCGGGGGCTCCTGTCGGTGTACTAGAGTAGGGGTACCCTAGTATCTCGAACTTGTGCACGGGCAGTCACAGCATCCCGCGGCAAGGCTTGCCGGGTGACCGCCAAGGTCCTCCGTGGTTCCTTTGGAGCCATTCAAGGACAAAGTATCCAACCCAAGGAGACAAGACCCCGGCAAGAGGAGCTTGACGGGAAGGCCAACCAAGGCATATCCAAGCCAAGGAGACAAGACCCCGGCAAGAGGAGCTTGCCGGGAAGGCCAACCAAGGCATCTCAAGGAACTTGCCGCGACGCGCCACGCGTCCCGACAAGGCCCGGTGAGCGACAAGCTCCCGGACGCGACAAGACAACGACCGCGGCAAGGCGCTTGCCGTGGTAAGCCACCACTCTGTGTCCGCGCTCCAGCACATCCACCAACGTGTCGCTCTGGGACCCTTCCAGGCGTACGTGGCGGGAGGCTGTGTAGCCAGCGGTGCGCGGTGGCAAGCGGCGCTGACAAGATTGCCATCGTGGCGAGCGCTGGCGTCCCTGACGGTCCCTTTTGCACTATTTAGGTGATGCAGACGGGCATTTAATGCCCTTGTCCCCTGCCGTCAGGGTTAGGTATGATACACTGTAGCAGGTAGCTGTACCAACCGCAGCACCTTTCCATTTTTACCCTTGTCTACGTTGCCACCTGTCGGTGACCCCTTGAGCATATAAAAGGAGGCCCATGCGCAACGTAGTGGGGGGTCGGCAAAAGAGAGAACACTCACGCTCGGTCTCGTTAGCTGCTGGAGTGTACTGTAGCACTCCGCGCTCCCGAGCAAGAACTCAATACAAACCACAAAGCAGGAGTAAGGTTTTACGCATCCGTGCGGCCCGAACCTGGGTAAACTGCTCGTGTGCTTCGCCTCGATCCGCTCTTCGTGTGACCCTCACCCCCGCCGAACCGAAAGGGACTCAGTCCGCCGGTCCCATAGGTGCTCGTGGGTCAGTACCCCGGCAATGATAGAGCGTATCATATCA
This sequence comes from Triticum urartu, assembly GCF_056163025.1. Classification (NCBI taxonomy): domain Eukaryota; kingdom Viridiplantae; phylum Streptophyta; class Magnoliopsida; order Poales; family Poaceae; genus Triticum; species Triticum urartu. The sequence continues at coordinate 176,251,885 of NC_141874.1, forward strand.
CAGGGTTTGGATGTACCGACTCCCGAGGTGAGAAACGGCAATGCATGATACCGTAGAGGCTAGCAAATTGCGAAAAGGTAAGAGTGCATATAATCCATGGACTCACATTAGTCATAAAAAACTCATATACTTATTGCAAAAGTTTATTAGCCCTCGAAGCAAAGTACTACTATGCATGCCCCTAGGAGGATAGATTGGTAGGAAAAGACCATCGCTCGTCCCCAACCGCCACTCATAAGGAAGACAATCAATAATAAATCATGCTCCAAAAATCATAACATAACGAGAGACTATACGTGCATGCTTCGGGAATCACAAACCTTAACACCAATATTCTTACTAACCACAACCGTTTACTAGTACCCCCACATATTCCATCTCTATATCGCAAAACTATTATAAGGAATCAAACATATCATATTCAGTGATCCATAAGTTTTATGTAGGATTTTATGACTAACCATGCAATTGACCAAATCATGTTGACTCTCTAAATAGGTATAAGTGAGGCACGAGAGTTTAATTCTTTCTACAAAAGATCATGCTCTAACAAATATAAGTGAATCAAAAGAGCATTCCACAAATAACAGGTTTCTATGTGAAGAGAAACAGGCAATCCAAACTTCAAAAGATATAAGTGAAGCACATGAAGCATTCTATAAAGCCATACTCAAAAGATATAAGTGAAGTGCAATGAGAATTATATAAATAAACCATGGACTATCTCATACCAGCATGGAGCATAAAAGAAAAATGAAAAATAAACACAAAAGACGCTCCAAGTTTTGCACATATCACGTGAACGAAACGAAGATGAAAACATACCGATACTTGTTGAAGAAAGATGGGATGCCTTCCGGGGCATCCCCAAGCTTAGACGCTTGAGCCTCCTTGAATATTTACTTGGGGGTGCCTTGGGCATCCCCAATCTTGAGCTCTTGCCTCTCCTCCATCTCCTCATATTGAGACCTCCTCGATCTTTGATCACTTCTTCCACACAAAACTCAACAGAAAGCTCGGTAAGATCCGTTAGTATAATAAAGCGAATCACTACTCTGAGTACTGTTGAAAACCAATTCATATTTTGTTTTTGCATTGTAGCTACTGTAATATAAATTTTCCATGGCTTATAACACCGATAAAAATCGATAGTTTCTTCAAAACAAACAAACAATGCATCAAAAACATAATCTGTCTTAAACAGGGCAGTCTGTAGTAATCTGAACATTCACCATACTTCTATTACTCCAAAAATTCTGAAAAATTAGGACAAAATAAAAAAAGTTATAGAAAGACTATGCAAAAAGTTTCAGAACCTTTTGATGTTCCAGTAAAAAATGAAAATTCATGCGCTACAGCCAAAGATTCAGTTTTTGCACCGCACATACCAACAAGCAATCTACTCATCGTAAAGGCAAATCTTGGCACATTATTTTTATAATACAATGGAATTGTATAAGGGGATAATTATTTTTGTGAGAATCTTCATGAAAAATTCTACATTGTTTCCATGAGCATGAACACAAGTGTTCAAGGTCGACCCTCACTTCTCTAATGCATAACTTCCAATCGCTTCTCTTTTGTGAAAAAGTTTTAGGTTCCCCTCTATATTTTTTCTTTTTAAACTTTATAAAAGGACTCAACAGAAATAAATGACTCTCTAAAACTTCTGGGTTGTCTCCCTGGCTGCGCTTTCTTTAAAGCCATTAAGCTAGGCATAAAGTGCTCAAGTAATGGATCCACCCGGATCCCAAAGTATATCAAAGCCAATTTTAATTAACAATGATTTGGCATTTAGTAGTGAGCACTAAGCAACATATATCATGCAATGACGAAGTCTAACTCTCCTCCTATGCATCGGCATGTCATACAAGAACAATTCATGCACATCAAGTAAAGGCCAATACATAGCATAAGTAGTTTCTTGCAATTTTTTCGTGTTGGAAACATAGAGAGGCGGAGATGTAGTTCCTCTCTCATAATAATTGCAAGTAGGAGCAGCAAGCACATGCATATTATATTCATCAAAATCATCATGTGTAGTGGTAGAATGCAACCCATCAATGTAATCCTTAATAAGTGCAAACTTCTTCGCTATAGTATAGTTTGGAGAATTCAAAAAGATAATAGGACTATCATGTGTGGGAGCAATAGCAACAATTTCATTCTCAACATAAGGAACTATAGCAAGTTCATGTCCATCAACAGAATTACTATTGGCATCTTGGCCACAAGCATAGCAATCATCAAGTTCATCAAAAAGGGATATTTCAAATGAATCAACGGGATCGTAGCAATTATCATAGCATTCATCCATCGGTAATCATGAAGGGGAATTAAATAATGTATGAGTTGAAGAGTTACTCTTATTAGAAGGTGGGCACGGGTAGCTAATTCGCTCTTCCTCATTTTGTTCTTCACTCTCCTCATCATCTTTTTCATCTAATGAGCTCATAGTTTCATCAATTTCTTCTTCCATAGACTCCTGCAAAATATTAGTATCTTCTTGGACAGCAGAGACTTTCTCAATAAATTCATCAATATAGGAATTGTATTTATAATTATCATAGCAATATTTAAGGATAGCAAAATTTTTAGGTCTACAAACCGAATCATCAAAATCTTCAAACTTTTCAAACCACATCATAGTAATCATATATTCCATTAGCATAAGAAGATAAGGTTTCATTTTCATTAAATTTGCATGAAAAGGGAAGGTGTGGAGCCTTCATCCTAGAGCAACAAGTATAATCATATCTTAAGCATAGCTCCCGAGTGTACCAATGCAACATATGAATTTGATCCCATAAAAGTTTTCCTTTTTGAGTCAAGCGATAATCCCTAAAGTATTCATGTTGATCCAACGTTACTCCCATTATCAATTTGAATGGGGTTTTCTCAGGATTATCAAAGTAGTGATTAATATTTTTCACATAATGAGCATCGAGGGTTTTAGGAGGTTCCCCATCTTCATGAGTAGCAAGTACCACTATTTTTTTTGGTGTTTCACATTCCATATCTAGAGCTAAAGATAGAGAACAACTTAGAACAAAAAATAAAAACTAGTTAGTGATAAAGCTAACAAGCACACACGAGAATATTCACCCCATGCTATTGCTCCAAGGCAACGACGCTAGAAAAAGGTCTTGATAACCCACAAGTATAGGGGATTGTTTGTAGCCTTCTTCATAAATAAGAGTGTTGAACCCAATGAAGAGCTAAAGGTAGAACAAATATTCCCTCAAGTTCTATCGACCACCGATACAACTCTACGCACACTTGATGTTTGCTTTACCTAGAACAAGTATGAAACTATTTTGCAAGAATAAGACCACGAGAACTTTGCAAGAATAAAACTACGAGTGAAGTGCAATGCCATAAAAGTGGATAGCTTTTGTCAATAAGAAATTCATTTGTCCCTAAGAAATCGATAACAAGTACCGATAATCGTTCTTGCAATTCTATATGAGGGAGAGGCATGAGCTAACATACTTTCTCTACTTGGATCATATGCACTTATGATTGGACCCCTAGCAAGCATCCACAACTATTAAAGATCATTAAGGTCGTGAAACCCAACCATAGCATTAAGTATCAAGTCCTCTTTATCCCATACGCAACAACCCACCTACTCGGGTTTAAGCTTTTGTCACTCTCGCAACCCACCATAAGAAAATTATGAACGCATTGCAACACCCTACAATGAGGGGCCCTCACGTTTGCGCGAGATGGAGGGCACCGTAGGACAGCACCATAAATAAAATAGACAATCATACCAACCAAGATCACGATTAACCCACAGGACAAAACGGATCTACTCAAACATCATAGGATAGCCAAATATCATTGGGAAATAATATATGGAGCTAAGGACCATGTTTAAGTAGAGATTACAACAGGGAGAAGGGATGTTACACCGCTGCATAGAGGGGGAGAGAGTTGGTGTTGACGGTAGCAAGATTATTGATGTAGATCACCATCACGATCCTTGCCCCGGCGGCACTCCGTCGCCACCAGGAGAGAGCCCCCTCCTTATTATTCTTCCTTGGCCTCCCGCATAGATGGGAGGAGAGTACCCCCTCTGGTTCATGGCATCCATGGCGGCAGAGGGGCGGGAGCCCCGCCGAGATTAGATCTCTCTCTTTGTTCTCTTCTGTTTCGTGTTCCCCAGATCTGGCCGAAAACCGTTTCTTATATTCCCGGAGATCCGTAACTCCGGTTGCGCTGAGATTTTAACACGATTTTTTTTCTGGATATAGGCTTCCTTGCGCCCAAAGTATAGCTCCAACCGATGTACGAGGTGAGCACAACCCACCACCACGCGCCTGGCCCTTGGGGCGTGCCCTGGTGTCTTGTGGGCCCTGTAGGCCCTCGTTTGCGATGATTTCAACTCCCAAAAATCACATCTATTTCAAAATAATTCTCCGTAAAATTTTATTGCATTTGGACTTCGTTTGATATGGATTTTCTACGAAACAAAAAACATGCAACAAACAGGAACTGGCACAGGGCACTGGATCCATAAAATCATATAAAATGTTGCCAAAAGTATGTGAAAGTTGTATAATATTGGCATGAAATAATATAGATACGATGAAGACGTACCAAAGGGTGAAGCAATATACACTAATGCATGATGCTGCTAACATGACACTACAATTAGAGACCCTTCGACGAAAGTGTGTGCGATGCATTAATCACAAAAGGTGTTGTAAGAAAACCGTAAAAAATGATAAAAACTATTTGCGATGTTGGAGACATCAAACACGATTCAGATTATAGTTGCGTGTGTGATGCGCGACATACAGTTCACTTGAATGAACTATTTGTGATGAGCATAACAACAGAAACGAGCAACTAGATGAAGGTGTGTGCGATATACGGCAAATAGTTCACTCGGATGAACTGTTTGTGATTAGGAAACACAACTGAAACGGTCACCCAGATCAAGGTGCGTGCGATAGAGAGCATACAGTTCACTTAGATGAACTGTTTGCGTTGAGCCAAGAGAACGGAAACGTTTCAACTTAACAAGATGCGTGTGGTACGCGACACACATGTCCGTAATTAGAAATGTGTGCGAAGACCGATAATAACACATACGATTGATGCTAATAAGCTGTGTGTGTTGTGGGCAAATGCTTTTTGGTATACAATTGTCAGTGATTGATGAATTCATCACCGACGGTTTCACTAGTATGGTACGTGTGCGATGTGATTGCATACAGAACAACAACATATATACTTATAAGGACATGGTTGCATAACCAAATTAAACAGCCAATTACATAGGTGGCTAGTACACACATGGCATTTGCACACACCAAAGTAAACTATTACATGCATAATTAACTAAGATAAACGATCATCAGATCATCATCTACTTCTTCTTGTGACACTTGCTGCCACTGCTCTGTTGGTGGCTCAATCCGGCCTTGTCATTTATAGGAAGGAGGCACTCCCTCATGTCAACGATCCACCCGCGCATCTCGTAGCATGTGTACACATTCTTGGTTGCAAACTTGAGGTGGGCTTCATCCAGTTTCCCCATACAGGCTTGGTGCCAGGATACGGGATGTATTCTCTTGGCATCCTGCTTCATCTTTTCATAGTAGGGGTCGATGATAACCGAGGAGAGTTCAACGAGGGAGTCCTTCTTCGTGCTGCCCCAGACCTTGTAGTGACCATGGATTTTGACAAGGTTCTTGCAGGCCAAGCCCGTAACCTCGAGTGCTTTTACATCGTCGGTGGTTTCCACTGTAGCGAACTTGTAGTTGGTGTTGTCGACAAACCTGGCGAAACGGCCGCAATGATCCATGGCCATTCAATAGTGGTAGATGAGGACACGCACAACTGGGCAACGACAACCTTTTGATCTATCCTGGGATGACCGCCGGTGTACTGGAGGTCGATGCCCACCACTTTGTACTTGTCTCGAGCAAGCAATTGCTCCACTGTGTTGATGTAGTCCTCCACCACAGCTGGGTCGATGGTGTACACCACCGAAAGATCCGTCTCCTTCGCCTGGGTCTCCACTTGATGCACGCCGAACTCCATTGGAGTGCCGCTAGATATCCTCTCTATATGTGTCGTCGTGGGTGTGCTTGTTGTGTTGTGAGGCATGATCGAAAGGTTGAAGTGACTAAGGTTATAATGGCCGCATGAATTAATGGGGAAGACGGGTGGCCTAGAATATTGGCACGCTCGGATGGTAGTTTTTGCAGTGCGTAACTCCCTCGTGACACAACTACATCGTAGCGATGCGCGCGGCGCAACCGCATGCATAAGGGGCCCCAAACGTGATCATGCGCCGGACCCAACCGATGGCAGAGCGCACGCGGAGGGACGCGAGCAGAGCGCTCCGTTGCCACCTTAACGGCGAGCAACCATATGCATATAACAGTTGAACACACAGGGAAAAGCCGTCCACAAGCCGAGCACGTGGAGGTACACGAGTAGAGGGCATCGTGGCGCCTAACAGAGAGCAAAGCATGCCGAGGGACACGAGCAGAGGCCGGCATAGTGAGGTGAACGCTGGCAACGGACAAGGGTGCACCGGCTAATTGTGTTGGAAGACCGATAATAACAAAGACATTTCCTACAATAAGCTGTGTGTGTTCTTGGCAAACGACGCTTGCTGGCAAATTATTATCTGCCATTCATCATCAACATGTTCCTTAGTCTAATCATTTGCCATGATTTGCTCAGTATGCACAACATCCACACTCTTTTTGTACAGAACAATATTCTTTACTGTGAATAGTGTGCTCTATTGGGCACACAAGTATATGGATCATAGCCTTGGGCGAGCAATGTGCCCACACGCATTGTGCTAGCTCGTTGTTCCTTCTATGATAAGTTTTCATTGATTGATGGTGTTTTATGAATACGCCACCATTTCCCACCATTTCCTCATCAGTTTCCCGCTACCACCCAGCGATGTTGCGCATAAACCTAGGCGACAAGCGCAGCCTATAGCCCATCCACCTTTTCCAAGCATGCCAACCCACCAAAGCGCCGCCTCTGCCATCAACCTCCTCGACAAGGAAAATGAGAAGGCGACATGGCCCATTGAGGCCGGGTATCCTCGGCAACGCGATGGACGACGTCGTGCTGCGCGTCATCACTAGGGTTGAGCACACCCTTGGCGCACGACGCTTCAACGATGCAGATCAAGATAGGCATGTCAGTGTCGAGATGTTGCAGCTCGTCGCACAACATGATCGATGGTGCGTCGCAGAGAAAGCTAGGTGCGTCTGCTCCGATAGGTCGTGGCTCACCACACAAGGAGACCATTGGAGCGCCACAGAGCGAGAGGCGCGGCGCGCCACACAACAAGAGCGAGTCCATCAGCTCTTGCCTGCTGACGACAGGGCGTCACAGCTGGGTACATATCCCATCAGTAGCCCCATTCCTCGCTAGGAGTGGCCAGAGGCCGTCTGCGCCGTACATTTACCAGAGGCCGGCCACACGTACTTGCACCGAATGGCTGCCGCACCGTCCGCATGGGTTGCGTTGTTCGCCTTGTCTGCGGCCCGCTCAATGCTAATGCACTGGTGATCACTAGGCTCGACCGGCTCCTTGGCACAAGTGTCTATCTAGGCAGTAGAGGAACATGGTTGTCGCATCCTCGAGCTGGCAAGTAAATGTTTATACTATTATGGTATATTTAATAGAGACTTATATATACATTATAAAAACATCTCATGTCTTATTAACTTATAAAAGTAAATGTTTAACAAAAGTTGGCAAGGAAAATCCTGGTTGTTTTTGACTCATAGGCAAGGAAAATCCTGGTGATTGTGTACAAAAGTTTGCAAAGATTTTAAGGACCAATGTAATAATAACGCGCTCATTTTTCTATTAAGCAATCAGTCGCTAATTTGTTAATTTTATATATAATAAAATGTGTAGCTCCGGTTTATTTTTTTGTATTAATTGCTCCTTCTAACCTAACATTAAATATAGAACAAGCCCAGCTAATTCGTGTATTTCAAAAGAGTGCAAATGGGCTGGGATTCTTTAGAAAATATTAAATGGGCCGCATTGACGCGAAATTATTTGTTCACCTAGCCCGGCAAATGGACTGTAAATTCTAGAAAACATGGGTTAAATATATGCCACATTTTTGCAGGCGGATATGTGGGCCAATAGGTCGAAGCCTACGCAAGGTATTGTCAACCTAGTCAACAAATGATTCTGACATCCACAACCATTGGATTTATATCCAACGGCCGGCATGCACCTTCAATCTCTCATCTTCTTCCTCGAGCGTCACCGGGACGGCCCGCTCCGGCCTCCGGCGGCTAGCGGCTCTGCTTAGCACGCATCGCTGCGAAGCGCTACCCCACCGCCAGCCAGGCTATCCCTCCACCCCTCCACACCTCCTGTTATTCTCCACTGACTGCAGCCCCATGCCACACCAAAACCAGTTATAACCCTTGTACTCCTATCAATCTGCGACTCCACTGCCGCGTATTCCCATCTCTGGGCCGTTCCCATCCGGGGCCTCGTCCACCGCCTTGTTGCGCTTGGCGCGATGTGGTCAACAAACGAGAGTCATCAGAAGAGGACTGTACGTGGAGAGCCTGACAGCTGGGACCCACGAGGTCCATGGTCGCACGCAAGGAAAATTCCTCCTTATTAAGCTGAAAACAAATGTTTCCTCCCCCTGACAGCTGGGACACACCAGTTGTATCTTCGCACGAAAGGAAGTGCCTCTTTGTTATGCGAAAAAAACTATTCCTCCCGATGACAGTTGTGACCCGGTTGATTTGGTGGCTGACTTGTAGTTCTACTAAGCAGCTGCACCGTTGGATGTTAATCCAACAACCATGCTGCTTCTTCAACCTCTGTTCTTGCTCCTGTCCCCCGTGGGTGGTAGCGCTACCGTGCACCTGAACCAGTCAAGTTTCCCACTCCTCTCCATCTGCGACTCCACTGTCGCGTCTTCCCCATCTCTGGGTCATTCTAGTCCGGAGCCTCGCCATCGTCCACCGGCCTTGGTGCACTCGGCACGGTGTGATCAACATGGTCAACAAACGAGAGTCATCGGAAGATGACTATATGAGAGAGGCTAATAGTGGGATGCACCATGCCCATGGACGCATGCATGCAACTGCATCCTTTTTACCTTGAAAAATAATGTTTTCTCCCCCTGACAGTTGGGACCCACCGACGGCATCTTCGCACGCAACGAAGTGTGTCCTTATTATGGGCAAAAAAAATAATTCCTCCCCCTGACAGTTGGGACCCAGCAGCTATATCTTCGCACACAAGGAAGTGCGTCCTTATCCTCCCTGACAGCTGGGACCCACCCGGTCGAAGCGCACGTAGAGTTGTCTGTCTTGTCGCGAACGTGTATGTACATACTGGTCCGTCGGTCGCTCTGCAACGATGAACCATTGCCAAGTAAGTAGCGACACACGTCATAGTAGAGCCCCCATGTACCAGTTCAGGCTGCCCCGTCTAAACCGTGTACACATACATACAACCACATGCCAAAAAATACGACCACATACGTACATACGAGCGGGGTCTCGAAACGCGTACTCGCACATACGGACGGCCAGGGCTCGTGTACATGGAGAAGCAACGGACGGCAACGATGTTGTCCTATTCATTGGCAGCTAACCGGCTGGGTCAGAATGTAGAAAACAGTGTCGTGTTCACCGGGAGCCAAGTGACTGGGTCGGAACGCGTCCTGTTCATCGGGAGCGAAGCCACTGGGTCAGAATGGGTCATGTTCAATGGGAGACAACTGGCTTGGACGAAACAGCCGGAACGGGGTCTAGCGTACCGCAAAATGGAGGAAAACAACCTTCTGTTCGACCGCGTACGGTCAAAATGGGGTCCTGTTCATCGGGAAGGGTCTGGCGTACCGCACAACGGAGGAAACAGACTTGTGTTCGAGTGCCTACAATCGAAACGGGGTGTTGTTGATCGGGAGGGGTGTGGCGTACCGCAAAACGGAGTAAACAGACTTGTGTTGGAGCGCCTACGGTCGAACCAGGAGTCTTTTTCATCAGGAGGGGTGTGGCGTACCGCAAAACGGGACTCCACGGGCTACTGTTCATTCACCGTCTACTACCTCGCTCCAGCCTCCACGGGCTACTGTTCATCCACCGTCGACTTCCTCCAGCCTCCACCAGCTACTATTCACCATGGGGTCTTGTTCATCCAGCCTCCATCGGCTACTGTTCAACCAGCCCTCCACATGGGGTCCTGTTCAACCGGCCCTCCACGCGGTCCTGTTCATCCACCTCCAACCGGCTCGGGTGTGTCACTGCCTCCTCTTGATCGGGGTCCTGTTCATCCAGCGGCAATGACCTCTACTACCACGGGGCCCTGTTCGTCCAACCCCCATCGGGAACTGTTCATCCAACCCCCAACAATGCTCACTATTCATCAAGAGGCAGCAGGTTCGATCGCCTTCAGTAAGCAGCAGCAGTGATCGATCGCTCGAGTTCTGTTAGCAGCAGTAGCGAAGGAATTTCTCGGGTTCAGTAACATAGCTAGTGCAATCACTCGGGTTCGGTAAGCGAACGCCTCACTCGGGTTCAGTTAGAGCCCAACGCCTCGCACCCACGTGCGTATGTGTACGAGAGAAACATGCAACCCCTCCGTGCATCGCTCGGTCTCGATCACCCACCGTAACCAGGAACTCCCTGAAATTTTCCTTGCCCTCGCTTCTACCACGATTTTTTTGTCATGGACGACCCAAAGAATGTCATGCAGGTGCGTCCTGGGCCCGCTCAGGATTAAAAGCCCATTTTCTATCATGATTTTTTGTCATAGAAGTAGGAGCCCACCACATCTATGATGATACGTGCTTTTGTCACAATTATTGTCATAGAAGTGTCATAAGCATGACAGAAAAAAATCCGTTCGGCCCAAAATGTCATGGATGTGTCTTTTTTTATAGTGCTATGTGGTAGACATCGAAGTGTCCATAAACCTCCTACCCGATTCTTTTCAGTTTGCGGGAATTCAGATGTACGAACTGGTCTACGGACTTCTAACGCATGATGTTGAAGAGCAAAAGATATTCGGACTGCGCTAGCAAGGGCATCTCCAAAATAGACCTTCAAATAGCCTCCAAATGTCTAGGCCGAGCTGTCGTGACACAATTTTCCTTCCAACGCAATACCCCATCTGTCTGTAGAGCAGTTGATACGTCTCCAACATATCTATCATTTTTTATTGTTCCATGCTATTATATTATCGGTTTTGGATGTCCTATATGAACTAATATGCTATTTTATATGATTTTTGGGACTAACCTATTAACCTAGAGCCCAGTTCCAGTTTCTGTTTTTTTCCTTGTTTTAGAGTTTTGCAGAAAAGGAATACCAAACGGAGTCCAAACGGAATAAAACTTTCGCGATGATTTTTCTTGCACCAGAAGTCACCCGGGAGACTTGGAGTGCAAGTCAGAAGAGCCATGAGGCGGCCACAAGTGTGGAGGGCGCGCCCCCCGACCTTGTGGGCCCCTCAGTGACCCTCTGACCTAGATATTCTTCCTATATATATATTCTCATATACCCCAAAAACTTCTAGGGGAGCCATGAAACCACTTTTCCACTGCCGCAACCTTCTGTACCCATGAGTTCCCATCTAGGGGCCTTTTCCGGCATCATGCCGGAGGGGGATTCGATCACGGAGTACTTCTACATGAACACCATTGCCTCTCCGATGAAGCGTGGGTAGTTTATCACAGACCTACGGGTCCATATCTAGTAGCTAGATGGCTTCTTCTCTCTCTTTGATTCTCAATACCATGTTCTCCTCGATGTTCTTGGAGATCTATTCGATGTAATACTCTTTTGCAGTCTGTTTGCCGAGATCCGATGAATTGTGGATTTATGATCAGCTATCTATGAATATTATTTGATTCTCCTCTGAATTCTTATATGCATGATTTGATATCTTTGCAAGTCTCTTCGAACTATCGATTTGGTTTGGCCAACTAGATTGGTTTTTCTTGCAATGGGAGAAGTGCTTAGCTTTGGGTTCAATCTTGCGGTGTCCTTTCCCAGTGACAGTAGGGGCAGCAAGGCACGTATTGTATTGTTGCCATCGAGGATAACAAGATGGGATTTTCATCATATTGCTTGAGTTAATTCCACTACATCATGTCATCTTACTTGATGCGTTACTCTGTTCTTATGAACTTAATACTCTAAATGCAGGCAGGAGTCGATCGATGTGTGTAGTAATATTAGTAGATGCAGAATCGTTTCGGTCTACTTGACATGGAGGTGATGTATATATTCATGATCATTGTCTTAGATATCGTCGTAACTTTGTGCTTTTCTATGAATTACCCAGCAGTAATTTGTTCACCCACCGTAATAATTTCTATCTTGAGAGAGAAGCCTCTAGTGAAACCTATGGCCCCCGGGTCTATTTTTCATCATATAAGTTTCCGATCTATAATTCTAGTTTCCGATTTACTTTCTTTGCAATCTTTTACTTTCCGATCTATAGACCAAAAATACCAAAAAAAATACTTTACCGTTTATCCATCTCTATCAGATCTCACTTTGCGAATAACCATGAAGGGATTGACAACCCCTTTGTCGCGTTGGTGTTTGTTTCTGCAGGTATTCAGTGGCTTGTCGCGTTGTCTCCTATTAGATTGATACCTTGGTTCTCAAAACGGAGGGAAATACTTACTCTACTTTGCTGCATCACCCTTTCCTCTTCAAGGAAAAAATCAATGCAAGCTCAAGAGGTAGCAGTAGTCCGCACATCCATTTTCCAGTAAATTGGAAGCAAACTAGGGGAACTTTGCGAGCGTTCGGACCACCCTCACGTAGACGTTCGACCCCCCGATCCCACCCAAAATCATCTCCCGCGCCCGTGCCCTCTTCTGCGCTAACGCACCTCCACTCTCTGCGTCTCATGCATGCTGACCTAGAGCTTCGCATTCATGTCGGTCTAGAGCAGACGTGACCAATCACTCAAACCGGCATTGAAGCGGTGCAAATCGTGTGATTGTCATCATCAACCAAAAGGGGGAGATTGTTAGGGAATATCCCGCCTTTGTGTTTTGGTGATGATGACAACTCACCATGTGACCTAATTGTGTGCCAAGTTCTTCAGGTACACTCTGTTTGGTACAAGATTATTAGGCATTCCCTCCGAACAGAAAAGATCAAAGACGGTGTCCTCTACGTGTTTATTTCTTTGGTCGTAGGGAACCCGTACTATTAAGAGGGAATCCACATAGGAAGGTATTGGGTGAATCAATGCACGTACAAATTCCTTGTTTCACCCACCGCATATCCTTCCACTCGTAGAGAGAGAGAGAGGTCCTCATTTCTTACCAAGGCAGTAGTTTTTCTCCCGAGTGGCTGTACCACTTGGCCGATACATCGGGTGCAGCTAATTCCCTAGGGATGATACCCTAGGGTTGTTGCTCTGAGGTTGATGCTAGTGGTTGTACCCTACCTTCAGGAGGTTGTACCGCCTATGGTCTTGCCAGCCTTTGAGAGCAGCTTCAAGCGGTTAAACCGGCCCAGTACCGCCCTACCACCGGACCGGACTCTGTTGTGTGTGTGTGTGTGGGGGGGGGGGGTTATTGGGCGGTTGTGGCCCAGTTGTTCCGGTCAACACATGTTGAGCGGTACTATCGGTGATCCAGAGCGGTTGTACCACTCGGGACTTAGCCACCACCCGTACTTGGGCCTGGCTGTTGTACCGGTGCAACCATCGCCCCGACTACCGCTATGCGTGTGACTCCTCTATATCATGAAGCGGTTGTTGGGCAGTGGTGGAGCGGTTGTTTGGTTGCACCGCTGGGTAGGTTTTCTGTAGGGTACCCGTGTTTTCCGGTTGTACCGGCATTCATAGGGTTGTACCGCTGCAGTGTAAAAACTGTTTTCACGGTTGGATTTGGGGGGGGGACCTATTTAAGGGGGTGGTTCTTCCACCTACCATTTTACCTCTTGCCTCTCTCTCTCCTCCATTAATAACCTTCAAGCTTTCTTGCCCGATGCCTCTCTTTAGCCACTAAAACTTGTTGATTTGCAAGAGATTGAAGGAGGAGACCTAGCTCTACACTTCCACCAAAGGAAATTTGATTCCCCATACTTTCTTGTGTGGATTTTGTTACTACCGGGTGTTTGGGCACCCTAGATGGAAGAAGTCACCTCGGAGTCACATTCCATTGTGGTGAAGCTTCGTGGTAATGTTGGGAGCCTCCAATACAGTGGCCCTAGTGGCTTCTTGGGGAGCATTGTGCCTCCACACCGCTCCAACGGAGACGTACTTCCTCTCAAAGGGAAGGAACTTCGACGACACATCCTTGTCTCCCCGACTCCACTTGTGGTTATCTTTTACCTTTACTTGTGCAAGCTTTACTTGTTTTATTTATCTTGCTCGCTTGTGTTGTTATCTTTGCTAGCATCATATATGTTGCTCAACTAGTTGCACATCTAGACAACCTATTTGTTGCTAAACCTAATTTGTTAAGAAAAGCTAAAAATTTCTAGTTGCCTATTCACCCCCTCTAGTCAACCATATTGATCCTTTCAATTGGTATCAGAGCCTCATCTCTTTATTAAGGGTTTCACCACCCGAAGAGTATGACTGGCAACGGGGATGGGGATGGGTAAGTAGCCAAGGCCGTGGAATTGAACTCAGTCACCCGAGATGACTTAAATGAAGTTATGGATTGACTTAAGACGTCTATGCCGGCCAAGGTCAAGTCCATGCTTAAAGAACTTCTTGAGGGGTTTAAATCTTCTCCCAACCCATTACTTGTGGTTATTCTCACTACATCAGAGTCGGAGGCCAATTCTAGAAAGGAAGTGGCCAAAGGTACTCACACCACTCCCCTTCTTGATAAGAATGGGACAGGAACTTATGCCTCGGTTCCCCCTCCCCGGGTCTCTGGAGGACCGGTCCCTAGACTACATATTAACAACCTTGGTCGTCCTCCTAAGCTTGTGAAGGATAATTTCGCTAATTGGGTTTTTTGTATCAAGTCTCATTTGAATCACAACTCGACAAATCTTTGGAGAATCATTGAGAAGGGCTTCTACCCACATGATCCAAACAATCTCACTCCAAGAGAAGAAGGTGGGCAATCAATACAATCACTCCGCATTGTTCATCCTCCAATCCGCGGTGCCTCCCGAAGATCTATCTCACTTGTGTCCCTTGTCCCGTGCAAAGGATTGTTGAGAACATACTATATCTTTGTACAAGGGGAGCTCAAGCATTCAACCGTCCAACTTTGAGGTGGTCCTTGATGAGGCCGATGAGTTTGTGATGAATGAAGATGACGATCCTCGTGATGTATTTCGAAGATTGATGACTCTTGTGGTCACTCTTCAAGATCATGGAAGCAAGGTTACGGATGACAATTGGATCAAGTGCAAGTTTCTCAAGGCCATCATGCCATTTAACAAGGCATGTACTCCGTGATCCGTCAAAGGCCATACTTACATACCTTGTCTTCAAGTGAGGTGCCGGATGAGTTTATTGCCATGAACATCATGAACAAGACCGCCGACAGTGCTCTAGCTCATGTTCAATGGTCAAAGATGAAGGAAATACGACCTAGAGGCAATAACAAAGTTGTTATTTATATTTCCTTATATCATGATAAATTTTTATTATTCATGCTAGAATTGTATTAATCAGAAACTTGTACATGTGTGAATACATAGACAAACAGAATGTCACTAGTATGCCTCTACTTGACTAGCTCGTTGAATCAATGATGGTTATGTTTTCTAACCATAGACATGAGTTGTCATTTGATTAACAGGATCACATCATTAGATAATGATGTGATTGACTTGACCCATCCATTATCTTAGCACGATGATCGTTTAGTTTGTTGCTATTGCTTTCTCGATAACTTATACATGTTCCTATGACTATGACATCATGCAACTATCGAATACCGGAGGAGCACTTAGTGTGCTATCAAACGTCACAACATAAATGGGTGACTATAAAGATGCTCTACAGGTGTCTCCGATGGTGTTTGCTGAGTTAGCATAGATCGAGATTAGGATTTGCCACTCCAAGTATCGGAGAGGTATCTCTAGGCCCTCTCGGTAATGCACATCACTATAAGCCTTGCAAGCAATGTGACTAATGAGTTAGTTATGGGATGATGCATTACGGAACGAGTAAAGAGACTTGCCGGTAACGAGATTGAACTAGGTATTGAGATACCGACGATCGAATCGGGAAAGTAACATACTGATGACAAAGGGAACAACGTATATCGTTATGCGGTTGGACCGATAAAGATCTTCGTAGAATATGTGGGAGCCAATATGAACATCCAGGTTCCGCTATTGGTTATCGACTGGAGACGTGTCTCGGTCATGTCTACATAGTTCTCGAACCCGTAGGGTCCGCACGCTTAACGTTCCGTGACGATCGATATTATGAGTTTAAGTGTTTTTATGTACCGAAGGTAGTTTGGGGTCCCGGATATGATCACTGACATGACGAGGAGTCTCGAAATGGTCGAGACATAAATATTGATATATTGGATGACTATATTCGGACACCGAATGAGTTCCTGGGGTCACCGGATAATTATCGGAGTGTCGGGGGGTTATCGGAACCCCCGGGGGGACTAATGGGCCAACATGGGCCTTAGTGGAGAGAGAGAGGGCCGGCCAAGGCAGGGCCGCACGCCTCTCCCCCTCTAGTCCGAATTGGACAAGGGAAGGGGGGCGGCGCCCCCTTTCCTTCTCTTCTCTCCCTCTCCTTCCTTCCCCCTTCCTCCTCCTAGTAGGACTAGGAAAGCGGAGTCCTACTCCTACTAGGAGGAGGACTCCCCCTCTCCTGGCGCGCCCCAAGGGCCGGCCGGCCTCCCCCCTTGCTCCTTTATATACGGGGGCAGGGGACACCCTAGAACACACAAGTTGATCATTGATCCCATAGCCGTGTGCGGTGCCCCCTCCACCATAATCCACCTCGGTCATATCATCGCAGTGCTTAGGTGAAGCCCTGCAACGGTAGCTTCATCATCACCGTCATCACACCGTCGTGCTGACAAAGCTCTCCCTCGACACTCAGCTGGATCGAGAGTTCGTGGGACATCACCGAGCCGAACGTGTGCAGATCACGGAGGTGCCGTACTTTCGGTACTAGGATTGGTCGGATCGTGAAGACGTACGACTACATCAGCCGCGTTGTCATAACGCTTTCGCTTATGGTCTATGAGGGTACGTGGACAACACTCTTCCCCTCTCGTTGTTATGCATCACCATGATAGATCTTTCATGTGCATAGGAATTTTTTTGGAATTCCTGCATTCCCCAACAGTGGTATCAGAGCCAGGTCTATGCGTAGATATTATTTGCACGAGTAGAACACAAAAGAGTTGTGGGCGTGGGTATATACATATTTCTTGCTGTCACTAGTTGTTTCTTGATTCGGTAGTATTGTTGGATGAAGCGGAACAACATTACGTGTATGCTTACGCGAGACTTGTTCTACCGACGTGCTTCACACACAGGTGACTGGTGGGTGTCATTTTCTCCAACTTTAGTTGAATCGGATTCAATGAACATGGTTCTTTCTGAAGATCAAAAAGCAATCACGATACCGCGTTGTGGTTTTTTAATGCGTAGGTAAGAATGATTCTTTCTCAGCTCGTAGCAACCACGTAAAACTTGCAACAACAAAGTATTTGATGTCTAACTTGTTTTTGCAGGGCATGTTGTGATGTGATATGGTCAAGACATGATGCTAAATTTTATTGTATGAGATGATCATGTTTTGTAACACAGTTATCGGCAACTGGCAGGAGCCATATGGTTGTCGCTTTATTGTATAAATGCAATCGCCATGTAATTGCTTTACTTTAGCACTAAGCGGTAGCGATAGTCGTAGAAGCAATGGTTGGCGAGACGACAATGATGCTTCGATGGAGATTAAGGTGTCAAGCCGGTGACGATGGTGATCATGACGGTGCTTTGGAGATGGAGATCAAAGGCACAAGATGATGATGGCCATATCATATCACTTATATTGATTGCATGTGATGTTTATCCTTTATGCATCTTATTTTGCTTAGTTCGGCTATAACATTATAAGAAGATCTCTCACTAAATTTCAAGGTATAAGTGTTCTCCCTGAGTATGCACCATTGCTACAGTTCGTCGTGCCGAGACACCACGTGATGATCGGGTGTGATAAGCTCTACGTTCACATACAACGGGTGCAAGCCGGTTTTGCACACGCAGAATACTCGGGTTAAACTTGACGAGCCTAGCATATGCAGATATGGCCTTGAAACACTGAGACCGAAAGGTCGAGTGTGAATCATATAGTAGATATGATCAACATAGTGATGTTCACCATTGAAAACTACTCCATCTCACGTGATGGTCGGACATGGTTTAGTTGATATGGATCACGTGATCACTTAGATGATTAGAGGGATGTCCATCTAAGTGGGAGTTCTTAAGTAATTTGATTAATTGAACTTTAATTTATCATGAACTTAGTACCTGATAGTATTTTGCATGTCTATGTTGTTGTAGATAGATGGTCCGTGCTGTTGTTCCG
The DNA here is from genome assembly GCF_056163025.1 of Triticum urartu. Lineage (NCBI taxonomy): Eukaryota > Viridiplantae > Streptophyta > Magnoliopsida > Poales > Poaceae > Triticum > Triticum urartu. The sequence continues at coordinate 176,270,437 of NC_141874.1, forward strand.
TTGAATTTTAATGCGTTCCTAGAGAAAGCTAAGTTGAAAGATGATGGTAGCAACTACACGGACTGGGTCCGTAACTTGAGGATTATCCTCATTGCTGCACAGAAGAATTACGTCCTGGAAGCACCGCTAGGTGAAAAACCTGCTGCAGGAGCAACACCATATGTCGTGAACACCTGGCAGAGCAAAACTGATGACTACTCGATAGTTCAGTGTGCCATGCTTTACGGCTTAGAACCGGGACTTCAACGATGTTTTGAACGTCATGGAGCATATGAGATGTTCTAGGAGTTTAAGTTAATATTTCAAGCAAATGCCCGGATTGAGAGATATGAAGTCTCCAATAAGTTCTACAGCTGCAAAATGGAGGAGAATAGTTCTGTCAGTGAACATATACTCAGAATGTCTGGGTACCACAGCCACTTGACTCAGCTGGGAGTTAATCTTCCTGATGATAGTGTCATTGACAGAGTTCTTCAATCACTGCCACCAAGCTACAAGAGCTTCGTGATGAACTATAATATGAAAGGGATGGATAAGACGATTCCTGAGCTCTTCGCAATGCTAAAGGCTGCGGAGGTAGAAATCAAGAAGGAGCATCAAGTGTTGATGGTCAACAAGACCACCAGTTTCAAGAAAAATGGTAAAGGGAAGAAGGGGAACTTCAAGAAGAACAACAAGCCAGTTGCTGCTCAAGTGAAGAAACCCAAGTCTGGACCTAAGCCTGAGACTGAGTGCTTCTACTGCAAAGGGACCAGTCACTGGAAGCGGAACTGCCCCAAGTTTTTGGCAGAGAAGAAGGATGGCAAAGTGAAAGGTATATTTGATATACATGTTATTGATGTGTACCTTACTAATGCTCGCAATAGTGCCTGGGTATTTGATACTGGTTCAGTTGCTAACATTTGCAACTCGAAACAAGGGCTACGGATTAAGCGAAGATTGGCTAAGGACGAGGTGACGATGCGCGTGGGAAATGGTTCCAAAGTCGATGTGATCTCCGTCGGCACGCTACCTCTACATCTACCTTCGGGATTTGTTTTAGACCTAAATAATTGTTATTTGGTGCCAGCATTGAGCATGAACATTATAACTGGATCTTGTTTGATGCGAGACGGTTATTCATTTAAATCAAAGAATAATGGTTGTTCTATTTATATGAGTAATATATTTTATGGTCATGCACCCTTGATGAGTGGTCTATTTTTTTACTAAATCTTGATAGTTGTGATACACATGTTCATAGTATTGAAGCCAAAAGATGCAGAGTTGATAATGATAGTGCAACTTATTTGTGGCACTGCCGTTTGGGTCATATTGGTGTAAAGTGCATGAAGAAACTCCATTCTGATGGACTTCTGGAATCACCTGGTACTTTTGAACCATGCCTCATGGGCAAGATGACTAAAACTCCGTTCTCCGGAACAATGGAGCAAGCAACAACGTTATTGGAAATCATACATACTGATGTATGTGGTCCAATGAACATTGAGGCTCGCGGCGGATATCGTTATTTTCTCACCTTCACAAATGATTTGAGCAGATATGGGCATATCTATGATGACCCACAAGTGTAGGGGATCTATCGTAGCCTTTTCGATAAGTAAGAGTGTCGAACCCAACGAGGAGCAGAAGGAAATGATAAGTGGTTTTCAGCAAGGTATTCTCTGCAAGCACTGAAATTATAGGTAATAGATAGTTTTGTGATAAGATAATTTGTAAAGAGCTACAAGTAACAAAAGTAAATAAAGTGCAGCAAGGTGGCCCAATCCTTTTTGTAGAAAAGGACAAGCTTGGACAAACTCTTATATGAAGGAAAGAGCTCCCGGGGACACATGGGAATTATTGTCAAGCTAGTTTTCATCATGTTCATATGATTCACGTTCAGTACTTTGATAATTTGATATGTGGGTGGACCGGTGCTTGGGTACTTTCCTTCCTTGGACAAGCATCCCACTTATGATTAACCCCTATTGCAAGCATCCTCAACTACAACAGAAGTATTAAGGTAAACCTAATCATAGCATGAAACATATGGATCCAAATCAGCCCCTTGCGAAGCAACGCATAAACTAGGGTTTAAGCTTATGTCACTCTAGCAACCCATCATCTACTTATTACTTCCCAATACCTTCCCCTAGGCCCAAACAATGGTGAAGCGTCATGTAGTCGACGTTCACATGACACCACTAGAGGAAAGACAATTTACATCTCATCAAAATATCGAACGAATACCAAATTCACATGACTACTTATAGCAAGACTTCTCCCATGTCCTCAGGAACGAACGTAACTACTCACAAATCATATTCATGTTCATAATCAGAGGGGTATTAATATGCATAATGGATCTGAACATATGATCTTCCACCAAGTAAACCAACTAGCATCAACTACAAGGAGTAATCAACACTAGTAGCAACCCACAGGTACCAATCCGAGGTTTGGATATAAAGATTGGATAGAAGAGATGAACTAGGGTTTGAGAGGAGATGGTGCTGGTGAAGATGTTGATGAAGATTGACCCCCTCCCGATGAGAGGATCGTTGGTGATGATTTCCCCCTCCCGGAGGGAAGTTTCCCTGGCAGAACAGCTCTGCCGGAGCCCTAGATTGATTCCGCCAAGGTTCCACCTTGTGGCGGCGGAGTTTCGTCCCGTGAGCTAGCTTATGATTTTTTCCTCCACGAAAGACTCCATATAGCCAAAGATGGGCATCAAAGGGCTGCCGGGGGGCCACGAGGCAGGGGGCGCGCCCCCACCCTCGTGGACGGTGGGTGGCCTCCCTGGTACTTCTTTCGCCCAATATTTTTTATATATTTTGAAACGTGCTCCCGTGAAATTTCAGGACTTTCGGAGATGTGCAGAATAGGTCTATAATATTTGCTCCTTTTCCAGCCCAGAATTCCAGCTACCGGCATTCCCCCTCTTCATGTAAACCTTATAAAATTAGAGAGAATAGGCATACGTATTGTGACATAATGTGTAATAACAGACCATAATGCAATAAATATTGATATAAAAGCATGATGCAAAATGGACGTATCGACTCCCCCAAGCTTAGACCTCGCTTGTCCTCAAGCGAAAGCCGATATCGAAAAATATGACCACATGTTTAGAGATAGAGGTGTTGATAATATAAAATACGGACATGAGGGCATCATGATCATTCTTAGAACAACAACATATATATAGATATATTGTCATATGATTTCTTATGCTAAAGTAACAATTCATTCACAATTTCAAGTATGAATCATAAACTTCATTAAGAACCAACAAACTATAATCTCAGTCATTGAAGCAATTGCAATTTATCATAACATAGGAAAAATTCAATATAAGAGCTTTTCAACAAGTCCACATACTCAACCATCATTTAGTCTTTCACAATTGCTAACACTCACGCAATATTTATGGGTATAAAGTTTCAGTCGGACACAGAGATCGGGGCTTATAGTTTTGCCTCACAACCTTTTACCTCAAGGGTAATGTCAACAATAATAGTTCATGAAAACTCACATCCAATTAGCTATATATATCAGGATCCTTCCAACACATTGTGCTTGCCAAAGGATAAAATGTAAAAAGGAAAGGTGAAGATCACCGTGACTCTTGCATGAAGTATAGGACAAGAATAAAAAGATAGGCCCTTCGCAGAGGGAAGTAGAGGTTGTCATGTGATTTTATGGTTGGATGCACAAAATCTTAATGCGAAAGAACGTCACTTTATATTGCCACTTGTGATATGGACCTTTATTATGCAGTCCATCGCTTTTATTTCTTCCACATCACAAGATCGTATAAAGCTTATTTTCTCCACACTAACAAATCATACATAGTTAGAGAGCAATTTTTATTGCTTCCAACAATGACAACTTACTTGAAGGATCTTACTCAATCCATGGGTAGATGAAAAAAGTATAGGTAACCCCCACAAGTATTCTCTTTCGGTCACTTCACCCCCTCAAGTGTAAAGCCAGAATCTTAATACCCCTAACTTTCACAAACCAGACAAATCACCCCCCAGGTCCTCAAAACTGGTTTTGTAGATGATTTTACTCACGTAGCATGCTGACCAGATTTGACTTAAGTTGCCACCTCATTTTGGGACTCACATGTTAGTGTAACAATATATACCACGACCATCTCTGATCTTTCCACTCCCTCTGTTGTGGCCCACTCTCTCGGCCGGCCGCCAGCGCTAAGCCAAGGCGCGCGCGACACGCAGGCTACTTCGCCACTGGCCAGAACAACCAAGGAAGATGAAACGCAAAAGGAGAAGCATACAAAGGCAGCTACATGAGGCGCCCTATGGTGTCGCGAAAGGGCTGGCCGCCGTCGGTGCCGAGCGAGACGATGCACTCGTTGGCGGGGCGATCGATGCAGTGGAAAGCAGGCACGCCATGCACGTTGGGCTCCATGACCTACTAAGGAGCACGTACGTGTGCATGCATGCATGGTGACTTGGTGAGCCTCCCGCTCGTGCTTTTATCCTCCTCCATGGTTGATGGTCCTTAACGCTAGCCATGACAGCTCAGTGTGCTCCACATCATGTAGATATACAAGATAGAGAGAGAAGAAAAGAACATTCTGACATCTTACTTAGATGAGATACTCAGCAGAGCCCGTATAGTCGCTGTGCTACTCGGCATCAACGGCAGTAGCCGGTTCGACGGTCTCTGACAATGATAATGGCCTCCGGGAGGGGAAGTTGCCTAGATGTCCATGAGAACACGGAGGTGCCGGAGTGCAAGCCGCGCGAGCTCGCCAGGATGACAAGGGCCGACAGCTCCGGGCGCGGAAGAGTACGTCCTCCATCTTGTCCGGCAGCACCACGCCAATGCAGGCCCGAGCATGGAGACCATGATCGGCGCGACGGCGCAGGTGGATCCTAAGAACACATCTTGCTTTGGATGGTCTATGCCATGGTGCGGCGGCCGCCTCGACGGCGGCTCGTTCTGTCGACATGATACCACCACATTTACCGCGCCTCCCGCGAGTTCTCGGGAGGCTCCCAACTTAGGGCGACACCATGGCCTCGTACAACTCGTCCTGCAGCTGCGACTACCCAGTCCTCAGCGCGGATGTCGGCTTCTTCATGCGTGCAGGCAAACTATTCGGCAAAATGACGGGGCCAGTATAGGCTTTTCCGTCTCGCGCCGTAGGCAAAACTGCCATCAGAAACCGCTAAACAAAGCTCGGGGGTGATTTGTCCGGTATTCAATACTTGAGGGGATTAAAATCCTAGTTTTCAACGTTGGGGTGAAGTGGACAAAACGGGATACTTGTGGGGGTTGTCTATACTTTTTTCTGGGTAGATATGGTGGACTCTCATGGCAAAACTAAGTTTAAGGATATTTGGAAGCACAAGTAGTATCTCTACTTGGTGCAAAGAATTTTGCTAGCATTAGAGGGAAAGGCAAGCTCAACATGTTGGATGATCCATGACAATATAATTTATTTCAGATGTAAGAAAGCATAACCCATTACGTTGTCTTCCTTGTCCAACGTCAACTCTTTAGCATATCATATTTTAATGAGTGCTCACAATCATAAAAGATGTCCAAGATAGTATATTTATATGTGAAAACCTATCTTTCTTTATTACTTCCTATTAATTGCAACGATGACCAAAACTATGCTTGTCAACTCTCAATAATTTTTATTCATCATACTCTTTATATGTGAAGTCATTACTCTTCATAAGATCCATATGATCTATTTATTTCCTTTTATTCTTTCTCTTTTATTTTATTCCCTCAAGATCATAGTAAGATAATCAAGCCCTTGACTCAACACTAATATTTATTATATATAGCTCACGGACTCGATTACATAGAAGGATCATAAAGCAAAACTCAAAACTAGATCATACTAAAACTTTATTCTACTAGATCAAGATATTACCAAAAGGATCGAACTAAGAAAAACGGTAAAGATAAAAGTGTGATGGCCATACGATATCGGGGCACTACCCCAAGCTTGGCAGTTGCCAAGGGGAGTGCCCATACCCATGTGTTTATATCTCCTTCCTCGGAGGTGGCAATGATGGAGTTGTTGATGATGTAGGCTTGTCGTCCATCTTCCAAGGCATAGGCTCACCATCATAGAAGGATGATCGAGTCTCCTGGATCCTCAAATCTGTAGCCAAACTTATCCTCTTGAATCTATATTCATACTCATAGTTTTGGTTTTGCAGGTCATAGATCTGGGCTTGGAGGCGCTCGATTTTATCGTGAAGCTTGAAGATGGCCTCCCCAATGTTCTTGTCATCCAGCTTGTGGTTGTGGGTGAACTCTATGATCATTATATGATTGGAGTCGAGTCCACGTTCCACCATATCCTGGCACTTGAAAACTTGTTGCTCCATTGCCTTGAGCCTTGTCTCCACGCTTCCGGTCCTCCTTGGTCCCTCAACATCGCGGATGTGCAGCAACCCCTCACGCATCTCAATGGTTTGAGGGTGTTGCAGCACCTCCGCGAGGTAGGGGTTGCTAACCTTCTCGAAGAACTTGTCCTTGGGGGAACTTGAAGACGCCATGGCGATCTAGATCTATCAGAAAAACAGCTCGAAACAAAGGCAGAAGATATTTGCGTGATACAGTGGTCAAAACCTTCGGGAGATTATATAATGAATTTTTACTGACCAAAAGAAGTATCGTGCAAGAAAACGGAGTTCGGAGAGCACACGAGGTGCCCACGAGGCAGGAGGCGCGCCCAGGGGGTAGGGCGCGCCCTCCACCCTCGTGGATGCCTTGTGTCCTTCCCGGACTACTTCTTATTTTCCTATTTTCTTAAATATTCCAAAACGGAGAAAATTTGCTATTAGAACTGTTTTGGAGTCGGTTTACTTACCGTAGCACGTACCTATTCCTTTTCGGAGTCTGAAACGTTTCGAAAAGTGCCCTTATGTATTTCTCCGATGTTATGGTTCCAATAACATTAGTTTCAATATTTATGGGATTACTTGAGATATAATGTCTGATTCTTTGACCGTTCACCACCCTCGGATTTGTGCCTTCAAAGTTGTTGATTTTTATGGTACCGAAACGGTAGACCTCCTCGACGATGTAAGGACCTTCCCATTTAGAGAGAAGTTTGCCTGCAAAAAATCTTAAACAAGAGTTGTGTAATAATACATAATCACCTACATTAAACTCACGCTTTTGTACCCTTTTATCATGCCATCTTTTAACTTTTACTTTAAACAGTTTGGCATTCTCATAAGCCTGGGTTCTCCATTCATCAAGTGAGCTAATGTCAAAAAGCCTCTTCTCACCGGCAAGTTTGAAATAATAATTGAGCTCTTTAATGGCCCAATATGCCTTATGTTCTAGTTCAAGAGGTAAGTGACATGCTTTACCATAAACCATTTTATATGGAGACATACCCATAGGATTTTTATATGCAGTTCTATAGGCCCATAATGCATCATCAAGTTTCTTTGACCAATTCTTTCTAGATCTATTAACAGTCTTTTGCAAAATTAATTTAAGCTTTCTATTATTCAATTCTACTTGACCACTAGGCTGTGGATGATATGGAGATGCAATTCTATGATTAACATCATACTTAGCAAGCATTTTACGGAAAGCACCATGAATAAAATGTGAACCACCATCAGTCATTAAGTATCTAGGGACTCCAAACCTCGAAAAAATAACTTATTTAAGCATCTTAATAGAGGTGTTATGATCAACACTACTAGTTGGAATAGCTTCTAGCCACTTAGTAATGTAATCAATAGCAACTAAAATATGAGTATACCCATTAGAGGAAGGAAACGGTCCCATATAATCAGAGCCCCAAATATCAAATGGTTCAATAACAAGTGAATAATTCATCGACATTTCTTGACGTCTACTAATATTACCAATTCTTTGACATTCATCACAAGACAAGACAAACTTACGGGCATCTTTGAAGAGAGTAGGCTAATAAAAACCAGATTGCAATACCTTATGTGCAGTTCTATCTCCAGCATGGCTTCCTCCATAAGCTTCGGTGTGACACTTGCGTAGGATCTGTTCCCGTTCATGCTCAGGTACACAACATCTAATAACACCATATGCTCCTTCTTTATAAAGATGTGGGTCATCCCAAAAGTAATGCCTTAAATCATAGAAGAACTTTTTCTTTTGCTGGTATGTGAAACTAGGTGGTATAAACTTAGCAACAATATAATTAGCATAATCAGCATACCATGGAGCAGTACAAGAAGCATTTATGACAGCTAATTGTTCATCATGGAAGCTATCATCAATAGGTAGTGGGTCATCAAGAACATTCTCTAACCTAGACAAGTTGTCTGCGACGGGGTTCTTAGCTCCCTTTCTATCAATAATATGCAAATCAAATTCTTGTAGCAAGAGAACCCATCTAATAAGTCTAGGTTTAGCATCTTTATTTTCCATAAGATATTTAATAGCAGCATGATCAGTGTGAACAGTTACTTTAGAATCAACAATGTAAGGTCTGAACTTATCACAAGCAAATACAACTGCTAAAAATTCCTTTTCAGTAGTAGCATAATTTCTTTGAGCACTGTCTAGAGTTTTACTAGCATATTGGGTAACATTTAATTTCTTATCAACTCTTTGTCCTAGAACAGCCCCTACAGCATAATCACTAGCATCACACATAATTTCAAATGGTAAATTCCAATCAGGAGGCTGAACAATAGGTGCAGAAATCAAAGCTTTCTTAAGTATTTGAAATGCTTCTACACAATCATCATCAAAAACAAAAGGAACATCTTTTTGTAAGAGATTAGTCAGAGGACGAGAAAATTTTGAGAAGTCCTTAATGAACCTCCTATAAAAACCGGCATGACCAAGGAAGCTTCTTATACCTTTAATGTCCTTAGGACAAGACATCTTTTCAATAGCATCAACCTTAGCTTTATCAACTTCAATACCTCTTTCAGAAATTTTATGCCCCAAGACAATACCTTCATTAACCATAAAGTGGCACTTCTCCCAATTCAAGACAAGATTAGTTTCTTCACATCTCTGGAAAATTCGATCAAGGTTGCTTAAGCAATCATCAGAAGAAGTTCCATAAACGGAGAAATCATCCATGAAAACCTCAACAATCTTTTCACAAAAGTCAGAGAATATAGCAGTCATACATCTTTGAAAGGTAGCAGGTGCATTACATAAACCAAAAGGCATACGTCTATAAGCAAAGGTACCGAAAGGACAAGTAAAAGTTGTATTTTCTTGATCCTCTTTTGTCACGGGTATTTGAGAGAAACCAGAATAACCATCTAGAAAGAAAAATGTGTATGTTTGGATAATCTTTCTAGCATTTGATCAATAAAAGGTAAAGGGTAATGATCCTTTTTAGTAGCTTTATTTAATTTGCATAAATCAATTACCATTCTATAACCTATAACTATTCTTTGTGGGATCAATTCATCTTTATCATTAGGAACAACAGTAATACCTCCCTTTTTAGGGACACAATGGACATGACTTACCCATTGACTATCAGCAACGGGATAAATTATACCTGCCACCAAAAGCTTTAGTATTTCTTTTCTTACCACTTCTTTCATTTTAGGATTTAACCGTCGTTGGTGATCAACAATCGTCTTCGCGTCTTTCTCCAATTTTATTTTGTGCTGGCAGAGAGTGGGACTGATGCCCTTAAGATCATCAAGAGTATGTCCAATAGCAGCACGGTGCTTCTTCGGAGTTTTCAATAATTTATTTTCTTCATGCTCTGAAAGGTTAGCACTAATAATAATAGGATATATCTCTTTCTCATCAAGATAAGCATATTTAAGAGTATCAGGTAAAGGTTTAAGCTCAAACACGGGATCACCCTTGGGTGGAGGAGGATCCCCTAGGATTTCAGCAGGCAATGTTGTGTTTCAAAATAGGCCCCTTTTTAAATAATACTTCATCTATTTCCCTTCTCTCATTCATAAATATATCATTTTCATGGTCTAGCAAATATTGTTCTAAAGGATCACTAGGAGGTACAGCAATAGAAGCAATACCAATGATTTCATCTTTACTAGGCAATTCTTTATCATGGGGTTGTCTATGAAATTTAGAAAAATTAAACTCATGAGACATATCCCCTAAACCAACAGAAACACTATCCTTATTGCAGTCTATCTTAGCATTAACAGTATTCAAGAAGGGTCTACCAAATATAATGGGACAAAAGTTATCTTGTGGGGAACCGAGAACAAGAAAATCAACAGGATATTTAACTTTCCCACACAAGACTTCAACATCTCTAATGATCCCAACGGGTGAAATAGTATCTCTATTAGCAAGCTTAATTGTAACATCTATCTCTTCTATCTCAGCAGGTGCAATATCATGCATAAATTCTTTATATAAGGAATGGTGTATTGCACTTGCACTAGCACCCATATCACACAAGCCATGATAGAAATGATCTCCTATTTTAACAGAAATAATAGGCATGCCCATCAATATTTTTTAGTATCGGGGCTAGTAATTCTAGCAGATTCATCACAGAAGTAAATAACGTACCCATCAATATTATCAGCCAAGAGATCTTTAACCATAGCAACACTAGGTTCAACTTTAATTTGCTTAGAGGGAGTTGGTGTTCTAGTATTACTCTTATGAACCACATTTGAAGCTTTAGCATGATCCTTTATTCTAACAGGGAAAGGTGGTTTCTCAATATAAGCAGTAGGAACAACAAGATCGTTATAAGTGATAGTCTTTTCTTCAACTTTAATAGGTACAACACTTTTACTTCAACGGGAGGATTATATTTAAACCACTTCTTCTTAGGGAGATCAACATGCGTAGCAAAGGATTCACAGAAAGAAGCTACTATCTCAGAGTCAAGTCCATATTTAGTGCTAAATTCATGGAAAACATCGGTATCCATAAAAGATTTAACATAATCAAACTTAGGTATTATACCTGACTCCTTACCTTCGTTGAGGTCCCAATCTTCAGAGTTGCGTTTAATTATTTCCAATAAATCCCATTTGAATTCAATAGTCTTCATCATAAAAGAACCAGTACAAGAAGTATCGAGCATGGAGCGATTACTGAGAGAAAGCCGAGCATAAATTTTTTGAATAATCATTTCTTTTGAGAGCTCATGATGGGGGCATGAATATAACATTGACTTAAGCCTCCCCCAAGCTTGAGCGATGATTTCTCCTTCGCGAGGCAAAAAATTATATATATAATTACGATCATGATGAACAAGATGCATAGGATAAAATTTCTGATGAAATTCCAATTTTAATCGGTTGTAGTTCCATGATCCCATATCATCACATAGCCTAAACCATGTGAATGCCTCTCCCTTCAAAGATAAAGGTAAGACCTTCTTCTTGATAACATCCTCGGGCATACCTGCAAGCTTAAATAATCCACAAACTTCATCCACATAGATTAGGTGCAAATCGAGATGTAATGTTCCATCACCTGTGAAAGGATTAGCTAGCAGTTTCTCAATCATACCCGAAGGAATTTCAAAGTAAACATTTTCAGTAGGTTCAGTAGGTTGAGGAGCAACTCTTTGCTCTACTGGTCGGGGTGAAGATACCCCGAACAAGCCCCTCAAAGGATTATGTTCCATAGTAACAAGTGAAAGTAAATTTCAGCACACTATATAAATTTTCCTTACCAAATTCCACCTACCAAAGGCGCTTCACTCCCCGGCTACGGCGCCAGAAAAGAGTCTTGATGACCCACAAGTGTAGGGGATCTATCGTAGCCTTTTCGATAAGTAAGAGTGTCGAACCCAACGAGGAGCAGAAGGAAATGATAAGCGGTTTTTAGCAAGGTATTCTCTACAAGCACTGAAATTATCGGTAACAGATAGTTTTGTTGTAAGGTAATTTGTAACGAGTAACAAGTAATAAAAGTAAATATGGTGCAGCAAGATGGCCCAATACTTTTTGTAGCAAAGGACAAGCCTGGACAAACTCTTATATAAAGGAAAGCGCTCCCGAGGACACATGGGTATTATCGTCAAGCTAGTTTTCATCATGCTCATATGATTCGCGTTCGGTACTTTGATAATTTGATATGTGGGTGGACCGGTGCTTGGGTACTGTCCTTCCTAGGAAAAGCATCCCACTTATGATTAACCCCTATTTCAAGCATCCGCAACTACAACAGAAGTATTAAGGTAAACCTAACCATAGCATGAAACATATGGATCCAAATCAGCCCCTTACGAAGCAACGCATAAACTAGGGTTTAAGCTTCTGTCACTCTAGCAACCCATCATCTACTTATTACTTCCAAATGCCTTCCCCTAGGCCCAAACAATGGTGAAGTGTCATGTAGTCGACGTTCACATGACACCACTAGAGGAAAGACAACATACATCTCATCAAAATATCGAACGAATACCAAATTCACATTACTACTTATAGCAAGACTTCTCCCATGTCCTCAGGAACAAATGTAACTACTCACAAATCATATTCATGTTCATAATCAGAGGGGTATTAATATGCATAATGGATCTGAACATATGATCTTCCACCAAGTAAACCAACTAGCATCAACTACAAGGACTAATCAACACTACTAGCAACCCACATGTACCAATCTGAGATTCGGATACAAGAGATGAACTAGGGTTTGAGATGAGATGGTGCTGGTGAAGATGTTGATGAAGATTGACCCCCTCCCAATGAGAGGACCGTTGGTGATGACGATGGTGATGATTTCCCCCTCCCGGAGGGAAGTTTCCCCGATAGAATAGCTCCGCCGGAGCCCTAGATTGGTTCCGCCAAGGTTCCATCTCGTGGCGGTGGAGTTTTGTCCCGTGAGCTAGCTTATGATTTTTTCCTCCACGAAAGACTCCATGTAGCATAAGATGGGCATCATGGGGCTGCCAGGGGGCCCACGAGGCAGGGGGCGCGCCCAGGGGGGTAGGGCGCGCCCCCACCCTCGTGGACGGTGGGTGGCCCCCTCTGGTACTTCTTTTGCCCATATTTTTTATATATTCTGAAACGTGCTCCCGTGAAGTTTCAAGACTTTTGCAGATGTGCAGAATAGGTCTCTAACATTTGCTCCTTTTCCAACCCAGAATTCCAGCTGCCGACATTCCCCCTCTTCATGTAAACCTTATAAAATAAGAGAGAATAGGCATAAGTATTGTGACATAATGTGTAATAACAGCCCATAATGCAATAAATATCGATATAAAAGCATGATGCAAAATGGACGTATCAATCTACTTAATAAAACATAAGTCTGAAACATTTGAAAAGTTCAAAGAATTTCAGAGTGAAGTGGAAAATCATCGTAACAAGAAAATAAAGTTTCTACGATTCGATCGTGCAGGAGAATATTTGAGTTACGAGTTTGGTCTTCATTTGAAACAATGCGGAATAGTTTCGCAACTCATGCCACCCAGAACACGACAGTGTAATGGTGTGTCCGAACGTCGTAATCGTACTTTACTACATATGGTGCGATCTATGATGTCTCTTACTGATTTACCGCTATCGTTTTGGGGTTATGCTTTAGAGACGGCTGCATTCACGTTAAATAGGACACCATCTAAATACGTTGAGACGACACCTTATGAACTGTGGTTTGGTAAGAAACCCAAGTTGTCGTTTCTTAAAGTTTGGGGTTGCGATGCTTATGTGAAAAAGCTTCAACCTGATAAGCTCGAACCCAAATCGGAGAAATGTGTCTCCATAGGATACCCAAAGGAGACTGTTGGGTACACCTTCTATCACGGATCCGAAGGAAAGATATTCGCTGCTAAGAATGGATCCTTTCTAGAGAAGGAGTTTCTCTCGAAAGAAGTGAGTGGGAGGAAAGTAGAACTTGATGAGGTAATTGTACCTCCTCCCTTATTAGAAAGTAGTTCATCACTAAAATCAGTTCCAGTGATTCCTACACCAGTAAGTGAGGAAGCTAATGATGATGATCATGAAACTTCTGATCAAGTTACTACCAAACCTCATAGGTCAACCAGAGTGAGTTCCGCACTAGAGTTGTACGGTAATCCTGTTCTGGAGGTCATGTTACTTGACCATGACGAACCTACGAACTATGAGGAAGTGATGATGAGCCTAGATTCCGCAAAATGGCTTGAGGCCATGAAATCTGAGATGGGATCCTTGTATGAGAAAAAAGTGTGGACTTTGGTTGACTTGCCCGATGATCGGCAGGCCATAGAGAATAAATGGATCTTCAAGAAGAAGACTGACGCTGACGGTGATGTTACTGTCTACAAAGCTCGACTTGTTGCGAAAGGTACTCGACAAGTTCAAGGGGTTGACTACGATGAGACCTTCTCACCCGTAGCGATGCTTAAGTCCGTCCGAATCATGTTAGCAATTGTCGCATTTTATGATTATGAAATTTGGCAAATGGATGTAAAAACTGCATTCCTTAATGGATATCTTAAAGAAGAGTTGTATATGATGCAACCAGAAGGTTTTGTTGATCCAAAAGGTGCTAACAAAGTTTGCAAGATCCAGCGATCCATTTATGGACTGGTGCAAGCCTCTCGGAGTTGGAATACACGCTTTGATAGTGTGATCAAAGCATATGGTTTTATACAGACTTTTGGAGAAGCTTGTATTTACAAGAAAGTGAGTGGGAGCTCAGTAGCATTTATGATATTATATGTAGATGGCATATTGTTGATCAGAAATGATACTGAATTTCTGAATAGCATAAAAGGATACTTGAATAAGAATTTTTCAATGAAAGACCTTGGTGAAGCTGCTTATATATTGGGCATCAAGAGATAGAACAAGACGCTTAATTGGACTTTCACAAAGCACATACCTTGATAAAGTTTTGAAGAAGTTAAAAAAGGATCACGCAAAGAAAGGGTTATTGCCTGTGTTACAAGGTGTGAAGTTGAGTTAGACTCAATGCCCGACCACTACAGAAGATAGAGAGAAAATGAAAGTCATTCCCTATGCTTCAGCCATAGGTTCTATCATGTATGCAATGCTGTGTACCAGACCTGATGTGTGCCTTGCTATTAGTTTAGTAGGGAGGTACCAAAGTAATCCAGGAGTGGATCACTGGACAACGGTCAAGAACATCCTGAAATACCTGAAAAGGACTAAGGATATGTTTCTCGTTTATGGAGGTACCAAAGAGCTCGTCGTAAACGGTTACGTCAATGCAAGCTTTGACACTAATCCAGATGACTCTAAGTCACAAACCGGATACGTATTTATATTGAATGGTGGAGCTGTAATTTGGTGCAGTTCCAAGCAGAGCGTCGTGGCGGGATCTACATGTGAAGAGGAGTACATAGCTGCTTCGGAAGCAGTAAATGAAGGAGTCTGGATGAAGGAGTTCATATCCGATCTAGGTGTCATACCTAGTGCATCGGGTCCAATGAAAATCTTTTGTGACAACACTAGTGCAATTGCCTTGACAAAGGAATCCAGATTTCACAAGAGAACCAAGCACATCAAGAGATGCTTCAATTCCATTGGCGATCTAGTCAAGGAGGGAGAGATAGAGATTTGCAAGATACATACGGATCTGAATGTTGCAGACCCATTGACTAAGTCTCTCTCACGGGCAAAACATGATCAGCACCAAGACTCCATGGGTGTTAGAATCATTACAATGTAATCTAGATTATTGACTCTAGTACAAGTGGGAGACTGAAGGAAATATGCCCTAGAGGCAATAATAAATTTGTTATTTATATTTCCTTATACCATGATAAATGTTTATTATTCATGCTAGAATTGTATTAACCGAAAACTTAGTACATGTGTGAATACATAGACAAACATAATGTCACTAGTATGCCTCTACTTGACTAGCTCGTTGAATCAATGATGTTTATGTTTCCTAACCACAGACATGAGATGTCATTTGATTAACGGGATCACATCATTAGAGAATGATGTGATTGACTTGACCCATCTGTTAGCTTAGCACGAGGATCGTTTAGTTTGTTGCTATTGCTTTCTCCATAACTTATACATGTTCCTATGACTATGAGATCATGCAACTCCCGAATACCGGAGGAGCACTTAGTGTGCTATCAAACGTCACAATATAACTGGGTGACTAAAAAGATGCTCTATAGGTGTCTCTGATGGTGTTTGCTGAGTTGGCATAGATCGAGATTAGGATTTGTCACTCCAAGTATCAGAGATGTATCTCTGGGCCCTCTTGGTAATGCACATCACTATAAGCCTTGCAAGAAATGCGACTAATGAGTTAGTTATGGGATGATGCATTACGAAACAAGTAAAGAGACTTGATGGTAACGGGATTGAACTAGGTATTGAGATACGGACGATCGAATCTTGGGCAAGTAACATACCGATGACAAAGGGAACAATGTATATCGTTATGCGGTTCGACCGATAAAGATCTTCGTAGAATATGTGGGAGCCAATATGAACATCTAGGTTCTGCTATTGGTTATTGACCGGAGACGTGTCTCAGACATGTCTACATAGTTCTCAAACCCGTAGGGTCCGCACGCTTAACGTTCGGTGACGATCGGTATTATGAACTTATGTGTTTTGATGTACCGAAAGTAGTTCGAAGTCCCGGATATGATCACGGACATGACGAGGAGTCTCGAAATGGTTGAGACATAAAGATTGATATATTGGATAACTATATTTGGACACCGGATGAGTTTCGGGGGTCACCGGATAATTATCGGAGTGCCGGGGGGTTATCGGAACCCCGGGGGCACTAATGGGCCAACATGGGCCTTAGTGGAGAGAGAGGTGAGGGAGTCCTGGACTAAGGGGTCCTCGGGTGTCCGATCTATTGAATATGGGTCGGACTGATGGGCCGTAAGGATACAAAGACCGAAGAGTCCACCTGTGTCCGGATAGGACTCTTCTTGGCGTGGAAGGCAAGCTTGGTGTAACACCCCGAGACCGATGTGCCAGGTGTCTTCCAGTTATTCGCTGTCATTGCCATGTCATTTGCTTGCGTGTCGCATCTTGCCATGTCATCATGTGCATTGCATCATCATATTTTCAAACTTGCATCTGTCCCGGCCTCCCCGTTCCTTCCGTTGTCTGTTCTGAGTCCAGACACCCTTGCACGCGCCCGCGGCACATCCGAATATTATTTTATAAGTGGCCGGAAAATGTTCTCGGATTGGGTTGAAAGTTGGCGTGTGGTCTTATTATAGGGTAGATGGACCGCCTGTCAAGTTTCATCGCATTTGGAGTCTGTTTGATGCCCCAACGTTTAACTATAGTGGCAGTATAGCCGGTCAAACGTCGAACGTTTTCGGTCTCCGGAAATGGTTGCCGGGCTGTCTTATTTCCTCTCCTCTCAGCCCAAGCCTCTCTACACATTTCACTACCGACCGCCAGGCCAGCCTACCCCTCTTTGTACAGTGCATCGACCCCTCACGCGTGTCCGAAACTCACCCGAACCCGACTCGGACAGTCATCACCGTTGGGTCCGAATCATCCCCAAACGTCTACAAAACATCTCCGTTTTGTTAATTGGACTCCCTAGCTATTTTATCCGCGATCGTCCGATTGCGATCGTAGGGTCGAGATAGCCCCTAACCTAATCCGTGATGTATATATATAGTCCACCCCTAGTCTAATTTCAGACCAAATCCCTAATTTCTAGGGATCCTCCCAGCCGCCGCCGCCGCACTCATTCCCCACCTCGGGATCCTCTCATTCCCTCTGCACCAACCACCAGCCATCTCCCCTCGATCCATCGATCCACCCAACCGTCCGCAGCCTCCCTCACTTTTTGGATCGGTAGGAACCGCGCCTGGATCCCCTCCCTCTCGGGTCTTCCTTGGAGCCAGCCGTCCCCGCCGGTGATGAGCAGCAGCGCCAACAAGACCTCCCCGTGCGCCGCCAGATCCAGGTCGGGCCTCCTTGCGTCCTCCTTTATCCCGTTCTTCTTGCCTCTGGTCTCTAACCTCTCTTCCCCGTGCTCCTCGCAGAAGAATCAACGCCATGGCACCGCCTCACCTCGTCCCGATCCAGTGGACCCAGACGCAAGGATCTTGCTGCCCCGGATCTCCTCCACCCGTGCCTGCACCCATCATCGCCGCCCCACCAAGTCCCACGCCATGGACGCCCATGCCAGCCAGCCCCTACCGTCGAGCCGCCCCTAAGCTTCGTCCGCACTGCCATTTCCTGGATCCGACCGTCTTCGCCGTCTCCGGCGCTGCCGGAGCCCAAAGCCCCTCTGCAAGACCCGTCGTGGCCGCTGTCGTGCCCCGCCGTCGCTTCCTGGTTCGAGTGCCCGTGCAAGGATGCCCAACGCATCGATGCGTTGACCTCATTGAGCGGGACGAGCCCAGCCACCCGATAGGCCTCCAGGGCCCATACCTCCGCGCGTGGCCCAGTTCTAGCAGGCCCAGCGTGCCTCCCCAGCTACGCCCAGCCTTTCCACAAGTCGGCCCATGAGGCCTGGTGAGCAGCCCCCGCTCCTATGCACTTTGGGCCGGCCAGATTTGGCCCAGTGTATATTTTTTTAAGATCTGCAAGTTTGTCTTTTTCCAGAGACATCTGTTTTGCAGAATGGCCCCTAAACTTCATGCATTTAATAACTTCACAACCGTGCATCGGATCTAAATAATTTATATATGAAACTTGCTTAGAATTTCATCTAGTTTAATAATATGTCATTTTCATCCATGTTTAAAATGTTTAAAATTTTGTTTGTTTGAATTTGCTAAAATAACATGCTAAAATAATTTATTTCATAACTAAATAACCATAGCTCCAAATTTAACAAATTTTATATGTAAATGGGGTGGGCAAATGCCTAGTTTAACATGGTGGCATCACTATGCATGTTTAACAACTATAAAATATGGTTTAGGGCAGAACAGTACCAAACCCAATATATGCATATGAGGGTTTTCCGGACTTGTTGTTTGTTGTTCCGGCCTCATTTAAACTTGCCTAGATAGGTAGTTTTCATTTGCTTCACCCTCTTGCCATGTTTAACAACATTTAATATTGTTGGGTACATAAACGAGATCGAACTAAATAACTTGAATGTGGTGTTTCGTCAATATGCAATGGAGTTGCATGTTGAGCTCCACTTAATTTGTAGGATTGTTGTGCATTTTGCCATGCCATGCCTCATTAAACCGGACATGCCTCATACTTGTTTGCGCATCGTGCCATGCTTATGTGATGATTGTTTACTATGTTGTTTGCTTTCTTTCCGGTGTACTTCTTCTCGGTAATCCGGTAACGTTGCGTTTGTGAGGATCCGTTGGCTACGCCCGTTTATCTTCTTCAGGGACTCGTTCTTATTCCTTGCGGGATCTCAAGCAAGATGACCATACCCTCGAAATCACTTCTATCTTTGCTTGCTAGATGCTCGCTCTATTGCTATGCCTATGCTGCGATACCTACCACTTGCTTATCATGTCTCCCATATTGCCATGTCAAACCTCTAACCCACCTTGTCCTAGCAAACCGTTGTTTGGCTATGTTACCGCTTTGCTCAGCCCCTCTTATAGCGTTGCTAGTTGCAGGTGAAGATTGGAGTTTGTTCCTTGTTGGGACATGGATTATTGTTGGGATATCACAATATCTCTTATTTAATTAATGCATCTATATACTTGACAAAGGGTGGAAGGCTCGGCCTTATGCCTGGTGTTTTGTTCCACTCTTGCCGCCCTAGTTTCCATCATACCGGTGTTATGTTCCTTGATTTTGCGTTCCTTACACGGTTGGGTTATAATGGGAACCCCTTGACAGTTCGCCTTGAATAAAACTCCTGCAGCAAGGCCCAACCTTGGTTTTACCGTTTGCACTAACAACCTACCACCTTCCCATGGGTTCTGCAGACTCAAGGGTCATGTTTATTTAACCCCCCCGGGCCAGTGCTTCTCTAAGTGTTGGTCCGGAACGGGCAGCCTGCGGGGCCACCTCGGGGAAACTTGAGGGTTGGTTATACTCGTAGCTTGACCTATCCGGTGTTGCCCTGAGAACGAGATATGTGCAGCTCCTATCGGGATTGTCGGCGCATCGGGCGGCTTTGCTGGTTTAGTTTTACCATTGTCGAGATGTCTTGTAACCGGGATTCCGAGTCTGATCGGGTCTTCCTAGGAGAAGGAATATCCTTCGTTGACCGTGAGAGCTTGTGATGGGCAAAGTTGGGACACATCTGCAGGGATATGATCTTTCAAAAGTCGTGCCCGCGGTTATGGGCAGATGGGAATTTGTTAATGTCCGGTTGTAAAAAACTTGAAACTTATCTTAATTAAAATACATCAACCGCGTGTGTAACCGTGATGGTCTCTTCTCGGTGGAGTCCGGGAAGTGAACACGGTGTTGGAGTTATGCTTGACGTAGGTTGTTCTAGGATCACTTCTTGATCATAGATTCTCGAACGTGCTTTGCCTGCTATTCTCGCTCTCATTTGCGTATGTTAGCCACCATATATGCTAGTGCTTGCTGCAGCTCCACCTCATACCTTTTCCCTACCTATAAGCTTAAATAGTCTTGATCGCGAGGGTGTGAGATTGCTGAGTCCCCGTGACTCACAGATACTTCCAAAACCAGTTTGCAGGTGCCGATGATACCGTGCAGGTGAAGCAACCGAGCTCAAGGAGGAGCTCAATGAAGATCTCGTTCATTGTGTTGTTTCATTTTAGTTGATCAGTAGTGGAGCCCAGTTGGGACGATCGGGGATCTGTGTAGCATTTGGGGTAGTCTTCTTTTATTTTGGTTCCGTAGTCGGACCTTGTTTGTATCTGGAGGATATAATGCTTTATTCATGTATTGGGTGAAGTGGCGATTGTAAGCCAACTATGTATCTCTTTCCCTTATGTATTACATGGGTTGTGTGAAGATTACCTCACTTGCGACATTGCTTACAATGCGGTTATGCCTCTAAGTCGTGCTTCGACACGTGGGAGATATAGCCGCATCGTGGGCGTTACAAGTTGGTATCAAAGCCTTCCCCGACTTAGGAGCCCCCTGCTTGATCGAATCGTTGGCGTTGTTGAGTCTAGAAAAATGTTTTAAGTCTTATAGGTTTATATATATATATATATATATATATATATATATATCGGAGAGTAGGATTCTTTTTACTCCTCAGTCCCTTCGTCGCTCTGGCGAGGCATCCTGACATAGAGTTTTGACTCTTCTCTTCTCAAATTTCACTAAAAAATTAGGATCACGCATGTATCTTGGAATCGTTCCGATGGTTTTGTGACGAGAACATTGTTCTTGGTGCCTCCTGACATTTAGGGGTTGTGGCAGTGTCCCGGGGAGTTGAGCTCCGAGGTGTTGTCGTCACAATTTTATCGTTGCAGTTCTGGAATACCTGAGTTTCGCCGACATCGAAAATCTCTTTTATGCAGTTGTTGGTGAGATAACCTCGATGCCACCCAGTACTGGGGCGGGAGTTCGGGAGTATTGCCATAACTCGTATAACGGATGCTTTTCGAAGGTTCAGGTAAACGATTTCCGAAGGTTTCTTGGTTATGTGTTGAAGGATGGATACAACTGGATGTAGGATTTGTTAGTTTTGGGTGAGATATTATGCTTCCCCTGTATCCCCAACACCTGATTGCATAACCGGAAAGTTTCGGGAGTTTATAAGTGGGAGTTCAAGTAGCTATTAGGATATCTTTCTGACAGATGCATGATATGAAATTGGGGTTCGACGTCTAGTGGTCCGCCTATTCACGGTTGGTTTTACAGTGGTCTCGTTGTGTCTTAAAGAGTCCTTGGCTATGCTGACTCGGGGACAATTCGTATGTCATGTGCACTGCCTTGTACATGATGGTGTTGTATGATTGAGCCCGTGTAGGCCCCACCACGAAAACTTCGGACGAAATCTCTATCATATGTTTGTTCCGGTTTATTCCGCAAGCCAATCCTTGTTTTGTTTTGAGTTGTGGTATTCGAGTTGCTTCAATGTCAAGTGTTGATTCCATACCTTTCCTAAACAGTGTTCTCATACTTTTTTATGAATACCAATCCTTCATGATAATCGAGATTGTCATGTCAATCCCTTTCAATCGGTGTGTTTCTCTTCAAGTGGATCCGATCATTTCAACATCAGCAAGATCAATTATCATTTCTTCTCAACGGTGTTTGTTTCATCCATCCCAAGTTGTCTTTGTTGTCCCTCCCTCCCACCCTTGTTTCTTCAAGGACTCGGATTTCTTTATCAAGTATCCATCTTATTGATGTGAAGTCTTTCCATTCTTTTACGTCTATGTTCTTATCCGGTGATTCTCAGGAAGATTCTAACGGAGCTTCAAGTGTTCTATTCTTCGTTCTTTTTCCTCTCCGGTGGATTCAAATCAGGGCTTTGCTGTTGATCATATCCCTTTTTCTCGTTTCAAATGCCTTCTCATGCCGGTGTACCTCATAATCATTCCTCTCGCTATTCATTTTTTCCGAAGTGCTGAAGATATCTCGAAGATTCGTGTTTCCACTTTGTATCCGTTCAAGCTATTTTTGAAGATGTTATCTCACTCAAGCCATTTGATTCAACCGGCGCAATCTATCTTTTAAATCCTTCAACGGTGTTTATTTTGAGTGGGCCCTAACCCACAGGTTTTTCCCAGGATCTTACCTGACTCTTCTATTTTCTCGGAGCTATTTTCAAATCTTCTAAAGTTTGATGTAAGAATGGATTATCATCAATCAAATGTCTTTTTCCAAAATCTTTCAAATTCTTTTCATTGTTGGTTCAACCTTTCCAATTTTAATCTGGAGTATCTCAACAACTCATGTTGATGTTTCGCATTGTCATTCTCAACATTTAAAGACTGAAGAAGATTTGTCTCTCAATCTTGCTCCATTATCTTCAAGATTCATGGTTCTAGTTTGAGGCCATCCTCTCATAATTGTTTTGATCGTGGGAATTCTTTTCACTCATCTGGAGAAATTCAGGAGTCTTTTCAGTTTGATCATCCGGAGCCCATCACCTCAGATTTATTCATTCCAGCTTTCAGCTCTCATCCTCCAAATCTTACCGGTGCATAATTCAAGTTTTTTCTCTTATCAGTTCGGGGTCTCTTCGTTCACTTGCATCTAAATTATCTCAAGTATCTTCATTCGTTCTCGAATTCTTCCCGGTGTTTCTTTATCTTTTCTTCGTTCATTTCCAAATTCTTACGGTGGTTCTTCCAAGATTCTTCTTCCTTCGTTTACCATATCAATGCATTCGTGTTTTCCAAATTCTACCGGTGGATCGTTGAAGACCTTCTCAACTTTGCGTTGTATCTCTCTTAATCCTTTCTACGAGAATAAGTAGTATGCCAAACCCGTTGCTTGTCATCAATTTAATTGGTGATGGATAAGCATAATGTAATTCTTATTCTTGTTTCATCCAAGTGATTAATTCCTTATTCCGGAGGCTCATCAAATTCTCGAGTTAAATTGTTTCATCTTTTCTTTTTCCAGAGTCCCATGTTTTCCACATTATATCATCACGAAGATCCATCTAAATCATTGCAAGGCTTCTTATTCTTTTCATCCTTCAATTCTTTTGGATCATTCTTTTATTACCGGAGTTCTTCATGGAGGCTCTACATGATGGTTGATCAAGGATTCAATTTCTTCTCAAAATGTTCATTGAGGTTCTGTTCAGAGGAGCTCAAGTATTATTCATCTTGCATTCCAAAATGCAATTCTTTCTACCTTATCATCTAAGGTGGTGTTATGTCATTGTTGATAATTTCCCTTCGTGTTTCATGATTCACAGGTTTTCAAGAGTGACATATCTAAATCCATCATTTTCTCTTCGCTCAAGACATCTTTTCAACCAATTAACCTCTTCATTGGATTTATCTTGGGTTATATTTCACCGAAAGCTTTCCCTAAGGATTTTGCTAATTATGGTGCTTATAAACGACCCTAGTTCTTCATTTATCCTCTCGATGAAATTAGTTTCTCGTCTTCTTGTTGATATCAATCCAATCTATTGTTTCCATTAGTGGCATAATTTCACCTCATAGTTTTGAGATGTTTTCACATAAGCCCACAACAACCTTATTCTTTTGTTGTTTAATTTTCAACAACTCCATTCAAACCTTCTTTCTAAGGACGCTTTCAAATTCATTCGACGTAGAAGATGTTGTTTTCTTCTTTGTAACTTTCAGTCCGTTCTATCTTTTGTTCCGGAGGCATTGTGATGTTGCTCTCTTCAACCCATCAAATTGTTTGTCAAGATCTTGTTCAATTCCTTCCATTTACAGTCGAAGTGCTGTCCAAATTACATCAGTCTTATTCTTTCTCTATCTTGTTTTAACCGGAGTGTTGTGTCTATCATTCCTCTTCTAACCGGAGTCTCATCCAAGTGCTTTCATATTGAAAAGCTCATATTCTCTACCTTCCTTTCATACCAGAGTGTTGCCGTAATTGATCTTTATCATTCCTTGTACATCTCGTGTCAACTGAGGTGCTTGCATCTAATTCTTGTCCATTGTAACCTTTTCCTTATGTCTTTCAACCCATAAGGTTCTCGTAATGTTCCTTGTTCCTCTTTTCTAACGGAGTGTTTTCAACTTCGTTCATCTCCGTTGTATTCTTTTCTCTAAATGGCTTAACCTGTCAAGGTTCATGGTTTCACTAGTTTGTCAGAGAAGCAACTTAGTTTACCTCTTGTCTTCCTCTTCCGTTTTTCCTCCGGTGCCATTCTAGATCTCGGGACGAGATCCTCTCGTAGTGGTGGAGTGTTGTAACGCCCCGAGACCGATGTGCCAGGTGTCTTCCAGTTATTCGCTGTCATTGCCATGTCATTTGCTTGTGTGTCGCATCTTGCCATGTCATCATGTGCATTGCATCATCATATTTTCAAACTTGCATCTGTCCCGGCCACCCCGTTCCTTCCGTTGTCCGTTCTGAGTCAAGACACCCTTGCACGCGCCCACGGCACGTCCGAATATTATTTTATAAGTGGCTGTAAAATGTTCTCGGATTGGGTTGAAAGTTGGCATGTGGTCTTATTATAGGGTAGATAGACCGCCTGTCAAGTTTCATCGCATTTGGAGTCTGTTTGATGCCCCAACGTTTAACTATAGCGGCAGTATAGCTGGTCAAACTTCGAACGTTTTCGGTCTCCGGAAACGGTTGTCGGGCTGTCTTCTTTCCTCTCCTCTCAGCCCAAGCCTCTCTACACATTTCACTACCGACCGCCAGGCTAGCCTACCCCTCTTTGCACAGTGCATCGACCCCTCGCGCGTGTCCGAAACTCACCCGAACCCGACTCGGACAGTCATCACCGTTGGGTCCGGATCATCCCCAAACGTCTACAAAACATCTCCGTTTTGTTAATTGGACTCCCTAGCTATTTTATCCGCGATCGTCCGATTGCGATTGTAGGGTCGAGATAGCCCCTAACCTAATCCATGATGTATATATATAGTCCACCCCTAGTCTAAATTCAGACCAATTCCCTAATTTCTAGGGATCCTCCTAGCCGGCGCCGCACTCATTCCCCACCTCGAGATCCTCTCATTCCCCCTGCACCAACCACCAGCCATCTCCCCTCGATCCATCGATCCACCCAACCGTTCGCAGCCTCCCTCACTTTTGGGATCGGTAGGAACCGCGCCTGGATCCCATCCCTCTCGGGTCTTCCTTGGAGCCAGCCGTCCCCGCCGGTGATGAGCAGCAGCGCCAACAGGACCTCCCTGTGCGCCGCCAGATCCAGGCCGGGCCTCCTCGCGCCCTCCTTCCTCCCGTTCTTCTTGTCTCTGGTCTCTAACCTCTCTTCCCCGTGTTCCTCGCAGAAGAACCAACGCCATAGCACCGCCCTCACCTCGTCCCGATCAAGTGGACCCGGATGCAAGGATCTTGCCGCCCCACCAAGTCCCACGCCATGGACGCCCGTGCCAGCTAGCCCCTACCGTCGAGCCACCCCTAAGCTTCGTCTGCACCGCCGTTTCCTGGATCCGCCCGTGTTCACCGTCTCTGGCGCTGCCGGAGCCCCAAGACCCCTCCGCCAAGACACGTCGTGGCCGCTGTCGTGCCCCGCCGCCGCTTCCTGGTTCAAGTGCCCGTGCGAGGATGCCCAACGCATCGATGCGTTGACCTCATTGAGCGGGACGAGCCCAGCCACCCGATGGGACTCCAGGGCCCATACCTCCGCGCGTGGCCCAGTTCCAGCAGGCCCAGCCTGCCTCCCCAGCTGCGCCCAGCCTTTCCACAAGTCGGCCCATGAGGCCTGGTGAGCAGCCCCCGTTCCTATGCACTTTGGGCCGGCCAGATTCGGCCCAGTGTATTTTTTTTTCAGATCTGTGAGTTTGTCTTTTTCCAGAGATAGCAGTTTTGCAGAATGGCCCCTAAATTTCATGCATTTAATAACTTCACAACCGTGCATCGAATCTAAATAATTTATATATGAAACTTGCTTAGAATTTTATCTAGTTTAATAATATGTCATTTTCATCCATGTTTAAAATGCTTAAAATGTTGTTTGTTTGAATTTTCTTAAATAACATGCTAAAATGATTTATTTCATAACTAAATAACCGTAGCTCCAAATTTAACAAATTTTATATGTAAATGGGGTAGTAAAATGCCTAGTTTAACATGGTGACATCACTTTGCATGTTTAACAACTATAAAATATGGTTTAGGGCAGAACAGTACCAAACCCAATATATGCATATGAGGGTTTTCTGGACTTGTTGTTTGTTGTTCCGGCCTCATTTAAACTTGCCTAGATAGGTAGTTTTCATTTGCTTCACCCTCTTGCCATGTTTAACAACATTTAATATTGTTGGGTACATAAACGAGATCGAACTAAATAACTTGAATGTGGTGTTTCGTCAATATGCAATGGAGTTGCATGTTGAGCTCCACTTAATTTGTAGGATTGTTTGTGCATTTTGCCATGCCATGCCTCATTAAACCGGACATGCATCATACTTGTTTGCGCATCGTGCCATGCTTATGTGATGATTGTTTACTATGTTGTTTGCTTTCTTTCCGGTGTACTTCTTCTCGGTAATCCGGTAACGTTGCATTTGTGAGGATCTGTTGGCTACGTCCGTTTATCTTCTTCATGGACTCGTTCTTCTTCCTTGCGGGATCTCAGGCAAGATGACCATACCCTCGAAATCACTTCTATCTTTGCTTGCTAGATGCTCGCTCTATTGCTATGCCTATGCTGCGATACCTACCACTTTCTTATCATGTCTCCCATATTGCCATGTCAAACCTCTAACCCACCTTGTCCTAGCAAACCGTTGTTTGGCTATGTTACCGCTTTGCTCAGCCCCTCTTATAGCGTTGCTAGTTGTAGGTGAAGATTGGAGTTTATTCCTTGTTGGGACATGGATTATTGTTGGGATATCACAATATCTCTTATTTACTTAATGCATCTATATACTTGGCAAAGGGTGGAAGGCTCGTCCTTATGCCTGGTGTTTTGTTCCACTCTTGCCGCCCTAGTTTCCGTCATACCGGTGTTATGTTCCTTGATTTTGCGTTCCTTACACGGTTGGGTTATAATGGGAACCCCTTGAAAGTTCGCCTTGAATAAAACTCCTCTAGCAAGGCCCAACCTTGGTTTTACCATTTGCACTAACAACCTACCACCTTCCCTTGGGTTCTGCAGACTCAAGGGTCATCTTTATTTAACCCCCCCCCCCCCGGGCCAGTGCTTCTCTAAGTGTTGGTCTGAAATGGGCAGCCTGCGGGGCCACCTTGGGGAAACTTGAGGGTTGGTTTTACTCGTAGCTTGACCTATCCGGTGTTGCCCTGAGAATGAGATATGTGCAGCTCCTATCGGGATTGTCGCCGCATCGGGTGGCTTTGCTGGTTTCGTTTTACCATTGTCGAGATGTCTTGTAACCGGGATTCTGAGTCTGATTGGGTCTTCCTGGGAGAAGGAATATCCTTCGTTGACCGTGAGAGCTTGTGATGGGCTAAGTTGGGGCACCCCTGCAGGGATATGATCTTTCGAAAGCCGTGCCCGCGGTTATGGGCAGATGGGAATTTTTTAATGTCCGGTTGTAAAAAACTTGAAACTTATCTTAATTAAAATACATCAACCGTGTGTGTAACCGTGATGGTTTCTTCTCGGCGGAGTCCGGGAAGTGAACACGGTGTTGGAGTTATGCTTGACGTAGGTTGTTCTAGGATCACTTCTTGATCATAGATTCTCGAACGTGCTTTGCCTTCTCTTCTCTCTCTCATTTGCGTATGTTAGCCACCATATATGCTAGTGCTTGCTGCAGCTCCACCTCATGCCTTTTCCCTACCTATAAGCTTAAATAGTCTTGATCGCGAGGGTGTGAGATTGCTGAGTCCCCGTGACTCACAGATACTTCCAAAACCAGTTTGCAGGTGCCGATGATACCGTGCAGGTGATGCAACCGAGCTCAAAGAGGAGCTCAATGAAGATCTCGTTCATTGTGTTGTTTTGTTTCAGTTGATCAGTACTAGAGCCCAGTTGGGACGATCGGGGATCTGTGTAGCATTTGGGGTAGTCTTCTTTTATTCTGGTTCCGTAGTCGGACCTTGTTTGTATCTGGATGATATAATGCTTAATTCATGTATTGGGTGAAGTGGCGATTGTAAGCCAACTATGTATCTCTTTCCCTTATGTATTACATGGGTTGTGTGAAGATTACCTCATTTGCGACATTGCTTACAATGCGGTTATGCCTCTAAGTCGTGCTTCGACACGTGGGAGATATAGCCGCATCGTGGGTGTTACAGTTGGCGACCTTGTGTAACCCTAGATCCCTCTCGTGTCTATATAAACCGGAGGGCTAGGTTCGTAGATAGGCTGAATCATAATCATAGCCAGACTAGACTTTTAGGGTTTAGTCATTACGATCTCGTGGTAGATCAACTCTTGTAATACTTGTATTCATCAAGATCAATCAAGCAGGACGTAGGGTATTACCTCCATAGAGAGGGCCCGAACCTGGGTAAACATCGTGTCCCTTGTCTCCTGCTACCATCGACCTTAGACACAAAGTTTGGGACCCCCTACTTGAGATCCGCCAGTTTTGACACCGACTTGGTGCTTTCATTGAGAGTTCCATTGTGCCGTCCTCAAAAGGTTTGATGGCCCCTTCAATCGTCAACAACGATGCCGTCCAAGGCGAGACCTTCCTCCCTGGACAGATCTTTGTGTTCTGCGGCTTCGCACTGCGGGCCAACTCGCTTGGCCATCTGGAGCAGATCGATAGCTACGCCCCTGGCCACCAGGTCAGATTTGGGAGCTTGAACTACATTGCGGACATCCGTGGAGACTTGATCTTCGCTGGATTCGAGACCGCGGCAACCACTCCTGGTCACCCCGATGGATATGACCTAAATCTGTCATCGGACCGCATCCAGGAGATTGCTCCTGTAACCGCTATGGCCTTAGATCCGGAGCATACTGCGCCATCCAAGGACCGGAGGCTCAACCCCACCACAGAGGCCACAAATTCCCTTGCGTTGGAGCCACACATGGACTTACCCTCACACGATGTCTGTGTCACCAGAACTCCGGACTCTTCTCCGGCAATAAGTTCCGAACCGTGTGAGTTCACGGACGCTGAACTTGATCGTTTATCGATCACCTAACTCAGTGTCGTAGACATCTTCCGTCACTCACCCTTGGGCGACGTGCTGAATTCATTAAAAAAATCTATCCTTAGCGGGGGCTTCACAGCCGAACTGTATCCAGTTCGAACTAGAAGCTGATGACAGGGAATTTCGCTCCCCACCCGCCACCCACTTCATAGCCACTGTCGAAGACTTAACTGACATGCTCGATTAGGGCTCCGACGACATCGACGGTATGGACGACGATGCCGGAGAAGAAGAGGTCCAGGACCCGCCATTCACCAGACGCTGGATGGCCACTTCCTCGTACGATGTATACATGGTGGATGCACCAAAGGAGAACAGCGACGATGACAAAGAAGATCCAGTTGAGGATAAACCTCATGAGATACAATCGAAATGCCGGCGTTAGCGGCGCCGCTCTAAGTCACGCCGCAGTAAAGATAGCAACACCGGCACAGGAGAAGATAACACCCCGAAAGGTGCCGAAGACAATGAAGACCCCGTTGACGCAGCTACCGAACAGGATGAATGGGAAGATGGGCAGGTTAACCCTGGTAAATAGGCCACACACGAGGACTCGGAGGATAGTAATTATCTTCCGCTCTTCGAGGATGAGGCGAGCCTCGGCACCGAGGATTTCATCATCGTGCCTGAGGCCACTACAAGGAGCCTGAAAAAGAAGCAGCAGCAGCTTCAAGCCGACCAAGATCTGCTCAATGATAAATGGACTGACGTCCTAGCAGCCGAAGAATACGGCCTCAAGCGCCCGGCCAAAAGCTACCCGAAGCGCAAATTACTACCTTAGTTCGACGACGAGGCTCCGGAACACATACCACCATCACGCAATGCGGCTGACCGACCACCACTTGGCCAGGACAAAGCGGCAACTCAAGCCGAACACCAGCCCGCACCGCCTCATCACAGAGGCAGAGGTAAATCAGCTCACGGTCATACATATGACCTTCAACATGACCTAAACAATAAAGCAGGACATACCAGATCGATCTACGGATCGCGAGGACGTGCCCCGACACGCGATGACGATCATCTGTTCGGACGTGAAAAACCTAGTCATGCACGGGCTGAAAGCCGCAGACGGACCCCATCAGAGCTACATCATGATACGGCCCAATATAGAGGCGCCGCACACCCTCATTGCTTCACCGAAGAAGTCATGGAACATGAATTCCCAGAAGGGTTCAAACCCGTGAATATAGAATCATATGATGGCACCACAGACCCCGCGGTATGGATCGAAGACTTCATTCTCCACATTCATATGGCCCGCGACGATGACCTTCATGCCATTAAATACCTCCCCGTGAAACTCAAAGGACCAGCACGACACTGGTTGAACAGCCTGCCCAAAAACTCCATCGGCAACTGGGAGGACTTGGAAGAAGCCTTCCTTGATAACTTCCAAGGTACATATGTTCGACCTCCGGACGCCGATGACTTAAGCCATATAGTTCAACAGTCCAGAGAGTCCGCCAGGAAATTCTGGACTAGGTTCCTAACTAAAAAAGAACCAGATAGTCGACTGTCCGGATGCCGAAGCCCTAGCGGCCTTTAAACACAGCATTCGCGACGAATGGCTCACCCGCCACCTCGGCCAAGAGAATCCAAAATCCATGGCGGCCCTCATGGCACTCATGACCCGGTTTTGCGCGGGCGAAGATAGTTGGCTGGCCCGTAGCAAAAACAATACAGGCAACATCAGCACCCCTAAAGCTAAAAATAGCACCGACAAGTCTCGACGCAACAGGTACAAGCATCGAAATAACAATGACAACACCGAGGATACGACGGTCAATGCTGGATTCAGTGGCTCTAAGTCTGGTCAGCGGAAGAAGCCATTCAAAAAGAACAATTCGGGCCCATCTAGCCTGGACCGCATACTGGATCGTCCGTGCCAGATTCATGGCACCCCAGACAAACCACCCAATCATACCAACAGAGCTTGTTGGGTTTTTAAACAGGCTGGCAAGTTAAATGCCGAAAACAAGGATAAGGGATCGCAAAGCAAAGACGACAACGCGGAGCCCCGGCCGCCGAACATAGGGGGACAGAAAAAGTTTCCCCCTCAGGTCAAAATGGTGAACATGATATACGCTAGCCACATCCCCAAGAGCGAGCGCAAGCGTGCACTCAGGGATGTCTACGCGATAGAGGCAGTCACCCCAAAATTCAATCCATGGTCGTCATGCCCGATCACTTTTGATCGACGGGACCATCCGACCATTATCCGTCATGGCGGTTCAGCCGCACTGGTCCTGGACCCAATAAATGATGGGTTACTTCTGACGCGAGTCCTGATGGACGATGGCAGCAACCTCAACTTGCTCTATCAAGATACAGTGCGCAAAATGGGCATTCATCCATCACAGATCAAACCCACAAATACTACCTTCAAAGGAGTCATACCAGGTGTAGAGGCCCGCTGTACGGGCTCAAACACACTCGAGGTTGTCTTCGGATCTCCGGACAATTTCCGAAGCGAGGAGTTAATCTTCGACATAGTCCCCTTTCGCAGCGGCTATCACGCACTGCTCGGACGGACCGCATTCGCCCGATTCAACGTAGTGCCACATTATGCTTATCTCAAGCTCAAGATGCTCGGTCCACGTGGCGTCATAACAGTTAATGGAAATACGGAACACTCCCTCCATACATAAGAGCACACAACTACCGTAGCATCAGAAGTACAGAGCGGCCTTCTCAAGTAGAACCTTAATTCGGCTGCCGAGCCCACGGACACCGTCAAGAGGGTCCGAACTACCCTGTGGTAGGACAGGTCGGCTCGTCAGGAGCTAGACTAGCAATTCGGCCTTCGTCTCAGTCCTGGTCAAGTAGTGGCATTTGCACCACACGTACATAACTACGCACTCAAAATTCCATGGGCATCGACGAAGGCATAGCTAGTTTGTGATCCACAATACGGCTCAACTGGCACCGAATACACACATACTTTCACTTTTATTCATTTCCTTTTCAGGTTTCAATCCCGCAGGCCCCATCGGATGGCCTGATCACCAGCCCTCTTGAAGGATAAACACACCAAGACAGCGAGAAACGCAGACGTACGGGGGATTTTCAAGGTGGTTTTGTTAACAATCACTCTACCTGTTTTTCAGGACCCACATGCAGCTCTCCCTTGGTTTTTGGCATATTAAATAGCCTGTTGCTTATCGCACTACTTGTATCAATGCGCCTCGACGTATTAATCAAATTACAATGAAAACAGTTCACAGCTGGAGCTTTAAAGCCCCAGCTTATCACCTTTTGCACCCTTTCTGTTTTCTTTCTTTTTTCCTTCTTTTTTCTCTTCTTCTTTCCTGTGGGTAACCCTACCAGGTAGCACCTGTACACTTTGGTACGTTTGATATTTGCCAGGGGCTTCATAGCACCCCACAATACGGCAACAAAAGTCTAAACACTTTTTATAGTATAGTTCAGCACCCCGAATTTAGCACTATATGCATTGGCTCTGAATCATGTCTTTGGTCAATAGTTAGGTTGCCCGGCTCCTGTGCTTGCTACCTTATGTTCTGCTATATCGGCTAAGGTAGTAAAGGGAGAACTACTGCGATTGTGCCTTGGTTTATCCAAAGGACCACCTCAGTAGAGAAAGCCGAAAACTGACTATCATGATGCGGCGAGAGCTGGTCAGTTGTTCGGAGGTTGCAAATCGTTGGAGATTTCTTCCGCATTACGCGAAGGATCGGTACTTCCCAATCAGACTCTTATAGCACTCTAGTTCGGATACTAGGGGTTGTGCCTATGTTTTTATTGTCAAACTCCTATGGCTAAGTGAGGGCGTTCAAGCTGCATAGTCCGATTGCCTGGTTGGTTGCGCTAAACAACTCCTTCAAGGACCATATAATTGGATCAAGATTGTTTAGGTTCCATCCCGAACACCTCCATATTTCCTACATGGGGGCAGAAGGCGATGACTGGCCAACCCTCAGATTTCATACAACATGGCCACACAGGAGGTAAAATTTAAAACATAACAAGCATTATATTACATAACAGTTTTGTCTCATCATACAAGGCAAAGACAACATGAATGCATTCATTCAAAAATAATGTCTTGCCCACACTGCGTTGCTACAATGCGAGACCCCTCTAGGACATCTGCAAAATAGCGTTCGGGTGTGCGGTGCTCCTTGCCCTCTGGTGGCCCCTTGGTCAGCTCGACGGCGTCCATCTTCGCCCACCACATCTTGCAGCGGGCGAAGGCCATGCGTGCACCTTCAATGCAGGCTGATCGCTTGACGATGTCCAGCCGAGGACTGGCGTTCAGCAGCCGCTTCACGAGTCCGAAGTAGCTCCCGGGCATAACTTCGGCTGGCCACAGCCGGATTATCAAATCCTTCATGGCTAGTTCGGCCACCCTATGCAGCTCCACCAGCTGTTTCAGCTAATCGGTGAAGGGCACGGGATGCTCTGGTGCAAGATACTGCGACCAGAACAATTTCTCCGTGGAGCTCCCTTCTTCGGCTCGAAAGAACTCCGCGGCGTCGGACACACTGCGCGGAAGATCTGCGAAGGCTCCTGGAGAACTCCGAATCCGGGTTAGTAAGAAATACTTCTTCTTCATATATTTGCTTTGCATACTAAACGCCTTACCTGCCGCGATCTTCCTGGCCTCCTGGATCTCCTGGAGGGCACCCTGGGCTTCAACCCGGGCCGCTTTCGCGCTTTGACGAGCCTTGGAGAGTTCAGTCTCTAGAGCCGAAACATCGCCCTCCAGGGTCTCGTACTTCTTCACCATGTCCTGGAGCTCTTGCTGGACCTCGTTCAGCCGGGCCTTCAGCTTTTGCGAGTGGCCTGCTCCTGGACAGCTTTCCCCTCGGCTTCGGCCAGGGCCTTCTTCAGGGCCTCGACCTCGGTCATCGCCCCTACACATATAATGACACTACGGTCAGTATACATCATTTACTCTTTCCAAATATATAGCGAGCCA
This sequence comes from Triticum urartu, assembly GCF_056163025.1. NCBI lineage: Eukaryota > Viridiplantae > Streptophyta > Magnoliopsida > Poales > Poaceae > Triticum > Triticum urartu. The sequence goes on from NC_141874.1 coordinate 176,304,883, forward strand.
TTACATACCTTGCTGGTCTTCCAGCTGCTTCCTCGCCTGGCCAAGCTCTTCTTCGGCCCGCTCTAGTTTCTGCTTTAGTCCAGAGACTTCGGCAGTGTGAGAGGCCGCGGCCAGCAGCGAAGCCTGCTTATTCGAATCAGACACATTTTAGTTAGTTTCTTGTGAAATTTCATTGATCCTCTGTCCAGCTTCTCTTTCCGAACACCGCACAGTGTCTCAGGGGCTACTGTCTATATTGGGATTTTCTCGGTTAAATGCCGCTTACCTCAAAACTTATCAACAGGCCGCTGCAGGCTTCGGTCAGTCCGCTCTTGACGGACTGAACCTTCTCAATCGCCGTACCCGTAAGGATACGGTGTTCTTCCACAATGGAAGCGCCTCGTAGTGCTACTAGTAGATTATCCGGTGCCTCTGGTTGGACAGAGGTCACTGGTGGGACAGGCACACCCCCTTCTTTTGAAGGAGGTTGCTCGCCAGATTCCGGAGCCGCATGGGTCTCCAGAATCGTATTCGGCTGGGGGCCGAACTGATCGAGGCCTCCAATCACCATGGGGATCTGCTCCCCCATGTGTCCGGAAGCCGGGGTCTTGCCTCCCGGTGCCACCACGACGGCCTCCTGAACCTCTCCCTGGCCTAGGAAGGTCCTTTGGGACAGTACCTCGTCATCTCCCTTGGCCTTGGGAGAGTGAGCGACTAGCGGTATCTCGTTGGCCATTGCCTTCGAATCCAACGAGCCTCTTGACGAGGATCGTTGGGGGCTGTCATGGGCCGGACTACAATAACACGATTAACCATATTAATGCCATAGGGTGAAGAGGCCAGATAAATAAATGAGTGTGGGTTCTTAGTACTCACGAGGCTACCAGGGGCTTAGTCTGGAGGCTTTGCTCCGGGCCGCTTTTGACGTCCCATGCGGAGTTATCCACCAGGGGGCCTTTCCCCCTCTTGGGCGCTTGCGCCTCCAGATTTGTGGAGGCCGCCCTCTTCTTCCTCCCCCCATCAGGGGAGAATCGCCCTCCTCCTCCTCATCGTCGTCATCTTCGGCGACAGAGGAGCGGGTCTTGTCTTCAGACGTTGTGTCCGAAGCGCCCTTGCGGCGGGGGCCACTCCGGACCCCCTTGTCTTTCCCCATGGCCTTCTTCACCATCGCCGTATAGGGCGCCGGCACCAGCATCTTCGCTAAACGCGGTATGACTGGTTCTTCAGGCAGCGGAGCCAGACACTGGATCCGCTTCGCCCTCTCCATCCAGTCTTGGAGAAGCAATGATAATAAAAGCTTAGATATCATCCTTGAAACAAACAAGTAGAGGATGCGTTGAAAACTTACCTCGCTGGCGGGGTGGTTAATATCGTGCCCGCGGTTCGAATCTGTGGCTAGCGGTATCTCGTTGCCCTTGAAGAGAAACTTCCAGGCATCTTCGTGAGTTGTTTAGAAGAGCCTCTCCAGGGTCTGGTGCCTCTTCGGATTGAACTCCCAAAGGGGGCATTTTTGGCTTTGGTAGGGGAGGATCCGGCGAACCAGCATCACTTGTATTATGTCGACAAGCTTGACGTCTTTATCCACCATGCTCTGAACGCACGTCTGTAGCGCTATCAGCTCGTCTGATGAAGACCAATTCAGGCTCTTCTCAACCTAGTAGGTGAGCCGCATTGGAGCGCCGGAATTCAATTCGGCAGCTACGACCCAGTTGGCGCCGCGGGGCTCAGTGATGTAGAACCACTATTTATGCCATTCCTTGACAATCTCCACGAAAGTGCCTTTTGGCCAGGAGATATTGGTCAGCTTACTCACCATAGCGCCTCCGCACTCCGCGTGCTGGCTATCCACCACCTTAGGGCTTCACATTGAAGACTTTGAGCCACAACCCAAAGTGGGGTTGGATGCGGAGGAAGGCCTCACAAACGACGATAAACACCGAGATGTTGAGGAAAGAGTTCGGGGATAGATCATGGAAGTCTATCCCGTAATAGTACATCAGCCCGCGGAAGAAAGGTTGGAGTGGAAACCCTAGTCCGCGGAGGAAATGAGGGAGGAATACCACCCTCTCGTTGGGCTTCGGTGTGGGGACGACTTGCCCCTGGGCTGGAAGACGGTGGGCGATTTCCTTCGCCAAGTACCCGGCCGCCCGATGCTCGGTAATGTCCTTCTCCTTGACGGAGGAGACCATCCACTTGCCTTGACCTCCAGATCCGGACATGGTTGAGTGCTAGCTTGGGTGGGAGGGAGATGAGAACTTGGGCGCTGGAGCTCAAGAGTGGAAGGGCAGAGGAAGAGAGAAGGCATGGGAGAAGAAGGGGGAACCCTTATCCCGTTATAAAGGCAGTGAATATCGAACGCCTCCCCACTTGCCCTAAAACTCGCCTATTCCCAAGGGCTATGTAAATGGCACGGTTGGGTTACCCACGCCCACATTGATGAAAATCCCGCAATAAGAGGACATGATCTCTGCTTTGACATGACGTGCCAATGGAAACTGCATCTCGAAGCGTGGAACGGCAGACAAAAATGGTTCGATGTAGTGACCGAACAGATGTGATGTCATCTTACAAAAAGTTGTCAGCAGATGGGACTCGTGAAATACTATACTCATTGCGGTTGTGTGTGGTACTTGTGTTGCAGATCTGGACACCTTCGTTTCATCCGAAGACTATCCTGGAGTATTCGGGAAGTAGAACCCACCTTGCAATGCCGAAGACAATCTGTGCACCGGACATATCATCATTGAAGCCTGGTTCAGGGGCTACTGAGGGAGTCCTGGACTAAGGGGTCCTCGGGTGTTCGATCTATTGAATATGGGCCGGACTGATGGGCTGTAAGGATACAAAGACCAAAGACTCCACCCGTGTTCGGATAGGACTCTTCTTGGCGACCAACTATAAAGATTCCTTCCTTTGTAACCGACCTTGTGTAACCCTAGATCCCTCTCGTGTCTATATAAACCGGAGGGCTAGGTCCGTAGATAGGCCGAATCATAATCATAGCCAGACTAGACTTTTAGGGTTTAGTCATTACGATCTCGTGGTAGATCAACTCTTGTAATACTGGTATTCATCAAGATCAATCAAGCAGGACGTAGGGTATTACCTCCAAAGAGAGGGCCCGAACCTGGGTAAACATCGTGTCCCTTGTCTCCTGTTACCATCGACCTTAGACGCACAATTCGGGACCCCCTACACGAGATCCGCCGGTTTTGACACCGACAAGAGGGTCGCCCAAGGCAGGGCCGCCCGCCCCTCCCCCTATAGTCCGAATTGGACAAGGGAAGGGGGGCGCACCCCTTTCCTTCTCTTCTCTCCCTCTCCTTCCTTCCCCCTTCCTCCTCCTAGCAGGACTAGGAAAGGGCAGTCCTACTCCTACTAGGAGGAGGACTCATCCTCTCCTGGTGCGCCCCAAGGGCCGACCGGCCTCCCCCTTGCTCCTTTATATACGGGGGCAGGGGGCACCCTAGAACACACAAGTTGATCATTGATCCCATAGCCGTGTGCGGTGCCCTCCTCCACCACAATCCACCTCGGTCATATCATTGTAGTGCTTAGGAGAAGCCCTGCGACGGTAGCTTCATCATCACCGTCATCATGCCGTCGTGCTGACAAAGCTCTCCCTCGACACTCAGTTGGATCGAGAGTTCGTGGGACGTCACCGAGCCAAACGTGTGCAGATCGCGAAGGTGTCGTACTTTCGGTACTAGGATCGGTCGGATCGTGAAGACATACGACATCAATTGCTTTGTCATAACGCTTCCACTTACGGTCTACGAGGGTACGTGGACAACACTCTTCCCCTCTCGTTGCTATCCATCACCATGATAGATCTTGCGTGTGCGTAGGAATTTTTTTGAAATTACTTCGTTCCCCAACGAAAGAAGGCCTCACCCAACCTTGCTTTGAAGGCCAAGGAAAATCCGGAAGAAGAAGAAGAAGAGGAGAAACAATAGATTTGCCCAAAGACACCAAATATGCTTACCATAAGCACATGGCCCTTACGTCAAGGCAATTTTGGGGCAATAAGAAAAAACTAAGGCCCAACTTCTCCAAGAACAACTCAAGTGTCTCGAAGGGCAAGCAACGTGTGAGAACTTGCTACAATTGTGGTAATGCGAGCCACTTTGTGGTGGATTGCCCCTATGAGAAGAGGGAAGACAATGGTGGCAAGCTTATCCCAAGGACAAGGCCAAGTCCTTCCCAAGCAAGAACAACTTCACCAAGAAAGTGCCGCAACAGGGGTTTGTGGCACAAGAAGAGTACCTCTCCGATGATGATGATGAAGATACAAGTGGTGAAGGAATGGCAATGGCCACCATGGCCATTGCCACCTCTTCCCCAACCAAGGTGTCTCTCTTCGATGCCCCCAATGAGAACCTCACTACCATGTGCCTCATGGCCAAAGGTGCTTGTTGAGTCCCTTACATATAATTTACTTTCCGTTCATAAACTTGCACTCATGGACTTTGCAACATTCTTTGATCTTGATATTGTGGCCCTTTTGTGGAGCAAGACTCTTAAAGTAGCCTTTGTGGGGCATGTTGATAATGGTCTCTATGTGGTTACTTTTCAGAGTGACCCGCTAAGATGTGACGTGCCTAATGGCGAAAGTTGATGTGGGATGGATTTGGTATCGCCGACTAGCCCATGTCAATATGAGATCTTTGCAAAGTCTCCTCAAAGGGGATCATGTCGTGGACTAACAAATGTGAGTTTTGCCAAAGGTCATGCTTGCAGTGCTTGTATTCAAGGAAAGCTACATGAAACGGCTCACTGACCCACAACTATCATCTACTTGAAGAGGCCCTTGGAGCTCCTTCACATGCATCTCTTTGGCCCTCCATCCTTTGATAGTCTTGGGGGAAGAAAATATTGCTTGGTGATTGTGGATGTTTACTCAAGATATACATGGGTATACTTCTTCAAGAGGAAGAGTGAGACCCAACAAGCCGTCATCCACTGTCCCAATGAAGCTCAACGTCAACATGAAGCAAAGATATTGATGATTAGAAGTGACAATGGCTCCGAGTTCAAGAACTACACCCTGGATGAGTTTCTTAGTGATGAGGGGATCAAGCATCAATATGTCGCCCCTTATACCCCTCAGCAAAATGGTGTTGCGTAGAGGAAGAACCGAACATTGACGGATGCAGAAAGGACCATGATGGCAGAATTCAAATCTCCATACAACTTTTGGGCCAAAGCCATCAACACCACATGTTATGCATCCAATCGGCTCTATCTCCGCAAAGGCTTGAACAAGACTCTGTATGAGATACTTACAGGTAACAAGCCCAACCTCAAGTATTTTCAGGTGTTCGGGTGTAACTGTTTCATTCTCAAGAAAGGTGTTCATTTGTCTAAATTTGAACCTAGAGCTCAAGAGGGCATATATTTTTGGTTATGCTACAAACTCTCATGCTTACCATGTTCTCAACAAGTCCAATGAACTCATTGATGAGACATGTAATGTGGAGTTTGATGAAGATAATGGCTCCCGAGTGGAGCAAAGTGGTCTTTGTGATGTAGGTGATCAAATTCCTCCTCAAGCCATAAGAAGAACGGGGATTGGTCAAATACTCCCCATTGAGGAACCCCTTGTGGCTGAAGGAGAAGGATAATGCTCTACTCGAGTGGAGCCATCAGCGATGCTAGACCCACACGCTTCCGAAGAACAAAGTGAAGGCCCTCAACCTAATGAACAAGATCAAGGGCAAGATCAACCTCATGAAGATGGTGGTGCACCAAATGATGCCCAAGATCAAGTTCACGGCTCCGAGCAAGCTCAATATCAAGCACAAGCTGAAGATCAAGAGCAAGCTCAAGACGGTGATGAAGATGATCAAGATGAATCCTCTCAAATGCCTATTAAGGAACTTTTGGAGCATCGTGCCACCAAGGTGGCTTCCAAGCTCGAGCATCAACAACATGTCATGGAGAATGTTCTTGGGAGCTTGAGGAAAGGGGTAACTACTCGTCAACAATTATCAAACTTTTGTGATCATCACACGTTTGTTTCGTGTGTTGAACCCCAAAGGGTACATGAGGCGCTCAATGATGCGGATTGGCTTGAGGCCATGCATGACGAACTCAACAACTTTGAGCGCAACAAAGTTTGGGAGTTAGTTCCAAGGCCTACGGAGGACCACAATGTCATTGGAACCAAATGGATCTTCAAGAATAAGTAAGATGCGAATGGTGTGGTTGTTCAAAACAAGCCAAGATTGATGGCACAAGGTTACTCCCAAGTCAAGGGTATCGACTATGGTGAAACCTTTGCCCCGTTGCTCGTCTTGAATGTATACGCATGTTTCTTGCATATGCATCTCATGATGATTTTAAATTGCAACAAATGGATGTGAAGAGTGCATTTCTTAACCCTCGGGAATCAAAGATACCAAGCTCCCCAATCCTGTATACAAACTCAACAAGTCACTCTATGGCCTTAAACAAGCCACATGTGTGTGGTATGAGCATCTTACCGAGTTGTTGCAAGATCATGGGTTTGAAATCGGGAAAATCGATCCCACTCTTTTTACTAAGAGGGTTAAATGGGATTTGTTCATATGTCAACTATATGTCGATGATATTATTTTTGGTTCTCCTAACAAATCTTTCAATGATGAGTTTGCCACACTAATGACCGAGAAGTTCGAGATATTTATGATGGGAGAGTTGAAGTTCTTTCTTGGGTTCAAATTCAAACAAAGAAGAGAAGGAACCTTCATCAATCAAGCCAAATATACCCAATACATCTTCAAGAGATTCAAGCTAGATCATGTCAAGTCGGTCAAGTTTCCTATGCCCACCAAAGGCAAGCTCGACAATGATCCCAATGGTAAAGCAGTGGATCAAAAGGTATATCGCTCCATGATTGGATCCTTGCTTTACCTTTGTGCATCTAGACTGGATATTATGTTGAGTGTGGGAATGTGTGCAAGGTTCCAAGCCGCACCTAAGGAAAGACACTATGTGGCGGTCAAGCGAATCATTCAATATTTGGCTCATACCCCAAACTTTGGCCTATGGCACCCCAAAGGAGCAAGCTTTGATCTCATGAGTTATTCGGACTCGGATTGGGCGGGAGATGTTGTGGATAGGAAGTCAACTTCCGGAGGGTGCCAATTCCTTGGTCACTCTTTGGTGAGTTGGTCTTCAAAGAAGAAAAATCGTGTGTCTCTCTCATTCACCGAGGCCGAGTATGTAGCCGTTGCAAGTTGTTGTGCACAGTTGCTATGGATGAGGCAAACTTTAAAGGATTGCAGTGTCACTTGTGACAAAGTGCCTCTTCTATGTGACAATGAAAGTGCAATCAAGATCTCCCACAACCTGGTGCTACATAGCAAGACGAAGCACATTGAGATTCACCCTCATTTGATCCAGGACATATCAAGCGTGGGGAGATTGAGATTATCTACGTCAACACTCAAGAGCAATTAGCGGATATTTTCATGAAACATTTGGATGAAGCAAGATTTTGCGAGTTAAGGCATGAGCTAAATATCATTGATTCGAGCAATGTGGCTTGAATCTAGGCACACCCCACCACATTCACCATGTTATCTTGATCTAGGTGTAGGCATGGATATAGGGGGAGTGTTGTTCTCTTGATGAACTCTCCCTCCCCCTATTATGCATAAATAGATCAAGTCTTTCACATTAGCCATTTTGATGGCACTTGTCATTCAAAGATGAGTTTTGGTCATGGGCCTAAGGTTAAAATCTTCGTGGTGCCATACCAATCAAGTTAAACATAGGTGGATCCGGCCATCGCCCATCTTCTCCGTGAAAAGGGTTGGTGTTCATTTGACCTTATTTGATCTTCTAGTTTCCTTAGGTCCTAGGTGTTTGTAACCTCCAAGTGTTGGCCTTTCTTGTTTGTTTCTTGCAATCTTGGATCTTAGTTCACCATACTATAGTGCCTTGTCTCCATCCCAAGCCTTCTCATCCAATAACCATCTATCTCCAATTTCACACAAGTTGATTTTGGCATAGATGACTGTGATCGGCTGGTACAACAGGTTGTCCAGGCGGTTCAGCCGCTCGGCCACTCAGCTGTATTGTCCCAGCGGTACTGATGTCTACTACACAACCTTCTTCTTGTAGACATTGTTGGGCCTCGAAGTGAAGAGGTTTGTAGGACAGTAGCAAATTTCCCTCAAGTGGATGACCTAAGGTTTATCAATCCGTGGGAGGCGTAGGATGAAGATGGTCTCTCTCAAGCAACCCTGCAACCAAATAACAAAGAGTCTCTTGTGTCCCCAACACACCCAATACAATGGTAAATTGTATAGGTGCACTAGTTCGGCGAAGAGATGGTGATACAAGTGGTATATGGATAGTAGATATAGGTTTTTGTAATCTGAAAATATAAAAACAGCAAGGTAACTAATGATAAAAGTGAGCGTAAACAGTATTGCGATGCGTTGAAACAAGGCCTAGGGTTCATACTTTCACCAGTGCAAGTCCTCTCAACAATAATAACATAATTGGATCACATAACTATCCCTCAACATGCAATAAAGAGTCACTCCAAAGTCACTAATAGCGGAGAACAAACGAAGAGATTATGGTAGGGTACAAAACCACATCAAAGTTATTCTTTCCAATCAATCCGTTGGACTATTCCTATAAGTGTCACAAACAGCCCTAGAGTTCGTACTAGAATAACACCTTAAGACACAAATCAACCAAAACCCTAATGTCACCTAGATACTCCAATGTCACCTCAAGTATCTGTGGGTATGATTATACGATATGCATCACACAATCTCAGATTCATCTATTCAACCAACACATAGAACCTCAAAGAGTGCCCCAAAGTTTCTACCGGAGAATCACGACGAAAACGTGTGCCAACCCCTATGCATAGGTTCATGGGCGGAACCCGCAAGTTGATCACCAAAACATACATCAAGTGAATCACGTGATATCCCATTGTCACCACAGATACGCACGGTAAGACATACATCAAGTGTTCTCAAATCATTAAAGACTAAATCCGATAAGAAAACTTCAAAGGGAAAACTCAATCCATTACAAGAGAGTAGAGGGGGAGAAGAAACATAAGATCCAACTATTGTTGGGGAACGAAGCATAATTTTAAAATTTTCTATGCATCACCAAGATCAATCTATGGAGTCATCTAGCAACGAGGGAGAGGGGAGTGCATCTACATACCCTTGTAGATCGCGAGCGGAAGCGTTCAAGAGAACGGGGTTGATGGAGTCGTACTCGTCGTGATCCAAATCACCGATGACCGAGCGCCGAACGGACGACCCCTCCGCGTTCAACACACGTACGGTTGGGAAGACGTCTCCTCCTTCTTGATCCAGCAAGGGGAAGGAGAGGTTGATGGAGATCCAGCTGCACGATGGCGTGGTGGTGGAAGCAGCGGTGATCTCGGCAGGGCTTTGCCAAGCTCCAACGAGAGGGAGAGGTGTTACGAGGGGAGAGGGAAGCGCCAGGGACTTGGGTGCGACTGCCCTCCCTCCCCCCACTATATATAGGGCCCCTAGGGGGGCGCCGGCCCTAGGAGATCCCATCTCCAAGGGGAGGCGGCGGCCAAGGGGGGACTTGCCCCCCAAGTCAGGTGGGGCGCCCCCACCCCTAGGGTTTCCAACCCTAGGCGCAGGGGGAGGCCCATGGGGGGCGCACCAGCCCACCAGGGGCTGGTTCCCCTCCCACTTTAGCCCATGGGGCCCTTCGTGATAGGTGGCCCCACCCGGTGGACCCCCAGGACCCTTCCGGTGGTCTTGGTACAATATTGGTGACCCTCGAAACTTTCTCGGTGGCCAAAACTGGACTTCCTATATACAATTCTTCACCTCCGGACCATTCTGAAACTCCTCATGACGTCTGGGATCTCATCCGGGACTCTGAACAACTTTCGGGTTACCGCATACTAATATCTCTACAACCCTAGCGTCACCGAACCTTAAGTGTGTAGACCCTATGGGTTCGGGAGACACGCAGACATGACCGAGATGACTCTCCGGTCAATAACCAACAGCGGGATCTGGATACCCATGTTGGCTCCCACATGCTCCTCAATGATCTCATCGGATGAACCACGATGTCGAGGATTCAAGTAATCCCGTATACAATTCCCTTTGTCAATCGATACGTTACTTGCCCGAGATTCGATCGTCGGTATCCCAATACCTCGTTCAATCTCGTTATCGGCAAGTCACTTTACTCGTACTGTAATGCATGATCCCGTGACCAAACACTTGGTCACATTGAGTTCATTATGATGATGCATTACCGAGTGGGCCCAGAGATACCTCTCCGTCATACGGAGTGACAAATCCCAGTCTCGATCCGTGTCAACCCAACAGATGCTTTCGGGGATACCTGTAGTATACCTTTATAGTCACCCAGTTACGTTGTGACGTTTGGTACACCCAAAGCACTCCTACGGCATCCGGGAGTTACACGATCTCATGGTCTAAGGAAATGATACTTGAAATTGGAAAAGCTCTAGCAAACGAACTACACGATCTTGTGCTATGCTTAGGATTCGGTCTTGTCCATCACATCATCTCCTAATGATATGATCCCGTTATCAATGACATGCAATGTCCATAGTCAGGAAACCATGACTATCTGTTTATCAACGAGCTAGTTAACTAGAGGCTCACTAGGGACATGTTATGGTCTATGTATTCACACATGCATTATGATTTCCGGACAACACAATTATAGCATGAATAATAGACAATTATCATGAACAAGGAAATATAATAATAATCATTTTATTATTGCCTCTAAGGCATATTTCCAACAGTCTCCCACTTGCACTAGAGTCAATAATCTAGTTACATTGTGATGAATCGAACACCCATAGAGTCCTGGTGTTGATCATGTTTTGCTCGCGGAAGAGGTTTAGTCAATGGATCTGCGACATTCAAATCCGTATGTACTTTGAAAATATCTATGTCTCCATCTTGAACATTTTCACGAATGGAGTTGAAGCGACGCTTGATGTGCCTGGTCTTCTTGTGAAACCTGGGCTCCTTGGCAAGGGCAATAGCTCCAGTGTTGTCACAGAAGAGAGTGATCGGCCCCGATGCATTGGGTATGACTCCTAGGTCGGTGATGAACTCCTTCATCCAGATTGCTTCATGCGCTACCTTCGAGGCTGCCATGTACTCCGCTTCACATGTAGATCCCGCCACAACGCTTTGCTTGCAACTGCACCAGCTTACTGCCCCACCATTCAAAATATACACGTATCCGGTTTGTGACTTAGAGTCATCCAGATCTGTGTCGAAGCTAGCGTCGACGTAACCCTTTACGACGAGCTCCTCATCACCTCCATATACGAGAAACATATCCTTAGTCCTTTTCAGGTACTTTAGGATGTTCTTGACCATTGTCCAGTGTTCCATGCCGGGATTACTTTGGTATCTTCCTACCAAACTCACGGCAAGGTTTACATCAGGTCTGGTACACAACATGGCCTACATGATAGACCCTATGGCTGAGGCATAGGGGACAACACTCGTCTTTTCTCTATCTTCTGCCGTGGTCGGACATTGAGCTGAGCTCAATTTCACACCTTGCAACACAGGCAAGAACCCCTTCTTGGACTGATCCATATTGAACTTCTTCAATATCTTATCAAGGTATCTGCTTTGTGAAAGACCTATGAGGCGTCTCTATCTATCTCTATAGATCTTGATGCCTAATATGTAAGCAGCTTCTCCAAGGTCCTTCATTGAAAAACACTTATTCAAGTAGGCCTTAATACTGTCCAAAAGTTCTATATCATTTCCCACCAAAAGTATGTCATCCACATATAATATGAGAAATGCTACAGAACTCCCACTCACTTTCTTGTAAACGTAGGCTTCTCCATAAGTCTGCATAAACCCAAACGCTTTGATCATTTCATTAAAGCGAATGTTCCAACTCCGAGATGCTTGCACCAGCCCATAGATGGAGTGCTGGAGCTTGCATACCTTCTTAGCATTCTTAGGATCGACAAAACCTTCCGGCTGCATCATATACAATTCTTCCTTAAGAAAGTCGTTAAGGAATGCCGTTTTGACGTCCATTTGCCATATCTCATAATCATAGTATGCGGCACTTGCTAACATGATTCGGATGGATTTCAGCTTTGCTACGGGTGAGAAGGTCTCATCGTAGTCAACCCCTTGAACTTGTCGATAACCCTTAGAGACAAGTTGAGCCTTATAGATGGTAACATTACCATCCGCGTCCATCTTCTTCTTAAAGATCCATTTATTCTCTATCGCTCGCCGATCATCGGGCAAGTCTGTCAAAGTCCATACTCTGTTTTCATACATGGTTCCTATCTCGGATTGCATGGCTTCAAGTCATTTGTTGGAATCTGGGCCCGCCATTGCTTCTTCATAGCTCGAAGGTTCACCGTTGTCTAACAACATGATTTCCAGGACAGGGTTGCCATACCATTCTGGTGTGGAACGTGTCCTTGTGGACCTTCGAAGTTCAGTAGCAACTTGATCCGAAGTACCTTGATCATCATCATTAACTTCCTCTCTAGTCGGTGCAGGCACCACAGGAACATCTTCCTGAGCTACGCTACTTTCCGGTTCAAGAGGCAGTACTTCATCGAGTTCTACTTTCCTCCCACTTACTTCTCTCGAGAGAAACTCTTTCTCCAGAAAGGACCCGTTCTTGGCAACAAAGATCTTGCCTTCGGATCTGAGGTAGAAGGTATACCCAATGGTTTCCTTAGGGTATCCTATGAAGACGCATTTTTCCGACTTGGGTTCGAGCTTTTCAGGTTGAAGTTTCTTGACATAAGCATCGCATCCCCAAACTTTTAGAAATGATAGCTTAGGTTTCTTCCCAAACCATAATTCATACGGTGTCGTCTCAACGGATTTAGATGGTGCCCTATTTAAAGTGAATATAGCTGTCTCTAGAGCGTATCCCCAAAATGATAGCGGTAAATCAGTGAGTGACATCATAGATCGCACCATATCCAATAGAGTGCGATTACGACGTTCGGACACACAGTTACGCTGAGGTGTTCCAGGCGGTGTGAGTTGTGAAACGATTCCACATTTCCTTAAGTGCGTAACAAATTCGTGACTTAAATATTCTCCCCCACGATCTGATCGTAAGAATTTTATCTTTCGGTCACGTTGATTCTTTACCTCATTCTGAAATTCCTTGAACTTTTCAAAGGTCTCAGACTTATGTTTCATCAAATAGACATACCCATATCTACTTAAGTCATCAGTGAGAGTGAGAACATAACGATAGCCACCGCGAGCCTCAACGCTCATTGGACCGCACACATCAGTATGTATAATTTCCAATGAGTTGGTTGCTCGATCCATTGTTCCGGAGAACGGAGTCTTGGTCATTTTACCCATGAGGCATGGTTCGCACGTGTCAAATGATTCGAAATCAAGAGACTCCAAAACTCCATCTATATGGAGCTTCTTCATGCGTTTGACACCGATGTGACCAAGGCGGCAGTGCCACAGATATGTGGGACTATCATTATCAATCTTACATCTTTTGGTATTCACACTATGAAGATGTGTAACATCACGTTCGAGATTAATTAAGAACAAACCATTGACCAGCGGGGCATGACCATAAAACATATCTCTCATATAAATAGAACAACCATTATTCTCGGATTTAAATGAGTAGTCATCTCGTATTAAACGAGATCCAGATACAATGTTCATGCTCAAAGCTGGCACTAAATAACAATTATTGAGGTTTAAAACTAATCCCGTAGGTAAATGTAGAGGTAGCGTGCCGACGGCGATCACATCGACCTTGGAACCATTTCCGACGCACATCGTCACCTCGTCCTTCGCCAGTCTCCGCTTATTCCGCAGCTCCTGTTTTGAGTTTCAAATATGAGCAACCGCACCGATATCAAATACCCAGGAGCTACTACGAGTACTGGTAAGGTACACATCAATTACATGTATATCACATATACCTTTAGTGTTGTCGGCCTTCTTGTCCGCTAAGTATTTGGGGCAGTTCGGCTTCCAGTGTCCCTTTCCCTTGCAATAAAAGCACTCAGTCTCAGGGTTGGGTCCATTCTTTGTCTTCTTCCCGGCAACTGATTTACCGGCCGCGGCAACTCCCTTGCCGTCCTTCTTGAAGTTCTTGTTACCCTTGCCTTTCTTGAAACTAGTGGTTTTATTGACCATCAACACTTGATGTTCCTTTTTGATTCCACCTCCGCTGATTTCAGCATTGAAAATACTTCAGGAATAGTTTTCACCATCCCCTGTATATTGTAGTTCATCACAAAGCTCTTGTAGCTAGGTGGGAGCGACTAAAGGATTCTGTCAATGACCGCCTCATCCAGGAGGTTAATGTCCAGTTGGGACAAGCGGTTGTGCAACCCAGACATTTTGAGTATGTGCTCACTGACAGAACTATTTTCCTCCATCTTACAACTGTAGAACTTGTCGGAGACTTCATATCTCTCGACCCGAGCATGATCTTGGAAAACCATTTTCAGCTCTTCGAACATCTCATATGCTCCGTGTTGCTCAAAACGCTTTTGGAGCCCCGGTTCTAAGCTATAAAGCATGCCCCACTGAACGAGGGAGTAATCATCAGCACGCGACTGCCAAGCGCTCATAACGTCTTGGTTCTCTAGGATGGGTGCTGCACCTAGCGGTGCTTCTAGGACATATGCTTTCTTGGCAGCTATGAGGATGATCCTCAGGTTCCGGACCCAATCCGTATAGTTGCTGCCATCATCTTTCAGCTTGGTTTTCTCTAGGAACGCGTTGAAGTTGAGGTTGACATGAGCGTTGGCCATTTGATCTACAAGACATTTTGCAAAGGTTTTTAGACTAAGTTCATGATAATTAAGTTCATCTAATCAAATTATTTAATGAACTCCCACTCAGACAGACATCCATCTAGTCATCTAAGTGATACATGATCCGAGTCAACTAGGCCGTGTCCGATCATCACGTGAGACGGACTAGTCATCATCGGTGAACATCTTCATGTTGATCGTATCTTCTATACGACTCATGTTCGACCTTTCGGTCTTCCGTGTTCCGAGGCCATGTCTGTACATGCTAGGCTCGTCAAGTCAACCTAAGTGTATTGCGTGTGTAAATCTGGCTTACACCCGTTGTATTCGAACGTTAGAATCTATCACACCTGATCATCACGTGGTGCTTCAAAACAACGAACCTTCGCAACGGTGCACAGTTAGGGGGAACACTTTCTTGAAATTATTGTGAGGGATCATCTTATTTAAGCTACCGTCGTTCTAAGAAAATAAGATGTAAAACATGATAAACATCACATGCAATCAAATAGTGACATGATATGGCCAATATCATTTTGCTCCTTTTGATCTCCATCTTCGGGGCGCCATGATCATCATCGTCACCGGCATGACACCATGATCTCCATCATCGCGTCTTCATGAAGTTGTCTTGTCATCTATTACTTCTACTACTATGGCTAAAGGTTTAGCAATAAAGTAAAGTAATTACATGACATTTATGTTGACACGCAAGTCATAAATAAATTAAGACAACTCCTATGGCTCCAGCCGGTTGTCATACACATCGACATGCAAGTCGTGATTCCTATTACAAGAACATGATCAATCCCATACATCACATATATCATTCATCACATCCCTTTGGCCATATCACATCACACGACACATGCTGCAAAAACAAGTTAGACGTCCTCTAATTGTTGTTGCAAATGTTTTACGTGGCTGCTATAGGTTTCTTAGCAAGAACGTTTCTTACCTACGCAAAAACCACAACGTGATATGCCAATTTCTATTTACCCTTCATAAGGACCCTTTTCATAGAATCCGATCCGAATAAAGTGGGAGAGACAGACACCCGCTAGCCACCTTATGCAACTAGTGCATGTCAGTCGGTGGAACCTGTCTCACGTAAGCGTACGTGTAAGGTCGGTCCGGGCCGCTTCATCCCACGATGCCACCGAAACAAGATAATACTAGTAACGGCAAGTAAATTGACAAAATCAACGCCCACAACATCTTGTGTTCTACTCGTGCAGAGAAACTACGCATAGACCTAGCTCATGATGCCACTGTTGGGGAACGAAGCAGAATTTTAAAATTTTCTACGCATCACCAAGATCAATCTATGGAGTCATCTAGCAACGAGGGAGAGGGGAGTGCATCTACATACCCTTGTAGATCGCGAGCAGAAGCGTTCAAGAGAACGAGGTTGATGGAGTCGTACTCGTCGTGATCCAAATCACCGATGACCGAGCGCCGAACGGACGGCACCTCCGCGTTCAACACATGTACGGTTGGGAAGATGTCTCCTCCTTCTTGATCCAGCAAGGGGAAGGAGAGGTTGATGGAGATCCAGCAGCACGACGGCGTGGTGGTGGAAGCAGCGGTGATCTCGGCAGGGCTTCGCCAAGCTCCCATGAGAGGGAGAGGTGTTACGAGGGGAGAGGGAGGCGCCAGGGACTTGGGTGCGACTGCCCTCCCTCCCCCCACTATATATAGGGCCCTTAGGGGGGCAGCCCTAGGAGATCCCATCTCCAAGGGGGGGCGGCCAAGGGGGGACTTGCCCCCCAAGTCAGGTGGGGCGCCCCCCACCCGTAGGGTTTCCAACCCTAGGCGCAGGAGGGGGCCCATGGGGGGCGCACCAGCCCACCAGGGGCTGGTTCCCCTCCCACTTCAGCCCATGGGGCCCTCCGTGATAGGTGGCCCCACCCGGTGGACCCCCGGGACCCTTCCGGTGGTCCCGGTACAATACTAGTGACCCCCGAAACTTTCCTGGTGGCCGAAACTAGACTTCCTATATACAATTCTTCACTTCCGGACCATTCCGGAACTCCTCATGACGTCCGGGATCTCATCCGGGACTCCGAACAACTTTCGGATTACCGCATACTAATATCTCTACAACCCTAGCGTCACAGAACCTTAAGTGTGTAGACCCTACGGGTTCCAGAGACACACAGACATGACCGAGACGACTCTCCGGTCAATAACCAACAGCGGGATCTAGATACCCATGTTGGCTCCCACATGCTCCTCGATGATCTCATCGGATGAACCATGATGTCGAGGATTCAAGTAATCCCGTATACAATTCCCTTTGTCAATCGGTACATTACTTGCCCGAGATTCAATCGTCGGTATCCCAATACCTCGTTCAATCTTGTTACCGGCAAGTCACTTTACTCGTACCGTAATGCATGATCCCGTGACCAAACACTTGGTCACATTGAGCTCATTATGATGATGCATTACCGAGTGGGCCCAGAGATACCTCTCCGTCATACGGAGTGACAAATCCCAGTCTCGATCCGTGTCAACCCAATAGATCCTTTCGGGGATACCTGTAGTATACCTTTATAGTCACCCAGTTACGTTGTGACGTTTGGTACACCCAAAGCACTCCTATGGTATCCGGGAGTTACACGATCTCATGGTCTAAGGAAATGATACTTGACATTGGAAAAGCTCTAGCAAACGAACTACACGATCTTGTGCTATGCTTAGGATTGGGTCTTGTCCATCACATCATTCTCCTAATGATGTGATCCCGTTATCAATGACATCCAATGTCCATAGTCAGGAAACCATGACTATCTATTGATCAACGAGCTAGTTAACTAGAGGCTCACTAGGGACATGTTATGGTCTATGTATTCACACATGCATTATGATTTCCAGATAACACAATTATAGCATGAATAATAGACAATTATCATGAACAAGGAAATATAATAATAATCATTTTATTATTGCCTCTAGGGCATATTTCCAACAACTATAATAGCAAAGCTCGCGATACATCAAGATCGTGCCAAATCAAGAACACGAGAGAGGGAGAGAGAGATCAAACACATAGCTACTGCTACATACCCTCAACCCCGAGGGAGAACTACTCCCTCCTCATCATGGAGAGCACTGGGATGACGAAGATAGCCACCGGAGAGGGATTCCCCCCGTCGGCAGGGTGCCGGAATGGGTCTAGATTGGTTTTAGGTGGCTACGGAGGCTTCTAGCGGCGGAACTCCCGATCTATTGTGTCCCCCGATCGTTTTAGGGTATATGGGTATATATAGGAGGAAGAAGTACGTCAGGGGAGCCACGAGGGGCCCACGAGGGTGGAGGGCGCGTACTAGGGGGTGGGCGCGCCCCCTGCCTCGTGGCTCCCTCGTTTCTTTCCTGACGTGCACTCCAAGTCTAGCGGGTAGCTTTCCTTCCAAAAATAACTTCTCCAGAAGGTTTCATTCTGTTTCGACTCCGTTTGATATTCCTCTTCTGCGAAACACTGAAACAAGGGAAAAACAGAAACTGTCACTCGGCTCTAGGTTAATAGGTTAGTCCCAAAAATCATATAAAATAGCATATAAATGCATATAAAACATCCAAGGTTGATAATATAATAGCATGGAACAATCAAAAATTAGAGATACGTTGGAGACGTATCAGCATCCCCAAGCTTAATTCCTGCTCGTCCTCGAGTAGGTAAATGATAAAAACAGAATTTTTGATGTGGAATGCTACCTAACATATTTATCCATGTAGTTCTCTTTATTGTGGCAAGAATATTCAGATCCATAAGATTCAAGACAAAAGTTTGATATTGACATAGAAATAATAATACTTCAAGCATACTCACTAAGCAATTATGTCTTCTCAAAATAACATGGCCAAACAAAGTTATCCCTACAAAATCATATAGTCTGGCTATGCTCTATCTTCACCACACAAAATATTTAAATCATGCACAACCCCGATGACAAGCCAAGCAATTGTTTCATACTTTTGATGTTGTCAAACTTTTTCAATCTTCACGCAATACATGAGCGTGAGCCATGGACATAGCACTATAGGTGGAATAGAATGGTGGTTGTGGAGAATACAAAAAGGGAGAAGATAGTCTCACATCAACTAGGAGTATCAACGAGCTATGGAGATGCCCATTAATAGATATCAATGTGAGTGAGTAGGGATTGCCATGCAACGGATGCACTAGAGCTATAAGTGTATGAAAGCTCAACAAAAGAAACTAGTGGGTGTGCATCCAACTTGCTTGCTCACGAAGGCCTAAGGCATTTTGAGGAAGCCCATCATTGGAATATACAAGGAAAGTTCTATAATGTAAAATTCCCACTAGTATATGAAAGTGACAACATAGGAGACTCTCTATCATGAAGATCATGGTGCTACTTTGAAGCACAAGTGTGGTAAAAGGATAGTAGCATTGCCCCTTCTCTCTTTTTCTCTCATTTTTTTATTTTTTTATTTGGGGCTTTTCTCATTTTTTATGGCCTCTTTTTTTCTCTTCTTTTTTTTCGTCTGGAGTCTCATCCCGACTTATGGGGGAATCATAGTCTCCATCATCCTTTCCTCACTGGGACAATGCTCTAATAATGATGATCATCACACTTTTATTTACTTACAACTCATGAACTACAACTCGATACTTACAACAAGATATGACTCTATATGAATGCCTCCGGCGGTGTACCAGGATGTGCAATGATGCATGAGTGACATGTATGAAAGAATTATGAACGGTGGCTTTGCCACAAATACAATGTCAACTGCATGATCATGCATAGCAATATGACAATGATGGAGCGTGTCATAATAAACGGAGCGGTGGAGAGTTGCATGGCAATATATCTCGGAATGGCTATGGAAATGTCATAATAGGTAGATATGGTGGCTGTTTTGAGGACGGTATATGGTGGGTTTATGGTACTGGTGAAAGTTGCGCGGTACTAGAGAGGCTAGAAATGGTGGAAGGGTGAGAGTGCGTATAATCCATGGACTCAACATTAGTCATAAAGAACTCACATACTTATTGCAAAAATCTATTAGTTATCGAAACAAAGTACTACGTGCATGCTCCTAGGGGGATATTTGGTAGGAAAAGACCATCGCTCGTCCCCGACCGCCACTCATAAGGAAGACAATCAACAAATACATCATGCTCCGACTTCATCACATAACGGCTCACCATACGTGCATGCTACGGGAATCACAAACTTTAACACAAGTATCTATCAAATTCACGACTACTCACTAGCATGACCCTAATATTACCATCATCATATCTCAAAACAATCATCAAGTATCAAACTTCTCATAGTATTCAATGCACTTTATATGAAAGTTTTCATTATATCACACTTGGATGCCCATCATATTAGGACTAAATTCATAACCAAAGCAAACTACCATGCTGTTCTAAAGACTCTCAAAATGATATAAGTGAAGCATGAGAGTTCATTAATTTCTATAAAATAAAACCACCACCGTGCTCTAAAAAGATATAAGTGAAGCACTAGAGCAAACGACAAACTACTCCGAAAGATATAAGTGAAGATCAATGAGTAGTTGAATAATTATGCAAATATGTGAAGACTCTCTAACATTTAAGAATTTCAGATCTTGGTACTTTATTTAAACATCAAGCAAAACAAAATAAAATAAATTGACACTCCAAGCAAAACACATGTCATGTGGTGAATAAAAATATAGCTCCAAGTAAAGTTACCGATGAACGAAGACGAAAGAGGGGATGCCTTCTGGGGCATCCCCAAGCTTAGGCTTTTGGTTGTCCTTGAATATTACCTTGGGGTGCCTTGGGAATACCCAAGCTTAGGCCCTTGCCTCTCCTTATTCCATAGTCCATCGAATCTTTACCCAAAACTTGAAAACTTCACAACACAAAACTTAAAGTAGAAAATCTCGTGAGCTCCATTAGCGAAAGAAAACAAAACACCACTTCAAGGTACTGTAATGAACTCATTATTTATTTATATTGGTGTTATACCTACTTTATTCCAACTTCTCTATGGTTTATAAACTATTTTACTAGCCATAGATTCATCAAAATAAGCAAACAACACACGAAAAACAGAATCTATCAAAAACAGAACAGTCTGTGGTAATCTGTAGCTAACGCAAGATCTGGAACCCCAAAAATTCTAAAATAAATTTCTGGACGCGAGTAATTTATCTATTAATCATCTCCAAAAATAATTAACTAAATATAACTCTCCAATAAAAAATGGCAGCTAATCTCGTGAGCGCTAAAGTTTCTGTTTTTTACAGCATGATCGCAAAGACTTTCCCCAAGTCTTCCCAAAGGTTCTACTTGGAACAAACACTAATTAAAACATAAAACCACATATAACCAGAGGCTAGATGAATTATTTATTACTAAACAGGAACAAAAATCAAGGAACAAAAATTAAATTGGGTTGCTACCCAATAAGCGCTATCGTTTAATGCCCCTAGCTAGGCATGATGATTTCAATGGTGCTCACATAAAAGATAAGAATTGTAACATAAAGAGAGCATCATGGAGAATATGACTAGCACATTTAAGTCTAACCCACTTCCTATGAATAGGTATTTTGTGAGCAAACAATTTGTGGGAAAAATAATCAACTAGCATAGGAAGGCAAAACAAGCATAACTTCAAGATTTTAAGCACATAGAGAGGAAACTTGATATTATTGCAATTCCTACAAGCATATATTCCTCCCTCATAATAATTTTCAGTAGCATCATGAATGAATTCAACAATATAACTAGCACCTAAAGCATTCTTTTCATGATCTACAAGCATAGAAATTTTATTATTCTCCACATAAGCAAAATTCTTCTCATTCGGAATAGTGGGAGTATCATAAGAAACTCGATTACTATAAATTGTTTCCACATTAAAAGAGTAATGTTCAGAAAAGGGGTAACCATAATCATGACAAGTTTTATGAATATAATCACTACTTTTTATATCATATGTATCATCAAAATAATCATCATAAGTAGGAGGCATGCTATCATCATTATAAATTTGCATATCAAAACTTGGGAGACTAAAAATATCATCTTCATTAAACGGGGCCTCCCCAAGATTGGGACAAACATTAATTGCAGAAAATATATTCTCAAAAACATCATCTTCATCAAAGATAGCATTCCCAAGCTTGGGCCTTTTCATATCATAAGAATAATCACTCTCATCATTAATAGTATGGATAGCACCAATAGTATAGCAATTATCACATTCTTCCAAGCAAGCGCCAAAAAGATTTTCAAGATCATAAGAAGTATCATTATCTTCCACAATTATATTTTCATGAGGCACAATAGTAATAGGAGCAGCATTATTTGGGGGGCATATATTTTTACCTCTCTTTCTTTTTCTTTTCTTCTTCTTCACCACATCATGTGTGGGTTCAATCCTCTTTTTGGAGCTCCTTATTAATGAGATTGGTTGAATAGGAGGCTCCTCCTCGTTACCTGATTCATCATAAGAAATAATAGGAGGGTATTGGGAAGTCTCTTCACTTTCATTAGTATTCTCTTCATCTTCTATTTGTTTTCTTTTCTTTATGTAATTGGCAATATAAGGATTTTCAATGCAATTCACCGCACAATACATATAAATTTCTTCTAGATCAAAATGAAGAACTCTATCAAGGGCAAATTTTGGAATATCCTTAGTTATACGTTTCATTTCTTCATAACCAAAGAGCAAACTAAGTCCATTATGATGTGCAAGGGAAATCAAATCATTACAATTTTTGGACACGATACGATCATGATTTTTTTTGCATTGGGTACTAAAATGATCACGTTCGTAGCAAAGTTCACAAGTATGGCTAAGAAAATTTAAATTTTCAGCACAAGCATCTAGCCTTTCTTGCAACCATTTAGTTTCCAAGTACTTATGCCTCTTGCAATATCTATCTTCCCTATTTGGTGTGTACTTGCAAACCCAATATACTCCATAAAAATCGACATGCTTATAAGAGATATTTTCATCATGACTAGTGCAATCATCATTAGTACCATGGATATTCAAGGAGTTCATACTAACAACATTGCAATCATGCTCATCATTCAATGATTTAGTGCCAAACATTTTAATGCATTCTTCTTCTAACACTTTGGCACAATTTTCCTTCCCATCATACTCACGAAAGATATTCAAAAGATGAAGCGTATGAGGCAAACTCAATTCCATTTTTTTATAGTTTTCTTTTATAAACTAAACTAGTGCTAAAACAAGAAACAAAAAGATTCGATTGCAAGATCTAAAGATATACCTTCAAGCACTCACCTCCCCGGCAACGGCGCCAGAAAAGAGCTTGACGTCTACTACACAACCTTCTTCTTGTAGACGTTGTTGGGCCTCCAAGTGCAAAGGTTTGTAGACAGTAGCAAATTTCCCTCAAGTGAATGACCTAAGGTTTATCAATCCGTAGGAGCCATAGGATGAAGATGGTCTCTCTCAAGCAACCCTGCAACCAAATAACAATGAGTCTCTTGTGTCCCCAACACACCCAATACAATGGTAAATTGTATAGGTGCACTAGTTCGGCGAAGAGATGGTGATACAAGTGGTATATGGATAGTAGATATAGGTTTTTGTAATCTGAAAATATAAAAATAGCAAGGTAACTAATGATAAAAGTGAGCGTAAACGGTATTGAAATGCATTGAAACAAGGCCTAGGGTTCATACTTTCACTAGTGCAAGTCCGCTCAACAATAATAACATAATTGGATCACATAACTATCCCTCAACATGCAACAAAGAGTCACTCCAAAGTCACTAATAGCGGAGAACAAACGAAGAGATTATGGTAGGGTACGAAACCACCTGAAAGTTATTCTTTCCAATCAATCTGTTGGGCTATTCCTATAAGTGTCACAAACAGCCCTAGAGTTCGTACTAGAATAACACCTTAAGACACAAATCAACCAAAACCCTAATGTCACCTAGATACTCCAATGTCACCTCAAGTATCCGTGGGTATGATTATACGATATGCATCACACAATCTCAGATTCATCTATTCAACCAACACATAGAACCTCAAAGAGTGCCCCAAAGTTTCTACCAGAGAATCACGATGAAAACGTGTGCCAACCCCTATGTATAGGTTCATGGGGGGAACCCGCAAGTTGATCACCAAAACATACGTCAAGTGAATCACGTGATATCCCATTGTCACCACAGATACGCATGTCAAGACATACATCAAGTGTTCTCAAATCATTAAAGACTCAATCCGATAAGATAACTTCAAAGGGAAAACTCAATCCATTACAAGAGAGTGGAGGGGGAGAAGAAACATAAGATCCAACTATAATAGCAAAGCTCGCGATACATCAAGATCGTGCCAAATCAAGAACACGAGAGAGAGAGATCAAACACATAGCTATTGGTACATACCCTCGGCCCCGAGGAAGAACTACTCCCTCCTCGTCATGGAGAGCACCGGGATGATGAAGATAGCCACCGGAGAGGGATTCCCCCCTCCGGCAGGGTGCCGAAACGGGTCTAGATTGGTTTTCGGTGGCTACGGAGGCTTCTGGCGGCGGAACTCAGGATCTATTGTGTCCCTCGATCATTTTAGGGTATATGGGTATATATAGGAGGAAGAAGTACGTCAGGGGAGCCACGAGGGGCCCACGAGGGTGGAGGGCGCGTACTAGGGGGTGGGCGCGCCCCCTGCCTCGTGGCTCCCTCGTTTCTTTCCTGGCGTGCACTCCAAGTCTAGCGGGTAGCTTTGCTTCCAAAAATAACTTCTCCAGAAGGTTTCATTCCGTTTCAACTCCGTTTGATATTCCTTTTCTGCGAAACACTGAAACAAGGGAAAAACAGAAACTGGCACTGGGCTCTGGGTTAATAGGTTAGTCCCAAAAATCATATAAAATAGCATATAAATGCATATTAAACATCCAAGGTTGATAATATAATAGCATGGAACAATCAAAAAATATAGATACGTTGGAGACGTATCAGATACAATCAGGGTACTCACAGCAGTTCTACCGCTTTGTCCCTGGCGTGTACAACTAGCTGGTACTATCGGGCGGTCACAGGAGGTACTACCAGTGTCTTCCTAACAACGGAAGTACCGCCCATAACCCCAGGGCAGTACCAGGAGGCGGTACAATTGCTCGACGGCCAGGTGGGGTATTTAAGCGCTCGGGCTAAAGGGGTATCTCTTTTCCCCCTTCATGCCCCGACCTCTGCTCTTACCCTAGCTTCCAGCCATCACCTCCCTCGCCCCGGTGTGCTCTCCGGTGCCCTAGATCTGTGGGGCTTTTTCGGATTCACTCTATGCAGGCCTCCTCCTCCCTGATCTCTTCCCATGGATACCAATAATGCTCTGTTTTCCTCTCCTTCTAGGGTTTCGATCTTTGAATCCATCTCCCTAGGGCATTGATGTCTACTATGCACCTTTATTCTTGTAGACACGTGTTGGGTCTCCAAGCGCAGAGTTTTATAGGACAGAGCAATTTTCCCTCAAGTGGATGACCTAAGGTTTATCAATATGTGGGAGACATAGGACGAAGATGGTCTCTCTCAAACAACCCTACAACCAAATAATAAAAAGTCTCTTGTGTCCCCAACACACCAAAAACAATGGTAATTTGTATAGGTGCACCAGTTCGGTGAAGAGATGGTGATACAAGTGTAATATGGATAGAAGATATTGATTTTTGTAATAAGAACAATGAAAAACAGCAAGGTAGCAATTGATAAAGCGGAGCACAAACAGTATTGCAATGCTTGAAAATGAGGCCTAGGGTCCGTACTTTTGCTAGTGCAATTTCTCAACAATGCTAATATAATTGGATCACATAACCAACCCTCAACGTGCAATGAAGAATCACTCCAAAGTTCTTATCTAGCAGAGAACATAAGAAGAAATTTTTTTGTAGCTATTCTTTTCGATCGATCTATCCAAGAGTTCGTACTAAAATAACACCAAGTTATTCTTTGCGATCGATCTATCAGGAGTTCGTACCAAAATAACACAAGTTATTCTTTCCGATCGATCTATCAGGAGTTCGTACTAAAATAACACCAAAGCAAATTCAGATTCATAATACTCAATCCAACACAAAGAACCTCAAAGAGTGCCCCAAGATTTCTACCGGAGAAACAAAAGACAAGAACGTGCATCAACCCCTATGCATAGATTACCCCAATATTACCTCGGGAATCCGCGAGTTGAGTGCCAAAACATATCTCAAGTTAATCAAAAGGGAAAACTCAAGACATATATCATGGGTATTCATATGCAAGACATATATCAAGTGCTCTCAAATCCATAAAAGTATTCAATCCGATAACAAGGAAATCTCAAAGGGAAAACTCAATTCACAACAAGATAGAGAGGGGAAAACACCATATGATCCGACTATATTAACAAAGCCCGTGATACATCAAGATCGTGCCATCTCAAGAACATGAGAGACAGAGAGAGAGATTAAACACATAGCTACTGGTACAAACCCTCAGCCCCAAGGGTGGACTACTCCCTCCTCATCACGGTGGACATAGGGATGATGAATATGGCCTCCGGTGATGATCTCCCCCTCTGGCAGGGTGCCGGAATGGGCTCCCGATTGGTTTTTCGTGGCTAAAGAGGCTTGCGGCAGCAGAACTTTTGATCTAGGGTTATTTCTGATGGTTTCTCTATTTATAGGATTTTTGGGCATTAGTTTCACGCGAAGATGGGCCTCGAGGTGAGCACAACCCATCGGGACGCGCCAGGGCCCCCTGGCGTGCCCCGGCGTTTTGTGCCCTACTCCTTCACCTTATGGTCCTTCCACGAAGCTTCGGGTGTCTCTTTTGTTCCAAAAAAAATCATCAAAAAGTTTCAGCTCATTTGGAGAACTTTCATTTATGCACAGAAAACAACACCATGGTAGTTCCGCTAAAAACAACGTCAGTCCAGGTTAGTTCCATGCAAATCATACCAAAACCATATAAACTTGTTGTAAACATGGCATGAATACTTCATAAATTATAGATACGTTGGAGACGTATCAACATCCCCAAGCTTAATTCCTACTCGTCCTCGAGGAGGTAAATCATAAAAGAAATAATTTATGAAGTGTGAATGCTAGCATAGTGCATAAGTTTGATCAATGATAATTTCAATCACTTTTCCTAGCATCATAACAACCATTATTTCTCATAAAACTTTTCATGTTAAAGTACCAACCAATTCACATGTTAAGGTTCAAACAATGAATTCTCTTGAAACACAACAGCCTATATTCTTAGTCACCAAACAATTGCAATTCAACTTATTCAACAGAGTCTAAGTAAGAGATCCACATACTCAATCATCATATAGTCTTCCATCATTGCTACTATTCAAAGCATATTATTAGAACAAAAGGCATCCATCGAACACAAAGAAAGAAATGGGCTTAATATTTCGCCTCCCAACTTATTTATCACAGAGATAATTGTCAACAATAATAAATCATGATCAAATATATTTAACTGGTCATATGTGCCTAGATCTTTCCCCACCACATGATGCTTGCCAACAACAGAATAATTGAGGTTGAATGAGGATTTATACTATTGACTCTTTGCATAAAGGTAAATACTGAAAAGTAAAAGATAGGCCCTTCGCAGAGGGAAGCAGAGGTTATCATGCGCTTTTTATTTGGGTGCCCAAGCTCTTAATGCAAAGGAACGTCACGTTATATTGCCCCTTATGATAGCAACCTTTATTATGTAGTCCGTCGCTTTTATTACTTTGCCATCACAAGTTCGGACAACGCTCAATTTTCCCTTACAATAACATATCAAACATATTTAGGAGCAATTTTTATTGCTTTATACACCAATGACAACTTACTTGGGGGATCTTACTCAATCCATAGGTAGGTATGGTGGACACACATAGCAAGAAATTGGGTTTAAGGGGTTTTTTGGATGCACAAGTAGTATCTCTACTTAGTACAAATTTTTGGGCTAGCAAAAGATCCTAGGAAAACACCACATGTTGGAGGATCCATGACAATATAACTTCTATGCAAATATACACAACCATAACTCATTACGTTGTCGTCCTTGTCCAACTTCAACTAATTTGCTCAAGTTTGAAAATAATTAATGGGTATTCACAATCAAATATGTCCAACATAATATATTTGCATGTGAAAGTTCTCTTCCTTATAGTAATCATTCGTGAATTGCTTGTATGACCAATATTGTTATTATCAAGAGTCAAAAAGTTTAACTTTCTAAACCCAATGTGAAGCTACTACTAGGAATGATATGAGCATATAATTTCAACTTCATGATATTCAATTCATTCAACAATGTACTCATAGGATTTAAGTGAAGCACGAGAGTAAATGACAAACTACTCCAAAAAGATATAAGTGAAGATCATGCGAGTAGTTAAGTAAATGGGTAACTAACCGAGGACTCTCTCTTATTTAAAAGTTTCAGATGTGAGTATTTTATTAAAAAAACAAGCAAAACAAAATAAAAATGAAATTCTAAGAATGGCACACATCATGTGAAGAAGCAAAAACTTAGGCTCAACCGAGGCTAACCGATAATTGTTGATGAAGAAAAGTGGGATGCCTACCGGGGCATCCCCAAGTTTGGATGTTTGAGAATTCTTGGAAAATTAACTTGGGATGTCTTGGGTCCCAATCTTGAGCTCTTGTGTCTTCTTCATTTTTCTCATAACACGGTTTCCCTAATTCTTAAAAACTTCATCCACACAAAACTCAACAAGAACTCGTAAGATACGTTAGTATAAATCAATGCAACACCTTATCATTCTCTACTGTAGAAAATTAATAAAATTATAATTCAACATTTCATACTAAATTCCTCTACATATTTAATAGTCTTATCCTCAAATAGAATCATTAAGCAAGCAAACATATGCAAACAATGCAACCATAACAGCAATCTGCCAAAATTGTACAGTCTGTAAAGAATGAAAGAACATTCATACTTCTGTAACTCCAAAAATTATAAAACTTTACCACATTGTAGAAAATTTATCAGATATTATGTTGAAAAAAGTTTCAACATTTTATCACATTCTTACTTTTCTAGGGAATTTTTACAACAGCGATAAACTTTCTGTTTTGAAACAGCAACATGTAGACTTGCAAAATAAGCATGGCAAAGGCTATACTTGACTTTTTTATTAAAATAAAAGATGCAAAACATTATTGTAAATAACATCAAGAAAATACTAAAAAAATAAAATGACGCTCCAAGCAAAACACATATCATGTGACGAATGAAAATATAGCTCCAAGTGAGGTTACCGATAATGTTGAAGACGAAAGAGGGGATGCCTTCCGGGGCATTCCTCAAGCTTAGTTGCTTGGATCTTCCTTGAATATTACCTTGGGGGTGCCTTGGGAATCCCCAAGCTTAGGGTCTTGTCACTCCTTATTCTCCTCATATCGATATCTCACCCAAAACTTGAAAACTTCAATCACACAAAACTTAACGGAACTTCGTGAGATAGGTTAGTATGATAAAGAGTGAACCACTTCACTTTGGTACTTTAAAAGACAAGATTCATAATTCTATACACACAATGTATACTGTAGCATATAATTTCCACAATTTATATTGATCAATTTAAGCCATAGAAACTAGGAAACAAGCAAACAATGCATTGAAAACAGAATCTGTCAAAAACAGAACAGTCTATAATGATCTGGACAACAACCATACTTTTGCCACTCCCAAAATTCTTAAAAAATAGGAAAACCTTCAAGCACTCATCTCCCCGACAACGGCGCCAGAAAAGATCTTGATGTCTACTACACAACTTCATTCTTGTAGACACGTGTTGGGCCTCCAAGCACAGAGTTCTGTAGGACAGTAGCAAATTTCCCTCAAGTGGATGACCTAAGGTTTATCAATCCGTGGGAGGCGTAGGATGAATATGGTCTCTCTCAAACAACCCTGCAACCAAATAATAAAATGTCTCTTGTGTCCCCAACACACCAAATACAATGGTAATTTGTATAGGTGCACTAGTTCGGCGAAGAGATGGTGATATAAGCGCAATATGGATAGAAGATATTGATTTTTGTAATAAGAATAATAAAAAACAGAAGGTAGCAATTAATAAAGTGGAGCACAAATGGTATTGCAATGCTTGAAAATGAGGCCTAGGGTCCGTACTTTCGCTAGTGCAATCTCTCAACAATGCTAATATAATTGGATCACATAACCATCCCTCAACATGCAACGAAGAATCACTCCAAAGTTCTTATCTAGCAGAGAACATAAGAATAAATTGTTTGTAGCTATTCTTTCCGATCGATCTATTAAAGAGTTCGTACTGAAATAACACCAAGTTATTCTTCCCGATCGATCTATCTGGAGTTCGTACTAAAATAACACAAGTCATTCTTTCCGATTGATCTATCAAGAGTTCGTACTAAAATGACACCAAAGTAAATTCAGATTCATAATACTCAATCCAACATAAAGAACCTCAAAGAGTGCCCCAAGATATCTACCAGAGAAACAAAAGGCGAGAACGTGCATCAACCCCTATGCATAGATTACCCAAGTGTCACCTCGGGAATCCACGAGTCGAGTGCCAAAACATATCTCAAGTGAATTAAAAAAATACCCCATTGTCACCACGGGTATTCATATGCAAGACATATATCAAGTGCTCTCAAATACATAAAAGGATTCAATCCGATAACAAAGAAATCTCAAAGGGAAAACTCAATTCACAACAAGATAGAGAGGGGAAAACACCATATGATCCGACCATATTAACAAAGCCCATGATCGTGCCATCTCAAGAACATGAGAGAGAGAGAGAGAAATTGAACACATAGCTACTGGTACAAACCCTTAGCCTGAGGGTGGACTGCGCCCTCCTCATCATGGTGGCCATAGGGATGACGAAGATGGCCTCAGATGAAGATCTACCCCTCCGGCAAGGTGCCGGAACGGTCTCCCGATTGGTTTTTCGTGGCTAAAGAGGCTTGCGGCAGCGGAACTTCTGATCTAGGGTTATTTCTGATGGTTTCTCTATTTATAGGATTTTGGGCGTCGGTTTCACGCGAAGATGGGCCTCGAGGTGAGCACAACCCATCAGGACACGCTTGGGCCCCTGGCATGCCCCGGTGTATTGTGCCCTACTCCTGCACATTTTGGTCCTTCCATGAAGCTTTGGGCGTCTCTTTTGTTCCAAAAAAATCATCAAAAAGTTTCAACTCGAACTTTCATTTCTGCACAAAAAACAACACCACGGTAGTTCTGCTGAAAACAGCGTCAGTCCGGGTTAGTTCCATGCAAATCTTACCAAAACCATACAAAATTGTTGTAAACATGGCATGAATACTTCATAAATTATAGATATGTTTAAGACGTTTCAGGTATTACTTGGTATGCCGCGTTTTTGACAAAACTATTGGGTGGTAGAGATCTATATTTGTATAGTTATTGTCTTGTGCATCTTTAGATATTAAAATACTTCAATTCGATTTGAATCCCACTTGGACTTGCTACTCCACGGGTGGAACTGCCCGTTGCAGGCGGTACAACCGCTTATCAACGGCGGTACAAACCACCGCAGCGGTTCCACCGGTTGAAGGCCCGGTACAACCGGCATTTCTGTACCATGTTGCGTTGTTTTGCTTTCTCTGATTCACATGCAATATATTACTTCTTTCTTGTGTGCAATCCTCTCATCTTTTCTGGGTATCTTGTGTGCTTCCTGTGTGTGTGGGGGGCAAGTGGCTCTGGTTCTCGCTCTGCTCCTGGTTAGAAGACCAAAAAGCGAGCCCGTAGGTGCAAGTGCACAGATGACACTATGGAATAAGAGGAAGTGGTGATTTCCACCAAGTCAACCCCTCATGAGAAGTCTGCTGCTGCCAAGCAACTTGTGGCCTTGCCCATGCACAGATGGAAGCAACTAGATTGGGAAAAGTTCTGCATTCAGAATCCCTATGAGATCCCCGTTGCTCCTAGGTGGACCACAGTTTAGTTCAGAAATGAGATGCAAATGAGGATTGGGCATGAGCTCTTTGAGCATCGCAAGAACTGTCATGCCAAGCATTGCACCATTGACCTCGAGCATTGGCGAAACAACATGGACTATTTTGGAGAGGCTTTGGCTTTATGTGAGGAGTTTGATTTGGTCAAGCTTATGTCAATCAATTGTGACTTTGAAGTGTAGCTCATTCACTAGTTCTATGCTGCTGTCCGTTTCGGCAATGATGACGATCGTACTCTGTCTTTCATGTGCCGTGATGAGTTCTTTCAGGTTCCATGGTGAGCCTTCTGCAATGCTCTTGGCTATGATGATACCGGTCTCTATGGGAATTGTGGCATCCGTCCTCATGACCGTCCCACCTCCATGGCTAAGGAGAAGCTTGCCCCCTTATACATTCGGGGGCGTGGTCTGCTTGGTGAGTCCATGGATTTGCAGAAGGTATATGATGATATCATGCAACGTGTGTTCCGGAATGTGCTTTTGCCCAAGATTGGGAATCAAGATGAGATTTATGACTATCTGGTGGATCTCCTAGTGGCGATTAAGACCCAAGTGGGCTCGGGTGCTACCTTTGATGTGTCCAAGTGGCTGTGGGAGGAGATGTATAGCATGGTCATCTACCGAAAGTGCCCTATTTAGGCTCCTTTTGTCATGTTTTTTCTGAACTCTATATGGGACAGTTGAGGATATCGCTTATTGTTAGTGTCTTGGCCAGCTGGGGATTAGAGATTAATCAGAAATCGGTCAATTAATCGATTTTATCGGTTGACTATTAATCGACCATTTTTTTGCAAATCCCAGGTTCCCAACACTAAAATATGCTATATTCAACACCAAAACAATATAGGACAGAAGTGTTACCTTGATTCCTAGCCTTTGAATGCTCGTATAATGACAAATAAAATAGGACAACAATGCATATAGCGTAACAAGGTCCACAAAACGCAGATAAACATAGTTTTTGCAAACATAGTGCTATGAATAGGCCCGATTTATCGGTAGATCTCGATAAATCGCATGTCATAGTGATAAATCGTACCAAATGATAAACGGTGAAGATAAGGTATAATCTTATAGGTCACCCCAAGAGTAGCGATAAATCGAACGATAAATCATTGAATCGGAAGATTTTTTTAATAGTACTATGGGCAGTTCGCAGGCCTGGAGAGCCTCTCTCCTCATCAAACAACCTCAATGTGCACGAGGTCAAGCAACTCAAGAAGAAGAAGAAGAAGCATGTTGAGCCTTGTTTTCCTACTGATGGTCCCGAGGATGTTTTTGCCACATCCGATGATGATGATTTTGAGCTTGAGTCAGGAGTCACGCCCTCTTGGGTGGCTAAGCTCACCTCTAAGGTCAAGAAGACCTTTTGCCCATAGATGCACATTCAAAATAAGCTCTATGAGGCATATATGAATGAGAAGAAAGCTTGTCGCAGATAGGTTTCAATGATGAAGCTCCTCAACATCCAAGTGACTAGTGGATCCGGGAAGAGCATCACTCCAGAGGACAAGTGGATCTATGAGCATAGCACTTGGACTGATAATGAGGCCACTGCTGCTACTACCAATGATGTTGTGGAGAACGACGAAGAGACTGATGATGGTGATCCAGACGAGACGAAGGAGTCAAAGGAGGAGGTACTACTGAGCTCTGCGGCATTAGCATCGACATTTTCCTTTTTGGTGTCTTGATGCCAAAGGTGGGGAGAGTTCTATTAGGCCTCGGGATTTGCATGGGTGTGTTTATTTCCTTTGATTAGAACTTTCATTTGTTTTGAGTTGGCTTCTGAACTTATTGTGTGTGGAGACCTTGTGCATGGTGTGAGACATGTCATCCCAACCTATCTTACTTTCGTATCTTGTATCTTTTACTTGTAGAGCTTGCTTACTATTGTTGCCCTTTAGTTTTGCTCTACATTTTATCCTGTACAAATTCATGTTTATCATTTATTCTCTTTATTTGTACTCCATTGGTTGCTCTATAAAATCTATGAGGAGCATTGATCCTAATGTGTGCCTTTGCATTCCAAAATCAAGTCAAACTAGTGCACACATCTAGGGGAGCCCGTCTATATTTTCTAGACCTCCAGTGCAAATCGTGTGGTTGTCATCATCCACCAAAAAGGGGAAGATTATTAGGGCATGTCCCGCCTTTGTGTTTTGGTGATGATGACAACTCACCTTGTGACCTAATCGTGTGCCAAGTTCTTCAGGTACACTCTGTTTGGTACAAGACGGTTAGGCATTCCCTCCAGACGGAAAATATCGAACACTGTGTCCTCTATGTGTTTATTTCTTTGGTTGTAGGGTACCCGTACTATTAAGAGGGATTCCGCATCGGAAGGTATTGGGTGAATCAATGCACATACACATTCCTTGTTTCACCCACCGCATATCCTTCCACTCGTAGAGAGAGAGAGAGGTCCTCATTTCTTACCAAGGCAGTAGTTTTCCTCCAAGGGGTTGTACCGCTTGGTCGGTACGTCCGGTGCAGCTACCGCCCCAGGGGTGATACCCTGGGGTTGCTGCTCCCAGTTGACGCCAGCAGTTGTATCGCTACCTCCGGGAGGTTGTACCGTGATACGTCTCCAACATTTCTATAAATTTTTGTTGTTCCATGCTATTATATTATCTGTTTTGGATGTTTTATATGCATTAATATGCTATTTTATATTATTTTTGGGACTAACCTATTAACCTAGAGACCAGTGTCAGTTTCTGTTTCTTCCTTGTTTTTGAGCTTTGCAGAAAAGGAATACCAAACAGAGTCCAAATGGAATAAAACCTTCACGATGATTTTTCTTGGACCGGAAGAAACCCAGTAGACTTGGAGTTCAAGTCAGAGGAGCCACGAGGCGGCCACAAGGGTGGAGGGCACGCCCCCTGCCTTGTGGGCCCCCCGTGAATCCCCTGACCTAATTCTTTCGCTTATATATTCACATATATTCCCAAACAACCAGAAATATCCATGAAAACACTTTTCCACCGCCGCAACCTTCTGTACCTGTGAGATCCCATCTAGGGGCCTTTTTTGGCATCCTGCCGGAGGGGGGGATTCGATCACGGAGGGCTTCTACATCAACTCTATTTCCCTTCCGATGAAGCGTGACTAGTTTACCTCAGACTTACGGGTCCATAGCTAGTAGCTAGATGGCTTCTTCTCTCTCTCTTTGATTCTCAATACCATGTTCTCCTCGATGTTCTTGGAGATCTATCTGATGTAATCTTCTTGTGCGGTGTGTTTGTCGAGATCCGATGAATTGTGGATTTATGATCAGCTTATCTATGAATATTATTTGAATCTTCTCTAAATTATTTTATGCATGATTTGATATCTTTGTAATTCTCTTCGAACTATCGGTTTAGTTTGGCCAACTAGATTGGTTTTTCTTGCAATGAGAGAAGTGCTTAGCTTTGGGTTCAATCTTGCGGTGTCCTTTCCTAGTGACAGTAGGGGCAGCAAGGCACATATTTTATTGTTGCCATAGAGGATAAAAAGATGGGGTTTACATCATATTGCTTGAGTTCATTCCTCTACATCATGTCATCTTACTTAATGCGTTACTCTGTTCTTCATGAACTTAATACTCTAGATGCACGCAGGAGTCGGTCGATGTGTGGATTAATAGTAGTAGATGTAGAATCGTTTCGGTCTACTTGACACGGACGTGATGCCTATATTTCATAATCATTACCTTAGATATCTTCATAACTTTGCACTTTTCTATCAATTGCTCGACAAAATTTGTTCACCCACCGTATTATTTGCTATCTTGAGAGAAGCCTCTAGTGAAACCTATGACCCCTGGGTCTATTTTCCATCATATAAGTTTCTGATATACTATTTTCCATCATATTAGTTTCTGATCTGCTATTTTGCAATCTTTTACTTTCCAATCTATAATCCAAAAATATTTTCTTTATCTCTTGTTTAGTTTATCTATCTCTATCAGATCTCACTTTTGCAAGTGACCGTGAATGGATTGATAACCCCTTTATCATGTTGGGTGCAAGTTGTTTGATTGTTTGTGCAGGTATTAGTGATTTGTGCGTTGTATCCTACTGGATTGATAGCTTGGTTCTCTAAATGAGGGAAATACTTATCTCTACTTTGCTGCATCACCCTTTCCTCTTCAAGGGAAAGAAACCAACGCAAGCTCAAGAAGTAGCAGGAAGAATTTCTGGCGCCGTTGCCGGGGAGATCTACGCCAAGTCAAGACAAACCAAGTACCCATCATAAACTCTCATCTCTTGCATTACATTATTCGCCATTTGCCTCTCGTTTTCCTCTCCCCCACTTCTAAAACAATTTTCGAAAAGAGTTGCCTTTTCTTCACCCCTCTTCTGTTCATCTTCTTCGTTTGCTTTTTGTGTGCTCGTGTTTTGGATTGCTTGCTTTGTCACGATAGCTCAAGAGTATACCAAATTGTGTGACTTTTCCAATACTAATAACAATGATTTTATTAGTACTCTGATTGCTTCCGCCACTAGTGTGGAATCTTATGAAATTAATGCCGCTTTGCCGAATCTTGTTATGAAAAATCAATTTTCTGGCCTTCCTAGTGAAGATGTCGCGTCCCGTCTGAATAATTTTGTTGTGTTGTGTGATATGCAAAAGAAAAAAGATGTGGATAACGATATTGTTAAATTGAAGCTATTTCCATTCTCACTTCGAGATCGTGCTAAAACTTGGTTTTCATCTTTGCCTAAAATAGTATTGATTCATGGAATAAGTGTAAAGATGCTTTTATTTCCAAGTATTTTCCTCCCGCTAAGATCATCTCCCTTAGGAACGATATTATGAATTTTAAGCAACTTGATCATGAATATGTTGCACAATCTTGGGAGAGGATGAAATCGATGATATGAAATTGCCCTATTCATGGTTTGAATTTGTGGATGATTATACAAAGTTTTTATGTCAGATGGAATTTTGCTTCTAGAAATCTTTTAGATTCGGCCGCGGGAGGCATTTTTATGGAAATTACTTTAGGAGAAGCTACTGAACTCCTAGATAATATTATGGTTAATTATTCTCAATGGCATACCGAGAGATCTTCCACTAGTAAAAAAGTGCTTGCGATTGAAAAAATAAATGTTTTGAGTGGAAAGATGGATGAGCTTATGAAATTATTTGCTAGCAAGAGTGCTTCTATTGACCCTAATGATATTCCTTTGTCTACTTTGATTGAAAGTAATAATGAATCTATGGATGTGAATTTTGTTGGTGGGAACAATTTTGGTAATAACGCGTATAGATGTAATTTTAATCCTAGGCCGTTTCCTAGTAATTCCTCTAATAATTATGGTAATTCCTACAACAATTCTTATGGAAATTATAATAAGATGTCCTCTGATTTTGATAATAGTTTTAAAGAATTTATGAGTTCGCAAAAGAATTTTACTGCTTTGGTTGAAGAAAAATTGCTTAAGATTGATGATTTAGCTAGGAACGTGGATATAATTTCTCTTGATGTTGATTCTTTGAAACTTAGATTTATTCCACCCAAGCATGATATCAATGAATCTATAAAGGCTAAGAGAATCTCCATTGATGAGTGCAAAGAAAGAACCTCTAAGATGCATGCTAAGCAAGATTGGTTTGTAAAAACTTGTTCTTCTAATTTTCGTGAAAATAATGATGAAGATCTTAAAGTGATTGATGTTACTCCTATTGAATATTCACTTTCCAATATAAATCTTGGTAAAGATGGGACTGGAGATGAGTCACCTTTAGTTAAAAGGCATCCCAATGATTCAGAGTTTTTAGATCTTAATGCAAAAATTGATTAAAGTGGGATTGGAGAGGTCAAAACTTTAAGTAGCAATGAACCCACTCTTCTGGATTTCAAGGAATTTAATTATGATAATTGTTCTTTAATAGATTGTATTTCCTTGTTGTAATCCATGTTGAATTCTCCTCATGCTTATAATCAAAACAAAGCTTTTACTAAACATATCATTGATGCTATGATGCAATCTTTTGAAGAAAAGCTTGAATTGGAAGTTTCCATCCCTAGAAAACTTTATGATTAGGGGAACCTACTATTAAGATTAAGATTCAAGACTATGAGTGCCATGCTTTGTGTGATTTGGGTGCTAGCGTTTCCACGATTCCAAAAACTTTATGTGATGTGCTAGGTTTCCGTGAATTTGATGATTGTTCTTTAAATTTGCATCTTGCGGATTCCACTATTAAGAAACCTATGGGAAGAATTAATGATGTTCTTATCGTTGAAAATAGGAATTATGTGCCCATAGATTTCAGTGTTCCTGATATAGATTACAATCCTACATGTCCTATTATTCTTGGTAGACCTTTCCTTATAACGATTGGTGCAATTATTGATATGAAAGAAGGAAACATTAGATTTCAATTCTGTTAAGGAAGGGCATGAAACACTTTCCAAGAAAGAAAATTAAATTTCCTTATGTATCTATTATGAGAGCTACTTACAGATTGCATACCAAAGATGACAATACCTAGATCTATTTGTGTTTTTATGCCTAGCTAAGGGCGTTAAACAGTAGCGCTTGTTGGGAGGCAACCCAATTTTATTTTTGTTCTTTGATTTTTGCTTCTGTTTTGCAATAAATAATTCATCTAGCCTCTGGTTAGATGTTTTTTTGTGTTTTAATTAGTGTTTGTGCCAAGTAAGACCTTTAGGATGGCTTACGGTGATAGTTGATTTGATCTTGCTGAAAAACATAAACTTTTGCGCTCAGGAAAACAATTCTCATTTTTAATAGAAGCGTGATAAAATACTGATTCATTTTGAAGAGGATTAATAAACAAATTTCCCAGGCTGTCTAATTTTTCAGAATTTTTGGAGTTACAGAAGTATTCTAGAGCTACATATTACTACAGACTGTTCTGTTTTTGACAGATTCTGTTTTCTTTGTGTTGTTTGCTTATTTTGATAAATCTATGGTTAGTATCGGGGGGTTATGAACCTTGGAAAAGTTGGAATACAGTAGATGTTACACCAATATAAATAAATAATGAGTTCACAACAGTACCAAAAGTGGTGATTTATTTTCTTATACTAACGGAGCTTATGAGATTTTCTGTTGAGTTTTCTGTTGTCAAGCTTTCAAGTTTTGGGTAAGGATTTTATGGACTATGGAATAAGGAGCAGCAAGAGCCTAAGCTTGGGGATGCCCCGAAAGGCATTCCCTCTTTCGTCTTCGTCTATCGGTAACTTTACTTGAGGCTATATTTTTATTCACCACATGATATGTGTTTTGCTTGGAGCGTCTTGTATGATATGAGTGTTTGATTTTTAGTTTGCCACAATAATCCTTGTTGTACACACCTTTTGAGAGGTACACAGATGAATCATTATTTATTATAATACTCTATGT
Source organism: Triticum urartu (assembly GCF_056163025.1). Classification (NCBI taxonomy): domain Eukaryota; kingdom Viridiplantae; phylum Streptophyta; class Magnoliopsida; order Poales; family Poaceae; genus Triticum; species Triticum urartu. The sequence goes on from NC_141874.1 coordinate 176,344,049, forward strand.
GCTTCACTTATATCTTTTGAGCTAGGCAATTTTTCTCTAGTGCTTCACTTATATCTTTTTAGAGCACGATAGTAGATTTATTTTGTAGAAATTATTGAACTCTCATGCTTCACTTATATTATTTTGAGAGTCTCTAAACAGCATGGTAATTTGCTTTGGTTATGAATTTAGTCCTAATATGGTAGACATCCAAGAGGGATACAATAAAAACTTTCATATAAAGTGCATTGAATACTATGAGAAGTTTGATTCCTTATTATTGTTTTGAGATATAGAGATGGTGATATTAGAGTCATGCTAGTGAGTAATTGTGAATTTGAGAAATACTTGTGTTAAGGTTTGTGGGTCCCGTAGCATGCATGTATGCTGAACCGTTATGTAACGAAGTTGGAGCATGAGATATTTTTTGAGTGTCTTCCTTATGAGTGGCGGTCGGGGACGAGCGATGGTCTTTTCCTACCAATCTATCCCCCTAGGAGCATGCACGTAGTACTTCGTTTTGATGACTAATAGATTTTTGCAATAAGTATGTGAGTTCTTTATGACTAATGTTGAGTCCATCGATTATATGCACTCTCACCCTTCTACCATTGCTAGCCTCTCTAGTGCCGCGCAACTTTCGCCAGTACCATACACCCACCATATACCTTCCTCAAAACAGCCACCATACTTACCTATTATGGCAATTCCATAGCCATTCCGAGATATATTGCCATGCAACTTTCCACTGTTCCGTTTATTATGACATGTTCCATCATTGTCATATTGCTTTGCATGATCATGTAGTTCACATCGTATTTGTGGCAAAGCCACCTTTTCATCATTTTTTATACATGTCGCTCTTGAATCATTGCACATCCGTGTACACCCCAGAGGCATTCATATAGAGTCATATTTTGTTTTAAGTATAGAGTTGTACTTCTTGAGTTGTAAGTAAATACAAGTGTGATGATCTTCATTATTAGTGCATTGCCCCATGTGAGGAAAAAAAAAGAGGCCAAAGAAGCCAAACAAAGAGAGAGAGAGAAGGGGCAATGTTACTATCCTTTTTCCACACTTGTGCTTCAAAGTAGCACCATGATCTTCATGGTAGAGAGTCTCCTATGTTGTCAATTTTATATACTAGTGGGAATTTTCCATTATAGAACTTGGCTTGTATATTCTGAATGAAATATGCCCTAGAGGCAATAATAAAGTTGTTATTAATATTTCCTTATATCATGATAAATGTTTATTATTCATGCTAGAATTATATTAACCAGAAACTTAGTACATGCGTGAATACATAGACAAACAGAGTGTCCCTAGTATGCCTCTACTTGACTAACTTGTTAATCAAAGATGGTTAAGTTTCCTGACCATAGACATGTGTTGTCATTTGATGAACGGGATCACATCATTAGAGAATGATGTGATGGACACGACCCATCCATTAGCTTAGCATTATGATCGTTTAGTTTTATTGCTATTGCTTTCTTCATGACTTATACATGTTCCTCTGACTATGAGATTATGCAACTCCCGAATACCGAAGGAACACTTTGTGTGCTATCAAACGTCACAACATAACTGGGTGATTATAAAGATGCTCTACAGGTGTCTCCGATGGTGTTTGTTGAGTTGGCACATATCAAGATTAGGATTTGTCACTCCGTGTATCGGAGAGGTATCTCTGGGACCTCTCGGTAATGCACATCACTATAAGCCTTGCAAGCAATGTGACTAATGAGTTAGTTGCAGGATGATGCATTACAGAACGTGTAAAGAGACTTGCCGGTAACGAGATTGAACTAGGTATGATGATACCGATGATCGAATCTCGGGCAAGTAACATACCGATGACAAAGGGAATGACATATGTTGTTATGCGGTTTGACCGATAAAGATCTTCGTAGAATATGTCGGAGCCAATGTGAGCATCCAGGTTCTGCTATTAGTTATTGACCAAAGATGTGTCTTGGTCATGTTTACATAGTTCTCGAACCCGTAGGGTCCGCACGCTTAACGTTCGATGACGATTTGTATTATGAGTTATGTGATTTAATGGCCAAAGTTTGTTTGGAGTCCCGGATGAGATCACGGACATGACGAGGAGTCTCGAAATGGTCTAGGGGTAAAGATTGATATATTGGAAGGTTATATTTGGACACTTAAATGGTTCTGAAGTGATTCGGGTATTTTTCGGAGTACCAGGAGGTTAACGGAACCCCCCGGGGAAGTATTGGGCCTTTATGGGCTTTAGTGGAAAGGAGAGAAGGGCCGCAAGGGGTGTCCGCGTCCCCCATGGCAAGTCCGAACTGGACTAGTGAGGGGGCGGCGCCCCCTCTTTCCTTCTCCCTCTCCTCCTCCTTCCCTCTCTCCCTCTCTTGGAAAAGGAAGGGGAGTCCAACTAGGATTGGGAATCCTAGTTGGACCCCCCCTCCTATGGCGCGCGCCCCCCTTGGCCGGCCTCCTCCCCCCTCCTTTATATACGTGGGCAGGGGGCACTCGAAAACACAACAGACAATCTCTTAGCCGTGTGCGGTGCCCACCTCCATAGTTCAACACCCCAGTCATATCATCGTAGTGCTTAGGTGAACCCCTACGTCGGTAACTTCATCATCACCGTCGCCATGCCGTCGTGCTGCACCGTCGCCATGCCGTCATGCTGACAGAACTCTCCCTTGTCCTCAACTGGATCAATAGCTCGAGGGACGTCATCGTGCTGAATGTGTGCTGAACACGGAGGTGCCCTACGTTCGGTACTTGGATCGGTTGGATCATGAAGACGTTCGACTACATCAACCTCATTACTAAACGCTTCCGCTTTCGGTCTATGAGGGTACGTAGACACAGTCTCCCCTCTTGTTGCTATGCATCTCCTAGTTAGATCTTGTGTGATCGTAGAATTTTTTTTGAATTACTACATTCCCCAATAGTGGCATCCGAACCAGGTCTATGCATAGATGTTATATGCACGAGTAGAACACAAAGAGTTGTGGGTGATAATAGTCATACTGCTTACCACCAAAGTATTACTTTGGTTCGGTGGTATTGTTGGATGTGATAAGCTCTACGTTCACATACAACGGGTGCAAGCCAGTTTTGCACGTGCAGAATACTCGGGTTAAACTTGATGAGCCTAGCATATGCAGATATGGCCTCAGAACACTGAGATCGAAAGGTCGAACGTGAATCACATAGTAGATATGATCAACATAGTGATGTTCACCATTGAAAACTACTCCATCTCACATGATGATCGGACATGGTTTAGTTGATATGGATCACGTGATCATTTAGATGACTAGAGGGATGTCTATCAAAGTGGGAGTTCTTAAGTAATATGATTAATTGAACTTTAATTTATCATGAACTTTATAGTAGTTGCATGTCTATGTTGTTGTAGATCAATGGCCCGTGCTACCGTTCCCTTGAATTTTAATGTGTTCCTAGAGAAATCTAAGTTGAAAGATGATGTAGCAACTACACGGTCTGGGTCCGTAACTTGAGGATTATCCTCATTGCTGCATAGAAGAATTACGTTCTCGAAGCACCACTAGGTGCAAGACCCGCTGCAGGAGCAACTGCGGACATTATGAATGTCTGGCAGAGCAAAGCTGATGACTACTAGATAGTTCAGTGTGCCATGCTTTACGGCTTAGAATCGGGACTTCAAAGACGTTTTGAACATCATGGATCATATGAGATGTTCCAGGAGTTGAAGCTAATATTTCAATCACATGCCCGAGTTGAGAGATATGAAGTCTCCAACAAGTTCTATAGCTGCAAAATGGAGGAGAATAGTTCTATCAGTGAACACAAACTTAGAATGTCTGGGTACCACAACCACTTGACTCAATTGGGAGTTAATCTTCCTGATGATAGTGTCATTAACAGAGTTCTTCAATCACTGCCAGCAAGCTATAAAGGCTTCGTGATGAACTATAATATGCAAGGGATGGAAAAGACAACTCCCGAGCTCTTGGCAATGCTAAAGGCTGCGGAGGTAGAAATCAAGAAGGAGCATCAAGTATTGAAGGTTAACAAGACCACTAGTTTCAAGAAAAAGGGCAAAGGGAAGAAGGGGAACTTCAAGAAGAACAACAAGCTAGTTGCTGCTCAAGGGAAGAAACCCAAGTCTGGACCTAAGCCTGAGACCGAGTGCTTCTACTGCAAAGGGACTGGTCACTGGAAGCGGAACTACCCCAAGTATTTGCGCATAAGAAGGATGGCAAAGTGAAAGGTTTATTTGATATACATGTTATTGATGTGTACCTTACTAATGCTCGTAGTAGCGCCTGGGTATTTGATACTGGTTCTGTTGCTCATATTTGGAACTCGAAACAGGGGCTAGGGATTAAACGAAGATTGGCAAAGGACGAGGTGACGACGCGCGTGGGAAATGGTTCCAAAGTGGATGTGATCGTCGTCGGCACGCTGCCTCTACATCTACCGTCGGGATTAATTTTAGACATAAATAATTGTTATTTGTTGCCAGCGTTGAGCATGAACATTATATCTGGATCTTGTTTGATGCGAGATGGTTATTCATTTAAATCAGAGAATAATGGTTGTTCTATTTACATGAGTAATATCTTTTATGGTCATGCACCCTTGATGAGTGGTCTATATTTGTTGAATCTCGATTGTAGTGATACACATATTCATATTGAAGCCAAAATATGCGAGGTTAATAATGATAGTGCAACTTATTTGTGGCGCTGCCGTTTAGGTCATATTGGTGTAAAGAGCATGAATAGACTCCATGCTGATGGGCTTTCGGAATCACTTGATTATGAATCAGTAGATGCTTGCGAACCATGCCTCATGGGCAAGATGACCAATACTCCGTTCTCCGGAACAATGGAGCAAGCAACTGACTTCTTGGAAATAATACATACTGATGTACAATGAGTGTTGAGGCTCGCGGCAGGTATCATTATTTTCTGACCTTCACAAATGATTTGAGCATATATGGGTATATCTACTTGATGAAACATAAGTCTGAAACATTTGAAAAGTTCAAAGAATTTCAGAGTGAAGTGGAAAATCATCGTAACAAGAAAATAAAGTTTCTATGATCTGATCGTGGAGGTGAATATTTGAGTTATGAGTTTGTTCTTCATTTGAAACAATGTGGAATAGTTTCGCAACTCACGCCACCCGGAACACCATAGCCTAATGGTGTGTCCGAATGTCGTAACCGTACTTTATTAGATATGGTACGATCTATGTTGTCTTTTACTGATTTACCGCTATCGTTTTGGGGTTATGCTTTAGAGACGGCTACATTCACGTTAAATAGTGTTGGGGAATGTAGTATTTAAATTTTTTCCTACGATCATGCAAGATCTATCTAGGAGATGCATAGCAACGAGAGGGGAAGATTATGTCTACGTACCCTCATAGACCGAAAGCGGACGCGTTATGAAACGCGGTTGATGTAGTCGAACGGCTTCGCGATCCAACCGATCAAGTACCGAATGCACAGCACCTCCGCGATCTGCACATGTTTAGCTTGGTGACGTCCCTCGTACGCTTGATCTAGCTGAGGCCGAGGGAGAGTTTCGTCAGCACGACATCGTGATGACGGTGATGATGAAGTTACCAACGCAGGGCTTCGCCTAAGCACTACAACGATATGACCGAGGTGGAATTCTGTGGAGGGGGCCACCGCACACGGCTAAACAATTAACTTGTGTGTGTCGGATTTCGGGTTCCAGCAAACCCTTGAGGTTCGAACACTGGGGTGCGCGCGGAGATCTCTCCCCTACCGATCTATGCCCGATCCTCTCGTGCGAACTAAGATGAAAATGATGAACAACACAAGAGACACGAGGTTTATACTGGTTCGGGCCACCGTTGTGGTATAATACCCTACTCCAGTGTGTGGTGTGATGGATTGCCTCTGGGACTGATGATGTACAATACAAGGGAAGAACGGCCTCGCGAGGGGTGTTCTTGAGCTGGTGCGGTGTGTTCTACTTAGTCTCTACTGGGTTTTCTCTCTCTCCTCTCTCTCTACTGCTGCCCCCATTTTCCTTTGTGGAGGCTAGCTCTATTTATAGAGGCCCTGGGCCTCTCCCCAAATAATTGAGCGGGAAGAGCGCCAACAATTGGCCATTTTGAAGGGGAACATCTAGTACAAGTTATCCTGACCAAAGGTGGTCTTCGGCTGCCAAAAGCACTGGTGATGACACCGTCTTGGGTCCGGCTGGTCTTGGTCTCATTGCACCGGAATGGTAACCTTTGCCTGATACCTTGGCCTGTGCTTGCCCCCTTTGCACCAAAGGGGAAACAAGGACCCTGCGCAGGCCGGCGCCCGCCTGGCGCCCGCCTGGCCTTGATCGTCATGGCTTGCGTCATGGGATCCTCGCGAGGTACCCTTGCATTGATCTCTCCGCCTCCTCGCGAGCCTGCCTGATGAGGCCGCTCTTGAGGAAGCTTCGTGTCGTCTGCCCCGCGAGGCTCGGCCCCTCGTGAGGGTCTTGAGCTTGGGCTGATGAAGATGGGCCGCGCTAGGCCCCCACCTGAGCCACGCCGCAAGCAGGCAAGTCTGGGGACCCCCGTTCCCAGAACGCCGATAGTAGCCCCCGGGCCCAAGGCGCGCGCGGGCTTGGCTTAGCAGAGAAGCGAAGGGGCAAGCGCGAAGCGCCGCGGGCCCTAACAGCCTGCGGCCTTGGGCGCCGCGTGGCGGTTGATTGGACGTGGGCGTCTGCACTTCCCACGACGCCTCGGTAACTGCATGACTTGACAAGTCCCTGCATGCAGAGATATGGGTCATGATTACCTGAGGTCATGGTGCTCGGCGGTTGGCCTTCCCCGGATATAAGTACGGGGCCGTGTGAGCTTCCTCCGTTCACCCCTTTCTACTACTCCCTTCTTCTTGGCCACTCGCCGTTCTCATGGCTCCGAAGAGATTCTCGGCCGCAGAGAAGGGAAAGGCCCGCCAGTCCGGGCCCGACTCCCCCCTGACCAGGCGCGGCCGGGGTCGTCCTCGCAAGCATCCCGCGGTCCCCGCAGCGGCTTCCCGCGGCCACGGAGGCGGTTCCCTGCGCGGTGGTGAGCGCTCGGCTGCCGAGGGGAGGCATGTCATGACTGCGCGGCCCCCCAGGCCATGCTTTCGCTCGGCGGAGGTGCTGCCGGAGTTTGTCGTGTGGTCGGCAGACCCGACTAGCACCTGGCTCCAGCTCCCCCGCTTCTTCATAGGTGAGCTACCGGCTAGCGCCCGGTGCGGCTTCTAGCTCCAGGCGGATGGTTGATGCAGTAGGGCCTTCTGGGCTTCGCTGGAGGTCTCCCCTTCCGGAAATGGGGCCCTGACTCACGGCTGGCAAACGTTTGCCCGCGCGCGCGGCCTGGGTCAGCGGTGCACCCTGCACTTCAAGTTCGATGGCGACGCCACCCTCTATGTGAGGGTGTTTGGGGAAGATGGTCGCCGCGCTGGGTGCTGCCCCGAAGATGGTGACCGCGGCCGCCTGCCCAGCCCCGGCACCGACCAGGATGAAGATAGCGCCAGGCATGCCGGCGGCGGTGCTCAGGGCTCGCCAAGTTTCGGCGACTCTCCCTCAGGCAGCATCTCCTCCAGCGGTGGCCGCGACCAGCCCCCGCACCGTCGCGCCCGCCTGGGGTGAAGGCAGCGGGTCCACCCGCCGCCATGCCCTGGTGAAGCGAGAGGAGGCGTCCGCCTGAACCCCAGGAGCAGCTCGAGCTTTTGCTATAGGTTGGTGTTGGACAGGTCGTGTCCATTTTGTTTCCTTCCTTTCCTGCGTAAGAAGAAGGTAGTACAGGGCCCGGTGGGGGCGTGTTAGAACTGTTGCTGTCAAGTATCGCATTGCTTTTGCCATTTCTGCGCTATGTTTCCATGCTGTGTGTCCATGTGTGGGAGTCATTCGAGCTTGGTGGAGCTTGGCGCGACCCTCGCTTCCGGAGGCTAAGGCCTTGCCATGCGCTTCATGCCCTGCAAGGATTAGTTAGAGGGGTAACCTTTGGTCCTGGCAGCGGGGGCGATCAGCCTAGGTCCTGCGTTTGTGTCGCGATGCCCGTGAGGCATGGACTGGGAGGGGTGCCCCGCAGAGGACTCAGACAGGAAAGCTCCAGACGATCGGGGCAGAAGACGCTCGCGAGGGCGCCGGCGAACATCCCTCGCGAGACTTGTGCGAGAGAAAACGAGGCGAGTGGATGAAAAAGACAGAGAGTCACAAGCCAGGAACACCAACAACTCCAATAAGACTTCAAACGGGAATAAACACGCCAACTGCAGAAAGCAAATGAAAAAGCCGCGTCCGGCACCTATTCTAGTCTTCGACGTCTTCTCACCAGCGCGGAGCTAAGTGCTGCCACTGGGCGTGGGCAGGAGCCCCCGAGGCCCAAGGGCGGCACTCCGGAGACTCCGGGCCGTGTACAGCCCCACTCATTATTACGTGAGAGTGTCACGGGCGGCGAGCTTCACAGGCGTTTGCCTTCTTCACAGGCACCGGGCCTTTCCCAAAACGCGATAGCTTCATAGGCATTGGCCTTCTTCACAAGCACCGGGCCTTTCCCAAAACGCGATAGCTTCACAGGCATTGGCCTTCTTCATAGGCACCGGGCCTTTCCCAAAACGCGATAGCTTCACAGGCATTGGCCTTCTTCACAGGCACCGAGCCTTTCCCAAAACGCGATAGCTTCACAGGCATTGGCCTTCTTCACAGGCATCGGGCCTTTCCCAAAACGCGATAGCTTCACAGGCATTGGCCTTAGGCGCTAGGCCTCGCTCAGGGGTAGAACCTCCGGAGATGTTGAATGTTCCATGCGTTCTGGATGGGTACTCCCTCGGAGTCTCCAAGAGCACGGAGCCAGGCCTGGAAACATGAACAGCCTTGAACGGGCCCTCCCACATGGGAGAGAGCTTATGCAGCCCCTCCCTGGAGAGAACCCGTCTGAGCACGAGATCCCCTACCTCAAGGGTCCTGGGGCGGATGTTGTGGCAGTGGTATCGTCGTAGCGCCTGTTGATACCTTGCCGCTCGCAGTGCGGCTACCCAACGGCGTTCCTCCCCCAGCACGAGATCCGTCCCCCGCATGGCGTCCTGCTGAGCCTCGTCGAATGCCAAGACCCACGCGGAGCGACACCTGACCTCGTGAGGGAGAACAGCCTCTGCTCCGTAGACGAGGAAGAACAGGGTCTCGCCAGTCGGCTTGGTCGCTGTCTTGCGGATTGACCATAGCACGGACTGGAGCTCGTCGTACCAGCCCCTGCCACAGGCCTCCAGCTTCTTCTTGAAGGTCCTGGCCTTGAAGCCCCTCAGGACCTCGGCGTTGGCTCGTTCAGCCTGGCCATTGCTCCGGGGGTGTGCTACCGAAGCGTAGCATATCTGCGTTCCAAGGTTAGCACAGTATGTTTTGAAGAGATTACTGGTGAATTGCGAACCATTGTTAGTGATGATGCGGTTAGGCACCCCAAACCGGCTCACGAGGCCCTTGATGAACTTGACTGCCGAGCCTGTCGGGATTGTGCGGACAGCTTCCACCTCGGCCCACTTGGTGAACTTGTCCACAGCGACGTAGAGGTAGCGATAGCCCCCTGGCGCCCGAGGGAACGGGCCCAGAATGTCCAACCCCCACACTGCGAACGGCCATGAGAGGGGTATGGTCTGCAGACCCCCCGCAGGCTGATGGATCTGTTTAGCGTGAAACTGGCAGGCCTCGCAAGCCTTCACCAGCTCAACGGTGTCGTTGAGTGCTGTGGGCCAGTAGAACCCGCTGTGGAACACCTTGCCGACGAGGGTTCGCGATGACGAGTGGTGCCCGCAGTCTCTGCTGTGTATGTCTGCCAGCAGTTCCTTTCCTTGATCCCTGGAAATGCAACGTAGGGACACGCCATTTGGCCGCTTCCTGTAGAGCTCGCCATCTTGGATGCAATAAGCCGTGGCTGCCGTGCCACACGCTCCGCCTCCTCCTCATTCTCCGGCAAAATCCCTTGCATCAGGTAGTCCTTGAGCTCTGGGATCCAACATCCCTCCTGAGGCTCCAACACCAGGAGCAGGCGTGCCCCTGAGGCCGGGCCGCAGACCGGAGCTCCCGAGGCAGGCGGCTGAGGAGGCTCCTCCCTTGGTTGCGCCGTGCCTGATAGCGACGGTGCCGCCGAGGGCTTGAAGAGCCGCTCCTCGAAGACGCCAGGTTCCTGCGGCAGCCGCCTAGACGCCCTCTTGGCAATGTCGTTGGCCTCCTAATTGGTGTCGCGAGGCACATGCTGCAGCTCCAGTCCCCAGAACTGTTTCTCCATCCTGCAGACTTCAGCGAGGTAAGCTTCCATGTGCTCGTCCTTTGGCTCGTATATCTTGTTGGAGAAGTTGACGAGGAGCTGTGAATCGCCCTTGATGGTGAGGCGCTCTACCCCTAAGGCGATCGCAGCTTTCAAGCCTGCTATCAGGCCTTCGTACTCTGCTATATTGTTGGAGACCTTCTCTCCGTGCTGGAAGCAGAGTTGCACGGCGTAATAGAGTTTGTCCTGAGTGGGGGATACGAGCACTGCGCCAGCTCCCGCGCCATGTCGGGAGAATGCCCCATCGAAGTACATGACCCAGCCGTCCAGCGCTTCGCTTCCTGGGGAAAGTGACCGGTCTTCGCCTGCCTCGAGACCCGGTGCTTCTGCCCATTCTGCCACGAAATCCGCAAGTGCGGCTCCCTTGATGACCCTGGTCGTACTGAATTCCAGCTGAAATGCTTGTAGTTCGATGTTCCATTCAGCGACCCTTCCAGCTGAGTTGGGGCTCCTGAGTACCCACTCCAAGGGGTATGCCGAGATGACCTTGATGGGGTGGCCTTGGAAGTAGTGCCGCAGATTGCGCGAGGCCACCAATAGCGCAAGGAGGAGATTTTGAGGCATGGGGTACTGCGCCCTCGTGTCCCGTAGCACTGTGCTGACGAAATACACGGGGTGCTCGATGAGGTTGAGGGTGCTGACGTAGCTTGCGTCCTCCAGGGGTCGAGGCGTCTCCTGAGGCAATGGAGCCCCCAGCTCTTGATTGTTTGAAGGGGCCTCCCCTGCCCCGGGTGCGCCCTCCTGCTGCGGCTGCCCCTCTCTGGCTGTGGTCGCGGTCCTCGCGAGGCCCTCCTGGCCTCGCTCTGCTTCAGCCTGGTCAGTCGATGCGGCCTTGGCCCGACGCTCCTCCCTGACCGCCACCAGAGCTGCGCTAGTGGAGTAGGGCGTGGCCGCGAGGTAGAGCACCAGGGGCTCATGAGGGCGTGGGGCTACCATCACCGGTGGGCTGGTAAGGTACCTCTTGAGTTCTTGGAATGCCTTGTCAGCCTCTTCAGTCCATTTGAAGGGGCCTTTCTTCTTCATAACCTTGAAGAAGGGCAGTGCTCGCTCCCCTAGCTTGGATATGAAGCGCCCTAGCGCGGTTACACGCCCGGTGAGCTTCTTCATCTCCCTGAGGGTCTTCGGCGGGCTCATGTCCTCGACCGCCTTGACCTTCTCCGGGTTGGCCTCTAGGCCTCTGTGGGATACTAGGAAGCCCAGGAGCTTGCCTGAGGGGACTCCAAATACGCATTTATCCGGGTTGAGCCGTAGATCCACTTCATTGAGGCTCGCGAAGGTTTCCTACAGGTCCTGTATCAGGGTTTTTGCCTCCCAAGACTTCACCACGATGTCGTCGACGTAAGCCTCAGCGTTCCTCCCGAGCTGCCGGCCTAAAGCGATGTGCATCAGCCACTGAAAGGTTGCGCCTGCATTGTGCAACCCAAATGGCATGCACGTATAGCAGTACACCCCACACGCGGTTAGGAAAGCAGTCTTCTCCACGTCTTCCACCGCCATCTTGATCTGGTGATAGCCCGAGAAGGCATCCAGGAAGCACAATAGGTCACACTCTGCGGTGGAGTCGACTATCTGGTCAATGCGGGGGAGCGGAAATGGGTCCTGCGGGCAGGCTTTATTGAGGTTGGTGAAGTCGACACACATGCGCTCCTTCCCCCCCTTCTTTGGCACGACAACAGGATTAGCCAGCCAATCGGGGTAGCAGACCTCGCGGATAACCCCTGCCGCTTCCAGTTTCCGGGTCTCTTGAAGGATGAAAGCTTGTTTCTCAGTAGACTGCCTCTACTTCACGGGGCGTACGTTGGGGCACACGTTGAGGTGATGCTCGATCACACCTCTCGGGACTCCTGCTAAATGATCAGGTTCCCACGCGAACACCTTCTTGTTTGTGCACAGGAATCCGATCAGGGCCTTCTCCTGTTCGGGCTCGAGGTTGGCCCCTATGGTGAAGGTGGCGCCGGTGGACCTGTCCTCGTCGACCGGTACTTGCTTAGTTTCAGCCTTGTCCTGGGTGAACAGCTGCTTCTTTTTAGCCGGCGCAGCCCCTTGGGCTCAAGGGCGTCAGTGCTGGTGGGCTGTGCCACTACGGCCGCCTTGAAGGCGAGTTGGAGCACCTGCAGCGCATCCCTCGCGTCTCCTAGCACGGTGAGGACGCCGCTGCTCCCGGGCATCTTCATGAGGTTGTACGCGGGTGAGTTGCCGCCATGAACCGGGCCAAGGCCGGGTAGCCGAGGATGGCGTTGTAGGGGAGGCCGATGGGGGCGATGTCGAAGTCGATCAGCTCTGTGCGGAAATTGTCGTAGGTGCCAAAGGTCACTGGGAGGCGGATCTGCCCCAAGGAGGCGGTGGAGCCGACTCCGACGCCTGAGAAGGGCCTGCTGGGCTGGAGCCGCTCTGGTGGCACGTGAAGGAGGTTGAAGGCCTTCACCGAGAGCATGTTGAGGCCGACCACCGTCGATGAGGGTCCTGGTGACGGCCACTTGGTAGATGGTGGGGGTGCACAACATCGGGAGTGCGCCTGAACCGGAGGGGTTGAGGGGGTGATCATCCGCGCCGAAAGTCAGATCGGCCTCGGGCACCGCCAGCTCCGGGGGGCCTCTTGGCGCTTGGATGCAGCGCTGATCTGACGGGTGAGTGGCTTGATGTGGCGGCTCGAGGGTGGTGCTTGGGAATCACCCAGGAGAGCCGCGACGACGGGCGGAGCTGGCGCGGCGAAACGGGCGAGGAAGACGTCGCGTAGCTCCTCCCAAGAGGTCACAGAAGCTATCGGTAGGTGGAGGAGCCACATGTGTGGGACACCGGTGAGGGCCATGGGCAACCAGTTGGCCATCACCCGGTCGTCGCCCCCGACCTTGAGGACGGCGTCCTCATACGCCAGCAGGAAAACCAGCGGGTCCGTCGCGCCGCCGTAGTGTGGCGGCATCTCGGGCTTGAACTTGCGCGGCCACTGCACCCGTCACAAGGCGGGGGCCAAGGCCTGGTGCCCCCTGGCCCCAGCGCCGGCGTCTACTGCCGGAGTGGGCGGCGCGTTGTCCGCCATGAGGATGGAACACGGTGTTGGTGGAGAGCGGGCCGTCGGGAGGGAACTCCGGCGCACCCCTACCTGGCGCGCCAAATGTTGGATTGGTTCCGGCAGACCCTTGAGGTTCGAACACTGGGGTGCGCGCGGAGATCTCTCCCCTATCGATCTACATCCGATCCTCTCGTGCGACCTAAGATGAAAATGATGAACAACACAAGAGACACGAGGCTTATACTGGTTCAGGCCACCATTGTGGTGTAATACCCTACTCCAGTGTGTGGTGTGATGGATTGCCTCTGGGGCTGATGATGGACAGTACAAGGGAAGAACAGCCTCGCGGGGGGTGTTCTTGAGCTGGTGCGGTGTGTTCTACTTAGTCTCTACTGGGTTTTCTCTATCTCCTCTCTCTCTCTGCTGCTGCCCCCCTTTTTCCTTTGTGGAGGCTAGCTCTATTTATAAAGGCCCTGGGCCTCTCCCCGAATAATTGAGCGGGAAGGGTGCCAACAATTGGCCATTTTGAAGGAGAACATCTAGTACAAGTTATCCTGACCAAAGGTGGTCTTCGGCTGCCAAAAGCACTGGTGATGACGCCGTCTTGGGCTCCACGGTGACCTCCGTCCGGCCGTCCGGCTGGTCTTGGTCTCATTGCACCGGAATGGTAACCTTTGCCTGATACCTTGGCATGTGCTTTCCCCCTTTGCACCAAAGGGGAAACAAGGACCCTGCGCAGGCCGGCGCCCACCTGGCCTTGATCGTCATGGCTTGCGTCATGGGATCCTCGCAAGGTACCCTTGCATTGATCTCTCCGCCTCCTCACGAGCCTACCTGATGAGGCCGCTCTTGAGGAAGCTTCATGTCGTCCGCCCCGCGAGGCTCGGCCCCTCGCGAGGGTCTTGAGCTTGGGCTGATGAAGATGGGCCGCGCTGGGCCCCCACCTGAGCCACGCCGCAGGCCGCAGGCAGGCAAGTCTGGGGACCCCCGTTCCCAGAATGCCGACAGTGTGTCTATAGGGTGCCCCCCTCCCCCGTAAATAAAGAAGGGGAGGAGGAGGAGGAGGGCCAGCCTCAAGGGGTGCGCCCAAATAGGGGGATTCCTATTCCTAGTAGGAGTAGGTTTCCCCCTTTCCTAGTCCAAGTAGGAGAAGAAGGAAGGAGAGGAGAGGGAGAAGGAAAGAGGGGGGCGCCGCCCCCTCCCTAGTCCAATTCGGACAAGCCCATGGGGGAAGCACAGCCTCCCCTTGTGGCCCTTCTCTCCTTTCCACTAAGGCCCATGAAGACCCAATACTTCCCCCGGTGAATTCCCGTAACTCTCTGGTACTCCGAAAAATACCCGAACCACTCAGAACCTTTCCGATGTCTGAATATAGCCTTCCAATATATCGATCTTTACATCTCGACCATTTCGAGACTCCTCGTCATGTCCGTGATCTTATCCGGGACTCCGAACAAACTTCGATCATCAAATCACATAACTCATAATACAAATCGTCATCAAATGTTAAGCATGCGTACCCTATGAGTTCGAGAACTATGTAGACATGACCGAGACATATCTCTGGTCAATAACCAATAGCGGAACCTGGATGCTCATATTGGCTCCTACATATTCTACGAAGATCTTTATCGGTCAAACCGCATAATAACATACGTTGTTCCCTTTGTCATCGGTATGTTACTTGCCCGAGATTCAATCGTCGGTATCATCATACCTAGTTCAATATTGTTACCGGCAAGTCTCTTTACTCGTTCTGTGATGCATAATCCCGTAACTAACTCATTAGTCACATAGCTTGCAAGGCTTATAGTGATGTGCATTACCGAGAGGGCCCAGAGATACCTCTCCGACAATCGGAGAGAAAAATTCTAATCTCGATCTATGCCAACTCAACAAACACCATCAGAGATGCCTGTAGAGCATCTTTATAATCACCCAGTTACGTTGTGACGTTTGATAACACACTAAGTGTTCCTCCGGTATTCGGGAGTTGCATAATCTCATAGTCATAGAACATGTATAAGTCATGAAGAAAGCAATAGCAATAAACTAAACGATCATAGTGCTAAGCTAACGGATGGGTCTTGTCCATCACATCATTCTCTAATGATGTGATCCCGTTCATCAAATGACAACACATGTCTATGGTCAGGAAACTTAACCATCTTTGATTAACGAGCTAGTCAAGTAGAGGCATACTAGGGACACTCTGTTTGTCTATGTATTCCCCACATGTACTAAGTTTCCGGTTAATAAAATTCTAGCATGAATAATAAATATTTATCATGATATAAGGAAATATAAATAACAACTTTATTATTGCCTCTAGGGCATATTTCCTTCAGTCTCCCACTTGCACTAGAGTCAATAATCTAGTTCACATCGTCATGTGATTTCACACCAATAGTTCACATCTTTATGTGATTAGTTCACATCTCCATGTGAATAATACCCAAAGGGTTTACTAGAGTCAACAATCTATTTCACATCGCTATGTGATTAACACCCAAAGAGTGATCATGTTTTGCTTGTGAGAGAAGTTTAGTCAACGGGTCTGCAAAGTGTCTACAATACTCTGCATGGAGCTACTCTAGCTAATTGTTCCCACTTTCAATATGTATCTAGATCGAGACTTAGAGTCATCTAGATTGGTGTCAAAAGCTTGCGTCGACGTAACTCTTTACGACGAACTCTTTTATCACCTCCATAACCGATAAATATTTCCTTAGTCCTCTAAAGATAATTTTGACCGCTGTCCGGTGATCTACTGCTAGATCACTATTGTACTCCCTTGCCAAAATCATGCTAAGGTATACAATAGGTCTGGTACTCAGCATAGCATACTTTATAGAACCTATGACTGAGGCATAGGGAATGACTTTTCATTCTCTTTCTATTTTTTGTCATGGTTGGGCTTTGAGTCTTTACTCAACTTCACACCTTGCGACACAGGCAATAACTCCTTCTTTGACTGTTCCATTTTGAACTACTTCAAAAACTTGTCAAGGTATGTACATATTGAAAAAAAATATCAAGCATCATGATCTATCTCTCTAGATCTTGATGCCCAATATGTGCGCAGCTTCTTCAAGGTCTTTCATTGAAAAATTCTTATTCAAGTATCCTTTTATGATGTCCAGAAATTTAGTATCATTCCTGATCAACAATATGTCATCCACATATAATATCAGAAATGCTACAGAGCTCCCTCTCACTTTCTTGTAAATACAAGCTTCTCCAAAAGTCTGTATAAAACTATATGCTTTGATCAACTCATCAAAGCATATATTCCAACTCTGAGATGCTTGCACTAGTACATAGATAGATCGCTGGAGCTTGCACACTTTGTTAGCACCTTTAGGATTGAAAAAACCTTCTGGTTGCATCATATACAACTTTTTTTAATAAATCCATTAAAGAATGCAGTTTTGAAATCCATTTGCCATATTTCATAAAATGCGGCAACTGCTAACATGGTTCGGACAGGCTTTTAAGCATCGATACAAGTGAGAAAAACTCATCGTAGTCAACACCTTGAACTTGTCGAAAACCTTTTTGTGGCAATTCGAGCTTTGTAGATAGTAACACTACTATCAGCGTCCGTCTTCCTCTTGAAGATCCATTTATTATGAATGGCTCACCGATCATCGGGCAAGTCAATCAAAGTCCATACTTTGTTCTTATACATGGACCCCATCTCAGATTTCATGGCCTTAAGACATTTCGCGAAATCTGGGCTCATCATCGCTTCCTCATAGTTTGTAGGTTCGTCATGGTCTAGTAACATGACTTCCAGAATAGGATTCCCATACCACTCTGGTGCAGAACATACTCTGGTTAACCTACGAGGTTTGGTAGTAACTTGATCTGAAGTTTCATGATCATCATCATTAACTTCCTCACTAATTGGTGTAGGTGTCACTTGTCACACCCTAGCTAGTTCAAGCATTAGAGTGTGCATCATGTTTAAATTTCTCTTAAATTTGAAATGGGGTAGGCAGAAACCCCCAACACCCCCCTGGAAACAACTAGGGTTTACTAAAATTATTTTCAATGAACCTGAAATGCCCTTCTAAAAAGTTCACCCTCTTTGTCTTGGGTTAGAACCTCTGGCAAAATTGGTGCACAATTTTCTAGGTCAACAGAAGGTCATTGAATTAAATCATAAGTATTTGGATTTGGGCATTTAAATGCTATAAAATAATTTAAATGCTCAAATAATCCTGGAAATAAATGTTTGCTGTTGGAAATAATCTAAACAGAGCCCACAATTATTTTCAGGATTTTTGGAAACGTTTTAGTATTTTATTTAAAGCCCAACAGTTGCAGTTAAATAGAAAAACAGAAACAAATAAAAAGAGAGAGAGAGAGAGAGGGAAGCCCACCCGGGACTTACCTGTGCTGGCCCAGCCCACCTGGCTCGGCCCAGCCTACTGGCTCTGCCAGTCGTCGTCCTCCTCGCGCCAGAAGGACGCGGAGCGCGTGGCCGGCGCCCGCGGCCACACGCCGGCCACCTCCTGCTTCCGCCGACGCCTGGAGACGCCTAGGGGTGCCACGTGACCCCCACGTCCCCCTCTCATCCTCCCTCACTCTCCCCTCGTCTCCCTCACCCTCTCCCGCACCATGGCCGACGAGCTTGTCGCCGTCTCACCGCCATAGTCGCGCTCTCCGTCACCCCCTCGCCTCTCTGACCTTTCCAGAAGCTCCGCCGCGATGCCCTCGCCCTCCCCACCGAGCCACGCTTCGCCGGAGGCCCTACATCGCCGCTATCGCGTCGTCTTCAACCTCGGTACCCGCCGGACGCCATTCATCGATTTGCCTCGCTCCGGTCGCCCCCGAGCCCACTGAGCTGCTCATCGACCTTCCTGTGAGCTCCGCCGCCTTTCCCCTCTTCTTTCCCACGCGTTTGCACCCTCTAGGCCATAGTTCCACCATGGCCGAAGCTCGTCTCCGCTCGAGCTCGTCGCCGGCGTCGCTTCGGCGACCATTTGGTCCTCCCGTGCTGTGCAACGTGCTTGCCGCATCGCGTAGTGCCTCGCTAGCGCTTCATTTTCTGTGTTTGCACGCCGCAGCCCACTCCCCGCACATGGCCGAACTCCGGCCGCCGCCTTGGAGCTCGTCGTCGTCATCTCCGGACACCGTAGGCCCGGCCTCCACCACGACTAGATGCGCGCCTGCAAGAGCTCTCCAACGAGCCCAAGAACGGCCTCGCCCGTGCCCTGTGGGCGTTTTCCGAGCTGCACCACCGTCTCGGGCCTCGCCGGCGTCGAGTCGCCGGCGAGTTTGACCCAGTTTGACTCCTGGGTGGGCCCAGGTAGACCCCCCCTGAGTCTATGGCAGGTGGGGCCGGCCTGCTAACTAATTTAGGATTAGTTTAAATTAAATTTTAATTAAATCAGTCACTGACATGTGGGCCCAGGCCCCACTGACAGCTAATTAGTGTTAATCTAATCACGTTAATTAGCTGAGAGGCTGACAGAAGGGGCCCACCAGTCAGGTTTGACCTGGGCTGGCGCCTTTGACCTGCTGAGGTCAGCATGACGCAATGCTGACGCAGTAATGCATTTTCTGGATTTATTTTTATTCAGGAAATTCCAGAAAATAGTTAAAACTTCTAAAAATCATAGAAAATCAACCATAGCTCCAAATGCAAAGATTTATATATGAAAAATGATCAGAAAAATTCAATCTATCCATCTGTAATGGTTTCATGCATGACAAAACAAGTTTACCTTGCTGTTTAAGCAGAATAAGGAAATGCACTATTAAGGCCATGTTTAATGAGCTAATATTTGAATCTTTGATTCAAATGAGTTCATTCCTTTCTGTTATAGCTTGCATTAGGCCAAGACAAATTCATATTGCCATGTCAGAGCATGCATCATATTGTTGCATATCGTCATGTGTTGATTGTGTTTCGATGTGTTCTTCGTGGTAGGTTCTGCCTCCGATGATATTCACGAGTATCCAACTGAAGGTCAATATCCCACTACCACTCCATCAGGCAAGCAACCATTGATCATTCCGATACAAACCCATGTTCTCGCTTCTGCTCTTGTTTACTGCATTAAGACAACGCGATTCAAACTGCTGTGTGCTATGGTAGTTGAACCCTTATCCTCTGCATGACCTGTCATTGCCACAGTAACTAGATGAAACCCACTAGCATGTGTAGGAGTTGATTGAGCCATGTATGTGATTCCTACCTTGCTATGCCTGCTATGCTTAGAGTTGTGTCAGGTCTGGTTCATCTGGGTGATGGGCCAGAGTGAAATGCTTATGCCGGTAATGTGCGGGATGTGTTGAACATGTTTGGTAAAGGTATCGATGAGAGGCCATGTAGGAGTACATGGTGGGTTGTTTCATTGAGGCCGTCCCTAAGAACTGAGATCTGTATGTGTGATTTAAGATTCAGCTACTACCATGCATTGGGATCCTTAATTGACCCTCTCGGCTTCTTAACCACCCTAGTACTCTGTCCAGGAGTTGCAAATAGTTTCTGGTGTTTGTAGGTTATGTGTTGGCGGCCGTGCGTAGCGCTGACCCTAGGGGTGGGCTATGTTGCGGTAGATACACCGTGGCCGGGTATGCCGGGCGCCCGTTTGGCGTCTCGGGACCCTATTCACATCGTTCGGGGCCGTATGTGGAAACCTCGGCCGGACTCCCTGCCGATGGAACCTGGATAGGCGATAAACCTGGACTAGAGACTTAAGTGTTAGGTAGGCCGTGGCCGACACCCTCGCTGGGCTTCCGCTTGAAGGTTGCCGAGTACATGTCGTGTAAACGGCGGTAAGTGGTGAAAGCGTGTATGAAGAAGTACACCCCTGCAGGGTATAAAACTATTCGAATAGCCGCGTCCACGGTAAAGGACTACTTGGTTGCCTATACAGTTCATAGACAAGTTAATGGATACTACTAAAAGACTCAAGATAAGTGTGAGTACCGAGGATGGCCCTCTCGTAGGATGACGAGGGAGGATCCACGATGGAGTATTGTGTTGGTGAGTAGTGGACTCGTGTGCGAAAACTATTTTACTGGTGAAGTTCCGTAGGATAGCTTAGCCAAGAGTCAAAGCTGGCTTGCTGCAATAACCCCACCACCTTCTTGAGAATGAGCATGTATATTAGGTTCTGATGTAAGACTTGCTGAGTACCTTGTACTCATGTTTGCTTATTTATTGTTTTCAGACGACAACACTGCCCCCTCCGATGGGTTTTATGTAGACCTTGACGTCGACGAGTGACTAGCCACCCAGGTGGTGATCCTGGCCATGGAGGGCCTATGTAGATAGACAGGCTTCGAGAAGCCTTCTTTCTTTCTAGAGTCTGTACTCAGACTAGTTGCTTCCGCATGTGCTTGTATGTTTGTATGACTTGAGTGTCGGGTCATGTGACCCTATCTGTATGAACATGTTATGTATGGCTCCCTGGAGCCTTTAAATAAAGTACTTGAGTTGTAGAGTTTTGTTGTGATGCCATGTTGTATGTACTCATATCGGGCATATTGTGTGTATGATTGAAATGCTTGGTATGAGTGGGATCCGACAATCTAGTTGTTTATCCTTGGCAGCCTTTCTTAAGGGGAAATGTAGTCTAGTGTTCCTCGAGCCATAGTAGTCCGCTACAGCCCGGTTCACCAGAGTCCTGCTAGCCTAGCACTACTGTTCAGGACACTTGACTGGCCGGCATGTGTTTCACTTCGTTCCTATGTATGTCCCTTCGGGGAAATGTCACGCTGTGACTTCCGGAGTCCTGCCTAGCCTGCTACAGCCCGGGTTCCCCGGAGTCCTGTTAGCCCAGTGCTACAGCCCGGAATCAATCGCTGATGACCGACATGCTCGATGTGATTCATGTATGCATGTCTCCATAGGTCTGTGCCTCTTTGGGTTCATGACTAGCCATGTCGGCCCGGGTTCTCTGTCATATGGATGCTAGCGACACTATCATATACGTGAGCCAAAAGGCGCAAACGGTCCCGGGCCATGGTAAGGCGACACCCGTGGGATACCGTGCGTGAGGCCGCAAAGTGATATGAGGTGTTACCGGCTAGATCGATGTGACTTGGAATCGGGGTCCTGACTGCGTTGGCATCAGAGCGGGACTGCCTATAGGTTCGTTGAGCCAAACTGGTCAATGTCGAGTCTAGAAATGCTTTAGTTATATGTAGGGGAATTGATTGTGGGAGGGAACGTAAGGCTCTTTTACTCCTTTACCCTATGTCTATGATCTGACTCATTCTCTTCTCATTCAACGTGGGTTAAGGACTAGGCTCTCTTCTTCTATCAGGTTCACGTGCTACTAATCCGTAGTAGCTTATAGGATTGTTGTTACAAGTCCCAGTTCAGTTTCTACTATTCTTAGTATGTTGCTAATTGGATCATAACCTTGATATGATGATGTTGAGTGGTATTGCGAACTGTTGTGGATGTCTCAAATCTTTTTCTGAGCATTTACAGCTGTTATGCTGTCCGATTTTCCCTAGAAATTCTGATGTCTTTGCATTGTGGTTGTGCTTTCAGATGGCCAACCGTGTTCAAAACCAAGTGGTTCGCCTGACCCGGTGCCTCGACGTGCCCGGTCATACTGCTATGCTAGTCCGGGTAATGATCGAGACGGGCTACCGTTGGTATCCCGAATACACCGCCGAAGAGCAGTTCCGCGACTTTAATCAAAGCCAATATCTCTGCACCGTCAGGATATTTCCTTCTTATCCTGGATCTACTGAGCCCCTTCACTGTTCCTATGGACTCGGGGTTACTGTTGAGATGGCTGTGCAGGATGCTGCCAATTCCATGATGACCATCTTGCGAGTCCGGACTGGCCTGCTTCAGAACACCGACTTCCGTTACATGCCAGCTTCACTTCCGGGAGTGCAAGGGTATCTTCAGGCTATCTATGCTGACTCCACTCAGGAGGACTCATTAACTCGTACCACTGCCGAGATGCTCGAAGATAAGGACCGAGAGAATCGGGCCTTGAGGCTGGAGCTTTTCAATACCCGTGCTGATCATTGGGCCACATTGACTCGGTTTGCACCTGCGGTGCAAGCTGGATGTATGGATACAAGGGATCTGTATCCTGTGAGATCAGCTCTGCCAGACATGGTGGATTGGCGTGATGTGGGAGGCATCACCCCACCCCCTGGTCCCCGCAGGCCACCGTTTGTTGGTCCAAGACCTCATCCTAGCCCCTATGGTCCACAGGCTCCTCGGGACCGTCTATTCCCGGATGGTCACGTTGAACTTCCAGGCTATGGAGGTGACTTCTATGAGGACTACTACGGAGCTGTCTGAGTTAGTAGTAGTACCACTAGTATTGTAGTAGTTGTATCTCCACTGTCCTGCGTGACTTGTGGAATACGACTTAGTGTGTAGTCAATTCCGGAGGTGTAGACAAATAATGTATAGGAGCTTGGAATGCCTCCGATGAGATGTAATGTCTTTCATCATAGTTGTACTGTAGCCTGGGCTTGTACTAAACTATGTATGATGTGTATGACCGTTGGTATATATATGGCAGTTTTATATTACCATGACATACGGATGAACATCTCTGCATTCCGTGTTATCCATTACATTCTGCACTTCCTTGCTAAGTTTGAGCCATCCTTATCTAAACCATTGTCTTGTTTTCTCCTAGGATGGTCAACACCCGCAGCAACCCTGCTGCCTCGGAGCAGGGGGAAGCCAGTGCATCTAGGGGTGAAAATCTGCCTCACCCGCCTTCTCTGGCTGAAGTAATGCTGGAGGCGGAAAGAAACAAGCGTGAGACTAACCGCCTGCTAGAGCGGATTGAGCAGAACACTGCACGCCACCCGCGAAATGACTTGGTGTCGATCAATGACTTTATCAAGCTGTACCCACCAAAGTTTAACCATTCCGTCGAACCCCTCGACGCGGATGACTGGCTTCGCAGCATTACCCACAAGCTACGTTCTGCCAACGTAGCCGAAGCCGACAAGGTTACCTATGCCGCCTATCACCTCGAAGGCCCTGCTAGCCTTTGGTGGGAAAACTTCGAAGCTATGCGCCCGGTCGGCCAAATCACTACTTGGGCTGAATTCAGTGAGGCTTTCCGTGAGCATCACATTCCGGAAGGTCTCATGGATCGCAAGAGGGAGGAGTTCTGCAACTTCACCCAAGGAAGACTGATTGTGGATGCATATAGTCATGAATTTGGGAATCTGGCACGCTATGCCCCTGAAGAGGTATCTACTGACGCTAAGAAGCAGGCAAGGTTCCGCAAGGGACTTAGCCCTGAGCTTTGCCGCGATCTTCGTCTGCACGAGTGCACCTCCTTTCAGAAGTTGGTCAATAAAGCCATCAGTGCTGAGATGGTCCAGACTGATTATGACGCTTCACGCAAGCACTCCCGTGATTTTGGCTCTCCATCCGGCTCTGGAACTCAGAAGCGCCGGGTGTGGATTCCAAGCACGGCACTGCCACCCAGGTTCATCCCGAGGCCATCCTTTGAGGCGCCTCGTCCCAACCAGCAATTTGCACCGCCCAAGCCCTATGGTGGCCCCGCTGCTAATGCTGCTCCACGCCCCAATGTGGTGACATGCTTTAAGTGTGGAGAGCCGGGTCACTATAGTCGAGAGTGTCCCCAGAACAACAACCCCATTCAGACTGGAAAGTCCGTTGGCCGTGGTAAGCCCGCGGGAAAGACATTCTACGCCAAGCCGGTCACCACTGCCCGTGGCCATGTCAACTATGTTTCAGCCGAGGAAGCTCATGAGGATCCCAACGTCGTCCTTGGTACGCTCCTTGTTAACTGCCATGCGGCATCTGTTCTTTTCGATACTGGAGCATCTCATTCATTCATATCCGAGAACTATGCTCGATTGCACAACACGACATTCTGTGACATGCCCTCTACCATGGAAATTCAAACTCCTGGCTCTAGATGGCAAACTTCTAGAGTAAACCATGGGAACAAAATTCTTGTCAATAGACTTGTCTTCCTTGCATCCTTAATAGCTCTCAAGTCCTCGGACATAAACATCATCTTGGGTATGGACTGGATGTCAGCTCATTATGCTAAGATCGACTGTGCCACTAGAACGGTTCAACTTACTCACCCATCGGGCAAGACAGTCAATGTCTTAACTCGAGTGGCCAAGCGCCAGTTTTACTCTTTAAATGCCAACCCCCTTCCAGATCTTGAGGATGTTCCGGTAGTCCGAGACTTTCCGGATGTCTTTCCAGAAGAACTGCCAGGTGTTCCACCTGACAGGGATGTTGAGTTTGTGATAGACCTTGTTCCAGGAACCGTTCCAATTTCTAGAAGACCCTACAAGATGGCACCCTTAGAACTAGCCGAGCTTAAGAACCAACTCGATGAGTCCTTGAAAAAGGGTTTCATCCGTCCTAGTTCCTCTCCTTGGGATTGCCCCGTCCTCTTCGTTAAGAAGAAGGATGGAACGGATCAAATGGTTGTGGATTACCGACCTGTCAATTTGGTCACCATCAAGAACAAATATCTGCTTCCCAGGATCAACGATCTGTATGATCATCTCGCTGGATCCTCAGTCTTTTCCAAGATGGATCTGAGGTTGGGCTACCATCAAATCAAAATCAGAAACGGGGACATTCCCAAAACGGCCTTTGTTACTCGTTATGGCCAATACGAGTACACCGTGATGTCCTTCGGTTTAACCAATGCCCCAGCCACCTTCTCCCGGTTAATGAACTCGGTTTTCATGGAGTACTTGGACAAATTTATCGTAGTATACCTCGATGACATACTCATCTACTCCAAGAATGAAGAGGAACATGCCGAACATCTAAGGCTGGTATTGATGAAACTTCGAGAGCATCGCCTTTACGCCAAATTCTCCAAGTGTGAATTTTGGTTGCCAGAAGTGACCTATCTAGGCCATGTAATCTCTGGTAAGGGTATTGCTGTCAATCCTGAGCGAGTTCAAGCCGTCCTTGATTGGACTCCACCTGAGACGGTTAAGCAAGTTCGGAGCTTCCTTGGCTTAGCGAGCTATTGCCGCCGTTTCGTCGAGAATTTCTCCAAGGTTGCTAAACCTCTAACTGAACTCCTCAAGAAAGATAAAAAGTTCGAGTGGACTCCACAGTGCGAGTTCAGTTTTCAGGAACTGAAAAGACGCCTGACGTCTGCTCCCGTACTGGTACCACCAGATTTCTCCAAGGACTTTATTATCTATTGCGACACCTCGCGACAAGGACTAGGTTGTATACTCATGCAAGATCGTCAGGTAATTGCCTATGCTTCACGGCAATTACACCCACATGAGGAAAATTATCCCACACATGATCTAGAGCTTGCAGCTGTAGTCCATGCACTTAAAACCTGGCGACATTACCTCCTCGGTAATCGTTGCGAGATCTTCACCGATCACCAAAGTTTGAAATATATCTTCACCCAACCAGACTTTAATCTCAGGCAAAGACGTTGGGTTGAGTTGATCTCGGATTACGACTTAGGAATAACTTACACCCCGGGCAAAGCCAATGTCATGGCTAATGCGCTAAGCCATAAGTCCTATTGTAACAACCTGATGTTACAACAAAGTCAACCATTTCTCCATGAGGAATTTCGTAAGCTAAATCTTCACATTGTTCCTCGAGGATTCCTATCCACCCTGGTGGCGAAACCTACCCTTATGGATCAAATCATAACCGCCCAGCGGTATGATAAGGACATATCCCGGATTAAGGAAAACATCGCTAGCGGAGTTGCTAAATGTTTCTCCATGGATGAGCGAGGTGCTGTCTTCTTCGAGAACCGTTTGGTGGTTCCCAAGAAACAACATCTGCGCCAGTTGATCCTTAAGGAAGCTCATGAATCCCCTCTCACCATTCATCCCGGTAGTACTAAAATGTATCAAGACCTACGCCAGAGGTTTTGGTGGACTAGGATGAAGAGAGAAATCGCTCAATACATTGCTAATTGCGATGTTTGTCGTCGTGTTAAAGCAGAGCATCAACGGCCGGCTGGCACCCTTCAACCTTTGGCTATTCCCGAGTGGAAATGGGATAAAATCAGTATGGATTTCATCACTAGGTTTCCCAGGACCAAGAGAGGGAATAATGCCATCTTCGTCGTGATCGACCGACTTTCCAAAGTAGCCCATTTCCTACCTGTTCGTGAGAGTATCACCGCTAGCCAGCTAGCCGATTTATACATCTCCCGAATAGTGTCTCTTCATGGTGTTCCATTGGAAATTAACTCAGACCATGGGAGTCTCTTCACCTCTCGATTTTGGGAAAGTTTCCAAAATGCTATGGGAACTCGTCTCTCTTTTAGCACCGCCTTCCATCCTCAATCAAGTGGTCAAGAAGAACGAGTCAATCAAATTCTGGAAGATATGCTCCGAGCTTCTGTCATCTCGTTTGGAATGAGTTGGGAGAAATGCCTTCCATTCGCGGAGTTTGCTTATAATAATAGTTATCAAGCTAGCTTAGGCAAGGCTCCTTTCGAAGTTCTCTATGGACGAAAATGCCGAACGCCTCTTAACTGGTCAGAAACTGGGGAAAGACAACTCTTTGGCCCGGATATGATTCAGGAAGCAGAAGAGCAGGTTCGTGTTATTCGTGAGAAATTGAAAATAGCCCAATCTCGTCAAAAGAGTCAATATGATCGTAAACATAAGCCTATGACTTATGAAGTCTACGAGAAGGCTTACCTTCGGGTTACCCCGTTAAAGGGAACCCATCGTTTTGGTATCAAAGGAAAATTGGCTCCTCGTTACATTGGACCCTTTCGCATTCTTGCCAAACGAGGAGAAGTTGCCTACCAATTGGAACTACCTCCGCATCTTTCCAGAGTTCACGATGTCTTCCACGTTTCACAACTCAGGTGTTGCTTCGCGGATCCTATCCGTGGAGTGGACCATGAAACGCTTGATCTACAAGATAACCTCTCATATCGGGAATATCCCGTTCGTATCCTTGATCAAGCTGAGCGTACCACTCGACGTCATAATATCAAGTTTCTCAAGGTTCAATGGTCACACCATTCCGAGAAAGAAGCCACTTCGGAAAGGGAGGATCGTCTTCGACTCGAGTACCCACCTTCTTTCCAGAGGATCCTAAATCTCGGGACGAGATTCTTTTGAGTGGGGGTGAGTTGTCACACCCTAGCTAGTTCAAGCATTAGAGTGTGCATCATGTTTAAATTTCTCTTAAATTTGAAATGGGGAAGGCAGAAACCCCCAACACCCCCCTGGAAACAACTAGGGTTTACTAAAATTATTTTCAATGAACCTGAAATGCCCTTCTAAAAAGTTCACCCTCTTTGTCTTGGGTTAGAACCTCTGGCAAAATTGGTGCACAATTTTCTAGGTCAACAGAAGGTCATTGAATTAAATCATAAGTATTTGAATTTGGGCATTTAAATGCTATAAAATAATTTAAATGCTCAAATAATCCTGGAAATAAATGTTTGCTGTTGGAAATAATCTAAACAGAGCCCACATTTATTTTCAGGATTTTTGGAAACATTTTAGTATTTTATTTAAAGCCCAACAGTTGCAGTTAAATAGAAAAACAAAAACAAATAAAGAGAGAGAGAGAGAGAGGGAAGCCCACCCGGGCCTTACCTATGCTGGCCCAGCCCACCTGGCTCGGCCCAGCCTACTGGCTCTGCCAGTCGTCGTCCTCCTCGCGCCAGAAGGACGCGGAGCGCGTGGCCGGCGCCCGCGGCCACACGCCGGCCACCTCCTGCTTCCGCCGACGCCTGGAGACGCCTAGGGGTGCCACGTGACCCCCACGTGCCCCTCTCATCCTCGCTCACTCTCCCCTCGTCTCCCTCACCCTCTCCTGCACCATGGCCGACGAGCTTGTCGCCGTCTCACCGCCATAGTCGCGCTCTCCGTCACCCCCTCGCCTCTCTGACCTGTCCAGAAGCTCCGCCGCAACGCCCACGCCCTCCCCACCGAGCCACGCTTCGCCGGAGGCCCTGCATCGCCGCTATCGCGTCGTCTTCAACCTCGGTACCCGCCGGACGCCGTTCATCGATTCGCCTCGCTCCGGTCGCCCCCGAGCCCACTGAGCTGCTCATCAACCTCCCTGTGAGCTCCGCCGCCTTTCCCCTCTTCTTTCCCACGCGTTTGCACCCTCTAGGCCATAGTTCCACCATGGCCGAAGCTCGTCTCCGCTCGAGCTCGTCGCCGGCGTCGCTTCGGCGACCATTTGGTCCTCCCGTGCTGTGCAACGTACTTGCCGCATCGCGTAGTGCCTCGCTAGCGCTTCATTTTCTGTGTTTGCACGCCGCAGCCCACTCCCCGCACATGGCCGAACTCCGGTCGCCGCCTTGGAGCTCGTCGTCGTCATCTCCGGACACCGTAGGCCCGGCCTCCACCACGACTAGATGCGCGCCTGCAAGAGCTCTCCAACGAGCCCAAGAACGGCCTCGCCCGTGCCCTGTGGGCGTTTTCCGAGCTGCACCACCGTCTCGGGCCTCGCCGGCGTCGAGTCGCCGGCGAGTTTGACCCAGTTTGACTCCTGGGTGGGCCCAGGTAGACCCCCCCTGAGTCTATGACAGGTGGGGCCGGCCTGCTAACTAATTTAGGATTAGTTTAAATTAAATTTTAATTAAATCAGTCACTGACATGTGGGCCCAGGCCCCACTGACAGCTAATTAGTGTTAATCTAATCATGTTAATTAGCTGAGAGGCTGACAGAAGGGGCCCACCAGTCAGGTTTGACCTGGGCTGGCGCCTTTGACCTGCTGAGGTCAGCATGACGCAATGCTGACGCAGTAATGCATTTTCTGGATTTATTTTTATTCAGGAAATTCCAGAAAATAGTTAAAACTTCTAAAAATCATAGAAAATCAACCATAGCTCCAAATGCAAAGATTTATATGTGAAAAATGATCAGAAAAATTCAATCTATCCATCTGTAATGGTTTCATGCATGACAAAACAAGTTTACCTTGCTGTTTAAGCAGAATAAGGAAATGCACTATTAAGGCCATGTTTAATGAGCTAATATTTGAATCTTTGATTCAAATGAGTTCATTCCTTTCTGTTATAGCTTGCATTAGGCCAAGACACAGTCATATTGCCATGTCAGAGCATGCGTCATATTGTTGCATATCGTCATGTGTTGATTGTGTTTCGATGTGTTCTTCGTGGTAGGTTCTGCCTCCGATGATATTCACGAGTATCCAACTGAAGGGCAATATCCCACTACCGCTCCATCAGGCAAGCAACCATTGATCATTCCAATACAAACCCATGTTCTCGCTTCTGCTCTTGTTTACTGCATTAAGACAACGCGATTCAAACTGCTGTGTGCTATGGTAGTTGAACCCTTATCCTCTGCATGACCTGTCATTGCCACAGTAACTAGATGAAACCCACTAGCATGTGTAGGAGTTGATTGAGCCATGTATGTGATTCCTACCTTGCTATGCCTGCTATGCTTAGAGTTGTGTCAGGTCTGGTTCATCTGGGTGATGGGCCAGAGTGAAATGCTTATGCTGGTAATGTGCGGGATGTGTTGAACATGTTTGGTAAAGGTATCGATGAGAGGCCATGTAGGAGTACATGGTGGGTTGTTTCATTGAGGCCGTCCCTAAGAACTGAGATCTGTATGTGTGATTTAAGATTCAGCTACTACCATGCATTGGGATCCTTAATTGACCCTCTCGGCTTCTTAACCACCCTAGTACTCTGTCCAGGAGTTGCAAATAGTTTCTGGTGTTTGTAGGTTATGTGTTGGCGGCCGTGCGTAGCGCTGACCCTAGGGGTGGGCTATGTTGCGGTAGATACACCGTGGCCGGGTATGCCGGGCGCCCGTTTGGCGTCTCGGGACCCTGTTCACATCGTTCGGGGCCGTATGTGGAAACCTCGGCCGGACTCCCTGCCGATGGAACCTGGATAGGCGATAAACCTGGACTAGAGACTTAAGTGTTAGGTAGGCCGTGGCCGACACCCTCGCTGGGCTTCCGCTTGAAGGTTGCCGAGTACATGTCGTGTAAACGGCGGTAAGTGGTGAAAGCGTGTATGAAGAAGTACACCCCTGCAGGGTATAAAACTATTCGAATAGCCGCGTCCACGGTAAAGGACTACTTGGTTGCCTATACAGTTCATAGACAAGTTAATGGATACTACTAAAAGACTCAAGATAAGTGTGAGTACCGAGGATGGCCCTCTCGTAGGATGACGAGGGAGGATCCACGGTGGAGTATTGTGTTGGTGAGTAGTGGACTCGTGTGCGAAAACTATTTTAGTGGTGAAGTTCCGTAGGATAGCTTAGCCAAGAGTCAAAGCTGGCTTGCTGCAATAACCCCACCACCTTCTTGAGAATGAGCATGTATATTAGGTTCTGATGTAAGACTTGCTGAGTACCTTGTACTCATGTTTGCTTATTTATTGTTTTCAGACGACAACACTGCCCCCTCCGATGGGTTTTATGTAGACCTTGACGTCGATGAGTGACTAGCCACCCAGGTGGTGATCCTGGCCATGGAGGGCCTATGTAGATAGACAGGCTTCGAGAAGCCTTCTTTCTTTCTAGAGTCTGTACTCAGACTAGTTGCTTCCGCATGTGCTTGTATGTTTGTATGACTTGAGTGTCGGGTCATGTGACCCTATCTATATGAACATGTTATGTATGCCTCCCTGGAGCCTTTAAATAAAGTACTTGAGTTGTAGAGTTTTGTTGTGATGCCATGTTGTATGTACTCATATCGGGCATATTGTGTGTATGATTGAAATGCTTGGTATGAGTGGGATCCGACAATCTAGTTGTTTATCCTTGGCAGCCTTTCTTAAGGGGAAATTTAGTCTAGTGTTCCTCGAGCCATAGTAGTCCGCTACAGCCCGGTTCACCGGAGTCCTGCTAGCCTAGCACTACTGTTCAGGACACTTGACTGGCCGGCATGTGTTTCACTTCGTTCCTATGTATGTCCCTTCGGGGAAATGTCACGCTGTGACTTCCGGAGTCCTGCCTAGCCTGCTACAGCCCGGGTTCCCCGGAGTCCTGTTAGCCCAGTGCTACAGCCCGGAATCAATCGCTGATGACCGACATGCTCGATGTGATTCATGTATGCATGTCTCCATAGGTCTGTGCCGCTTTGGGTTCATGACTAGCCATGTCGGCCCGGGTTCTCTGTCATATGGATGCTAGCGACACTATCATATACGTGAGCCAAAAGGCGCAAACGGTCCCGGGCCATGGTAAGGCGACACCCGTGGGATACCGTGCGTGAGGCCGCAAAGTGATATGAGGTGTTACCGGCTAGATCGATGTGACTTGGAATCGGGGTCCTGACATCACTGGAACTGATTTATGTGATGAACTACTTTCCAATTCAGGAGAAGGTACAATTACCTCATCAAGTTCTACTTTCCTCCCACTCACTTCTTTCGAGAGAAACTCCTTCTCTAGAAAGGATCCACTCTTAGCAACAAAGATATTGCCTTCGGATCTGTGATAGAAGATGTACCCAACAATTTCTTTTGGGTATCCTATGAAGACGCACTTCTCCGATTTGGGTTTGAGCTTATCAGGCTAAAACTTTTTCACATAAGCATCGCAACCCCAAACATTAAGAAACGATAGCTTAGGTTTCTTGCTAAACCGCAGTTCATATGGTGTCATCTCAACGGATTTTTAGACGGTGCCCTATTTAACGTGAATGCAGTTGTCCCTAATGCATAACCCCAAAACGATAGTGGTAAATCGGTAAGAGACATCATAGATCGCACCATATCTAATAAAGTACGGTTATGACGTTCGGACACACCATTACGCTGTGGTGTTCCAGGTAGCGTGGGTTGCGAAACTATTCGACATTGTTTCAACTGAAGGCCAAACTCGTAACTCAAATATTTCGTCTCCACGATCAGATCGTAGAAACTTTATTTTCTTGTTACGATGATTCTCCACTTCACTCTGAAATTTTTTTGAACTTTTCAAACGTTTCAGACTTGTGTTTCATTAAGTAGATATACTCGTATATGCTCAAATCATCTGTGAAGGTCACAAAATAACGATACCCGCCGCGAGCCTCAACACTCATCGGACTGCATACATCGGTATGTATTATTTCCAATAAGTCAGTGGCTCGCTCCATTGTTCCGGAGAATGGAATCTTAGTCATCTTGCCCATGAGGCATGGTTCGCAAGCATCAAATGATTCATAATCAAGTGATTCCAAAAGTCCATCCGCATGGAGTTTCTTCATGCGCTTTACACCATTATGACCTAAACGGTAGTGCCACAAGTATGTTGCACTATCATTATCAACTTTGCATCTTTTGGCAGCAATATTATGAATATGTGTATCACTACGATCGAGAATCAATAAACCATTCACCTTGGGTGTATGACCTCAGAAGGTATTATTCATGTAAACAGAATAACAATTACTTTTTGACTTAAATGAATAACCGTATAGCAATAAACATGATCCAATCATATTATGCTCAACGCAAACACCAAATAACATTTATTTTAGGTTCAACACTAATCCCGAAGGTAAAGGGAGTGTGTTATGGCGATCTTATCAACCTTGGAATCACTTCCAACACACATCATCACCTTGCCCTCAACTAGTCTTTGTTCATTTTGTAACTCCTGTTTCGAGTTACTAATCATAACAACTGAACCAGTATCAAATACCTAGGGGCTACTATGAACACTAGTAAAGTACACATCAATAACATGTATATTATATATACTTTTGTTCACTTTGCCATCCTTCTTATCCGCCAAGTATTTGGGGCAGTTCCGCTTCCAATGACCATTTTCTTCGCAGTGGAAGCACTCAGTTTCAGTTTGGGTCTAGCTTTGGGCTTCTTCACGGGAGTGGCAACTTGCTTGCCATTCTTCTTGAAGTTCCCTTTCTTTCCCTTGCCCTTTTACTTGAAACTAGCGGTCTTGTCAACCATCAACACTTGATGCTTTTTCTTGATTTCTACCTTCGCCAATTTCAGCATCGCAAAGAGCTTGGGAATCGCTTATGTTATCCCTTGCATATTATAGTTCATCACTGAGTTCTAGTAACTTGGTGATAGTGACTAGAGAACTCTGTCAATCACTATCTTAGCTGGAAGATTAACTCCCACTTGATTCAAGTGATTGTAGTACTCAGACATTCTAAGCACATGCTCACTAGCTGAGCTATTCTCCTCCATCTTGTAGGCAAAGTACTTGTCAGAGGTCTCATAGCTCTTAACACGAGCATGAGTCTGTAATACCAATTTCAACTCTTGGAACATCTCATATACTTCGTGGAATTCAAAACGTTTTTTGAAGTCCCATTTCTAAGCCGTAAAGTATGGCGCACTAAAATATCAAGTAGTCATCATACCGAGCTTGTCAAACGTTCATAACGTCTGCATCTCCTCCTACAAAAGGTCCGTCACCTAGCGGTGCATCAAGGACATAATTGTTCTGTGCAGCAATGAGGACAATCCTCAGATCATGGATCTAGTCCGCATCATTGCTACTATTACCTTTCAACTTATTTTTCTCCAGGAACATATCAAAAATAAACGGGGAGCTATAACATGAGCTATTGATTTGCAACATAATTTGCAAATACTATCAGGACTAAGTTCATGATAAGTTAAAGTTCAATTAATCATATTACTTAGGAACTCCCACTTAGATAGATATCCCTCTAGTCATCTAAATGATCACATGATCCATATCAACTAAACCATGTCCGATCATCACGTGCGATGGAGTAGTTTTCAATGGTGAACATCACTATGTTAATCATATCTACTATATGATTCACGTTCGACCTTTCGGTCTCAGTGTTCCGAGGCCATATCTGCATATGCTAGGCTTGTCAAGTTTAACCCGAGTATTCCGCGTGTGCAAAACTGGCTTGAACGCGTTGTATGTGAACGTAGAGCTTATCACACCCGAACATCATGTGGTGTCTCGGCACAACGAACTGTCACAATGGTGCATACTCAGGGAGAACACTTATACCTTGAAATTTAGTGAGGGGTCATCTTATAATGCTACCGTCGTACTAAGCAAAATAAGATGCATAAAAGATAAACATCATATGTAATCAAAATATGTGACATGATATGGCCATCACCATCTTGTGCCTTTGATCTCCATCTCTCAAGTACCGTCATGATCTCCATCCTCACCAGCATGGCACCATGATCTCCATCATCTTGATCTCTATCAACGCGTCGTCACATGGTCGTCTTGCCAACTATTGCTTTTGCAACTATTGCTATCTCATAGCGATAAAGTAAAGCAATTATATGGCGCTTGCATCTTATGCAATAAAGAGACGACCATAAGGCTCCTGCCAGTTGCCGATTACTTTAACAAAACATGGTCATCTCATACAATAATTTATATCTCATCACGTCTTGACCATATCACATCGCTGTTGGGGAACGTTGCAGAAAACAAAAATTTTCCTACGGTTTCACCAAGATCCATCTAGGAGTTCATCTAGCAACGAGTGATTAGATGCATCTACGTACCTTGTAGATCGCGAGCGGAAGCGTTCAAAGAACGGGGATGATGTAGTCGAACACGACGTGATTCAAATCACCGATGATCTTAGCACCGAACGGACGGTGCCTCCGCGTTCAACACACGTACAGAACGGATGACGTCTCCTCCTTTCTTGATCCAGCAAGGGGGGAAGAGAGGTTGATGAAGATCTAGCAACACGATGGCGTGGTGGTGGATGCAGGGCGTCACAGTAGCAGGGCTTCGCCTGTACTACGAGAGAGAGACGTAACGGGGAGAGAGGAAGCACCAAAGGCTGTGTTATGAAATCCCTCCTCTCCCCCACTATATATAGGAGGGCCAAGGGGGGGTGGTGCGCAGCCTAGGAGATCCAATCTCCTAGGTGCGGCGGCCAGGGGAGGGTTTCCCTCCCCCCCAAGGCACCTCGGGGTGCCTTCCACCACTTGGACTCCTCCGTGGTGGAAACCCTAGGCGCATGGGCCTAGTAGGGCTGGTGCCCTTGGCCCATGAAGGCCAAGGCGCACCCCCTACAGCCCATGTGGCCCCCCGGGACAGGTGGCCCCACCCGGTGGGCCCCCGGGACCCCTCCGGTGGTCCCGGTACAATACCGATAACCCCGAAACTTGTCCCGATGGCCGAAACAACACTTGCTATATATAATTCTTTACCTCTGGACCATTCCGGAACTCCTCGTGACGTCCGGGATCTCATCCGGGACTCCGAACAACATTCGGGTTACTGCATATTCATATCTTCATAACCCTAGCGTCACCGAACCTTAAGTGTGTAGACCCTACGGGTTCGGGAGACAAGCAGACATGACCGAGACGACTCTCCGGTCAATAACCAACAGCGGGATCTGGATACCCATGATGGCTCCCACATGCTCCACGATGATCTCATCGGATGAACCACGATGTCGAGGATTAATCAACCCCGTATACAATTCCCTTTGTCAATCGGTATGTTACTTGCCCGAGACTCGATCATCGGTATCCCAATACCTTGTTCAATCTCGTTACCGGCAAGTCACTTTACTCATACCGTAATGCATGATCCCGTGATCAACCACTTGGTCACCTTGAGCTCATAATGATGATGCATTACCGAGTGGGCCCAGTGATACCTCTCCGTTATCCAGAGTGACAAATCCCAGTCTCGATCCGTGTCAACCCAACAGACACTTTCGGAGATACCTGTAATGCACCTTTATAGTCACCCAGTTACGTTGTGACGTTTGATACACCCAAAGCACTCCTACGGTATCCGGGAGTTACACGATCTCATGGTCAAAGGAAAAGATACTTGACATTGGAAAAGCTCTAGCAAACGAACTACACGATCTTTGTACTATGCTTAGGATTGGGTCTTGTCCATCACATCATTCTCCTAATGATGTGATCCCGTTATCAATGACATCCAATGTCCATAGCCAGGAAATCATGACTATCTGTTGATCAACGAGCTAGTCAACTAGAGGCTTACTAGGGACATATTATGGTCTATGTATTCACACGTGTATTACGATTTTCGGATAATACAGTTATAGCATGAATAAAGACAATTATCATGAACAAAGAAATATAATAATAATGCTTTTATTATTGCCTCTAGGGCATATTTCCAACAGTCTCCCACTTGCACTAGAGTCAATAATCTAGTTACATTGTGATGAATCGAACACCCATGGAATTCTGGTGTTGATCATGTTTTGCCCTAGGGAGAGGTTTAGTCAACGGATCTGCTATATTCAGGTCCGTATGTACTTTACAAATCTCTATGTCTCCATCTTGAACATTTTCACGAATGGAGTTGAAGCGATGCTTGATGTGCCTTGTCATCTTTTGAAACCTGGGCTCCTTGGCAAGTGCAATAGCTCCAGTGTTGTCACAAAAGAGTTTGATTGGCCCCGACGCATTGGGTATGACTCCTAGGTCGGTGATGAACTCCTTCACCCATATTGCTTCATGTGCTGCCTCCGAGGCTGCCATGTACTCCGCTTCACATGTAGATCCCGCCACGACGCTCTGTTTGCAGCTGCACCAGCTCACTGCTCCACCATTCAACATATACACGTATCCGGTTTGTGACTTAGAGTCATCCAGATCTGTGTCGAAGCTAGCGTCGACGTAACCCTTTACGACGAGCTCTTCGTCACCTCCATAAACGAGAAACATTTCCTTAGTCCTTTTCAGGTACTTCAGGATATTCTTGACCGCTGTCCAGTGTTCCTTGCCGGGATTACTTTGGTACCTTCCTACCAAACTTACGGCAAGGCTTACATCAGGTCTGGTACACAGCATGGCATACATAATAGAACCTATGGCTGAGGCATAGGGGATGACACTCATCTCTTCTATCTCTTCTGCCGTGGTCGGACATTGAGCTGAGCTCAATTTCATACCTTGCAAAACAGGCAAGAACCCTTTCTTGGACTGATCCATTTTGAACTTCTTCAAAATCTTATCAAGGTATGTGCTTTGTGAAAGACCTATGAGGCGTCTTGATCTATCTCTGTAGATCTTGATGCCTAATATATAAGCATCTTCTCCAAGGTCCTTCATTGAAAAACTTTTATTCAAGTAGGCCTTGATGCTGTCCAAGAGTTCTATATCATTTCCCATCAAAAGTATGTCATCTACATATAGTATGAGAAATGCTACAGAGCTCCCACTCACTTTCTTGTAAACGCAGGCTTCTCCATAAGTCTGCGTAAACCCAAACGCTTTGATCATCTCATCAAAGCGAATGTTCCAACTCCGAGATGCTTGCACCAGCCCATAAATCGAGCGTTGGAGCTTGCACACCTTGTTAGCATTCTTAGGATCGACAAAACCTTCCGGCTGCATCATATACAACTCTTCCTTAAGGAAACCATTAATGAATGCCGTTTTGACGTCCATTTGCCATATCTCATAATCATAGAATGCGGCAATCGCTAACATGATTCGGACGGACTTCAGCTTCGCTACCGGTGAGAAAGTCTCATCGTAGTCAACCCCTTGAACTTGTCGATAACCCTTAGCGACAAGCCTAGCTTTATAGATGGTCACATTACCATCCACGTTTATCTTCTTCTTAAAGATCCATTTATTTTCTATGGCTCGCCGTTCAACGGGCAAGTCAGTCAAAGTCCATACTTCGTTTTCATACATGGATCCTATCTCGGATTTCATGGCTTCTAGCCATTTATCGGAATCCGGGCCCGCCATCGCTTCTTCATAGTTCGAAGGTTCACTGTTGTCTAACAACATGATTTCCAAGACAGGGTTGCCGTACCACTCTGGTGCGGAACGTGTCCTTGTGGACCTTCGAATTTCAGTAGGAGCTTGATCAGAAGTATCTTGATCATCATCAATAACTTCCTCTCTAGTCGGTGCAGGCACCTCAGGAACATTTTCTTGAGTTGCGCCATTTACCGGTTCAAGAGGTAATACTTCATCAAGCTCTACTTTCCTCCCACTTACTTCTTTCGAGAGAAACTCTTTCTCTAGAAAGAATCCATTCCTGGCAACAAAGATCTTGCCTTCGGATCTGAGGTAGAAGGTATACCCATAAGTTTCTTTAGGGTATCCTATGAAGACGCATTTTTCCGACTTGGGTTCGAGCTTTTCAGGTTGAAGTTTCTTGACATAAGCATCGCATCCCCAAACTTTTAGAAACGACAGCTTAGGTTTCTTCCCAAACCATAATTCATACGGTGTCATCTCAACGGATTTCGACGGTGCCCTATTTAAAGTGAATGCGGCAGTCTCTAAAGCATACCCCCAAAAGGATAGCGGTAAATCGGCAAGAGACATCATAGATCGCACCATATCTAATAAAGTGCGATTACGACGTTCGGACACACCATTACGCTGAGGTGTTCCAGGTGGCGTTAGTTGTGAAACTATTCCACATTTTCTTAAGTGTGTGCCAAATTCGTGACTCAAGTATTCTCCTCCACGATCTGATCGTAGAAACTTGATTTTCCTGTCACGTTGATTTTCAACCTCACTCTGAAATTCCTTGAACTTTTCAAAGGTTTCAGACTTGTGTTTCATTAAGTAGACATACCCATATCTACTCAAGTCATCAGTGAGGGTGAGAACATAACGATAGCCACCACGAGCCTCAACACTCATTGGACCGCACACATCAGTATGTATGATTTCCAATAAGTTGGCTGCTCGCTCCATCGTTCTTGAGAACGGAGTCTTGGTCATTTTTCCCACGAGGCATGGTTCGCACGTGTCAAATGATTCATAATCAAGAGACTCTAAAAGTCCATCTGCATGGAGCTTCTTCATGCGTTTGACACCTATGTGACCAAGGCGGCAGTGCCACAAGTATGTGGGACTATCATTATCAACCTTACATCTTTTGGTACTCACACTATGAACATGTGTAGTAATACGCTCGAGATTCATTAAGAATAAACCATTGACTATCGGAGCATGACCATAAAACATATCTCTCAAATAAATAGAACAACCATTATTCTCGGATTTAAATGAGTAGCCATCTCGTATTAAACAAGATCCTGATACAATGTTCATGCTCAGACATGGCACTAAATAACAATTATTGAGGTTTATAACTAATCCCGTAGGTAAATGTAGAGGTAGCGTGCTGACGGCGATCACATCGACCTTGGAACCATTCCCGACGTGCATCGTCACCTCGTCCTTCTCCAGTTTCCGTTTATTCCGCAGCTCCTGTGGTGAGTTACAAATATGAGTAACGGCACCGGTATCAAATACCCAGGAGTTACTACGAGTACTGGTAAGGTACACATCAATCACATGTATATCAAATATACCTTTGGTGTTGCCGGCCTTCTTATCCGCTAAGTATTTGGGGCAGTTCCGCTTCCAGTGACCCTTCCCTTTGCAATAAAAGCACTCTGTCTCAGGCTTGGGTCCATTCTTTGACTTCTTCCCGACAGCTTGCTTGCCAGGCGCAGCAACTTCCTTGCCGTCCTTCTTGAAGTTCTTTTTACCCTTGCCCTTCTTGAACTTAGTGGTTTTATTCATCATCAACACTTGATGTTCCTTCTTGACTTCTACCTCTGCTGATTTCAGCATAGCAAATACTTCAGGAATGGTTTTTACCATCCCCTGCATATTGAAGTTCATCACAAAGCTCTTGTAGC
Source organism: Triticum urartu (assembly GCF_056163025.1). Classification (NCBI taxonomy): domain Eukaryota; kingdom Viridiplantae; phylum Streptophyta; class Magnoliopsida; order Poales; family Poaceae; genus Triticum; species Triticum urartu. Next base: position 176,383,919 of record NC_141874.1, read on the forward strand.
TTGGTGGAAGCGACTGGAGGATTCTGTCAATGACCGCGTCATCCGGGAGATTAACTCCCAGCTGAGTTAAGCGGTTATGTAACCCAGACATAGTGAGTATGTGCTCACTGACAGAACTATTTTCCTCCATCTTACAGCTGAAGAACTTATCGGAGACTTCATATCTCTCGATCCGGGCATGAGCTTGAAAAACCATTTTCAGCTCTTCGAACATCTCATATGCTCCATGTCTCTCAAAACGCTTTTGGAGCCCCGGCTCTAAGCTGTAAAGCATGCCGCACTGAACGAGGGAGTAGTCATCAGAACGTGTCTGCCAAGCGTTCATAGCGTCTTGGTTTTGTGGGACGGGTGGATCACCTAGCGGTGCTTGTAGGACATAATCTTTCTTGGCAGCTATGAGGATGATCCTCAGGTTCCGGACCCAGTCCGTATAGTTGCTGCCATCGTCTTTCAACTTGGTTTTCTCTAGGAACGCGTTGAAATTGAATACAACGTTGGCCATCTGATCTACAGGACATATTGTAAAGATTTTAGACTAAGTTCATGATAATTAAGTTCATCTAATCAAATTATTAATGAACTCCCACTCAGATTAGACATCCCTCTAGTCATCTAAGTGTTACACGATCCAAGTCAACTAAGCCGTGTCCGATTAACACGTGAGACGGACTAGTCATCGTCGGTGAACATCTTCATGTTGATCGTATCTTCCATATGACTCGTGTTCGACCTTTCGGTCTCTGTGTTCCGAGGCCATGTCTTCACATGCTTAGGCTCGTCAAGTTAACCCTAAGTGTTTTTGCATGTGTAAAACTTCTTACACCCGTTATATGTGAACGAAAGGATCTATCACACCCGATTAACACGTGGTGCTTCGAAGCAACGAACTGTAGCAACGGTGCACAGTTAGGGGAGAACACTTCTTGAAATTGTTGTAAGGGATCATCTTATTTACTACCGTCGTTTTAAGTAAACAAGATGCAAAACATGATAAACATCACATGTAATCAAATAATAATAGTGACATGATATGGCCAATATCACATAGCTCCTTTGATCTCCATCTTGGGGCTCCATGATCATCCTTGTAGATCGTCATACTCATCGACATGTAAGTCGTGATTCCTTGTACAAGAACATGATCAATCTCATACATCACATATATCATTCATCACATCCTTTTGGCCATATCACATCACATAGCATACCCTGCAAAAACAAGTTAGACGTCCTCTAATTGTTGTTTGCATGTTTTACGTGGATGCTATGGGTTTCTAGCAAGAACGTTTCTTACCTACGCAATGACGACAACGTGATATGCCAATTGCTATTTACCCTTCATAAGGACCCTCTTCATCGAATCCGATCCGACTAAAGTAGGAGAGACAGACACCCGCTAGCCACCTTATGCAACTAGTGCATGTCAGTCGGTGGAACCTGTCTCACGTAAGAGTACGTGTAAGGTCGGTCCAGGCCGCTTCATCCCACGATGCCGCCGAATCAAGATAAGACTAGTAACGGCAAGCATATTGAACAAAATCAACGCCCACAACTACTTTGTGTTCTACTCGTGCAAGAGAACTACGCATAGACCTAGCTCATGATGTCACTGTTGGGGAACGTTGCAGAAAACAAAAATTTTCCTACGGTTTCACCAAAATCCATCTAGGAGTTCATCTAGCAACGAGTGATTAGATGCATCTACATACCTTGTAGATCGCGAGCGGAAGCGTTCAAAGAACGGGGATGATGTAGTCGAACACGACGTGATTCAAATCACCGATGATCTTAGCACCGAAAAGACGGTGCCTCCACGTTCAACACACGTACAGAACGGATGACGTCTCCTCCTTTCTTGATCCAGCAAGGGGGGAAGAGAGGTTGATGAAGATCCAGCAACACGACGGCGTGGTGGTGGATGCAGGGCGTCACAGTAGCAGGGCTTCGCCTGTACTACGGGAGAGAGACGTAACGGGGAGAGAGGAAGCACCAAAGGCTGTGTTATGAAATCCCTCCTCTCCCCCACTATATATAGGAGGGCCAAGGGGGGGTGGTGCGCAGCCTAGGAGATCCAATCTCCTAGGTGCGGCGGCCAGGGGAGGGTTTCCCTCCCCCCCAAGGCACCTCGGGGTGCCTTCCACCACTTGGACTCCTCCGTGGTGGAAACCCTAGGCGCATGGGCCTAGTAGGGCTGGTGCCCTTGGCCCATGAAGGCCAAGGCGCACCCCCTACAGCCCATGTGGCCCCCCGGGACAGGTGGCCCCACCCGGTGGGCCCCCGGGACCCCTCCGGTGGTCCCGGTACAATACCGATAACCCCGAAACTTGTCCCGATGGCCGAAACAACACTTGCTATATATAATTCTTTACCTCCGGACCATTCCGGAACTCCTCGTGACGTCCGGGATCTCATCCGGGACTCCGAACAACATTCGGGTTACTGCATATTCATATCTTCATAACCCTAGCGTCACCGAACCTTAAGTGTGTAGACCCTACGGGTTCGGGAGACAAGCAGACATGACCGAGACGACTCTCCGGTCAATAACCAACAGCGGGATCTGGATACCCATGATGGCTCCCACATGCTCCACGATGATCTCATCGGATGAACCACGATGTCGAGGATTAATCAACCCCGTATACAATTCCCTTTGTCAATCGGTATGTTACTTGCCCGAGACTCGATCGTCGGTATCCCAATACCTTGTTCAATCTCGTTACCGGCAAGTCACTTTACTCGTACCATAATGCATGATCCCGTGATCAACCACTTGGTCACCTTGAGCTCATAATGATGATGCATTACCGAGTGGGCCCAGTGATACCTCTCCGTTATCCAGAGTGACAAATCCCAGTCTCGATCCGTGTCAACCCAACAGACACTTTCGGAGATACCTGTAATGCACCTTTATAGTCACCCAGTTACGTTGTGACGTTTGATACACCCAAAGCACTCCTACGGTATCCGGGAGTTACACGATCTCATGGTCAAAGGAAAAGATACTTGACATTGGAAAAGCTCTAGCAAACGAACTACATGATCTTTGTACTATGCTTAGGATTGGGTCTTGTCCATCACATCATTCTCCTAATGATGTGATCCCGTTATCAATGACATCCAATGTCCATAGCCAGGAAATCATGACTATCTGTTGATCGACGAGCTAGTCAACTAGAGGCTTACTAGGGACATATTATGTTCTATGTATTCACACGTGTATTACGATTTCCGGATAATACAGTTATAGCATGAATAAAGACAATTATCATGAACAAAGAAATATAATAATAATGCTTTTATTATTGCCTCTAGGGCATATTTCCAACAATCGCAACATGCCCTGCCAAAACAAGTTAGACGTCCTCTAGTTTGTTGTTGCAAGTTTTACGTGTCTGCTACGACCTTAGCAAGAACCATTCTTACCTATGCATCAAAAACCACAATGCGGTATAGTGATTGCTTTTTGATCTTCAGAAAGAACCCTGTTCATTGAATCTGATTCAACTAAAGTTGGAGAAACATACACCCACTAGCCACATGTGCACGAAGCACGTCGATAGAACCAGTCTCGCATAAGCATACTCGTAATGTCGGTGTGAGCCGCTTCATCCAACAATGCCATTGAATCAAGAATCAACTAGTGACGGCAAGCAATATGTATATACCCACGCCCACAACTCCTTTGTGTTCTACTCGTGCATATAACATCTACGCATAGACCTGGCTTGGATGCCACAGGCAAGAACTCCTTCTTTGACTGTTCCATTTTGAACTACTTCAAAAACTTGTCAAGGTATGTACATATTGAAAAAATTATCAAGCGTCATGATCTATCTCTATAGATCTTGATGCCCAATATCTAAGCAGCTTCTCCAAGGTCAACCAGAGTACGATCTGCACTAGAGTGGTACGGTAATCCTGTTCTGGAGGTCATGTTACTTGACCATGATGAACCTACAAACTATGACGAAGTGATGATGAGCCCAGATTCCGTGAAATGGCTTGAGGTCATGAAATCTGAGATGGGATCCATGTATGAGAACAAAGTGTGGAATTTGGTTGACTTGCCCGATGATCGGCAAGCCATAGAGAATAAATGGATCTTCAAGAAGAAGACTAACACTGACGGTAATGTTACTATCTACAAAGCTCGACTTGTTGTGAAAGGTTTTCGACAAGTTCAAGGAGTTGGCTACGATGAGACCTTCTCACCCATAGCGATGCTTAAGTTTGTCCGAATCATGTTAGCAATGGCCGCATTTTGTGATTATGAAATTTGGCAAATGGATGTCAAAGCTGCATTCCTTAATGAATATCTTAAAGAAGAGTTGTATATGATGCAACCAGAAGGTTATTTTGATCCAAAAGGTGCTAACAAAGTGTGCAAGCTCCAGTGATCCATTTATGGACTGGTGCAAGCCTCTCGGAGTTGGAATATACACTTTGATAGTATCGTCAAAGCATATGGTTTTATACACACTTTTGGAGAAGCCTGTATTTACAAGAAAGTGAGTGGGAGCTATGTAGCATTTCTAATATTATATGTGGATGACATATTGTTGATTGGAAATAATACAAAATTTTTGGATAACATAAAAGGATACTTGAATAAGAATTTTTCAATGAAAGACCTCGGTGAAGCTGCTTATATATTGGGCATCAAGATCTATAGAGAGAGATCAAGATGCTTAATTGGACTTTCACAGAGCACATACCTTGATAAAGTTTTGAAGAAGTTCAAAATGGATCAGTCAAAGAAAGGGTTCTTGTGTTACAAGGTGTGAAGTTGAGTCAGACTCAATGCCCGACCACTGCAGAAGGAAGAGAGAAAATGAAAGTCATTCCCTATGCCTCAGCCATAGGTTCTATCATGTATGCAATGCTGTGTACCAGACCTGATGTGTGCCTTGCTATTAGTTTAGCAGGGAGGTACCAAAGTAATCCAGGAGTGGATCACTGGACAGCAGTCAAGAACATCCTGAAATACCTGAAAAGGACTAAGGATATGTTTCCCGTTTATGGAGGTGACAAAGAGCTTGTCGTAAATGGTTACGTCGAAGCAAGCTTTGACACTGATCCAGATGACTCTAAGTCACAAACCGGATAAGTATTTATATTGAATGGTGGAGCTATAAGTTGGTGCAGTTCCAAGCAAAGTGTCGTGGCGGGATCTACGTGTGAAGCGGAATAAATAGATGCTTCGGAAGCAGCAAATGAAGGAGTCTGGATGAAGGAGTTCATATCCGATCTAGGTGTAATACCTAGTGCATCGGGTCCAATGAAAATCTTTTGTGACAATACTGGAGCAATTGCCTTGGCGAAGGAATCAAGATTTCACAAGAGAACTAAACACATCAAGAGACGCTTCAATTCCACCCGCGGTCAAGTCAAGGAGGGAGACATAGAGATTTGCAAGATACGTACGGATCTGAATGTTGCAGACCCATTGACTAAGCCTCTCTCACGAGAAAAATATGATCAGCACAAAGACTCCATGGGTGTTAGAATCATTACTATGTAATCTAGATTATTGATTGTAGTGCAAGTGGGATACATAAGGAAATATGCCCTAGAGGCAATAATAAAGTTGTTATTTATATTTCCTTATATCATGATAAATGTTTATTACTCATGCTAGAATTGTATTAACCGGAAACTTAGTACATGTGTGAATACATAGACAAACAGAGTGTCCCTAGTACGCCTCTACTTGACTAGCTCGTTAATCAAAGATGGTTAAGTTTCCTGACCATAGACATGTGTTGTCATTTGATGAACGGGATCACATCATTAGAGAATGATGTGATGGACAAGACCCATCCATTAGCTTAGCATAATGATCGTTTAGTTTTATTGCTATTGCTTTCTTCATGACTTATACATGTTCCTCTGACTATGAGATTATGAAACTCCCGAATACCGAAGGAACACTTTGTGTGCTATCAAACATCACAACGTAACTGGGTGATTATAAAGATGCTCTACAGGTGTCTCCGATGGTGTTTGTTGAGTTTGCACAAATCAAGATTAGGATTTGTCACTCCGTGTATCAGAGAGGTATCTCTAGGCCCTCTCGGTAATGCACATCACTATAAGCCTTGCAAGCAATGTGACTAATGAGTTAGTTACGGGATGATGCATTACGGAACAAGTAAATAGACTTGTCGGTAACGAGATTGAACTAGGTATGATGATACCGATGATGGAATCTCGGGAAAGTAACATACCGATGACAAAGGGAATGATGTATGTTATTATGCGGTTTGACCGATAAAATCTTCGTAGAATATGTAGGAGCCAATATGAGAATCCATGTTCCGCTATTAGTTATTGACCGAAGATGTGTCTCGGTCATGTCTACATAGTTCTCGAACCCGCAGGTTCCGCACGCTTAATGTTCGATGATGATTTGTATTATGAGTTATGTGGTTTTTTTGGAGTCCCGGATGAGATCACGGACATGACGAGGAGTCTCGAAATGATCGAGAGGTAAAGATCGATATATTGGAAGGTTATATTCGGACACCGGAATGGTTCCGAAGTGATTCGGGTACTTTTTGGAGTACCGGGAGGTTACCGGAACCCCCCGGTGAAATATTGGGCCTTCATGGGATTTAGTGTAGAGGAGAGAAGGGCCGCATGGAGTGCCCCCCCATGGCAAGTCCGAATTGGACTAGGGAGGGGGCGGCGCCCCCCTCCTCTCCTCCTCATTCCCTCTCTCCCCCTCTTGGAAACGATGGGGAGTCCAACTAGGATTGGGAATCCTAGTTGGACTCCCCCTATGGCGCACGCCCCCCTTGGCCGGCCTCCTCCTCCCCCCTCCTTTATATACATGGGCGGGGGGGCACCCCAAAACACAACAGACAATCTCTTAGCCGTGTGTGGTGCCCCCCTCCAAAGTTCAACACCTCGATCATATCGTCGTAGTGCTTAGGTGAAGCCCTGCGTCGGTAACTTCATCATCACCGTCGCCACGCCATCGTGCTGATGGAACTCTCCCTCATCCTCAACTGGATCAAGAGCTCGAGGGACATCATCATGTTGAACGTGTGCTGAACACGGAAGTGCCGTACATTTAGTACTTGGATCGGTTGGATCGTGAAGACGTTCGACTACATCAACCGCGTTACTTGGATTAGTGTACGAGGGTACGTAGACACACTCTCCCCTCTCGTTGCTATGCATCTCCTAGTTAGATCTTGCATGATCGTAGGAATTTTTTTGAATTACTACATTCCCCAACATATTCCAACGATGGGCTTCCTCAAATTGCCCTAGGTCTTCATGAGCAAGCAAGTTGGATGTACACCCACTTAGTTTTCTTTTTGATCTTTCATACACTTATAGCTCTAGTGCATCTGTTGCATGGAAATCCCTACTAACTCACATTGATATCTATTGATGGGCATCTCCATAGCCCGTTGATACGCCTAGTTGATTTGAGACTATCTCCTTCCTTTTGTCTTCTCCACAACCACCATATTCTATTCCACCTATAGTGCTATGTCCATGGCTCACGCTCATGTATTGCGTGAAAGTTGAAAAGGTTTGAAAACACCAAAAGTATGAAACAATTGCTTGGCTTGTCATCGGGGTTGTGCATGATTTGAATATTTTGTGTGATGAAGATGGGGCATAGCCAGAATATACGACTTTGTAGGGATAAGCTTTCTTTGGCCATGTTATTTTGAGAAGACATAATTGCCTTGTTAGTATGCTTGAAATATTATTGTTTTTATGTCAATATTAAACTTTTGTTTTGAATATTATGGATCTGAACATTCATGCCACAATAAAGAAAATTACATGGATAAATATGTTAGGTAGCACTCCACATCAAAAATTCTGTTTTTATCATTTACCTACTCGAGGACGAGCATGAACTAAGCTTGGGGATGCTTGATACGTCTCCAACGTATCTATAATTTTTTTATTGTTCCATGCTATTATATTATCTGTTTTGGATGTTTTATATGCATTAATATGCTATTTTATATTATTTTTGGGACTAACCTATTAACCTAGAGCCCAGTGCCAGTTTCTATTTTTTCCTTGGTTTTGAGCTTCGCAGAAAAGGAATACCAAACGGAGTCCAAACACAATAAAACCTTCGCGATGATTTTTCTTGGACTAGAAGTCACCAAGGAGACTTGGAGTTCAAGTCAGAGGATCCACGAGACGGCCACAAGGGTGGAGGGCGCGCCCAAGGGGTTGGGCGTGCCCCCTGCCTTGTGGACCCCTCGTGACTCCACCAACCTAATTCTTTTGCCTATATATTCACATATATTCCCAAACCACAAGAATGCTGGGGAACGTAGCATGGAATTTCAAAAAAAATCCTATGATCCAACTGATCTAGTACCGAACGTACAGCACCTCCGTGTTCAGCACACGTTCAGATAGATGATGTCCCTCGAACTCTTGATCCAGCAGAGGGTCGAGGGAGAGTTCCGTCAGGACGATGGCATGGTGACGGTGATGGTGATGTGACCCGCATAGGGCTTCGCCTGAGCACTATGATGCTATGACCGGAGGAGTAAATTGTGGAGGGGGCACCGCACATGGCTAAGAGAAAAATTGATGTGCCTTTGGGGTGCCACCCGCCCCCATATACAAAGGAGGAGAGGGGAGGCCGGCCGGCCCTAGGGGTGCACCAAGTGGGGGTAGTCCCACTAGGACTCCTAGTCCTAGTTGGCTCCCCCCTTCCTTCCAACGGACAGTGGAAAGGGGAAAGGGGAAAGAGGGGGAGAGGGAGAAGGAAAGGGGGGCCGTGCCCCCACCCCTTGTCCAATTCGGTCTGCCATGGAGGGGAGCCACCTCTTGTGGGATGCCTCCTTCTCTGCACTATGGCCCATGAGGCCCATTAACTTTCCCAGGGGGTTCCGGTAACCTCCCGGTACTCCAAAAAACCCCCGAACCTCTTCGGAACCATTCTGGTGTCCGTACATAACCTTCCAATATATCAATCTTTACATCTCGACCATTTCGAGACTCCTCATCATGTTCGTGATCTCATCTGGGACCCCGAACAAACTTCGGTCATCAAATCACATAACTCATAATACAAATCGTCATCGAATGTAGCGTGCGGAACCTACGGGTTCGAGAACTATGTAGACATGACCGAGACACATCTTCGGTCAATAACTAATAGCGGAACCTGGATGCTCATATTGGCTCCTACATATTCTATGAAGATCTTTATCGGTCAAACCGCATAACAACATACGTCATTCCCTTTGTCATTGGTATGTTACTTGCCCGAGATTCGATCATCGGTATCATCATACCTAGTTCAATCTCGTTACCGGCAAGTCTCTTTACTCGTTCTGTAATGCATCATCCCACAACTAACTCATTAGTCACATTGCTTGCAAGGCTCATAGTGATGTGCATTACCGAGAGGGCCCAGAGATACCTCTCCGATACACGGAGTGACAAATCCTAATCTTGATCTGTGCCAACTCAACAAACACCATCGGAGACACCTATAGAGCATCTTTATAATCACCCAGTTACGTTGTGACATTTGATAGCACACAAAGTGTTCCTTCGGTATTCGGGAGTTGCATAATCTCATAGTCAAAGGAACATGTATAAGTCATGAAGAAAGCAATAGCAATAAAACTAAACGATCATAATGCTAAGCTAATGGATGGGTCTTGTCCATCACATCATTCTCTAATGATGTGATCGCGTTCATCAAATGACAACACATGTCTATGGTCAGGAAACTTAACCATCTTTGATTAACGAGCTAGTCAAGTAGAGGCGTACTAGGGACACTCTGTTTGTCTATGTATTCACACATGTACTAAGTTTCCGGTTAATACAATTCTAGCATGAATAATAAACATTTATCATGATATAAGGAAATATAAATAACAACTTTATTATTGCCTCTAGGGCATATTTCCTTCAGTCTCCCACTTGCACTAGAATCAATAATCTAGATTACATAGTAATGATTCTAACACCCATGGAGTCTTTGTGCTGATCATGTTTTGCTTGTGAGAGAGGCTTAGTCAACGGGTCTGCAACATTCAGATCCGTACGTATCTTGCAAATCTCTATGTCTCCCTCCTTGACTTGACCGCGGATGGAATTGAAGCGTCTCTTGATGTGTTTGGTTCTCTTGTGAAATCTGGATTCCTTCGCCAAGGCAATTGCTCCAGTATTGTCACAAAGATTTTCATTGGACCCGATGCACTAGGTATTACACCGAGATCGGATATGAACTCCTTCATCCAGACTCCTTCATTTGCTGCTTCCAAAGCAGCTATGTATTCCGCTTGACACGTAGATCCCGCCACGACGCTCTGCTTGGAACTGCACCAACTTACAGCCCGACCATTCAATATAAATACGTATCCAGTTTGTGACTTAGAGTCATCCGGATAAGTGTCAAAGCTTGCATCGACATAACCATTTACGACAAGCTCTTTGTGTAACACCCCGAGACCGATGTGCCAGTTGTCCTCCAGTTTTTCGTTGTTGTTGCTTTGTCATTTGCTTGCGTGTCGCTTCTTGTCATGTCATCATGTGCATTGCATCATCATGTTTTCAAAACTTGCATCTGTCCTGGTCTCCTCATTCCTTCCGTTGTCCGTTCTGAGTCCAACCACACTTGCACGCGCCCGCGGCATGTTCAAAATAGTTTTTTTAAAGTGGCCGGAAAATGTTCTCAGAATGGGATGAGAGTTGACGTGTGGTCTTATTATAGTGTAGATAGACCACCTGTCAAGTTTCATCGCATTCGGAGCTCGTTTGATAGCCCAACCGTTAAACTATAGCGGCAATATAGCCGGTCTAACGTCAGACGTTTTCGGTCTCCGGAAACAGTCGCCGGGTCTCTCTCTTCTCTTCTCTCAGCTCGAGACCGTCTACACAGCCCACTACTCACTGCCAGGCCCTACCTCATCTCTCTCGTCAGCCGGCGACCCTCCTCGTGCGCGCCCGAAAGCTGTCCCGGACCCGACTCGGGCTGTCGCTACCGTTGCGTCCGGATCATCCCCAAACATCTACAAAACATCACCGTTTTCTCATTTGGTTTTCCTAACCCATTTATTCTCGACCGTCGGATTCCAATCAGATGATCCAAACTCCCCTCTTTCCCTATATATATAGACTCCCTAGTCTAATTTAGGACCTAACCCTAAATTTTAGGCTTCTTGTCCCATCCATCCTTCTCTGCCGCCGCCACACCAAATCCCTCTCGGGATCCTCCCAGATCTGATCCAGCCAACCAGCGCCAGCCTCTGCTTCCCCTCGATCCACCAATCCAGCCTCGTCTCGCCTCCCGTGTCTGCTGCGCATCGAACCAGAGGAGCCCGAGGCCACCCGCAGCCGCGCCTCCTCGCAACCCGTCGGCGACCATCTCCATCAGGCCGGACCCCGCACCCCTCGTTGCTTCTCTTTCTCTCGCTCTCTCTCACATCTCTCTCTCTGTTCTCCCTTTCTCTGTCGACAGGAGCATCCCCGCGCCATGGCCTTGCTGAGCTCTGCCCACACCAGCGCCTCAAGCCGCCACCGTTCGCTCCAGATCCGGCCCTCCGTCAGATCCCGTCGTCCTAGTTCCGTTCCGGCCGCTTCCCGCCGACCCCGCCGCCAGGAGCCCACGTCAAGCGCCGCTGCCTCCCCTGCCGACTGGAACCCCGCCGGATCCGATGGCGCATAGAACCGCTGCCGCCCGAAGCTTCCTCGACCCCGTCGTCGACCAGATCCGCGTCTGCCCTGCGTCGCCTTGCCTTCCTCACCTGCATCTCGCCGGATGGAGCAGCCACTGCGCCCCTGTCGTCGCCGCTGCTTTGTCTCTGTCGAGCAGAGAACGAACAGCAAATGCGCGCTCCTACCTGCGTTGACCGAGGTCGTGCCAGGCCAGATCCCGCCAGCGTCCGCCACGCGCATGGGCCTCCTTGCCTCTCCAAGGCCCAGCCTGCCGACCTCTCTCCTCTCCACCGAACGGGCCAAGCCCATGGGTGAGCCTCACTGTTGCGCCCCCTCCCACTGATGGGCCAACCAGATCCAGCCCGAGATGTATTTTTTTCCGCAGAACATTTTAGCTAATTTCCTGAGTACTACCCGTTTTGCAGAAAAGTCCCTCAACATCATGCATTTCATAACTCAACAACCGTGCATCGGTTTAAAATGATTCATATATGAAACTTGCTTAGAATTTTGTCTAGTTTAATATTATTCAATTTTCACCCATGTTTAAAATGTTTAAACATGCTGTTTGGTTAAATTTGTCCCTATGCCATGTTAAAATGGTTTAATTCATAACTAAATAACCGTAGCTCCGTTTTTAACAAACTTTATATGTAAATGGGGTAGAATTTTGCCTAGTTTATCATGGTGACATTGTTTTGCATGCCTAACAACTCTAAAATATGGTTTATGGCAGAACAGGACCTAACCTAATATATGCACATGAGGAGTTTCCGGATTTGTTGTTTGTTATTTCCGGCCTCATTTAAACTTGCCTAAATGTTTAGTTTACTTTGATTCACCCTCTTGCCATGTTAATCAACATTTAATTTTGTTGGGTACATAAACGAGATCGAACTAAATAACTTGTTGTGGTGTTTCGTCAATATGCAACTCGTTGCATATTGAGCTCCACTTAATTTGTAGGATTGTTTGTGCCCCTTGCCATGCCATGCTTCATTAAACCGGACATGCATAATACTTGATTGTGCATCATGCCATGTTCATGTCGTGGTTGTTTACTATGTTGTTTGCTTTCTTTCCGGTGTTGCTTCTTCGGGTTGGTTCCGGTAACATCGCGTTTGTGAGGATCCGTTCGACTACGTCCGTTTGTCTCCTTCATGGACTCGTTCTTCTTCCTTGCGGGATTTCAGGCAAGATGACCATACCCTCGAAATCACTTCTATCTTTGCTTGCTAGATGCTCGCTCTTTTGCTATGCCTATGCTACGATACCTACCACTTGCTTATCATGCCTCCCATATTGTGAACCAAGCCTCTAACCCACCTTGTCCTAGCAAACCGTTGATTGGGTATGTTACTGCTTCGCTCAGCCCCTCTTATAGCGTTGTTAGTTGCAGGTGAAGATTGAAGTTTGTTCCTTGTTGGAACATGTTTACTTGTTGGGATATCACAATATATCTTATTTAATTAATGCATCTATATACTTGGTAAAGGGTGGAAGGCTCGGCCTTATGCCTGGTGTTTTGTTCCACTCTTGCCGCCCTAGTTTCCGTCATATCGGTGTTATGTTCCCGGATTTTGCGTTCCTTACGCGGTTGGGCTATTATGGGAACCCCTTGACAGTTCGCCTTGAGTAAAACTCCTCCAGCAATGCCCAACCTTGGTTTTACCATTTGCCACCTAGCCTTTTCTTTCCCTTGGGTTCTGCAGACTCAAGGGTCATCTTATTTTAACCCCCCTGGGCCAGTGCTCCTCTGAGTGTTGGTCCACCTATCAGCTGCCGGTGGCCACCAGGGGCAACTCTGGGCTAGCCTACCCGTACCTAGGACAATCTGAGTGTGCCCTGAGAAAGAGATATGTGCAGCTCCTATCGGGATTTGTCAGCACATTCGGGCGGTGTTGCTGGATTTGTTTTAACTTGTCGAAATGTCTTGAAGAACTGGGATACCGAGTCTGATCAGAACGTCTCGGGAGGAGGTCTATTCCTTCGTTGACCGTGAGAACTTGTCATGGTCTAAGTTGCGACTCCCCTGCAGGGTTTTGAACTTTCGAAAGCCGTGCCCGCGGTTATGGGCAGATGGGAATTTGTTAACGTCCAATTATAGAAAACCTGAAGTTGACCTTAAATAAGATACATCAACCGCGTGTGTAACCGTGATGGTCTCTTTTCGGCGGAGTCCGGGAAGTGAACACGGTGTTGGAGTTATGTTTGACGTAGGTTGTTCTAGGATCACTTCTTGATCATAGTTTCTCGATCGTTCTTTGCCTTCTCTTCTCGCTCTCTTTTGCGAATATGTTAGCCACCATATATGCTAGTCGCTTGCTGCAGCTCCACCTCATACCTTTACCTTACCCATAAGCTTAAATAGTCTTGATCGCGAGGGTGTGAGATTGCCGAGTCCCCGTGACTCACAGATACTTCCAAAACCAGCTTGCAGGTGCCGATGAGTCCGTGCAGATGACGCAACCCAGCTCAAGGAGGAGCTCAATGAAGATATTGTCCTTTGTGTTGTTTCGTTCTAGTTGATCAGTAGTGGAGCCCAGTTGGGGTCAATCGGGGACCTTGTCGCATTTGGGGTTCTTCTTTTATTTTGGCTCCATAGTCGGGCCCTGATTGTATCTGGATGAAATGCTTTATTCATGTATTGTGTGAAGTGGCGATTGTAAGCCAACTATGTATCTCTTTCCCTTATGTATTACATGGGTCGTGTGAAGATTACCTCACGTGCGACATTGCTTTCAATGCGGTTATGCCTCTAAGTCGTGCTTCGACACGTGGGAGATATAGCCGCATCGAGGGCGTTACACTTTGTCACCTCCATAAATGAGAAACATATCCTTAGTCCTCTTCAGGTATTTCAGGATGTTCTTGACCGTTGTCCAGTGATCCACTCTTGGATTACTTTGGTACCTCCCTGCTAAACTAATAGCAAGGCACACATCAGGTCTGGTACACAACATTGCATACATGATCGAACCTATGGCTGAGGCATAGGAAATGACTTTCATTTTCTCTCTATCTTCTGCAGTGGTCGGGCATTGAGTCTGACTTAATTTCACACCTTTTAACACAAGGAAGAACCCTTTCTTTAACTGATCCATTTTGAACTTCTTCAAAACTTTATCAAGGTATGTGCTTTGTGAAAGTCCAATTAAGCGTCTTGATCTATCTCTATAGATCTTGATGCCCAATATATAAGCAGCTTCACCGAGGTCTTTCATTGAAAAATTCTTATTCAAGTATCCTTTTATGCTATCCAGAAATTCTGTATTATTTCCAATCAACAATATGTCATCCACATATAATATTAGAAATGCTACAGAGCTCCCACTCACTTTCTTGTAAATACAGGCTTCTCCAAAAGTCTGTATAAAACCATATGCTTTGATTACACTATAAAAGCGTATATTCCAACTCTAAGAGGCTTGCACCAGTCCATAAATGGATCGCTGGAGCTTGCACACTTTGTTAGCACCTTTAGGATCGAGAAAACCTTCTGGTTGCATCATATACAACTCTTCTTTAAGAAATCCATTAAGGAATGCAATTTTGATATCCATTTGCCAAATTTCATAATCATAAAATGCGGCCATTGCTAACATGATTCGGACAGACTTAAGCATCGCTACGGGTGAGAAGGTCTCATCGTAGTCAACTCCTTCAACTTGTCGAAAACCTTTCGCAACAAGTCGAGCTTTGTAGACAGTAACATTACCATCAAGGCCAGTCTTCTTGTTGAAGATCCATTTATTCTCTATAGCTTGCCGATCATCGGGCAAGTCAACCAAAGTCCACACTTTGTTCTCATACATGGATCCCATCTCAGATTTCTTGGCCTCAAGCCATTTCGCAGAATCTGGGCTCATCATCACTTCCTCATAGTTCGTAGGTTCGTCATGGTCTAGTAACATTACTTCCAGAACAATATTACCGCACCACTCTGGTGCGGAACATACTCTGGTTGACCTACGAGGATCGGTAGTAACTTGATCTGAAGTTTCATGATCATCATCATTAACTTCCTCACTAATTGGTGTAGGCATCACTGGAACTGATTTCTATGATGAACTACTTTCCAATTCGGGAGAAGGTACAGTTACCTCATCAAGTTCTACTTTCCTCCCACTCACATCTTTCGAGAGAAACTCCTTCTCTAGAAAGGATCCATTCTTAGCAATGAATATCTTGCCTTCAGATATGTGATAGAAGGTGTACCCAACAGTTTCCTTTGGGTATCCTATGAAGCCGCATTTCTATGATTTGGGTTCGAGCTTATCAGGTTGAAGCTTTTTCACATAAGCATCGCAGCCCCAAACTTTAAGAAATGATAGCTTAGGTTTCTTGCCAAACCACAGTTCATATGGTGTCGTCTCAACGGATTTAGATGATGCCCTATTTAATGTGAATGCACCCGTCTCTAAAGCATAACCCCAAAACGATAGTGGTAAATCGGTAAGAGACATCATAGATCACACCATATCTAATAAAGTACAATTAAGACGTTCAGACACACCATTACGCTGTGGTGTTCCACGTGGCGCGAGTTGTGAAACTATTCCACATTGTTTCAAATGAAGACCAAACTCATAACTCAAATATTCACCTCCACAATCAGATCGTAGAAACTTTATTTTCTTGTTACGATGATTTCCCACTTCACTCTCAAATTCTTTGAACTTTTCAAATGTTTGAAACTTATGTTTCATTAAGCATATATACCCATATCTGCTCAAATCATCTGCGAAGGTCAGAAAATAACGATACCCGCCGCGAGCCTCAACACTCATCGGACCGCATACATCAGTATGTATTATTTCCAATAAGTCAGTGGCTCGCTCCATTGTTCCGGAGAACGAAGTCTTAGTCATCTTGCCCATGAGGCATGGTTTGCAAGAATCAAGTGATTCATAATCAAGTGATCCAAAAGCCCATCAGTATGGAGTTTCTTCATGCGCTTTACACCAATATGACCTAAACGGCAGTGCCACAAATAAGTTGCACTACCATTATTAACTTTGCATATTTTGGCTTCAATATTATGAATATGTGTATCACTACGATCGAGATTCAACAAAAATAGACCACTCATCAAGGGTGCATGACCTTAAAAGATATTACTCACATAAATAAAACAACCATTATCTGATTTAAATGAATAACTGTCTCGCATCAAACAAGATCCAGATATAATGTTCATGTTCAATGCTGGCACCCGATAACAATTATTCAGGTCTAAAACTAATCCCGAAGGTAGATGTAGAGGTAGTGTGCCGACGGTGATCATATCGAACTTGGAACCATATCCGACGCGCATCGTCACCTCGTCCTTAGCCAATCTTCGTTTAATCCGTAGCCCCTGTTTCGAGTTGCAAATATGAGCAACAAAACCAATATCAAATACCCAGGCGCTACTACGAGCATTAGTATGGTACACATCAATAACATGTATATTAAATATACCTTTCACTTTGCCATCCTTCTTATCCGCCAAATACTTGGGGCAGTTCTGCTTCCAGTGACCAGTCCCTTTGCAGTAGAAGCGCTCAGTTTCAGGCTTAGGTCTAGACTTGGGCTTCTTCCCGGGAGCAACAACTTGCTTGCTATTCTTCTTGAAGGTCCCCTTTTTCCCTTTGCCCTTTTTCTTGAAACTCGGAGTGACAGATCCTAATCTTGATCTATGCCAACCCAACAAACACATTTGGAGACACCTGTAGAGCATCTTTTAATCACCCAGTTATGTTGTGACGTTTGATAGCACACAAGGTGTTCCTATGGTATTCGTGAGTTGCATGATCTCATAGTCAGAGGAATATGTATAAGTCATGAAGAAAGCAATAGTGATAAAATTAACGATCATTATGCTAAGATAACAGATGGGTCTTGTCCATCACATCATTCTCTAATGATGTGATCCCGTTCATCAAATGACAACATATGTCTATGGTCAGGAAACTTAACCATCTTTGATCAACGAGCTAGTAAAGTAGAGGCATACTAGGGACACTCTGTTTTGTCTACGTATTCACACATGTACTAAGTTTCCGGTTAATACAATTCTAGCATGAATAATAAACATTTATCATGATATAAGGAAATATAAATAACAACTTTATTATTGCCTCTAGGGCATATTTCCTTCACAGAAGTATCCACAAAAACACTTTTCCCCAGCCGCAACCTTCTGTACCCATGAGATCCCATCTAGGGGCCTTTTCCAGCATCCTGTCGGAGGGGGATTTGATCACGGAGGGCTTCTACTTCAACTCTATTTGCCCTTCCGATGAAGCATAAGTAGTTTTCCTCAGACCTACAGGTCCATAGCTAGTAGCTAGATGGCTTCTTCTCTCTCTTTGATTCTCAATACCATGTTCTCATCGATGTTCTTGGAGATCTATCCGATGTAATCTTCTTTTGCGGCGTGTTTGTCGAGATCCGATGAATTGTGGATTTATGATCAGCTTATCTATGAATATTATTTGAGTCTTCTCTGAATTATTTTATGCATGATTTTATATCTTTGTAATTCTCTTCGAACTATCGGCTTAGTTTTGCCAACTAGATTGGTTTTTCTTGCAATGGGAGAAGTGCTTAGCTTTGGGTTCAATCTTGCGGTGTCCTTTCCCAGTGACAGTAGGGGCAGCAAGGCACGTATTGTATTGTTGCCATCGAGGATAAAAAGATGGGGTTTACATCATATTGCTTGAGTTTATTCCTCTACATCATGGCATCTTACTTAATGTGTTACTCTATTCTTCATGAACTTAATACTCTAGATGCAGGCGGGAGTCGGTCGATGTGTGGAGTAATACTAGTAGATGCAGAATCGTTTTGGTCTACTTGACACGGACGTGATGCCTATATTTCATAATCATTGCCTTAGATATCGTCATAACTTTGCGCTTTTCTATCAATTGCTCGACAGTAATTTGTTCACCCACCGTATTATTTGCTATCTTGAGAGAAGCTTCTAGTGAAACCTATGACCCCTGGGTCCATTTTCCATCATACAAGTTTCTGATCTACTATTTCCCATGATATTAGTTTCCGACCTACTATTTTGCAATATTTTACTTTCCGGTCTATAAACCAAAAATATATACTTTGTCGTTTGTTTAGTTTATCTATCTCTATCATATCTCACTTTTGCAAGTGACCGTGAAGGTATTGACAACCCCTTTATCGCATTGGGTGCAAGTTGTTTGATTGTTTTTGCGGGTATTGATGATTTGTGCGTTGTCTCCTACTGGATTGATACCTTGGTTCTCTAACCGAGGGAAATACTTATCTCTACTTTGCTTCATCACCCTTTCTTCTTCAAGGGAAAAACCAACGCAAGCTCAAGAAGTAGCATACCACCTATGGCCTGGCCAACCTTTGAGAGCAGCTTCAGGCGGTTAAACCGGCCTAGTACTGCCCTACCACCGGACCGGGCTCTGTTGTGAGGCGGTTATTGGGCGGTGGTGGCCCGGTTGCTCCGGTCAACACATTTTGACTGGTACTACCGGTGGTCCGGAGCGGTTGTACCACTCGGGAGTTAGCCAC
Source organism: Triticum urartu (assembly GCF_056163025.1). Lineage (NCBI taxonomy): Eukaryota > Viridiplantae > Streptophyta > Magnoliopsida > Poales > Poaceae > Triticum > Triticum urartu. The sequence goes on from NC_141874.1 coordinate 176,403,134, forward strand.
CACCCGTACTTGGGCCTGGCGGTTGTACCGACGCAACCACCGCTCCAACTACCGCTATGAGGGTGACTCCTCTCTATCATGAAGCGGTTGTTGGGCGGTGGTGGAGCTGTTGTTCTTGTTGGTCTTACTAACCGGTACTACCAGGCACTCCACTGGTTGTACCGCTGGCTAGGGTTTCTGCAGGGTACCCGTGCTTTTCGGTTGTACCGGCACTCATAGCGGTTGTACCGCAGTAGTATAAAAACTGTTGTAACGGTAGGATTAAGGGGGGCCTATTTAAGGGGGTGGTTTTTCCGCCTACCATTTTACCTCTTTCCTCTCTCTCTCTCTCCTCCATTAATACCCTTCAAGCTTTCTTGCCCGATCTCTCTCTCTCTAACCACTCAAACTTGTTGATTTGCTAGAAATTGAAGGAGGAGACCTAGATCTACACTTTGACCAAAGGAAATTTGATTCCCCCATAATTTCTTGTGTGGATTTTGTTACTCTTGGGTGTTTGGGCACCCTAGATGGAAGAGGTCACCTCGGAGACACATTCCATTATGGTGAACCTTCATGGTGGTGTTGGGAGCCTCCAATTCAGTTGTGGAGATTGCCCCAACCTTGTCTGTAAAGGTCTGGTTGCCGCCTTCAAGGGCACCAATAGTGGAACCACGGCTTCTCGCATTATGTGAGGGCGTGAGGAGAATACGGTGGCCCTAGTGGCTTCTTGGGGAGCATTGATCCTCCACACTGCTTCAACGGAGACATACTTCCTGTCAAAGGAAAGGAACTTCGGTAACACATCCTTGTCTCCCCCGACTCCACTTCTGGTTATCTCTGACCTTTACTTGTGCAAGCTTTACTTGTGTTATTTATCTTGCTTGCTTGTGTTGTTATCTTTGTTAGCATCATATAGTTTATTCACCTTGTTGCACATCTAGACAACCTATTTGTTGCTAAACCTAATTTGTTATGAAAATCTAAAAATTGGTAGTTGCCTTTTCAGCCCACTCTAGTCAACCATATCGATCCTTTCACATGTCCATCATGGACCTCACTTCCAACGGCGACATCGAGGCCACTTACTCCAATGATGAAGAGTATGCCAGGGGAGATGGAGGTGTCAGTGTCCCATGTGGGCACTTCCATGTCCCACGTCTTACTCAGCAAAAGGCAACAAATTTGACCTTAGGGCGAAACTATTTCACAAACTAAACTGTTTTTTGGAAGTATTTTACCCAGCTGACCCCTAATGTGCAGCACCTAACAGCAAGGCGTTGCACTCTATTGTGCAACACCTAACACTCAGGCGCCACACTTGTGCAGCGCCCGACAGCTAGGCCCTGCACTACACTGTGCAGCGCCTAGCTGTAAGGAGCTGCACAGTAGAGTGTAGCGCCTTGCTGTCGGGCGCTGCACAAAAGGGCCAGCGGTGTGAAATATTTTCAAAGACGGTTTTTTTGTGAAATACTTTCACTGTGAGGTCAAATTTGTCAATTTTGCCATCTTACACTTGTCGGCGGCCTGCAGCTTCACTTCCCGGGGCTCGTGCCCGCCGAAATGGACACACCCATGGGAAACAATAAGGACATGGAGCACATGCGCCGGTGAAGATTTATTACGCGTTCGGTTGCCATCTTTGTTTTTTGGCACTCTGCATTTGTGTCCCAGTTGGGCCTGGCTGAGGTAAAACAGGCAGAAAACCATCATATACACATTGTTTATTTGTGTGCTTGTAGGTTGGCTACATAAAGTAGCAATTTTTTCCACGGTGTTTGGTTGCCCGAGTCGCACTTGTTAGACAAACTACACGATGTTTGGTTGCGAACCGCATAAGGTTTGATCACCACTTCTCACTAGTGGTGACCTTACCACACACGATTTGAACATCATCTCAGTCCTAGCTAGAAAACAAATGGCAGTTCATCCTAGCCACTAACAAATGGCAGTACAAATTTAAGAGCCATATGGCTGAATTGGGGAAAGTTCATCGAAGCTAACTAGGTGGAAGTCCATCCTCGTCCTCTTCTGGAGCTGATAACATCATTAGGCGTCACCTCTTCCTCCTCTGACACAAGGTTATCACACCCTCGTTGTAGGATCCAGTTATGGAGGATACAACATGTAAGAACAAACTTAACCTGGGTAGGGTAAAGGTGGAATGGCTTATGATACATGATCTTAAACCTATTCTTCGAAGCCCCAAATGCCCTATAAACTGTTACTCTACAACTAGAGTGTCTGAGATTGAACAGTTCCTGTGGAGTCCTGAAATAGTTCTTGGAAGAGAACTTGTTCACATGGTACCTAGTTTTCCTGAAAGATTAGAAGAACACCAGGCTGACATGGATAGCCAGCGTCTCATAGGTAGAACTTGACATCGGGGATATTGATGCCATCAGGTCTAGACATGCTGTCAGTTAGAATGCTGGCATCATGGGCTGATCCTTCCCACCCAGCTAACACATATGTGAACTTCTCATCGAAGTGAACCACATCAAGAACATTCTGGCTTGTGTGCTTTTTACCCGTGTATGCTACAGCCTGTGACCTCGGAACTTTAGCAGTCACATGAGTACCATCTATTGCGCCAATGCAATCCTAAAAATGGCATGACAAGATGGTGTTATGGCAATCCTAAAAATGGCATGACAAGCATGTGAATGCATGAAGTATGATTAGTGCTCACCTTGAAATACGGATACCATCTTGGGCTAGTGCGTACCTTGCTAGGAGTTTGCCCGGTTGGTAACCTAATCATCTCTCCTCTGAGCTCCCCAACAACATACAACACTTGCTTGAAATACCTGGAAATGGTCTCCAATGATCTCCTAAACGTGTTGTGGATAACCCTAAACCTCTGGTTATGACCTACAACATGGAGGAACATGACAACTTGGTATTCCACAACGGTGTGGATGATATCTTTCTGTAGCCCCCTGCTCCTGAACGTCTGCACAAGCCTGGAGAAAGGTGCCCTTTTTATTCGAAGCATCCATAGAGCCTCTGTGTCGTTGCAGGTGTAGATGCAGTCCTCTCGTGATCCCGGATTAACATTGGACCATAACGGTTGACAGGCTTGTCACTATGGTGAACAACTGTCTTGTGAACCAACATGATCCCATGCTTGAATCACCGCTATCAGTGTTGCTGCCTGAATTACCATATTCATCCGTCCGTCCATAACCTAGGTGACATCGATGGTGTGGTCAATAATGGTGCAATCGATCCTACACCGTCCTAACAAACGACCTAACGTGGGAGGGGAGGTTTTATCCTGCTTACCAGCTAGGAGCCGACGAAGCAGAAGGGGGGAGGGGGGTGCATGGCTGAGACGAGGATGGCCAGATGGAGTCCAAGAATAAAAAGAAGGGGAGAAGCAGCTCGTACTGTCGGAGAGTGATGCCACCACCGCCACCTGTGTAGATCTGAGTCGCCACCGCCGCCGGTACCAATAAGTGACGAAGGCCTTGTCCTAAAGCAAGAGGTGACCGGGTAAATTGGAGGGGGGGGGGGGATTCACACCATCCCACCTCCGTCGATTTCCTTCTCCCGTCATCTTCGCTCTATCCCCAGCTGCACCGTGGCGTACGTCGTGCCCTGCTTTTGCCCCCCGACGCAGCCTGACTCGCTCGAAACAGCCAATTCGAGCGTAGCGAGGCTTTGAACTGTTTTAAGGTTCGTGTCGATGCGAGCCTGGCCTACTTGTATGCAACCAAACATGCTTTTTTTCCGCGCAGACCTGGTTGGGCTCTATGCAGTCAATCAAACACATCATTAGACTAGGTTTTCTTCTGAACGCTTTTGTTTATGTCAAAAATGTGGAGAATGTGGTCTGATTTAAATGAAAATTCTAGTTTGTGTGAAAATCTTCCGGCGTCTGAAATATATGCGGCCGTTTGAGTACACGGTTGGATGTCTCACTCGATACTGTTCGTTTTTGGGGAGATGCCCTAATCTACGAAACACCTATCGTCTTCATTTTGTCACAATGCTCAGTCGGCAAGCTCTCCAAACTTCTAATGGAGGAAAGAGATATCCGTGAATCCTGGAACCTGGCGTTTGCACCCGCAGCGCAGCACATGCCCCAACAGCTTATCCACCTTACTTCACTGCAGCAGAAAAACAAAAGGCCCATTCAGTCTCATCAGCAAATTAAATACTACTCCTACTCGCATAAATAAAATTCTTTTCTTTACGGTTCAGAAGAAGAAAATACCTAGCTCAGTTTTCAGTTCCATGAAGGACACGAGCCCCTCCGTCCATCGCACACACACCACACACCCTCGCCTTGTTGTCTTTTACCTACCGCTTCTCCCCCGCTCCATAAATACCACCTTCCTCTCCCTCTCGTCACTCCCCCACCACACACCCCGCCCCAAGCCCCCACCTCCATTTTTTCCAGTCAGGTTCACAGCGAGAAGCAACAGCAAGGCAAGCTAGCTACACGCCGATGGCCAAGGACGAGGTGATGGAGACCGGCGGCGGCGGCGACTTCGCGGCCAAGGACTACACGGACCCGCCGCCGGCCCCGCTGATCGACGCGGCGGAGCTGGCCTCCTGGTCGCTCTACCGCGCCGTCATCGCCGAGTTCATCGCCACGCTGCTCTTCCTCTACATCACCGTGGCCACCGTCATCGGGTACAAGCACCAGACGGACCCGGCCGTGAACACCGCCGCCGACGCGGCGTGCGGCGGCGTGGGCGTGCTCGGCATCGCCTGGGCCTTCGGCGGCATGATCTTCGTCCTCGTCTACTGCACCGCCGGCATCTCCGGGGGCCACATCAACCCGGCCGTCACCTTCGGCCTCTTCCTGGCGCGCAAGGTCTCCCTGGTCCGCGCGCTGCTCTACATGGTGGCCCAGTGCCTCGGCGCCATGTGCGGGGTCGGCCTCGTCAAGGCCTTCCAGAGCGCCTACTTCGTCAGGTACGGCGGCGGCGCCAACACGCTCGCCGCCGGCTACTCCAAGGGCACCGGCCTCGCCGCGGAGATCATCGGCACCTTCGTGCTCGTCTACACCGTCTTCTCCGCCACCGACCCCAAGCGCAGCGCACGCGACTCTCACGTCCCGGTAAGCACCACATGCCATGCCTCCGGGCCACAAAATTCTTTTGAAAAAGTAGAGTTTTCTTGTTCGTATAAGAAAAGCAAAGCTAGTTGTTAGAGCTTAACTGAAGACGGCATGCCATGAGGATAGATCGTCCAAATGAGGAGCATGATGCATACGTATGAACAAAAAGGGAGGAAAGCAAGAATATCCTATACGATGAACAAAATGGGTAGAATGATACTCCCTCCGTCCGAAAATACTTGTCATTAAAATAAATAAAAAAATATGTATCTAGAACTAAAATACATCTAGATACATCCTTTTTTATCCATTATGATGACAAGTATTTCCGGACGGAGGGAGTACTCCTTTATCCAAGATATATCATCCAGAATGAACAAAAAGGAGTAGTAGTACATATGAAATGTCATGTACTCTATTTCTTTTGAAAATAAATAAGTGCTGCCATGATGTAAAAAAATGTTTTGTCCTTAACAGTAGACATAAGTCTTCCCGTAGGCGTAAATGTGGGTCGTAACAGTCGTACTGGCGCTGCAATTGACGGGAGAATGAAGGATCCAGATGCATCTAGTACTAGAGTAGTACACGTCCGCGTGGCAGACACTCAGACAGTCACTAATGTGATAAGTATGTTTACTAGTCCAGTTAAGTCCCATCTCATCCACGGCCTTGGCCCATGTGGCCCCAACAGTAAGCTGAGCTGTATATGGGTGTGATAACACGTGGTCGATTTCGTCCAGGACAGCGCTGGTGAATTATTGGCCAGGCCCCCACCACCCTCACATCCATGATGAATTATTGGGTGGCCACCCATCCAGTCAGTATAAATTACTACCTCTCCTTGCAGCATGTGGCTAGCTAAATTCAGAGTTACTACACGATCTAAAAAGTTGAGAGTTACCACTCTGGGTTTGGGTGGTTCCGTCCGGTGATGGATGGTGCGAGCATCCCTTTTTGCGAGGGCACTGGTGAAGGTGCGATTTGGATGTGACAAAACGTGATGTTCGGCCGCTTGCTTTGCCCGATCCCGTCAAAAAATATGCCATCGTACTGGTAGTCACTGGCTTTGGTCTTTTGGGGCGGTGAAGCGCGCACTGAGGCTGGGGTATGTGCCCGGAGGGAGAGGGAAAAGGAGCCTTCACTCCACGCTCGCTGCCGCTCCACCTAGTTTCCTTCCCGTTCAATCAAAAAGGGGCGGCAAGTGGCCGGCCTTTCACGACTTTGGGTGTCCTCCAGCACTCGCATGATGCGGACGGCCGGAGCACGCACGGCCATGCCATGCTTGGAGAACCAGCAACCTGAAAACGACCCCGCATGGGGAGTGCCGATTAGTTCAGTTGAGAAAGTAATTTGGATGGGTCTCATGCTATTATGTTTGCTTTGCTTGTGTCTTTCTCCAGGTGCTGGCGCCCCTCCCGATCGGCTTCGCCGTGTTCATGGTCCACCTGGCCACCATCCCCATCACCGGCACCGGCATCAACCCGGCCCGGAGCCTCGGGGCCGCCGTCATCTACAACAAGGACAAGGCCTGGGACGATCAGGTACTCCACTATTTATTCACACGCTCCAAACCGCCATTCCAGCAGTTCACCTTGGTGTCAAGTTGCCTTGATCTGATCTTGGCTTGATTTGTTTGTTGCAGTGGATCTTCTGGGTCGGCCCCATGATCGGCGCGGCGATCGCGGCCTTCTACCACCAGTACATCCTCAGGGCCGGCGCCATCAAGGCCCTCGGCTCCTTCAGGAGCAACGCGTAACAAGTTATCATCCATGTGATCTGCATGCAGGATTGAAGCAACGGCGACCCGTGTTGTGTCCATCCATCCACAGAGAAATGCGCTTTTGCAACTTCTCGACAGTTCAGTTCGGCCGCCGCAATGGTCGTGTTATTTATGTGTCGGCAGCTGCATATGCGTAGTACGAGTACGTGGTTGGCCTCCATGTGCCCGGTCCTGCGTGCCGTGTCTTGTAATTCGGTCCATGGGATCGCTCGCTTGTCTTAATTAGCCCGCATTGCTTTTCCTACTGTATTTAAATTTAGCGACCATATGTATGATCGATCCAACGTCGCCACCTTTCTGTCTAAGTCATCAGTCCACCAAGCAAGTGATCATCCCAAAATAAGTGTTCTCTCTTGTCTTGTTTGTGACGAGTGGTGGTGCTCTTGCTTTCTAAGTAGTACTCCCTCAGAGCGTTTAGCTTTTTCAGACACAGCCGACAAATGGCAAATTAGAAAATTTTGCCCTTGATTTAATTTCTCATCGTCTTCTTCCTCGTGTCGTCCACGCGTGTGTCTTCTCCCTCTCGTCGTCCAGGCACTAGTCCCCGTCTCCAGGTGCTCGGGCTCGTCTCCAGGCGCCCAGCCCCGTCGTCCAAGTGCTAGTCCTCGTCTCCAGGTGCTCAGGCCCGTCTCCAAGCGCTCAGCTCCGTCGTTCAGGGGCTCGTCCTTGCCAAGTTTGGTCGCATCCGCCCGTAGTTGGTCGCCCCGTGCCCAGCTTGGTCGCTGCCGCCGCCCCAGCCTGTTCCTCGCCGCTCCAGTCTGGTCACACCCGCCCCTGCCTGGTCGCTCCCACCTGGCTCCTCGACACAGGTACTCCTCGCCTCGCCCTGCAATTCAAACAAAGATCAGCATAATTCAGCAACACACATTAACACAACATCAGAAAGAGGATGTCAGCAGAATTTACAACATAAGGAGTAATTTACACAAGAATTCACAAGATAGTTTCAGAAATTATCAGTACAGAGGATTTTGTTTCGGTTAAATGCATAGTTTCGGTTACAAATGCATAGTTGAACTTGAAGAATTCGATGGATTGCAGATATTGAACAGTCAATATAAAGGGAACATGAATCACACTCCTGGAGGTGCTCCACTTGTCTGTCAACATGGCAATCAACCAGTGCTCTCAACCTAAAGGGAACATGGATTACACTCCTAGAGTTGTTGCACTTGTTTGTCAAAATACAGACCATCATTTGACACATCCTATAGCAAGTACACATAGAGTATCAGTACAAGGATCAGTGAGATGCTGCACTTGTCTGTCTATGCATTATTTACAGAATTTACAAAAGAAGAATTCACTATGAGATGCTGCACTTGTCTGTCAAAATACAGACTATTGTACTCCTACTTCACACTATTCCTTGTGTAAACATTACTGCATCATTGACAAGAATTTACAGAAGAATGTATTACTGGAGTATCACTTGTCTGTCAAGAAACATCACTACAAGAGGCGACGAGGGCTACGGCGACGCGGGCGAGAAGGATGCGGACGGCGATGCGCGTGAGAGGGATTTGGGCGGCGACGTCGGAGGAGCTAGGGATTCAGGGAGCGACCGGTAAGACTGTGAGTGTGGAGAGTCACGACAAGTGAGCGCGGACTGCGGAGGGGCAAAATGGGAAACAACAACAATTTCGTAGCGTTACGAAATTTCAACTACAGTTTCTAAATGCTCTTATAAAAGTTTACAGAGGGAGTACTATCTTGTTGCTGCTTTGCCGATGTGAATCTTCAAGCCCGAATGATCACATGTCGTGTGATGCGCCAACTCTTGTTTTCTGCCCTTCCATGTCCTGCTGCTCTACGGTCTCATCCACTCAGCGGAGTTGTCTCTTTCTCTCACTTTCGTTCCTTGATTCCTATATATAGCTATCACTTGTCATGATCCTTACACCTATCATGGGATGTTGTCATCCAGCAGGATTCTTTTCTTTGGATTGGAGATAGTGTTGCATGTCTTTTTCATTACGACCCAAGGCCATACAAACTCTTGTGTTGTAATGGAGGTGATTTGTTTCGATCAATTCCACCCTAAGTAATATGGTTCGGAGGTGATTTGTTTCGATCAATTCCACCCTAAGTAATATGGTTTGGTTTCATACATGGTGTCTTTCCTTTTCTCTTGTCGAAAGGGGGTCTGTAGAGATTTTTTTTTGACTACTTTCGAATGATTTTTTGGCAGTGTGACAATGACTCGAGAAATACCGATTAGATTGGTAGAATGAGTTATGTCAGCCTTAAATTAGGGGGGCTTAGGACATCTTCAAAATGGACCCCTCAAATGGACACCGTATTCGCGTCCGCGGATAGTGAGACAGAACTGGTCATTCAATGTTGTCCTCCTACATTTCAAATCAAAATTGACCAAACGGGTGAATTTCATGCAAACGAGAAGTAACTTACTTAAGTTCGGACATAATTTACATATAACTGTTCAGCACGCAGGGTCACGGCAAACACGGGTTTTACAGTACGCTCTCCGCTCAAAAATGCTAGACCTACGTAAGGTTGTTACGTAACCTACGTAAACTTCCTTTTCCACTAACTAAACATCTTCCCCTGATTTTCAGGATGGGCCCCAGCCTCACTAAAGCCCAATTAAAGACTGCCAAATCATCATATGGTACGTAAGAACCTCTTCATAGATGTAGCATTGCTCCTCTCCGCTAGTAGATCGAGGAGGGAGCGCTCACAGGGGTGCGCTCGCGCCGCCATCCTTGCCGCTAGCCTGCGCCGTAATGAAGGAGATCTATCTGAGTCGTGTGCATCCCCACTTCTCATCAGCTCCTCTGTCTCGATGTGATTTTCCGGTGTCTCATCTGCTCTGGTAGCAACAATGCAAACATGGCTTCCAACCGTCCCACTGGCGAGGTCAGAGACGTCCACAACAGCAAGATCGTGAAGAACCTCCTCAAAGAGCGAACACATCTATGATATACGCACAGGCGCACCCAAATTATCTTCTTACCGTATCATCCACGCTCATCACTGAATTTTATCTGTTGATAGCCATATAACCAAATTTATAGTAGCATGCCAATTTTTATAAGTATGCCTATATCATGGCAGATTAGCTCTTTTGCCAACAGAAGATACCTTTTATGCCATGACAACAGGTTCTTCTCTTTTTGCCATGGCAACAAGTAGAGTTTTTTGGTGCATAGTTTTGAAGTATGGCAACTAAAATCTAACTTTTGCACGGCTACTAAACATGTGTTGCCATGGCAACTGAAGTTATTATTTTGCCCACGGCAATAATTGAGGATATGTTACGATGGCAAATTAGTTTTCTCAAATTGTAATAATGCAATAGTTTTATTTCCAGACCATGACAACCCATACTATATCCAAATGGCAAGTTAAGACGCATTTCTTGCCCTGGCAAATTGTTCATAATTTTATGTTTGCAATGTTCACTCTATTTTTCATGGCAGTTTCCATGCAAAGCATGAGAAAATTATTTAAAACATAAAGGCAAATTCCAACATGAATTTGCCATGGCAATTTTGTTCATAAGTTATGCACAAAAAATTTCTCATACAAAACATGGCAATTTCAGTTGAAATACCATGTCAATTTTTAATATAAATCTACCATTCAATTTGTTGTTCATAATTTGTCTTTATACTGTTTCATTTCTGTTTTGCATCGCAATTTCAATGCAAAACATGGCAATTTTAACTAAGAGACCATGGAAAATTTATTTATTTTGCACCATTATATTTATTTTTTGACAACATGGCAAATTTCTTTTTATGGACTATGGCAAATACCTTTTTTGTCATGATGTGTTTGCCTTGGCAACTAAAAGCATATCTGATTTTATTAATTTTTATGGATGTTTTGCCATGGCAAAATAAAAGCATATGTTGCCATGTTGGCAACGTTTGTAGTGTCTTCGCTATATCTATTCAAAGATTGTCGTCATGGTTGCTCAATTTTTTTTTGTCATGGCATCTTTAAAATTTGGTTTTGCCATGTCAACTACAAATATGATATCATTGCAACTTAAGATGCATTTTCGATGGCGGTTTATTTCTCCAAACTTTCCATGTGTCTAGAGAACCAATTTTTTGCCACAGTTTTTCTAGAATTTACCATGTCATAAACTTTTCCACATTTGCCAATATTTTCGATGTCATTCTTTTTTGAAGTATATTATGGCAAATTTATTACTGCACCATGGCAAATTGATTACTTGATCATGGCAAAAAAAATCAAAAATAGTTTCATGCCACCTGTACGATCCAGGAGCTTCAAGATTCGTGCTGGTAGGTTAAGCTAGTGGTTTGATGAAAGACATGCAGGAAACAAGCGCTAATTACTGGTAGGTGTCAGTAATTTTTGGAATAGCATTGCGGATAAATAGAGCCAAGTAGTCTGAAATAAAAGATGTATGTACAATTTTGGCTTTTATCTGAAGTTGCATGCACACAGGGTTTATCTATACACATATCACTGGTATGACATAAGCTTTTGTTAGCGCATCCAGATCACATTTGGTTGGCAGTACTGAAGGATCCTATTTTACGCAATGAAGCATACGACAAAAAAGTAGACAAGATGAAAGCTAATCGTATTGTACATGTCTAGAAAGCTAAATTTTCCGTATGTGATCAGCGTGCAAAGCACTGCTGTCTTATCCATGCTTGTTTTTTGGATTATTCAGCTACTAAGAACTTGTGTCCAGTGCTCAGTACAAGCAAGCATATATGGTCAAAACACTCTGATAACTAACAAGAAATATGTCTACCAATGTGTGCTCACTAACCTGTCTATGAAAAGGAGGTAATATCACCGAGGGTTATAGAACTTGTGTCGCATGTTCAGTTTAGTGCTAGAACTTTAAAAATACGGAGTTGCAGTCACTTAACTTGACTTGAGCGTGCAGATACGGTCACTTCTCCCGTATCCGACGTATCATGTGCTTACGTGGCATGACAGAGCAGGGCGGGACCCACTGTCAGTGACTGAAACTGCATGCGTCATTTTTATTCAAGCTAGCGACCTCGAACATGCACACGCATCACATAACCACTCCACCCAATATGAGTTGATGTCCATACAGAGACACTTCTTTTTATTCATTTACGTAGAGGATCTCTAAAATAAAATTAAAACAATGCAGCAGGAGCGGCTTGAACCCACGATATCAAACACAAAATTATACTTCCTCCGTTCCAAATTACTCGTCGCAGAAATGGATGTATCTAGAACTAAAATACATCTAGATAAATACATACCTGCGACAAATAATTCGGAACGGAGGGAGTATGAGCCAACCATGGCACCAGGCACAAATTCACGTCAAAGAAGAGATACACTTGATTTTATACTGAAAATGCCCGAGATTATCATACAATATGGATGAAAATTTGCGCGGTATCATTCTTGAACTTTATATTGCATACTTGACAAAATTCAAAATAAAATAAATTGGGCTGATTTAATCTTGAGACATATTATGAAACCACAACATTTTATGATCCAGTTTTTTTACGGGGAATTTATTTTTAAAGTTAGGTACCGTGTACAAATTTGCAATAAAAAGAAAAGTTAGGACGGCGCCTGTTGGAGCGGCTCACGCGCGCAATATTTTGCAGCGGCCGCTGAAGCCAGCGCCCTGCCGCGTGCAAAAAACCGCTATTTCCGTGTTGTAAAAAATTTCTATGGACACCAAGTATTCTCTATGGACACCAACTTGTATTGTGTGTCTCTATGCTCGAGGTCACTGCCCCCGGGGACATTTTCTCTTTTACATTTCTCCCACCCGTGCTGACAAGTAGGACTCGACATGGGTCTTTTGCGTAATTAAACATAAAGTGAGCAGTATTTTTCCAAAAACATGCACACGTCACACCAAGTGCTTCCCAGTGGGGCCCCGCCATGCTATCACGCCACGTAAGCGCGGGATACATTAAATATAGGCGAAGTGACCGTATCTGCACGCCCAAAACAAGTTGTGTGACTGTAATTCCGTATTTTTAAAGTTCTAGCATCAAACTGAACTTGCGATGCAAGCTCTATAACTATTGGTAATATTACCTCTATGAAAAACAATATGCCAGCCTTTCCTCGGCCCCTATTCTTTTGATCTGATAGCACCATCCCATGCCAGAAAAGGACAAAGATACTAATTACATTTCACTAGGTAACTATTCGCATGTTGCACATATCTCTAAGAGGGACTAACGATAGATACCCAGGGGGCAGCTATCCCCTGTGACATCAAATCCACACTAAAAAAATACCATGGCAAATTAGATTTTTTTACCACATCAATTTTGTTCCTCTTCAGACCCCGACAAATTAATTATTTGGACCATGGCAAATTTATTGTTTGGGCCAAGGCGCATTTGCTTGTTTTTGGACCATGCTTAATTTTTGTTCCTCTTTTAGACCATGGCAAATTAATTATTTGGACCATGGCAATTTTATTATTTTCAATGTATTTTTTCATCAGACTGTTCACAATTTCTCTTCTTTCAATCTTTGTTTGCCATCATCTTATTTGAAACGATGGCAACATCTAGGTTCAAACATAGTTGCTATTTTTGTTAGTTTATCATGCATAGAACAAGCAATTTTGTAACATTGCATGTATGGCATTTTGGATTTTGCATACATTTTTTTTCATACTTATTTAATTTAGCGACCATATGATCGATCGAACATCACCACCTTCTATCTAAGGCGTAAATTCTTCAAGCAAGATCATTCATCTCCCAAATACGTATTCTCTCTTGTTTGTCCCGAGTGGTGGTAGTCTTGCTTTTTTTTAATCTTGTTGCTGCTTGGTGCTCTGAATCCTCAAGCCCGAATGATCATGTCGTGTGATGCGCCACTTTTTTACTTTGCCATTCCATGTCCTGGTGCTCTATAGTCTCATCTACTCAACGGATGTGTCACTTAATCCTCAAAAAAAGACGGATGTGTCGCTTTCTCTCCCTTTCGTTCCTTTGATTCCTACAACCATCACTTGTCACGATTCTTAGACTTATCATGGGATGTTGTGATCCCGAGAAATTCTTTTTTAAAACATCTTCAAAAAAGAAGCAACTCCAACAGATGATGTATATTGAAGATGTAAAAGAACAACTTCAATAGTTGATGCAAAGTGAAGATGTTAAAACTAGAAACTTCAACTACTACTTCATTTCAAACACAGTACAACCATAATTTAAACATAGTTCTAATTAAAAACATAAATTAAAAGGACTACTACAACTAATTCAAACAAATTCAAACAACTCGTCGTTTGATGGCATCTAGTACTCCTCCTCGTCCTCATCCGGGCCCCCCCCCCGGAACACCTCGTCGTCCTCCTTCGAGGACTCGACGGGGATCACCATCGAGGGGCCGACATCGTCCTCCTTCTTCACCTCCTCCTTCTTCTTCTCTTCAGTCTCACACTTCCAGAAGTACCGCTGCTCGGCCTGAACATACTTCGGACGCTCCTGCGTGAACCTCACCATCGCCGTGTCATCGCTATCACCGAGACCAACGACAATGGCCAGCCTCTTCTTCGTCTTCTTCTTCGGTATCTCCTCCATACGAATGCCCTCCGGCACGAGGAACTCCGCATCCGCCACGCTCTCAATCTCCGGGAAGTTGAGGTCTATCTTCGGCCTCCCGGTACGCCACACTGCCACGTCGTAGGCACGTGCGGCCTTGTCGGCGGTGGTGTAGGTGTCAAGCCAGAAGCAGCAGCCGACGTCGGAGAACTCGATGCCGAAGTGGCCGAACGGCTTTTCCAGCACGCGAAGAACCCCGTCTTGCTCTTCGGGAGCTTCTTCAGCGGCATGGCATACGGAGGGCCGGTAGCGGCAGCGAAACAACACCGGTATGAATCGGCAACGACGACAACGACAGTGTGCGATAGGCGGGTGGAGGTGGGGTGTGGTGGGCGGGGGCGGCGGAGGTGGGGTGGGGCTTGGCGCGAGCTGTTGAGAGGCGGCGAGGTCGAGCGGCGGCGGGGTCGAATCGGCGGACGATGTCTGGAGCGGCGGAAACACAGCGTGTGGCGACGACCGGAGGTGGGGTGGGGCTTGGCGTGAGCTATTGAGCGGCAGCGAGGTCGGGTGGCGGCGGGGTAGAATCGGGGGACAGCGTCTGGAGCGGCGGAAACACGGCGTGTGGCGACGACCGGAGGTGGGGTAGGGCTGCGACAACCTGGGGCAGGTGGAGGAGCGGCGGTGGGGAGAAGCGGAGAAAAAACTGAAGCAAATATGCCCTAGAGGCAATAATAAAGTTATTATTTATTTCTTTATTTTATGATAAATGTTTATTATTCATGCTAGAATTGTATTAACCGGAAACATAATACATGTGTGAATACATAGACACATAGAGTGGCACTAGTATGCCTCTACTTGACTAGCTCGATAATCAAAGATGGTTATGTTTCCTAACCATAGACATGAGTTGTCATTTGATAAACGGGATCACATCATTAGGAGAATGATGTGATTGACTTGACCCATTCTGTTAGCTTAGCACTTGATCGTTTTAGTTTACTGCTATTGCTTTCTTCATGACTTATACATATTCCTATGACTATGAGATTATGCAACTCCCAATTACCGGAGGAACACTTTGTGTGCTATCAAACGTCACAACGTAACTGGATGATTATAAAGGTGCTCTACAGGTGTCTCCGATGGTACTTGTTGAGTTGGCATAGATCGAGATTAGGATTTGTCACTCCGATTGTCGGAGAGGTATCTCTTGGCCCAATCGGTAATGCACATCACTATAAGCCTTGCAAGCAAAGCAACTAATGATTTAGTTGCGGGATACTGCATTGCGGAACGAGTAAAGAGACTTGTTAGTAACGAGATTGAACTAGGTATTGAGATACCGACGATCGAATCTCGGGCAAATAACATACCGATGACAAAGGGAACAACGTATGTTTTTATGCGGTTTGACCGATAACGATCTTCGTAGAATATGTAGGAACCAATATGAACATCCAGGTTCCGCTATTGGTTATTGACCGAAGACATGTCTCGGTCATGTCTACATAGTTCTCGAACCCGTAGGGTCCGCACGCTTAACGTTTGGTGATGATCGGTATTATGAGTTTATGTGATTTGATGTACCGAAGGTAGTTCGGAGTCCCGGATGAGAACAGGGACATGACGAGGAGTCTCAAAATGGTCGAGACGTAAAGATCGATATATTGGACGACTACATTCGGACATCGGAAAGGTTCCGAGTGATTCGGGTATTTTTCGGAGTACCGGGGAGTTACGAGAATACAGGGAAGAAGTATTGGGCCTCATGGGCCAAGTGGTGGAAGAGAGGAGGCAAGGCGCGCGACCCCCCTAGCCCAAACCGAATTGGACTAGGGTGCCGGCCCCCCTTTCCTCCTTTCCTTCCTCTCCTTCCTTCTCCCCTTCCTCCTTCCTTTCCTCCTCCTAGTAGGAGTAGGAAAGGGGAGTCCTACTCCTACTAGGAGGAGGAGAGGAAGGGGAGTCCTACTCCTACTAGGAGGAGGACTCCTCCTCCTGGCGCGCCCTACAGGGGCCGGCCGGCCTCCCCCTTGCTCCTTTATATACGGGGGCAGGGGGCACCCTAGAACACACAAGTTGATTGTTCCAAGCCGTGTGCGATGTCCCCCTCCACCATAATCCACCTCGATCATATCATAGCGGTGCTTAGGCAAAGCCCTGCGTCGGTAGCAACATCATCACCGTCATCACGCCATCATGCTGACGGAACTCCCCCATGAAGCTCTGCTGGATCGGAGTTCGTGGGACGTCATCGAGCTGAACGTGTGCTGAACTCGGAGGTGCCGTGCGTTCGGTACTTGGATCGGTCAGATCGTGAAGACGTTCGACTACATCAACCGTGTTCTCATAACGATTCCGCTTACGGTCTACGATGGTACGTGGACGATACTCTTCACTCTCATTGCTATGCATCACCATGATCTTGCGTGTGCGTAGGAAAATTTTGAAATTACTACGTTCCCCAACAGTGATATCCGAGCCAGGTTTATGCGTAGATGCTATATGCACGAGTAGAACACAAAGGAGTTGTGGGCATGGGTATATACATATTGCTTGCCGTCACAAGTTGATTCTTGATTCAGCGGCATTGTTGGATGAAGCGGCCCAGACCGACATTACGCGTACGCTTACGCGAGACTGTTTCTACCGACGTGCTTCACACACAGGTGGCTAGTGGGTGTCTGTTTCTCCAGCTTTAGTTGAATCGGATTCAATGAACAGGGTTCTTTCTGAAGATCAAAAAACAATCACTATACCGCGTTGTGGTTTTTGATGCATAGGTAAGAACGGTTCTTGCTCAGCCCGTAGCAGCCACATAAAACTTGCAACAACAAAGTAGATGACGTCTAACTTGTTTTTGCAGGGCATGTTGTGATGCGATATGGTCAAGACATGATGCTAAATTTTATTGTATGAGATGATCATGTTTTGTAACACAGTTATCGGCAACTGGCAGGAGCCATATGGTTGTCGCTTTATTGTATGAAATTCAATCGCCATGTAATTGCTTTACTTTATCACTAAGCGGTAGCGATAGTCATGGAGGCAATAGTTAGCGTGACGACAACGATGCTTCGATGGAGATCAAGGTGTCAAGCCGGTGACGACGGTGATCATGACGGTGCTTTGGAGATGGAGATCACAGACACAAGATGATGATGGCCATATAAAATCACTTATATTGATTACATGTGATGTTTATCCTTTATGCATCTTATTCTGCTTGATTGACGGTAGCATTATAAGATGATCTCTCACTAAATTTCAAGGTACAAGTATTCTCCCTGAGTATGCACCGTTGCCAAAGTTTGTCGTGCCGAGACACCACGTGATGATCGGGTATGATAAGCTCTACGTTCACATACAACGGGTGCAAACCAGTTTTGCACACGCAGAAATACTCAGGTTAAACTTGACGAGCCTAACATATGCAGATATGACCTCGAAACACTGAGACCGAAAGGTCGAGCGTGAATCATATAGTAGATATGATCAACATAGTGATGTTCACCATTGAAAACTACTCCATTTCACGTGATGATCGGCCATGGTTTAGTTGATATGGATCACGTGATCACTTAGATGATTAGAGGGATGTCCATCTAAGTGGGAGTTCTTAAATATGATTAATTGAACTTTTATTTATCATGAACTTAGTACCTGATAGTATTGTGCATGTCTATGTTGTTGTAGATAGATGGCCCGTGCTGTTGTTCTGTTAAATTTTAATCCGTTCCTTGAGAAAGCAAAGTTGAAAGATGATGGTAGCAATTACACGGACTAGGGCCGTAACTTGAGGATTATCCTCATTGCTGCACAGAAGAATTACGTCCTGGAAGCACCGCTAGGTGCCAAACCCACTGCAGGAGCAACGCCAGATGTTATGAATGTTGGGTTTCATAGTAATTTCAAAATTTTTCCTACGCACACGCAAGATCATGTGATGCATAGCAACGGGAGGGGAGAGTGTTGTCTACGTACCCAACGCAGACCGACTGCGGAAGCGCTGACACGACGTAGAGGAAGTAGTCGTACGTCTTCACGATCCAACCGATCAAGCACCGAAACTACGGCACCTCCGAGTTCGAGCACACGTTCAGCTCGATGACGATCCCCGGACTCCGATCCAGCAAAGTGTCGGGGAAGAGTTCCGTCAGCACGACGGCGTGGTGACGATCTTGATGAACTACAGCAGCAGGGCTTCGCCTAAACTCCGCTACAGTATTATCGAGGAATATGGTGGCAGGGGGCACCGCACACGGCTAAGGAATAGATCACGTGGATCAACTTGTGTGTTTCTGGGGTGCCTCTGCCTCAGTATATAAAGGAGCCAAGGGGGAGGGGGGCGCCGGCCAAGGAGGAGGGCGCAGGAGGAGTCCTACTCCTTCCGGGAGTAGGACTCCCCCCCAATCCTATTCCAACTAGGATTCCCAAGGGGGAAAGAGAGAGAGGGGGGCCGGCCACCTTCTCCTAGTCCTAATAGGACTAGGGGAGGGGGGAGGTGCGCAGCCACCTTGGGCTGCCCCTTTCTCCTTTCCACTAAGGCCCATGAAGGCCCATATGGCTCCCGGGGGGTTCCGGTAACCTCCCGGTAACCCGGTAAAATCCCGATTTCACCCGGAACACTTCTGATATCCAAATATAGGCTTCCAATATATCAATCTTTACGTCTCGACCATTTCGAGACACCTCGTCATGTCCGTGATCACATCCGGGACTCTGAACAACCTTCGGTACATCAAAATGCATAAACTCATAATATAACTGTCATCGTAACCTTAAGCGTGCGGACCCTACGGGTTCGAGAACAATGTAGACATGACCGAGACACGTCTCCGGTCAATAACCAATAGCGGGACCTAGATGCCCATATTGGCTCCTACATATTCTACGAAGATCTTTATTGGTCAGACCGCATAACAACATACGTTGTTCCCTTTGTCATCGGTATGTTACTTGCCCGAGATTCGATCGTCGGTATCCAATACCTAGTTCAATCTCGTTACCGGCAAGTCTCTTTACTCGTTCCGTAATACATCATCTCACAACTAACATATTAGTTGTAATGCTTGCAAGGCTTATGTGATGTGTATTACCGAGAGGGCCCAGAGATACCTCTCCGACAATCGGAGTGACAAATCCTAATCTCGAAATACGCCAACCCAACATCTACCTTTGGAGACACCTGTAATGCTCCTTTATAATCACCCAGTTACGTTGTGACGTTTGGTAGCACCCAAAGTGTTCCTCCGGCAAACGGGAGTTGCATAATCTCATAGTCATAGGAACATGTATATGTCATGAAGAAAGCAATAGCAACATACTAAACGATCGGGTGCTAAGCTAATGGAATGGGTCATGTCAATCAGATCATTCAACTAATGATGTGACCTCGTTAATCAAATAACAACTCATTGTTCATGGTCAGGAAACATAACCATCTTTGATTAACGAGCTAGTCAAGTAGAGGCATACTAGTGACACTTTGTTTGTCTATGTATTCACACATGTATTATGTTTCCAGTTAATACAATTCTAGCATGAATAATAAACATTTATCATGATTATAAGGAAATAAATAATAACTTTATTATTGCCTCTAGGGCATATTTCCTTCAGTCTCCCACTTGCACTAGAGTCAATAATCTAGATTACACTGTAATGATTCTAACACCCATGGATCCTTGGTGCTGATCATGTTTTGCTCGTGGAAGAGGCTTAGTCAACGGGTCTGCAATATTCAGATCCGTATGTATCTTGCAAATCTCTATGTCTCGCACCTGGACTAGATCCCGGATGGAGTTGAAGCGTCTCTTGATGTGTTTGGTCCTTTTTTGAAATCTGGATTCCTTTGCCAAGGCAATTGCACCAGTATTGTCACAAAATATTTTCATTGGACCCGATGCATTAGGTATGACACCTAGATCGGATATGAACTCCTTCATCCAGACTCCTTCGTTCGCTGCTTCTGAAGCAGTTATGTACTCCGCTTCACATGTAGATCCCGCTACGACGCTTTGTTTAGAACTGCACCAACTGACAGCTCCACCGTTTAATGTAAACACGTATCCGGTTTGCGATTTAGAATCGTCCGGATCAGTGTCAAAGCTTGCATCAACGTAACCTTTTACGGTGAGCTCTTTGTCACCTCCATATACGAGAAACATATCCTTAGTCCTTTTTCAGGTATTTCAGGATGTTCTTGACCGCTGTCCAGTGATCCACTCCTAGATTACTTTGGTACCTCCCTGCTAAACTTATAGCAAGGCACACATCAGGTCTGGTACACAGCATTGCATACATGATAGATCCTATGGCTGATGCATGGGGAACATCTTTCATATTCTCTCTATCTTCTGCAGTGGTCGGGCATTGAGTCTGACTCAACTTCACACCTTGTAACACACGCAAGAACCCTTTCTTTGAATGATCCATTTTGAACTTCTTCAAAACTTTATCAAGGTATGTGCTTTGTGAAAGTCCAATTAAGCGTCTTGATCTATGTCTATAGATCTTGATGCCCAATATATAAGCAGCTTTACCGAGGTCTTTCATTGAAAAACTTTTATTCAAGTATCCCTTTATGCTATCCAGAAATTCTATATCATTTCCAATCAGCAATATGTCATCCACATATAATATCAGAAATGCTACAGAGCTCCCACTCACTTTCTTGTAAATACAGGCTTCTCCAAAAGTCTGTATAAAACCAAATGCTTTGATCACACTATCAAAACGTTTATTCCAACTCCGAGAGGCTTGCACCAGTCCATAAATGGATCGCTGGAGCTTGCACACTTTGTTAGCTCCCTTTGGATCGACAAAACCTTCCGGTTGCATCATATACAACTCTTCTTCCAGAAATCCATTCAGGAATGCAGTTTTGACATCCATCTGCCAAATTTCATAATCATAAAATGCGGCAATCGCTAACATGATTCGGACGGACTTAAGCATCGCTACGGGTGAGAGGGTCTCATCGTAGTCAATCCCTTGAACTTGCCGAAAACCTTTTGCGAAAAGTCGAGCTTTGTAGACAGTAACATTACCATCAGCGTCAGTCTTCTTCTTAAAGATCCATTTATTCTCAATTGCTTGCCGATCATCGGGCAAGTCAACCAAAGTCCATACTTTGTTCTCATACATGGATCCCATCTCAGATTTCATGGCTTCAAGCCACTTTGCGGAATCTGGGCTCACCATCGCTTCTTCATAGTTCGTAGGTTCATCATGATCTAGTAGCATGACTTCCAGAACAGGATTACCGTACCACTCTGGTGCGGATCTTACTCTGTTTGATCTACGAGGTTCAGTAGTATCTTGATCTGAAGATTCATGATCATTATCGTTAGCTTCCTCACTAACTGGTGTAGGTGTCACTGAAACAGTTTTCTGTGATGAACTACTTTCCAGTAAGGGAGCAGGTACAGTTACCTCGTCAAGTTCTACTTTCCTCCCACTCACTTCTTTCGAGAGAAACTCCTTCTCTAGAAAGGATCCATTCTTAGCAACGAATGTTTTGCCTTCGGATCTGTGATAGAAGGTGTACCCAACAGTTTCCTTTGGGTATCCTATGAAGACACATTTCTCCGATTTGGGTTCGAGCTTATCAGGTTGAAGCTTTTTCACATAAGCATCGCAGCCCCAAACTTTAAGAAACGACAACTTTGGTTTCTTGCCAAACCACAGTTCATAAGGCGTCGTCTCAACGGATTTTGATGGTGCCCTATTTAACGTGAATGCAGCCGTCTCTAGAGCATAACCCCAAAACGATAGCGGTAAATCAGTAAGAGACATCATAGATCGCACCATATCTAGTAAAGTACGATTACGACGTTTAGACACACCATTACGCTGTGGTGTTCCGGGTGGCGTGAGTTGCGAAACTATTCCACAGTTTTTCAAATGTACACCAAACTCGTAACTCAAATATTCTCCTCCACGATCAGATCGTAGAAACTTTATTTTCTTGTTACGATGATTTTCAACTTCACTCTGAAATTCTTTGAACTTTTCAAATGTTTCAGACTTATGTTTCATTAAGTAGATATATCCATATCTGCTTAAATCATCTGTGAAGGTGAGAAAATAACGATATCCGCCACGAGCCTCAATATTCATCGGACCACATACATCGGTATGTATGATTTCCAACAAATCTGTTGCTGTCTCCATAGTACCGGAGAACGGTGTTTTAGTCATCTTGCCTATGAGGCACGGTTCGCAAGTACCAAGTGATTCATAATCAAGTGGTTCCAAAAGTCCATCACTATGGAGTTTCTTCATGCGCTTTACACCGATATGACCTAAACGACAGTGCCACAAATAGGTTGCACTTTCATTATCAACTCTGCATCTTTTGGCTTCAACATAATGTGTATTACTACTATCGAGATTCAATAAAAATAGACCACTCTTCAAGGGTGCATGACCATAAAAGATATTACTCATATAAATAGAACAACCATTATTCTCTGATTTAAATGAATAACCGTCTCGCATTAAACAAGATCCAGATATAATGTTCATGCTCAACGCTGGCACCAAATAACAATTATTTAGGTCTAATATTAATCCCGAAGGTAGATGTAGAGGTAACGTGCCGACCGCGATCACATTGACTTTGGAACCGTTTCCCACGCGCATCGTCACCTCGTCCTTTGCCAGTGCCCGCTTATTCCGTAGTCCCTGTTTCGAGTTGCAAATATTAGCAACAGAACCAGTATCAAATACCCAGGTGCTACTGCGAGCTCTAGTAAGGTACACATCAATAACATGTATATCACATATACCTTTGTTCACCTTGCCATCCTTCTTATCCGCCAAATACTTGGGGCAGTTCCGCTTCCAGTGACCAGTCTGCTTGCAGTAGAAGCACTCAGTTTCAGGCTTAGGTCCAGACTTGGGTTTCTTCTCCTGAGCAGCAACTTGCTTGCCGTTCTTCTTGAAGTTCCCCTTCTTCTTCCCTTTTCCCTTTTTCTTGAAACTAGTGGTCTTGTTAACCATCAACACTTGATGCTCCTTCTTGATTTCTACCTCCGCAGCTTTTAGCATTGCGAAGAGCTCGGGACTAGTCTTGTTCATCCCTTGCATATTATAGTTCATCACGAAGCTCTTGTAGCTTGGTGGCAGTGATTGGAGAATTCTGTCAATGACGCAATCATCCGGAAGATTAACTCCCAATTGAATCAAGTGATTATTATACCCAGACATTTTGAGTATATGCTCACTGACAGAACTGTTCTCCTCCATCTTGCAGCTATAGAACTTATTGGAGACTTCATATCTCTCAATCCGGGCATTTGCTTGAAATATTAACTTCAACTCCTGGAACATCTCATATGCTCCATGACGTTCAAAACGTCGTTGAAGTCCCGATTCTAAGCCGTAAAGCATGGCACACTGAACTATCGAGTAGTCATCAGCTTTGCTCTGCCAGACGTTCATAACATCTGGTGTTGCTCTAGCAGCAGGCCTGGCACCCAGCGGTGCTTCCAGGACGTAATTCTTCTGAGCAGCAATGAGGATAATCCTCAAGTTACGGACCCAGTCCGTGTAATTGCTACCATCATCTTTCAACTTTGCTTTCTCAAGGAACGCATTAAAATTCAACGGAACAACAGCACGAGCCATCTATCTACAATCAACATAAACAAGCAAGATACTATTAGGGACTAAGTTCATGATAAATTTAAGTTCAATTAATCATATTACTAAAGAACTCCCACTTAGATAGACATCCCTCTAATCTTCTAAGTGATTACGTGATCCAAATCAACTAAACCATAACCGATCATCACGTGAGATGGAGTAGTTTTCAATGGTGAACATCGTTTATGTTGATCATATCTACTATATGATTCACGCTCGACCTTTCGGTCTCCGTGTTCCGAGGCCATATCTGCATATGCTAGGCTCGTCAAGTTTAACCTGAGTATTCTGCTTGTGCAAAAACTGGCTTGCACCCGTTGTAGATGGACGTAGAGCTTATCACACCCGATCATCACGTGGTGTCTGGGCACGACGAACTTTGGCGCCGGTGCATACTCAGGGAGAACACTTCTTGATAATTTAGTGAGAGATCATCTTATAATGCTACCGTCAATCAAAGCAAGATAAGATGCATAAAAAGATAAACATCACATGTAATCAATATAAGTGATATGATATGGCCATCATTATCTTGTGCTTGTGATCTCCATCTCCGAAGCACCGTCATGATCACCATCGTCACCGGCGCGACACCTTGATCTCCATCGTAGCATCGTTGTCGTCTCGCCAATCTTATGCTTCCACGACTATCACTACCGTTTAGTAATAAAGTAAAGCATTACATCGCGATTGCATTGCATACAATAAAGCGACAACCATATGGCTCCTGCCAGTTGCCGATAACTCGGTTACAAAACATGATCATCTCATACAATAAAATTCAGCATCATGCCTTGACCATATCACATCACAACATGCCCTGCAAAAACAAGTTAGACGTCCTCTACTTTGTTGTTGCAAGTTTTACGTGGCTGCTACGGGCTTAAGTAAGAACCAATCTCACCTACGCATCAAAACCACAACGATAGTTTGTCAAATAGACTCCGTTTTAACCTTCGCAAGGACCGGGCGTAGCCATACTTGGTTCAACTAAAGTTGGAGAGATAGTCGCCCGCAAGCCATCTATGTGCAAAGCACGTCGAGGGAACCGGTCTCACGTAAGCGTACGCGTAAGGTTGGTCCGGGTCGTCTCGTCCAACAATACCGCCGAACCAAAGTATGACATGCTGGTAGGCAGTATGACTTGTATCGTCCACAACTCACTTGTGTTCTACTCGTGCATATAACATCAACATAAATAACCTAGGCTCGGATGCCACTGTAGGGTTTCGTAGTAATTTCAAAAAATTTCCTACGCACACGCAAGATCATGTGATGCATAGCAACGAGAGGGGAGAGTGTTGTCTACGTACCCAACGCAGACCGACTGCGGAAGCGCTGATACGACGTAGAGGAAGTAGTCGTACGTCTTCACGATCCAACCGATCAAGCACCGAAACTACGGCACCTCCGAGTTCGAGCACACGTTCAGCTCGATGACGATCCCCGGACTCCGATCCAGCAAAGTGTCGGGGAAGAGTTCCGTCAGCACGACGGCGTGGTGACGATCTTGATGAACTACAGCAGCAGGGCTTCGCCTAAACTCCGCTACAGTATTATCGAGGAATATGGTGGCAGGGGGCACCGCACACGGCTAAGGAATAGATCACGTGGATCAACTTGTGTGTTTCTGGGGTGCCTCTGCCTCAGTATATAAAGGAGCCAAGGGGGAGGGGGGCGCCGGCCAAGGAGGAGGGCGCAGGAGGAGTCCTACTCCTTCCGGGAGTAGGACTCCCCCCAATCCTATTCCAACTAGGACTCCCAAGGGGGAAAGAGAGAGAGGGGGGCCGGCCACCTTCTCCTAGTCCTAATAGGACTAGGGGAGGGGGGAGGTGCGCAGCCACCTTGGGCTGCCCCTTTCTCCTTTCCACTAAGGCCCATGAAGGCCCATATGGCTCCCGGGGGGTTCCGGTAACCTCCCGGTAACCCGGTAAAATCCCGATTTCACCCGGAACACTTCTGATATCCAAATATAGGCTTCCAATATATCAATCTTTACGTCTCGACCATTTCGAGACACCTCATCATGTCCGTGATCACATCCGGGACTCCGAACAACCTTCGGTACATCAAAATGCATAAACTCATAATATAACTGTCATCGTAACCTTAAGCGTGCGGACCCTACGGGTTCGAGAACAATGTAGACATGACCGAGACACGTCTCCGGTCAATAACCAATAGCGGGACCTGGATGCCCATATTGGCTCCTACATATTCTACGAAGATCTTTATCGGTCAGACCGCATAACAACATACGTTGTTCCCTTTGTCATCGGTATGTTACTTGCCCGAGATTCGATCGTCGGTATCCAATACCTAGTTCAATCTCGTTACCGGCAAGTCTCTTTACTCGTTCCGTAATACATCATCTCACAACTAACATATTAGTTGTAATGCTTGCAAGGCTTATGTGATGTGTATTACCGAGAGGGCCCAGAGATACCTCTCCGACAATCGGAGTGACAAATCCTAATCTCGAAATACGCCAACCCAACATCTACCTTTGGAGACACCTGTAATGCTCCTTTATAATCACCCAGTTACGTTGTGACGTTTGGTAGCACCCAAAGTGTTCCTCCGGCAAACGGGAGTTGCATAATCTCATAGTCATAGGAACATGTATATGTCATGAAGAAAGCAATAGCAACATACTAAACGATCGGGTGCTAAGCTAATGGAATGGGTCATGTCAATCAGATCATTCAACTAATGATGTGACCTCGTTAATCAAATAACAACTCATTGTTCATGGTCAGGAAACATAACCATCTTTGATTAACGAGCTAGTCAAGTAGAGGCATACTAGTGACACTTTGTTTGTCTATGTATTCACACATGTATTATGTTTCCAGTTAATACAATTCTAGCATGAATAATAAACATTTATCATGATTATAAGGAAATAAATAATAACTTTATTATTGCCTCTAGGGCATATTTCCTTCAATGAACGTCTGGCAGAGCAAAGCTAATGACTACTCGATAGTTCAGTGTGCCATGCTTTACGGCTTAGAACCGGGACTTCAATGATGTTTTAAACATCATGGAGCATATGAGATGTTCCAGGAGTTGAAGTTAAAATTTCAAGCAAATGCCCAGATTGAGAGATATGAAGTCTCCAATAAGTTCTACAACTGCAAGATGGAGGAGAATAGTTCTGTCAGTGAACATATACTCAGAATGTCTGGGTACCATAACCACTTGACTCAACTGAGAAAGTTAATCTTCCTGTTGATAGTGTCATTGACAGAGTTCTTCAATCACTGCCACCAAGCTACAAGAGCTTCGTGATGAACTATAATATGCAAGGGATGGATAAGACGATTCCCGAGCTCTTCGCAATGCTAAAAGCTGCGAAGGTAGAAATCAAGAAGGAGCATCAAGTGTTTATGGTCAACAAGACCACCAGTTTCAAGAAAAAGGATAAAGGGAAGAATAAAGGGAACTTCAATAAGAATGACAAACAAGTTGCTGCTCAAGAGAAGAAATCCAAGTCTGGACCTAAGCCTGAGACCGAGTGCTTCTACTGCAAAGGGACCGGTCACTGGAAGCGGAACCACCCCAAGTATTTGGCGGATAAGAAGGATGGCAAGGTGAACAAAGTTATATGTGATATACATGTTATTGATGTGTACCTTACTAAAGCAAGCAGTAGCACCTGGGTATTTGATACTGGTTCTGTTGCTAACATTTGCAACTCGAAACAGGGACTATGTATTAAGCGAAGATTGGCAAAGAACGAGGTGACGATGCGCGTGGGAAATGGTTCCAAAGTCGATGTGATCGCCGTCGGCACGCTACCTCTACATCTACCTTCGGGATTAGTTTTAGACCTGAATAATTGTTATTTGGTGCCAGCGTTGAGCATGAACATTATATCTGGATCTTGTTTGATGCGAGATTGTTATTCATTTAAATCAAAGAATAATGGTTGTTCTATTTATATGAGTAATATATTTTATAGTCATGCACCCTTGAAGAGTGGTCTATTTTTAATGAATCTCGATAGTAGTGAAACACATATTCATAATGTTGAAGCCAAAAGATGCGGAGTTGATAATGATAGCGCAACTTATTTGTGGCACTGCCGTTTAGGTCATATTGGTGTAAAGCGCATGAAGAAACTCCATTCTGATGGACTTTTGAATCACTTGATTATGAATCACTTGGTACTTGCGAACCATGCCTCATGGGAAAGATGACTAAAACGCCGTTCTTCGGAACTATGGAGCGAGCAACAAATTTGTTGGAAATCATACATACTGATGTATGTGGTCTGATTAATGTTGAGGCTCGCGGCGGGTATCGTTATTTTCTCACCTTCACAGATGATTTGAGCAGATATGGGTATATCTACTTGATGAAACATAAGTCTGAAACATTTGAAAAGTTCAAAGAATTTCAGAGTGAAGTGGAAAATCATTGTAACAAGAAAATAAAGTTTCTACGATTTGATCGCGGAGGAGAATATTTGAGTTACGAGTTTGGTCTTCATTTGAAACAATGCGGAATAGTTTCGCAACTCACGCCACCCAGAACACCATAGTGTAGGGGTGTATCCGAACGTCATAATCGTACTTTACTAGATATGGTGCGACTTATATGTCTCTTACTAATTTACCGCTATCATTTTGGGGTTATGCTTTAGAGACAACTGCATTCACGTTAAATAGGGCACCATCTAAATCCGTTGACACGACGCCTTATGAACTATGGTTTGGCAAGAAACCAAAGTTGTCGTTTCTTAAAGTTTGGGGCTGCGATGCTTATGTGAAAAAGCTTCAACCTGATAAGCTTGAACCCAAATCGGAGAAATGTGTCTTCATAGGATACCCAAAGGAGACTGTTGGGTACACCTTCTATCACAGATCCGAAGGCAAGACATTTGTTGCTAAGAATGGATCCTTTCTAGAGAGGGAGTTTCTCTCAAAAGAAGTGAGTGGAAGGAAAGTAGAACTTGATGAGGTAACTGTACCTGCTCCCTTATTGGAAAGTAGTACATCACAGAAACCGGTTCCTGTGACACCTACACCAATTAGTGAGGAAGCCAATGATGATGATCATGAAACTACAGATCAAGTTACTACCGAACCTCGTAGGTCAACCAGAGTAAGATCCGCACCAGAGTGCTATGGTAATCCTGTTCTGGAGGTCATGTTACTTGACCATGACGAACCTATGAACTATGAGGAAGCGATGATGAGCCCAGATTCCGCAAAATGGCTTGAGGACATGAAATCTGTGATGGGATCCACGTATGAGAACAAAGTGTGGACTTTGGTTGACTTGCCCGATGATCGGCAAGCCATAGAGAATAGATGGATCTTCAAGAAGAAGACTGACGCTGACGGTGACATTACTTTCTACAAAGTTCGACTTGTTGCGAAAGGTTTTCGACAAGTTCAAGGAGTTTACTACGATGAGACCTTCTCACCCGTAGCGATGCTTAAGTCCGTCTGAATCATGTTAGCAATTGCCGCATTTTATGACTATGAAATTTGGCAAATGGACGTAAAGACTGCATTCCTTAATGGATTTCTGGAAGAAGAGTTGTATATGATGCAACCTGAAGGTTTTATCGATCCGAAGGGTGCTAACAAAGTGTGCAAGCTCCAGCGATCCATTTATGGACTGGTGCAAGCCTCTCGGAGTTGGAATAAACGTTTTGATAGTGTGATCAAAGCATATGGTTTTATACAGACTTTTGGAGAAGCCTGTATTTATAAGAAAGTGAGTGGGAGCTCTATAGCATTTCTAATATTATATGCGGATAAGATATTGTTGATTGGAAATGATATAGAATTTCTAGATAGCATAAAATGATACTTGAATAAGAGTTTTTCAATGAAAGACCTCAGTGAAGCTGCTTATATATTGGGCATCAAGATCTATAGAGATAGATCAAGACACTTAATTGGACTTTCACAAAGCACATACCTTTATAAAGTTTTGAAAAAGTTCAAAATGGATCAAGCTAAGAAAGGGTTCTTGCCTGTGTTACAAGGTGTGAAGTTGAGTAAGACTCAATGCCCGACCACTGTAGAAGATAGAGAGAAAATGAAAAGTGTTCCCTATGCTTCAGCCATAGGCTCTATCATGTATGCAATGTTGTGTACCATACCTAATGTGTTCCTTGCTATTAGTTTAGCAGGGAGGTACCAAAGTAATCCAGGAGTGGATCACTGGACAGCGGTCAAGAACATCCTGAAATACCTGAAAAGGACTAAGGATATGTTTCTCGTTTATGGAGGTGACAAAGAGCTTGTCGTAAATGGTTACATCGATGCAAGCTTTGACACTGCTCCGGACGATTCTAAATCACAAACTGGATAAGTGTTTATATTGAACGGTGGAGCTGTCAGTTGGAGCAGTTCTAAACAAAGCGTCATGGCGGGATCTACGTGTGAAGCGGAGTACATAACTGCTTCGGAAGCAGCAAATGAAGGAGACTGGATGAAGGAGATCATATCCGATCTAGGTGCCATACCTAGTGCATCGGGTCCAATGTAAATATTTTGTTACAATACTGGTGCAATTGCCTTGGCAAAGGAATCCATATTTCACAACAGAACCAAACACATCAAGAGACGCTTCAATTCCATCCGCGATCAAGTCCAGGTGGGAGACATAGAGACTTGCAAGATACATACAGATCTGAATGTTGTAGACCCGTTGACTAAGCCTCTCTCACGAGCAAAACATGATCAGCACCAAGGCTTCATGGGTGTTAGAATCATTACTGTGTAATCTAGATTATTGACTCTAGTGCAAGTGGGAGACTGAAGGAAATATGCCCTAGAGGAAATAATAAAGTTATTATTTATTTTCTTATTTCATGATAAATGTTTATTATTCATTCTAGAATTGTATTAACCGGAAACATAATACATGTGTGAATACTGTTGGGGAACGTAGCATAAATTCAAAATTTTCCTACGTGTCACCAAGATCTATCTATGGAGTCATCTAGCAACGAGGGAGGAGTGGATCTACATACCCTTGTAGATCGCGCGCGGAAGCGTTCAAGAGAACGGGGTTGATGGAGTCGTACTCGTCGTGATCCAAATCACCGATGATCCTAGCGCCGAACGGACGGCACCTCCGCGTTCAACACACGTACGGAGCAGCGACGTCTCCTCCTTCTTGATCCAGCAAGGGGGGAGGAGAGGTTGATGGAGATCCAGCAGCACGACGGCGTGGTGGTGGAAGTAGCGGGATTCCAACAGGGCTTCGCCAAGCGCTGCGGGAGGAGGGAGATGTGTCATGGGAGGGAGAGGGAGGCGCCAGGGCTTAGGTTTTGCTGCCCTCCCTTCCCCCCCACTATATAGGGCCAAGGGAGAGGGGGGCGCAGCCTTTGGCCCTTCCTCCAAGGAAGGGTGCGGCCAGGGGAGGAGTCCCTCCTCCCCAAGGCACCTCGGAGGTGCCTTCCCCCTTTAGGACTCTTCCTTTCCCTCTTCTCTTGGCGCATGGGCCTCTTGGGGCTGGTGCCCTTGGCCCATATAGGCCAAGGCGCACCCCCTACAGCCCATGTGGCCCCCCGGGGCAGGTGGCCCCACCCGGTGGACCCCCGGGACCCTTCCGGTGGTCCCGGTACAATACCGGTGACCCCGAAACTTGTCCCGATGGCCGAAATAGCACTTCCTATATATAGTTCTTTACCTCCGGACCATTCCGGAACTCCTCGTGACGTCCGGGATCTCATCCGGGACTCCGAACAACTTTGGGGTTACCGCATACTAATATCTCTATAACCCTAGCGTCACCGAACCTTAAGTGTGTAGACCCTACGGGTTCGGGAGACATGCAGACATGACCGAGATGACTCTCCGGTCAATAACCAACAGCGGGATCTGGATACCCATGTTGGCTCCTACATGCTCCACGATGATCTCATCGGATGAACCACGATGTCAAGGACTTAATCAATCCCGTATACAATTCCCTTTGTCTAGCGGTACGATACTTGCCCGAGATTCGATCGTCGGTATCCCGATACCTTTGTTCAATCTCGTTACCGGCAAGTCTCTTTACTCATTCCGTAACACATCATCCCATGATCAACTCCTTGATCACATTGTGCACATTATGATGATGTCCTACCGAGTGGGCCCAGAGATACCTCTCCATCACACGGAGTGACAAATCCCAGTCTCGATTCGTGCCAACCCAACAGACACTTTCGGAGATACCTGTAGTGTACCTTTATAGCCACCCAGTTACGTTGTGACGTTTGGCACACCCAAAGCACTCCTACGGTATCCGGGAGTTGCACAATCTCATGGTCTAAGGAAATGATACTTGACATTAGAAAAGCTTTAGCATACGAACTACATGATCTTGTGCTAGGCTTAGGATTGGGTCTTTGTCCATCACATCATTCTCCTAATGATGTGATCCCGTTATCAATGACATCCAATGTCCATGGTCAGGAAACCGTAACCATCTATTGATCAACGAGCTAGTCAACTAGAGGCTTACTAGGGACATGGTGTTGTCTATGTATCCACACATGTATCTGAGTTTCCTATCAATACAATTCTAGCATGGATAATAAACGATTATCATGAACAAGGAAATATAATAATAACTAATTTATTATTGCCTCTAGGGCATATTTCCAACAGTCTCCCACTTGCACTAGAGTCAATAATCCAGTTCACATCGATATGTGATTAACACTCAAGGTCACATCCCCATGTGACTAACACCCAAAGAGTTTACTAGAGTCAATAATCTAGTTCACATTACCATGTGATTAACACTCGATGAGTTCTGGGTTTGAACATGTTATGCTTGTGAGAGATGTTATAGTCAACGGGTCTGAATCTTTCAGACCCGTATGTACTTCGCAAATCTCTATGTCATCTTGTAGATGCAGCTACTACGCTATATTTGGAGCCATTTCAAATAACTGTTCTACTTGGAGCTATTCTAAATTGTTGCTCCATTATACGTATCCGGTATCTCTACTCAGAGCTATCCGGATAGGTGTTAAGCTTGCATCGACGTAACTCTTTACGTCGAACTCTTTATCACCTACATAACCGAGAAACATATCCTTATTCCTCTAAGGATAATTTAGACCGCTATCTGGTGATTTACTCCTAGATTACCTTTGTACCCTCTTGCCAGATATGTGGCAAGGCACACATCAGGTGCGGTACTCAGCATGGCATACCGTATAGAGCCTATGACAAAAGCATAGGGGACGACATTCGTCCTTTCTCTTTCTTCTGCCATGGTCGAGCTTTAAGTCTTAACTTCATACCTTACAACTCAGGCAAGAACTCCTTCTTTGACTGATCCATCTTGAACACCTTCAAGATCATGTCAAGGTATGTGCTCATTTGAAAGTACCATTAAGCGTTTTTGATCTATCCTTATAGATCTTGATGCTCAATGTTCAAGTAGCTTAATCCAGGCTTTCCATTGAAAAACACTTTCCAAATAACCCTATATGCTTTCCAAAATTCTATGTCATTTCTGATTAACAACATGTCAAAAACATATATTCATCAGAAATTCTATAGTGCTCCCACTCACTTCTTTGGAAATACAAGTTTCTCATAAACTTTGTATACACCGAAAATCTTTGATCATCTCATCAAAGCATACATTCCAACTCCGAGATGCTTACTCCAGTCCTTAGAAGGATTGCTGGAGCTTTGCATACTTATTAGCATATTTCAGGATTGAAAAAACCTTCCGGTTGTATCACATACAACCTTTCCTCAAGAAAATCGTCGAGGAAACAATGGTTTTTGACATCCTATCTGCAAGATTTCATAAATAATGCAGTAATCGCTAATATAATTCCAACAGACTCTTAGCATTGCTACGAGTGAGAAAGTCTCATCATAGTCAACTCCTTGAACTTGTCGGAAAAAATCTTAACGACAAGTCGAGCTTTCTTAATGGTGATACTTACCATCATTGTCCGTCTTCCTTTTTAAAATCCATCTGTACTCAATAGCCTTACGACCATCGAGCCGTTCTGCCAAAGTCTTCACTTTGTTTTCATACATGGATCCTCTCTCGGATATTATGGCCTCGAGCCATTTATCGGAATCCGGGCCCACCATTGCTTCTCCCTAGCTCGTAGGTTCATTGTTGTCTAGTAACATGACTTCCAAGACATGATTACGTACCACTCTGAAGTAGTACGCATCCTTGTCATCCCACGAGGTTTGGTAGTGACTTGATCTGAAGTTTCATGATCACTATCATAAGCTTCCACTTCAATTGGTGTAGGTGCCACAGGAACAACTTCCTGTGCCCTGCCACACACTAGTTGAAGAGACGGTTCAACAACCTCATCAAGTCTCCACCATCCTCCCACTCAATTCTTTCGAGAGAAATTTTTCCTCGAGAAAGGACCCGATTCTAGAAACAATCCCTTATTGCTTTCGGATCTGAGACAGGAGGTATACCCAACTGTTTTGGGTGTCCTATGAAGATGCATTTATCTGCTTTGGGTTCGAGCTTATCAGCCTGAAACTTTTTTCACATAAGCGTCGCAGCCCCAAACTTTTAAGAAATGACAGCTTAGGTTTCTTTAAACCATAGTTCATACGGTGTCATCTCATCAGAATTACGTGGTGCCCTATTTAAAGTAAATGTGGTTGTCTCTAATGCCTAACCATAAACTATTGTGGTAATTCGATAAGAGACATCATGGTATGCATCATATCCAATAGGGTGCAGTTATGATGTTCGGACACACCATCACACTATGGTGTTCCAGGCTGTATTAGTTGTGAAACAATTTCCACAATGTCTTAATTCTGTGCCAAACTCGTAATTCAGATATTCATCTCTATGATCATATCATAGATATTTTATCCTCTTGTCACGACGATCTTTCAACTTCATCCTGAAATTACTTGAACCTTTCAATAATTCAGACTCGTGATTCATCAAGTAAATATACTCAACATCTACTCAAATCATCTGTGAAGTAAGAACATAACGATATCCACTACATGCCTGAGCACTCATTGGACTGCACACATCAAAATGTATTACTTCCAACAAGTTGCTTTCTAGTTCCATTTCACTGAAAACGAGGCTTTCAGTCATCTTGCCCATGTTGTATGATTTGCATGTCTCAAGTGATTCGAAATCAAGTGAGTCCAAACGGTCCATTTGCATGGAGTTTCTTCATGCATATACACCAATAGACATGGTTCGCATGTCTGAAACTTTTCAAAAATGAGTGAGCCCAAAGATCCATCAACATGGAGCTTCTTCATGCGTTTTATACCGATATGACTTAAGTGGCAGTGCCACAAGTAGGTGGTACTATCATTACTATCTTATATCTTTTGGCATGAACATGTGTATCACTATGATCGAGATTCAATGAACCATTCATTTTAGGTGCAAGACCATTGAAGGTATTATTCAAATAAACAGAGTAACCGTTATTCTCCTTAAATGAATAACCATATTGCGATAGACATAATCCAATCATGTCTATGCTCAACGCAAACACCAATCTCGATGGTAGAGGGAGCGTGCGATGCTTGATCATATCAACATTGGAAACACTTCCAACACATATCGTCAGCTCACCTTTAGCTAGTCTCCATTTATTCCGTAGCTTTTATTTCGAGTTACTAACACTTAGCAACCGAACCGGTATCTAATACCCTGGTGCTACTAGGAGTACTAGTAAAGTACACATCAACACAATGTATATCCAATATACTTCTATCGACCTTGCCAGCCTTCTCATCTACCAAGTATCTAGGGTAATTCTGCTCCAGTGGCTGTTCCCCTTATTACAGAAGCACTTAGTCTCGGGTTTGGGTTCAACCTTGGGTTTCTTCACTAGAGCAGCAGCTGAATTGCCGTTTCATGAAGTATCCCTTCGTGTCCTTGCCCTTCTTGAAACTAGTGGTTTCACCAACCATCAACAATTGATGCTCCTTCTTGATTTCTACTTTTGTGGTGTCAAACATCGCGAATAACTCAAGGATCATCATATATGTCCCTGATATATTATAGTTCATCACGAAGCTCTAGCAGCTTGGTGGTAATGACTTCGGAGAAACATCACTATCTCATCTGGAAGATCAACTCCCACTCGATTCAAGCGATTGTTGTACTCAGACAATCTGAGCACAAGTTCAACAATTGAGCTTTTCTCCCTTAGTTTGCAGGCTAAGAAAATCGTCGGAGGTCTTATACCTCTTGACGTGGGCACGAGCCTGAAATCCCAATTTCAGCCCTCGAAACATCTCATATGTTTCGCGACGTTTCAAAACGTCTTCGGTGCCTCAACTCTAAACCGTTTAACTGAACTATCACGTAGTTATCAAAATGTGTATGTCAGATGTTCGCAACATCCACAGACGACGTTTGAGGTTCAGCACACTGAGCGGTGCATTAAGGACATAAGCCTTCTATGAAGCAATGAGGACAATCCTCAGTTTATGGACCTAGTCCGCATAATTGCTACTATCAACTTTCAACTAAATTTTCTCTAGGAACATATCTAAACAGTAGAACTGAAGCGCGAGCTACGACATAATTTGCGAAGACCTTTTGACTATGTTCAGGATAATTAAGTTCATCTTATGAACTCCCACTCAGATAGACATCCCTCTAGTCATCTAAGTGATTACATGATCCGAGTCAACTAGGCCGTGTCCGATCATCACGTGAGACGGACTAGTCAACATCGGTGAACATCTTCATGTTGATCGTATCTTCTATACGACTCATGCTCGACCTTTCGGTCTCTTGTGTTCCGAGGCCATGTCTGTACATGCTAGGCTCGTCAAGTCAACCTAAGTGTTTCGCGTGTGTAAATCTGTCTTACACCCATTGTATGTGAACGTAAGAATCTATCACACCCGATCATCACGTGGTGCTTCGAAACGACGAACTTTCGCAACGGTGCACAGTTACGGGGAACACTTTCTTGAAATTTTAATGAGGGATCATCTTATTTACTACCGTCGTTCTAAGCAAATAAGATGCAAAAACATGATAAACATCACATGCAATCAAATAATAGTGACATGATATGGCCAATATCATATAGCTCCTTTGATCTCCATCTTGGGGCTCCATGATCATCTTGTCACCGGCATGACACCATGATCTCCATCATCATGATCTCCATCATCGTCTCTCCATGAAGTTGCCTTGCCAACTATTACTTCTACTACTACAGCTAACGGTTAGCAATAAAGTAAAGTAATTACATGACGTTTATGTTGACACGCTGGTCATAAATAAATTAAGACAACTCCTATGGCTCCTGCCGGTTGTCATACTCATCGACATGCAAGTCGTGATTCCTATTACAAGAACATGATCAATCTCATACATCACATATATCATTCATCTCATCCTTTTGGCCATATCACATCACATAGCATACCCTGCAAAAACAAGTCAGACGTCCTCTAATTGTTGTTTGCATGTTTTACGTGGCTGCTATGGGTTTCTAGCAAGAATGTTTTTTACCTACGCAAAGACCACAACGTGATATGACAATTGCTATTTAGCCTTCATAAGGACCCTTTTCATCGAATCCGATCCGACTAAAGTGGGAGAGACAGACACCCGCTAGCCACCTTATGCAACTAGTGTATGTCAGTCGGTGGAACCAGTCTCACGTAAGAGTACGTGTAAGGTCGGTCCGGGCCGCTTCATCCCACAATGCCGCCGAATCAAGATTGGACTAGTAACGGTAAGCATATTGAACAAAATCAACACCCACAACTACTTTGTGTTCTACTCGTGCATAGTAACTACGCATAGACCTAGCTCATGATGCCACTGTTGGGGAACGTAGCATAAATTCAAAATTTTCCTACGTGTCACCAAGATCTATCTATGGAGTCATCTAGCAACGAGGGAGGAGTGGATCTACATACCCTTGTAGATCGCGCGCGGAAGCGTTCAAGAGAACGGGGTTGATGGATTCATACTCGTCGTGATCCAAATCACCGATGATCCTAGCGCCGAACGGATGGCACCTCCGCGTTCAACACACGTACGGAGCAGCGATGTCTCCTCCTTCTTGATCCAGCAAGGGGGGAGGAGAGGTTGATGGAGATCCAGAAGCACGACGGCGTGGTGGTGGAAGTAGCGGGATTCCAACAGGGCTTCGCCAAGCGCTGCGGGAGGAGGGAGATGTGTCATGGGAGGGAGAGGGAGGCGCCAGGGCTTAGGTTTTGCTGCCCTCCCTTACCCCCCACTATATATAGGGCCAAGGGAGAGGGGGGGGGCGCAGCCTTTGGCCCTTCCTCCAAGGAAGGGTGCGGCCAGGGGAGGAGTCCCTCCTCCCCAAGGCACCTCGGAGGTGCCTTCCCCCTTTAGGACTCTTCCTTTCCCTCTTCTCTTGGCGCATGGGCCTCTTGGGGCTGGTGCCCTTGGCCCATATAGGCCAAGGCGCACCCCCTACAGCCCATGTGGCCCCCCGGGGCAGGTGGCCCCACCCGATGGACCCCCGGGACCCTTCCGGTGGTCCCGGTACAATACCGGTGACCCCGAAACTTGTCCCGATGGCCGAAATAGCACTTCCTATATATAATTCTTTACCTCCGGACCATTCCGGAACTCCTCGTGACGTCCGGGATCTCATCCGGGACTCCGAACAACTTTCGGGTTACCGCATACTAATATCTCTATAACCCTAGCGTCACCGAACCTTAAGTGTGTAGACCCTACGGGTTCGGGAGACATGCAGACATGACCGAGATGACTCTCCGGTCAATAACCAACAGCGGGATCTGGATACCCATGTTGGCTCCTACATGCTCCATGATGATCTCATCGGATGAACCACGATGTCAAGGACTTAATCAATCCCGTATACAATTCCCTTTGTCTAGCGGTACGATACTAGCCTGAGATTCGATCGTCGATATCCCGATACCTTTGTTCAATCTCGTTACCGGCAAGTCTCTTTACTCGTTCCGTAACACATCATCCCATGATCAACTCCTTGATCACATTGTGCACATTATGATGATGTCCTACCGAGTGGGCCCAGAGATACCTCTCCGTCACATGGAGTGACAAATCCCAGTCTCGATTCGTGCCAACCCAACAGACACTTTCGGAGATACCTGTAGTGTACCTTTATAGCCACCCAGTTATGTTGTGACGTTTGGCACACCCAAAGCACTCCTACGGTATTCGGGAGTTGCACAATCTCATGGTCTAAGGAAATGATACTTGACATTAGAAAAGCTTTAGCATACGAACTACATGATCTTGTGCTAGGCTTAGGATTGGGTCTTTGTCCATCACATCATTCTCCTAATGATGTGATCCCGTTATCAATGACATCCAATGTCCATGGTCAGGAAACCGTAACCATCTATTGATCAACGAGCTAGTCAACTAGAGGCTTACTAGGGACATGGTGTTGTCTATGTATCCACACATGTATCTGAGTTTCCTATTAATACAATTCTAGCATGGATAATAAACGATTATCATGAACAAGGAAATATAATAATAACTAATTTATTATTGCCTCTAGGGCATATTTCCAACAAATACGTAGACACACAAAGTGTCACTAGTATGCTTGTACTTGACTAGCTCGTTAATCAAAGATGGTTATGTTTTCTAACCATAGACATGAGTTGTCATTTGATAAACGGGATCACATCACTAGGAGAATGATGTGATTGACTTGACCCATTCTTTTAGCTTAGCACTTGATCGTTTTAGTTTAATACTATTGCTTTCTTCATGACTTATACATGTTCCTATGACTATGATATTATGCAACTCCTGATTACCGGAGGAA
Source organism: Triticum urartu (assembly GCF_056163025.1). NCBI lineage: Eukaryota > Viridiplantae > Streptophyta > Magnoliopsida > Poales > Poaceae > Triticum > Triticum urartu. The sequence goes on from NC_141874.1 coordinate 176,442,928, forward strand.
CACTTTGTGTGCTACCAAATGTCACGACGTAACTGGGTGATTATAAAGGTGCTCTACAGGTGTCTACGATGGTACTTGTTGAGTTGGCATAGATCGAGATTAGGATTTGTCACTCCGATTGTCGGAGAGTTATCTCTGGGCCCTCTCGCTATTGCACATCACTATAAGCCTTGCAAGAAAAGCAACTAATGAGTTAGTTGGGCCTTGCTGGAGGAGTTTTATTCAAAGCAAACTATCAAGGGTTTCCCATAACACCCAACCGCGTAAGGAACACAAAATCAAGGAACATAACACCGGTATGACGGAAACTAGGGCGGCAAGAGTGGAACAAAACACCAGGCATAAGGCCAAGCCTTCCACCCTTTACCAAGTATATAGATGCATTAAAGTAAATAAGATATAATAATGATATCCCAACAATATCCATGTTCCAACATGGAACAAACTGCATCTTCACCTGCAACTAGCAATGCTATAAGAGGGGCTGAGCAAAGCGGTAACATAGCCAAACAACGGTTTGTTAGGAAAGGTGGGTTAGAGGCTTGACATGGAAATATGGGAGGCATGATATAGCAAGTGTTAGGTAACGCGACATAGCAATAGAGCGAAGAACTAAGCAAGCAAAGTGATTTCGAGGGTATGGTCATCTTGCCTGCAAAGTTCTCAGAGTTGACGAAAGCTTGATCCTCGAAAGGTACTCAACAGGTTCCTCGATCACGTACTCGTCTCCCGGCTCTACCCAAAGCAAGAACACAAGCAAAGGACCAACAATCAATCACGATGCAATGCGCAAGCAACATGATGCAAAACATGGCATGATATGCGAGATGTGATATGTAATGCATATGCGGGCTCCGGAAAGGAAAGATTGATCAAGACATCAACTTGGCAAACCAAATATGACGCTGGGAAAGATGAGACGATTCCGGTCGAAAACGATATAAAGATCACCGGAATCGGATGCATGGTTTGCAAATGGCAAGCAAAACAAGAATGGCACAATTCTGCGATTAACAGCACGATGCCATCTAGAATGCCACAAGAAACTAAGCTACTGCACTCCAACATAACAACAAATAACATGGTAGTGATCTACTCAAGTTGCTTGACAAAAGATGAACACTGAGCTACGACTAAAACACACAAGAGCAGGTTCAAACAAGCATGGCAAAAGTGCAAAAGATATCAGCATTACAGACTTAGTGAAAATACTAACATGTCAGGAATTAACAACAGGAAGCAATGTTTAGAGCAAGCAAACAACATGCTACAGGAACTTATAATAGCAAACAAAGGCATGGCATGAATCTACTAAATGCATAGATCAAAAGTCCCTTACTGGCCATGAGCCAAAAAGGCACAGAAGATATGATGGCACCCATGTAAACATAGCAAGCTTTATTAACAGTTTCAGACTTAGCAGAAAACTGAGCATGGCATAAACAGAATTATAAAGGCATCTTTGCGAGCTCGATTCACTCATCACAAGGCATTGCATGACAAGACAAACATAGTATCAGCAAGAATACATGTTCATGAAGCTAACCATGGTAAGAGCAAGTTCATAGCATGCATCGATCAACTACAACAACCATGGCAAGATTGATTAACATGTAAACAATCTGCCAGAAACATTTTATACCAAAAGTAGAGCAAGATTAAGACATGCTAGGGCACTCCATAATTGCAAATAGGGGCATGGATGGATAGAGAACAACCATATGTCCAAAACATCCTTACTGAAGCAACTCAAAACAAGCATGGATCCTACTGTAGCATCATGTTTACATGGCATACAAATAACAGCAGGACAATGACTTAGTAAAATCCTAAGTCCCTGAAATCAGCAATACCACGAAGGCTACTTTGCATGCTTGTGCTAGTCACCACAAAGATCACAAAAATACATGGCAAGCACCCATGTAAAGATGGCATGGCATAGATCCAAACACATGTAGAGCTCATGCCCATATGCAGCACACAACAAATGTAGCAAAAATGATAAATCCTCATACTCTGATAAGAATCAGCACCTAACAATTTATAGCACTCTTGTATCAACGATTTGGGCATCAAGATGGACTCAAACAAGCATGCCACAATGGAATGAAAAGAAGAGCATCTCCTAATGAACATTTTGACATATGATACACTCCAATCGGACACCCATGCACAAAGTTACAGTAGTTCAAACATGAGTACAAGATGTAGAAAACTCAGGACTTAGCAGAAATTACAGTGAGCGACAACTAGATAAAATGCGCATGGGCGGGCTTTAGAGGGGTAGCTCACCATGGGCCTGGCCCAGGTCGACCGCGAGGAGGAGGCAGGCCGGCGCTGAGGCTGGCTGGGCCTTGGAGCTGGACCTCGGACATGGCGCGGCCCACGTGGCATCGATGTCATCCCCGACCGCGGGGCAGGGCGACGACGGTGGCCCCTGGCGCAACTCCGGCGAGGCTCCCGGGCGCGCGGGACGGGCGGGCGACGACGAAGGAGCTCGGCAGGGCGGCGCGGGACCGAGATCCACTGGATCCGAAGCGGAGCAGCGAGGGAGGTGAGGCAGGGCGAGGTGGAGGCATTACTCCAGCGAGAGGCAGGTGGTTTCGCGGCGGAGGAGCAAGGGCGCGGGGGGGGCGCAGTCGGTCGGAGGCGCGCACGGTGGCGGCGGTGGAAGCAGGCGGTTGGCGGCGGCGCTTGGTGGAGGCGGCCGTCGCTAGGCGACGGTGGAGTTCGCCGGGCGGAGAAGCGGGCGGCGAGGCGGCAAAGCAACAGCCGGCGGTGACGTGGTAGGGCGGCGGGGATGCGGGCTCCATCGGGCCTGGTTTGGCCCGGCGCGGGCCGGATCTGGATTCCGGTGAACTGTAGGAGGTGGAGAGACCGGGTGGACACGTGACGACGCCTGAGTGGGTGCGAGAGGCGACGGAGCTGACGTGGCATGCTCGGATTGGCCAGAGCGATGTGGCGGCGACGGTGGACGCGTCAGACGGCGGACGAACATGTCCGGTGGCACGGGGAGGAGTGGATCTAGGGTTTGCACCGCGAATTTTTGGAGGGAGACACATATTTATAGGCAGGAGGAGGTAGGAATGTCCAAATGAGGTGTAGTTTTCGACCACGCGACCGTGATCCGACGACGGAGGACATGGGAGTGGTTTGGATGGGTTATTGGGCCGTTTTGGAGGGGTGTTGGGCTGCAACACACACGAGGCCTTTGCGGTTCCCCGGTTAACCGTTGGAGTATCAACGGACTCCAAATGGCACGAAATTTGACAGACGGTCTACCGGTGGTGTACCAAGGCCGCTTGGCAAATCTCGGTCCATCCCGAGAACGTTCAACACCCGCTCACGAAAAGAGACAAAAGGGGTACGCCGGTGCAAGTAGGAGTGTTGGATTGCAAAACGGACAACGGGGAAAATGCTCGGATGCATGAGACGAACACGAATGCAAATGCGATGCACATGATGATATGTGTAACGCCCTTGATGCGGCTATATCTCCCACGTGTCGAAGCACGACTTAGAGGCATAACCGCATTGAAAGCAATGTCGCAAGTGAGGTAATCTTTGCAAACAACCCATGTAATACAATAGGGGAAAAGATACATAGTTGGCTTACAATCGCCACTTCACACAAATACATGAATAAAGCATTACATCAACCAGATACAATCAAGGTCCTACTACGGAACCAAAATAAAAGAAGACTACCCCAAAAGCTACACAGATCCCCGATCGTCCCGACTGGGCTCCACTACTGATCAACTGAAACGGAACAACATAACAGACACGATCTTCATCGAGCTCCTCCTTGAGCTCGGTTGCGTCACCTGCACGGTATCATCGGCACCTGCAAGCTGGTTTTGGAAGTATCTGTGAGTCACGGGGACTCAGCAATCTCACACCCTCGCGATCAAGACTATTTAAGCTTATGGGTAAGGTAAAAGGTATGAGGTGGAGCTGCAGCAAGCGACTAACATATATGGTGGCTAACTTATTCGCAAAAGAGAGCGAGAAGAGAAGGCAAAAGCACGATCGAGAAACTATGATCAAGAAGTGATCCTAGAACAACCTACGTCAAGCATAACTCCAACACCGTGTTCACTTCCCGGACTCCGCCGGAAAGAGACCATCACGGTTACACACGCGGTTGATGTATTTTAATTAAGATCAACTTCAGGTTTTCTACAACAGGACATTAACAAATTCCCATCTGCCCATAACCGCGGGCACGACTTTAGAAAGTTCAATTCCCTGCAGGGGTGTCCCAACTTAGCCCATCACAAGCTCTCGTGGTCAACGAAGGATATTCCTTCTAGCAGGAAGACCCGATCAGGCTCGGAATCCCGGTTACAAGACATTTCGACAATGGTAAAACAAGTCCAGCAACACCGCCCGAATGTGCCGACAAATCCCAATAGGAGCTGCACATATCTCGTTCTTGGGGCACACTCAGATGAGACATCCTACGAGTAAAACCAACCCTCAAGTTCCCCCGAGGTGGCCCCGCAGTCTACTCGGTCGGACCAACACTCAGAGGAGCACTGGCCCGGGGGGGTTAAAATAATGATGACCCTCGAGAGAGTGACTCCCAAGGGAAAAGAAAAGGCTAAGTGGCGAATGGTAAAACCAATGTTGGGCATTGATGGAGGAGTTTTATTCAAGGCGAACTGTCAAGGGGTTCCCATTATAACCCAACCGCGTAAGGAACGCAAAATCCAGGAACATAACACCGATATGACGGAAACTAGGGCGGCAAGAGTGGAACAAAACACCAGGCATAAGGCCGAGCCTTCCACCCTTTACCAAGTATATAGATGCATTAATTAAATAAAATATATTGTGATATCCCAACAAGTAAACATGTTCCAACAAGGAACAACATCTCCATGTTCCAACAAGGAACAAACTTCAATCTTCACCTGCAACTAACAACGCTATAAGAGGGGCTGAGCAAAGTGGTAACATAGCCAAACAATGGTTTGCTAGGACAAGGTGGGTTAGAGGCTTGGTTCAACAATATGGGAGGCATGATAAGCAAGTGGTAGGTATCGCAGCATAGGCATAGCAAAAGAGCGAGCAACTAGCAAGCAAAGATAGAAGTGATTTCGAGGGTATGATCATCTTGCCTGAAATCCCGCAAGGAAGAAGAACGAGTCCATGAAGAAGACAAACGGACGTAGTCGAACGGGTCCTCACAAACGCGACATTATCGGAACCAACCCGAAGAAACCACATCGGAAAGAAGAAAACAACATAGTAAACAACCACCACATAGACATGGCATGATGCACAAACAAGTATGATGCATGTCTGGTTTAAAGAGGCAAGGCATGGCAAAATGCACAAGCAATTCTACATATTAAGTGGAGCTCAATATGCAACGAGTTGCATATTAACGAAACACCACGACAAGTTATTTAGTTCAATCTTGTTTATGTACCCAACAATATTAAATGTTGATTAACATGGCAAGGGGTGAAGCAAATGAAAACTACCTATCTAGGCAAGTTTAAATGAGGCCGGAACAACAAACAACAAGTTCGGTAAAACCCCATATGCATATTTTAAGGTTTGGTGCTGTTCTTCCCTAAACATAATTTTAGAGTTATTAAACATGCAAAATAAAGCCACCATGTTAAACTAGGCATTTTTCTACCCCATTTACATATAAAGTTTATTAAATTTGGAGTTACGGTTATATAGTTATGAATTAAAACATTTTAACATGGCAATAGGCAAAGTATATGCAAACATCATTTTAAACATAGATGAAAATTGAATATTATTAAACTAGACAAAATTCTAAGCAACTTTCATATATAATTTATTTAGATCCGATGCACGGTTGCGAAGTTATTAAATGCATGAAGGCTGAGGGTTTTTCTGCAAAACAGGTAAACTCTGGATAAAAGACAAAATCGCAGACATAGAAAAAAAACTACATTGGGCCAAATCTGCAGCCTGTCCCAACAGTTGCAGGGGTGCTAGAGGCTCACCATGGGCCTCGGGCCATTCGGTGGAGGAGGGAGACCCGCAGGGCGCGCAGCTGGGCCTGCGGTCAACGCGTCGAGTGGAGCGGGCGCGCTGCTCTGTTCGTCTCTAAAGAAGAACGGCAATGCCAGGTTCAGAGCGACAAACTTGGCGGCGGGAACGGCTGGGAGCAGAGCTCCGGCGAGCGGGCGAAGGGGCAGCGAGGTACAGGGCGTTCGGATCTAGCTGGAAACGGGTCTTGGACGCTGAGAAGAACCCGATCCGGCGGCCGACGCCTTTCTCTGAAGAAGAAAGCAGCCATGGCGCGGGGGCTTCAGGCCGGCGACGGGAAGTAGGGAGACAACGGCTTGGGACAGAGGGCCCGGTTGAGGACGACGCAGTGAAACGGGACGACCATGGGCTCCTCCAGGCGGCGGCTTGCTTGCTCCGGTGAGGCGATTGCAAGCGAGGAGAGTTGAGGCGGCCGGCGAGGGTCTTCGGTTCGGTGGTGCTGACCTTGCAGAAGAAACAGGGCGACCACGCAATTAGCAGCAGCAGTCGGAGAAGAACCGCGAGAAACAGGGAGGAGGCGCGGCGAGGAGGACCTGCGGGTCGGAGCGGCTTGACGGCGGGGAAAACGATCGGAGGCGAGCGGCGTTCTGGCGCGGTGCCACGCACGAAAGAGGGCACCGATCAGGGGCAATCAACGGGTGCGACGAGAGTTCGAGGCAGTGGCGACTCGATGGCGGCGCTGTAGCTTCGAGGCGTCGGAGCTCCCTGTACGAGCAGACAGAGGGAGAGAGATGTGAGGGAGGGAAGAAGAATGGAAGAAGGGAGAAGAGATGGACGCGAGGCACTCATCTCCGGCACGGCGGCGGCGAAGCGAGGTGGTCGAGGAGGACGGCTGGCGTCCTGTTCTCAAAGTGAAGCAGAGGAGGCCGGAAGTGCTGGTGGAAACAGCGCTGGATTCCGGCGACGAGGCAGGGCTCGGTGAGGAGCCGAGGAGTGCGCTGGTTCGGGAGCAAGCTCTTCTCGCTCGGGCCTTCGATCAAGAACGGGCAGGAAGGCAGAGGGGGGGTGAATCGAGGGGAGACCTTGGGTGGCGTTCGACTGGTGGGATTGGATCGGGGGGGAAAGAGGGGATCCCGAGGAAGAAAAGGTAGGTGGGTGGCGGCGGCTGGGAGGATGGGACATCTCCCTAATTTTTAGGGTTGGTCTCTTATATAGCAAAATAAATTTAGGAAGGGGCTAGAATGACCCTCTGATTTAGATCAGACGCTCGAGATAAATAGGGTGGGCGAGTCCAACAAATAAACGAAGACGAAATAGGGATGTTGGATGACGACCCGGACTCAACGGTCACGAGTGTCCGGTCGGGTTCGGGGAAGTTTTTGGACGCGCGAGGGGGGTCTGAGAACTGTGCAGAGAGGGGTTCCGACAAAAGGCCACGGAGGCAGGGGGTTAGGATGGGTTTCGGAGCCTTTGATCGCGACCGATGGATCCGATCGAGAGGGGGAATAGGTAGGCCTAGGTGGGATGGTTGTGACTGTGTAGAAGGCCGAGGGCTGCGGGAGAGAATAGAGAGAGAGACCCGGCAACAGTTTTCGGAGAACGAAAACGTCCGACGTTAGGCCGGCTATACTGCCGCTATAGTTATCCGTTGGGGCGTCAAATGGACTCCGAACGCGATGAAACTTGGCAAGCGGCCTACTGACAACAAAACAACACCGCTCGCCAACTTTCATCCCATTCCGAGAATATTTTACGGCCACTTATAAAATAATATTTCGGACGTGCCGTGGGCGCTGCAAGTGTGGCTGGGCTCGGAACGGACAACGGATGTAACTGGGGAACCCAGACGGATGCAAGTTTTGAAAACATGATGATACAATGCGGATGATGACATGGCAAGATGAAACACGCAAGCAAATGACAAGGCAACAACAACGAATAACTGGAGGACAACTGGCACATCGGTCTCGGGGCGTTACAACATGATATGAAATGCATGACATGAACAAAAGCAAAACAAAGGAAAAAACCCAACCACGAAGGGAATCTCATATCTCATCTCCGGAAAACGCAAGAGTCGGAGTTACAAATATGGAAAGTTGTATCTGGGGCGTTACAGCAGCGCCCCCCTCCATAGTTTACTCCTTCGATCATATTGTCATAGTGCTTAGGCGAAGCCCTACGCGGATCACTTCACCATCACCGTCACCACGCCGTCGTGCTGACGAAACTCTCCCTCAAAACTTTGCTGGATCAAAAGTTCGAGGGATGTCATCGAGCTGAACGTGTGCAGCACTCGGAGGTGTCGTAGGTTCGATGCTTGATCGGTCACAAACTCTCCCTTATTAATTCTTTCATGGGTTGCATCATTGACCAATGCTATGTTTGTCAATCTCTAATAAAATTTTCTACTTATACTTTTCCTTGTGTGGTGCCATCACCTACCATTAGATTAGCATATGATCTTTTTCATTTATTTCCTTTATTTTTATTGCAACATGAAAGTAAAGAAAGCAAGAACTCAAACTAAAATTTATTATATATCTCGTACACGATTACAAGGTTAGATCACTAAGAAAACTCTCAAAAAGAAAGGATCGAACTAATTATTCATATAAAGCAAAATATCGAACTAAAATAAGTAAAGGCAAAAGATTGTGGGGTTGATACGATACCAGGGCACCTCCCCCAAGCTTGGCGGAAGCCCAGGGGAGTGCCCATACCTGATACTCAATTTTCTTTTGGTGATGAAGAAGAAGGTGGTGGTGAAGTGGTAGAAGCGACCTTGTCCTCGGGTTTCCATGGCAGGGCCTCACCATTATAAGAGGAGGAGTGAGTCTCACGGGTCCTGCAACTGGCAGCCAAACTCATACCTTTAAACCTCGCCTCGTATTCAAATACTTGGTTTTGGAGGTCGTAGATCTGGCTTTGGAGGAAGTTGATTTGCTCGTTGAAGGTGAAGTCGATGTCTTTCATGGACTTGCCATCCACCTTGAGATCACGGGTGTAGTCCGCGATCATGAGGTGATTGGCATTGAGTCCGCGTTCCACCATCCCCTTGCACCGGAATACCTCCTGCTCCATAGCTTCAAGCTTGGCCTCCATGGTTCCCGTCCCCTTGGGACCTTGCACATCGCGGATGTGAAGCACCCCCTCATGCATCTGGATAGACTGAGGGTGTTGCATCACCTCCCGCAGATATGGGTTGACGACGTTCTCGAAGAACTTGTCCTTGGAGGAGCGTGAAGCGGCCATGGTAGATTGGATCTGTGGTTGATACGTCTCCGTCGTATCTACTTTTCCAAACACTTTTGCCCTTGTTTTGGACTCTAACTTGCATGATTTGAATGGAACTAACCTGGACTGACGTTGTTTTCAGCAGAATTGCCATGGTGTCATTTATGTGTAGAAACAAAAGTTCTCGGAATGACCTGAAACTCCACGGAGCGTCTTTTTGGAAATAATAAAAAATACTGGCAAAAGATCAAGACTAGGGGGCCCACAGCCTAGCCACGAGGGTGGGGGGCACGCCTGCACCCCTGGGCGCGCTCCCCTACCTCGTGGGCCCCCTAGAGCTCCTCCGACCTCAACCCCAACTCTATATATTCACTTTCGGGGAGAAAAAAATAAAGGAGAAGGATTCATCGCGTTTTACGATACGGAGCCGCCGCCAAGCCCTAAAACCTCTCGGGAGGGCTGATCTGGAGTTCGTTCGGGGCTCCGGAGAGGGGAATCCGTCGCCATCGTCATCATCAACCATCCTCCATCACCAATTTCATGATGCTCACCGCCATGCGTGAGTAATTCCATCGTAGGCTTGCTGGACGGTGATGGGTTGGATGAGATTTATCATGTAATTGAGTTAGTTTTGTTAGGGTTTGATCCCTAGTATCCACTATGGTCTGAGATTGATGTTGCTATGACTTTGCTATGCTTAATGCTTGTCACTAGGGCCCGAGTGCCATGATTTTAGATCTGAACCTATTATGTTTTCATCAATATACGAGAGTTCTTGATCCTATCTTGCAAGTCTATAGTCACCTACTATGTGTTATGATCCGGCAACCCCGAAGTGACAATAATCGGGACCACTCCCGGTGATGACCGTAGTTTGAGGAGTTCATGTATTCACTATGTGTTAATGCTTTGGTCCGGTACTCTATTAAAAGGAGGCCTTAATATCCCTTAGTTTCCGCTAGGACCCCGCTGCCACGGGAGGGTAGGACAAAAGATGTCATGCAAGTTCTTTTCCATAAGCACATATGACTATATTCGGAATACATGCCTACATTATATTGATGAATTGGAGCTAGTTCTGTGTCACCCTAGGTTATGACTGTTACATGATGAAACGCATTCGGCATAATTCTCTATCACCGATCCATTGCCTACGAGCTTTCCATATATTGTTCTATGCTTATTTACTTTTTCGTTGCTATTGTTACAATCACTACAAAATACCAAAAACATTACTTTTGCTATCATTACCTTTTGCTACCGTTACCACTACTATCATATTACCTTGATACTAAATACCTTGCTGGAGATATTAAGTTTCCAGGTGTGGTTGAATTGACAACTCAGCTGCTAATACTTGAGAATATTATTTGGCTCCCCTTGTGTCGAATCAATAAATTTGGGTTGAATACTCTACCCTCGAAAACTGTTGCGATCCCCTATACTTGTGGGTTATCAAGACTATTTTCTGGCGCCATTGCCGGGGAGCATAGCTCTATTCTTTGAGTCACTTGGGATTTATATCTGCTTATCATTATGAAGAACTTGAAAGATCGAAGAACCAAGATTTATCCCTCAACCACGAGGGGGGTAAGGAACTGCCATCTAGCTCTGCACTTGATTCACCTTCTATTTTGAGTAAGCTTGCGACACCTAAACCTGCTTCCGCTATTCATTCTGATATGTCACATGTTATTGATGATGCTACTTCTACTATGCATGATACTTATGATGAAACTACTTCTATGCTTGATACTACTGTGCCACTTGGAGAATTTCTTGATGAACAACTTGCTAGGGTTAGAGAGAATAAAATTATTGAAACTGATAATATTGATGAAAGTGATGATGAAGACTCTCCCCCTAATAAATATGAATTGCCTATTGTTCCTGAGGGTTATGTTCTGGATGAAGAATCTGCTAGAGCTATTCTTGCTTGCAATGATAGATATGATCTAAAGAGGTTATTAGCTAAATGGAAGCAACAATCCCTTAATGCTAGAATGAAACCTGACCCTACTTTTGCTACTTCACCTATCTATGTTACTGATAAGGATTACGAATTCTCTGTTGATCCTGATATAATTACTTTGGTTGAATCTGACCCTTTTTATGGCTATGAATCTGAAACTGTTGTGGCACATCTTACTAAATTAAATGATATAGCTACCCTGTTCACTAATGATGAGAGAACTCGCTACTTTTATATCCTTAAAATATTTCCGTTCTCATTAAAGGGTGATGCTAAGATATGGTTTAATTCTCTTGATCTTAGTTGTGTGCGTAGTCCCCAGGATATGATTTAGTACTTCTCTGCTAAATATTTCCCTGCTCATAAGAAACAAGCTGCTTTAAGGGATATATATAATTTTGTGCAAATTGAAGAAGAGAGTCTCCCACAAGTTTGGGGGAGGCTTCTCCAATTACTTAATGCTTTGCCTGATCATCCTCTTAAGAAAAATGAAATACTTGATATCTTTTATAATGGACTAACCGATGCTTCCAGAGATTACCTGGATAGTTGTGTTGGTTTTGTTTTCAGGGAAAGAACACCGGATGAAGCTGAAATTCTATTGAATAATATGTTGACAAATGAAAATAATTGGACACTTCCTGAGCCAGCTCCTGAGCCTATTCTTAAACCAACTCTGAAGAAAAGGGGTGTTCTATTTCTCAGTCCTGAAGATATGCAAGAGGCAAAGAAATCCATGAAAGAAAAGGGTATTAAAGCTGAAGATGTTAAGAATTTATCTCCTATTGAAGAAATACATGGTCTTAATTTACCGCCTACTGAGGAAATACATGGTCTTGATAACCCGACACAAGTAGTAAAGGTAAATTCTCTCTATAGATATGATAAAGCTGAAATCCCATTTACTAAGTTTGCTAGCCCATGCTTAGATGAGTTTGATAAATTTATGGCTAAGCAAGAAGACTTTAATGCTTATTTTGGTAGAGAATTAAAATGTAGTGCTGATATGCTTGAACACTTGGGTGATTATATGGCTAATGTCAAAGGTGAACTTAAACTTATTAGTAAACATGCTTCTATGGTTACCACTCAAATAGAACAAGTACTTAAAGCTCAAAATGATTTGCTCAATGAATTGAATAGTAAGAATAATGACTATGTTGTTAGAGTGGCTACTAGAACTAGTAAAATGACTCAGGAACCTTTGTATCCTGAAGGCCACCCTAAGAGAATTGAGCAAGATACTTAGAGAAATAATATAGATGCACCTAGTCCTTTTAAAAGGAAGAAAAAGAAGAATGATAGGACTTTACATGCTTCTAGAGAACCTATCGCTGAAACACCCGAGAATCCAAATGATATTTTTATTTCTGATGCTGAAACACAATCTGGTAATGAACCTAAAACTAGTGATAATGTTAATGATAATGTTCATGTTGATGCTCAACCTAGCAATGATAATGATATAGAAATTGAACCTGCTGTTGATCTTGATAACCCACAATCAAAGAATCAACGTTATGATAAGAGAGACTTTGTTGCTAGGAAACATGGTAGAGAAAGAGAACCATGGGTTCAGAAACCCATGCCTTTTCCTCCCAAACCATCCAAGAAAAAGGATGATGAGGATTTTGAGCGCTTTGCTGAAATGATTAGACCTATCTTTTTGCGTATGTGATTAACTGATATGCTTAGAATGAACCCTTATGCTAAGTACATGAAAGAAATTGTTACTAATAAAAGAAAAATACCGGAAGCTGAAATCTCCACCATGCTTGCTAATTATACTTTTAAGGGTGGAATACCAAAGAAACTTGGAGATCCAGGAGTACCCACTATACCATACTCCACTAAAAGAAACTATGTTAAAACTGCTTTATGTGATCTTGGAGCCGGTGTTAGTGTTATGCCTCTCTCTTTATATCATAGACTTAATTTGAATAAGTTGACACCTACTAAAATATCTTTGCAAATGGCTGATAAATCAACTGCTATACCTGTCGGCATTTGTGAGGATGTGCCTGTTGTGGTTACAAACGTTACTATTTTAACGAACTTTGTTATTCTTGATATTCCCGAGGACGATAGTATGTCCATTATTCTTGGAAGACCATTTTTGAATACTACAGGGGCTGTTATTGATTGCAACAAAGGCAATGTCACTTTTCATGTTAATGGTAATGAGCATACGGTACACTTTCTGAGGAAACAACCTCAAGTCCACAGTATCAATTCTATTGGAAAAATTACATCGATTATTTTTGGAGGTTTTGAATTTCCTCTTCCTACTGTCAAGAAGAAATATGATATTCTTATTGTTGGGGATGTGCATATCCCCGTTGAGGTAACCTAGTGTTATTCGAAAATTCTCCGGTTCCATGTTATTCGGAATGAGTTTGTTAACAAGACTTGATCAACCTTGTTAATGGATTCCTTTTGATGATCATGAGATGGATGAATTTAGAATACACAACTCTCTGTACCCTCCTTTTACTTTCTATTATTTATATTAAATAAAATAAAAATAGTATTTTCTGTCTGTTATCTGAATTATCCGTGCAATATAAAAATACCCCGAAAATAAAAGTTCTCCAAATGCCCTGAAATTTAAATATGACTTTTTCTCGAATGTTTGAGAATATTTGGCACTGAGAACACAGCAGGGGGGGCATCCACCTGGCCACGAGGGTGGAGGGCGCGCCCTACCCCCCTGGGCGCGCCCTACCCCCTGGGCGCGCCCCCTGCCTCATGGGCCCACGGTGGCCCTCCTCCACTTATTCCTGCACCCACACACTCCTTCTTCCTCCCACAAACACCATTATCCAGTTCAAACCCGAGTCCAAGCTCATTTTGCTGCCATTTTCGATCTCCTTGCTCAAAGCACCTCTCACAAAACTGCTTGGGGGGTTGTTCCTTGGTATGTGACTCCTCCGTTGGTCCAATTAGTTTTTGTTCTAGTGCTTTATTCATTGCAAATTTGTGCTGCCTAGGTGACCCTGTTCTTGAGCTTGCATGTCAAATTTATATGGTTCCAAGTAGTTCTGATGCATGATATAGGCTCTAGGCACTTGTAGGAGTAGTTGCTATCAATTTTGTTAAGTTTAGTTTACTTTTATTTGAAGTTACTAAAAATTTCAGAATTTCTCAGAAAATAATGAAGAGATTTTTGAGGGGCTCATCAAGCCGAAGCTCGAAGGAAAAGCAAAATGAAGAAGCAAAGAAGCCCAAATATAATCTGCCTCGCACCACGGAAGTTAGGCCGTGTGAATGGCCCTCCGATGATTTCTTGAGAGCAACCGGGATTTATGAGGATTTTTATGAATTGGCTAAGAATGCAGGCCTCACCGACTTCCTCCGCGACCAACGCGAACAGTATCTCTTACTCACCAACACTTTTGTGCAAAACTTCTACTATTACCCTAGGGAATCACCTCCTTCAGTAGAGTTTCATTTATATGATGTGGTTAAGAAGATGTCACTATATGAATTTTGCAGGGTTTGCAAAATACCTTTCGAGGGTAGCTTAGAGGAACCACATCGTAAAGACGTGGATGGGTTTATCGACACTATCACTATAGGGGAAACTATGAAGGTTTCCGATGCAAGAATCACTAGCATACATTTTTCCTGTTTTACTCTACTTTGCAATATTTGCTAGTCGTTGCTTAATTGGTCGCGGAAACTGTGGAAACCTTAGTGTTCCTGATATTTTTATTTTCCATGACAACTCTGTTAGTATGGGCGGTATTATTGCTAAACGGTTAAGTCTGGACCGTACAAAGGGCCCCATCTTTGGTGGTATCTATGCTTCACGCCTTGCTGCATATTATAACATACCCATTAGGCACTATGAAAAAGAAGAAAAATTGCTGCCTACTGTTTATTTAGATTATAAGAGTATGGTAGCGCATGATTTTATTATAAATAATAGGGAAGGGGAGCTTAAATACAAATTGTTCTTTGATAAACGTCATCCTGAGACTATCACATTGCCTGCTCCTTCCTTGTTTGATTTATCTACAGGCCAGTACCTCGTCTCGCCGGAGGACATTCACGCTTACCGGAACCCTACATCAGCCACAGAGCCAGAGTCGGAACCACAAGTTGATCCTCCATGACAGTCTAATTACCAGTGGGATCCGTAGATGATTGCCAACCAGTGGCAATCAGAGTCTTCTTCTTCGCAGTACGACCCCAACTATTACTATGGATATCCGCCAGGCCAACCGTGGCCATAGACCAACTTAGGCCAAAAGCCTAAGCTTGGGGGAGTATGTATTTCTCACCGACATTATATTCATGTTCACACACTCATTGCTAGATGTCGGTGCTCATACTTTTTCATCGTAATATCCATGCTTGTTTATTTTCTCTTTTTATGCTTTCTTCTTGTGTGCTTAATAAACCTTAAGAAAAACCAAAAAAAATAGCTGTAGCTTTTAGCTAGTTTTAATTTCCATGCTTGTAGTAGTAATTAAAAAGAAAACCCAAAAAGATTTCCTGCTCTTCTTTTGCTTGTTGGGAGCTTTCTCGTGTAAATAGTTTTATTTCTTTGGGGGTCGATAGGAGAAGACCATAATTAAATTGTTGAACTGGCTCTTATATGCATTATTGTTGATCTGATAAAAGAGCCCATATTGCCTTGTCTTCTCCTGTTTATTGAATTCTTGCAGATTCCAGCTTAGTCCAATGCACGTGCACTATTATTATTATCCACATCGTTCGGTCGTGCAAGTGAAAGGCAATAAGGATGATTATATGATGAACTTATTGAGATGAGAAAAGCTGGTATGAACTCGACCTCTTTTGTTTTTGTAAATATGATTAGTTCATCGTTCCTGATCCAGCCTATTATGAATAAACATGTTTGCACTGACAATTAGAGATCATAGTTTCTTGTGCCATGCTTAATTATCTAGGAGCTTATAATGGTTTACCTTGCATGCCAACATACTATTAAAATGGTTGTGATGTGGTATGATAGGGTGGTATCCTCTTTTGAACGATTCGACTGGCTTGACTTGGCACATCTTCACGCATGTAGTTGAAACAAAATCAACATAGCCTCTACGATATTTATGTTCATGGTGCATTATATCCTACTCATGCTTGCATTCGGTGTTGATTAATTTTGATGCATGTTCATGACTGTTGTCGCTCTCTAGCTGGTCGCTTCCCAGTCTTTTTCTAGCCTCCACATGTACTAAGAGGGAATACTGCTTGTGCATCCAATCCCATAAACCCCAAAGTTATTCCATATGAGTCCACCATACCTACCTATATACGGTATCTACCTGCCGTTCCAAGTAAATTTGTATGTGCCAAACTCTAAACCTTCAAATAAATATCCTGTTTTGTATGCTCGAATAGCTCATGTATAACCTAGGGTTGTCTGTATCTTCCATGTTAGGCAGGTTATTCTCAAGAGGAGTGGACTCCGCTCCTCACTCACGAGAAAATGGCTGGTCACTGGGATGCCCAGTCCCATGCTTTATGCAAACTAAATCAAAATAATTGCAAACAAAACTTCCCCTGGGACTCTTGTTAGTTGGAGGCACTCGTTGTTTCGAGCAAGCCATGGATTGATGCTTGTTGGTGGAGGGGGAGTATAAACTTTACCTTTCTGTTTGGGAACCGCCTATAATGTGTGTAGCATGGAAGATATCGCCATCTCTTAGTTGTTATGTTGACAATGAAAGTATACCGCTCAAAATATTATTCACCTCTATTTCAAAACCGAGCTCTGACACCTCTACAAATCCCAGCTTCCCTCTGCGAAGGGCCTATCTATTTACTTTTATGTTGAGTCATCATCCTCTTATTAAAAAGCACCAGTTGGAGAGCACCGCTGTCATTTGCATTCATTACTATTAGTTTACATTGAGTATGACTTGGCTGGATCTCTTTTACCATGAATTACAATGTCTAGTCAGTCCTTGATCTTTAAAGGTGCTCTGCATTTATGTTTTGCGGTCTCATAAAGGGCTAGCGAGATACCATCCTGTTATATCATATTATGATTGTTTTGAGAAAGTGTTGTCATCCGAGATTTATTATTATTGCTCGCTAGTTGATTATGCCATTGATATGAGTAAACATGAGACCTAAGTGTTATTGTGAATATGATTAGTTCATAATCTTTGCTAAAAACTTGAATGCTGGCTTTACATATTTACAACAACAAGAGCAAACAGAGTTTGTAAAAGTTTTTCTTTATCACTTTCAGTTTGTCAACTGAATTGCTTGAGGACAAGCAAAGGTTTAAGCTTGGGGGAGTTGATACATCTCCGTCGTATCTACTTTTCCAAACACTTTTGCCCTTGTTTTGGACTCTAACTTGCATGATTTGAATGGAACTAACCCGGACTGACACTGTTTTCAGCAGAATTGCCATGGTGTTATTTATGTGCAGAAACAAAAGTTCTCGGAATGACCTGAAACTCCATGGAGCGTCTTTTTGGAAATAATAAAAAATACTGGCAAAAGATCAAGACCAGGGGGGTCACACCCTAGCCACGAGGGTGGGGGTGCCCCCCCCTACCTCGTGGGCCCCCTGGAGCTCCCCCGACCTCAACCCCAACTCTATATATTCACTTTCGGGGAGAAAAATAAAGGAGAAGGATTCATCGCGTTTTACGATACGGAGCCGCCACCAAGCCCTAAAACCTCTCGGGGGGCTGATCTGGAGTCCGTTCAGGGCTCCGAAGAGGGGAATCCGTCGCCATCGTCATCATCAACCATCCTCCATCACCAATTTCATGATGCTCACCGTCGTGCATGAGTAATTCCATCGTAGGCTTGCTGGACGGTGATGGGTTGGATGAGATTTATCATGTAATCAAGTTAGTTTTGTTAGGGTTTGATCCCTAGTATCCACTATATTCTGAGATTGATGTTGCTATGACTTTGCTATGCTTAATGCTTGTCACTAGGGCCCGAGTGCCATGATTTCAGATCTGAACCTATTATGTTTTCATCAATATATGAGAGTTCTTGATCCTATCTTGCAAGTCTATAGTCACCTACTATGTGTTATGACCTGGCAACCCCGAAGTGACAATAATCGGGACCACTCCCGGTGATGATCGTAGTTTGAGGAGTTCATGTATTCACTATGTGTTAATGCTTTGGTCCGGTACTCTATTAAAAGGAGGCCTTAATATCCCTTAGTTTCCGCTAGGACCCCGCTGCCACGGGAGGGTAGGACAAAAGATGTCATGCAAGTTCTTTTCCATAAGCACGTATGACTATATTCGGAATACATGCCTACATTACATTGATGAATTGGAGCTAGTTCTGTGTCACCCTAGGTTATGACTGTTACATGATGAACCGCATCTGGCATAATTCTCTATCACCGATCCATTGCCTACGAGCTTTCCATATATTGTTCTATGCTTATTTACTTTTTCGTTGCTATTGTTACAATCACTACAAAATACCAAAAACATTACTTTTGCTATCATTACCTTTTGCTACCGTTACCACTACTATCATATTACCTTGATACTAAATACCTTGCTGGAGATATTAAGTTTCCAGGTGTGGTTGAATTGACAACTCAGCTGCTAATACTTGAGAATATTATTTGGCTCCCCTTGTGTCGAATCAATAAATTTGGGTTGAATACTCTACCCTCGAAAACTATTGTGATCCCCTATACTTGTGGGTTATCAGTGGTCAATGGTTTCGGGGGGTATATAAAGATTTTTTATCTTGGGAAACAAGCAAATGGAAGAAAAACGGAGTCCGGAAGGTGCCTCAGGTGGGCACAACCCACCTGGGCACGCCTGGCTTGCCCTGGTGTCTTGTGCCCACCAGGGTCACTTTCCTGGAAGTTTCTTATTTTCCTAATTTTCTAAATATTCCAAAACTGACAAAAGATATTTTCGCGGATTTTTCGAAATCCATTTACTTACCGTATCATGTACCTCCTCTTTTTCACGATTTCGGAGTGTTCCGGAAGGAATCTTTTATGTGTTCCTCCAGTGTTAAAGTTTGGATAATATTACTTTCAACATTAATGGGTGTACCTAATATATAATGTTTTATTCGTTGCCCATTAACAACCTTCGGGTCAGTACCTTTGGCATTATTCATTTCGATAGCTCCAGACCGATAAACCTCCTCGATAACATAGGGTCCTTCCCATTTGGAGAGGAGTTTTCATGCAAAGAATCTGAAACAAGAGTTGTACAAAATAACATATTCTCCAACTTTAAACTCACGCATTTGGATTCTTTTATCATGCCATCTTTTAACTTTTTCTTTAAATAACTTGGCATTTTCATAAGCTTGGGTTCTCCATTCATCTAGTGAGCTAATATCAAATAACCTCTTTTCACCGGCAAGTTTGAAATCATAGTTGAGTTCTTTGATTGCCCAATATGCTTTATGTTCTAACTCAAGAGGAAAATGACAAACTTTTCCATAAACGATTTTGTAAGGAGACATACCCATAGGATTTTTATATGCTGTTCTATAAGCCCAAAGTGCATCATCTAATTTCTGAGACCAATTCTTTCGAGACCTATTGACAGTCTTTTGCAAAATTAATTTTATTTCTTTATTGCTAAGTTCAACTTGACCACTAGACTGGGGATGATAGGGTGATGCAATTCTATAGTTAACATCATACTTGGCAAGCATTTTACGAAAAGCGCCATGAATAAAGTGTGAACCACCATCAGTCATTAAATATCTAGGAACTCCAAACCTTGGGAAAATAACTTCCTTCAACATTTTAATAGAGGTTTTGTGATCAGCACTACTGGTTGGAATAGCTTCTACCCATTTAGTAACATAATCAACATCAACCAAAATATGTGTATACCCATTAGAGGAAGGAAAAGGTCCCATGTAATCAAATCCCCAAACATCAAATGGTTCAACAGCGAGTGAATAATTCATAGGCATTTATTGACGCTTACCGATATTACCTATTCTTTCGCATTCATCACAAGATAAGACGAACTTACGGACATCCTTGAAGAGAGTAGGCCAATAAAATCCAAATTGCAATACCCTATGACCAGTTCTGTCTCCCACATGATGCCCTCCATAAGATTCAGGGTGACATTTCCATACGATTTGTCCCTGTTCATGCTCAGGTACACAACGTCTAATAATACCATATATTCCTTCTTTATAAAGATGTGGGTCATCCCAAAAGTAGTGTCTTAAATCATAAAAGATTTTTTTTCTTTTGTTGGTATGTAAAGCTAGGTGGTAAATATTTAGCAACAATGTAATTAGCATAGTTAGCATACCAAGGAGTGTTATTAGAAACATTTATTGCAGCTAACTGCTCATCAGGAAAACTATCATCAATAGGTAGTGGGTCATCAAGCACATTTTCAAGCCTAGACAATTTATCAGCTATGGGGTTCTCAGCTCCTTTTCTATCAGTGATATGCAAATCAAATTCTTGTAGCAAGAGAGCCCATCGAATAAGTCTAGGTTTAGCATCTTTCATTTCCATAAGATATTTTATAGCAGCATGATCGGTGTGAACAATGACTTTTGAATCAACAATGTAAGATCTAAATTTATCACAAGTAAACACCACTGCTAGAAATTCTTTTTCAGTAGTAGCATAATTTCGTTGAGCATTGTCTAGAGTTTTACTAGCATAATGAATAATATTCAGTTTCTTATCAACTCTTTGTCCTAGAACAACACCAACATCATAATCACTAGCATCACACATAATTTCCAAAGGCAAGTTCCAATCATATGGTTGAACAATAGGTGAAGAAATTAAACCTTTCTTGAGTGTTTCAAAGGCGTCTAAACAATCATCATCAAAAACAAAAGGGACATCCTTTTGCAAAAGATTTGTGAGGGGCCTAGAAATTTTAGAAAAGTCTTTGATAAATCTCCTATAGAAACCAGCATGACCTAAGAAACTACGAATACCTTTGATATCTTTAGGACATGGCATTTTCTCAATTGCGTCAACCTTAGCTTTGTCCACTTCAATACCTCTTTCAGAAATTTTATGGCCCAAAACAATACCTTCATTAACCATAAAGTGGCACTTCTCCCAATTCAAGACAAGATTTGTTTGCTCGCATCTCTGCAAAACTAGATCAAGATTGCTTAAACAATCATCAAAAGACTTCCCATAAACAGAGAAGTCATCCATGAAAACCTCAACAATATTTTCACAAAATTCATAGAATATAGCAGTCATACATCTTTGAAAGGTAGCAGGTGCATTGCATAAACCAAAAGGCTTACGTCTATAAGCATAAGTTTCAAAGGGACACGTGAAAGTGGTCTTTTCTTGATCAGGTTAAGAAACAGGTATTTGTGAAAAACTAGAATATCCATCAAGGAAGCAAAAATGTGTGTGCTTAGACAATCTTTCAAGCATGATCAATAAAAGGGAGAGGGTAATGATCTTTTCTAGTTGCTTTGTTTAATTTTCTAAAATCAATTACCATTCTATAGCCTGTAACAATTCTTTGTGGAATAAGTTCATTCTTATCATTAGGAACAACAGTAATACCTCCTTTCTTAGGGACACAATGAACAAGACTTACCCTTCTACTATCAGCTATAGGATAGATTATACTTGCTTCTAGAAGTTTTCAGATTTCCGTTCTTACCACTTCCTTCATTTTTGGATTTAACCGACGTTGGTGATCATCAACGGTTTTAGCATCAGGTTCCATATTAATCTTGCCCTGACATAGAGTGGGACTATTGCCCTTTAAATCATCAAGAGTATATCCAATAGAAGCTCAGTGCTTCCTTAGAACTTTCAATAATATTTCTTCTTCATGTTCTGAAAGGTTAGCACTAATAATAACAGGATATATCTTCTTTTCATCAAGATAAGCATATTTCAAAGTGTCTGGAAATTGTTTTAATTCAAACACAGGATCACCTTTAGGTGGAGGAGGACCTCCTGGAGTTTCAATAGGCAAATTGTGTTTAAGCAGAGGACGTTGTTCAAAGAAAATCGCATCTATTTCATTTCTTTCATGCATATGTAAATCATTTTCATGGTCTAGAAAATATTGTTCTAGTGGTTCAGTAGGAGGCACAACAATAGAAGCAAGACCAATTATTTCATCTTTACTAGGCAATTCTTTTTCATGAAGCTTTCTACTAAACTTGGAAAAATTAAACTCATGAGACTCCTCACCAAAGCTGACACCGATATTTTGTTTCTTACAATCTATTTTAGCATTAACGGTGTTCAAGAAAGGTCTACCAAAAATAATGGGACAGAAGTCATCTTGTGTGAAACCAAGAACAAGGAAATGAGTAGGGTATTTTATTTTCCCACACAAGACTTCTACATCTCTAACAATCCCGATTGGTGGAATAGTATCTCTATTAGCAAGTTTAATAGTAACATATATGTCTTCTATCTCTGCGGGTGCTATGTCATTCATAATTTCTTGATTTAAGGTAAAAGGAATAGCACTCACGCTAGCACCTATGTCGCATAAACCATGATAACAGTGATCTCCTATTTTAACTGAGACAACGGGCATGCCAACAAAGGGTCTATGATTATTTGTTTTATCAGGTTTGACAATTCTAGTAGCTTCATTACAGAAGTATATAACATGCCCATCTATATTTTCTTCCAGGAGATCCTTAACCATAGCAACACTAGGTTCTACTTTGATTTGTTCATCAGGTTTGGGTGTTCTAATATAAATTTTTTGTTAACCACAGTTGAAACTTTAGCATGTTCCTTTATCCTAATAGGGAAAGTTGGTTTCTCAATATAAGCAATAGGAACAACTGGATCAACATTATAAATAATAGTTTCCTCTTTAGCTAGTACCGGTTCTATTTCTTCTTTAATAGGTGGGTGATATTTGAACCACTTATCCTTAGGGAGATCAACATTGTAGTAAATGATTCACAAAAGGAGGCTACTATCTCAGAGTCAAGTCCAAATTTAGTGCTAAACTTTTGAAAAGCATCGATATTCATAAAAGATTTAACACAATCATACTCAAACTTAATACCTAACTCTTTACCTTCGTTGAGTTCCCAATCTTCAAAGTTGCGTTTAATTCTTTCCAATAGATCCACCAGAATTCAATAGTCTTCTTCATAAAAGAACCAGCACAAGAAGTATCAAGCATGGATCGATCATTATGAGAAAGCCGAGCATAAAAATTCTGGATAATTATTTCTCTTGAGAGCTCATGATTGGGGCATGAATGTAACATTGACTTTAGCCTCCCCCAAGCTAGAGCGATACTTTCTCCTTCACGAGGCCAAAAGTTACATATGGAATTCCAATCACGATGAACAAGATGCATATGACAATTTTTTTTGTGAAACTCCAATTTCAATCGATTCCAATTCTAAGATCCAATATCATCGCATAGCCTATACCATGCCAATGATTTTCCCTTCAAAGATAAGGGGAGAACCTTTTTCTTAACTTCATCTCCGGGTAAACCTGCAAGCTTAAAAAATCCACAAATTTTTCCACATATATCAAGTGCATATCAGGATGTTCAGTTCCATCTCCTGCATAAGGATTAGCTAGCAGTTGTTCTATCATACCTGAAGGAATTTCATATTCAATATTTTCAGTAGGTGCAGTAGGTTGAGGGCTAGCTAATTGTTGTTCTAGACAAGGTGAAAATACCCCGAACAAACCCCTCAAAGGATTGTTTTCCATAGTAGCAAGTGATAAATTTCAGCACACTATATAAATGTTTCCTTACCAAATTCCACTTACCAAAGGCGCTTCACTCACCGGCAACGACGCCAAAAAATAGCCTTGATGACCCACAAGTATAGGGGATCAAATGTAGCTCTTTTCGATAAGTAAGAGTGTCAAACCCAACGAGGAGCGGAAGGAAATGACAAGTGGTTTTCAGCAAGGTAATGTCTGCAAGTGCTGAAATTGTAAGTAACAGAGTAGTTGGATAGCAAGATAATTTGTAACGAGCAAGTAACGATAATAGTAGCAAAGTGCAGCAAGATAGCCCAATCCTTTTGAGGCAAAGGACATCCCAAAACGGTCTCTTATAGTAAGCAAAGCGTTCTTGAGGGTACACGGGAATTTCATCTACTCACTTTCATCATGTTGATTTGATTCGTGTTCACTACTTTGATAATTTGATATGTGGGTGGACCGGTGCTTAGGTGTTGTTCTTACTTGAACAAACCTCCTACTTATGATTAACCCCCTCGCAAGCATTCGCAACCACGAGAAAAGTATTAAGAATAAATTCTAACCATAGCATTAAACTTTTGGATCCAATCGGTCCCTTACGGAATAGCGCATAAACTAGGGTTTAAGCTTCTGTCACTCTCGCAACCCATCATCTAATAACTACTCCATAATGCATTCCCTTAGGCCCAAATATGGTGAAGTGTCATGTACTCGACGTTCACATGACACCGCTAAGGAAATCACAACATACATACTATCAAAATATCGAACACATATCAAATTCACATGATTACTTGCAACAGGATTTCTCCCGTGACCTCAAGAACAAAAGTAACTACTCACAAATGATAAGCATGCTCAAGATCAGAGGGGTATTAAATAGCATATTGGATCTGAACATATAATCTTCCACCAAATAAACCATATAGTAATCAACTACAGTATGTAATCAACACTACTAGTCACCCACAAGCACCAATCTATAGTTCTGGTACAAATATTGAACACAAGAGATGAACTAGGGTTTGAGATAAGATG
The DNA here is from genome assembly GCF_056163025.1 of Triticum urartu. Classification (NCBI taxonomy): domain Eukaryota; kingdom Viridiplantae; phylum Streptophyta; class Magnoliopsida; order Poales; family Poaceae; genus Triticum; species Triticum urartu. The sequence goes on from NC_141874.1 coordinate 176,467,821, forward strand.
GTGCTGTGAAGATGTTGATGGAGATTTCCCTCCCCAAGATGGGAGAGTTGCTGGTGATGATGATGACGATGGTTTCCCCCTCCGGGAGGGAAGTTCCCCCGACGGAATCGTTCCGCCGGAGGGCAAAAGTGCTCCTACCCAAGTTCCGCATCGAGACGGCGGCGCTCCGTCCCGAATGTCCTCTATTTATTTTTCTATGTCAAAATGACTTATATAAACCAGAAGATGGGCACCGGAGGTGGGCCTGGGTGAGCATAACCCACCAGGGCGCGCCTGGGCTCCCTCGCATGCCCAGGTGGGTTGTGCCCACCTGGTGGGCCCCCTCTAGTACTTATTTGCTCCAATATTCTTCATATATTCCATAAAAATTCTCCGTAAAGTTTCAGCTTGTTTGGAGTTATGCAGAATAGGTAGCCTTGTGTGTACCTTGCATATTATGAGAGAGAATGCATTAGAATTATTCCAAAAGGCATTATTATGCATAAAAACATCATAAATAACAGTAGGAAAACATGATGCAAAATGGACATATCACTTGTTCTCTTCAAACTTTTCGTATAGTCTTTAGAACTTGTTTCTTCATGAGTTGAACTTGTTTCTTCATGTGGTGAAAGTTGTTGGCCATCCTCAACTTGTTTCTTCATGTTCTTACTTGAACAAACCTCCTACTTATGATTAACCCCCTCGCAAGCATTCGCAACCACGAGAAAAGTATTAAGAATAAATTCTAACCATAGCATTAAACTTTTGGATCCAATCGGTCCCTTACGGAATAGCGCATAAACTAGGGTCTTCCCTTAGAGGGGCCTTGTATCCATGGAGGATCTTCCCTTAGAGGGGCCCTGTAGCCACTAGGGATCTTCCCTTAGAGGGGCCTTGTATCCACTAGGGATCTTCTCACATGGAGGTCTTGATCTCCATGGGATAGGTAGGTAAGGAGCAAAGCTCTCTAGTTCATCTTATATACTTTGCTAACCCTAATAAGAGGAAGGGGATGGCCTATATATAGTCTAGGGCGAGGTTGGGAGGATAGAGAGAGAGGGAGAGAGAGAGAGAGAGAGGGAGAGAGAGAGAGGGGTTACATGGCCTCTTGGCCCGTGGCTGCGTGCACATGCGTCAGTTGTCTAGTCAGACGAGGATGTCCGACCGTTTGTGAGGAGCCGGATATCCGACCGTTCGTGAGGAGTCGGATGTCCAGCCGGGTGGCCGATTGATTCACACTGGTTCTAGACATTCAGGGCCGAATTCCTAGGAGGCGCCAGATGTCTCGCTAGTCGATGGGGCGCCAGGTGTCCAGCCGTTGTAGCTCCGTCGGGCACCGTCCCGTGGCGCTTGGCTTTGACTTAGGGTCGCCGAAAATCCAGGGAGCGACCGGATGTCCGGTCGTTGTAGCATTTCAGGGACCTCACTTGATGTGCCTCTTGGTCCGCATCCGTGGTGACTAGTTCTTCCTTCCGAGTGTCTCCGATGTTATCTTCTTGATACCTAAGCACACATAGCATCTCCACTTGAGGTGGTAGCCATGTCTCATGTGAATCAAAGGGAAGCTCAATAAGGAGAGAGGTAACCTCGGTTCTGAGAGCTCTTGTACGTGCTCTAGTCATTGGTCCTCTTGGTTATTGGGATGATGATGGCAAGTTAATGGGGATGACCGTAGGATGCTCCGCATCACACTTGGTCCTTGTCCCCACAACACCGTCCGAGGAGTCCGAGGCAAATGGCAGCAACCCGCAAGGCCACAGATGCAACGACTGCGGTGGCGCGTCCGAGATTGAGGGATGGTGTGCCCGTCATGAGAGGGATAAGGCGCACCATGCCATAGAGGGCAATGAGGAGGATGCATGCATCCCGATGAAGCAACAAGCATGAGCGACCTATACCCTCGTGGTCAAGCGAGCCCTGACTGTTGTGCCCTTGTTGGCCTTCCCCCAAAAGAGGATGAGAACATGTCCGCTGCTGCCTCCAACACATCCACCTCCAGCATCGAGCATATCCGCCTCGACCCCTATGTAATATTCGAGCGCTACTTCCATGACAAAGAGGACAAGGACGACCGTCGATGAACTTCCCCTATCGCCTATCTATAGTCTTACTTTAGTTATGATGAACTAGTAGAACATGCCATCATTTTTGGTTGTCTGATGAACTACCCCTATGCTATGTTCGAACTATGTATGAACTAAGTGCTATCGAATGAAAGTACGTGTGTTGATCTACGATGCATGCTTGTGTATGAATTTGGGGGTTTGAATATGAGGGAGATGGCCGTAGACACGGACATCGTCTATGCGCGTCATGGGCGTCCGTGGACATATAGGGGCCCAAATTAACTATGTGTGGTCGGAGATGCTCTTAGAATCCAAGTCCTGAGATTTAAAAGGTTGCTCTTCTCATTAAATGCATATATAAAGCAGGGAAAATTCGGTTTGTGCCACTAGTAAACTCGGATATTCGGTCGATACCACTGAAAATTTATGACTTCGGTATGTACCACTAGCACTTGCGTGGAAATTAGCTAGATGCCCATGTGTGTCGTCTACATGAATTGTCATCAAGTTGCCGTCTCCGTTGGCCTATTTCCTCCTCTATGGGACCCACCAATTGTGATGACAATCGCACGGACGAAGAGACTCGGTTGACCATTCCTACCGCTATGGGTGATGAGGAGACTCGGTTGAGCCTTCATCAGCTATGGGCCTACATGCATGTCGTCCAATGAGGAACCACGGTTGCGGCTAGCCGATGCTTTCTGTTGACATCAGATTTTGGCATGGTTGAAAATGTAATTAAGAATGTCTCAAATGGAAAAGTGCTCAAAGTGAGGAAGTTCCGTACCGTCAAAAGAAGAAACTTTGACATTTGGGCCATAACCATCCGGTCTCATTTCTAAGGCTGAAGTTATGTTCAAATTACTGAGATTTTGTATTCAGAACACTATTTGGCTGATTACACCCCCCAAGATGGCCTCATATGAGAAAATTTTCTACACGAATTGTCTTCGTCTCGTCGAAACCGTCAATTTTGATATAACAATCGTCCTAATCCGAGTTCATATGTAAAAGTTAGAGCCATCCGAATACAGCCTATCACGAGCCAAAAGTGGCGCGCCCCACCAGACACCCTGTTTGATGGGTAGCGCGAATAATAGCCTATTTTGCGCGAGCAATTTTACCCTCAAGATGACCTCTGATCAAAAAACGTTCAACATCAAAGTTGTTCGTCTCGTCGAAATGGTCAAAATTGCTTTTGGGCTCGTTTCCATCCGAGGTCGTTTACCACCTCAAAAATTACCCGCAAGATGCAGCCAGTTTAAACCGAACAGTTTTGAAAAGTTCGGGCAAAATCAATCAGAATTTGATTAGAGTTTTGGACGTGAATCCAAGTCTTTTCCTTGCACGGGAAGTCCAGCCGCCTCTTATATACCTAAGGGGTAACGGCCGATTAAAAAACATACAATCGAACAAATAATCTACACTTTTTATCTTTTATCTTTTCTCCTTAACCCTAGTTCTTCTTCTTCCTCGTTTTTCGTTCGTTCTTCTTGTTGTAGGGCGGCGAATCTCGAGGCCCTAGGGGCGATCAGTTCGACCTAGGACAGCCCATAGCCGTCGCGCGCCCTGACGGGGTCCATCCCGAACGTGTGGGGTTTCGGGTCTATAAAAGCATCCGCCGGATTGCCTGCGTACCGCATTTTCGGATGGGTCTCCTTCAACATGAGCTGCAGTGCATCACCCTCGGCGTTGAAGGTACACGATGACGTGTTCGTGTGCGAACACTTTCACACGGTGGTTTCTGATGTCATGCGACTGTTTCTGACAGCGCTTGACTTCCCCACGCGCGCAACGCCATCCTAATTCCGTGCATGCACACGTGCGGTCTCCAACGCTATAAAATCATGTCGTTTGGTTATCACACGCCCCATGATCCTCTCCTCCTTCCCTAATCCATCAGACAACGCCATGTCGCATCGTCGCGCCGTCGGCGCACAAGAAGGCAAGGAAGAAGGTCGCCCTGCCAAGGCCGTGACCCACGGGGTCTGATCAGACTTGGACATGATCAAAGCGGCGAATGCTACAAGCGCTGAGGAGGAAGTGGAGAAGCACGCACCGAGCCTTGGAGGTCATGGTCAGTTGGGCCATCGCTCCAAGACCGACAAGAACCTTCTCCGTTGGCGGGAGGAATTGGCAGCCTCCACCGTCCCGGGCCGCCCACGCGAGCAGGAGTAGCTAAGTTTTTATTCCGCTAAAAAAAGCTAAGTTTTTATAAATAGTAATTTGTGTACTTTAATTAGTTACGTCTAGCGAAAAATTGCGACTTGCAAGAAACAAACTAACATGCTCTTGTTTATTCACACAAGTGACGATTTTTCATATTTTCATACTAAAATTAATTTGTGCATTGTACATCACAAGAATAGACCATGTATGGATTTTTTTTGTTAAAAAAAAGAACAGGAGCCGTTTTGTCCTTGCATGACTGCCTAGTGGGCTACAGTGCTCCAGATACAATAGTTTGGGGTCTCGCAATTTAGTTTGGAGTACATTTAGTTTCTGGTGTCCAATACGGGATTCATTCCATTGACAATGGCTTGGCTTGAGATAAGACTTTCTTTCATGTGCACAATTCGAGCCCAGAGCTCACTGGAGTACAATCAAATCGAGTAAATGAGGAGTAAATTACACAGCAATCAGGCATATAACATACTCATGTGAAATGACTCACGGGCAGGTTTATGCTTTTGAAGTTCCTCCATGTTCCCTCTCAACATGCTCCACTAGTAACACCGGATCTTGAAATCCCTTGCTACATTTGGGGCAAGCATCAATCGTCACTTTGCCACGGCTCGGTTGCGAGTTGTTCCCATGGGATTTCTCGGCGTGCTCGATTAGGGCCCCAACAGTGGAAAACCTTGCTGGACACTGAACACATTGCTCCACGAGGCCACCACCACTGCTGCTCGGGGTGACCCCATCCTTAGCCTTCTGGACGGCTTCGCTGGTGGCAATGCTCAGTTTCTGCATTCCTGCTTCTGCCGATGATCTGAAACTTGATGCTGCATTCAAAAGGCTGGAGCTCCACCAGGAAGAACCACTGCCACTGCTGTTTGCGCGTGGTTCAACTTTCTGACTTCTTCTTAGCATGTTGGCAAAGGGGAAGGTAGGTTCCGGTTTTCTTGGGCCCGGGCACTTGTGATCAGGACCAAATCTGTGCTTGAGGCAGTGCTCTTTGCTACAATCTTTGCACATGATTGTGTTCGAAAATGTCAGCTGTTCTCTGCACCCAGGAACTGGGCATTTCTTTTTCTTTGTTGCTCTCTGGTAATTTGATGGATCACAATCAGTATTAACATGAGACTCCCAGGTGATGTTTGCATCTTCATTTGGATTCAGGCGAACTCCTTTAGCACATAGTGGGCAGACGACGACAGTGACATCCTTGTTATTAGCCTTTGGACACTTATGTGATGTATAACTTCGGTGCTGAAGGCAAAAGACCTGAACAATCATACAATAGCCATATTAGCACAATGGTTGGCTGCACTCAGTGATGACAGAACTGTTTAGACTTAAGGTGCCCGTGCATTTTAAAAGGCAAATAATTTCAGAATGCAAAATAAATTGAATTTCCATAAGAATAAATACTACGCATTCTGTAAAAAAAATCGAATACAATTAACTCAGCAAAAAACTTCATTCTTCACAAATTACTATACATGACTACCATCCTCAATGCAAATGTGCAATCTTATATTTATATTAAGAAAGTCAGGAAGTGCAGAAGGATTGAACACATTTTGGGTGGAAAGAAAAGGATTATTTATCTCTTATATTTAGTCAATATTCGAAATTCTGCCACACTTCAAAATTTGTAGACAAATACTTCAGGTAAGCATCGCCAGGGTAATATATAGGGACTGCATGTTGCAATGAGAATCAAAAGGGGGGGAGGGGGGGGGGGGGGTGGTCAGGGGGTGCAACTGAAAACAACACTTGGGACTTGGGTGCTACTGCGGTTATGAATACAACTTTCATCATCAATGCCACCCATACGTGTAAATTGAAAACATATCACTCCTAGTCGATTAAGCTTCTTTTCCTTTTTCCCTCTGTTTCCAGTTTGGTTAGAGTCCAACATTTCTTGATACACCAATAGTTGCTTCTTATTAAGTGCAGTAATGCATCAAGTAGTGTGCTTCAGGACACTATTGAAAATATAATATTTCCTTAATTTTAAAAAAGGCTAGCTCTCATGAAATACATAATCCCTCCGTCCCACAATATAAGATTGCTTTTCAAGCTACCATAGCTTAAAAAATGATCTTATATTATGGGACAGAAGGAGTATTTTATACTTAAACCATGCACACATGTTTGCCTGTTGTTTCTTCAATGATATGCTTTACAAAAGGTTCCTTCTACTTTAGTATATGACAATGGCAGTTACGAACTTAGATCAAGTAGGTTTTACATTCGAGTCCAGAAACATGTGTCCATAAACTAACAACCTAGCACAACGGACTTGAAAATAAATGTTTCAATCAACCAAAGCATTCTTTCGGCATCTCCCAAAAGTTCATGCAGAGCATGTCACTATTGATGAAATACTAAGCAGTTAGCAGTGACGCAATAGCTCTACTTCAGCAAGAAAGCGAGCAGAAGCACTGCTTCAAGATGGCAGACGTTGACACCCTATTGCATAGAACTGGGGAAAGAAAGGCTCTTCCCTGCTGCCCAGGCAACAACATGAATGGCTAAGGGACATTGACAATGATAATTCGGTTTCCCTTAGCCCCTCACCATCTCCTGAGGTGAGTTCTTACTTCTTAGTAGGCTGCTAGATCAAAATAAGTAAAACCCAGGCAAGGTCTCCCCGCCCAAACTACTAATCCCAGGATCTACTTCAGGAAACCGCGTCTACAGAGAAGGAACGATTCTCGCGTTCCATAATCCACATAACAATACTCAGACGGGCCCAAGCTCTAAACGCAATTAATCCAATTTCCACGCTAATCAATAGTAAAATTCGGTCAACGAACACAACGGCGGCTCAGAGGGACAGGGGAGGCGGAAACGTACGAAGTCGCATCTGTCGCAGGTGAAGGGGAGGAAATCGATCTGGTGGCAATCGCCGACGCTGCAGTGCCGCCCCAGGTCAGGGAACTCCGGCGTGCCCATGGCCCGCCGGAACCGCGCGCGCTTCGGGGGATCCGAGCAAACTCGGCGACGCGCGCCGCGTCCGCTCCGACGGCTGCCTCGGTCGCTGCCACCGGCAGGGAAGGGGAAGGGGGAGAAGGTCGCTCGCCCGCACGCGGAAGGGGCACGAAATCGCTTACAAAACGTTTTGACGGTGTGCTTTCGGCCAGGCTCTCGGACTTGTGTGCAGTTTATGCCCGGTACTCGTATGACCGCGGGCCCGTGTTAACAGTTGGTACGCGCTTTGTTTGTGGGGGGAGGTGGAGTCGGTGGTGAGCGGGTAACGGGAAAAGTGTCACCGTACGGTGACCGTAGTCAATCCCCCCCAACCGGTCGTTGGATCGCGCACGATCGAACGGGTGACGTGAAGACAAGAGGGGCAGGTCACACGAAGCATCTCGAAAGCTTAGATTGGTCGTAATGGTAGTATCATAGATAGTACTCCCTCTGTAAACTTTTATAAGAGCGTTTAGCTTTTTCAGACACAGCCGACAAATGGCAAATTAGACAATTTTGCCCTCGATTTGAATTTCTCATCGTCTTCTTCCTCGCGTCGTCCACGCGTGTGTCTTCTTCTTCCTCTCGTCGTCCAGGCACTAGTCCCCGTCTCCAGGTGCTCGGGCTCGTCTCCAGGCGCCCAGCCCCGTCGTCCAGGTGCTAGTCCTCGTCTCCAGGTGCTCAGGCCCGTCTCCAAGCGCTCAGCTCCGTCGTCCAGGGGCTCGTCCTTGCCAAGTTTGGTCGCATCCGCCCGTAGTTGGTCGCCCCGTGCCCAGCTTGGTCGCCGCCGCCGCCCCAGCCTGTTCCTCGCCGCTCCAGCCTGGTCACACCCGCCCCTGCCTGGTCGCTCCCACCTGGCTCCTCGACACAGGTACTCCTCGCCTCGCCCTGCAATTCAAACACAGATCAGCAGAATTCAGCAACACACATTAACACAACATCAGAAAGAGGATGTCAGCAGAATTTACAACATAAGGAGTAATTTACACAAGAATTCACAAGATAGTTTCAGAAATTATCAGTACAGAGGATTTTGTTTCGGTTAAATGCATAGTTTCGGTTACAAATGCATAGTTGAACTTGAAGAATTCGATGGATTGCAGATATTGAACAGTCAATATAAAGGGAACATGAATCACACTCCTGGAGGTGCTCCACTTGTCTGTCAACATGGCAATCAACCAGTGCTCTCAACCTAAAGGGAACATGGATTACACTCCTAGAGTTGTTGCACTTGTTTGTCAAAATACAGACCATCATTTGACACATCCTATAGCAAGTACACATAGAGTATCAGTACAAGGATCAGTGAGATGCTGCACTTGTCTGTCTATGCATTATTTACAGAATTTACAAAAGAAGAATTCACTATGAGATGCTGCACTTGTCTGTCAAAATACAGACTATTGTACTCCTACTTCACACTATTCCTTGTGTAAACATTACTGCATCATTGACAAGAATTTTTACAGAAGAATGTATTACTGGAGTATCACTTATCTGTCAAGAAACATCACTACAAGAGGCGACGAGGGCTACGGCGACACGGGCGAGAAGGATGCGGACGGCGACGCGCGCGAGAGGGATTTGGGCGGCGACGTCGGAGGAGCTAGGGATTCAGGGAGCGACCGGTAAGACTGTGAGTGTGGAGAGTCCCGACAAGTGAGCGCGGACTGCGGAGGGGCAAAATGGGAAACAACAACAATTTCGTAGCGTTACGAAATTTCAACTACAGTTTCTAAACGCTCTTATAAAAGTTTACAGAGGGAGTATCATGCATGCCAACTAGGCAAATTTGATGAGGTGTCATAGCATTAAATGAAGAAAAAAGGGTGTAGTATCATATCATTGATACCGTATCATATTAAATGCTAAGGTACCTTGTGTCATGCATGTCAGTAAATAGAGTACTACATGATACTAATATATGATACTATGCATTAGGGAGGTAGTATCATATACTAATATCATATGCATGATACTAGTATATGATACTCCCCATTACAACCAGCCTTATTGTCTCATTCGTTTGTATCCAGTCATGTGATGTGGTGGTCGTCGTCTCCTTCCCTCTCTCGGCACCAAAGCTCGCGCCCCGTTTGCCATCCCAATACTATCACGCAGAACATATTGCCACAAGATGTTGCAACAACATGTGCTACAGATGCCTCACCGGATCACAAGGCGACACTGTGTGCGAGGACGACCGTTGCTGCTGCTGGCGAGAGCCCGACATTGCATGACCAGTGTCGCTACTGCAAGGCGACATCCTACCATTGTGGGCTAATTAATGAGGGACATTGTTGCAAGGGGGCAACGGTGTGTGTGTGTGTGTGTGTGTGTTGGGGGGGCTACAAGTCGGTGCAAGAACAACTTTTCAGCGAACAGTAATGTTTTTGCAAGGGATGGTACAAGGCCTGAGTCTGTCGTTCACCGTGGTGCTGCGAGGGCTCTCTCGACCGTTGCAACATGGGGGATGTTACGACTATAAAGTGAGGGGGGTGGTGTGATGGTGTGATGGTTGGAACCTTGGCTACGATGGCTAAGTGGGAGATATTGCGACTGCGAAATGGGAAATGTTGCAATGGCTGGAACCTTGGCGAACCGGTTAGCAACATGGTTCATGTTACAAGCTCCCGAGGGGAATAAGGCTCATGTTGCACAACACTCGAGAGGAGGACGAGGTGGGGTATTGCGATGCTGAGGGAATCCAACGACTGATGATGCCTTGACAAATGGTCGACGAAGCGACAGTTATTTTCTAGTTTATAGCCGGTCAACGCCTAGTGCCTGGAATGGTTAGTCATTGACATGTTTCTATGCAATGTTTTATGGGAAAGTCTTCAATTCCACCCGCTGATTTTGTGGAAGAAATAGATCGCCCACAACACCTGACAGGTGCCCTTTGTGGTTCCACCCACCATTTTGTTAGGGAACGCAATATTTCAAAAAAATTCCTACGATCACACAAGATCTATCTAGGAGATGCATAGCAAGGAGAGGGGAGAGTGTGTCCACGTACCCTCGTAGACAACAAGCGGAAGCGTTTAGTAACGTGGTTGATGTAGTCGAACGTCTTCGCAATCCAACCGATCCAAGCACCGAACGTACGGCATCTCCGCGTTCAGCACACGTTCAGCTCAATGACGTCCCTCGATCTCTTGATCCAGTTGAGGACGAGGGAGAGTTCCGTCAGCACGACGGCGTGATGACGGTGATGATGAAGTTACCGGCGCAGGGCTTCGTCTAAGCACTACGACGACATGACCGAGGTGTGTAACTGTGGAGGGGGGCACCGCACACGGCTAATAGAAGACTTGATGTCCTTTGGGGCGCCCCCTTCCCACATATATAAAGGGGGGAGGAGAGGTGGCCGGCCCTAGGGGGCGCGCCATGGGGGGAGTCCTACTTGGACTCCCGCTCCAAGTAGAATTCGGTCTCCCTTCCTATTCCAAGTATGAGAAGAAGGGAAGGAGGAAGAGGAGAGAACGAAGGAGGGGGGCGCCGTCCCCATCCCCTGTCCAATTCGGACTGGGCAAGGGGGGCGCGCGCCACCTCCTGGCTGGCCCTCTTTCTTTTCCATGAAGGCCCATGATGGCCCATTAACCTCCCGGGGGGGTTCCGGTAACCCCTGGTACTCCGAAATGTATCCGAAACGACCCGAACCATTCTGGTGTCCGAATGTAGCCTTCCAATATATGAATCTTTAGTCTCGACCATTTCGAGATTCCTCGTCATGTCCGTGATCTTATCCGGGACTTCGAACAAACTTTGGTTCATCAAAACACGAAACTCATAATACAAATCGTCATCGAATGTTAAACGTGCAGACCCTACGGGTTTGAGAACTATGTAGACATAACCGAGACATATCTCCGGTCAATAACCAATAGCGGAACTTGGATGCTCATATTGGCTCCTACATATTCTACGAAGATCTTTATCGGTCAAACCGCATAACAACATATGTTGTTCCCTTTGTCATTGGTATGTTATTTGCCCGAGATTCAATCGTCAGTATCATCATACCTAGTTCAATCTCGTTACCGGCAAGTCTCTTTACTCGTTACGTAATGCATCATCCCGCAACTAACTCATTTGTCACATTGCTTGCAAGGCTTATAGTGATGAGCATTACCGATAGGGCCCAAAGATACCTCTCCGGTACACGGAGTGACAAATCCTAATCTCAATCGATGACAACTCAACAAACACCATCGGAGACACCTATAGAGCATCTTTATAATCACGTAGTTACGTTGTGACGTTTGATAGCACACAAGGTGTTCCTCCGGTATTCGGGAATCACATAATCTCATAGTCAGAGGAAGATGTATAAGTCATGATGAAAGCAATAGCAATAAAACTAAACGATCATTTATGCTAAGCTAAGGATGGGTCATGTCCATCACATCATTATCTAATGACGTGATCCCATTCATCAAATGACAACACATGTCTATGGTTAGGAAACTGGATACGCATTTATATTGAATGTTTACGTTGTTCCCTTTGTCATTGGTATGTTACTTGCCCGAGATTCGATCGTCGGTATCATCATACGTAGTTCAATCTCGTCACCGACAAGTCTCTTTACTCGTTCCGTAATGCATCATCCCGTGACTAACTCATTAGTCACATTGCTTGCAAGGCTCATAGTGATGTGCATTACCGAGAGGGCCCAGAGATACCTCTCCGATACACGGAGTGACAAATCCTAATCTCGATCTATGCCAAGTCAACAAACACCATCAGAGACACCTATAGAGCATCTTTATAATCACCCAGTTACGTTGTGACATTTGATAGCACACAAGGTGTTCCTCCGGTATTCGGGAGTTGCATAATCTCATAGTCTGAGGATCATGTATAAGTCATGAAGAAAGCAATAACAGAAAAACTAAACGATCATTATGCTAAGCTAACGGGTGGGTCTTGTCCATCACATCATTCTCTAATGATGTGATCCCGTTCATCAAATGACAACACATGTCTATGGTCAGGAGACTTAACCATCTTTGATTAACGAGCTAGTCAAGTAGAGGCATACTAGGGACACTCTGTTTGTCTATGTATTCACACATGTACTAAGTTTCCGGTTAATACAATTCTAGCATGAATAATAAAAATTTATCATGATATAAGGAATATATAAATAACAACTTTATTATTGCCTCTAGGGCATATTTTCTTCAGTCTCCCACTTGCACTAGAGTCAATAATCTAGATTACATAGTAATGATTCTAACACCCATGGAGTCTTGGTGTTGATAATGTTTTGCTCATGAGAGAGGCTTAGTCAACGGGTCTGCAACATTCAGATCCGTATGTATCTTGCAAATCTCTATGTCTCCCTCCTTGACTTGATCGCGGATGAAATTGAAGCGTCTCTTGATGTGCTTGGTTCTCTTGTGAAATCAGGATTCCTTTGCCAAGGCAATTGCACCAGTATTGTCACAAAAGATTTTCATTAGACCCGATGCACTAGGTATTACACCTAGATCGGATATGAACTCCTTCATCCAGACTCCTTCATTTGCTGCTTCTGAAGCAGTTATGTACTCCGCTTCACACGTAGATCCTGCCACGACATTCTGCTTGGTACTATGCCAACTGACAGCTCCACCATTCAATATAAATGCGTATCCAGTTTGCGACTTAGAGTCATCCGGATTAGTGTCAAAGCTTGCATCGATGTAACTATTTACGATGACCTCTTTGTCACCTCCATAAACGAGAAACATATCCTTAGTCCTTTTCAGGTATTTCAGGATGTTCTTGACCGCTGTCCAGTGATCCACTCCTAGATTACTTTGGTACCTCCCTGCTAAACTAATAGCAAGGCACACATCAGGTCTGGTACACAACATTGCATACATGATAGAACCTATGGCTGAGGCATAGGGAATGACTTTCATTTTCTCTCTATCTTCTGCAGTGGTCGGGCATTGAGTCTGACTCAACTTCACACCTTGTAACACACGCAAGAACCCTTTCTTTGAATGATCCATTTTGAACTTCTTCAAAACTTTATCAAGGTATGTGCTTTGTGAAAGTCCAATTAAGCGTCTTGATCTATGTCTATAGATCTTGATGCCCAATATATAAGCAGCTTCACCGAGGTCTTTCATTGAAAAATTCTCATTCAAGTATCCTTTTATGCCATTCAGAAATTCAGTGTCATTTTCGATCAACAATATGTCATCCACATATAATATCAGAAATGCTGCAGAGCTCCCACTCACTTTCTTGTAAATACAGGCTTCTCCAAAAGTCTGTATAAAACCATATGCTTTGATCACACTATCAAAGCGTATATTCCAACTCCGAGAGGCTTACACTAGTCCATAAATGGATTGCTGGAGCTTGCACACTTTGTTAGCACCTTTTGGATCGACAAAACCTTCTGGTTGCATCATATACAACTCTTCTTTAAGATATCCATTAAGGAATGCAGTTTTGACATCCATTTGCCAAATTTCATAATCATAAAATGCGGTAATTGCTAACATGATTCGGACAGACTTAAGCATCGCTACGGGGGAGAAGGTCTCATCGTAGTCAACTCCTTGAACTTGTCGAAAACCTTTCGCAACAAGTCGAGCTTTGTAGACAGTAACATTACCGTTAGTGTCAGTCTTCTTCTTGAATATCCATTTATTCTCTATTGCTTGCCGATCATGGAGCAAGTCAACCAAAGTCCATACTTTGTTCTCATACATGGATCCCATCTCAGATTTCATGGCCTCAAGCCATTTCGCGGAATCTGGACTCATCATCGCTTCCTTGTAGTTCGTAGGTTCGTCATGGTCAAGTAACATGACCTCCAGAACAGGGTTACCTACCACTCTGGTGCGGATCTTACTCTGTTTGACCTACGAGGTTCGGTAGTAACTTGATTAGAAGTTTCATGATCATCATCATTAGCTTCCTCACTAATTGATGTAGTAATCACTAGAACTAATTTCTGTGATGAACTACTTTCCAATAAGGGAGAAGGTACAATTACCTCATCAAGTTCTACTTTCCTCCCACTCACTTCTTTCGAGAGAGACTCCTTCTCTAGAAAGGATCCATTCTTAGCAACGAATATCTTGCCTTCGGATATGTGATAGAAGGTGTACCCAACATTCTCCTTTGGGTATCCTATGAAGACACATTTCTCCTATTTGGGTTCGAGCTTATCAGGTTGAAGCTTTTTCACATAAGCATCGCAGCCCCAAACTTTAAGAAACAACAATTTGGGTTTCTTGCCAAACCACAGTTCATATGGTGTCATCTCAATGGATTCCGATGGTGCTCTATTTAATGTGAATGTAGCCGTCTCTAAAGCATAACCCCAAAACGATAGCGGTGAATCAGTAAGAGACATCATAGATCGCACCATATATAATAAAGTGCGGTTACGACGTTAGGACACACCATTACGCTGTGGTGTTCTAGGTGGCGTGCGTTGCGAAACTGTTCCACATTGTTTCAAATGAAGACCAAACTCATAACTTAAATATTCACCTCCATGATCAGATCGTAGAAACTTAATTTTGTTGTTAAAATGATTTTCCACTTCACTCTGAAATTCTTTGAACTTTTCAAATGTTTCAGACTTATGTTTCATTAAGTAGATATACCCATATCTGCTCAAATCATCTGTGAAGGTCAGAAAATAACGATACCCGCCGCGAGCATCAACACTCATCGGACCGCATACATCAGTATGTATTATTTCCAATAGTCTGTTGCTCGCTCCATTTTTCCGGAGAACGGAGTCTCAGTCATCTTGCCCATGAGGCACGGTTAGCAAGCATCAAGTGATTCATAATCAAGTGACTCCAAAAGCCCATCAGCATGGAGTTTCTTCATGCGCTTTACAGCAATATGACCTAAACGACAGTGCCACAAATAAGTTGCACTATCATTATTAAACTTGTATCTTTTGTCTTTAATACTATGAATATGTGTATCACTACTATCGAGATTCAACAAAAATAGACCACTCATCAAGGGTGCATGACCATAAAGGATATTAGTCATATAAATAGAACAACCATTATTCTCTGATTTAAATGAATAACCATCTCGCATCAAACAAGATCTAGATATAATGTTCATGCTTAATGCTAGCACCAAATAACAATTATTCAGGTCTAAAACTAACCCCGAAGGTAGATGTAGAGGTAGCGTGCCGACGGCGATCACGTCGAATTTGGAACCATTTCCCACGCGCATCGTCACCTCGTCCTTAGCTAATCTTCGTTTAATCCGTAGCCCATGTTTCGAGTTGCAAATATGAGCAACAGAACCTGTATCAAATACCCAGGCACTACTACGAGCATTAGTAAGGTACACATCAATAATATGTATATCAAATATACCTTTCACTTTGCCATCCTTCTTATCCACCAAATACTTGGGGAAGTTCCGCTTCCAGTGACCAGTCCCTTTGCAGTAGAAGCACTCAGTCTCAGGCTTAGGTCCAGACTTGGGCTTCTTCACTTGAGCAACAACTTGCTTGCCGTTCTTCTTGAAGTTCCCCTTCTTCCCTTTGCCCTTCTTCTTGAAACTAGTGGTCTTGTTGACCATCAACACTTGATGCTCCTTCTTGATTTCTACCTCCACAGCCTTTAGCATTGCGAAGAGCTCGGGAATTGTCTTATCCATCCCTTGCATATTATAGTTCATCACGAAGCTTTTGTAGCTTGGTGGCAATGATTGAAGAACTCTGTCAATGACACTATCATCAGGAAGATTAACTCCGACTTGAGTCAAGTGGTTGTGATACCCAGACATTCTGAGTATATGTTCACTGACAAAACTATTCTCCTCCAATTTGCAGTTGTAGAACTTATTGGAGACTTCATATCTCTCAATCCGGGCATTTGCTTGTAATATTAACTTCAACTCCAGGAACATCTCGTATGCTCCATGATGTTCAAAACATTGTTGAAGTCCCGATTCTAAGCCGTAAAGCATGGCACACTGAACTATCGAGTAGTCATCAACTTTGCTCTGCCTGACGTTCATAACATCTGGTGTCGCTCCTGTAGCGGGCTTTGCACCTAGCGGTGCTTCCAGGACGTAATTCTTGAAGGAAATATGCCCTAGAGGCAATAATAAAGTTGTTACTTATATTTCCTTATATCATGATAAATGTTTATTATTCATGCTAGAATTGTATTAACCGGAAACTTAGTACATGTGTGAATACATAGACAAACAGAGTGTCCCTAGTTTGCCTCTACTTGACTAGCTCGTTAACCAAAGATGGTTAGGTTTCCTAGCCATGGACATGTGTTGTCATTTGATGAACAGGATCACATCACGAGAGAATGATGTGATGGACAAGACCCATCCGTTAGCTTAGCACTATGATCGTTTAGTTTATTGCTATTGCTTTCTTCATGACTTATACATGTTCCTATGACTATGAGATTATGAAACTCCCGAATACCGAAGGAACATCTTGTGTGCTATCAAATGTCACAACACATCTGGGTGATTATAAAGATGCTCTACAGGTGCCCCCGATAGTGTTTGTTGAGTTGGCATAGATCGAGATTAGGATTTGTCACTCCGTGTTTCGGAGAGGTATCTTTGGGCCCTCTCGGTAATGCTCATCATTATAAGCCTTGCAAGCAAAGTGACTAATGAGTTAGTTGCGGGACGACGCATTACGGAACGAGTAAAGAGACCTGCCGGTAACGAGATTGAACTAGGTATAATGATACCGACGATCGAATCTCGGGCAAGTAACATACCTATGACAAAGGGAACAACGTATGTTGTTATGCGGTTTGACCGATAAAGATCTTCGTAGAATTTGTAGGAACCAATATGAGCATCCAGGTTTTGCTATTGGTTATTGATCGGAGATTTGTCTCAGTCATGTCTACATAGTTCTCGAACCCGTAGGGTCCGCACGCTTAACGTTCGATAACGATTTATATTATGAGTTATGTGATTTGATGTACCAAAGGTTGTTCGGAGCCTCGTATGAGATCACGGACATGACGAGGAGTCTCTAAATTGTCGAGACATAAATATTCATACATTGGAAGGTTACATTCGGACACCGGAATGGTTCTGGTCGTTTCGGATGAGTTTCGGAGTACCGGGGGTTACCGGAAACCCCTCCGGGAAGTTATTGGGCCTCATGGGCCTAATGGTGGAAGAGAGGAGGCATGCCAAGGAGTGGTGCGCACCCCCTAGCCCAAACCAAATTGGACTAGGGCTAGGGGGCCGCCCCTTTCCTTCTCTTCCCCTATTCCTTCCCCCTTCTCCTTGTGGAAGTAGGAAAGGGGGGGGGGCGAATCCTACTTGGAGTAGGACTCCCCCCCTGGGCGCGCCACCCTTGGCCGGCCTCCTCCTCCCTCTTCCCTTTATATACGTGGGAGGGGGGCACCCCATAGACACACAAGTTGATCTTTTAGCCGTGTGCCGTGCCCTCCTCCACAGTTACACACCTCGATCATATCGTTGTAGTGCGTAGGCGAAGCCCTGTGTTGGTAACTTCATCATCACCGTCACCACGCTGACGGAACTCTCCCTCAGCCTCAACTGGATCAAGAGTTCGAGGGATGTCACCGAGCTGAACGTGTGCATATCGCGGAGGTGTTGTACGTTCGGTACTTGGATTGATTCGATCGCGAAGAAGTTCGACTACATCAACCGCGTTACTAAACGCTTCCGCTTTCGGTCTACGAGGGTACGTAGACACACTCTCCCCTCTCGTTGCTATGCATCTCCTAGATAGATCTTGCGTGATCATAGGCAATTTTTTTGAAATACTGCGTTCCCCAGCAGTGGCATCCGAGCCAGGTCTATGCGTAGATGTTATATGCACGAATACAAGACAAAGAGTTATGGGCGATAATAGTCATACTGCTTACCAGCATGTCATACTTTGATTCGGCGGTATTGTTGGATGAGGCGGCCCAAACCGACATTACATGACCGCGTTCATGAGACTGGTTCTACCGCCGTGCTTCGCACACCGGTGGCTAGTGGGTGTCTGTTTCTCCAGCTTTAGTTGAATCGAGTTTGACTACGCCTGGTCCTTGTTGAAGGTTAAAACAACACACTTGACAAAAAATCGTTATGGTTTTGATGTGTAGGTAAAACGGTTCTTGCTAGAAGCCCGTAGCAGCCATGTAAAACTTGCAACAACAAAGTAGAGGACATCTAACTTGTTTTTGCAGGCATGTTGTGATGTGATATGGTCAAGACATGATGTGATACAATTTGTTGTATGAGATGATCGTGTTTTGTTGAAGTTATCGGCAATTGGCAGGAGCCTTATGGATGTCTCTTTATTGCATAATAGCATCTCCAGCCGGCCCCCCGAGAGCCCCCAAGGAGGCCTTTTTCATTGCCGGCACGCATTTTTTAGCCCAGCCACGCCCCAAAAGCTCAAAATAGCGCCGGATTTAGCTAAAGTTACGTCTGGCGGTCCCAACCCAACCACAAGCTCAAATAGCGCTGGATTTAGCTAAAGTTACGTCTGGCGGTCCCAACCCAAACCCAGAGAACCGAGGGGGGCAGCTGGAGGAGCCGACGCTCTTTTTTCCATGCAAAAGCCCCACAAGTCAGCCTCTCTACTCACTCTCTCTCCTCTTTTCCTCACAGGCCCACCACATGCATGGCCTCACTCCTGCAGCTCCAGCCACGCCGGGAACCCGTCGCCCTCGTTCGTGTCGTCGTAGCCGAAGGCCATGTCGGGGAGCGTCGACGAGGAGTGCGGTCATGGTCCAGGCGGCCGGCGAGGCTTGCCACGGGCGGCCCCGGCACCGGGCGCACCGAGCACGGGCGACACCGAGCACGGAGGCCACGGGCGGCCCCGCCATCGGGTGCACCGGCCCCGAGCGTGGAAACCATGGGCGGACCCGAGCGCGGAGGAGGCCATAGGCACCACGGGCGGCCCCGACCCCGGGCACGCCGGCCACAGGCGACCCCCAGCCACGACGAGCCACACACCGATGGACAACCAGGGCGGGAGGTCGGGCGGCGTGTGGAGCGGTTCCTGATGGGTATTTCTCCCATGTAGGAATGACGCGGCACGGCCGCCGTGGCGCACTCCCGTCGGGGCTGCTTCACCGGGCCGGCCAAGGGCCATCTCCACCGCGCCGAAGGGCCACCGCCGGCCGACGCCACTGTTTCACGCTGTGCGCACAGCCGCACCACCGTTCACGCAGCGGGAACCGCTCCGCGTCAGGGCTATCCACGGCAGCGGGCTCCAGGGTTGGCCACCTGCAGTGCGGCGCGGTCTTCCGGAGAGCGGGGCTGGTGGTGGCGCGGAGCCGGCTGTTGCGGCCGCGGGTGGAGGCGACTCGGCGGGGGCTCGCAGGGCGGAGGCCAGGCGACGCACAACCACAGGCTGGAGCGGCGTGGCGGTGAGGCCGGGCATGACGGAGCGATGAAGTGGGCCGCGGCGGAAGCGAGACTGCAGCGGCGGGGCTGGCTGAGGCGCGGCGTGGGCGTGGCCGGAGCGGCGCAGAATTGGCCTGGGCGGCGCGCGCGGTTTGGGCAGGTGTGTGCGTGGGGGGGGGGGATGACGACTGGAACAAATCTCACACACAAAGCAAAAATATCGTCGGGACAACCCAGGGAGGCTGAAAAAATGCCTCCTGGGGGGCAACGGCTGGAGATGCTCTAAGATGCAAGCGTTATATAATTGCTTTACTTTTATCGCTATGCAATAGCAATAGTTGCAAAAGCAATAGTTGGCGAGACGACCAAGATGATGGAGATCATGGTGTCATGTCGGTGACGACGGAGATCATGACGGTACTTTGGAGATGGAGATCAAAGGCACAAGATGATGATGACAATATCATCTCACATATTTTCATTGCATGTGATGCTTATCTTTTATGCATCTTATTTTGCTTAGTATGCCAGTAGCATTATAAGATGATCTCTCACTAAATTTCAAGGTATAAGTGTTCTCCCTGAGTATGCACCGTTGCGACAGTTCATCGTGCCGAGACACCACATGATGATCGGGTGTGATAAGCTCTACGTTCACATACAACGGGTGCAAGCCAGCTTTGCACATGCAGAATACTCGGGTTAAACTTGACGAGCCTAGCATATGCGGATATGGCCTTGGAACACTGAGACCGAAAGGTTGAACATGAATCATATAGTAGATATGATCAACATAGTGATGTTCACCATTGAAAACTACTCCATCTCACATGATGATCGGACATGGTTTAGATTATATGGATCACGTGATCATTTAGATGACTAGACGGATGTCTATCTAAGTGGGAGTTCTTAAGTAATATGATTAATTGAACTTTAATTTATCATGAACTTAGTACCTGATAGTATTTTTCATGTCTATGTTGTTGTAGATAAAAGGCCCGTGCTACTGTTCCTTTGAATTTTAATGCGTTCCTAGAGAAAGCTAAGTTGAAAGATGATGGTAGCAACTACACGGACTGGGTCCGTAACTTGAGGATTATCCTCATTATTGCACAGAAGAATTATGTCCTGGAAGCACCGCTAGGTGCAAAGCCCGCTGCAGGAGCAACTCCAGATGTTATGAACGTCTGGCAGAGCAAAGCTTATGACTACTCTATAGTTCAGTGTGCCATGCTTTACGACTTAGAATCGGGACTTCAATGACGTTTCAAACGTCATGGAGCATATGAGATGTTCTAGGAGTTGAAGTTAATATTTCAAGCAAATGCCCGGATTGAGAGATAGGAAGTCTCCAGTAAGTTCTACAGCTGCAAAATGCATGAGAATAATTTTGTCAGTGAACATATACTCAGAATGTCTGGGTACCACAACCACTTGACTCAACTGGGAGTTAATCTTCCTGATGATAGTGTCATTGACAGAGTTCTTCAATCACTGCCACCAAGCTACAAAAGCTTCGTGATGAACTATACTGTGCAAGGGATGGATAAGAAAATTCCTGAGCTCTTCGCAACGCTAAAGGCTGCGGAGGTAGAAATCAAGAAGGAGCATCAAGTGTTGATGGTCAACAAGACCACTAGTTTCAAGAAGAAGGGCAAAGGGAAGAAGGGGAACTTCAAGAAGAATGGCAAGCAAGTTGCTGCTCAGGTAAAGAAACCCAAGTCTGGACCTAAGCCTGAGACTGAGTGCTTCTACTGCAAATGGACTGGTCACTAGAAGCGGAACTGCCCCAAGTATTTGGCGGATAAGAAGGATGGTGATGTCTACTACACAACCTTCTTCTTGTAGACGTTGTTGGGCATCCAAGTGCAGAGGTTTGTAGGACACGGTAGCAAATTTCCCTCAAGTGGATGACCTAAGGTTTATCAATCCGTAGGAGGCGTAGGATGAAGATGGTCTCTCTCAAGCAACCCTACAACCAAATAACAAAGAGTCTCTTGTGTCCCCAACACACCCAATACAATGGTAAATTGTATAGGTGCACTAGTTCGGTGAAGAGATGGTGATACAAGTGGTATATGGATAGTAGATAATGGTTTTTGTAATCTGAAAATATAAAAACAGCAAGGTAACTAATGATAAAAGTGAGCACAAACGGTATTACAATGCGTTGAAACAAGGCCTAGGGTTCATACTTTCACTAGTGCAAGTTCTCTCAACAATAATAACATAATTGGATCATATAACTATCCCTCAGCATGCAACAAAGAGTCACTCCAAAGTCACTAATAGCGGAGAATAATTATGAAACTATGTGAAGACTCTCTAACATTTAAGAATTTCAGATCTTGGTATTTTATTCAAACAGCAAGCAAAGCAAAATAAAATGACAGTCTAAGAATGGCAAACATCATGTGAAGAAGCAAAAACTTAGGATCAACCGAAACTAACCGATAGTTGTTGAAGAAGAAAGGTGGGATGCCAACCGGGGCATCCCCAAGCTTAGACGCGTGAGAATTCTTGAAATATTATCTTGGGATGCCTTGGGCATCCCCAAGCTTGAGCTTTTGTGTCTCCTTAAGTCCTCTCATATCACGGTCTCCCTAAATCTCAAAAGCTTCATCCACACAAAACTCAACAAGGACTCGTGAGATAAGTTAGTATAAACCATTGCAAAAACCTTATCATACTCTACTATAGCAAACCACTAAAATTATTATTCAACATTGCATACTAAATGCCTCTGCATATTTAATAGTCCTATACTAAAATAGAATCATTAAAGAAGCAAACATATGCAAACAATGTAAACATAACAACAATCTGCCTAAACAGGACAGTCTGTAAAGAGTGCAGCAAGATCCATACTTCCCTAACTCCTAAAATTATGAAAGAAAATTCCCATTGCAGTAAACTTATCAGAGCTTAATATGCAAAAGGTTTCAACATTTTATCACATTATGACTTTTCTAGGGAATTATTGCAACAACGGTGAACTTTCTGTTTTCAAACAGCAACATGAAGACTTGTAAAGTAGGCACAGTAAAGGCTATCAATGCCACTTTTATTGAAATAAAAGATGCAAAACATTGTCCTAAATAACAGCAGGCAAATCCTAACAAAATAAATTGACGCTCCAAGCAAAACAAATATCATGTGGTGAATAAAAATATAGCTCCAAGTAAAGTTACCGATGAACGAAGACGAAAGAGGGGATGCCTTCCAGGGCATCCCCAAGCTTAGGCTCTTGGTTTGTAACATCCCAAAATTCTAAATTTTGGAATGTTATAATAAATTGATAGATTAATTGTTTGTTTGATTGATTGTCTAAAAGTGAGTGAATTCGAAACTTTTTGAAAGTTAAATGAGAGGGAGTAAAAGGACTTTCCCAAACTTTCATATTTGCTTTCTGATCTCCGTGAATTCAAATACTTTTCATCACAAAACCCTGGAGAGAAGATGACATGACTTCTTCCATTTATTTAAATGAAATGGGGTGTTTGAAAATATTTGAATTTCATTTGGAAAATAATTCCAATTCATAAACTTCATGCAGCTCAATGATTTTCATGAGAGAAGATAAAATGACTTCTTCAAATTATATGAAATATGAGTTGGGAGTTTCAAAGAATTAAATTCAAAGTTCTTTTGAATTTATTTTCAATTTGGAGTTATTTGAGTTTTATTCAAATTATTTTTCTCTAAAAATAAAATATATGAAAATTAGGGTAACATGATTCCCTACATTAGAAAATTGGAGAAAAATTAATTTGAAATCATTTTGGTATTTTTAAAATGATTTCGGTTGGATTTTAATAGACCAGTAGCACTCTTTGATTTATTTGAATTTTTCTGGATTTTATTTGACTTTACAAAAATGTTCATGTTGTAGATATTCTTTTTCTGAAAATTTTGATATATTATATGCATATATAATGTTTTTATTCATTTTGTTTTTTTGCTTCTAATTGTCTATGTTAAAAAAATGTGTGTTTTAAAAAAAAAGAGAATTACACCAAACTGGGCCGGGCCAGCAAATCGCCAGGCCGCGGCCCAGCCCAACTCCGCGCCGTCCCTGAGCTCCCGGGGACTCCGCCTCCTGCACGCATCGCCGCTGCCGTGCTCCGCACGGACTCCCGCCGCCGCCTGTGCCTGCCCCCACCTCCACGCCTCGCGCCTCCCCCGCCACCTATATAAGCGCCGCCCCGGATCCCCTCCTCCCCTCTCTGCCAGCGCCGCATCTCACCAACCACCGCCGCACTTTTGCCGCGCTACCGTCGACCTCGTCGCTGCTGCTGTCGAACCTTGCCACCGCGCCGCACCACCGCCTCCGCCCGCACGCGCCGTCGCCCCGTCGCTGTTTCTGCACCCTGCCGCGCAGCCGCCGTCGCCGGATGCACCCCGCTGCCGCCGAACTGAAAACCGCAGCCGCCGTCGCCAGATGCACGCCGCTGCCGCCGAACTGAAAACCGCCGCCGCGCCGGAGATCCGCCGAAAAAAACCCGTCGTCGTTGGTTTTCGGTTGAAAACCGCCTAGCCGCCTAACTGGTATTAACCGCTGCACCTGTCCGGTTTTTCGTTAAGTCTAGGTGTTATAAAACCGATCTGGTTTTCTGTTTTTGTTTAAAAAAACGATTTAGTTTTTTTAGTTAGAGCTATTTAATGAACATTCTCTATTTAGAACTAGTTAGCGAACGTTCGTTATTTAGCCTTTTCTTTTATTTTAGTTTTCTGTCCAGGGACCTATTGGTAGTATTTCTTTTACAGATTAGTCCCTCTACTTCTAACGGTCATAACTTTTACACCGTTTGTCCAAATCCAACGAAACCAATGCCCACGTCTTTGTTACGATCTCCTCTATCCAGTAATCCAACTCAAACATGTTTTTGAAAAGTTTAAAATTTGAATTAGATCAGATTTGAATTCAAACTTCGTTTGATCATAACTTGAGTTTCGTAGCTCCGTTTCAGTTGATTCTTTTTGCAAATCGAAGCTCTTGACCTAAACTTTCTGATAAGGCCAAATTCACATAATTTTGGTACTGTTAGAAATTGTTTTATGTTGCAAGAGTTATTTGCTTGGTTTTGAAGTTTTCCGAATCGCCTTCTTCGTTCTTTCTGATCTTTTGAGTGATTGCTTATGTGTGGTTACTATTGCTTGATTACAATAGATTGACCGGAGTGTGACGAGTAGAGCTATCAAGATTTTTGAGTGCGAATCATCTTCATCAAAATTGCAGGCAAGTTCACACTTTGATCATACTCTTTATCACCCAGTTTTTATGCATTAGTTCCAATCCTCAAACATTGCATGGTTAGGATGTCATTAACTTGTGGGTTGGGAAGTAGTTGATGAGGTAGGAACCTATTACCTGGTTATTATCAAACCCTTGGGAGTTACTATTACGTTATGCTTACATTGCCATGCTATGCTCGTAGACGTGGATTGGGTTTTTTGAGAGTATTCATGATAGATGTGAGATTGTTAATTAATGATTTACTTAAGGTGGCAACTTAAACACACATCTGGGTGGATTGAGGCACCGGGTTATTCCAGGATTTGCCTGTCTAGGCACCTGGGTAGACCAGGATTGCCTGTTTTTTTCATGGACCGCCACCCAGGCTCAAAGGGATCATGAGATTATTCATGCTAGAAACTTCCATGTGCAGCCACAAGCTATTATGGGCTCTAGCATAGTTGACTAAGTCGTGCGAACTCTTACAGTGGTAGACTAGCAGATGTAGGGGATGTAGGTGGTACGGTCTACCCGATCGTAAGGTGCTAGCGCTTCTGAAAGACTATGTCTCGGTCATCCGTTTCTCAAACACCATGTAGTGCGAGAAACCAAACGGAGGCGATCGAGTCTTGTGGGGAAAAGTGCGCAAACCTCTGCAGAGTGTACAAACTAATCATGATTAGCCGTGTCCCCGGTTATGGACGTCTTGAGTATCTAGTACCTGAATTATCATGTGAATCTCATCACGTTACTTTAAATTAAGTTTGTTGGGTTTAATGATGTTACTTAATTGGGATTGAGAATGCTGTCAACCATTCTCAATGTTCAACAACCACCATGATAGTTAAATAAAATTTATTCCTTTGCAGTAGGGAAAAATTGGCTTTTCGCAAAAACCTTATAACCGTAGAGCTTTTCCACCAGCCAAATATTCATGTAGTGATAGCCCTTGGTTCATCATTCTCTATGGTGTGAATTTGCCAGTACATTCAATGTACTGACCCTTTGTGGCTGCAACGTCTCATGTTGCAGGATTTCTTACGACGAGTAAGCGATACGTTTGGGTTACGATTTCTACACTCAACTTTGCCGTTGGTGTTGATGGGAATCCACAACCTTGTTACTTCCGCTATTTTGGATTGAGGTAATAGTATTTTACGTTACTTATACATGTGATTTACCTCTGTTATAAATCCTCGAGTACTATGTGTGTCAGCATACCGATCCAGGGATGACACTTAAGCACAGAGACTTGATCCATTCGGGTCGGGTCGCTACATGGTTGTCCTTGAATATTACCTTGGGGTGCCTTGGGCATACCAAAGCTTAGGCTCTTGCCACTCCTTATTCCATAGTCCATCGAATCTTCACCCAAAACCTGAAAACTTCACAACACAAAACTTAACAGAAAACTCGTAAGCTCCGTTAGTATAAGAAAGCAAATCACCATCATAAGGTACTATAATGAACTCATTCTAAATTCATATTGGTGTAATATCTACTGTATTCCAACTTCTCTATGGTTCATACCCTCCGATACTACTCATAGATTCATCAAAATAAGCAAACAACACGATGAAAAACAGAATCTGTCAAAAACAGAACAGTCTGTAGTAATCTGTAGGTTTCTACCACTTATGTAACTCATAAAATTCTCAAATAAATTGGTGGACCTGAGGAATTTTTCTATTAATCATCTGCAAAAATAATCAACTAAATAGCATTCTCCAGTAAAAAGTTTTAGCTAATCTCGTGAGTTCTAAAGTTTCTGTTTTTTACAGCATGATCATAAAGACTTCACCAAAGTCTTCCCAAAGGTTCTACTTGGCACAAACACTAATTAAAACATAAAACCACATCTAAACAGAGGCTGGATGAATTATTTATTACTAAACAGGAACAAAAAGCAAGGAACAAAAATAAAATTGGGTTGCCTCCCAAGAAGCGCTATCGTTTAACGCCCCTAGCTAGGCATGATGATTTCAATGATGCTCACATAAAAGATAAGAATTGTAACATAAAAAGAGCATCATGAAGAATATGACTAGCACATTTAAGTCTAACCCTCTTCCTATGCATAGGGATTTTGTGAGCAAACAACTTATGGGAGCAATAATCAACTTGAATAGGAAGGCAAGACAAGCATAACTTCAAAACTTTAAGCACATAGAGAGGAAACTTGATATTATTGCAATGTCTACAAGCATATATTCCTCCCTCATAATAATTTTCAGTAGCATCATGAATGAATTCAACAATATAACCAGCACCTAAATCATTCTTTTCATGATCTACAAGAATAGAAAATTTACTACTCTCCACATAAGCAAAATTCTTCTCATGAATAATAGTGGGAGCAAACTCAACAAAATAATTATCATGTGAGGCATAATCCAATTGAAAACTAAAATCATGATGACAAGTTTCATGGATATCATTATTCTTTATAGCATACAAGTCATCACGATAATAATCATAGATAGCAACTTTGTTCTCATTATCAATTGGAACCTCTTCCGAAATAGTGGATTCATCACTAAATAAAGTCATGACCTCTCCAAATCCACTTTCATCAACATAGTCGTCATAAATAGGAGGCATTCTATCATCATAATAAATTTTCACATCAGAACTTGGGGGACTAAAAATATCATATTCATCAAACATAGCATCCCCAAGCTTGTGGCTTTGCATATCATTAGCATCATGGATATTCAAGGAATTCATACTAACAACATTGCAATCATGCTCATCATACAAAGACTTAGTGCCAAACATTCTAATGCATACTTCTTCTAACACTTTGGCACAATTATCGGAATCCTTATTTTCATGAAAGACATTAAAAAGATGAAGCATATGAGATACCCTTAATTCCATTTTTTGTAGTTTTCTTTTATAGACTAAACTAGTGATAAAATAAGAAACAAAAAGATTCGATCGCAAGATCTAGAGATATACGTTCAAGCGCTAACCTCCCCGGCAACGGCGCCCGAAAAGAGCTTGATGTCTACTACACAACCTTCTTCTTGTAGACGTTGTTGGGCCTCCAAGTGCAGAGGTTTTTAGGACAGTAGCAAATTTCCCTCAAGTGGATGACCTAAGGTTTATCAATCCATAGGAGGCGTAGGATGAAGATGGTCTCTCTCAAGCAACCTTGCAACCAAATAACAAAGAGTCTCTTGTGTCCCCAACACACCCAATAAAATGGTAAATTGTATAGGTGCACTAGTTCGGCGAAGAGATGGTGATACAAGTGGTATGTGGATAATAGATAATGGTTTTTGTAATCTGAAAATATAAAAACAGCAAGGTAACTAATGATAAAAGTGAGCACAAACGGTATTGCAATGCGTTGAAACAAGGCCTAGGGTTCATACTTTCACTAGTGCAATTTCTCTCAACAATGATAACATAATTGGATCATATAACTATCCCTCAACATGCAACAAAGAGTCACTTCAAAGTCAATAATAGCGGAGAACTAACAAAGAGATTATGGTAGGGTACGGAACCACCTCCAAGTTATTCTTTCCAATCAATCCGTTGGGCTATTCCTATAAGTTTCACAAACAGCCCTAGAGTTCGTACTAGAATAACACCTTAAGACACAAATCAACCAAAACCCTAATGTCACCTAGATACTCCAATGTCACCTCAAGTATCCGTGGGTATGATTATACGATATGCATCACACAATCTCAGATTCATCTATTCAACCAACACATAGGACCTCAAAGAGTGCCCCAAAGCTTCTACCGGAGAGTCAAGACGAAAACGTGTGCCAACCCCTATGCATAGGTTCATGGGCGGAACCCGCAAGTTGATCACCAAAACATACATCAAGTGGATCAATAGAATACCCCATTGTCACCGCGGGTATCCCACGCAAGACATACATCAAGTGTTCTCAAATCCTTAAAGACTCAATCCAATAAGATAACTTCAAAGGGAAAACTCAATCCGTTACAAGAGAGTAGAGGGGGAGAAACATCATAAGACCCAACTATAATAGCAAAGCTCGCGATACATCAAGATTGTATCACCTCAAGAACACGAGAGAGAGAGATCAAACACATAGCTACTGGTACATACCCTCAGCCCCGAGGGAGAACTACTCCCTCCTCGTCATGGAGAGCACCGGGATGATGAAGATAGCCACCGGAGAAGGATTCCCCCCTCCGGGAGGGTGCCGGAACAAGTCTAGATTGGTTTTCGGTGGCTACGGTGGCTTCTGGCGGCGAAACTCCCGATCTATTGTGCTCTTCGATGGTTTTAGGGTATATTGGTACATATAAGAGGAAGAAATACGTCATGGGAGCCATGAGGGGCCCACGAGGGTGGAGGGCGCGCCCCCTGCCTCGTGCCTTCCTTGTTGCTTCCCTTACATACACCCCAAGTCTTCTGGGTTGCTTCTGTTCCAAAAATAAGTTCCATGAAGTTTTAGGTCAATTGGACTCCGTTTGATTTTCCTTTTCTACGATACTCTAAAACAAGGAAAAAACAGAAAGGGGCACTGGGCTCTGGGTTAATAGGTTAGTCCCAAAAATAATATAAAAGTGTCTAATAAAGCCCATAAACATCCAAAACAAATAATATAATAGCATGGAACAATCAAAAGTTATAGATACGTTGGAGACGTATCAGCAACCCCAAGCTTAATTCCTGCTTGTCCTCGAGTAGGTAAATGATAAAACAGAATTTTTGATGTGGAATGCTACCTAACATATTCATCATGTATTTCTCTTTATTGTAGCAAGAATATTCAGATCCATAAGATTCAAGACAAAAGTTTAATATTGACATAAAGATAATAATACTTCAAGCATACTAACTAAGCAATCATGTCTTCTCAAAATAACATGGCCAAAGAAAGTTCATCCCTACAAAATCATATAGTTTGGTCATGCTCCATTTTCGTCACACAAGAATGCTCTCATCATGCATAACCCCGATGACAAGCCAAGCAATTGTTTCATACTTTAGTAATCTCAAACTTTTTTCAACTTTCACGCAATACATGAGTGTGAGCCATGGATATAGCACTATGGGTGGAATAGAATATAATGAGGGAGTTATGTGGAGAAGACAAAAAGGAGAAAGTCTCACATCGACGCGGCTAATCAATGGGCTAGGGAGATGCCCATCAATTGATGTCAATGCAAGGAGTAGGGATTGCCATGCAACGGGTGCACTAGAGCTATAAATGTATGAAAGCTCAACAAAAGAAACTAAGTGGGTGTGCATCCAACTTACTTGCTCACGAAGACCTAGGGCACTTGAGGAGGCCCATTGTTGGAATATACAAGCCAAGTTCTATAATGAAAAATTCCCACTAGTATATGAAAGTGACAAAACAAGAGACTCTCTATCATAAAGATCATGCTGCTACTTTGAAGCACAAGTGTGGAAAAAGGATAGTAGCATTGCCCCTTTTTTGGGGGGGGGGCATCCTCTTTTTTTATTTGGCCTTTCTCTTTTTTTGGCCTTTCTTTTTTGGCCTTTCTCTTTTTTGGGACAACACTCTATTAATGATAATCATCACACTGTTGGGGAACGTTGCAGAAAACAAAAATTTTCCTACGGTTTCACCAAGATCCATCTATGAGTTCATCTAGCAACGAGTGATCGGATGCATCTACATACCTTTGTAGATCGCGAGCGGAAGCGTTCAAAGAACGGGGATGAGGTAGTCGAACACGACGTGATCCAAATCACCGGAGATCCTAGCACCGAACGGACGGCACCTCCGTGTTCAACACACGTACGGTCAGCGTAACGTCTCCTTCTTCTTGATCCAGCAAGATGGAAGGAGAGGTTGAGGAAGATGGCTCCAGCAGCAGCACGACGGCGTGGTGGTGATGGAGCTGCAGTACTCCGTCAGGGCTTCGCCAAGCGCTATGGAGGAGGAGGAGGTGTTGGAGAGGGAGAAGGAGGCAACCAAAGGCATGGATGAAAAAGCCCTCCTTCCCCCACTATATATAGGAGGGACTAGGGGGGGGGGCACCGGCCCTAGGAGATCCAATCTCCTAGGGGGGGCGGCGGCCAAGGGAGGTTTCCCTCCCCCCAAAGCACCTAGGGGTGCCTTCCACTTGTGGGATTCTTGCCCTTTGGAAACCCTAGGCGCATGGGCCCCTTTGGGGCTGGTGACCTTGGCCCATGTAGGCCAAGGCGCACCCCCTTACAGCCCATGTGGCCCCCGGGGCAGGTGGACCCACCCGGTGGACCCCCGGGACCCTTCCGGTGGTCCCGGTACAATACCGGTGACCCCGAAACTTGTCCCGATGGCCGAAACAGCACTTCCTATATATAATTCTTTACCTCCGGACCATTCCGGAACTCCTTGTGACGTCCGGGATCTCATCCGGGGCTCCGAACAACATTCGGGTTACTGCATATACATATCCCTACAACCCTAGCGTCACCAAACCTTAAGTGTGTAGACCCTACGGGTTCGGGAGACATGTAGACATGACCGAGACGACTCTCCGGTCAATAACCAACAGCGGGATCTGGATACCCATGTTGGCTCCCACATACTCCATGATGATATCATCGGATGAACCACGATGTCAAGGATTCAAGCAACCCCGTATACAATTCCCTTTGTCAATCGGTATGTTACTTGCCCGAGATTCGATCGTCGGTATCCCAATACCTCGTTCAATCTCGTTACCGGCAAGTCACTTTACTCGTACCGTAATGCATGATCCCTTGACCAGACACTTGGTCACTTTGAGCTCATAATGATGATGCATTACCGAGTGGGCCCAGTGATACCTCTCCGTCATACGGAGTGACAAATCCCAGTCTTGATCCGTGTCAACCCAACAGACACTTTCGGAGATACCCGTAGTATACCTTTATAGTCACCCAGTTACGTTGTGACGTTTGGTACACCCAAAGCACTCCTACGGTATCTGGGAGTTACACGATCTCATGGTCTAAGGAAAGGATACTTGACATTGGAAAAACTCTAGCAAACGAACTATACGATCTTTAAGCTATGTTTAGGATTGGGTCTTTTCCATCACATCATTCTCCTAATGATGTGATCTCGTTATCAATGACATCCAATGTCCATAGTCAGGAAACCATGACTATCTGTTGATCAACGAGCTAGTCAACTAGAGGCTTACCAGGGACATGTTGGTGTCTGTTATTCACACATGTATTACGGTTTCCGGATAACACAATTATAGCATGAATAAAGACAATTATCATGAACAAGGAAATATAATAATAATGCTTTTATTATTGCCTCTAGGGCATATTTCCAACAGTCTCCCACTTGCACTAGAGTCAATAATCTAGTTACATTGTGATGAATCGAACACCCATGGAATTCTGGTGTTGATCATGTTTTGCCCTAGGGAGAGGTTTAGTCAACGGATCTGCTACATTCAGGTCCGTATGTACTTTACAAATCTCTATGTCTCCATCTTGAACATTTTCACGAATGGAGTTGAAGCGACGCTTGATGTGCCTTGTCTTCTTGTGAAACCTGGGCTCCTTGGCAAGAGCAATAGCTCCAGTGTTGTCCCAGAAGAGCTTGATCGGCCCCGACGCATTGGGTATGACTCCTAGGTCGGTGATGAACTCCTTCACCCAAATTGCTTCATGTGCTGCCTCCGAGGCTGCCATGTACTCCGCTTCACATGTAGATCCCGCCACGATGCTCTGCTTGCAACTGCACCAGCTTACTGCCCCACCATTCAAAATATACACGTATCCGGTTTGTGACTTAGAGTCATCCAGATCTGTGTCGAAGCTAGCGTCGACGTAACCCTTTACGACGAGCTCTTCGTCACCTCCATAAACGAGAAACATTTCCTTAGTCCTTTTCAGGTACTTCAGGATATTCTTGACCGCTGTCCAGTGTTCCTTGCCGGGATTACTTTGGTACCTTCCTACCAAACTTACGGCAAGGTTTACATCAGGTCTGGTACACAGCATGGCATACATAATAGACCCTATGGCCGAGGCATAGGGGATGACACTCATCTCTTCTATATCTTCTTCCATGGTCGGACATTGAGCTGAGCTCAATTTCACACCTTGCAATACAGGCAAGAACCCCTTCTTAGACTGATCCATATTGAACTTCTTCAATATCTTATCAAGGTATGTGCTTTGTGAAAGACCTATGAGGCGTCTTGATCTATCTCTATAGATCTTGATGCCTAGTATATAAGCAGCTTCTCCAAGGTCCTTCATTGAAAAACTCTTATTCAAGTAGGCCTTAATGCTGTCCAAAAGTTCTATATCATTTCCCATCAAAAGTATGTCATCTACATAAAGTATGAGAAATGCTACAGAGCTCCCACTCACTTTCTTGTAAACGCAGGCTTCTCCATAAGTCTGCGTAAGCCCAAACGCTTTGATCATCTCATCAAATCGAATGTTCCAACTCCGAGATGCTTGCACCAGCCCATAAATCGAGCGTTGGAGCTTGCATACCTTGTCAGCATTCTTAGGATCGACAAAACCTTCCGGCTGCATCATATACAATTCTTCCTTAAGGAAACCATTAAGGAATGCCGTTTTGACATCAATTTGCCATATCTCATAATCGTAGAACGCGGCAATTGCTAACATGATTCGGACGGACTTCAGCTTCGCTACCGGTGAGAAAGTCTCATCGTAGTCAACCCCTTGAACTTGTCGATAACCCTTAGCGACAAGCCGAGCTTTATAGATGGTCACATTACCATCCGCGTCTGTCTTCTTCTTAAAGGTCCATTTATTTTCTATGGCTCGCCGTTCACCGGGCAAGTGAGTCAAAGTCCATACTTCGTTTTCATACATGGATCCTATCTCGGATTTCATGGCTTCTAGCCATTTGTCAGAATCCGGGCCCGCCATCGCTTCTTCATAGTTCGAAGGTTCACCGTTGTCTAACAACATGATTTCCAAGACAGGGTTGCCGTACCACTCTGGTGCGGAACGTGTCCTTGTGGACCTTCGAAGTTCAGTAGCAACTTGATCTGAAGTTTCATGATCATCATCATTAACTTCCTCTCTAGTCGGTGCAGGCACCTCAGGAACATTTTCTTGAGTTGCGCCATTTTCTGGTTCAAGAGGTAACACTTCATCAAGTTCTACTTTCCTCCCACTTACTTCTTTCGAGAGAAACTCCATCTCTAGAAAGGATCCATTCTTGGCAACAAAGACCTTGCCTTCGGATCTGAGGTAGAAGGTATACCCAATAGTTTCTTTAGGGTATCCTATGAAGACGCATTTTTTCGACTTGGGTTCGAGCTTTTCAGGTTGAAGTTTCTTGACATAAGCATCGCATCCCCAAACTTTTAGAAACGACAGCTTAGGTTTCTTCCCAAACCATAATTCATACAGTGTCGTCTCAACGGATTTCGACGGAGCCCTATTTAAAGTGAATGTGGCAGTCTCTAAAGCATAGCCCCAAAAAGATAGCGGTAAATCAGTAAGAGACATCATAGATCGCACCATATCTAATAGAGTGCGATTACGACGTTCGGACACACCATTACGCTGAGGTGTTCCAGGCGGCGTGAGTTGTGAAACTATTCCACATTTCCTTAAATGTGTGCCAAATTCGTGACTCAAGTATTCTCCTCCACGATCTGATCGCAAAAACTTGATTTTCCTGTCACATTGATTCTCAACCTCACTCTGAAATTCTTTGAACTTTTCAAAGGTTTCAGACTTATGTTTCATTAAGTAGACATACCCATATCTACTCAAATCATCAGTGAGGGTGAGAACATAACGATAGCCACCGTGAGCCTCAACACTCATTGGACCGCACACATCAGTATGTATGATTTCCAATAAGTTGGTTGCTCGCTCCATTGTTCCTGAGAACGGAGTCTTGGTCATTTTACCCATGAGGCATGGTTCGCATGTGTCAAATGATTCATAATCAAGAGACTCTAAAAGTCCATCTGCATGGAGCTTCTTCATGCGTTTGACACCTATGTGACCAAGGCGGTAGTGCCACAAGTATGTGGGACTATCATTATCAACCTTACATCTTTTGGCACTCACACTATGAACATGTGTAGCATTACGCTCGAGATTCATTAAGAATAAACCATTCACCATCGGAGCATGACCATAAAACATATCTCTCATATAAATAGAACAACCATTATTCTCAGATTTAAATGAGTAGCCATCTCGAATTAAACGAGATCCCGATACAATGTTCATGCTCAAAGCTGGCACTAAATAACAATTATTAAGGTTTAATACTAATCCCGAAGGTAAATGTAGAGGTAGCGTGCCGACGGCGATCACATTGACCTTGGAACCATTCCCGACGCGCAACGTCACCTCGTCCTTTGCCAATCTCCGCTTATTCCGCAGCCCCTGCTTTGAGTTACAAATGTGAGCAACTGCACCGGTATAAAATACCCAGGAGCTACTACAGATACTGGTAAGGTACACATCAATTACATGTATATCACATATACCTTTTGTTTTGCCGGCCTTCTTGCCCGCTAAGTATTTGGGGCAGTTCCGCTTCCAGTGACCACTTCCCTTGCAATAAAAGCACTCAGTCTCGGGCTTGGGTCCATTCTTTGGCTTCTTCCCAGCAGCTTGCTTGCCGGGCGTGGCAACTACCTTGCCATCCTTCTTGAAGTTCTTTTTACCCTTGCCCTTCTTGAACTTAGCGGTTTTATTAACCATCAACACTTGATGTTCCTTCTTGACTTCTACCTCTGCTGATTTCAGCATTGCAAATACCTCAGGAATGGTCTTTTCCATCCCCTGCATATTGAAGTTCATCACAAAGCTCTTGTAGCTTGGTGGAAGCGACTGGAGGATTCTGTCAATGACCGCATCATCCGGGAGATTAACTCCCAGCTGAGTCAAGCGGTTATGTAACCCAGACATAGTGAGTATGTGCTCGCTGACAGAACTATTTTCCTCCATCTTACAGCTGAAGAATTTGTCGGAGACCTCATATCTCTCGATCCGGGCATGAGCTTGAAAAACCATTTTCAGCTCTTCGAACATCTCATATGCTCCATGTCTCTCAAAACACTTTTGGAGCCCCGGATCTAAGCTGTAAAGCATGCCGCACTGAACGAGGGAGTAGTCATCAACACGTGTCTGCCAAGCGTTCATAACGTCTTGGTTCTGTGGGATGGGAGCTTCACCTAGCGGTGCTTGTAGGACATAATCTTTCTTGGCAGCTATGAGGATGATCCTCAGGTTCCGGACCCAGTCCGTGTAGTTGCTGCCATTGTCTTTCAGCTTGGTTTTCTCTAGGAACGCGTTGAAGTTGAGGACTACGTTGGCCATTTGATCTACAAGATATATTGTAAATATTTTAGACTAAGTTCATGATAATTAAGTTCATCTAATCAAATTATTCAATGAACTCCCACTTAGATAGACATCCCTCCAGTCATCTAAGTATAACATGATCCAAGTTGACTAGGCCGTGTCCGATCATCACGTGAGACGGTTTAGTCAACATCGGTGAACATCTTCATGTTGATCGTATCTTCTATACGACTCATGCTTGACCTTTCGGTCTTCTGTGTTCCGAGGCCATGTCTGTACATGCTAGGCTCGTCAAGTCAACCTAAGTGTTTACATGTGTAAATCTGTCTTACACCCATTGTATGTGAACGTCTGAATCAAACACCCGATCATCACGTGGTGCTTTGAAACAACGAACTGTCGCAACGGTGCACAGTTAGGGAAACACTTTCTTGAAATTATTATGAGGGATCATCTTATTTACTACCGTCGTTCTAAGTAAACAAGATGCAAAACATGATAAACATCACATGCAATCAAATAATAATAGTGACATGATATGGCCAATATCACATAGCTCCTTTGATCTCCATCTTGGGGCTCCATGATCATCTTGTCACCGGCTTGACACCATGATCTCCATCATCATGATCTCCATCATTGTGTCTCCATGAAGTTGCTCGCCAACTATTACTTCTACTACTATGGCTAACACGTTTAGCAATAAAGTAAAGTAATTTACATGGCGTTTCTCAATGACACGCAGGTCATATAAAAAATAAAGACAACTCCTATGGCTCCTGCCGGTTGTCATACTCATTGACATGCAAGTCGTGATTCCTATTACAATAGCATGAACATCTCATACATCACATATAGATCATTCATCATTCATCACAACTTTGGCCATATCATATCACAAAGCACTTGCTGCAAAAACAAGTTAGACATCCTCTAATTGTTGTTGCAAGTTTTACGTGGCTGAATCAGGGTTCTAGCAAGAACGTTTTCTTACCTACGTGAAAGCCACAACGTGATTTGTCAACTTCTATTTACCCTTCATAAGGACCCTTTTCATCGAATCCGCTCCAACTAAAGTAGGAGAGACAGACACCCGCCAGCCACCTTATGCAACTTGTGCATGTTAGTCGGTGGAACCGGTCTCACGTAAGCGTACGTGTAAGGTTGGTCCGGGCCGCTTCATCCCACAATACCGTTGAAGCAAGATAAGACTAGTAGCGGCAAGAAAGTTGACAACATCAACGCCCACAACAAATTGTGTTCTACTCGTGCAAGAGAACTACGCATAGACCTAGCTCATGATGCCACTGTTGGGGAACGTTGCAGAAAACAAAAATTTTCCTACGGTTTCACCAAGATCCATCTATGAGTTCATCTAGCAACGAGTGATCGGATGCATCTACATACCTTTGTAGATCGCGAGCGGAAGCGTTCAAAGAACGGGGATGAGGTAGTCGAACACGACGTGATCCAAATCACCGGAGATCCTAGCACCGAACGGACGGCACCTCCGCGTTCAACACACGTACGGTCAGCGTAACGTCTCCTTCTTCTTGATCCAGCAAGATGGAAGGAGAGGTTGAGGAAGATGGCTCCAGCAGCAGCACGACGGCGTGGTGGTGATGGAGCTGCAGTACTCCGTCAGGGCTTCGCCAAGCACTATGGAGGAGGAGGAGGTGTTGGAGAGGGAGAAGGAGGCAACCAAAGGCATGGATGAAAAAGCCCTCCTTCCCCCACTATATATAGGAGGGCCTAGGGGGGGCCCGGCCCTAGGAGATCCAATCTCCTAGGGGGGGGGGGCGGCCAAGGGAGGTTTCCCTCCCCCCCAAGGCACCTAGGGGTGCCTTCCACTTGTGGGACTCTTCCCCTTTGAAAGTGCGTTATATCGACTAGAGGGGAGGTGAATAGGCGATTTTTATGAAAGTCTTCAAAACTTGGGAGTTATGAAGACAAACAGTGAAGATTATGCCTATTACTATGCAGCGGAAGTTAGATTACACTAGCCCAGCCATGGTCACGTATTCAATAGAGTGAAAGCACAGTGACAAACAGCTTCGGTGTAATAAGGATCAAGTAGGAAGAAGTTATGAAGCCAAACAGATCATGCATTTACGTTGTGAAGACAAATGATAAAGCAAGCATGCAATGACTTCACAATGAGTAACAGCAAGAGAAGGAAGTGAAGATGAAACCAGTGACTCGTTGAAGACAATGATATGTTGGACCAGTTCCAGTTGCTGTGACAACTGTACGTCTGGTTGGAGCGGCTAGGTATTTAAACCTTAGGACACACAGTCCTGGACACCCAGTCCTGAACACACAGTTTAGGACACCAAGTCCTCACCGTAATCTCCTTGAGCTAAGGTCACTTAGTCCTCGCCCAATCACTCTGGTAAGTCTTCAAGGTAGACTCCCAAACCTTCACAGACTTCGTTCACTGGCAATCCACAATGTCTCTTGGATGCTCTGAACGCGACGCCTAACCGTCTGGAGGATTCACAGTCCTCAAGTGTAATAAGTCTTTAGATCACACAGACAAGAAGACTTAAGTGATGCCCAATTTACTATGGCTCTGGGTGGTTAGGGCTTTTCTCCTCACTAGGAATTTTCTCTCAAAGGCTTCGAGGTGGGTTGCTCTCAAACGACAAAAGCCGTGCACTGAAATCTGAGCAGCCAACCGTTTATGGTTGTGGGGGTGGGCTATTTATAGCCACTTGGCAACCCGACCTGATTTGTCCGAAATGACCCCGGGTCACTAAGGAACTGACACGTGTCTCAACGGTCATATTTCGAACTCTCATGGCAACTTTACTTGGGCTACAAGCAAAGCTGACTTGTCCGGCTCTGGACAAGATTTGCTCTCATTGTCTTCACTCGAAGACATAGGTTTTTGATTTAGGCATCACTTAAGTCATTCTGACTTGTTCTCCTGGACCCCACTTAACAGTACGGTGGTTCCTATGACTCAATAGAAATAAAAAGAACTACGAAAGATCTAAGTCTTCGAGTTCCATAGGCTTCATAACGTGTCTTCTGTTGTCATAGTCTTCAATGCGAATATCTTCATATACCACCTTTGGCTTCAATGTCTTCATTCATTTTTAGGGGTCATCTCTGGTAGTAAACCGAATCAATGAGGGACTTCTACCTGTGTTTTCCTGCAATTCTCACAAACACATTAGTCCCTTAACTAGGTTTGTCGTCAATACTCCAAAACCAACTAGGGGTGGCACTAGATGCACTTACAATCTCCCCCTTTTTGGTGATTGTTGACAAACTAGCTGAAGTTTTCAACGGGGAATATAAAGTGTGAAGTCTGTAAAGGAATTGTCTTCATAAGTTGCAAGAGCTCCCCCTGAAGATGTGCATATAAGTTAATTTGCTTTTGGAATGCAAATGCACATGGCAGGTTGTACTTGTGGAGATCAGCTTCAGCTTATGATGACAATCCACTATGCATGTGAAAGTATATGAAGATAATGACATGCATAATGGAAAATGGACGTCTGCAGAATGAGATGAGTGTGGAATTTATCGTCACACGTGCGGAATTTATCTTCGCAAACAGAGTGGTAAACAAGTAGCAGACGACCATCGAGTTTTAGTGTTTACAACTCAAAAGAACCAAATGAAGCAAAACAAGAGTTGCAAACACGAAGCAAGTATAACAAAACAAGGCACCCGCCCATATTGACCCGCTTGAAGACTATAAACATCATATGCTTCTCCCCCTTTTGTCAGGAATGACCAAAAAGGTTTGAAGACATAGAGTTTTCTACGCGTTCCCAGGCGCAGCAGGGTCGGTGGAGTTGTTTGGCGGTGCAGAGCTTTGAGGTGCTGAAGCGGGTGGTGGTGAAGTAGCATCATCATCGTCATCAATGATCCTCGCAGTGACGGTGGCAGCAGATGAGGAATACTCAGAGTCTTCAAGTGACGGTGTATTGCGCATCACAGCCCTCCTAGGAGGTGTGGTGTCAAATTTGAAGCGCTCTGTGAAGCCATCCTCTTCAAGTTCAGCTTCAGTGCAGATCATTGAGAGCCCTTTCCACGTACGACGGCAAGTCTCATGTGTAACGAAGGCATTCTTGGTGGCCAGGTTTTGAAGACGATTGACATCCACCAAGAGGCTCTTCATCTGACGTTTCAGCCAGTCGTGATGCCTATCTTGCTTTTGGTGAAGGGCCACAAGAAGCTCTCGGTCAGTGAGGACACGAGCACGCTTCTTGGGTCGTGGAGCGTTTGTGCTATCTGTGGCTTCAGTTGATGCTGGTGCACGTGTAGTGCCAGCCATCGGATAGACCCTGGACATGGCTTCAACACCTTCAACATTTTGCGTGAAGCTCTGGTGTTCGGCATTCTAAAGACTTATTGGTTGCTTGGCAGGCTCAGGGTATATTGCTTCAGCAGAGGTGTCCACATCTGGCAAGAAGATCCGATGGTTGCGGGCTGAGGGCTGATATGAAGTTGCAGAGTGAATCTTGATCAGCCTCATAACCCAAGGAGCATAAAACTTCAAACCAAAGAGATCTGAGCCGGATGCTGCAAGTTGGCATATAAAGAGATCCTGTGCGTTGAAGCATTTGCCATGCAGAATACAGAAGATGAGAGTCTTCATTGCACCTTCAACCTTGGCATATGGAGAGTGCCCCTTAATGGGCCATAGAGTCCGCCTGACGATGTGATATATGGTTCTGGGCAGGTACTCTAAGTCTTCAACAAAGAACTCAGTTGGATAGGGTGCATCATGAGGCATTGGCTTCATCATTGAGAGCATCTGACTCATATTTGGCTCAGGACGCTGAAATATGCTCTCAATTGCTTCAGCATGGGGTTGGCAGCCTTCTTCGAAGAATTCGCCAGGAGTGGGAAGGCCGGTAAGCTCAATGATATCGAAAGCATTGGCTTCATGATGGAAATTGCCGGTCATCCACTCTAGGACCCAAGTCTTCGGATCTCTGTTGTAGCCTTTGATATGCAGGGTGGCATAGAACTGGAGCAGAAGCTCTTCATTCCAGTGCTCTTCATCGGTGATAAACGGCAGCAGACCCACTTGCTTGAAGCAATCCAGTGCGTCTTCCAGGCTAGGCAGGCCAGCAACAGCTTCAACCTCAAGGCGCTTGTGAGGAAAGATGCGGCCTTGGTTGTACAGGATGCATGAATAATAGCTGCGCTGTTGATAGCTCCAGAACCTATCTGATACAATCCGTTCCCTTGAATAAGGGTTCTTGGAGCTCTTGAAAAACGTGTTGTCTGCCCTGAAGCTGTTGATGTTGAAGGAGCCAGGAGCTGATGCAGGACCTGGGAACCTTGGCAGTCGTGGGATCGGCTTCTGGACCTGGGGCCTGTACGCAACATGATAATTGAATTGGGGACCGGCAGCAGACTCAGGCACAGAAGATTCAGGAGCAGTAGCTTCAGTGTCTTCTGAAGCTGTTGTTGGGGAGGGCTCCACATTTGCTTCGGCGTTGTTTGTGGCAGCCTCAACATTTGCAGCCTCCACACGTGTAGTGGGAGGGACGAACTCAGGCACGTTCTCCTGGAGAACTGCTTCTTGTTGGTGCGGGGGAGTTGGAGCTTGTGGTATTTCTGCATGCTCTTCGGCTGATGCAGCCGGAATGTCGTCAGCCTAAGCCCTTGGCCCTTTGCGAAGCCTATGGAATATAGGTGACGCCGGTGGAGTTGCAGTGGGCTAGGGCTCATTATCTTCCTCCTGTGGGCGATCTGCCCACGATGCATCTTGTGTGATTGGCGTCAATGGACGACCAATGCTGATCAGTTCGCTTGTCTCAAGCTGAGGAAGGGCTGCATCACCTTGGACATTGTCTTGGAGACCAATGTCTTCAGTAGCGTTGGGGTCGGCTGCTGGAATGTCTTCAGCGTGCGGAGCCTCTATGAAAGCAAGCTCATGCACTGTTAACTGACGATCTGCGTCAGGATAGCGGACGGAGAGGGGTTCAATTATCAAGGGCTCTGTGGGAGCAGCCCGAGATTTCTTGGTCTTGCGCTTTTTGATGGTGGGGTCAGAAGGAGAGGCTTCAGAGTGTTTCCTCTTCCTAGCTTCAGCCTCTGCAGTCCGTGTCTTCTTGAGCTCTGAGGCGGTTGATCGACTCTTTGGCTTCGAGCCAGTCGTTGCAGTGGGGAAGACAATCGGAGCAGTTTCTGACCTTGGCGCCTCTGGTTCAGGCACAGCAGGCTTCTTTTTCTTCTTCGCGGCCACCCTGGGGTCAATGCCGGGACGCCCAAGTGCCTTGCGCTTCTCGGCCTCATTGTAGGCCTGCACGCAGCGATCAGCCAGAGTCTTCATGCGCTCTCGCGAGCCTTGAGCTTTGGCACGCGTCTTCAGAAAGTTCTCTTTCAGCTCGTGCATCATGATCTTGAAGTTTTTCACTTCTTGCACGCTGAGCTTGGCCACGTGCTTCTTGAACTGAGCCTTTTCAAAATCAATTTTCTGCTTTAGTTCAACAATGCGCTGGGCTATTGCAAGTTCTGAAGCAATTGCGCCTTGAAAGGCAA
This sequence comes from Triticum urartu, assembly GCF_056163025.1. Taxonomy (NCBI): domain Eukaryota; kingdom Viridiplantae; phylum Streptophyta; class Magnoliopsida; order Poales; family Poaceae; genus Triticum; species Triticum urartu. The sequence goes on from NC_141874.1 coordinate 176,510,400, forward strand.
CGCTGAGGCCTATGGGCAGCTGCAGATCGTTGAAGCTGATGTCCGGTGAGGCAAACCATTCATCGATGAAGTTGTGGATGATGGCGACATCAAACAGAGGCAGATTGTTGAAGATTTCAGCCTCCTCCTTGCTCTTGATGAGCTGCTCAAGAGCGTCATCTCCAAGATCTTCATCGCTTGATAGATCAATGGTTTCGCAGCGCAGAATGGCAGCAGCTGTGAGCTCTTTGCCTGTGTGTGGCTGAGGCTTCTTGGCTTCTTGGGGCTTGGAGACTCGTGATAAGTCTTCAGACTGCACACTGGCTTCAGGAGGTGCAGTTGCCAATGGCTTCGCTCTTGAGATTTTGGGAGAAGCGGCTGGCTTTGAAGCTTTTGGCTTCTTCTGTTTTGGCTTCGGCGCAGCAGGGGCGTCATCAGACTCAGTATCTGCTGGAGGGTCATTCACGGCAGTCCCTTGGACTAGGATGCGGGTGATGAGGCCTGCAAGATTGGCATACGGCCCGATGATATTGGGATCGGCGTCGCGTGTGCCATCTGCCCTTGGTTCAGAGGGACCAGGGTTGAAGTCTAATCCCAGCTTCTTCTTGTTTTGCTTTGCAGAGTTCTGAGCAAATTGGAAGTTGCGCTTGAACAGATTGTCATCGCGACACCAGAGAAGTGATGACGGATGTGCTTCAGCTGGCTGTGGTCCTCTCACCATGCATGGATAGAAGCCTTGAGCAATGGCTTCGTCTCTGGACCTGGGTACGAGATTTTTGTATAATACGTCTCCCCACGTTCTCTTGATGGCGCACTTCTCGGCATACTCCTGAGTGACGAAGCGGTATTGAAACCATTGCTCTGCCCAATATCTTCGAATCCATTGGATTCGTGTCTTGCGCTGACCATAGCTTTCTTCAGGATCAGTTTTGTACATCTCTGCCAATTCATCAGGCAGATCTTTGGACGTTCCACCACGTCTCTGTCTGCCTCCCTTCCTTGCTGCTGTTTCTGAAGCCATGGATCTTAACTTGGAAGGCTTCAAGATGTTCAAAGTCTTCAAAGGCTTCCTTTTGCTTGACCAACAAGAACTGGCTTCAGGTGAGTTGATGTGATGCTGCAAGTACTCTGCAAATGAATGCAGACTATGAGAACCAAAGGATTCTCCCACGGACATGTACCTGTGACAGCATTAAGGTGCGAGGGAAGGGGAAGAGGTCATATGCATTCTCAGAAGGTTTTGAAGATAAATCAGTTTAGAAGACATTGACCTCATCGTGCGAAGATATTCACTCATAGATAAGAAGTTGGTTCCAGATTTGTACGAACCCACAGATCAGTACACGTGAGGAATCTAACTACTTCGTAATGCACAAGTGAATATTCTAGGCAGGTTATGAGATGCAGACTGAGAGAGATGTAACTTGTGAGAGCAGAAACTTCTTATGGCAGAAAGTGACTGAACTATAGGATCAAGAGAGGCTATAAAAAGAGGTTTTATTTACCAAAGGAGATTTTAGTAAATAACCAAATATAACACTGGGACTAAGGGTCAAATTGGTAATTTTTCTTACATCTCCCCCCCCAGGGGCCCAGGTATCATATACACCGCCAAAATAAAGAGCCTTGAGTACTAGAAGAAAAGCACCTAGACCTAACAAAATTAAGGGAAGACCAAAGATCTTGCGCGGCAGGTCCGCCAGAAAAACTCAAAAGAGAAAGAAGTCTCGTTAATCTCTTCATGCTCGTTCCAAGTTCGAAGTACCTTTTGGCCAAAGAAAAACCCGCTTCCTTTTAACTTCGGGAGAAGGGGTGCCCCCTCACAAAAGGGGGCCGCAGTGACCAGGCCCGGGCGACTGTTTACCAAAAACACAGGTCTCCGCAAAGTCGTAAGACCATGTATGGGGGCTGACGCCTGCCCAGTGCCGGAAGGTCAAGGAAGTTGGTGAACTGATGACAGGGAAGCCGGCGACCGAAGCCCCGGTGAACGGCGGCCGTAACTATAACGGTTCACACTTGGAACTGCTAGACGAAGTGGGAGTTGAGGCCGAGCAGTTCGATCCTCCGTGCCCTAACTTGGCGACGGAAGACACCTACGGCGACGGCGGAGAGAGCGATGTCCGCTGTCAGCGTGAAAACGGCGTCGGAGAGGTTGCGGCAGTGAAGCGCTTCGTCGTCGGCGTCGTCGAGAGCTAGCGGTGGCGCTAGGGTTCGTGCGAGGGTGGAAGAAGAGATAATGACCACAGTGAATCGTGTATTTATAGGGATAGAGGCGGCACTGCGCTATTACTCAGGTGCCCCTGGCAATTTGCATCTGAACAGCACGTGGCCATCATGCGGTATTTTGGGGGCGGTTCCACATCCCACGCACGCCTTGATTGTCGGGTGTCGTTCCTACTTCTCCGGATTTCTTGTGGATGAGTGAGCATTGAAAACGATTTTAAAGTTTGTCTCTGTGTCTTCTGCTGACAAGGATGCAGAGAAGACATTCGACAGTTTCAATAGAATGCATACGACTTGGAGAGATAGAGTTTGAGGTAGAAAGCATGGAGAGGTTAGGGTCCGATCACATTCACTTAGTTCAAAAGATTCAAACAAGAAGACATAGCTATAAGTGAATGCTGTAGAGGACAGAACACCAGTACATATATATATATCTATATAATCAACGCAGTGAAGATAATCATGAAGACATATTGAGATTGAAGCCAAACCAAATGTGAAGACATTGCGAGGTAACGCCATGAGTGAAACACTTCAAAATAGAACGTTTGGTGGTGGCATTACCCACCGTATAGGAAGTATTAGACCCAGACACGGTGCACAATTATCGTGGCGCTCCGAAGTCAAATTCCACATTAATGTATTCACACTTAGAATGTATGTCTTCATTGATTGAAGATATACGTTACTTCGTGTGTTGCACATCTAAATCATCAATATGCATAAGTGTTAGGATGTGTGCCTGATCACAGGACATTTGAGGATTCCAAGATATTTAGCTCACACCGTAACTTGCAAAACCTCTTCTCATCCAAGGGCTTGGTGAAGATATCTGCCAATTGCTCTTCAGTGTTGATGTGTATGATATCAATGTCTTCTTTCACAACATGATCTCTGAGAAAGTGATGGCGAATTTCAATGTGCTTAGTCTTCGAGTGCTGAACTGGGTTGTTGGCAATCTTGATGGCGCTTTCGTTGTCGCAGTAAAGTGGCACTTGCTTCAGATGAATGCCATAATCCTTGAGTGTTTGCTTCATCCACAGAAGCTGAGCGCAGCAAGATCCAGCAGCAATGTATTCAGATTCAGCAGTGGAGAGAGATACATAGTTCTGCTTCTTTGAAGACCAACATACAAGTGATCGTCCCAGAAAGTGACATGTGCCTGATGTAGACTTGCGATCAACTTTGTCACCAGCATAATCAGCATCCGAAAATCCAACCAAATCAAACTCTGAGCCCTTTGGATACCATAATCCTAGAGTTGGGGTATGAGCCAAATATCGAAGAATTCGCTTCACAGCTAAGTGATGCGACTCCTTTGGTGCCGCTTGAAATCGAGCACACATGCAAACACTAAGCATGATATCTGGCCTAGATGCACATAAATAAAGCAAAGACCCAATCATGGAGCGGTATACCTTTTGATCAAACTCTTTACCATTGTCGTTAGGACCTAGATGATGTTTGGCTGGCATTGGTGTTGTGAAGCCTTTGCAGTCTTGCATACCGAACTTCTTCAGGCAATCTTTGAGATACTTCTCTTGAGATATGAAGATGCCATTGCGCTGTTGTCAGATTTGAAGACCAAGAAAGAACTTCAGCTCCCCCATCATGGACATCTGATATTGCTCTTGCATCATATATCCAAACTCTTCTCTGTACTTCCGATTGGTGCAGCCGAAGATAATGTCATCCACATATATTTGGCACACAAACAATTCACCATCGTATGTCTTCGTGAAAAGAGTGGGATCCAGGGAACCAGGTATGAAGCCTTTGCTCTTCAAAAAGTACTTGAGTGTATCATACCAGGCCCTAGGGGCTTGTTTGAGGCCATACAGTGCCTTGTTAAGCTTGTATGCCATATCAGGATGTTTTGGATTTTCAAAGCCAGGTGGTTGTGCAACATACACTTCTTCTTCAATCTTGCCATTGAGAAAGGCACTTTTCACATCCATTTGATATAGAAGTATGTTATGATGATTTGCATAGGCCAGCAGTATGCGTATGGCTTCAAGCCTAGCCACAGGAGCAAAAGTTTCATCGAAGTCAATGCCTTCTACTTGAGTATATCCTTGAGCAACGAGACGAGCTTTGTTTCTGACAACTTGACCATGCTCATCTTGCTTGTTGCGGTATATCCATTTGGTGCCTATTATGTTGTGCTTCCGTGGATCGGGACGCTTAACTAGTTCCCATACATTATTCAGCTCAAACTGTTGAAGCTCTTCTTGCATAGCTTGAATCCATTCAGGTTCCATGAAGGCTTCTTCAACTTTCTTGGGTTCTGATATTGAGACGAATGCGAAATGCCCACAGAAGTTTGCTAGCTGAGTTGCCCTTGAACGAGTGAGTGGACCAGGTGCATTGATGCTGTCAAGTATTCTGTCAATCTGCACTTCATTTGCAACACGAGGATGTATAGGGCGAAGACTTTGCTCTTGCTGATCTGCGTTGTTGTTTGGAGGAATGTCTTCATGCTGAGCATTGTCTTCATGTTGATCAGGTGCTGAGATGATGAGTTCTTCTTCAGGATGAGCTTCAGAAGGCATAATCTCTCCAGTTCCCATAAGCTTGATTGATTCACTAGCTGAGACTTCATCTAGCACATTTGGCAGTTGCTCTCTTTGTGAACCATTTGTTTCATCAAACCGCACATCCACTGTTTCGACCACTTTGTAATGGAAGAGATTGAAGACTCTGTAGGAGTGTGAATCCTTTCCATATCCAAGCATAAAGCCCTCATGTGCTTTTGGTGCAAACTTTGAGGTGTGATGTGGGTCCTTGATCCAGCACTTTGCGCCAAATACTCTGAAGTAACTGACATTTGGCTTCTTGCCAGTTAGGAGTTCATAAGATGTCTTGTTCAGAAGCTTGTGAAGATAAACACGATTGATTGTATGGCATGCAGTATCAATGGCTTCAATCCAGAATTTTCTTAGAGTCTTGTATTCATCTAGCATTGTTCTGGCCATTTCAATGAGTGTTCTGTTCTTGCGTTCAACGACGCCATTCTGCTGTGGCGTGTACGGAGCTGAGAATTCATGTGTGATGCCCAAGGTATCAAGATATGTGTCAAGGCCAGTGTTCTTGAATTCAGTGCCATTGTCACTTCTAATGTGCTTTATCTTGGCGCCAAAATTGTTCATAGCTCGATTGGCGAAGCGTCTGAAGACATCCTGCACTTCATTCTTGTAAAGGATTATGTGTACCCAAGTATATCTAGAGTAATCATCAACAATGACGAAGCCATAGAGGCAAGCAGTAGCAGTAAAAGTTGAGTAGTGAGTGGGACCGAAAAGATCCATGTGGAGCAGTTCAAAGGGTTGTGTAGTAGTCATGATTGTCTTCGAAGGATGTTTTGCCCTTGTCATCTTCCCTGCTTCACAGGCACCGCATAAATGATCTTTCTTGAACTTGACGCCCTCGATGCCTATGACATGCTTCTTCTTCGCAAGGGTGTGGAGGTTCCTCATGCCAGCATGCCCAAGCCTCCGATGCCAAAGCCAGCATTCTGAAGCTTTTGCAAGAAGACATACTGCAAGTTGTGGTCCTGCTGAGAAATCTACCACGTACAAATCACCTTTCCGATACCCTTCGAACACTAGAGATTTGTCAGATTCCATTAGCACCAGGCAACGATATTTTCCAAAAATTACAATCATATTCAAATCGCAAAGCATTGAGACAGACATTAAGTTGAAGCCAAGGGATTCAACAAGCATGACTTTATCCATGTGTTGATCCTTTGAGATTGCAACTCTACCTAGACCCAATACCTTACTTTTACCAGTGTCAGCAAATGTGATGTGGCTCTTGTCGGATGGACGTAAAGTTGAGTCCATAAGAAGGCTTCTTCTGCCAGTCATGTGATTTGTACACCCACTGTCAATAATCCATTCTGAAGACTTTGAAGTCGCTGGTGTCATACCCTACAGTGCAGTTAGGGGGATAGGCTTCACGAAGAGAATTGTGAAGCATAAACATTTGACGAACCAGTGGGTTATGAAAACTTAGATCCAGATTAGGACTAATAGGGAGAGTAGCATGCGATTCAGGAGCAAAGTACATAATGATGCCATTTGGGCATTTTATCTTGCGCCCTACAAGATTTTTAAGGTCCCCAGCAATAGCATCAGAAGATTTTGTTTTTCTGCTGGAGACCTTTCCCTGCAAAAGAGAGTTAAGCTTTCTTAACCACCCACATCTTCAAGGGTGGCTTAGAAGCAATAAGTCTAAGTGCAGCGTCTGAGAATTTTGGCTTTGAAGTCTTAGCAAACAGTCTAGCAGGTGGACAATAATACTCATAGGAATAAGCAGAATAATTTTTGGTCACATGAACACGGTTCGATGAACCGCTCTCATACACATGTGCCTGAGTATGGTTTCCCTGCAAAACATTTGTGTTAGTGTGATTCAGGTGAGTCCTCTGTTTGTATGAAGCCATTGGACCGTATGAAGCCTTTGGTCTGAGATTTGTCTTCTTCAAGTGAGGTGTCATGAAGACATTCACAGGAAGATTTTCCAGACACCTTTTGGAAACCCAGATCTTCTTCATAGGCGGTCCATTCCTGCAGTTAGTACCAATGTACCTGGCAAACACTTCACCATTCTGATTCTTAAACAGTTTATAGTTTGCATCAAAGGATTCATCAATGATAATGGGGTTAGCACAAGTGAAGCCAGATAAGTTGGATGGATCTGCTGAAAGTTCCTTTGCAGCAACCCATGTGGTTTTGGGGTACTGCTCAGGTTTCCAGTAAGAGCCATCTGCGTTGATTTTTCTCACAAATCCAACACCCTCTTTCCTAGGGTTTCGATTCAGGATCTGCTTCTTGAGGACATCACATAGTGTCTGATGTCCTTTAAGACTTTTGTACATCCCTGTTTCAAGCAATGTCTTCAACATAGCATTCTCATCAGCAATAGCAGTGGTATCCTCAGCAGAGGGGTTAGTTACCACGTCAACAGTTGAAGATATTGCAACAGCAGTAGAAGTGGAACATTCAGCAACAGAATTAGCATTATCACGCTCAATGCATTTAAGACATGGTGGTTCAAATCCTTCCTGAGCGGGACTGATCTGTTTGGAGCGAAGTGACTCATTTTCCTTTTGAAGATCTTCATGAGCCACCCTCAATTTCTCAAGTTCTTGCTTCCTTTGAAGATAATCATAGGAAAGCTTTTCATGAGTTGTTGAGAGAGTATCATGACGATCTTCAAGTTCCTGATACTTAACGTGAAGGTTTTTTATGTCTTCAATTAAGGATTCAGATCGAGTCATTTCAGCACCCAACAGATCATCGCTTCTGTCTAACAGTTTTTGAATATGTTCCATAGCTTTCTGTTGTTCAGTTGCAATTTTAGCAAGTGTTTTGTAGCTAGGTTTTGAATCACATTCAGAGTCATCGTCACTAGATGTTTCATAGCGAGTAGTGCGTGTGTTTACCTTGGCACCGCGTGCCATGAAGCAGTAGGTAGGAGTGGAGTCATTCTTGTCATTTGCGTTGGTGTCGGTGATGCAGTCATTGTCTTCAGTGTTGAAGATGGACTTGGCGACGTATGCTGTAGCCAGACTCGCAATGCCAGAATCAGACTCCTCCTCAGACTCCACCTCTGCCTCCTCAGATGCGGACTCCTCCTCTGAATCCATCTCCTTTCCAACAAACGCACGTGCCTTGCCAGATGAGCTCTTCTTGTGTGATGAAGACTTTGATGAAGACTTGGAAGAAGACTTTGAGTATTTCTTCTTCTTCTTGTCGTCAGAGTCATATTCCTTGCTCTTCTTCTTCCTTCTGTTCTCATTGTCCCATTGTGGACACTCAGAGATGAAGTGTCCAGTTTTCTTACACTTGTGGCATGTTTTCTTCTTGTAGTCATGAGCAGAAGCTTCATCATTCCTTGAGCTTGATCGTGAAGATTTTCTGAAGCCTTTCTTCTTGGTGAATTTTTGGAACTTCTTCACTAGCATTGCAAGTTCTCTTCCAATGTCTTCAGGATCATCAGAACTGCAGTCAGATTCTTCTTCAGATGAGGAGACAGCTTTTGCCTTCAAGGCGCGAGTTCGCCCATAGTTTGGACCGTAGATATCTCTTTTCTCAGAAAGCTGAAACTCGTGTGTGTTGAGCCTCTCAAGTATGTCAGACGGATCGAGTGTCTTGAAATCAGGACGTTCTTGAATCATCAGGGCCAGGATGTCAAATGAACTATCAAGTGATCTCAGCAGCGTTTTGACGATTTCATGTTTGGTGGTTTCAGCGGCGCCGAGGGCTTGAAGCTCATTTGTGATGTCAGTGAGTCTATCAAATGTGTGCTGGACATTCTCATTGTCATTTCACTTGAAGCGGTTGAAGAGATTGCGAAGGACACTGATTCGTTGATCTCTCTGGGTTGAGATGCCTTCATTGACCTTGGAGAGCCAGTCCCAGACCAGTTTGGATGTCTTCAAGGCACTCACATGGCCATACTATCCTTTGGTTAGATGACCACAGATGATGTTCTTGGCAGTAGAGTCCAGTTGAACGAATTTCTTGACATCAGCAGCAGTGACACCTTCTCCAGCCTTAGGAACGCCGTTCTCGACGACATACCATAGGTCGACGTCAATGGCTTCAAGATGCATGCGCATCTTATTCTTCCAGTAGGGATATTCAGTTCCATCGAAGACGGGGCACGCAGCGGAGACTTTGATTATCCCTGCAGTCGACATAGCTAAAACTCCAGGTGGTTAAACCGAATCACACAGAACAAGGGAGCACCTTGCTCTGATACCAATTGAAAGTGCGTTATATCGACTAGAGGGGGGTGAATAGGCGATTTTTATGAAAGTCTTCAAAACTTGGGAGTTATGAAGACAAACAGTGAAGATTATGCCTATTACTATGCAGCGGAAGTTAGATTACACTAGCCCAGCCATGGTCATGTATTCAATAGAGTGAAAGCACAGTGACAAATAGCTTCGGTGTAATAAGGATCAAGTAGGAAGAAGTTATGAAGCCAAACAGATCATGCATTTACGTTGTGAAGACAAATGATAAAGCAAGCATGCAATGACTTCACAATGAGTAACAGCAAGAGAAGGAAGTGAAGATGAAACCAGTGACTCGTTGAAGACAATGATATGTTGGACCAGTTCCAGTTGCTGTGACAACTGTACGTCTGGTTGGAGCGGCTAGGTATTTAAACCTTAGGACACACAGTCCCGGACACCCAGTCCTGAACACACAGTTCAGGACACCAAGTCCTCACCGTAATCTCCTTGAGCTAAGGTCACTTAGTCCTCGCCCAATCACTCTGGTAAGTCTTCAAGGTAGACTCCCAAACCTTCACAGACTTCGTTCACTGGCAATCCACAATGTCTCTTGGATGCTCTGAATGCGACGCCTAACCGTCTGGAGGATTCACAGTCCTCAAGTGTAATAAGTCTTCAGATCACACAGACAAGAAGACTTAAGTGATGCCCAATTTACTATGGCTCTGGGTGGTTAGGGCTTTTCTCCTCACTAGGAATTTTCTCTCAAAGGCTTCGAGGTGGGTTGCTCTCAAACGACAAAAGCCGTGCACTGAAATCTGAGCAGCCAACCGTTTATGGTTGTGGGGGTGGGCTATTTATAGCCACTTGGCAACCCGACCTGATTTGTCCGAAATGACCCCGGGTCACTAAGGAACTGACACGTGTCTCAACGGTCATATTTCGAACTCTCATGGCAACTTTACTTGGGCTACAAGCAAAGCTGACTTGTCCGGCTCTGGACAAGATTTGCTCTCATTGTCTTCACTCGAAGACATAGGTTTTTGATTTAGGCATCACTTAAGTCATTCTGACTTGTTCTCCTGGACCCCACTTAACAGTACGGTGGTTCCTATGACTCAACAGAAATAAAAAGAACTACGAAAGATCTAAGTCTTCGAGTTCCATAGGCTTCATAACGTGTCTTCTGTTGTCATAGTCTTCAATGTGAATATCTTCATATACCACCTTTGGCTTCAATGTCTTCATTCATTTTTAGGGGTCATCTCTGGTAGTAAACCGAATCAATGAGGGACTTCTACCTGTGTTTTCCTGCAATTCTCACAAACACATTAGTCCCTCAACTAGGTTTGTCGTCAATACTCCAAAACCAACTAGGGGTGGCACTAGATGCACTTACACCCTTTGGAAACCCTAGGCACATGGGCCCCTTTGGGGCTGGTGCCCTTGGCCCATGTAGGCCAAGGCGCACCCCCTTACAGCCCATGTGGCCCCCGGGGCAGGTGGACCCACCCGGTGGACCCCCGGGACCCTTCCGGTGGTCCCGGTACAATACCGGTGACCCCGAAACTTGTCCCGATGGCCGAAACAGCACTTCCTATATATAATTCTTTACCTCCGGACCATTCCGGAACTCCTCATGACATCCGGGATCTCATCCGGGACTCCGAACAACATTCGGGTTACTGCATATACATATCCCTACAACCCTAGCGTCACCGAACCTTAAGTGTGTAGACCCTACGGGTTCGGGAGACATGTAGACATGACCGAGACGACTCTCCGGTCAATAACCAACAGCGGGATCTGGATACCCATGTTGGCTCCCACATACTCCACGATGATCTCATCGGATGAACCACGATGTCAAGGATTCAAGCAACCCCGTATACAATTCCCTTTGTCAATCGGTATGTTACTTGCCCGAGATTCGATCGTTGGTATCCCAATACCTCGTTCAATCTCGTTACCGGCAAGTCACTTTACTCGTACCGTAATGCATGATCCCGTGACCAGACACTTGGTCACTTTGAGCTCATAATGATGATGCATTACCGAGTGGGCCCAGTGATACCTCTCCGTCATACGGAGTGACAAATCCCAGTCTTGATCCGTGTCAACCCAACAGACACTTTCGGAGATACCCGTAGTATACCTTTATAGTCACGCAGTTACGTTGTGACGTTTGGTACACCCAAAGCACTCCTACAGTATCCGGGAGTTACATGATCTCATGGTCTAAGGAAAGGATACTTGACATTGGAAAAACTCTAGCAAACGAACTATACGATCTTTAAGCTATGTTTAGGATTGGGTCTTGTCCATCACATCATTCTCCTAATGATGTGATCTCGTTATCAATGACATCCAATGTCCATAGTCAGGAAACCATGACTATCTGTTGATCAACGAGCTAGTCAACTAGAGGCTTACCAGGGACATGTTGGTGTCTGTTATTCACACATGTATTACGGTTTCCGGATAACACAATTATAGCATGAATAAAGACAATTATCATGAACAAGGAAATATAATAATAATGCTTTTATTATTGCCTCTAGGGCATATTTCCAACACACACTTCTATTTATTTACAACTCAAAGATTACAACTCGATACTAGAACAAGATATGACTCTATATGAATGCCTCCGGCCGTGTACCGGGATTGCGATGAATCAAGAGTGACATGTATGAAAAATTATGAATGGTGGCTTTTCCACAAATACGATGTCAGCTACATGATCATGCAAAGCAATATGACATTGATGATGCGTGTCATAATAAACGGAACGGTGGAAAGTTGCATGGCAATATATCTTGGAATGGCTATGGAAATGCCATAATAGGTAGATATGGTGGCTGTTTTGAGGAAGATATAAGGAGGTTTATGTGTGCCAGAGCATATCATATCACGGGGTTTGGATGCACCAGCGAAGTTTGCACCAACTCTCAATGTGACAAAGGGCAATGCATGGTATCGAAGAGGCTAGCAATGATGGAAGGGTAAGAGTGCGTATAATCCATGGACTCAACATTAATCATAAAGAACTCATATACTTATTGCAAAAATCTACAAGTCGTCAAAAATCAAGTATTACGCGCATGATCCTAGGGGGATAGATTGGTAGGAAAATACCATCGCTCGTCCCCGACCGCCACTCATAAGGAAGACAATCAAATAACACCTCATGTTTCAAATTTGTTACACAACGTTTACCATACGTGCATGCTACGGGACTTGCAAACTTCAACACAAGTATTCCTCAAATTCACAACTACCCAACTAGCACAACTTTTATATCACTATCTCCATATCTCAAAACAATCATCAATTATCAAACTTCTCTTAGTATTCAATGCACTTATATGAAAGTTTTTATTATATCCCTCTTGGATGCCCATCATATTAGGACTAGTTTCATAACCAAAGCAAACTACCATGCTGTTCTAAAGGACTCTCAAAATAATATAAGTGAAGCATGAGAGATCAATTATTTCTATAAAATAAAACTACCACCGTGCTCTAAAAGGATATAAGTGAAGCACTAGAGCAAAGACAAACTACTCCGAAAGATATAAGTGAAGATCAATGAGTAGTTGAATAATTATGCAACTATGTGAAGACTCTCTAACATTTAAGAATTTCAGATCTTGGTATTTTATTCAAACAGCAAGCAAAGCAAATTAAAATGACAGTCTAAGAATGGAAAACATCATGTGAAGAAGCAAAAACTTAGGATCAACCGAAACTAACCGATAGTTGTTGAAGAAGAAAGGTGGGATGCCAACCGGGGCATCCCCAAGATTAGACGCTTGAGAATTCTTGAAATATTATCTTGGGATGCCTTGGGCATCCCCAAGCTTGAGATTTTGTGTCTCCTTAATTCCTCTCATATCACGGTCTCCCTAAATCTCAAAAGCTTCATCCACACAAAACTCAACAAGGACTCGTGAGATAAGTTAGTATAAACCATTGCAAAAACCTTATCATACTCTACTGTAGAAAATCACTAAAATTATTATTCAACATTTCATACTAAATGCCTCTGCATATTTAATAGTCCTATACTCAAATAGAATCATTAAAGAAGCAAACATATCCAAACAATGTAAACATAACAGCAATCTGCCTAAACAGGACAGTCTGTAAAGAGTGCAGCAAGATCCATACTTCCCTAACTCCAAAAATTATGAAAGAAAATTCCCACTGTAGTAAATTTATCAGAGCTTAATATGCAAAAGGTTTCAACATTTTATCACATTATGACTTTTCTAGGAAATTATTGCAACAGCGGTAAACTTCCTGTTTTCAAACAGCAACATGAAGACTTGTAAAGTAGGCATAGTAAAGGCTATCAATGCTACTTTTATTGAAATAAAATATGCAAAACATTGTCCTAAATAACAGCAGGCAAATCCTAACAAAATAAATTGACGCTCCAAGCAAAACACATATCATGTGGTGAATAAAAATATAGCTCCAAGTAAAGTTACCGATGAACGAAGACGAAAGAGGGGATGCCTTCCGGGGCATCCCCAAGCTTAGGCTCTTGGTTGTCCTTGAATATTACCTTGGGGTGCCTTGGGCATACCAAAGCTTAGGCTCTTGCCACTCCTTATTCCATAGTCCATCGAATCTTCACCCAAAACCTGAAAACTTCACAACACAAAACTTAACAGAAAACTCGTAAGCTCCGTTAGTATAAGAAAGCAAATCACCATCATAAGGTACTGTAATGAACTCATTATAAATTCATATTGGTGTAATATCTACTGTATTCCAACTTCTCTATGGTTCATACCCTCTGATACTACTAATAGATTCATCAAAATAAGCAAACAACACGATGAAAAACAGAATCTGTCAAAAACAGAACAGTCTGTAGTAATCTGTAGGTTTCTAGCACTTATGGAACTCATAAAATTCTCAAATAAATTGGTGGACCTGGGGAATATATCTATTAATCATCTGAAAAAATAATCAACTAAATAGCATTCTCCAGTAAAAAGTTTTAGCTAATCTCGTGAGTTCTAAAGTTTCTGTTTTTTACAGCATGATCATAAAGACTTCACCCAAGTCTTCCCAAAGGTTCTACTTGGCACAAACACTAATTAATACATAAAACCACATCTAAACAGAGGCTGGATGAATTATTTATTACTAAATAGGAACAAAAAACAAGGAACAAAAATAAAATTGGTTTGCCTCCCAACAAGCGCTATCATTTAACGCCCCTAGCTAGGCATGATGATTTCAATGATGCTCACATAAAATATAAGAATTGTAACATAAAGAGAGCATCATGAAGAATATGACTAGCACATTTAAGTCTAACCCTCTTCCTATGCATAGGGATTTTGTGAGAAAACAACTTATGGGAGCAATAATCAACTTGCATAGGAAGGCAAGACAAGCATAACTTCAAAGCTTTAAGCACATAGAGAGAAAACTTGATATTATTGCAATTTCTACAAGCATATATTCCTCCCTCATAATAATTTTCAGTAGCATCATGAATGAATTCAACAATATAACCAGCACCTAAATCATTCTTTTCATGATCTATAAGAATATAAAATTTACTACTCTCCACATAAGCAAAATTCTTCTCATGAATAATAGTGGGAGCAAACTCAACAAAATAATTATTATGTGAGGCATAATCCAATTGAAAACTAAAATCATGATGACAAGTTTCATGGATATCATTATTCTTTATAGCATACAAGTCATCACAATAATCATCATAGATAGAAACTTTGTTCTCATAATCAATTGGAACCTCTTTCGAAATAGTGGATTCATCACTAAATAAAGTCATGACCTCTTGAAATACACTTTCATCAACATAATCATCATAAATAGGAGGCATGCTATCATCATAATAAATTTTCACATCAAAACTTGGGGGACTAAAAATACCATATTCATCATACATAGCATCCCCAAGCTTGTGGCTTTGCATATCATTAGCATCATGGATATTCAAGGAATTCATACTAACAACATTGCAATTATGCTCATCATACAAAGACTTAGTGCCAAACATTCTAATGCATTCTTCTTCTAACACTTTGGCACAATTATCGGAATCCTTATTTTCAAGAAAGACATTAAAAAGATGAAGCATATGAGATACCCTTAATTGGATTTTTTGTAGTTTTCCTTTATAGACTAAACTAGTGATAAAACAAGAAACAAAAAGATTCGATCGCAAGATCTAGAGATATACCTTCAAGCGCTAACCTCCCCGGCAACGGCGCCCGAAAAGAGCTTGATGTCTACTACACAACCTTCTTCTTGTAGACGTTGTTGGGCCTCCAAGTGCAGAGGTTTCTAGGATAGTAGCAAATTTCCCTCAAGTGGATGACCTAAGGTTTATCAATCCATAGGAGGCGTAGGATGAAGATGGTCTCTCTCAAGCAACCCTGCAACCAAATAACAAAGAGTCTCTTGTGTCCCCAACACACCCAATACAATGGTAAATTGTATAGGTGCACTAGTTCGGCGAAGAGATGGTGATACAAGTGGTATATGTATAGTAGATAATGGTTTTTGTAATCTGAAAATATAAAAACAGCAAGGTAACTAATGATAAAAGTGAGCACAAACGGTATTGCAATGCGTTGAAACAAGGCCTAGGGTTCATACTTTCACTAGTGCAAGTTCTCTCAACAATAATAACATAATTGAATCATATAACTCTCCCTCAACATGCAACAAAGAGTCACTCCAGAGTCACTAATAGTGGAGAACAAACGAAGAGATTATGGTAGGGTACGGAACCACCTCAAAGTTATTCTGTCCAATCAATCCATTGGGCTATTCCTATAAGTGTCACAAACAGCCCTAGAGTTCGTACTAGAATAACACCTTAAGACACAAATCAACCAAAACCCTAATGTCACCAAGATACTCCAATGTCACCTCAAGTATCCGTGGGTATGATTATACGATATGCATCACACAATCTCAGATTCATATATTCAACCAACACATAGGACCTCAAAGAGTGCCCCAAAGCTTCTACCGGAGAGTCAAGACGAAAACGTGTGCCAACCCCTATGCATAGGTTCATGGGCGGAACCCGCAAGTTGATCACCAAAACATACATCAAGTGGATCAATAGAATACCCCATTGTCACCGCGGGTATCCCACGCAAGACATACATCAAGTGTTCTCAAATCCTTAAATACTCAATCCAATAAGATAACTTCAAAGGGAAAACTCAATCCATTACAAGAGAGTAGAGGGGGAGAAACATCATAAGATCCAACTATAATAGCAAAGCTCGCGATACATCAAGATCGTATCACCTCAAGAACACGAGAGAGAGAGAGAGCTCAAACACATAGCTACTGGTACATACCCTCAGCCCCGAGGGAGAACTACTCCCTCCTCGTCATGGAGAGCACCGGGATGATGAAGATAGCTACCGGAGAAGGATTCCCCCCTCCGGGAGGGTGCCGGAACATGTCTAGATTGGTTTTCGGTGGCTACGGAGGCTTCTGGAGGTGAAACTCCCGATCTATTGTGCTCTTCGATGGTTTTAGGGTATATTGGTACATATAGGAGGAAGAAATACGTCAGGGGAGCCACGAGGGGCCCACGAGGGTGGAGGGCGCGCCCCCTGCCTCGTGCCTTCCTCGTTGCTTCCCTTACATACACCCCAAGTCTTCTAGGTTGCTTCCGTTCCAAAAATAAGTTCCGTGAAGTTTTAGGTCAATTGTACTCCGTTTGATTTTCCTTTTCTGCGATACTCTAAAACAAGGAAAAAACAGAAAGGGGCACTGGGCTCTGGGTTAATAGGTTAGTCCCAAAAATAATATAAAAGTGTCTAATAAAGCCCATAAACATCCAAAACAGATAATATAATAGCATGGAACAATCAAAAATTACAGATACATTGGAGACGTATCAGATGGCAAAGTGAAAGGTATATTTGATATGCATGTTATTGATGTGTACCTTACTAATGCTCGTAGTAGCGCCTGGGTATTTGATACTGGTTCTGTTGCTCATATTTGCAACTCGAAATAGGGGCTACGGATTAAGCGAAGATTGGCTAAGTACGAGGTGACGATGTGCGTGGGAAATGGTTCCAAAGTCGATGTGATCGCGGTCGGTACGCCACCTCTACATCTACCTTCGGGATTAGTTTTAGACCTGAATAATTGTTATTCAGTGCCAACATTAAGCATGAACATTATATCTGGATCTTGTTTGATGTGAGACGGTTATTCATTTAAATCAGAGAATAATGGTTGTTCTATTTATATGAGTAATATCTTTTATGGTCATGCACCCTTGATGAGTGGTCTATTTTTATTGAATCTCAATAGTAGTGATACACACATTCATAGTATTGAAGCCAAAAGATATAAGTTTAATAATGATAGTGCAACTTATTTGTGGCACTGTCGTTTAGGTCATATTGGTGTAAAGCGCATGAAGAAACTCCATGCTGATGGGCTTTTGGAGTCACTTGATTATGAATCACTTGATGCTTGCTAACCGTGCCTCATGGGCAAGATGACTAAGACTCCGTTCTCCGGAAAAATGGAGCGAGCAACAGACTTATTGGAAATAATACATACTGATGCATGCGGTCCAATGAGTGTTGATGCTCGCGGCGGGTATCGTTATTTTCTAACCTTCACAGATGATTTGAGCAGATATGGGTATATCTACTTGATGAAACATAAGTCTGAAACATTTGAAAATTTCAAAGAATTTCAGAGTGAAGTGGAAAATTATCGTAACAAGAAAATTAAGTTTCTACGATCTGATCGTGGAGGTGAATATTTGAATTATGTGTTTGGTCTTCATTTGAAACAATGCGGAATAGTTTCGCAACTCACGCCACCTGGAACACCACAGCGTAATGGTGTGTCCGAACATCGTAACCGCACTTTATTAGATATGGTGTGATCTATGATGTCTCTTACTGATTTACTGATAACCCGCAAGTATACGGGATCACAACAATTTTCGAGGGTAGAGTATTCAACCCAAATTTATTGATTCGACACAAGGGGAGCCAAAGAATATTCCCATGTATTAGTAGCTGAGTTATCAATTCAACCACACCTGGAAACTTAATATCTGCAGCAATGTATTTAGTAGCAAAGTAATATGCTAGTAGTGGTAACAGTGGTAAAAGGTAATGGTAGCAAAAGCAATATTTTTGGTGTTTTATAGTGATGATAACAGTAGCAACGGAAAAGTAAATAAGCGAAGAACAATATATGGAAAGCTCGTAGGCATTGGATCGGTGATGGAGAATTATGCAGGATGCGGTTCATCATGTAACAGTCATAACCTAGGGTGACACAGAACTAGCTCCAGTTCATCAATGTAATGTAGGCATGTATTCCGAATATAGTCATACGTGCTTATGGAAAAGAACTTGCATGGCATCTTTTGTCCTACCCTCCCGTGGCAGCGGGGTCCTATTGGAAACTAAGGGATATTAAGGCCTCCTTTTAATAGAATACCGGACCAAAGCATTAACACATAGTGAATACATGAACTCCTCAAACTACGGTCATCACCGGTAAGTATCCCGATTATTGTCACTTCGGGGTTAACGGATCATAACACATAGTAGGTAACTATAGACTTCCAAGAAAGGATCAAGAACTCTCATATATTGATGCAAACATAATAGGTTCAGATCTGAAATCATGGCACTCGGGCCCTAGTGACAAGCATTAAGCATAGCAACATCAATCTCAGAACATAGTGGATACTAGGGATCAAACCCTAACAAAACTAACTCGATTACATGATAAATCTCATCCAACCCATCACCGTCCAGCAAGCCTACGATGGAATTACTCACACACGGCGGTGAGCATCATGAAATTGGTGATGGAGGATGGTTGATGATGACGATGGCGAAGGATTCCCCTCTCCGGAGCCCCGAACGGACTCCAGATCATCCCTCCCGAGAGAGTTTAGGGCTTGGCGGCGGCTCCGTATCGTAAAACGCGATGAATCCTTCTCCCTGGTTTTTTTCTCCCCGAAAGTGAATATATGGAGTCAAGGTTGAGGTCGATGGAGCGTCAGGGGGCCCACGAGGCAGGGGGCGCGCCCTCTGTTAATTTTCAGGTCATTCTGAGAACTTTTATTTCTGCACAAAAATAACACCATGGCAATTCTGCTGAAAACAGCGTCAGTCTGGGTTAGTTCCATTCAAATCATGCAAGTTAGAGTGCAAAACAAGGGCAAAAGTGTTTGGAAAAGTAGATACGACGGAGACATATCGTTTACCGCTATCATTTTGGGGCTATGCTTTAGAGATGGCTGTATTCACGTTAAATAGGGCACCATCGAAATCCGTTGAGACGACACCTTACAAACTGTGGTTTGGCAAGAAACCCAAGTTGTCGTTTCTTGAAGTTTGGGGCTGCGATGCTTATGTGAAAAAGCTTCAACCGGATAAGCTCGAACCAAAATCGGAGAAATGTGTCTTCATAGGATACCCAAAGGAGACTGTTGGGTACACCTTCTATCACAAATCTGAAGGCAAGACATTCATTGCTAAGAATGGATCCTTTCTAGAGAAGGAGTTTCTCTCGAAAGAAGTGAGTGGGATGAAAGTAGAACTTGATGAGGTAACTGTACCTTCTCCCTTATTGGAAAGTACTTCATCATAGAAATCAGTTCCAGTGATTCTAACACCAATTAGTGAGGAAGCTAATGATGATGATCATGAAACTTATGATCAAGTTACTACCGAACCTCGTAGGTCAACCAGAGTAAGATCCGCACCAGAGTAGTACGGTAGTCCTGTTCTCGAGGTCATGTTACTTGACCATGACGAACCTACGAACTATGAGGAAGCGATGATGAGCCCAAATTCCGCAAAATGGCTTGAGGCCATGAAATCTAAGATGGGATCCATGTATGAGAACAAAGTGTGGACTTTGGTTGACTTGCCCGATGATCATCAAGCCATATAGAATAAATGGATCTTCAAGAATAATACTGACACTGACGGTAATATTACTGTCTACAAAGCTCGACTTGTTGCGAAAGGTTTTCGACAAGTTCAAGGAGTTGACTATGATGAGACCTAGTGCGTCGGGTCCAATGAAAATGTTTTGTGACAATACTGGTGCAATTGCCTTGGCAAAGGAATCCAGATTTCACAAGAGAACCAAGCACATCAAGAGACGCTTCAATTCCATCCATGATTGAGTCAAGGAGGGAGACATAGAGATTTGCAAGATACATACGGATCTGAATGTTGCAGACCCATTAACTAAGCCTCTCTCATGAGCAAAACATGATCAACACAGAGACTCCATGGGTGTTAGAATCATTACTATGTAATCTAGATTATTGACTCTAGTGCAAGTGGGAGACTGAAGGAAATATGCCCTAGAGGCAATAGTAAAGTTGTTATTTATATTTCCTTATATCATGATAAATGTTTATTATTCATGCTAGAATTATATTAACCGGAAACTTAGTACATGTGTGAATACATAGACAAACAGAGTTTCCCTAGTTTGCCTCTACTTGACTAGCTCGTTAATCAAAGATGGTTAAGTTTCCTAGCCATGGACATGTGTTTTCATTTGATGAACTGGATCACATCATTAGATAATGATGTGATGGACAAGACCCATCTGTTTGCTTAGCACTATGATCGTTTAGTTTATTGCTATTGCTTTCTTCATGACTTATACATGTTCATATGACTATGAGATTATGCAACTCCCGTATACCGGAGGAACACCTTGTGTGTGATCAAACGTCACAACATAACTGGGTGATTATAAAGATGCTCTACAGGTGTCTCCGATGGTTTTTGTTGAGTTGGCATAGATCGAGATTAGGATTTTTCACTCCGTGTTTCGGAGAGGTATCTTTGGGCCCTCTCGGCAATGCTCATCACTATAAGCGTTGTAAGCAGAGTGACTAATGAGTTAGTTGCGGGATGACGCATTACGGAACAAGTAAAGAGACTTGCCAGTAACGAGATTGAACTAGGTATAATGATACCGATGATCGAATCTTGGGCAAGTAACATACCGATGACAAAGGGAACAACGTATGTTGTTATGCGGTTTGACCGATAAAGATCTTCGTAGAATATGTAGGAAGAAATATGAGTATCCAGGTTCCGCTATTGGTTATTGACCGGAGATGTGTCTCGGTCATGTCTACATAGTTCTCGAACCCATAGGGTCCGCACGCTTAACGTTCGATGACGATTTGTATTATGAGTTAAGTGATTTGATGTACCGAAGGTTGTTCGGAGTCCCGTATGAGATCACGGACATGACGAGGAGTATCGAAATGGTCAACACATAAAAATTCATATATTGGAAGGTTACATTCGGACACTGGAATGGTTCTGGTCGTTTCAGATGAGTTTCAGAGTATCGGGGGTTACCGGAAACCTCTCCGGGAAGTTATTGGGCCTCATGGGCCTTATTGTGGAAGAGAGGAGGCAGGCCACGGAGTGGCGCACGCCCCCCTAGCCCAAACCGAATTGGACTAGGGCTAAGGGGGCCGCCTCCACTACAAAAAAAGACACTTCCGTGATGATACGTGTTTGTCACAGTAGGTCACGTTTTCTCTCATGCATGTACATCCATGACGATTTTATGACAAAATCAAGATAGTCATACATGTGCTGTCATAGAAGTGTTCCATGACATTACCAAAATTATCATCACGGAAGTGTCCACTTCCATGACGATAAATGGCGTGTCATAGAAGTGCTTTCATCAAGGGTGACCGACACGTGGCATCGACTGTAACGGCTCGCTTTAAGCTATCGGGTCCGGTTTTGGATCCGATAACCCGTTAACAGCCCGGACCAATGGGGATTTTCCACGTGTAAAATTCTCATTGGTCGACGGAACCACGTGTCAGCTCCTTGTTCGGACAGATGTCATCCACTCGTTGGACAGGAGGTGCCTATGATACGTTGACACGTGGCACGGCCCAATAGAGGCCCATTTCGGTGAAAAGGCCGGCCCAGCTAGAGGCCCACCTTGTTTTTTCAAACACTAGTGGGATGGCCCATTAACAACCTCCCTTGTTTTGGGTCAAATTGAGGCCCATATCAGATCAGGCCCGTTCACAGCCTGCTGAGTTTTGGACCAAATTACGGCCCATATCGGATCAGGCCCGTTAACAGGTCACTGTACCTTTGGGCCGATTCTAAGACAGGTTTGTATTCCAGCCTGTTAAATGCCCGTTTACCAGTTCGACCCAATAATAGTTTTGGCCTGTTAGCGGCTCGTGGAGTATCTGGGACGTTGTCGGCCCGGTTTAACTTTAGGTTATTTAACGGCCCACGCAGAAACTTGGCTATTTCTTGTCCGAAGTAACTTTAGGCCTCTTAATGGCCCGTAGTCTTCGTGGATAAATTTCAGCCCAACTGGCCTATCGGCCTGTTAATGGCCCGTGTAACAGTTGGGCCTAATTACAGCCCGCGTTGAATCCGCCTTCTTACAGCCCATCTGATAATGGCCTGTGACACTTTTGGGCCTATGGCCCGCGTGGATACCGGCCTGCTTAAAGCCCATAATTTTATTGGGCCAAATAGGCCCGAGATATATTTTGGCCTGTTAAGTGCTCGTCCTATTTGTGCCCAACGTGGGCCTTAGGCAGTTTCGGCCTGTATTGGCCTATGCATTTTTCGGCTCAACGCTAGCCCAATCTAGGTTTTAGCCTGTTAAAAGCCCATGGTATTCTCTGGCCCAGCTGTCCAGAACTTTACTCGGCCTGTTAAAGGCGGGAAACTACTATAGGTTTAGACCTGCTAATGGCCCAAGGTGATTATAGGCCCATGTTTTGGCCCATATGAGTAACGGGCCGGCCTGAAGATCGACAACACTGAGATCCACTGAACCTTCCGGCCTAAATTACAGCATACCGACCAAAGAATAAACCTAGACTATACAATAAAGAAATTATGGCATATTACATGCACTGGAAATCAAAGTTCGCTACCGGTGATAATAAAGCGCAACATGACCGCGGATTACATACACTGGGCATCAAAGGTCGCCACCAGTGCATATAAACACACCGACAAAAGAATATACAAAACTGAGAGCACTTCAGAAGGCACTAGGCCTGGCAAGGTCGGGCCCCGCAAGCATCCGAACAAGCTGATGAGACCTCAGTTGTGTCAACGATAGATGCTTCATCCCTAGCTGTATGGCACCATAGTGCGCACGGCAGTCCCCTGACATCTTCATTATATCTTTGACCTCAAGTCAGAGCTGAGCTGAAGCAAGCCTTTTCGCTTTAAGTTGAGACTGAAGAAGTCGAACTAATTGAGGCAGCGACTGCACAGAGGTTGTCTCACACCTGCTGGTGAGTAGCTTCAACTCACTGTCTTCATCAAGATAGGACATTGGGGTCATCTCACTATCCTCAAGATGGTTTGACTCACTATCTTCCCTAAAGTTTTGCCTGACATAAGAGATACGACTCTGAAAGAGAAATAAGGAGACACGTAACAGGTTTCACAATTATATAAGCAAATAAATGGATCTGTTCTGCATAAGGAACATGTTTTTACAACTACAATTTAAAACTGGTAGTTGTTGCAAACATCCAATCAGATGTAAACAGCAGTGGAGGAAATGATGCCTATCCAAATCTATACTAGAACAAAGTTTGAAGGCTTGAAAAGGATGAACTTACATTACATATTAACACGGGCTGGACAAAGCCCTTCTCCATGTTGATGGAAGGATAATTCAATAAATTCCCCAAAGAAAATTCTTTATAAGCATTGCCATTATTCTACATTTTTGCAAAGAGTAAATATATATCAAATAATATTGGAAGAAATAGACGATAATGAAGCTCGGGTGCAGACTGATGATACATAATCAAATACCAATTAAATAAGTACAACGTTGCAAGGCAAAAGGTACTGACAAGAGGATTGAAGACACCAACGTGTGCAGTGGCATTGGCTTTATTCAATATTTTGGTAAGAGTAAATGTAGATATGATAATTTGGAAAAAGTGGAGGGCAGGGTAGATAAGATGCAGAGTAATGCTAGACAATCAATTATCTCGCGATGCAAGTACAGTAACGCCACCACCGTCCGTTATTACATGTCGCTCAAATGGATGTATCTAGCACTATTAAGTTCTAAATACATCCAATTGATCATCAATTAATTAGATACAGAGGGGGTACATGACAACAGGTACTTACATGAGCAATCCAAAACTTCATAACCATTGTGTTAATTCTACATTTATCTAAGAGTAAATATAGATCTTATAATTTCAAGCAAAGGAGGATAAAGAAGCGAACATTTACAGCGATGCTACATAATCAAACAACAATGAGTGTAAGTATGCTGACAAAGGGCAAGAGGTACTGACAAGAGCAATGCAGAGCCCAGTATTGTCGTGAGATCCTATGATCCTTTGAGCAAGGAGATTCATCTGAAATTAGTTTTCATACAAGAGAGAAGGTAAGGCACATGCAGAAATTTAGGAGTTCAAATTTTGAATTGATATCATAGACAGTACCTGACGCTGGGCTCTCAGCAGTTCTAATAGGACAATTGCATTTTTACCCCTAGTTGGTTCCTACCCACCGATTTTGCCCTTACTTTTTGAGCTTGCTCAGTTTTTCCCTTACTTTTTCCGTCGTGGTCCCTCGAATGCCCTTTGACCGCTTGACCAAAACTTTGAAAATTCATAACTAATTCATATGAACTCAGAAAAATGCAAATAAGATATCAAAATGTTCAGATAAACATTACCTATATGTGCATATCATTTGCATTCAGGACAAAAGCACTCTTTAAACTACCCGAGGTAATTAATGTTATTAATATTATTAAAAATAAAAAGGTATAAACAATATTTTTTTCATGAATAAAAATTACATGCAAATGTAGGTGATTTTTTCTGAACATCCAGATATCTTATTTGCATTTTTCTGAGCTCGTATCATCTTGTTAAGAATGTTCTAACGACTTTGACCATTATTTGGAAACTTCATAACAAGTTGATACAAACTCACAAAAATGCAAATAAGATATCAGGATATTCAGAAAACATCACCTACATTTGCATGTAATTTTTATTCATGAAAAAAATATTGTTTATACCTTTTTATTTATAATAATGTTAGTAACATTAATTACCTCGGGTAGTTTAAAGGGTGCTTTTGTCCTGAATGCAAATGATATGCACATAAAGGTAATGTTTATGTGAACATTTTGATATCTTATTTGCATTTTTCTGAGTTTATATGAATTAGTTATGAATTTTCAAAGTTTTGGTCAAACGGTCAAAGGGCATTCGAGGGACCTCGACGGAAAAAGTAAGGGCAAAACTGAGCAAGCTCGAAAAGTAAGGGCAAAACCCGTGGGTAGGAACCAATTAGGGGTAAAAATGCAATTGTCCCTTTCCAAATACCTAGTTTGTACTCCTTGAGGTTCTGCACTCACCCTCTTCCTTTTGGACATCTATTACGAAAGAACAACATTTGACTGGAAAAACATAGTATGACGACACATGGAATAGGTACAGAAAATGGATAGGTATGGCATATACTCATATATGATGCTTAAACTAAGTAGATGGTGTAACAAAGTAGAAGTAATGCAAGAGCTCAGATGCAAAATATGTGCGACCAATACAACCTTGCCAAGTTAGAGCAAGCACCTTGATGGGTGAATAAGATAGGTCATCCTCCACCATGCCAAGTTTGTTAGCCAGTGGATTGTTCTGCAATATTCCTCTCATGCGCCCATTCTCATATTCATTTTGATAATGTTCAATACCTGACATGCATGAAAACATAAAAACAAGTGATATTATCTTTGTAATGCAGAAGTGATTCTAATCCAATACTTGCTCCCTGTAAACCACTTTGTGCTATCTCTGCAATTCTTCTAAGAGGTGTCATGCATGCTGTAATTTGGTGTGTGCATTAATATAATGTGACCTACTACTAAAAATATGAGAGCTCCAGAAGTGATGATACTTCGCAGATGACAACTTCAACATATAGTAAAGAAGAACAAGTCGACCTGACCTGACAGATTCGAAATATACTAAGGGAGAATAACTCGACCTGACCAGTCGACCGCAAGAGAAGAGGATCATCTTAAAGAAGAGCAGAAGAGCAAGCAGATTGAAGATATTACAAGTCTTTATATACAATGTCGGTTGGCCACCCATGATGAACTAGAGCGCACAGAGAAATACTATTCCTTCCGGTCTCTCCATATGTGGCTCACATGCATTTCGAAACTAAAGTAGGAACATTTAGCTGACCAATTAAACATCTCTCAGTTTTACTAATATCAACATAATATCAGATTTGAATTTGTACAACTAAGCTTGTTTAGCTCGATGGGTGGAGCAGTGCTATTATGACACTAACCACGTAGGTTGATCGTGGTCATCATAAAATGGGGAAACCGTAAGCATGATGAGTATAGTGTTGACCATGGCAGTGGGATGGCAGATCTGAAGCTGCAAACCGCACAAAGGGTAGTTAGCAACCGATGTTTGCTTTGAAATAACAACTAAGATTTGGTATGAACAAGAAAGTACAATCAACAAGTGACAAAGAAATGCAATTCTGCTGTCTCTCTATATGTCACGACATGCATTTGGAAACTCAAGTGGGACCTTTAGCTAACCAATTAAATGTGTTTGTTAACTAATATCAGTATCATATCACAACCATATTTGAACAACTAAGCTTTGGAATTTTGAGTGTTGTGTTGTTTAGCTTGAAGGGTGGAGTAATGCTAGTACGATAGAAAGCACCTACGCAGATCATAGTAGAGTAGATAAAAGGGGAAATCCTAAGCATCAAGAGTAAAATCAGGTAAGTGGAACTAGCTGGACCAGTGGGTGGCCCACATGCTTTTCGAAACAAATATAGGAACATTAGGTGACCAATTAAACGTTCTCTATTTTAGTAATATGAGCATCATATCAGATTCGTATTTCAACACGTAAGCTTTGGAATTATGAGTGGCATGTTGTTTCGCTTGATGGGTTGAGGTCTCGAGGAGCAGTGCTAGCACGACATGAAGCAGTGAAGCACCTATGATGATGGTAGTGAATATAAAGGGGGGAAACCATAAGCTTTACGAGTATAGTGACTGAGGGAGTCCGGGATTAGGGGGTCTCCGGACAGCCGGACTATATACTTTGGCCGGACTATTGGACTATGGAGATACAAGATTGAAGACTTCGTCTCGTGTCCAGAGGGGACTCTACTTGGCGTGGAAGGCAAGCTAGGCAGTACGGATATGGATATCTCCTCCTTTGTAACCGACCTTGTGTAACCCTTACTGAAGGAAATATACCCTAGAGGCAATAATAAAGTTATTATTTATTTCCTTATATCATGATAAATGTTTATTATTCATGCTAGAATTGTATTAACCAGAAACATAATACATGTGTGAATACATAGACAAACAGAGTGTCACTAGTATGCCTCTACTTGACTAGCTCGTTGATCAAAGATGGTTATGTTTCCTAATCATAGACATGAGTTGTCATTTGATTAACGGGATCACATCATTAGGAGAATGATGTGATTGACTTGAACCATTCCGTTAGCTTAGCACTTGATCGTTTAGTTTGTTGCTATTGCTTTCTTCATGACTTATACATGTTCCTATGACTATGAGATTATGCAACTCCCGTTTACCGGATGAACACTTTGTGTGCTACCAAACGTCACAACGTAACTGGGTGATTATAAAGGTGCTCTACAGGTGTCTCCGAAGGTACTTGTTGGGTTGGCGTATTTCGAGATTAGGATTTGTCACTCCAATTGTCGGAGAGGTATCTCTGGGCCCTCTCAGTAATCCACATCACCTAAGCCTTGCAAGCAATGCAACTAATAAGTTAGTTGCAAGATGATGTATTACGGAACGAGTAAAGAGACTTGCCGGTAACGAGATTGAACTAGGTATTGAGATACTGACGATCGAATCTCGGGCAAGTAACATACCGATGACAAAGGGAACAACGTATGTTGTTATGCGGTCTGACCGATAAAGATCTTCGTAGAATATGTAGGAGCCAATATGAGCATCCAGGTTCCGCTATTGGTTATTGACCGGAGACGTGTCTTGGTCATGTCTACATTGTTCTCGAACCCTTAGGGTCCGCACGCTTAACGTTATGATGACAGTTTCATTACAAGTTTATATATTTTGATGTACCAAAGGTTGTTCGGAGTCCCGGATGTGATCACGGACTTGATGAGGAGTCTCGAAATGGTCGAGACATAAAGATCAATATATTGGATGACTATATTTGGACACCGGAAAGGTTCCGGGTGAGATTGGGACAATACCAGATCACTGGGAGGTTATCGGAACCCCCGGGAGGTATATGGGCCTTATTGGGCCTTAGTGGAAAGGAGGGGAAAGGAGCAAGGGGGGGGGCGCGCC
The DNA here is from genome assembly GCF_056163025.1 of Triticum urartu. Classification (NCBI taxonomy): domain Eukaryota; kingdom Viridiplantae; phylum Streptophyta; class Magnoliopsida; order Poales; family Poaceae; genus Triticum; species Triticum urartu. Next base: position 176,538,799 of record NC_141874.1, read on the forward strand.
CCCCCAAGCCCAATCCGAATTGGGAGGGGGCCCGGCCCCCCTTTCCTTCCTCCCTCCTTCCTCTTGCTTCCCTCTCCTACTCCTAATAGGAAAAGGGGGAGTCCTACTCCTGGTGGGAGTTGGACTCCCCCCCTTAGGCGCGCCACCCTCCTTGGCCGGCCCCCTCCTCCACTCCTTTATATACGGGGGCAGGGGGCACCCCAGAGACACAACAATTGATCATTGATCTCTTAGCCGTGTGCGGTGCCCCCCTCCACCATAATCCTCGATAATATTGTAGCGGTGCTTAGGCAAAGCCCTACAACGGTAGAACATCAAGATCGTCACCACGCCGTCGTGCTGACGGAACTCATCCCCGACACTTTGCTGGATCGGAGTCCGGGGATCATCATCGAGCTGAACGTGTGCAAAAACTCGGAGGTGCCGTAGTTTCGGTGCTTGATCGGTCGGGCCATGAAGACGTATGACTACATCAACCGCGTTGTTATAACACTTCCGCTTCCGGTCTACGAGGGTATGTAGACAACACTCTCCCCTCTCGTTGCTGTGCATCACCATGATCTTGCGTGTGCGTAGGAATTTTTTTGAAATTACTATGTTCCCCAACAGTGGCATCCGAGCCTAGGTTTTATGCGTTGATGTTGTGCACGAGTAGAACACAAGTGAGTTGTGGGCGATATAAGTCATACTGCTTACCATCATGTCATACTTTGGTTCGGCGGTATTGTTGGATGAAGCGGTCCGGACCGACATTACGCGTACGCTTACGCGAGACTGGTTCTACCGACGTGCTTTGCACACAGGTGGCTGGCGGGTGTCAGTTTCTCCAACTTTAGTTGAACCGAGTATGGCTACGCCCGGTCCTTGAGAAGGTTAAAACAACACTAACTTGACAAACTATCGTTGTGGTTTTGATGCATAGGTAAGAACGGTTCTTGCTCAGCCCGTAGCAGCCACGTAAAACTTGCAACAACAAAGTAGAGGACGTCTAACTTGTTTTTGCAGGGCATGTTGTGATGTGATATGGTCAAGACGTGATGAGATATAAGTTGTTGTATAAGATGATCATGTGTTGTTGAAGTTATCAGCAATTGGCAGAAGCCTTATGGTTGTCTCTTTATTGCATAAGATGCAAGTGCCAAATAATTGCTTTACTTTATCGCTATGCGATAGCAATAGTTGCAAGAGAAATAGTTGGCGAGACGACCATGTGACGACACATCGATATAGATCAAGATGATGGAGATCATGGTGTCATGCCGGTGACGATGGAAATCATGACGATGTTTTGGAGATGGAGATCAAAGGCACAAGATGATGATGGCCATATCATGTCACATATTTTGATTGCATGTGATGTTTATCTTTTATGCATCTTATTTTGCTTAGTTCGACAGTCGCTTTATAAGATGATCTCTCACTAAATTTCAAGATAAAAAGTGTTCTCCCCGAGTATGCACCATTGCCAAAGTTCGTCATGCCCAGACACCACGTGATGATCGGGTGTGATAAGCTCTACGTCCATCTACAACTGGTGCAAGCCAGTTTTGCACACGCAGAATACTCAGGTTAAACTTGACGAGCCAAGCATATGCAGATATGGCCTCGGAACACTGAGACTGAAAGGTCGAGCGTGAATCATATAGTAGATATGATCAACATAGTGATGTTCACCATTGAAAACTACTCCATTTCACGTGATGATCGGTTATGGTTTAGTTGATTTGGATCACGTGATCACTTAGAAGATTAGAGGGATGTATTTCTAAGTGGGAGTTCTTAAGTAATATGATTAATTGAACTCTAATTTATCATGAACTTAGTCCTGGTAGTATTAGCATATCTATGTTGTAGATCAATAGCTCGCGTTTAGCTCCCCTATTTTATTTTTGATATGTTCCTAGAGAAAAATTATGTTGAAAAATGTTAGTAGCAATGATGCGGATTGGATCCGTGATCTGAGGATTATCCTCATTGCTGCACAGAAGAATTATGTCCTTAATGCACTGCTAGGTGATAGACCTATTGCAGGAGCAGATGCAGACGTTATGAATGTTTGGCTAGCTCAATATGATGACTACTTGATAGTTTAGTGCACCATGCTTAAACGGCTTAGAATCGGGACTTCAAAGATGTTTTGAACGTCATGGATCATATGGATGTTCCAGGAGTTGAAGTTAATATTTCAAGCAAATACCCGAGTTGAGAGATATGAAGTCTCCAACAAGTTCTATAGCTAAAAGATGGAGGAGAATAGCTCAAGCAGTGAGCATGTGTTCAGATTGTCTGGGTACTACAATCGCTTGAATCAAGTGGGAGTTAATCTTCCAGATAAAATAGTGATTGAAAGAATTCTCTAGTCACCATCACCAAGTTAGTAGAACTTCGTGATGAACTATGCTATGCAAGGGATGATGAAAATGATTCCCGAGCTTTTCATGATGATGAAATCGATGAAGGTAGAAATCAAGAAAGAGCATCAAGTGTTGATGATTAACAAGACCACTAGTTTCAAGAAAAGGGCAAAGGGAAAGAAAGGGAACTTCAAGAAGAACGGCAAGCAAGTTGCTGTTCAAGTGAAGAAGCCCAAGTCTGGTCCTAAGCCTGAGACTAAGTGCTTCTACTGCAAAGGGACTGGTCACTGGAAGCGGAACTGCCCCAAGTATTTGGCGGATAAGAAGGATGGCAAAGTGAACAATGGTATATTTGATATACATATTATTGATGTTTATTTTACTAGTGTTCATAGCAACCCCTCGGTATTTGATACTGGTTCAGTTGCTAAGAATAGTAACTCGAAACGGGAGTTGCAGAATGAATAGAGACTAGTTAAGGGTGAAGTGACGATGTGTATTGGAAATGGTTCCAAGATTGATATGATCATCATCGCACACTCCCTATACTTTCGGGATTAGTGTTAAACCTAATATAAATGTTCTTTAGTGTTTGCGCTGAGCATAAATATGATTGGATCATGTTTATTGCAATACGGTTATTCATGTAAGTTAGAGAATAATTATTGTTCTGTTTACATGAATAAAACCTTCTATGGTCATACACCCAATGAAAATGGTTTGTTGGATCTCGATCGTAGTGATACACATTTTCATAATATTGAAGCCAAAAGATGCAAAGTTAATAATGATAGTGCAACTTATTTATGGCACTACCGTTTAGGTCATATTGGTGTAAAGCGCATGGAAAAAATCCATGCTGATGGGTTTTTGGAATCACTTGATTATGAATCAGTTGATGCTTGCGAACCATGCCTCATGGGCAAGATGACTAAGACTCTGTTCTCCAGAGCAATGGAGCGAGCAAAAGATTTGTTGGAAATCATACATACTAATGTATGTGGTCCGATGAATATTGAGGCTCGCGGCAGGTATCATTATTTTCTGACCTTCACAGATGATTTGAGCAGATATGAGTATATCTACTTGATGAAACACAAGTCTGAAACATTTGAAAAGTTCAAAGAATTTTAGAGTGAAGTGGAGAATCATCGTAACAAAAATAAAAGTTTCTACGATATGATCGCAGAAGTAAAATATTTGAGTTACGAATTTGGCCTTCAATTAAAACAATGTGAAATAGTTTCACTACTCACACCACCTGGAACACCACAGTGTAATGGTGTGTCCGAACGTCATAACCGTACTTATTAGATATAGTACGATCTATGATGTCTCTTACCGATCTACCACTATCGTTTTGGGGTTATACATTAGAGACAACTACATTCACGTTAAATAGGGCACCATCTAAATCCATGGAGATGACACCGTATGAACTATGGTTTGGCGAGAAACCTAAGCTATCGTTTCTTAAAGTTTGGGACTGCGATGCTTATGTGAAAAAGTTTCAACATGATAAGCTCGAACCCAAATCAGAGAAGTAAATCTTCATAGGATACCCAAAAGAAACTGTTGGGTACACCTTCTATCACAGATCCGAAGGCAAGTTATTCATTGCTGAGAATGGATCCTTTCTAGAGAAGGAGTTTCTCTCGAAAGAAGTGAGTGGGAGGAAAGTAGAACTTGATGAGGTAACTGTACCTGCTCCCTTATTGGAAAGTAGTTTGTCACAGAAATCTGTTCCTGTGACTACTACACCAATTAGTGAGGAAGCTAATGATGATGATCATGTAACTTCAGATCAAGTTACTATCGAACCTCGTAAGTAAACCAGAGTGAGATCCGCACCAGAGTGGTACGGTAATCCTGTTCTGGAGGTCATGTTACTTGACCATGATGAACCTACGAACTATGAGGAAGCGATGATGAGCCCAGATTCCACGAAATGGCTTGAGGCCATGAAATCTGAGATGGGATCCATGTATAAGAACAAAGTATGGACTTTGATTGACTTTCCCATTGATTGGTGAGCCATTGAGATTAAATGGATCTTCAAGAGGAAGACGGACGCTGATAGTAGTGTTACTATCTACAAAGCTAGAATTGTCGCAAAAAGGTTTTCGACAAGTTCAAGGTGTTGAATACGATGAGAATTTCTCACTCGTATCTATGCTTAAGTCTGTCCGAATCATGTTAGCAGTTGACGCATTTTATGAAATCTGGCAAATGGATAAACAAAACTGCATTCCCTAATGGATTTATTAAAGAAGAGTTGTATATGATGCAACCAGAAGGTTTTGTCAATCCTAAAGGCAGTAACAAAATATGCAAGCTCCAGCGATCCATCTATGGACTGGTGCAAGCATCTCGGAGTTGGAATATACTCTTTGATAAGTTGATCAAAGCATATAGTTTTATATAGACTTGCGGTGAAGCCTGTGTTTACAAGAAAGTGAGTGGGAGCACTACAGCATTTCTGATAAGTATATGTGAATGACATATTGTTGATCGGAGATAATGTAGAATTATTCTGCAAAGCATAAAGGAATATTTGAAAGGAGTTTTTCAAAGAAAGACCTCGGTGAAGCTGCTTACATATTGAGCATCAAGATCTATAAAGATAGATCAAGACGCTTGATAAGTTTTTCAATGAGTACATACCTTGACAAGATTTTGAAGTAGTTCAAAATGGAACAGTCAAAAAGGAGTTCTTGCCTGTGTTACAAGGTGTGAAGTTGAGTAAGACTCAAAACCCGACCACGGCAGAAGATAGAGAGAGAATGAAAGTCATTCCCTATGCCTCAACCATAGGTTCTATAAAGTATGCCATGCTGTGTACCAGACCTATTGTATACCTGCCCTGAGTTTGGGAAGGGAGTACAATAGTGATCTAGGAGTATATCACTGGACATTGGTCAAAATTATCCTTAGTGGAATAAGGATATGTTTCTCGATTATGGAGGTGACAAAAAGGTTCGTCGTAAAGGGTTACGTTGATGCAAATTTTGACACTGATCCAGATGACTCTAAATCTCAATCTGGATACATATTGAAAGTGGGAGCAATTAGCTAGAGTAGCTCCGTGCATAGCATTGTTGACATAGAAATTTGCATAATACTTACGGATCTGAATGTGGCAGACCCTTTGACTAAACTTCTCTCACAAGAAAAACATGATCACACCTTAGTACTCTTTGGGTGTTAATCACATAGCGATGTGAACTAGATTATTGACTCTAGTAAACCCTTTGGGTGTTGGTCACATATCGATGTGAACTATGCGTGTAAATCACATGGTGATGTGAACTATTGGTATTAAATCACATGGTGATGTGAACTAGATTATTGACTCTAGTGCAAGTGGGAGACTAAAGGAAATATGCCCTAGAGGCAATAATAAAGTTATTATTTATTTCCTTATATCATGATAAATGTTTATTATTCATGCTAGAATTGTATTAACCGGAAACATAATACATGTGTGAATACATAGACAAACAGTGTGTCACTAGTATGCCTCTACTTGACTAGCTCGTTGATCAAAGATGGTTATGTTTCCTAACCATAGACATGAGTTGTCATTTGATTAACGGGATCACATCATTAGGAGAATGATGTGATTGACTTGACCCATTCCGTTAGCTTAGCACTTGATCGTTTAGTTTGTTGCTATTGCTTTCTTCAGGACTTATACATGTTCCTATGACTATGAGATTATGCAACTCCCGTTTACCGGCAGAACACTTTGTGTGCTACCAAACATCACAAGTAACTGGGTGATTATAAAGGTGCTCTACAGGTGTCTCCGAAGGTACTTGTTGGGTTGGCGTATTTCGAGATTAGGATTTGTCACTCCAATTGTCGGAGAGGTATCTCTGGGCCCTCTCAGTAATGCACATCACCCAAGCCTTGCAAGCAATGCAACTAATAAGTTAGTTGCAAGATGATGTATTACGGAACGAGTAAAGAGACTTGCCGGTATCGAGATTGAACTAGGTATTGAGATACTGACGATCGAATCTCGGGCAAGTAACATACCGATGACAAAGGGAACAACGTATGTTGTTATGCGGTCTGACCGATAAAGATCTTTGTAGAATATGTAGGAGCCAATATGAGCATCCAGGTTCTGCTATTGGTTATTGACCAGAGACGTGTCTCGGTCATCTCTACATTGTTCTCGAACCCGTAGGGGCCGCACGCTTAACGTTACGATGACAGTTTCATTATGAGTTTATATATTTTGATGTACTGAAGGTTGTTCGGAGTCCCGGATGTGATCACGGACTTGACGAGGAGTCTCGAAATGGTCGAGACATAAAGATCGATATATTGGATGACTATATTTGGACACCGGAAAGGTTCCGGGTGAGATTGGGACAACACCGGATCACTGGGAGGTTATCGGAACCCCCCGGGAGGTATATGGGCCTTATTGGGCCTTAGTGGAAAGGAGGGGAAAGGAGCAAGGGAGGGGGCGCGCCCCCCCAAGCCCAATCCGAATTGGGAGGGGGCCGGCCCCCCTTTCCTTCCTCCCTCCTTCCTCTTCCTTCCCTCTCCTACTCCTAATAGGAAAAGGGGGAGTCCTACTACCGGTGGGAGTTGGACTCCCCCCCTTGGGCGCGCCACCCTCCTTGGCCGGCCCCCTCCTCCACTCCTTTATATACGGGGGCAGGGGGGCACCCCAGAGACACAACAATTGATCATTGATCTCTTAGCCGTGTGCGGTGCCCCCCTCCACCATAATCCTCGATAATATTGTAGCGGTGCTTAGGCGAAGCCCTACGACGGTAGAACATCAAGATCATCACCACGCCGTCGTGCTGAGGAACTCATCCCCGACACTTTGCTGGATCGGAGTCCGGGGATCGTCATCGAGCTGAACGTGTGCAAAAACTCGGAGGTGCCGTAGTTTCGGTGCTTGATCGGTCGGGCCATGAAGACGTACGACTACATCAACCGCGTTGTTATAACGCTTCCGCTTCCGGTCTACGAGGCTACGTAGACAACACTCTCCCCTCTCATTGCTGTGCATCACCATGATCTTGCATGTGCGTAGGAATTTTTTTTGAAATTACTACGTTCCCCAACACTAACCTCCTCCGGTGTCTATATAAACTGGAGGGTTTTAGTCCGTAGGACAACATACAATCATACCATAGGCTAGCTTCTAGGGTTTAGCCTCTCCGATCTTGTGGTAAATCAACTCTTGTAATACTCATATCATCAAGAATAAATCAAGCATGACGTAGGGTTTTACCTCCATCAAGAGGGCCCGAACCTGGGTAAAACATCGTGTCCCCTGCCTCTTGTTACCATCCGCCTTAGACGCATAGTTCGGGACCCCCTACCCGAGATCCGCCGGTTTTGACACCGACATTGGTGATTTCATCGAGAGTTCCTCTGTGTCGTCGCCGTTAGGCTTGATGGCTCCTACTATCATCGATAGCGATGCAGTCTAGGGTGAGACTTTTCTCCCTGGACAGATCTTTGTGTTCGGCGGCTTCACACTGCGGGCCAACTCGCTTGGCCATCTGGAGCAGATCGAAAGTTACACCCCTGGCCACCAGGTCAGGTTTCGAAGCTTAAATTACACAGCCGATATCCGCGGAGACTTGATCTTCGACAGATTCGAGCCCCTGCCTTGTGCGCCACGCGGTCACGATGAGTATGATTTAGCTCTACCATCGGACCATATTCAGGAGATCGCACCGGCAGCCACTCCGAGCCTCAATTCAGAGCCAGTTGTGCCATCCATGGATGGGTGGATAGACCCCGTCACGGAGGCCGTATCCTCAGCGGCGATCGAGCCGAATATCGACCTTACCCTTCAAGAGAGCCGTGTTGCCAAACTATCGGATCCTTATCCGGCCACAGACTCCGAACCGCCTGCGCCCGTTCCTATCGAATCCGATTGGGCGCCGATCATGGAGTTTACCTCCACGGATATTTTTCAGCACTCGCCCTTCGGCGACATACTGAATTCACTAAGGTCTCTCTCCTTGTCAGGAGAGTCCTGGCCGAACCATGTCCGGCAGGACTGGGATACGGATGATGAAGAAATTCGTCACCCACCCACCACCCACTTAGTAGCCACTGTCGATGATTTAACCGACATGCTCGACTTCGACTCCGAAGACATCGACGGTATTGACGACGATGCAGGAGATGAATAGGAACCACTGCCCACAGGGCACCAGACACCCACTTCATCACATGACGTATACATGGTGGACACACCAAAAGAGGACGACGACGAGGAACAGAAGGACGCAATGAAGGGTTGTCCCCTCGAGAAGCAGTCAAAGCGGCGGCGAAAGCGCCGCTCCAAATCCCGCCTCGGCAGAAACAACGATCATATGGACCCAGCGCTAGAGCAGGGTGAACCATCGATGGACCACGGCAACACGGAGAATCAAACCGAACAACCCGACTCTTTCAAAGATAATAGTACGGACGACATCACACCGGATAGACACCTGGAGCAACAGAATGCCCATAAAAGGCTTGTTGCCACCGCGAGGAGTCTAAAAAAGCAGAAGCAAAGGCTCAAGGCTGCGCAAGACACACTCAGAATAAGATGGAGTAAAGTACTCAACACAACAGCGAAGTACGGTGGTAGTCACCACACCAAGAGCTACCCGAAGCGGAAGTTGCTACCTGAATTCGATGAGGAGGCCTTAGATCCCCCGCAACCAAAAATTAAAACGGCCATCTGGCCGGATAGACGACCTCACGGCCAACATAGAGCGGCAAATAATGCCGCACATAAGCAAATACGCGATCCACGCGAGGGCTCGCATCAAAAGGACGGCGCAAGCAGATCCATCTATGGACCACGCAAGCGCGCTCCAGCATATGATGCAACACAACAAACATCCGGACACCACGGTACACCGAGATACAGGGGTGCTGCACACCCCCTATGTTTCACTGACGAGGTGCTGGACCATGAATTTCCAGAGGGATTCAAACCTGTAAACATAGAGGCATACGATGGAACAATAGACCCTGGGGTCTGGATTGAGGACTACATCCTCCATATCCATATGGCTCGAGGAGATGATCTCCACGCCATCAAGTACTTACCCCTCAACCTCAAAGGGCCAGCTCGGCACTGGCTTAAAAGCCTCCCCGAAAGCTCATTGGAAGCTAGGAAGAGCTCGAAAACGCTATTCGGCAAATTTTCAAGGGACTTATGTCCGACCTCCGGATGCGGACGATTTGAGTCATATAACTCAACAGCCCGAAGAGTCATCCCGAAAGCTTTGGAACAGGTATCTTACTAAAAAGAACCAAATACTCGACTGTTCGGACGCCGAAGCCTTGGTAGCTTTTAAGCACAGCGTCCGAGACGAATGGCTTGCCAGACACCTCGGCCAAGAAAAGCGGAGAACAATGGCAGCATTAACAAGCCTCATGACCCGCTTTTGCGCGGGCGAGGACAGCTAGCTAGCTCGATGCAGCACCAACGACCCAAGTACATTCGAAGTTAGAAATGGAAACGGGAAATCACGATGCAACAATAATAACAAGCGCTGGAATAAAGAAGTCAGCCCGAAGAGCACGGCGGTAAACGCCGGATTCAGAAGCTCTCGGCCAGGTCATCAAAAGCCGCCCTCCAAAGGCGCCAGAGATGAACTGTCCAGCCTAAACAAAATTCTGGACCAAATATGTCAGATCCATAGCACCCCCGATAAACCTGCAAATCATACCCATAGAGAATGTTGGGTCTTCAAGTAGTTCGGCAAGCTCAACGCCGAACATAAGGGGCAGGATACACCAAGCGAAGACGAGGATGAGCCTCGCAAGCAAAGCACTGGGGAACAGATGAAATTTCCACCACAAGTCAAAACAGTAAACGTGTTACACGTGATAAAGGGGAGAAACAAAAAGACACTCCTAGAAAACCATGCCCCAAGGCCCATCACCGCGGAGCCCTGCCACTGGTCGTCTCAATCGATCACCTTCGACCATCGGGATTACTCGGCAAGTATCTGGTGTGCAGGATGGGCTGCCTTGGTATTAGATCCAATAATTGAAGGATACCACTTCACATGAGTCCTCATGGACGGCGGCAGTAGCTTAAACCTGATATATCAGGACACAATCCGCAAAACGGGGATAGACCCAACGAAAATTTGCCACAGCAATACTACCTTTAAAGGAGTAACGCCATGCCCAGGGGCTCATTGCACGGGCTCCCTGCTACTAGAGGTTATATTCGGCTTCCCCAATAACTTCCGTAGCGAAAATTTAACCTTTCACATTGCTCTATTCCAAAGTGTCTATCAAGCACTACTTGGACGCGAAGCTTTCGCTCGCTTTAATGCAATACCGCATTACGCTTCCCTCACGCTTAAGATGCCCGGTCCACGTGGCATCATTACAATAAATGGAAATATTGAGCGATCCCTATGCGCTGAAGAGAGTGCGGCTGCCTTGGCAGCCGCACACTAAAACAGCCTCACCAACTAAAGCATTCGATAGGTCGTCAAGACTACGGACACGGTTAGACGAGTCCGGCGCAGCTATATGTAATTCATACAGGTTTGATGGCCACACCCCTATTACAAATACAAGGGGCTCAACGCACGCAGACAAGTGGCAATTTTTACTCATCTTGAATTGTACATGGTTTCTTTAAACCTACCTTTTTGCACGACAACTTTTCACCTAAGTTCCTCTCTTTTACAGATGACCATCGTGCTACACCCGTCCAGGATACGGCACAATGGAGACACATGCGTAGACGTGCAGCAGGGACCCGTTCCAAGGATTCCTTTTAGATTAAGACCCTGCGTCAACCTTTTTTACTGTCTCTTGTTGATACACATCCCTCGGATTCAAAGTACAATTGAGAAGGATGCTGGCGTCTTGGCATGTGGCCACGTCAGAATAATGCACGTACCTAGACACCAGGGGCTTCTTACAAAGGGCACTGCTTAGGCCTGGTTTACACCATAAAGACCAAATACCTTAGGGAGTGTTTGGCGTCGCGAGTTTGGCCTTATATGCATCAGCTCCGAATCATGTCTTTGGTCAAATGTTGAGTTTGCACGGCTCCTGTGTTTTGCTGCCTTACGTTCCGCTCTATCGGCTAAGGCGACACCAGGAGAACTACTGCGATTGTGCCCTGGTTCATCTGGACGAGCACCTCAGTAGAGAAAGCCGAAAACTGACTGTCATGATATAGCGTGAGACTGGTCAACCACTCGATGACCTATCGGAATCTTAGAATTCCTCCGCCTTAATGAAGGGTCGTTTCCCGGCCAGGCATGTACACACCCCGAATTTGGGTGAGTGCGGAGCCACCAGGGGCTATATAGTAGCCCCACTGTCAAACTCCTCTGGCTAAGTGAAAGTGTTAAAGCATTATAGTCCGGTTGCCTAGTTCTCTGCGCTATCACCTCCTTAATAGGACCAAGACATTGGATTAAGTGTGAAAACACGTCTTCTGTGAACACCCCCACATTATAAGCGTGGGGGCTGAAGCCGACGACTACAATCTTTCAGGATATACATATATATACGTAAACGGCCGCACAGGAGGCATCATATTACCTTTGGGCAAAAGTATAAATACAACCTTGATAAATTTAATAAAACATTGTTTTTACAATGGGAATACATGTCACTCAAACATAATATTCTTCGAGCACTGGGCCTCTATCAAATGAGCACCCTCAAGAACTTCTTCAAAATAGTGCTCGACAGCCACTCGGCCTATGGCCGAACCCTGCGCCGCAACAGTGGTAGCATCCATCTCCGCCCAGTATGCTTTGACACGGGCAAGGGCCATCCACGAGCCTTCTATGCACGCCGACCTCTTCATCGCATTGATGCGCGGCACCGCACCAAGGAACTGCTGCACTAAGCTGAAATAGCTATTCGGCTTCGGCCTTTCCAGCCACAGATGATCTACGAGGGACCTCATGGCGAGTCCGGACAATCTATTGAGTTCGGCCCATTCGGCAAGCTGATCAGTTAGTGGAAGCGGATGCTCTGGAATGTTAAACTGCGACCAGAATAGCTTGTCCACTTCACGATCTGTTTGATCTCGGAAGTATTCGGCCGCATTGACAGCACTCGCCGTCAAATCCAGATATGCGTCTGCCGAACTCCACAGCCGATCTAGAGGGGCGTACCGCGGATCTCCGAACTTCCTCCACAGCAAAAAGGGCTTCCCATCCACAATATCACCGGCTTCATGCAGCTCCTCCTTCTTCGCTCTCATGGCAGAGCGGGTGTCTTTGGTCGCCATCATGGCCTTTTCGAGGTCCGTCGCCTTCGCTCGGTTTTCTTCTTCAAGGAACTGGCAACGGTCGGCAGTGTCTTTTAACTTTACAGCCATCTTGGCCATCTTCTATTTGCTCTCGCAATGCGCGGCCTTCTCGGCTCTTAACCCTTCGACCGCCTTCAAAGCAGCCGCATTACTACTCCTTGCTTGTTCTTTGGCTCGGGCAAGTTCCGCCCGAAGGATCTCCACGGTGGCAGCTCCATCTGCAGTCAAAACATATTAAAGATACTGGCATTACGCAGCTCTTACTATGTGACATTCACCAGAAAACATCACTTACTCTGTGCCTCGTCAAGCCGCTTGTTAACAAGCTCGATGTCGGCACCTGTCGCATCCAGTTGCCGCTTTAGTTTGGCAAACTCATTAGTCCAGCTAGCCACCGGAGCTTCCACCACCTGCACAATAAAGGAATATGGTTATTACTTGGGACTACGATCCTCTGTTTGCCGCCGTTCTCGGCAACAACCAGAGTCTCAAGGGCTATGATCCTCTGTTTGCCCACGTCCTTGGTAGTATCCGGACACTCTATTTGGGTTCCGAAGAATGATTTATACATCTCCTCATGCGTCAGGCCGAGGAAATTCTGAATAGTGCGCGGTCCTTCTGGGTTGAACTCCCACATCCGGAGGGGCTGGCGTTTGCAAGGCTGGACTCGACGAACCAGCATGACTTGCACCACCATAACCAGACTGAAATCTCCTTCGAAGAGATCTTGAATGCGGCTCTGCAGTATAGGCACGTCCTTGGCTGGACCCCAGCTCATCCCTCTGCTAAACCATGACATCAGTTGTGGTGGAGGGTCCGAGCGAAAAGTAGGGGCAGCTACCCACTTGGCACTTCTGGGAGCTGTGATGTAAAACCACTCCTGTTGCCATAATCCGGATACCTCTGGAAAGGAACCCTTCGGCCATGAAGCGCTAGCAATTTTGCTTATTAGAGCGCCTCCGCACGCTGCGTGTTGCCCTTCGACTATCTTCGGCTTCACGTCAAAAGTCTTGAGCCATAGGCCGAAGTGAGGGGTAATGCGGAGAAAGTCCTCACAAACAGCAATGAATGATGATATGTGTAGGAGGGAATCCGGGGCTAGATTGTGAAAATCCAACCCGTAATAGAACATAAGACCCCTGACAAAGGGATCCAGAGGAAGGCCTAGTCCTCGGAGGAAGTGGGGCACGAACACGACGCTCTCGTTGGGTTCGGGAGTAGGGATGACCTGCCCTCGGGCGGGCAGCCTGTGTGAAATCTCGGCGGTCAGATATCTGGCCTCCCTCAACTTTTTGATGTCCTCCTCCGTGATGGAGGAAGGAATCCACCGGCCCTGGAGGCTGGATCCGGACATGATTGGAGATCCGAAGCACCTGACCTGGGCTTTGGGTGCTAGAACTCGTGGCGGGGGAAGGATTCGATTGAGCACGGGAGGGAAAAAGTAAAAGCCTTGTCCCTTTATAAAGAGGGTGAATATCAAGCGTCCTCCTCATAGCTGTTTGGGACTTGCCTAAAATCTAGGAGTCCTAGGCACGGTTGGGTTACCCACGACTGTATTGATGAGAATCCCGAAATAAGGGGGACACGATCTTTGCTTTGACAAGACGTGTCAAGAAACTGCCTCGCGTTATGTGCGGGGCTAGTTAAGGAAAAACGGTTCGAATAATCATCGAGCCATGGCATGATGTCATGTTGCCAAAACGTGTCAGCAGATTAGATTTGTGGAAATATTATTCTCACTATGGTGGTATGTGGAACTTATTCTGCAGGGTCGGACACTATCTTTTCATTCAAACTCTTCTGTGGTATATCCGGAGGAGGAACCCGCCTTGCAATGCCGAAGACAACACTGCGCGCCGGACTCATCGTCATTGAAGCCTGCTTCAGGGGCTACTGAGGGAGTCCGGGATTAGGGGGTCTCCGGACAGCCGGACTATATCCTTTGGCCGGACTGTTGGACTATGGAGATACAAGATTGAAGACTTCGTCTCGTGTCCGGAGGGGACTCTACTTGGCGTGGAAGGCAAGCTGGGCAGTACGGATATGGATATCTCCTCCTTTGTAACCGACCTTGTAACCCTAACCTCCTCCGGTGTCTATATAAACCGGAGGGTTTTAGTCCGTAGGACAACATACAATCATACCATAGGCTAGCTTCTAGGGTTTAGCCTCTCTGATCTCGTGGTAGATCAACTCTTGTAATACTCATATCATCAAGAATAAATCAAGCCGGACGTAGGGTTTTACCTCCATCAAGAGGGCCCGAATCTGGGTAAAACATCGTGTCCCCTGCCTCCTGTTACCATCCGCCTTAGACGCACAGTTCGGGACCCCCTACCCGAGATCCGCCAGTTTTGACACCGACAGTGACCATGCCATGGCGGATCTGAAGGTGCAAACCGGACAAAGCTACTTCGCAACCAATGTTTGCTTTCAACTAGCCATTACGATTTGGTACGGACAAGAAAAGTACAATAAACAATTTACGATCTATTTTCCGGGTGAGATCAATAACTTAAGCACATATGGAAGACTACCACCTCTCTTGCGACGTCGTGTAGGCCCCTGCTGATTCATTGAGGGTGCTACGGGTGCGATGGCTGTCGGCGGCGGGGAAGAAGACTTTAGACGGCAGACGGCCGGGTCGGGGATAAATCCTGTTGCCGTCGACGAGGTGGTCTTAGGAGCGACAACGGCAAGGTGGACGACGGTGCCGATGAAGCGAGACGACGCGATGAAAGGATCCTGGTCCGACGCCATGGATGAGAGACGTCCATCTCTTGTAGTGGACGACGGGGTAGGGGTAGCGGCTCCGGCAAGGTGGAGGATGGTGTGGCGGACGGAGGAGGCTGGCCGCAGTGGGGAGGTTGTCGTGGCGCCACGGTGTATGAATGGGGAAATGGAGGGGGAGGGGATTTCAAACTTTGGGACACACTTTTCTGAAATGTGGGAATTTACGAACTTATCACCCATTTAAAATTTCTGACATCATGTCGGTTGGGGATAGGACGGTAATCTCGCACCTCCCAAATATTTGTCGGTAATGATTTCGTGCGAGGAGAGGGTGTTTTTGAAGGAAATATGCCCTTGAGGTAATAATAAAGCTGTTATTTATATTTCCTTATATCATGATAAATGTTTATTATTCATGCTAGAATTGTATTAACCGGAAACTTAGTACATGTGTGAATATATAGACAAATAGAGTGTCACTAGTTTGCCTCTACTTGACTAGCTCATTGAATCAATGATAGTTATGTTTCCTAACCATAGACATGAGTTGTCATTTCATTAACGGGATCACATCATTAGAGAATGATGTGATTGACTTGACCCATCCATTAGCTTAGCACGATGATCGTTTAGTTTGTTGCTATTGGTTTCTCCATAATTGATACATGTTCCTATGACTATGAGATCATGCAACTCCCAAATACTGTAGGAACACTTTGTGTTCTACCATGCGTCACAACGTAACTGGGTGATTATAAAGGTGCTCTATAGGTGTCACCAATGGTGTTTGTTGAGTTGGCATAGATCGAGATTAGTATTTGTCACTCCGATTGTCGGAGAGGTATCTCTGGGCCCTCTCGGTCATGCACATCAATATAAGCCTTGCAAGCAATGTGACTAATGAGTTAGTTACGGGATGATTCATTGCGGAACGAGTAAAGATACTTGCCGGTAACAATATTTAACTACGTATTGAGATACCGACGATCGAATCTCGGGCAAGTAACATACCGATGACAAAGGGAACAACGTATATCATCATGCGGTTTGACCGATAAAGATCTTCGTAGAATATGTGGGAGCCAATATGAACATCCTGGTTCCGCTATTGGTTATTGACCAGAGACGTTTCTCAGTCATGTCTACATAGTTCTCGAACCCGTAGGGTCCGCACGCTTAACGTTCGGTGACAATCGGTTTTATGAGTTTATGTGTTTTGATGTACCGAAGGTTGTTCGGAGTCCCAGATATGATCAAGGACATGAAGAGGAGTCTCTAAATGGTCAAGACATAAAGATCGATATATTTGATGACTATGTTTGAACATCGGAATGGTTCCGGGTGAGTCCGGGCATTAACCGGAGTACCGAGGGGTTACCGGATCCCCCGGGGAGTATATGGGCCTTAATGTGCTTTTGGGGAGAGAAGGAGGGGCTGCCTAGGGCAGGCCGCCCCCCAAGGCCTAGTACGAATTGGACTAGGGGGAGGGGCGGCACCCCCTCCGTCCTTCTCTTTTCTCTTCCTGTTCCTTCTCACCTACTCCTACTACATGGAAGGGGGGAATCCTACTCCCAGTGGGAGTAGGACTCCCGAGGGCGCGCCATAGTAGAGGGCCGGCCCTCCCCCTCCTCCACTCCTTTATATACAGGGGAGGGGGCAACCCATAGACACACAAGTTGATCATTGATCCCTTAGCCATGTGCGGTGCCCCCTCCACCATAATACACCTCGGTCATATCGTAGTGGTGCTTAGGCCAAGCCCTGTTCCGGTAGCATCATCATCACCATCATCACGCCGTCATGCTGAGGAAGCTCTCCCTCGACACTCTGCTGGATCGTGAGTTCGGGGGACGTCACCGAGCCGAACGTGTGTAGATCGCGGAGGTGCCGTACTTTCGGTACTAGGATCGGTCGATCGTGAAGACGTACGACTACATCAACCGCGTTGTCATAATGCTTCCGCTTACAGTCTACGAGGGTACGTGGACAACACTCTCCCCTCTCGTTTCTATGCATCACCATGATCTTGCGTGTGCGTAGGATTTTTTTTTGAAATTACTGCGTTCCCCAACAGTGACATCCGAGCCAGGTTTATGCGTAGATGTTATATGCACGAGTAGAACACAAAGGAGTTGTGGGCGTGGGTATATACATATTGCTTGCCGTCACTAGTTGATTCTTGATTCAGCGGTATTGTTGGATGAAGCGGCCCGGACAGACATTATGTGTATGCTTACGCGACACTGGTGCTACCGACGTGGTTCGACACAGGTGGCTGGGGGTGTCAGTTTCTCCAACTTTAGTTGAATCAGATTCAATGAACATGGTTCTTTCTGAAGATCAAAAATCAATCACTATACTGCGTTGTGGTTTTTGATGCGTAGGTAAGAACGGTTCTTTCTCAGCCCGTAGCAGCCACGTAAAACTTGCAACAACAAAGTAGAGGACGTCTAACTTGTTTTTGCAGGGCATGTTGTGATGTGATATGGTCAAGACATGATGCTAAATTTTATTGTATGAGATGATCATTTTTTTTAAGACAGTTATCGACAACTAGCAGGAGCCATATGGTTGTCGCTTTATTGTATGAAATGCAATCGCCATGTAATTGCTTTACTTTATCACTAAGCGGTAGCGATAGTCATAGAAGCAATAGTTGGCGAGACGACAACGATGCTTTGATGGAAGATCAAGGTGTCAAGCCGGGTGATGATGGTGATCATGACGATGCTTTGATATGGAGATCAAAGGCACAAGATGATGATGGCCATATCATATCACTTATATTGATTGCATGTGATGTTTATCCTTTATGCATCTTATTTTGCTTAGTTTGGTGGTAGCATTATAAGATGATCTCTCACTAAATTTCAAGGTATAAGTGTTCTCCCTGAGTATGCACCATTGCTACATTTCGTCGTGCCGATGCACCACGTGATGATCGGATGTGGTAAGCTCTACATTCACATACAACGAGTGCAAGCCAGTTTTGCACACGTAGAATACTCGGGTTAAACTTGATGATCCTAGCATATGCAGATATGGCCTCAGAACACTGAGACCTAAAGGTCGTGCGTGAATCATATAGTAGATATGATCAGCATAGTGATGTTCACCATTGAAAACCACTCCATCTCACGTGATGATCAGTCATGGTTTAGTTGATATGGATCACATGATCACTTAGATGATTAGAGAGATGTCTATCTAAGTGGGAGTTCTTAAGTAATTTGATTAATTGAACTTTAATTTATCACGAACTTAGTACCTGATAGTATTTTGCATGTCTATGTTGTTGTAGATAGATGGCCCGTGCTATTGTTCCGTTGAATTTTAATGCGTTCCTAGAGAAAGCTAGGTTTAAAGATGATGGTAGCAACTACACGGATTGGGGCCGTAACTTGAGGATTATCCTCATTGCCGCACAGAAGAATTACATCCTGGAAGCACCGCTAGGTGACAAACCCGCTGCAGGAGCAACGCCAGATGTTGAGAACACCTGGCAGAGCAAAGCTGATGCCTACTCGATAGTTCTGTGTGCCATACATTACGGCTTCGAACTGGGAATTCAACGACGTTTTGAACATCATGGATCATATGAGATGTTCCAGGAATTGAAGTTAATATTTCAAGAAAATGCCCGGATTGAGAGATATGAAGTCTCCAATAAGTTCTACAGCTGCAAGATGGAGGAGAATAGTTCTGTCAGTGAACATACACTCAGAATGTCTGGTACCACAACCACTTGACTCAGCTGGGAGTTAATCTTCCTGATGATAGTGTCATTGATAGAGTTCTTCAATCACTACCACCAAGCTACAAGAGCTTCTTGATGAACTATAATATGCAAGGGATGGATAAGACGATTCCTGAGCTCTTCGCAATGCTAAAAGCTGCGGAGGTAGTAATCAAGAAGGAGCATCAAGTGTTGATGGTCAACAAGCCCACCAGTTTCAAGAAAAAGGGTAAAGGGAAGAAAGGGAACTTCAAGAAGAACAGCAAGCCAGTTGCTGCTCAAGTGAGGAAAACCAAGTTTGGACCTAAGCCTGAGACTGAGTGTTTCTACTGCAAAGGGACTGGCACTGGAAGCGGAACTGCCCCAAGTATTTAGCGGAGAAGAAGGATGGCAAAGTGAAAGGTATATTTGATATACATGTTATTGATGTGTACCTTACTAATGCTTGTAGTAGTGCCTGGGTATTTGATACTGGTTCAATTGCTAACATTTGCAACTCGAAACAGGGGCTACGGATTAAGCGAAGATTGGCTAAGGACGAGGTGACGATGCGCGTGGGAAATGGTTCCAAAGTCGATGTGATCACCGTCGGCACGCTACCTCTACATCTACCTTCGGGGTTAGTTTTAGACCTAAATAATTGTTATTTGGTGCGAGTTGAGCATGAACATTACATCTAGATCTTGTTTGATGCGAGACGGTTATTCATTTGAATCCGAGAATAATGGTTGTTTTATTTATATGTGTAATATCTTTTATGGTCATGCACCCTTGATGAGTGGTCTATTTTTAGTAAATCTTGATAGTAGTGATACACATGTTCATAGTATTGAAGCCAAAAGATGCAGAGTTGATAATGATAGTGCAAATTATTTGTGGCACTGCCATTTGGGTCATATTGGTGTAAAGCGCATGAAGAAACTCCATTATGATGGACTTCTAGAATCACTTGATTATGATCACTTGGTACTTGCGAACCATGCCTCATGGGCAAGATGACTAAAACTCCGTTCTCCAAAACAATGGAGCGAGCAACAGAGTTATTGGAAATCATACATACTGATGTATGTGGTCCAATGAACATTGAAGCTCGTGGCGGATATTGTTATTTTCTCACCTTCACAGATGATTTGAGCAGATATGGGTATATCTACTTAATGAAACATAAGTCTGAAACATTCTAAAAGTTCTAAGAATTCCAGAGTGAAGTGGAAAATCATTGTAACAAAGAAAATAAAGTTTCTACAATTTGATCATGGAGGAGAATATTTGAGTTATGAGTTTGGTCTTCATTTGAAACAATGCAGAATAGTTTCGCAACTCACGCCACCCAGAACACCACAACGTAATGGTGTGTCCAAACGACGTAATCGTATTTTACTGGATATGGTGCGATCTATGATGTCTCTTACTGATTTACTGCTATCGTTTTGGGGTTATGCTTGAGAGACGGCTATATTCACATTAAATAGGGCACTTCTAAATCCGTTGAGACGACACCTTATGAACTGTGGTTTGGCAAGAAACCCAAGTTGTCGTTTCTTAAAGTTTGGGGCTACGATTCTTATGTGAAAAAGCATCAACCTGATAGGCTCGAACCCAAATCGGAGAAATGTGTCTTCATAGGATATCCAAAGGATACTATTGGGTACACCTTCTATCACAGATCTGAAGGCAAGATATTTGTTGTTAAGAATGGATCCTTTCTAGAGAAGGAGTTTCTCTTGAAAGAAGTGACTGGGAGGAAAGTAGAACTTGATGAGGTAATTGTACCTGTTCCCTTATTGGAAAGTAGTTCATCGCTGAAATCAGTTCCAGTGATTCCTACACTAGTAAGTGAGGAAGCTAATGATGATGATCGTGAAACTTCTGATCAAGTTACAACCCAACCTCGTAGGTCAACCAGAGTAAGATCCATACCAGAGTGGTATGGTAAACCTGTTCTGGAAGTCATGTTACTTGACCATGACAAACCTACGAACTATGAGGAAGCGACGATGAGCCCAGATTCCGCAAAATGGCTTGAGGCCATGAAATCTGAGATGGGATCCATGTATGAGAACAAAGTGTGGACTTTGGTTGACTTGCCCGATGATCGGCAGGCCATAGAGAATAAATGGATCTTCAGGAAGAAGACTGACGCCGACGGTAATGTTACTGTCTACAAAGCTCGACTTGTTGTAAAAGGTTTTCGACAAGTTTAAGGAGTTGACTACGATGAGATCTTCTCACCCGTAGCGATGCTTAAGTCCGTCTGAATCATGTTAGCAATTGCCGCATTTTATGATTATGAAATTTGGCAAATGGATGTAAAAACTACATTCCTTAATGGATATATTAAAGAAGAGTTGTATATGATGCAACCAGAAGGTTTTGTCGATCCAAAAGGTGCTAAGAAATTGTGCAAGCTCCAGCGATCCATTTATGGACTGGTGCAAGCCTCTCGGAGTTGGAATATACACTTTGATAGTGTGATCAAAGAATATGATTTTATACAGACTTTTGGAGAAGCCTGTATTTACAAGAAAGTGAGTGGGAGCTCTGTAGCATTTCTGATATTATATGTAGATGACATATTGTTGATCGGAAATGATACCGAATTTCTGAATAGCATAAAAGGATACTTGAATAAGATTTTTTCAATGAAAGACCTCGGTGAAGTTGCTTATATATTGGGCATCAAGATCTATAGAGATAGATCAAGACGCTTAATTGGACTTTCACAAAGCACATACCTTGATAAAGTTTTGAAGAAGTTCAAAATGGATCAAGCAAAGAAAGGGTTCTTTCCTGTGTTACAAGGTGTGAAGTTGAGTCAGACTCAATGCCCGACCATTGCAGAAGATAGAGAGAAAATGAAAGGTGTTCTCTATGCTTCGGCCATAGGCTCTATTATGTATGCAATGCTGTGTACCAGACCTGATGTGTGCCTTGCTATCAGTCTAGCAGGGAGGTACCAAAGTAATCCAGAAGTGGATCACTGGACAACGGTCAAGAACATCCTGAAATACCTGAAAAGGACTAAGTATATGTTTCTCATTTATGGAGGTGACAAAGAGCTCGTAGTAAATGGTTACGTCGATGCAAGCTTTGACGCTGATCCGTATGACTCTAAGTCACAAACATGATATGTGTTTTTATTAAATGGTGGAGCTGTCAGTTGGTGCAGTTCCAAGCAGAGCGTCGTGGCGGGATCTACGTGTGAAGCAGAATACATAGCTGCTTTGGAAGCAGCAAATGAAGGAGTCTGGATGAAGGAGTTCATATCCGATCTAGGTGTCATACCTAGTGCATCAGGTCCAATGAAAATCTTTTGTGACAATACTGGTGCAATTGCCTTGGCAAAGGAATCCAGATTTCACAAGAGAACCAAGCACATCAAGAGACGCTTCAATTCCATCCGTGATCAAGTCAAGGAGGGAGACATAGAGATTTGCAAGATACATACGGATCTGAATGTTGCAGACCCGTTGACTAAGCCTCTCTCACGAGCAAAACATGATTAGCACCAAGACTCCATGGGTGTTAGAATCATTACAATATAATCTACATTATTGACTCTAGTGCAAGTGGGAGACTGAAGGAAGCATGCCCAAGAGGCAATAATAATTTTTTATTTATTTTTCATTATACCATGATAAATGTTTATTATTCATGTTAGAATTGTATTAACCGGAAACTTAGTACATGTGTGAATATATAGACAAACAGAGTATCACTAGTTTGCCTCTACTTGACTAGCTCATTGAATCAATGATGGTTATGTTTCCTAACCATAGACATGAGTTGTCATTTAATTAACGGGATCACATCATTAGAGAATGATGTGATTGACTTGACCCATCCATTAGCTTAGCACAATGATCATTTAGTTTGTTGCTATTGCTTTCTCCGTAACTTATACTTGTTCCTATGACTGAGATCATGCAACTCCCGAATACCGGAGGAACACTTTGTGTGCTACCAAACGTCACAACGTAACTGGGTGATTATAAAGGTGCTCTATAGGTGTCACCGATGGTGTTTGTTGAGTTGGCATAGATCGAGATTAGGATTTGTCACTCTGATTGTCGGAGAGGTATCTCTCGGCCCTCTCGTTAATGCACATCAACATAAGCCTTGCAAGCAATGTGACTAATGAGTTAGTTACGAGATGATGCATTACGGAACGAGTAAAGGGACTTGCCGGTAACGAGATTGAACTAGGTATTGAGATACCGACGATCGAATCTCGGGCAAGTAACATACCGATGACAAAGGGAACAACATATATCGTTATGCGAATTGACTGATAAAGATCTTCGTAGAATATGTGGGAGCCAATATGAACATCCAGGTTCCGCTATTGGTTATTGACTAGAGACGTGTTTCAGTCATGTCTACATAGTTCTCGAGCCCGTAGGGTCCGCACGCTTAACGTTCGGTGACGATCGGTATTATGAGTTTATGTGTTTTGATGTACCGAAGGTTGTTTGGAGTCCCGGATATGATCACGGACATGATGAGGAGTCTCGAAATGGTTGATACATAAAGATCAATATATTGGATGACTATGTTTCAACATTAGAGTGGTTCCGGGTGAGTTCGGGCATTAACATGAGTACCGGGGGGTTACCGGAACCCCCCGGGGAGTATATGAGCCTTAATAGGCTTTTGGGGAGAGAGAAGAAGGGGCTGCCTAGGGCAGGCCGCATGCCCCCCAAGGCCTAGTCCAAATTGGACTAGGGGAGGGGCGGCGCCCCCTCCTTCCTTCTCTTCTCTCTTCCTTTTCCTTCTCCCCTACTCCTACTACATGGAAGGGCGGGAATCCTACTCCTGGTGGGAGTAGGACTCCCCAGGGCGCGCCATAGTAGAGGGCCAGCCCTCCCCCACCTCCACTCTTGTATATACGGGGGAGGGGGCACCCCATAGACACACAAATTGATCATTGATCCCTTAGCCGTGTGCGGTGCCCCCCTCCACCATAATACACCTCGGTCATATCATAGCGGTGCTTAGGCGAAGCCCTGTTCCGGTAGCATCATCATCACCGTCATCACACCTTCGTGCTGACGAAGCTCTCCCTCGACACTCTGCTGGATCATGAGTTCGTGGGACGTTACCGAGCCAAACGTGTGCAGATCACGGAGGTGCCATACTTTCGGTACTAGGATCGGTCAATCGTGAAGACGTATGACTACATTAACCGCGTTGCCATAATGCTTCCGCTTACGGTGGTACGTGGACAACACTCTCCCCTCTCGTTTCTATGCATCACCATGATCTTGTGTGTGCGTAGGAATTTTTTTGAAATTACTGCGTTCCCCAACAGTTTTGCCGCCCACGGTCGGCACCCACGGTGTATGAACGGGGCTGACAGGTAGGGCGGTTGTGTCACATCTGAGGGAAGTTACACATCTGCCCCTATTTAAAATATTAGCCTACATTGATTTCGGACGAGGAGAGTTTGTTTTGCCGCCCACCGTGGATGAATGGGGAAATGGAGGGAGAGACACATGTCTTTCGGATGAGCTTGAATCAAATGTGTTTTGCCGCCCACATTTGGCGCCCACCGTGTCTGAATGGGCTCAGAGGCCATTGTGTCATGTCTGATTGAAGTTACTAGTCTACCACTATCGACAGCAGTGTAAATCCGGTCAATAAGGATGTCAAGTGTCAGGGGTAGACAATAATTTTCATCTCGCAAACACTTGCTTCGGGCAGCCCACAAATGACAGTGAATCCAATTTTGCCCTGGGCCCTGGCAACTTAATCCAAATCCAATTTTTATTAGATTACAAATATCCACAGATAATTCTACATTTTGTTATTTATTTCTTCAAAACCACAACAAAGATTTATTCCACCTTTATATATGATTATGATTTAGAAATGCCATGATCTTCGAATTAGTAGGTTGGATACACTTTGAGTCAAATAGTTATTTCATCCAATACAACATG
Organism: Triticum urartu; assembly: GCF_056163025.1. Classification (NCBI taxonomy): domain Eukaryota; kingdom Viridiplantae; phylum Streptophyta; class Magnoliopsida; order Poales; family Poaceae; genus Triticum; species Triticum urartu. The sequence goes on from NC_141874.1 coordinate 176,563,852, forward strand.
CTCACACGAAAAACAGTTCACCTTATGTCAATCATACAAGTACTGAGGATTACCTCGCCTAAAAAATTCGGATCATTACAACCCATGGACAACATAGGGGGTCTTACAACATAATCCATTCAGAGACATGACACAACATGCAAGGACAATAATCTAATGACAATTTCAACTGGTATCTAAAGGAGAACTGGGATTACCCTGGGCTTCAGATAGCAGAAGCAGCAGGACCTCCTCCGTCTTCAAATGCAACATTCTTACTTCCTCCAATTCTTGGGTTGCTTGCATAATGCGTGCAGCTAATTGCGTGATTTCTAGCTTCAAGATTGAGATTACCTCATTCATGGCAGCCACACCACCTCTTTCGGCCTCTAGTAGAGCCTCAAGAACTATAATATCTGTGCTCAAACTGCTCTCCGACGGTGTTTCCTCTGAACTGCTACCATCTGGTAACATGGATGGCGCACTGCTTCCACAAATAGATTCTGGGTAAGGATGGAAATGGGTAGGGTATGGGTAGGGTAGAGCAATACCATACCCATACCTGTATAGTCAGTGGGTACAAAATTCTACCCATACCCGTCCCCATGGATATGATACTGTACTTATACCCATACCTGATGGGTACCCGTACCCATTGGGTACCCAATGGGTAGAACAAATAGTGCACAAGTTGTTCACAATTTTACGCTCATTGATAGCACATTTGACAAAAAAAATCAATTATCTCAACTAAATAATAGGTAGATGAGTAAATGACCAATATCAAAATTTATAAACCATAACATACTATTAAGTGAATGGGAGTAGATGAGTCACATGAAAAATTAATGACTAATTGATGACAAAATAACATTAATTCACAAATGGGCAGGATATGGGTATACCCGCGGGTACAAGACTATACCCGTACCCTACCCATGACTTAACGGGTAGGGTATGGGTACTACCCATGGGTATAAAAGTGTGCCAATACCCTGCCCATGCGGATACGGTACCCATGGGTAAAATTGCCATCCTTAATTCTTGGGTTGTACATTGTGTCCTAGTGTGAACCGCATCCTGAAAGGTTTCCACTAGACTTTAGTAAGAGATGGTTATCACATGATCCAGGCAGTAAGCTTACATGGTAAACGACATACGAATTATTGCCGAGCATGGCAAGCTATATTTAAATGGTTCAAAGCAGCATCAGCCGAAAAGAAATTAAAATGGTAAGATGAAACTAGGGATGTAAGTGGCAAATAAACGACATCCGCCAGTCCCATCTAGTTAGTTTTTGCTAGCTCCCTAGTTCATTTTCCTCAAAAAAACAAAAACTCTTTTGAACTATCATACCACTAGTGGACTTTAATCGGGATTAAACGGGGCCCAGTTGACATCCCTAGTTGAAAGGGAGTGTACCACCACTATATTTAAGTTGCCAAGGCATCTAAGCAGTTGAAATAATCTGAGAAAGCACTTAACAGTGTGGCCTCATATAAACTACGAAATCAGTCTTGTGATGAAGTTCAGAGGAAAACTTAAGGACTCAAATGAACTAGGCATGCATTTCTTTACCATAGTACACCAGGCACTGCTGACATATTGGCCAACTCAGGTATAGCGTAACAAGTAACAAACAAGCATTCAAATCAAGCAATATAGCAAAGCAGACAACTGAACTATTTGTAATTCTGTAGGATTACAGGTTGAGGGCACACGCCAAGAAAGCAGCACACATGCATTACATTTCACATGTTCTAAAAAACACTGGCTTACCATATATTGTTGTGAAGCCTCGCTGCTGTTGCAATGTTCTTTGAAGATATCATCAGCATCCCGTGGTTGCAAATCTAGTTGTTGTAGTTTATTCTGCACCCTCTATTTAGGTAAAATTAATTTTAATCGCATGCACTGGTTTGAATTGATCATCAATGGTTCATCTAAACTAATGAAAGAAAGGTGTGTGCATACATGACAATATATCTGCTTCCCTCTTTTTTTATGCTTGTTCGAGGTGCCAACCCCAAAAGAACAAATATTTTGCTTGATGGGGTTGGCAGCTCCTGTTGGGGAACACAGTAATTTCAAAAAAAATTCCTACGCACACGCAAGATCATGGTGATGCATAGCAACGAGAGGGGAGAGTGTTGTCCATGTACCCATGTAGACCGTAAGTGGAAGCATTATGACAACGCTGTTGATGTAGTCGTTCGTCTTCACGATCGACCAATCCTAGTACCGAAAGTACGACACCTGCGCGATCTGCACATGTTCGGCTCGGTGACGTCCCACAAACTCACGATCCAGCAGAGTGTCGAGGGAGAGCTTCGTCAGCACGGTGGCGTGATGACGGTGATGATGATGCTACCGGAACAGGGCTTCGCCTAAGCACCGCTATGATATGATCGAGGTGGATTATGGTGGAGGGGGGCACCGCACACGGCTAAGGGATCAATGATCAACTTGTGTGTCTACGGGGTGCCCCCTTCCCCGTATATGAAGGAGTGGAGGAGGGGGAGGGCTGGCCCTCTACTATGGCGCGCCCTGGGGAGTCCTACTCCCACCGGGAGTAGGATTCCCCCCTTCCATGTAGTAGGAGTAGGAGAGAAGGAAAGGGAAGAGAGAAGAGAAGGAAGGAGGGGGCGCCGCCCCTCCCCCTAGTCCAATTCGGACTAGGTCTTGGGGGGCGCACGGCCTGCCCTAGACAGCCCCTCCCTCTCCCCTAAAGCCCATTAAGGCCCATATAATCCCTGGGGGGTTCCGGTAACCCCCCGGTACTCCGGTTAATGCCCGAACTCACCCGGAACCATTCCGATGTTAAAACATAGTCATCCAACATATCGATCTTTATGTATCGACCATTTCGAGACTCCTCGTCATGTCCGTGATCATATACGGGACTCCGAACAACCTTCGGTACATCAAAACACATAAACTCATAATACCGATCGTCACCGAACGTTAAGCGTGCGGACCCTACGAGTTCGAGAACTATGTAGACATGACTGTAACACCCCGGTGTAATGACGCTATAGTAACCCCTAGGGTTAAGTTAATCATTTTGCTAAACAAGTGTTTGATCATCATTGTCTCCTCTCTCTTTCAAATTCCAGTTGAATTCATTTTCAAATTATGAGTGAAATTCAAAATGCTCAAACATGAAAACTAAAATGTTCATCATGTGTAAAATATTCTCCTGGTAATCTTGGTGGTGAACCAACATTTTTGCAAAATGACTAAGTGGCCTAAATAGCTAAAACAGAAAAAGCTAAAAAAAGGAAAGAAGGGGTGGGAGAGCCCCTGGCCTCCACTTGGGCTTCGGCCCAGCTAGGCCGGCCCACTCCCCCGCCCGTTCGCCGTCCTGTTCCCCCGACCGGGGTCGCAACAGGGGCTGGTCGCTGCCGAACCCACCTCGCCGCGCTCGCCGACGAGGGGATAAGACAGGCGCTGCCCCCTCGTCTCCTCGGTCCTCCCTCGCGCCTCACTCTCTCCTCTTTCTCCCCTCCAGAGCCCCTTCTCTCCCCCTCGTTCCCCATCCGCCACCGAGCGCCATCGCCGCCGAGCACCGCGCTCCACCGCGGCCACCGGCGCCCATTCCTCCCTCCGAGGAGTCCAGGAGGTCCGCGGTGGACTACTTCTTCGTCCTCGTCACCGGATCGACTCCGAGGAGCTCCACTGTCGCCGCACGCATCGTCTTCTTCCTCGACGGCCGCCGGCGATCCCCTTCCTCCCCGGCGAGCTCTGCTGCTCCTAAGCCACCAAGGGTCTTTCTTGACCGCTCGATGAGCTCCACTCCGTCCTCTCCCCTCTCTCAAGTACGCCGCCTCCCTCTCTAGCTAGCTATCGCCGCACCCGCGAGCTCGCCGTCGTCGCCCGCCTCGTCGTCGCGGCCACAGCCGCTATCGCCTGCCACTGAGCACGTGGTCGTGCTTGGTGCATCGCCACGGAGCCACCCATGCTCGCAGACCGCCCTGTCGTGCACCGCAGCCCCGCGCCCGCGTTTGCCCGAAGCCGCTGTCGCTTCTGCTCATCGCCGGCGATGCTCGGGACCTCCCCCGCTCCAGCCACTTGCACCGCTCGACGCGGCGCCTCGCCCGCGTCCGAACGCCGCTGCCCGCTTGTCTCCCCAAGCCCGGCAGCCCCGAGCCCACGTTTGGCCGAACTCCGGCGAGGTTCCCGAGCTCGCCGCCGTCACCTCCGTCCACCTCCGGCCTCGTAATCACTTCGGTTGGACACGGCGTCATCTTCCCGTTCGAGCGTGCCAAGTCGCGCGAAAAATGGACGCCCGTATGCAATCTCGACGCTCTCCTGGCCGCTCCGCCATGGTTTCGGCTCGTCGGAGCCACTCCGGCGCCGGCCGCCGACGTGGCACACCTGGGGCCACCCCCTGGGTCACTGCCAGTGGGGCCCCTGGTCCCCTGTTGACCAGTTGACCTGGTTAACAGCGCTGACTGGGCAGGCCCCAGCCACTGACGTGCGGGCCCCACCGCTTAACCCTTTGACTAAGATGTTTCATTAATTAAAACTGATTAGTTTAGCTAATTAGTCTATGACAGGTGGGGCCCACCTGCTAAATATCTTTGTTTAGTTAGTTTTAAGACTGTTAGCCCTCTGTCTATGACATGTGGGTCCCACTGGACCCACATGCCTGGTTTGACCTATTCAGCGAGTCTGTTGACTGCTGATGTCATCAACACGCCATGCTGATGTCATTTTATCTTTTCTGTTAATTTAAATAATTTCAGAAAATGGTTTAATCTCTAAAAATTCATAGAAAATAAACCGTAACTCGGATGAAAATGTTTTCTACATGAAAGTTTCTCAGAAAAATCCAATTAATCCGAATACATGGTCCATTCATCCATCACATGCCTCTATCATGCTGAAATTGGAACTTTCCCCCTCTTTCCCTTTGTCCGGAGTCCACCTAACATTGGGAATTCATCCTCGGATGTTTATCCCCTCCGTCTGCAACATGTAGTACTACGTTAGGTCGACCCTAGTTCTGCTTATCGTCTTGTCATGCTTAGCGTTGCATTTGTTTCCTTATATTTACTGTTTCTTCCCCCTCTTCTCTCTAGTAGACCCCGAGGCCGATGATGCCCCTGTGATCGACTACGTCGACGACACTTCTTCCTTTACAGCAGAGCTTCCAGGAAAGCAAACCCCCCTTGAGCGTTCCGATATCGCCCATTTCTTTCCCTCTCATGCTTGCATTAGAACTGCTACTGCTTTCTATATGATCCTACTCTGATGCATAGCATGTTGTTGTTACCTGCTTCTCCTAAACTGTTTAGTATAGGTTGGTTAGAGATCCATCTGTGACCCCCACCGTGTCCCAGTTGCCCCAGTTTATGTTGGAGACTCGATTAACGTGATCGACGTCCAGGCCCCGACACCGCACATCACCCCCCTAGTTGTACGGCTCTGCAGAGTTACCATCGAGTGCCGAGGGTGGAACCCCTTACATCACTCCTGATGAGATCTCTGTAGTGTAGCTATACGGTCGAGGTCATCGAGGGTGATTTCCTCCTTAACCACTTCCGTTACGGCTTCGTCGTGCAACCCCTCAAGTTTGAACCTCGAGGGTGGATCCTCTTATGTTCACCTTGATGATAACATCAAGTGGAATTCACCAGGGGTGATTCCTCGGATTTTCCCCTTGGTGTTAGACACACAGTTACTATGGTTACTATGACTTTATACTAAACCATGTTACTAAAGACGGGTCGGCCCTGAGGGGTACCCGCGCGAGTTTAATAGCGAGTGATGTGGAGTCGGGTTGACCTGGAAGGTGCCCGCGAGATACTCATTCTTAGCCCTTGCCGCAAGTACTCGAGACGGGGCGACGGGGTCACATCTTTCGTGAGTCTCTGCTTGTTACCGCGTGCTACTAATCCACTACGATTTGCATATTTGATCCGAGGGGCCTCTGGCCTGATAGCACTAACCATCACGTGGCATAGTATGGGTGTTCTACGTCGTATACATCAGCCGAAGCTTAATAGACGTCAGCGACTAAGCGGCGCGCGCCGGGTTGGACTGCGTAAGCACCTGCCTTTTTTGAAGGAGGTAGCTAGGTCTGCTCACCGGCCGCCCACGCCACGTGCAGGAGTTCCCGTGGCGATTGCCCATGACCCCTGGGCATAGATTTAGTCCGGCGTGCTGACCTCTCTATTAAGACTAGGACGGGTTGCGACGTATTGTTTGGCCGAGGCCGGGCATGACCCAGGAAAGTGTGTCCGGCCGGAGTTAATCGAGCGTGATGGGTAAGTTGGTGCACCCCTGCAGGGAAGAAAACATCTATCGATAACCTGTCCTATGGTAACGGACACTTGGAGTTGTATCCCGATCGATGCAACTAGAACTGGATAGTTGTGATGAGAAATGAATTGTGAATGATAAATGGATAGTATGGCTCTGGGATTGCTTTCTCGCAGGGAGTCGAGAAAGGATCTCTGGCCGAGGTTGATAACACTACTACTTTACATTATGTTGATATGTACTCTTCTATATGCTGCAAGATGCTTGAAGATGCTAGTCTTCGATAGGCTAGGCTTTCCCCTTCTTTCTGGCATTCTGCAGTTTAGTCCACAGATACGACCCATTCCTTTGATACAGATGCATACAGATACGACCCATTCCTTTGATACAGATTCAACGGGTCTGCAACATTCAGATCTGTATGTATCTTGCAAATCTCTATGTCTCCCTCCTTGACTTGATCATGGATGGAATTGAAGCGTCTCTTGATGTGCTTGGTTCTCTTGTGAAATCTGGATTCCTTTGCCAAGGCAATTGCACCAGTATTGTCACAAAAGATTTTCAATGGACCCGATGCACTAGGTATGACACCTAGATCGGATCTGAACTCCTTCATCCAAACTCCTTCATTTGTTGCTTCCGAAGCAGCTATGTATTCCGCTTCACACGTAGATCCCGCCATGACGCTCTGCTTGGAACTGCACCAACTGACAGCTCCACCATTTAATAAAAACACATATCCGGTTTGTGACTTAGAGTCATCCGGATTAGTGTCAAAGCTTGCATCGACGTAACCGTTTAGGACGAGCTCTTTGTCACCTCCATATACGAGAACCATATCCTTAGTCCTTTTCAGGTATTTCCGGATGTTCTTGACCGCTGTCCAATGATCCACTCGTGGATTACTTTGGTACCTCCCTGCTAGACTGATAGCAAGGCACACATCAGGTCTGGTACACATCATTGCATACATGATAGAGCCTATGGCTGAAGCATAGGGAACACCTTTTATTTTCTCTCTATCTTCTGCAGTGGTCGGGCATTGAGTCTGACTCAACTTCACACCTTGTAACACAGGCAAGAACCCTTTCTTTGCTTGATCCATTTTGAACTTCTTCAAAACTTTATCAAGGTATGTGCTTTGTGAAAGTCCAATTAAGCATCTTGATCTATCTCTATAGATCTTGATGCCCAATATATAAGCAACTTCACCGAGGTCTTTCATTGAAAAATTTCTTATTCAAGTATCCTTTTATGCTATTCAGAAATTTAGTATCATTTCTGATCAACAATATGTCATATACATATAATATCAGAAATGCTACAGAGCTCCCACTCACTTTCTTGTAAATACAGGCTTCTCCAAAAGTCTGTATAAAACCATATTCTTTGATCACACTATCAAAGCGTATATTCCAACTCCGAGAGGCTTGCACCAGTCCATAAATGGATCGCTGGAGCTTGCACACTTTGTTAGCACCTTTTGGATCGACAAAACCTTCTGGTTGCATCATATACAACTCTTCATTAAGATATCCATTAAGGAATGTAGTTTTGACATCCATTTGCCAAATTTCATAATCATAAAATGCAGCAATTGCTAACATGATTCGGACGGACTTAAGCATTGCTACGGGTGAGAAGGTCTCATCGTAGTCAACTCCTGGAACTTGTCGAAAACCTTTTGCAATAAGTCGAGCTTTGTAGACAGTAACATTACCGTCAGCGTCGGTATTCTTCTTGAAGATCCATTTATTCTCTATGGCTTTCCGATCATCGGGCAAGTCAACCAAAGTCTACACTTTGTTCTCATACATGGATCCCATCTCAGATTTCATGGCCTCAAGCCATTTTGTGGAATCTGGTCTCATCATCGCTTCCTCATAGTTCATAGGTTTGTCATGGTCAAGTAACATGACTTCCAGAACAGGATTACCGTACCACTCTGGTGTGGATCTTACTCTGGTTGACCTACGAGGTTCGGTAGTAACTTGATCAGAAGTTTCATGATCATTATCATTAGCTTCCTCACTTACTGGTGTAGGAATCACTGGAACTGATTTCAGTGATGAACTACTTTCCAATAAGGGAGCAGGTATAATTGCCTCATCAGGTTCTACTTTCCTCCCACTCACTTCTTTTGAGAGAAACTCCTTCTCTAGAAAGGATCCATTCTTAGCAACGAATATCTTGCCTTCAGATTTGTGGTAGAAGGTGTACCCAATAGTCTCCTTTGGGCATCCTATGAAGACACATTTCTCTGATTTGGGTTCAAGCATATCAGGTATAAGCTTTTTCACATAAGCATCGCAACCCCAAACTTTAAGAAACGACAACTTGGGTTTCTTGCCAAACCACAGTTCATAAGGTGTCATCTCAACGGATTTAGATGGTGCCCTATTTAACGTGAATGTAGCCATCTCTAAAGCATAACCCAAAATGATAGCGGTAAATCAGTAAGAGACATCATAGATCGCACCATATCCAACAAAGTATGATTATGACGTTCGGACACACCATTACGTTGTGGTGTTCCAGGTGGCGTGAGTTGCAAAACTATCCCGCATTGTTTCAAATGACGACCAAACTCATAACTCAAATATTCTCCTCCACGATCAGATCATAGAAACTTTATTTTCTTGTTACGATGATTTTCCACTTCACTCTGAAATTCTTTGAACTTTTCAAATGTTTCAGACTTATGTTTCATTAAGTAGATATACCCATATCTGCTCAAATCATCTATGAAGGTGAGAAAATAACGATATCCGCCACGGGATTCAATGTTCATTGGACCACATACATCAGTATGTATGATTCCAATAACTCTGTTGCTCGCTCCATTGTTCCGGAGAACGGAGTTTTAGTCATCTTGCCCATGAGGCATGGTTCGCAAGTACCAAGTGATTCATAATCAAGTGATTCTAGAAGTCCATCATAATGGAGTTTCTTCATGCGCTTTACACCAATATGACCCAAACGGCAGTGCCACAAATAAGCCGCACTATCATTATGAACTCTGCATCTTTTGGCTTCAATACTATCAACATGTGTATCACTACTATCAAGATTTAGTAAATATAGACCACTCATCAAGGGTGCATGAACATAAAAGATATTACTCATATAAATAGAACAATCATTATTCTCTGATTTAAATGAATAACCGTCTCGCATCAAACAAGATCCAGATATAATGTTCATGCTCAATGCTGGAAACAAATAACAATTAGTTAGGTCTAAAACTAATCCTGAAGGTAGATGTGGACGTAGCGTGCCGACGGCGATCACATCGACTTTGGAACCATTTCCCACGCGCATCGTCACCTCGTCCTTAGCCAATCCTCGCTTAATCCGTAGCCCCTGTTTCGAGTTGCAAATGTTAGCAACTGAACCAGTATCAAATATCCAGGCACTACTGGGAGCATTAGTAAGGTACACATCAATAACATGTATATCAAATATACCTATCACTTTGTCATCCTTCTTCTCCGCCAAATACTTGGGGCAGTTCCGCTTCCAGTGACTAGTCCCTTTGCAGTAGAAATACTCAGTCTCAGGCTTAGGTCCAGACTTGGGTTTCTTCACTTGAGCAGTAACTGGCTTGCTGTTCTTCTTGAAGTTCCCTTTCTTCCCTTTACCATTTTTCTTGAAACTTCTAGTCTTGTTGACCATCAACACTTGATGCTCCTTCTTGATTTCTACCTCCACAGATTTTAGCATTGCGAAGAGCTCAGGAATCGTCTTAACCATCCCTTGCATATTATAGTTCATCACGAAGCTCTTGTAGCTTGGTGGCAGTGATTGAATAACTCTGTCAATGACACTATCATTGGGAACATTAACTCCGAGCTGAGTCAAGTGGTTGTGGTACCCAGACATTCTGAGTATATGTTCACTGACAGAACTATTCTCCTCCATCTTGCAGCTGTAGAACTTATTGGAGACTTCATATCTCATATGCTCCATGACGTTCAAAATGTCGTTGAAGTCCCGGTTCTAAGCCGTAAAGCATGGCACACTGAACTATCAAGTAGTCATCAGCTTTGCTCTGCCAGGTGTTCACAACATATGGCATTGCTCCTGCAGCGGGTTTGTCACCTAGCGGTGCTTCCAGGACGTAATTCTTCTGTGCAGCAATGAGGATAATCCAAGTTACGGACCCAGTCCGTGTAGTTTCTACCATCATATTTCAACTTAGCTTTCTCTAAGAACGCATTAAAATTCAACGGAACAACAACACGAGCCATCTATCTACAACAACATAGACATGCAAAATACTATCAGGTACTAAGTTCATGATAAATTAAAGTTCAATCAATCAAATTACTTAAGAACTCCCACTTATATAGACATATCTCTAATCATCTAAGTGATCACGGGATCCATATCAACTAAACCATGTCCGATCATCACATGAGATGGAGTAGTTTTCAATGGTGAACATCACTATATTGATCATATCTACTATATGATTCACGCTCGACCTTTCGGTCTCAGTGTTCAGATGCCATATCTGCATATGCTAGGCTCATCAAGTTTAACCCGAGTATTCTGCGTGTTCAAAACTGGCTTGCACCCGTTGTATGTGAATGTAGAGCTTATCACACCCGATCATCACGTGGTGTCTCGGCACGATGAACTGTAGCAACGGTGCATACTCAGGGAGAACACTTATACCTTGAAATTTAGTGAGAGATCATCTTATAATGCTAATTCCGAACTAAGAAAAATAAGATGCATAAAGGATAAACATCACATGCAATCAATATAAGTGATATGATATGGCCATCATCATCTTGTGCCTTTGATCTCCATCTCCAAAGCACCGTCATGGTCACCATCGTCACCCGCTTGACACCTTGATCTTCCATCGAAGCATCATTGTCGTCTCGCCAACTATTGCTTCTACGACTATCACTACCGCTTAGTGATAAAGTAAAGCAATTACATGGTGATTGCATTTCATACAATAAAGCGACAACCATGTGGCTCCTGCCAGTTGCCGATAACTGTGTTACAAAACATGATCATCTCATACAATAAAATTTAGCATCATGTCTTGACCATATCACATCACAACATGCCCTGCAAAAACAAGTTAGACATCCTCTACTTTGTGGTTGCAAGTTTTACGTGGCTGCTACGGGCTGAGCAAGAACCGTTCTTACCTACGCATCAAAAACCACAATGCGGTATAGTGATTGCTTTTTGATCTTCAGAAAGAACCCTGTTCATTGAATCCGATTCAACTTAAGTTGGAGAAACTGACACCCACCAGCCACCTATGTGCGAAGCACGTCGGTAGAACCAGTCTCGCATAAGCGTACGTGTAATGTTAGTCTGGGCCGCTTCATCCAACAATACCGCCGAATCAAGAATCAACTAGTGACGGCAAGAAATATGTATATACCCATGCCCACAACTCCTTTGTGTTCTACTCGTGCATATAACATCTACGCATAAACCTGGCTCGGATGCCACTGTTGGGGAACACAGTAATTTCAAAAGAAATCCTACGCACATGCAAGATCATGGTGATGCATAGCAACAAGAGGGGAGAGTGTTGTCCACGTACCCTCGTAGACCGTAAGCGGAAGCGTTATGACAACGCGGTTGATGTAGTCGTACGTCTTCACGATCGATCGATCCTAGTACCAAAATTACGACACCACCGTGATCTGCACACGTTCGGCTCGGTGACGTCCCACAAACTCACGATCCAGCAGAGTGTCGAGGGAGAGCTTCATCAGCGCGACGGCGTGATGATGGTGATGATGATGCTACCGGAACAGGGCTTCGTCTAAGCACCGCTACGATATGACCAAGGTGGATTATGGTGGAGGGGGCACCGCACACGGCTAAGGGATCAATGATCAACTTGTGTGTCTATGGGGTGCCCCCTCCCCCGTATATAAAGGAGTGGAGGAGGGGCAAGGCCGGCCCTCTACTATGGCGCGCCCTGGGGAGTCCTACTCCCACCGGGAGTAGGATTCCCCCCTTCCATGTAGTAGGAGTAGGAGAGAAGGAACAGGAAGAGAAAAGAGAAGGAAGGAGGGGGCGCCGCCCCTCCCCCTAGTCCAATTTGGACTAGGCCTTGGGGGCGCACGGACAGCCCTAGGCAGGCCCTCCCTCTCTCCCCAAAAGCCCATTAAGGCACATATACTCCCCGGGGGTTCAGGTAACCCCCTAGTACTCCGGTTAATGCCCGAACTCACCCGGAACCATTCCAATGTTCAAACATAGTCATCCAATATATCGATCTTTATGTCTCAACCATTTCGAGACTCCTCGTCATGTCCGTGATCATATTCGGGACTCAGAACAACCTTCGGTACATCAAAACACATAAACTCATAATATCGATCATCACCAAACGTTAAGCGTGCGGATCCTACGGGTTCAAGAACTATGTAGACATGACCGAGACACGTCTCTGGTCAATAACCAATAGCGGAACCTAGATGTTCATATTGGCTCCCACATATTCTATGAAGCTCTTTATCGGTCAAACCGCATAACGATATACGTTGTTCCCTTTGTCATCGGTATGTTACTTGCCCGAGATTCGATCGTCGGTATCTCAATACCTAGTTCAATCTCGTTACTGGCAAGTCTCTTTACTCGTTCCATAATGCATCATCCATTAACTAACTCATTAGTCACATTGATTGCAAGGCTTATATTGATGTGCATTACCGAGAGGGCCCAGAGATACCTCTGTGACAATCGGAGTGACAAATCCTAATCTCGATCTATGCCAACTCAACAAACACCATCGGTGACACCTGTAGAGCACCTTTATAATTACCTAGTTACGTTGTGACGGTGGGTAGCACACAAAGTGTTCCTCCGGTATTCGGGAGTTGCATGATCTCATAGTCATAGTAACATGTATAAGTTATGGAGAAAGCAATAGCAACAAACTAAACGATCATTGTGCTAAGCTAACAGATGGGTCAAGTCAATCACATCATTCTCTAATGATGTGATCCCGTTAATCAAATGGCAACTCATGTTTATGGTTAGTAAACATAACCATCAATGATTCAACGAGCTAGTCAAGTAGAGGTAAACTAGTGACACTCTATTTGTCTATATATTCACACATGTACTAAGTTTCTAGTTAATACAATTCTAGCATGAATAATAAACATTTATCATGATATAAGGAAATATAAATAACAACTTTATTATTGCCTCTAGGGCATATTTCCTTCAGCTCCATAATTAATAGAAGCATCAAATTAATCATGCAACTTGGGAAGATCAAGAACACACAAAAAAGTAATGAACAGAGGCTCTGAGCAGTGTTGTAATAGCTAGCATCAGAAAATTAGGGTAAAACAAACAAAAAGCAGTGGAACCACATGCTAGTTTGCTGATGTGTAATTAAGCATAGAGAACATGAAGCAGTCTGATGGAACCATCAAAACATGCAAGAAGTAAAATAGTAGGCAGTGTGTAACACCCCGGATGTAATTTACCTTATATGTATCTGAACTCTTGCCGTTTTCGGTGCTAAGTTATTTTATTTTCCTCGGATTTGGGTTTTTTTCTCCGTGTGTTGTTTCCTTTGTCATGCATCTCATATCATGTCATCATGTGCATTTCATTTGCATACGTGTTTGTCTCATGCATCCGAGCATTTCCCCCGTTGTCCGTTTTGCATTCCGACGCTCCTATCTCCTCCGGTGCTCCTTTCTACCTCTTTTCGTGTGTGGGGGTTAAACATTTACGGATTGGGCCGAGACTTGCCAAGCGGCCTTGGTTTACTACCGGTAGACCGCCTGTCAAGTTTTGTGCCATTTGGACTTCGTTTGATACTCCAACGGTTAACCGAGGGACCGAGGAGGCCTCATTTGTGTTGCAGCCCAACACCCTTCCAACTTGGTCCAAAACCCACCTAAACCCTCTCCATCATCTAGAGCATTCGATCACGATCACGTGGCCGAAAACCGTGCTCAATTTGGAGCCTCCTAGCTCCTCCTACCTATAAAACTAGACCCCCTTCCGAAATTCCGGATCCCCTCCTACCCTAAACCCTAGCCCCGCTCCCTCTCCGCCGCCGGACAAAAATCGCCGGGCCAGACACGTCCGACCCGCGCCACCGCCGCCACATGGCTTCCTCTCATTGGCCGGCGCCCTCGCCCCACATCGCCGCTCTCCCCGTCGCCGGCCCGCATGGGCCCGTAGCGGGCCCTCCCAGCCCAGGCTGCCGCCGATCGCGTCTGCCGCCGCCTGACGCTTCTCCTCGCCCGAGCCGGCGAGCTCCGGACGCCGCACCGCCACAGGCGCCAACGCGGGCGACCTCGCCGCCCCGGGCACCGCCGCTCTCCTCCGGCGCCGCCCCACCTCGCCGCCGACCAACGCCGGCGACCGCACCGCCCTCGACTTCCGCGCCGGCCGGCCTCTTCCTCGGCGCACCTCGGTCGGCTGCTTCTTCTTCTTCTCCAACGAACTCCGGTGAACCTCGGCCACCGCGCTTGCTACAGTGATCCGGTTGGATCTGGATCTAGATCTCGGTTTTACCTTCTCACCCCCGAAACCCTAATTATTTTGCAAACTTTGGCATGTCGTATCTCCGCATCTGTAGCTCCGATTTGCGCGTGTGGCATAACAAAATGTTCGCCTCAACGAGTACATCATTTCATCTCATTGCATCATTTTCATTTGAGCTCATATTGATGCCCGAAATTCTGTTGGAGAAGAGCTATTTGATAAAATTGTCAGATCTGTTTCATCAAATAGACATTTGTCATTTTTGCCATGATTAATGTGTGCATGATATGCTCCTGAGCTCTACATGAGTTTTGTTATATGCCATGCCATCTTTATAGAGGTGCTTACCATGTATTTTTGTGATAGGGGTGGTGACTAGCACAAGCTTGCAAAGTAGCGTATTCGGTAATGCTGATTTCAGAGACTTAGAATTTCACTAAGTCCTTGTCCTGATTTTGTCAGTATGCCATATGTTCATGTTGTTTCCTAGTGATCCGTGCCTCTTTTGAGGATGACCAGTAAGGATGATTTGTTAATATTGTGGTGCTCTATCCATCCATGTCTTTGTTTGCATTTATGGAGCACCCTAGCTTGAGTCAATCGAGCTCTACTTTTGCTATTTCGTGAATCCTGGCAGATTGTTGACTTGTTAGCGATTTTGCCGAGGATGTTGCTATGGATCCGTGCATGCTATGTTATTGTTCTTGCCATGTCTAGCTTCTATGCCATGTATTATTGATGGGTGTAAGCTTAGTTTGCCATGCCATGCTTTGTAGTGAGTGCATCCAGCTCATAAACATGCCTACTCGTTAACTGATTCGCATGCTCCAGTTTTTCACCAAGTCTGAATCTGTTATCGTTATTTGCTATGTTCACATGCTTGCAATTTTTTTCCGATCCATTTTGGCTCATGGTCACTAAGGGACTTTTGTTGTATGCTTTGAGTAGCTTCATGCCATGCTTTGCTTTGCCATGATATATTCCTGTAGCATGTAGTTATCATGCTGTAACATTGCTTCCTGATGTTAAATTCCTGACTTGTTATTTTCACCAAGTCTGAAACCTATTATCATTTGC
The DNA here is from genome assembly GCF_056163025.1 of Triticum urartu. NCBI lineage: Eukaryota > Viridiplantae > Streptophyta > Magnoliopsida > Poales > Poaceae > Triticum > Triticum urartu. The sequence continues at coordinate 176,579,677 of NC_141874.1, forward strand.
ACTTTTGCCATGCTTGTTTGAACCTGTTAATGGATGAATTGGCCATAGCTCAGTGTTCATCTTTTGTCAAGCATCATGAGTGGATCCCTGCCATGTATTTTTTTGTCATGTTTGAGTGCTGTAGCATAATTATGTTGATGCTTTTAGATGGCTACTTGCTGATTATCGCAGACCGATGCCATATTTGTTTTGCTTGGCATTTCCAAACCGTGCATCCGATTCCGGTGATCTTTATATCGATTTCAACCAAAATCACCTTACCTTTCCATTGGCACTCTTGGATTTCCATGTGCATCACATATCGCATCCCGCATAGCATACCATGTTCGCATCATGTTGTTTGAGCATTGCACGTGGTTGATTGTGTTCCTTTTGCTTGTTTGTCTTGTTTGGGTAGAGATGGGAGATGAGTTTGTGAACGAGGAGCCCGTTGAGTTCGCTTACGAGGATCAAGTCAACTCTGACAACTTTGCAGGCAAGATGATCATACCCTCGAAATCACTTCTATCTTTGCTTGGTAGATGCTCGCTCTTTTGCAATGCCTATGCTATGATACCTACCACTTGCTTATGATGCCTCCCAAACTTCCATGTCAAACCTCTAACCCACCATGTCCTAGCAAACCGTTGATTGGCTATGTTACCGCTTTGCTCAGCCCCTCTTATAGCGTTGCTAGTTGCAGGTGAAGATTGGAGATCGTTCCTTGTTGGAACATTATTTATTGTTGGGATATCACCATATTATCTTGTTATCTTAATGCATCTATATACTTGGTAAAGGGTGGAAGGCTCGGCCTTATGCCTAGTGTTTTGTTCCACTCTTGCTGCCCTAGTTTCCGTCATATCGGTGTTATGTTCCCGGACTTTGCGTTCCTTACACGGTTGGGTTATAATGGGAACCCCTTGACAGTTCGCCTTGAATAAAACTCCTCCAGCAATGCCCAACCTTGGTTTTACCATTTGCCACCTAGCCTCTTTTTCCCTTGGGTTTCTGGAGCCCAAGGGTCATCTTTATTTAAACCCCCCCGGGCCAGTGCTCCTCTGAGTGTTGATCCAAACTAGAGCCCTGTGCAGCGCCCCCTCAGGGAAACTCGAGGTTTGGTTTTAGTTGTATGGAGAGCTCATCTGAGTGTGCCCTAAGAACGAGATATGTGCAGCTCCTATCGGGATTTGTCGGCACATTCGGGTGGTGTTGCTGGACTTGTTTTACCATTGTCGAGGATGTCTTGTATAACCGAGATGCCGAGTCTGATCGGAATGTCTCGGGAGAAGGAATATCCTTCGTTGACCGTGAGAGCTTGTGATGGGCTAAGTTGGGACTTCCCTGCAGGGATTTGAACTTTCGAAAGCCGTGCCCGCGGTTATGGGCAGATGGGAATTTGTTAATGTCCGACTTAACTTAATTAAAATGAATCAACCGCGTGTGTAACCGTGATGGTCTCTTCTCGGCGGAGTCCGGGAAGTGAACACGGTGTTGGAGTAATGTTTGACGTAGGTTGTTCTAGGATCACTTCTTGATCATAGTTCTTCGTTTGTGCTTTGCCTTCTCTTCCCGCTCTCTTTTGCGAATAGGTTAGCCACCATATATGCTAGTCGCTTGCTGCAGCTCCACATATTACCTTGCCTTTACCTATAAGCTTAAATAGTCTTGATCGCGAGGATGCGAGATTGCCGAGTCCCCTTGACTCACAGATTACTTCTAAAGCAGATGCAGGGACCGATGATACCGTTCCAGACGATGCGCTTGAGCTCAAGTGGGAGTTCGATGAAGACTCTCGCCGTTACTATGTGTCTTTCCCAGATGATCAGTAGTGGTGCCCAGTTGGGGCAATCGGGGACCGTGTCGCATGTGGGGGTTGATCTTTTATTTTGGTACCATAGTCGGACCATGAGTGTATTGGATGATTGTAATGTTATTCATGTATTTGTGTGACGTGGCGAGTGTAAGCCAACTATGTATCCTTTCCCCTTTTATATATTTACATGGGTTGTTGTGAAGATTACCTTACTTGTGACATTGCTTTCAATGCGGTTATGCCTCTAAGTCATGCTTCGACACGTAGGAGATATAGCCGCATCGAGGGCGTTACACAGTGATATCTAGGAAGTGAAGTAATACTTAGGGCAAAACAAAAGCATATTAACTATATGTGCACTGGTATGTAATTTGGCACATGTAACATGTTCACTGCTAGAAGTATGGCCCTACAGGGGCAAGCAGAATAATGCATCTCATGAAAAATTGAATGATGTCCTGAAGAAATTCAAAGGTGCGGTGCTTATGCAAAGAAAGTGAACGTAGGCGCCGACCGTTGGATAATACTACTTGATTTTTGGCGGCGTATGGGTATCGTTGTCATACTTGATAGCTAAGGATCGTCGTTGGTGCTCGTGTTGCGGTTGAGTTTGGGCCGGTTGTCGCCATTGCTCAAGCGGCTCCGGTGCTTCAGTTGCGGCGCCTGTCGACATGCAAGAAATCTCATCTATGGTAAGTGAACAGTTGCACGATCAAGAAGAGAAAAACCTAAGGAGTACAAATCGAAATAACCTAATGAGGCTGCGGCGTCAGTAAAGCAGGGCCGGTGGAGTTGAATATGGCGTCCGTGGAGCAGGTCCGGTGTAGTGGACGAAGGCTTCGGCGGGCACGGTGTACAGTGCTTTCGGTGAGGCAGATCTGTTGTGGCGGATGAGGGCTTGTATGACGGGCCAGCGATGGGGCGGACAAGGGAGTCAGTGAAGGTCCTACACTGTGGTGGACAAGGGCGTCGGTTAAGCAGATCTGGTGCGGTGGACCATGATGGCGGTCAAGGAGATCTGGAGCGATGGACAAGCCAGTCGCTGAAGCGGCTCCGGTGAAGTGGTGAGTTGGCAGTTGGGGGTTCCAACGTGCGGAAGGTAGATCCGGCGGGGTGTGAGGTCCACCGCTGTGACGCCCCGAGACCGTTGTGCCAGGTGTCCTCCAGTTTTTCGCTTTTGTTGCCTTGTCATTTGCTTGCGTGTCATGCATCTCATATCATGTCATCATGTGCATTGCATTTTCATACGTGTTTGTCTCATGCATCCGAGCATTTTCCCCGTTGTCCGTTTTGCATTCCGACGCTCCTATGTCCTCCGGTGTCCCTTTCTACCTCTTTTCGTGTGCGGGTGTTAAACATTTTCGGATTGGACCGAGACTTTCCAAGCGGCCTTGGTTTACTACCGGTAGACCGCCTGTCAAGTTTCGTGCCATTTGGACTTCGTTTGATACTCCAACGGTTAACCGAGGGACCGAAAAGGCCTCATGTGTGTTGCAGCCCAACACCCCTCCAAAGAGGCCCAAAACCCACCAAAACCCCTTCCATCATCTAGGCCGTTCGATCATGATCGCGTGGCCGAAAACCGCACCTCATTTGGACTCTCCTAGCTCCCTCTACCTATAAATATGTGTGCCTCCCCCATTTTTCGCGGTTGAAACCCTAGCCATCTTCTTCTCCGCGCCGCCGGACATGTCCGTCTCGCCGGCGGATGCGTCCACCCCGCCGCCACGTCGCTCCGGCCAATCCGGAGGCGACACGTCATCTCTGCCGCCGCTCTAGGCCAACCGCCAGGCGCCACCTGTCCTCCCCGCGCCTCCCAGCCACGCGGCCCGCCCAGGCCTGGGGCGAGCCCGTGAAGCCCATCTCCGCCGCCGCCAGATCCCGCACGTGCGTCGCCACCTCGCGCCTCGGATCGCCCTGCACCACCACCTCGCGACGCCGCCGCAGCTCCAGGTCCTCGCCGGCGCCGTGCCTCCCTTTCCCTCCGTCCTTCCTCACTTCTCTCTCCCTCGCCCTGCAGGATCTGCCATGGCCGCCCGACCCCGAAGCCCATCTCGTCATCGCCGGTCACCTCTTGGGCGGCGCCTCCACCAGATATGGACCCCCCTCGCCGGATCTGTCCATTTCCACCGTCCCAGCCTCCTTCCGGTGACCGGCGCCGCCACCATCCACTCCCGGAGCGCCGGCGATGCCTCTCTGCAGGAGGAGAACGACAACCTGTGCGTGGGCCGCCTTGCCCTCCACTCATGGGCCCATCCGCGCCGGCCTCCATCCGGCCCAACTGGCCTGCCTCAAAAGTCGGCCCAACTCCCTCCTCCACTGATGGGCTCGGCCCAGTGGTTAGCGCCCGCTATATCCCGCCTGTGCGTCATTTTACTATTTGACGCTCGCTAAAATTCTGCTAAGTCTTGAGATTCCAGTAATTTTATGCATATTTCATCGCATCATAACATCATCGCCGTTGCTCCGATTCATGCGTGTAGCATACCGAAATGTTCGTCTCGACGAGTAATTCATTTCATCTCATTGCATCATCTTCATTTGAGCTCATCTTAATGCCTGAAATGCTGTTGGAAGAGGGGTATGTGATGTTAGTTTCAGATCTGTTTTCAGCAAATGCACTTTTGTCATTTTTGCCATGATTCATGTGTGCATGATATGATCTTGAGCTCTACATGTGTTTTGAAGTATGCCATGCCATCTTTACAGGGGTGTATGCCATGTATTTAAGTGATCTTTGTGGTGACTAGCACAAGCATGCAAAGTAGCTTACTCAATGTTGCTGTTTTCAGGGACTTAGAAATATTCTATGTCCTTGTCCTGTTATTATTTTTATGCCATGTGTTCATGTTGCTACCGAGAGATCTATGCCTCTTTTGAGCATGATCAGTAGATAATGTGGTGCTCTATCCATCCATGTCTTTGTTTGCATTTATGGAGCACACTAGCTTGACTCAATCGAGCTCTACTTTTGCTATAAAATGTTCCTGGCAGATTGTTAACATGTTTAGCAATTTTGCCAAGCTTGTTGTTGTTGATCCGTGCATGCTATGTTGTTGTTCTTGCCATGTATAGCTTCCATGCCATGTCTACTTGATGGGTGTATGCTTAGTTTTTCATGCAATGCCTCGTAGTGAGTGCATCGAGCTCGTAAACATGCCTACTTAATATCTGTTTTGCCATGCTCCAGTTTTTCACTAAGTCTAAATCTGTTTTCGTTAATTGCTATGTTCGCATGCTTGCCATTGTATTTCCTGATCCCTTTTGGCTTATGGTCAGTAAGGGACTTTTGTTGTATGCTTTGAGTAGCTTCATGCCATGCCTTGCTTTGCCATGATATGTTCCGGTAACCTGTAGTTATCGTGGTCTAAACATTGCTTCCTGATGTTAAATTCCTGACATGTTGATAATTTCACTAAGTCTGTAACCTGTTATCTTTTGCACTTTTGCCATGCTTGTTTGAATCTGCTATTGATTGAATTAGCCGTAGCTCAGTGTTCATCTTTTGTCAAGCATCATGAGTGGATCCCTGCAATGTATTTTGTTTCTATGTTTGTGTGCAGTAGCTTATTTATCTTGATGCATTTAGAGGGCCTCGTGCTGTTAATCGCACACCGGTGCCATATTTGTTTTGCTTGCCATGTCCAAACCATGCATCCGATTCCGGTGATCTTTATATCGATTTCAACCGAAATCAACTCCTCTTTCCAGTGGCACTCTTGGATTTCCAAGTTGAGGCCAGGTTCATTCATTCCTTTCCAAATCATGCATATGCATCACATATCTAGGGCTGGATTAACGAGCTGCTCGGCTCGTTCGGCTCATTATCATTAAGCTTGTTATCGTTAAGCTCGTTATCAATAAGCTCGTTAGTATTAACGAACTAAAATCTCTGTTCAGCTCGGTTCGTTATGAGCTCGTCATGCTCGCGAACGTTCACGAGTGCTCGTTAAGGTAATAAAGAATATAGAAGAATCCCATGTTCCCACTAAAAATTCACAAATCACAATGGCATATATTACACAAAAGAATCCCATGATCCCATAAAAAATTCACAATGGCATAAATTAAACATAGACGTTAAGGTATCATTTGAATTTTAAAAATAATAGCAAGCTACAGCCAAAGTGCCAAACCCCACACAGAAGGTTTCCATCACAATTTCACAATAGCATGAATTAAAAGAAGGGCGTTAAAGTCAAAATGGGAGCAAGACTAGTACGTAGCAGCACTAATAGCACAAAGTAGCAACACTAATATGAGCGACAAACACCAACAAGTCTGGTGCACCTATCACCTTGCATAATTTAAACTTTTAACATAGTAGCAACATGCTATAGCCAGCAATAAAAGAACGGTCCAGGAGTAGCAAAACGCTACATCCACTAGTAAAAGAACGGTCCAGGAGCCCTTCCACCTTGCTGCCTGGGCCTTCATGAAGTTGTAGAGTATTCCTTTTCCTACATGCAAATTGTCAAACAAAGAAAGTAAACTTTCAGGTTTCACTTATAATAGTGTAGTAGAACTTAAATAGGAGCAGGTTTAATTGACAAAAGAGGCATTGCACTATAAACAGTACAAGAGAAAGAAAATAAAGTTGCAAAATAAAAATTGCAAGTCTAAACGAGTAGCCAAGCACCAACCTGTTAGTTGCTTTCCACCATAGATTCAGGAAATGGAATGAACTCAACATCATCATCAATGTCATCTTCCTATAAAGGGAAATGCAATTTCAGTTAGACGGTCAATTTAGAAATAGTATGTCAAAGCTTATAAGTAATAGACAAGAAACAACAACTATATATTACCACTATGATTGTAGACCTAATGCGGTTTTCTTTTGATCCTTTGATGAAGCTAGAAGCACAAACAAGTGCCTCAACCATGCTTGGGGTTAGAGAACTACGGTAGTCATCGAGAACTCTACCTCCTATAGAGAATGTCGACTCTGATGAGACACTAGTAGCTGGTACAGTCAAGAACTTCTTTGCCATTTTTGCCACAATAGGGTATCTATGACCATTCAACCTCCACCAGTCAAGTAATGTGAAATTTGGATCATTAATGGGATGAGTCTTGTCTTCAAGATAACTAGTCAATTCAGATTTGCATGGCTCAGAATTTGTCTCCTCGAGGAAGGATTGAAACCCACTCGACAATGTGGTCATAGATGTAGATGCTTGCCTACTTGAAGCTGAACTTTGCTCATTGATGTTAGAATTCTCATTTTGACGATTTTCCATCTCATATGTGGCATACAGATCAAAGAACTCTGTTTTGATATCTTCCACCTCAATACTGCCCTTCTCTTTACCATACATTTTCTTGAAACAATAGTCCACAAGTTTCATCTTAAATCTAGGATCAAGAATCGTGGCAATCACCATAACACTATTCTTTACCTTTTTTATCTTTCCGATTTTTGTTTTCTGGCACAACAGTGCCATCCTAATATTTATCAAACTTATGAAGCATTGCTTCCCCCATCATTTTCAAGTTGTCATCTCCAGAGAAAGCATGCTCTACTATAGCAATCTTAACATTCATGATGTATGGATAAAAAATGTTGGTAGTGGGGTAAGTAGATCCTGATAGTATAGTAGTTACCTCAGCAAATGATTTTAGGATCGATTGAATTTTGCCATATAACACCCAATCTTCATCGTCGGGATGCCACTCATAGTTAGAATCTGATTGTGCATACTCATTGAAAGCTTCCTTATACAAAGTGCAAGTGTTTACCATTCTATATGTAGAACTCCATCTAGTCGCTACATCTAGGCATAATCCTTTTCCAACCTTAATATTGAGAGACTTGCAATCTGACAAGAAGTTCGACATGCGTGATGGAGATTTTTTCAAGTACTTGACAGTTTCTCTAAGCTTGCATATCAAAGGTTGCAATGGTTCCATGCCATTGTTGACTATCAAATTTACTATGTGTGCACAACAACGAACATGAAAGTACTTAGGTATGAATTTTGCTGATTTCCTAGCAGTGAACTTGTCCATCAATTTCTTAGCAGCAGAGTCATTCGGGGCAGCATTATCCATGGTCATTGTCATGACCTTATCTTCTATTTTCCATTCTTGGCAGCATCCAAAAACGGCTTGAGCTATGACAAAGCCTGAGTGAGGTGGGTCTAACTTTATCAAGTTTAAAACACGACATTGCATAACCCAATCATCATCTATGTAGTGAGCAACAACAGCTAGGTAGGAAAGATTCTGGTTGGAAGTCCATATATCACTTGTCAAACTAATGCTCTCAACAGACCTTAGTTCCTTCTTAAGGATTTCTTTCTCAGAAAGATACACCTTCATGCATTCGGCTCTAATTTTCTTCCTACCAATGAACTTGTATGATGCATTCATATATCTCATGAGGATATTAAACCAAGCATGCTCTACCATCCTAAAAGGATATTCATGCACAATTATCATCTTTGCTATGATTTTAACAACTTCTAGATGATTGTATTCATGATTCACTACAAGAGATGCATCTGGCTTTTTAGGATCCAAATTGATTGTACCTTGTCGTTGTTGTCTTCCCTTCTTGTTCAGATAGACCGCACAAACATCTGTATGCCGATTTAGACTAGTAGTTGGCCCCCTGGAGTATAAGCAAACAAGTTACAACAATGCAAGCATTTTGCCTTCGTGACAACTGCCCCTGGTTTCTTCTTGCATATAGCTTTGACCTCCTTGAAATGCTGCCAACATGGTGCACGCTTAACTCTAGTTTTCCTCACCTTAACCTTATTACCAACTTCAATTGTTGCATTTTTCCCTTTCCCTCTCTTTGTTTTCTCAGTGTCATTGACCTCACCTTCTACATCATTTTCTTTGCCACCCAATCCTAGAGAAGGATCTGACATATCATCATCCATGTCATACGCATCTGCCTCATCAACCTCGACCCATTCCTCTACATCACCAGCCTATGCAAAAATAAATACCATGATTTAGATAATCAAAATTAACAAGTCATCATTGCATGATTGATTAGGAATATGAATAATGAAGTTCTATTAATCTGTATTGTAACTAGAGTTCTGTACAAATATAGCAAAAAATTCAATGTACGAAACTGTAACTAGAGTTCTATACCAAAATTGCAATCAGAAAAATATTTGCATCGCTCCTAATCTGGCATCATCAACATAAATGCATCAATAAACAAAATTGCAATCGGAACACAGTACACAGAAGTAAAAATTAGTACTTTATGATGCATTTAAATAGTAACAAGTAGGCAAAAACAATGCACCAAAACACATTCGTATGGTCTGAATTGTTCAGATTTAACCATCTAAACACATGAGCACAAAAGGAAATTACCTCTCCTGATCTGAATTGTTCACACAAGTAGGCAAAAACATATCATATGATCTGATGGAGTTCACACAAGTAGGCACACATCGCTACTAATGGAGTACACATTCATATGATCTGAATTGTTTAGATTTAACCATCTAAACACATGAGCACAAAAGGAAATTACCTCTCCTGATCTGGCATCACCAACATCAGACATTGGTGCATCCACTCTTGCCCTTTTCCGTGCTTGTGGTCGAAGACGAGGAGCAGGCTGTGCTGCGGTGGAGGGAGACTCCCGTGACGCACAATCAAAGGCAGCCGGTCTCTTCCGCGACTCCATGCTTGCAGCTGTAGCAGAAGGTGATGGCCGTCGGCGTCCATCCATTCTACCACTAGGCTCGCAGATGGGGATTGGGGGAGTTAGAGACTGCGGAGGAAAGAGGTCGGGACTGGGGGAATGGAGATGGCAGAGGTGAGAGGTGAACGGGGCGGAGATACCAGGGGTCTGGACGCCGGAAGGTCGATGGCCACCGCCATACTGCCCTCGCTTGGGTGCGTCGTTCGTTCCTGGCGGCTGGCTCGGGAAGAGGAGGAGAGGAGTTGTCGTTGACTGGAGTCTGGAGCCTCTAGGTCTTCTGAGTTCTGGTGATGGGGGGATCTCCTGGGTGTTTGGGCCTGGCGACTGGTGGGGGGCTGCGGGCCGAAGTAGGCTGCCCAGCTGGGCTGATTTGAAGTAGTTCAGGAAAAAAACTATTGCAAATTATCGAGCTAAACGAGTTAGCTCGCGAAACTCGTTTGCTCGATCGTTGAGTTCGTTAATCTTAACGAGCAAAAAACATTGTTCAACTTGGTTCATTAACTAACGAGCACAAGCCGAAACGAGCCAAACAATCGAGTGCTCATTATGCTCACAAGCTTCGAGCTTTTCGTCCAGCCCTACACATATCGCATCCCGCATATCATGCCATGTTTTGCATCATGTTGCTTGTGCATTGCACATGGTTGATTGTGTCTCCCTTTTGCTTGTTGTTCTTGCTGGGGTAGAGCTGGGAGACGAGTTCGTGTTCGAGGAGCCCGTTCAGTACGTTCACGAGGATCAAGCTTTCGTCTTCTCAGAGAACTTTCAGGCAAGATGACCATACCCTCGAAATCACTTCTATCTTTGCTTGCTAGTTGCTCGCTCTTTTGCTATGCCTATGCCGCGATACATACCACTTGCTTATCATGCCTCCCATATTGTTAAGCCAAGCCTCTAACCCACCTTGTCCTAGCAAACCATTGTTTGGCTATGTTACCGCTTTGCTCAGCCCCTCTTATAGCGTTGCTAGTTGCAGGTGAAGATTGGAGATCGTTCCTTGTTGGAACATGTTTTATTGTTGGGATATCACAATATTATCGTGTCTACCTTAATGCACCTATATACTTGGTAAAGGGTGGACGGCTCGGCCTTATGCCTGGTGTTTTGTTCCACTCTTGCCGCCCTAGTTTCCGTCATATCGGTGTTATGTTCCCGGATTTTGCGTTCCTTACACGGTTGGGTTATAATGGGAACCCCTTGACAGTTCGCTTTGAATAAAACTCCTCCAGCAAGGCCCAACCTTGGTTTTACCATTCGCCACCTAGCCTTTTTCCCTTGGGAGTCGCGCATTCCGAGGGTCATCTTTATTTTAACCCCCCCCCCCCCGGGCCAATGCTTGTCTAAGTGTTGGTCCAAACTAGAGCCCCTTGCAGCGCCACCTCGAGGAAACTCGAGGGCTGGTTTTAGTTGTACGGATTGCTTATCCGGTGTGCCCTGAGAACGAGATATGTGCGGCTCCTATCGGGATGTCGGCGCATCGGGCGGTCTTGCTGGACTTGTCTTACCATTGTCAAGGATGTCTTGTAACCGGGATTCCGAGTCTGATCGGATTGTCTTGGGAGAAGGAATATCCTTCATTGACCATGAGAGCTTGTGATGGGCTAAGTTAGGACACCCCTACAGGGATTTGAACTTCCGAAAGCTATACCCGCGGTTATGGGCAGATGGGAATTTGTTAATGTTCGGTTGTAGAAAATGTGATACTTCACTTAATTAAAATGCATCAACCACGTGTGTAACCGTGATGGTCTCTTCTCGGCGGGGTCCGGGAAGTGAACACGGTGTTGGAGTTATGTTTGACGTAGGTTGTTCTAGGATCACTTCTTGATCATAATTTCTCGAACGTGCTTTGCCTTCTCTTCTCGCTCTCTTTTGCGTATGTTAGCCACCAAATATGCTAGTCGCTTGCTGCAGCTCCACCCCATACCTTTTACCCTACCTATAAGCTTAAATAGTCTTGATCGCGAGGGTGTGAGATTGCTGAGTCCCCATGACTCACATACTACTTCCAAAACCAGTTTGCAGGTGCCGATGATACCGTGCAGGTGACACAACCGAGCTCAAGGAGGAGCTAGTTGAAGATCGTGTTTGTTATGTTGTTCCGTTTCCAGTTGATCAGTAGTGGGGCCTAGTCGGGACGATCGGGGATCTGTGTAGCATTTGGGGTAGTCTTCTTTTATTTTGGTTCCGTAGTCGGACCTTGAGTGTATTTGGATGAATGCAATGCTTTATTCATGTATTGTGTGAAGTTGCGATTATAAGCCAACTATGTATCTCTTTCCCTTATGTATTACATGGGTTGTGTGAAGATTACCTCACTTGCGACATTGTTTTCAATGCGGTTATGACTCTAAGGCGTGCTTCGACATGTCGGAGATATAGCCGCATCGAGGGCGTTACAAGTTGGTAATCAGAGCCTTCCCCGACCTTAGGAGCCCCCTGCTTGATCGAATCGCTGGCGTTGTTGAGTCTAGAAAAATATTTTGAGTCATTTAGGATTATATATATCGGAGAGTAGGATTCTTTTTACTCCTTAGTCCCTTCGTCGCTCTGGTGAGGCATCCTGACGTAGAGTTTTGACTCTTCTCTTCTGAAATTTCACTAAAAAAAATTTAGGATCACGCGGGTTTCTTGGAATCGTTCCGATGGTTTTGTGACGAGAACATTGTTCTTGGTGCCTCCTGACATTTAGGGGTTGTGGCAGTGTCCCGGGGAGTTGAGCTCCGAGGTGTTGTCGTCACAATTTTATCGTTGAAGTTATGGAATACCTGAGTTTTTCGCCGACATCGAAAATCTCTTTTATGCAGTTGTTGGTGAGATAACCTCGACGCCACCCAGTACTGGGGCGGGAGTTCGGGAGTATTACCATAACTCGTATAACGGATGCTTTTCAAAGGTTGAGGTAAATGATTTCCGAAGGTTTCTTGGTTATGTGTTGAAGGATGGATACAGCTAGATGTAGGATTTGTTAGTTTTGGGTGAGATATTATGCTTCCCCTGTATCCCCAACACCTGATTGCATAACCGGAAAATTTCGGGAGTTTATAAGTGGGAATTCAAGTAGCTCTTAGGATATCTTTCCGACAGATGTATGATATGAAATTGGGGTTCGACGTCTAGTGGTCCGCCTATCCACGGTTGGTTTTACAGTGGTCTCATTGTGTCTTAAAGAGTCCTTGGCTATGCTGACTCGGGGACGCTTCGTATGTCATGTGCACTGCCTTGTACATGATGGTGCTGTACGATCGAGCCCGTGTAGGCCCCACCACGAAAACTTCGGAAGAAATCTCTATCATATGTTTGTTCCGGCTTACTTTGCAAGCCAATCCTTTGTTTTGTTTTGAGTTGTGGTATTCAAGTTGCTTCGAAGTCAAATGTTGATTCCATACCTTTCCTAAACGGTGTTCTCATACTCCGATGTGAATACCAATCCTTCATGATAATCGAGATTGTCATATCAACCCTTTTTCAACCGGTGTGCGTCTCTTCAAGTGGATCCCATCATTTTCAACATCCGCAAGATCAACTCAAGCATTCTCAACGGTGTTTGTTTCATTCATCCCAAATTGTCTTTGTTTTCCCGCCCACCCTCCCTTTTTTCTTCGAGGACTCAGATTTCTTAATCAAGTATCATCTTATTGATGAGAAGTCTCTCCATTCTTTTCCGCCAATGTTCTTATCCGGTGATTGTCATGAAGATTCTAATGGAGTTTCAAGTTTGTCATTCTTCATTCTTTTCATCCCCGATGGATTCAATTCAATCTTTTGGTGTTGATCATATCCTTTAACTCGTTTCAATGTTTTTCATACCGGTGCACCTCATATTCATTCATTTCTCGCTATTCAATTGTTCTAGAGTGCCGAAGATAGCTCAGAAGATTCATGTTTACACTCTGCAGTCGTTCAAGATCTTTCGAGGATGTTATCTCATTCAAGCCATTTAATTCAACCGGCGCAATCTATCTTTTAAATCATTCAACGGTGTTTCTTTTGAGTGGGCCGTAACCCACAGGTCTTTTTCCAGGATCTTACCTGACTCTTCTAATTCTCCCGGAGCTTTCCTCAAAAATTCTTTTTGAAGTTTGACGTAAGAATGAATTATCATCTGTCAAATGTCTTTCCCCAAGATCTTTCAAACTCTTTTCATTGTTGGCTCAACCTCTTCGCTTTCATTCTCCCGGGGTGTCTCATCAATTATCATGGTGGTGTTTCTCATCATCATTCTCCAACCTACCGGTGCTTCTTTCAAATATCCTCTTATAAGTTCGTGATCTCTTCGTTCTCATGTATCTTAACTCTCTAATGTATGTTCGTTCATTTGCTAATCCTTACCGGTGATTCATCCTTTTACTTCATTCGTTGTTCAATTCTTACGGTGGCTCTTCCAGGATTCTCTTCCACTGTTATCATATCAATTCATTCGTTGTTCCAATCATACCGGTGGTTCGTTGAAGACCTTCTCAAGTTTGTGCTATATCTACCTTAAATCCTTTCTAGGAGAATAAGTAGTATGTCAATTCCATTGCTTGTCATCAATTTGAATTGGTGAAGGATAAGCATAATGTAATTCTTATTCTTGTTTCATCGAGTTCATTCAATTTCTTTTTCCGGAGTGGTCCATCATATCACATTCTCAGTTCGAGATGCTTTATCTTTTCTTTTCCCGGAGTTCCAAGCTCTCATCATCACGGAGATCCATATAAATCATTACAAGGTTTCACTTTATGTTTTCAACTTCTCTTTCTTTTCGTTATCCTTTTTGTTACCGGAGTTCTTCATCAAGGTTCTACATGATGGTTCATCAAGGATTTAATTTCCTTCTCGAAGTGTTCATCAAGATTCTTTTCAGAGGAGCTCAAGCATTCTTCATCTTGCATAATGAAGTCCAATTCGTCCTATCTTATCTTTGAGGTGGTGTTATGTCATTCGTGATAATTTCCCGTCGTGTTCCGTGATTCACAAGTTGTCAGGAATGAGATATTTAAACCCATCAATCTCTTCATTGGAGTTTATCTTGGGTTATATTTCACCTAAAGCTTTCCCTAAGGATTGTTGCTATTATGGTGCTCATAAATGACCCAAGTTCTTCATTTATCCTTCCGGTGAAATAAAATTCTCGTCTCCTTGGTGTTATCAATCCAATCTTTTGTTTCCATAGTGGCAGAATTTCACGTCAGAGAAGTTTCCTAAGCCCACTGTAAGCTTACTCTTTTCATTGTGGGTTTCCCAACTACTCCGTTCGACCCTTCTCCTAAGGATTCTTGTCAAGCTCTTTCGAGGAACAAGATGTTGTTTTCTCCTCCGTTCATTCCATTCCATCCTCTCATTCATCCCGGAGGCATTGTATTGTTGCTATGTTCACCCATCATCTCATTTTGTCAAAAGATCATGTTCTTTTTGTACTTATCCTTTCAACCGGAGTGTCGTGCCCTCTGCTCAAGTTCTTTTCATCTTATCAAGTCTTGTATCACTTTTCAATCGGAGTGCTGCCCGAATTTGTTCTTCCTTGTTACTCTTCCCTACCGGAGTGTTTTCAACTTTGTTCTTCTTCGTTGCATTCTTTCTTTCAATTGTTCAACATCTCAAGGTTCGTGGTTTCACTCGTTTGTCAAAGAAGCAACTTAGTTTTACCTCTTCTTTTTCTCTTCCGTTTTCCCTCCGGTGACATTCTAGATCTCGAGACGAGATCCTCTCGTAGTGGTGGAGTGTTGTAACGCCCCGAGACCGATGTGCCAGATGTCTTCCAGTTATTCGCTGTCGCTGCCTTGTCATTGCTTGCGTGTCATGCATGCCATATCATGTCATCATGTGCATTTCATTTGTACACATGTTCGTCTCATGCATCCGAGCATTTTCCCCGTTGTCCGTTTTGCAATCCGGCGCTCCTATGTCACCCGGTGTCCCTTTCTACCTCTTTTCGTGTGCGGGTGTTAAACGTTTTCGGATTGGACCGAGACTTGTCATGCGGCCTTGGTTTACTACCGGTAGACCGCCTGTCAAGTTTCGTGCGATTTGGACTTTGTTTGATACTCCAACGGTTAACCGAGGGACCGAAAAGGCCTCGTGTGTGTTGCAGCCCAACACCCCTCCAAAGTGGCCCAAAACCCCACCTAAACCTCTCTCATCACCTAGGTCGTTTGATCACGATCGCGTGGCCGCAAACCACACCACATTTGGACTCTCCTAGCTCCCTCTACCTATATATATGTGATCCCCTCCGAAATATTCGCGGTGCAAACCCTAACTTCGTCCTCCTCGCGCCTCCGGACGAAATCCCCACCGTGCCCGGACATGTCCAGCCGCCGCCCCGGCGAATCCCGCGCTGCCACCTCACCCCGCCGGCCTTCTCTCTCCTCCTCGGCCCGCCCAGGCCCGGGGCAAGCCTGCCGAAGCCCATCGGGGCCCGGTGCCGCACCCGCGAGAGCCCGCGTCGCCGGTCTGCGCGCCGCCGCCGTGCCCTTTGCCGGACTCCGCCGGAGCCCCCGCCGACTCGCCCGCGTTTGTCCCGAGGCACCGCGTCGCCGCCCCGGATCCACCACCGGCCGCCGCTCCGCCGCAGGAGCTCCGCCGCCACCACCGCGCCTCTCCGCGCCCGGTTCGGATTCGGCTCGGGCTCGCCGCCCCTCGACGCCGGCAGACCGCACCGGTCGGCGAGCGCGCCCACCGCCCCTGCACGGTGCCCGGGAGCTCGCCGCGGCACCTGCCAGGGCCTCCCAACGACCTCCTCCAGCGAGGGATCCAGCCAACCTCGGGATCCGTGCCAAGAACCCTAGATCTGGATGGGTAAAATATCTCTATGTCCTTCCCCCCCCCCCCAGTATTTTTTTGGCATTTTCATCGCATCATAACTCATCACCCGTTGCTCCGATTCGTGCGTGTAGCATATCAAAATGTTCGTCTCGTCGAGTACTCCATTTCATCCCATTGCATCATTTTCATTTGAGCTCATCTTGATGCTCGAAATGCTGTTGGAAGAGGGCTATGTGATGTTAGTTGCAGATCTATTTTCAGCATATGCACTTTTGTCATTTTTGCCATGATTAATGTGTGCATGCTATGATCTTGAGCTCTACATGTGTTTTGTAGTATGCCATGCCATCTTTACAGAGGTGTATGCCATGTATTTTCGTGATTTTTGTGGTGACTAGCACAAACATGCAAAATAGCTTACTCAATGTTGCTGATTTCAGGGACTTAAAAATATTCTAAGTCTCTGCTCTGTCCTTATTTTTATGCCATATGTTCATGTTGATTCCGAGTGATCCGTGCATCTTTTGAGCATGAACAGTAAGGATTTTTTGTAGATATTGTGGTGCTCTATCCATCCGTGTCTTTGTTTGCATTTATGGAGCACCCTAGCTTGACTCAATCGAGCTCTACTTTTGCTATAAAATGTTCCTGGCAGATTGTTAACATGTTTAGCAATTTTGCCGAGCTTGTTGTTGTTGATCCATGCATGCTATGATGTTGTTCTTACCGTGTCTAGCTTCCATGCCATGTCTACTTGCTGGGTGTATGCTTAGTTTTTCATGCAATGCCTCGTAGTGAGTGCATCAAGCTCGTAAACATGCCTACTTGATGTCTGTTTTGCCATGCTCCAGTTTTTCACCAAGTCTGAATCTGTTATCGTTATTTGCTATGTTCACATGCTTGCAATTTTTTTTCCGATCCATTTTGGCTCATGGTCACTAAGGGACTTCTGTTGTATGCTTTGAGTAGCTTCATGCCATGCTTTGATTTGCCATGATATATTCCTGTAGCATGTAGTTATCATGCTCTAAACATTGCTTCCTCATGTTAAATTCCTGACTTGTTATTTTCACCAAGTCTGAAACCTGTTATACATTTGCACTTTGGCCATGCTTTTTTGAACCTATTAATGAGTGAATTAGCCGTAGCTCAGTGTTCATCTTTTGTCAAGCATCTTGAGTGGATCCCTGCCATGTATTTTGTTGTCATGTTGGATTGCTGTAGCATGTTGTTCTTGATGCATTTAGTTGGTCTCGTGCTGATTATCGCAGACCGGTGCCATATTTGTTTTGCTTGCCATTTCCAAACCGTGCATCCGATTCCGGCGATCCTTATATCGATTTCGACCGAAATCAACTCCTCTTTCCAGTGGCACTCTTGGATTTCCAAGTTGAGGACAGGTTCAATCATTCATTTCCAAATCTTGCATATGCATCACATATCGCGTCCCGCATATCATGCCATGTTTTGCATCATGTTGATTGTGCATTGCACATGGTTGACTGTGTCTCCCTTTGCTTGTGTTCTTGCTTTGGGTATAGCCGGGAGACGAGTACGTTTACGTGGATCAATATTTTCGTCTTCTCGGAGAACTTTGCAGGCAAGATGACCATACCCTCGAAATCACTTCTATCTTTGCTTGCTAGATGCTCGCTCTTTTGCTATGCCTATGCTACGATACCTACCACTTGCTTATCATGCCTCCCATATTGCCATGTCAAACCTCTAACCCACCATGTCCTAGCAAACCGTTGGTTGGCTATGTTACCGCTTTGCTCAGCCCCTCTTATAGCGTTGCTAGTTGCAGGTGAAGATTGGAGTTTGTTCCTTGTTGGAACATGTTCTTTGTTGGGATATCACAATATTATCTTGTTAATCTTAATGCACCTATATACTTGGTAAAGGGTGGAAGGCTCGGCCTTATGCCTGGTGTTTGTTCCACTCTTGCCGCCCTAGTTTCTGTCATACCGGTGTTATGTTCCTTGATTTTGCGTTCCTTACACGGTTGGGTTATAATGGGAACCCCTTGACAGTTTGCTTTGAATAAAACTCCTCCAACAAGGCCCAACCTTGGTTTTACCATTTGCACTAACAACCTAGCCTTTTCCCTTGGGTTTCACGGACTCAAGGGTCATCTTTATTTTAACCCCCCCGGGCCAGTGCTTCTCTAAGTGTTGGTCCGATCTGAGTAGACTGCGGGGCCTCCTCGGGGATACTTGTGGGTTGGTTTTACTCGTAGGATGTCTCATCCGGTGTTGCCCTGAGAACGAGATATGTTTAGCTCCTATCAGGATGTCGGCGCATCGGGCGGCTTGCTGGACTTGTTATACCATTGTCGAGGATGTCTTGTAACCGGGATGCCGAGTCTGATCGGATTGTCTTCGGAGGAGGAATATCCTTCATTGACCGTGAGAGCTTGTGATGGGCTAAGTTGGGACACCCCTGCAGGGATTTGAACTTTCAAAAGTCGTGCCCGCGGTTATGGGCAGATGGGAATTTGTTAATGTCCGGTTGTAGAAAACCTGAAACTTATCTTAAATAAAATGCATCAACCGCATGTGTAACCGTGATGGTCTCTTCTCGGCGGGGTCCGGGAAGTGAACACGGTGTTGGAGTTATGTTTGACGTAGGTTGTTCTAGGATCACTTCTTGATCATAGATTTCTCGAACGTGCTTTGCGTTCTCTTCTCTCTCTCATTTGCGTATGTTAGCCACCATATATGCTAGTCGCTTGATGCAGCTCCACCTCATACCTTTTACCCTACCTATAAGCTTAAATAGTCTTGATCGCGAGGGTGTGAGATTGCTGAGTCCCCGTGACTCACAGATTACTTCCAAAACCACTTTGCAGGTGCCGCTGATACCGTGCAGGTGACGCAACCGAGCTCAAGGAGGAGCTAGTTGAAGATCGCGTTCGTTAGGTTGTTCCGTTTCCAGTTGATCAGTAGTGGAGCCCAGTCGGGACGATCGGGGATCTGTGTAGCATTTGGGGTAGTCTTCTTTTATTTTGGTTCCATAGTCGGACCTTGAGTGTATTTGGATGAATGCAATGCTTTATTCATGTATTGTGTGAAGTGGTGATTGTAAGCTAACTATGTATCTCTTTCCCTTATGTATTACATGGGTTGTGTGAAGATTACCTCACTTGCGACATTGTTTTCAATGCGGTTATGCCTCTAAGTCATGCTTCGACATGTGGGAGATATAGCCGCATCGAGGGTGTTACAAGTTGGTAATCAGAGCCTTCCCCGACCTTAGGAGCCCCCCTGCTTGATCGAATCGCTGGCGTTGTTGAGTCTAGAAAAATGTTTTGAGTCATTTAGGATTATATATATCGGAGAGTAGGATTCTTTTTACTCCTTAGTCCCTTCGTCGCTCTGGTGAGGCATCCTGACGTAGAGTTTTGACTCTTCTCTTCTCAAATTTCACCAAAAAAATTTAGGATCACGCGGGTTTCTTGGAATCGTTCCGATGGTTTTGTGACGAGAACATTGTTCTTGGTGCCTCCTGACATTTTGGGGTTGTGGCAGTGTCCCGGGGAGT
Source organism: Triticum urartu (assembly GCF_056163025.1). Lineage (NCBI taxonomy): Eukaryota > Viridiplantae > Streptophyta > Magnoliopsida > Poales > Poaceae > Triticum > Triticum urartu. Next base: position 176,599,446 of record NC_141874.1, read on the forward strand.
TGAGCTCCGTGGTGTTGTCGTCACAATTTTATCGTTGAAGTTCTGGAATACCTGAGTTTTTCACCGACATCGAAAATCTCTTTTATGCAGTTGTTGCTGAGATAACCTCGACGCCACCCAGTACTGGGGCGGGAGTTCGGGAGTATTACCATAATTCGTATAACAGATGCTTTTCGAAGGTTGAGCTAAATGATTTCCGAAGATTTCTTGGTTATATGTTGAAGGATGGATACAGCTGGATGTAGGATTTGTTAGTTTTGGGTGAGATATTATGCTTCCCCTGTATCCCCAACACCTGATTGCATAACCGGAAAATTTCGGGAGTTTATAAGTGGGAATTCAAGTAGCTCTGAGGATATATTTCCGACAGATGTATGATATGAAATTGGGGTTCGACGTCTAGTGGTCCGCCTATCCACGGTTAGTTTTACAGTGGTCTCGTTGTGTCTTAAAGAGTCCTTGGCTATGCTGAATCGGGGACGCTTCGTATGTCATGTGCACTGCCTTGTACATGATGGTGCTGTACGATCGAGCCCGTGTAGGCCCCACCACGAAAACTTCGGACGAAATCTCTATCATATGTTTGTTCCGGCTTATTCTGCAAGCCAATCCTTTGTTTTTTGTTTGGAGTTGTGGTATTCGAGTTGTTTCGAAGTAAAATGTTGATTCCATACCTTCCCTAAGCGGTGTTCTCACATTCCTGTGTGAATACTAATCCTTCTCGATCATCGAGTTTGTCTTGTCAATCCTTGTCAGCCGGTGCGATTCTCTTCAAGATGTTCCTATCATTTGTCACATCCGCAAGATCGACTCAAGTCTTCTCAACATTGATTGTTTCATCCGTCTCAAGTTACCTTTGTTTTTTCCCTCCCACCCACCCTTTTTCTTCAAGGACTCAGATTTCTTAATCAAGTTCCATTTTATCGATGGAAGTCTCTCCATTCCTCTTCCTTCAATGTTCTTATCCGGTGATTCTCATGAAGATTCTAATGGAGCTTCAAGTTCGTCATTCTTCATTCTTTTCTTCTCCGGTGGATTCAAGTCAAGCCTTGTTGATCATACCCTTTTCCTCATTGCAATGCTTTCTCATACCGGTGAATTCTTAATCGTTCACATCTCACTATTCATTTGTTCCAGAGTGCTGATGATATCTCAAAGATTCGTGTTTCCACCCTGTATTCATTCAAGCTCTTTCAAGGATGTTATCTCATTCAAGCTGTTTAATTCAACCGGTGTTATCTCCTTTTCAAGTAATTGTTCAATGGTGTATCTTTTGAGTGGGCCCTAACCCATAGGTCTTTTCCCAGGATCTTACCTGACTCTTCTTATTTTCCCGGAGCTATCCTCAAATTTCTTTTCGAAGTTTGACGTAAGAATGATTTATCATCAGTCAAATGCCTTTCTCCAAGATTGGTTACATTCTTTTCATCGTTGGCTCAATCTCTTCGCTTTTAATTCTTCCGGAGCGTCTAAATAATTCATGGTGGTGTTTCTCATCGTCATTGTCAGATTGGAAGACCGAAGAAGATTTTTCTCTCAATCTTGCTCCATTCTCTTCAAGAGTCATGATTCTAGCTTGTTGCCATCCTCTCATAATTATTTTCATTGTGGGAATTCTTTTCACCCATCCGGAGCAATTCAAGAGTCTTCTCAGTTTGTTATCCGGAGTCCATCATTTCAGGTTTATTCATTCTCAGCTGTCAATTATCATTCTTCAATCTTACCGGTGCATCGTTCAAGTGATCTCTAATCAGTTCGTGATCCCTTCGTTCTCATGTATTTAGATTGTCTCAAGTATCTTCGTTCATTTCACAATTCTTACCCGGTGACTCATCCCTTTACTTCGTTCATTTTCAATTCTTACGGTGGTTCGTTCAAGATCTCTCTTCCTTGGTTATCATATCAATTCATTCGTTCTTCCAAATCCTAATGGTGGTTCATGGAAGACATTCTCAAGTTTATGTTATATCTCTCTTAATCTTTTCTACGAGAATAAGTAATATGCCAAATCCGTTGCTTGTCATCAATTTAAATTGGTGAAGGATAAGCATAATGTAATTCTTATTATTTTTTCATCGAGTAAATTATATTCCTTATTCTGGAGTGGCTCATCATATCACATTCTCGGTTCGAGATGCTTTATCTTTTATCCCAGTGCTACGAGCTTCCACTTTATCTAGTCACAAAGTTTCTTCTAACCATTGCAAGGTTTCACTTTGTGTTTTCAACTTCTCTTTCTTCTCGTTATCCTTTTGTTACCGGAGTTCTTCATGGATGTTCTACATGACGGTTCATCAAGGATTTAATTCCTTTTTTGAAGTGTTCATCGAGATTCTTTTCAGAGGAGCTCAAGTTTTCTTCATTTTGCAATCCGGAGTGCAATTCTTTCTACCGTATCATCGGAGGTGGTGTTATGTCATTCTTGATAATTTCCCTCCGTGGTTCATGATTCACAAGTTTTCAAGAATGAGGTATTTTAAATCCATTAACCTCTTCGTTGGAGTTATCTTGTGTCATGTTTTCACCTAAAGCCTTTTCTAAGGATTGTTGCTATCTATGGTGCTCATAATTGACCCAAGTTCTTCATTTATCCTCCCGGTGAAATATCTTCTCGTCTCCTTGTTCTTATCAATCCAATTTATTGTTTTTTTCCATTAGTGGCAGAATTTCACCTCATAGTTTTGAGATGTTCTCCATAAGCCCACTACAACCTTGTTCTTTTCGTTGTTGTTTTTCCAACAACTCCGTTCGACCCTTCTCCTAAGGATGCCTTTTCAAGCTCAATTGTTGTGGTAGAAGTGGCATTTTCTTCTCAATTCTTTTATTCCAATGATCTATCTTTTATTTTTTTATCTTCTGGAGGCATTGTCATGTTGCTCTCTTCAACCCATCTTCTTGTTTTGACAGGATCGTGTTCTTTTTGTGCTTATCCATTTAACCGGAGTGTTGTGTCCTCTGCTCAAGTTCTTTTCATCTTGTCAATTCTTTCATCTCTTGTCAATCGGAGTGCTGCCCGAAGTTGTTCTTCCTTGTTCCTCTTTTCTAACGGAGTGTTTTCAACTTCGTTCATCTCCGTTGCATTCTTTCCTTAAATTTGTTCAACCTCTCAACATTCTTTGGTTTCACTCATTTGTCAAAGAAGCAACTTAGTTTTACCTCTTCTCTTTCTCTTCCGTTGTCCCTCCGGTGCCATTCTAGATCTCGGGACGAGATCCTCTCGTAGTGGTGGAGTGTTGTGACGCCCCGAGACCGTTGTGCCAGGTGTCCTCCAGTTATTCGCTGTTGTTGCCTTGTCATTTGCTTGCGTGTCATGCATCTCATATCATGTCATCATGTGCATTGCATTTGCATACGTGTTTGTCTCATGCATCCAAGCATTTTCCCCGTTGTCCGTTTTGCATTCCGGCGCTCCTATGTCCTTCGGTGTCCCTTTCTACCTCTTTTCGTGTGCGGGTGTTAAACGTTTTCGGATTGGACCGAGACTTGCCAAGCAGCCTTGGTTTACTACCGGTAGACCGCCTGTCAAGTTTCATGCCATTTGGACTTCATTTGATACTCCAACGGTTAACCGAGGGACCGAAAAGGCCTCGTGTGTGTTGCAGCCCAACACCCCTCCAAAGTGGCCCAAAACCCACCTAATCCCCTTCCATCATCTAGGTCGTTTGATCACGATCGCATGGCCGAAAACCGCACCTCATTTGGACTCTCCTAGCTCCCTCTACCTATAAATATGTGTGCCTCCCCGCATTTTTCGCGGTTGAAACCCTAGCCATCTTCTCCTCCGCGCCACCGGACATGTCTGTCTTGCCGGCGGACGCGTCCACCCCGCCGCCACGTCGCTCCGGCCAATCCAGAGGCGACACGTCATCTCCGCCGCCGCTCTAGGCCAACCGCCGCGCGCCACCTGTTCCTCCCGCGCCTCCCAGCCGCGTGGCCCGCCCAGGCCCGGGGCGAGCCCGCAAAGCCCATCTCCGCCGCCGCCAGATCACACGCGTGCACCGCCACCTCGCGCCTTGGATCGCCCTGCGCCGCCGCATCGCGACGCCGCCGTTGAACGCCGTCGCGGCTCCAGGTCCTCACTGGCGCCGCGCCTCCCTTTCCCTTTGTCCTTCCTCACTTCTCTCTCCCTCGCCCTGCAGGATCTGCCATGGCCGCCCGACCCCGAAGCCCATCTCGTCATCGCCGGTCACCTCTTGGGCGGCGCCTCCACCGGATCTGGACCCCCCTCGCCGGATCTGTCCATTTCCGTCGTCCCCGCCTCCTTCCGGCGACCGGCGCCGCCACCGTCCACTCCCGGAGCGCCGACGATGCCTCTCTGCAGGAGGAGAACGACGACCCGCGCGTGGGCCGCCTTCCCCTCCGCTCATCGGCCCATCCGCGCCGGCCTCCATCCGGCCCAACTGGCCTGCCTCGCAAGTCGGCCCAACAACCTCCTCCACAGATGGGCTCGGCCCAGTGGTGAGCGCCCGCTATATCCCGCATGTGCGTCGTTTTACTATTTGATGCTCGCTGAAATTCGGCTAAGTCCTGAGATTCCAGTAATTTTATGCATATTTCATCGCATCATAACTTCATCACCGTTGCTCCGATTCGTGCGTGTAGCATATCGAAATGTTCGTCTCGACGAGTAATTCATTTCATCTCATTGCATCATCTTCATTTGAGCTCATCTTGATGCCTGAAATGCTGTTGGAAGAGGGGTATGTGATGTTAGTTTCAGATCTGTTTCCAGCAAATGCACTTTTGTCATTTTTGCCATGATTCATGTGTGCATGATATGATCCTGAGCTCTACATGTGTTTTGAAGTATGCCATGCCATCTTTACAGGGGTGTATGCCATGTATTTTTGTGATCTTTGTGGTGACTAGCACAAGCATGCAAAGTAGCTTACTCAATGTTGCTGTTTCCAGGGACTTAGAAATATTCTAAGTCCTTGTCCTATTATTATTTTTATGCCATGTGTTCATGTTGCTACCGAGAGATCTATGCCTCTTTTGAGCATGATCAGTAAGGATGTTTTGTAGATAATGTTGTGCTCTATCCATCCATGTCTTTGTTTGCATTTATGGAGCACCCTAGCTTGACTCAATCGAGGTCTACTTTTGCTATAAAATGTTCCTGGCAGATTGTTAACATGTTTAGTAATTTTGCCAAGCTTGTTGTTGTTGATCCGTGCATGCTATGTTGTTGTTCTTGCCATGTCTAGATTCCATGCCATGTCTACTTGATGGGTGTATGCTTAGTTTTTCATGCAATGCCTCGTAGTGAGTGCATCGAGCTCGTAAACATGCCTACTTAATATCTGTTTTGCCATGCTCCAGTTTTTCACAAAGTCTGAATTTGTTTTCATTAATTGCTATGTTCGCATGCTTGCCATTGTATTTTCTGATCTCTTTTGGCTTATGGTCAGTAAGAGACTTTTGTTGTATGCTTTGAGTAGCTTCATTCCATGCATTGCTTTGCCATGATATGTTCCGGTAACATGTAGTTATCGTGCTCTAAACATTGCTTCCTGATATTAAATTCCTGACATGTTGATAATTTCACTAAGTCTGTAACCTGTTATCTTTTGCACTTTTGCCATGCTTGTTTGAACCTGCTATTGATTAAATTAGCCGTAGCTCAGTGTTCATCTTTTGTGAAGCATCATGAGTGGATCCCTGCCATGTATTTTGTTGCTATGTTTGAGTGCAGTAACTTATTTATCTTAATGCATTTAGAGGGCCTCGTGCTGTTAATCGCAGACCAGTGCCATATTTGTTTTGCTTGCCATGTCCAAACCGTGCATCCGATTCGGTGATCTTTATATCGATTCCAACCGAAATCAACTCCTCTTTCCAGTGGCACTCTTGGATTTCCAAGTTGAGGCCAGGTTCATTCATTCCTTTCCAAATAATGCATATACATCACATATCGCATCTCGCATATCATGCCATGTTTTGCATCATGTTGCTTGTGCATTGCACGTGGTTGATTGTGTCTCCCTTTTGCTTGTTGTTCTTGCTGGGGTAGAGCCAGGAGACGAGTTCGTGTTCGAGGAACCCATTGAGTACGTTCACGAGCATCAAGCTTTCGTCTTCTCGGAGAACTTTGCAGGCAAGATGACCATACCCTCGAAATCACTTCTATCTTTGCTTGCTAGTTGCTCGCTCTTTTGCTATGCCTATGCCGCGATACCCACCACTTGCTTATCATGCCTCCCATATTGTTAAGCCAAGCCTCTAACCCACCTTGTCCTAGCAAACCGTTGTTTGGCTATGTTACCGCTTTGCTCAGCCCCTCTTATAGCGTTGCTAGTTGCAGGTGAAGATTGGAGATCGCTCCTTGTTGGAACATGTTTTATTGTTGGGATATCACAATATTATCTTGTCTACCTTAATGCACCTATATACTTGGTAAAGGGTGGAAGGCTCGGGCTTATGCTTGGTGTTTTGTTCCACTCTTGCCGCCCTAGTTTCCGTCATATAGGTGTTATGTTCCCGGTTTTTGCGTTCCTTACATGGTTGGGTTATAATGGGAACCCCTTGATAGTTCGCTTTGAATAAAACTCCTCCAGCAAGGCCCAACCTTGGTTTTACCATTTGCCACCTAGCCTTTTTCCCTTGGGAGTCGCGCATCCCGAGGGTCATCTTTATTTTAACCCACCGGGCCAATGCTTGTCTAAGTATTGGTCCAAACTAGAGTCCCTTGCAGCGCCACCTCGGGGAAACTCAAGGGCTGGTTTTAGTTGTACGGATTGCTTATCCGGTGTGCCTTGAGAACGAGATATGTGCAGCTCCTATTGGGATGTCGGCGCATCGGGCGGTCTTGCTGGACTTGTTTTACCATTGTCGAGGATGTCTTGTAACCGGGATTCCGAGTCTGATTGGATTGTCTTGGGAGAAGGAATATCCTTCGTTGACCGTGAGAGCTTGTGATGGGCTAAGTTGGGACACCCCTGCAGGGATTTGAACTTCCAAAAGCCGTGCCCACGGTTATGGGCAGATGGGAATTTGTTAATGTACGGTTGTAGAAAACTTGATACTTAACTTAATTAAAATGCATCAACCGCGTGTGTAACCGTGATGGTCTCTTCTCGGCGGGGTCCGGGAAGTGAACACGGTGTTGGAGTTATGTTTAACGTAGGTTGTTCTAGGATCACTTCTTGATCATAGTTTCTCGAACATGCTTTGCCTTCTCTTCTCGCTCTCTTTTGCGTATGTTAGCCACCAAATATGCTAGTCGCTTGCTGCAGCTCCACCTCATACCTTTTACCCTACCTATAAGCTTAAATAGTCTTGATCGCGAGGGTGTGAGATTGCTGACTCCCCGTGACTCACAGATTACTTCCAAAACCAGTTTGCAGGTGCCGATGATACCGTGCAGGTGACGCAACCGAGCTCAAGGAGGAGCTAGTTGAAGATCGTGTTCATTATGTTGTTCCGTTTCCAGTTGATCAGTAGTGGAGACCAGTCGGGACGATCGGGGATCTGTGTAGCATTTGGGGTAGTCTTCTTTTATTTTGGTTCCTTAGTCGTACCTTGAGTGTATTTGGATGAATGCAATGCTTTATTCATGTATTGTATGAACTGGCGATTGTAAGCCAACTATTTATCTCTTCCCCTTATGTATTACATGGGTTGTGTGAAGATTACCTCACTTGCGACAATGCTTTCAATGCGGTTATGCCTCTAAGTCATGCTTCGGCACATGGGAGATATAGCCGCATCGAGGGCGTTACAACCGCTGCAGCAAAGGACTAGATTTGGTGGCTTGCCGTGGTTGGGGGTCGGGGAGGGGAAGGGGAGGGGCTCTCGGGAAGAATGTTGGGGGCAAAGAGGGGAAAACGATGGAGTTACCAAAGCAGCCCTTTTCCGTTCATGTGGCAGGGGTAAAACAGGAATATCGCATTGCTAAACTTTCGGGCGCGAGATATTTCAATGTGAGCGGGAAGTTTCAAAGCTTTTGGCGCCTGAAATTATAAGTGTTCTTCTCTTGTACGGCCGACTATGATATCATGGCCAAGAATTTATTTGTTTTGCATGCAAAAAAGTGCAAGTTTTGAAAATCAATGTCTCCAACTCAAAACTTAGACTGTCCATTCATTACAAATATGGATCATTGAGCTAGTACAAGCAAATACCATCATATAGTCCAATTCAAATGAAATTCCAAATGTGTTTATCCTAAATATGATGATAAAAGCAAAAATGTGTATTGAGGGAGTCCTGGATTAGGGGGTGTTCGGGTAGCCGGACTATACCTTCGGCCGGACTCCTGGTCTATGAAGATACAAGATTGAAGACTTCGTCCCGTGTCCAGATGGGACTTTCCTTGGCGTGGAAGGCAAGCTTGGCGATGCGGATATTCAAGATCTCCTACCATTGTAACCGACTCTGTGTAACCCTAACCCTATCCGGTGTCTATATAAACTGGAGGGTTGTAGTCCGTAGGCAATCAACTCCATACACAACAATCATACCATAGGCTAGCTTCTAGGGTTTAGTCTCCTTGATCTCGTGGTAGATCTACTCTTGTACTACCCATATCATAAATATTAATCAAGCAGGAGTAGGGTATTACCTCCATCGAGAGGGCCCGAACCTGGGTAAAACAAAGTGTTCCCTGCCTCCTGTTACCATCCGGCCTAGACGCACAGTTTGGGACCCCCTACCCGAGATCCGCCGGTTTTGACACCGACATTGGTGCTTTCATTGAGATTTCCTCTGTGCCGTCACAATCAGGAAGGATGCCTCTTCCCGTCTTTAAAGACGGTGCCGCTGCTAAGGGAGCCTTGGTTGTTGGCCAGACCCTCCGCCTAGGTGGTTTCCTCATGACCACCTGTTCGGCTGTTGCACCGACGGTGACCTCTCGGGTCATCAAAAGCAACCTACACGTCAGCTCGGAGCTCGTCGAGCAGCTAGATCCAATGGAGCTATCTTGCATAAATGAGCTCTTGGATCGCATCACCGCCCTGGGGGTCGCTACGGATTACGACCAGGTTGGGCTTAAACCCGATCTAAGAGAAATTAACTCTCCCCAAGTCACCCACCACGTTGCCGTGGTAGAGGCGCAGTGCGGCGACCCTTCATCTATTTTAAGGACTAGCTACGTCCGAATTCCCGACTCCTCCAAGCCGGATACCCACGGAGGGGAGGATGTAACTCAAGACCTGAGCTTAGGATCAGGCAACAGGCTAGATTCGTTGGACAACATCCAAGAATCCGAACTTCAGAGTTCGGAAACTCTTCGGCCTCCGGATCTTGGATTGGGTGAGGTTTCAGATTCAACGACACCCGCCCACTCGAACATAAGCGATCTCTCCCAAATCAAGCAGAGGCCCGAGGAAACAGTACATCATTACTGGGCCAGATTCCTCCTGGTTATGAACAGGATAAAGGATTGCCGCGAGGAAGACGCAATCTCAATTTTCTGCAGTAATTGCACGGATGAGGGAATCCTTAACGCCGTAAGTCGTCGTGATATTACACGCTTCGCTGACTTGGCGTCCATAGTACAAAAATATTGTGCGATGGAAAGCGCCTAGAAAACCGAAATAAAATTTTGGGATAATCTGGCCTTGAATAGTAATCCCGTCCGAACTAAGAGGGTGCATCATCATAGGACACCCGGGATAAACACCAAAAAGCCAAAACCCTCTACAGGGCATGGAACCGTACTGGAAAGGTGGCTTGATGGACCCTGTAGAATTCACAGTATAGAGGACGCCACACCAACTCATAGCCTCAGAGCATGTTGGATACTCCGGAGGTGGCCAAAATCGGCGAGGACCTCTTAATCTTGGAGGCCGTAGAAAGCCAGCCCGAGGACACCAGTACCGTTCTCACAGTCTTCGAGACTTTCGCATCAAACAAGGTGCGAAAAAGAACACTCCGCAGCCCCGCCGAAGTCTATCAAGTTGCAACAATAAATCCATGGAGCGACACTGCTATTACCTTCAACGCAAGTGATGAACCCAAATTCCGAACAGCCCGAGCACCAGCCGCATTGGTCCTCAGTCCCATAGTGGACGGCTTTCGCCTCACCAAGGTGCTCATGGATGGAGGTAGCGGACTGAACCTCATTTATGAGGAAACCCTTCAAAAATGGAAATAGACTGGAGCCGCGTCAAGCGAAGAAGCACAACCTTTAGAGGAATAATCCCCAGTCGGGAAGCGCGCTGCACAGGAAAAATCACACTAGATGTGGTGTTCGGCACGCCGAATAATTACAGGTCCGAAGAAGTCACATTTCGAGTGGCCTCGTTTAAGAGCGGACATCATGCTTTACTGGGACAGGAAGCATTCACAATCTTCCAAGCAATACCCCATTACGGGTACATGAAGCTTAAGATGCCCGGGCCGAATGGAATTATCACTCTAGCTAGTGATCCGGACGTTGCACTCCGCGCCGAAAACAAGATGGCCGCATTAGCCCTTGAGGCACTATCCGAAGCCCTAGCGGCCGAGGAACTGACTGCGCTGCGCTCCACGGTTAACAGGGATGATGTGATCCTCGATAAGAGATCCAAATCCACATCCTTCAAGCCAGCTGACGAAATAGTCAAATTCAAGGTCCATCCAACGGACCCCAATAAAACAGCTTCCATCGGGGCACGACTGAGCCCTGATGTAGACGCCGCACTGCGAGAGTTCCTACGAGAGAACTGGGACATTTTCGCCTGGCACCCTTCAGACATGCCAGGGATCCCATGCAAGCTGGCCGAACACAGCTTAAATATCCTAAAAGGATTCAAAACTGTCAAACAAGCCCTTCGGTGTTTTTCCGAACCCAAGAGACAGGCTATGGGAGAGGAGCTAGCCAAGCTATTGGAGGCCGGATTCATTAGAGACATAAAACATCCGGACTGGCTAGCAAACTTGGTGATGGTACCAAAGAAGGACAAATCCTGGCGCGTGTGTGTCGATTTTAAAGACCTTAACAAGGCTTGCCCAAAGGATCCCTTCCCCCTCCCCCATATCGATCAAATTATCGATGCCACCGCAGGACATGACTCGTTGTGTTTCCTCGATGCATACTCTGGTTACCATCAAATCAAGATGGCAGAATCAGACCAAGCTGCAACAGCATTCATCACACCATACGGCCCATTCTGCTTCAACACAATGCCCTTCGGGCTGAAAAACGCCGGCGCAACATATCAGCGCATGATCCAGACATGTCTGGAAAATCAGATCGGCAAAATAGTGGAGGCATATGTAGATTATGTGGTCGTCAAATCAAGACATGTCGAATCTCTAATAGACGACTTGAGGCTTACTTTCGATAACCTCCGAAAATACGATATCAAGCTCAACCCGGAAAAATGCGTCTTCGACGTTCCAGCCGGAAAGCTCTTGGGCTTCATTGTATCCGGTAGAGGAATTGAAGCTAATCCAGCCAAGATCTGAGTTTTGTCACAATTGGATATCCCAAAGGACCTCAAATAAATACAAAAATTAACTGGATGCGTGGCGGCTTTAAGCCGCTTCATCTCCCGCTTGGGAGAAAAGGCACTACCCCTCTATCGCCTCCTCCGGCGCACCGAACACTTCGAGTGGACGGAGGCCGCCACGGCCGGACTTGATGAAATAAAAGCCATATTGGCAACAAACCCAACCCTAGCCGCGCCGAACACCAGCGAACCAATGTTATTGTACATTGCAGCAACACATCAAGTTGTCAGCGCAGTGCTCGTTGTCGAGCGGGAAACGGACGGACACAAATTCCCCCTTCAAAGGCCGGTCTACTACGTATCCACTGTCCTCACTCCATGCAAATCACGGTACCCGCATTATCAAAAGATTGCATACGCGGTATTCATGGCATCCCGGAAGCTATGACACTACTTTCAAGTGTGCTCCATAATAGTAGCCTCAGAAGTACCACTCAACGATATTATCAACAACCGCGACGCAACAGGCCGGATTGCAAAATGGGCCATCGAGCTTCTCCCGTTCGATATAACCTATAAGCCACGGCGAGCTATTAAATCGCAAGTTTTGGTCGACATCATCGCAGAATGGACGGAGGCCGATCTCCCTAAAGAGTACGGCACATATTCAAACTGGATTATGCATTTCGACGGCTCCAAAATGTTGGCCGGACTGGGGGTTGGCGTCGTCCTGACGTCCCCCACAGGAGACACAGTCCAATATGTGCTCCAGATCATGTACATGGATTCCAACAATGCAGCCAAATATGAGGCCCTCCTACATGGTCTCCGGATAGCAGTATCCATGGGTATCCAGCGCCTAGAGGTACGCGGGGATTCAAACCTCGCGATATCCCAAATAAATGGAGACTTCGACGCCAAGAACCCAAAAATGGCAGCTTACCGCAACACTGTCCTAAAAATGTCAGCTCGGTTCGAAGGGCTGGAGTTTCACCATATAGCCCGAGAAAACAATCAAGCAGCGGACGTCCTGGCACGCATCGGAGCAAAACGCGATGCAGTCCCCCCCAACATCTTTTTGGAAAGATTGTTCAAGCCATCCATAACATGGGAGGGGGAACCCGTAAATAACAGCCCGGACCCAGCCGCACCACTCGACGCCGAACAATCTGACACAGTTGGAGGCTCTACCAATGAAATTAGACCTTCAGCCCACGTAATAATGGCGGTCATCGCCCCGTGGACAGAACAATTCCTAGCCTACCTTACTAGGCAGGAACTCCCGGAGGACCAAAACGAGGCCCGCTGCATAGTGCGGCGATCTAAAGCCTATAGAGTCCATGAGGGAGAGCTTTACAAGAAAAGCACTACCGGAGTCCTTCAAAGGTGTATCTCCGAAGAGGAAGTGAGGAACCTTCTGGCTGAAATTCATGCCAGACTCGGTGGTCACCACGCCGCTGCTCAGTACCTTGTTAGCAAGGCTTTCCGTACAGGCTTTTATTGGCCGACGGCCCGGGCAGACGCTCAGGACTTAGTCCAACGATGCGCTGGTTGCCAACTTTTTGCCAACCAAAGCCATATGCCACCCACCGCACTCCAAACTATACCCATCACCTAGCCTTTTGCGGTCTGGGGGCTTGACATGGTCGGACCCCTTAAAGGTGGGACCGATAGGAAAAAATACTTACTCGTCATGGTGGACAAATTCACCAAATGGATAGAAGCCAAGCCTGTTAAAACGGCCGAATCCGGACCTGTGATAGACTTCATATCCGGGGTGGTACACCGCTATGGCGTCCCCCACAGCATCATAACCGATAATGGTACAAACTTTACCGCCGGCGAGGTAAAACTCTGGTGCAAAAACATGGGCATCAAGCTCGATTATGCTTCCGTCTATCACCCACAAACCAACGGCCAGGTCGAACATGCAAATGGTCTTATAATGAGCGGCATTAAACCCAGACTGGTGCGGTCCCTCAAGGAATCTAACACGCACTGGGTAGAGGAGCTCGACTCCGTGCTATGGGGGCTGCGGACCACGCCAAATCGCACCACCGGATACACACCATTTTTTATGGTGTACGGCGCAGAGGCAGTTTTGCGCTGCGACATAATTCATGACTCACCTAGAATGCGCATGTACGAAGAAAGAGAAGCCGAGCTCGATCGGTAGGACAACTTGGATGCCCTGGAGGAAGAGCGCGACGTGGCAAAAGCCCGTTCTGCATTTTATCAACAGCAGACCCGAAGATATCAAAGCAGAGAAGTACGGGCCAAAAATTACAATGTTGGCGAACTAGTTCTACGCCTGCCGGATAATAAAAAGGACAAACTCAAGCCCAAGTGGGAAGGTCCATTCATAATCGACCAAGTCCTGACTAGCGGGGCATATCGCCTGCGAGATGCGTCGGATAACCGACTCGAGCCGAACCCGTGGAACGCCACCCGTCTCCGAAGATTCTATGCCTAGCGCCAGACTCTGTGTTCATCTCCTTCCTCTGTCCATTTTTTGCATTTTTCTGTCTTACATTTCTCTCCTTCCCCTCTTTTCTTTTATATCCCTTAGAGAATTATCTAGTGACGCGCCACTCGCGCTCATTAAACCTGGGGGATTCTTTAACAGAAGCTTATTTATACCGGCTTCACGCCCAACACATGCGTCAAACTTCCACATGTACTTTTTTCTTCACCATTATATGCATCGATATGACTTAAGTTTTGGCCAAGCTGGGTTGCCTGGCTCCTGTGCTTACCCCTACATTCCCGATTGTTCGGCTAGGTGGTAAAGGGAGCACCTCTGCGATTGTTACTGCCGGGTCAGCCGGATGTGTACCTCAGACTGGGTGAAGCCGAAAGCTAGCGTTCTTAAGGGAATATTCGGTCGGTGAGACAAAAGATGATCTTTTTTCTTTTTTTATATATGCGCCCCCAGATGCTTTTTTATGCGTCTTTTTACGCAGTCCGGACATGCACTTTAGGGCATGCCTCCCAGCGAAAGGAACCCCTAATGGAACTATTATCTCTGGAAGATGTTTCTTACTAACCATGTAATATAACATAACTAGTCGGGCACTTGTGTGATAAAGCACTAATGACCCCTACGCCTGGTCTCCACGCATACCACGGTTCTTATATAACCGCTATGGTATTCGGACACACTCCGGACCGTCAGGTCCCGAGGTCAAAGCGAAAAGGTCGGCAATGACAAACGATCTACAATCCGGCTAGAAGGCATTACACATGTCAATTCAAAATTACATAGTCATTCTGACTGATTGTATTCCTCTTCTATACCATCTAATAGGCTGTCTAATTTACAGTCCTGCTAGGAATACTTCGCGGCCAACTCTACTTGGCCGTATACTAAGCTCACAGGGATCTCCTTCCCGTCAGACCCCACTGGTCCGACCTCGGCCATGTGGTTTGGGTCAGACTTCGTAAAACGGGTCTTCACCATGGCCCAGGCTTCCCTAGCGCCTTGTCGGCAGGCCCATATCTTCCACAACCGGAAGCGCCGCCGAGCTCCCTTCAGCTTCTCCGCAAGCTCTCCAAGGCCCTCGGGCATGGAGTGGGCAGGCCATAAGGCTTGGGCAACACCTCGCATCGCCTGCCGAATTCGCTCGTGCAGTTGCATGAGTTCGGGAAGAAGGTCACCCATAGAACCGGGCATCTCCTCTGCAGAACGACCTGTGAGCATACCTACAGACATTACTCTGTTAGTCGACTTCTTCGCCGAACTCTTTTTTCAAAGTTCGTTCAAGCACTTACTAAAAATGCCACGTCGAAGCCGCTGATTCTCCTTCGTGGAGTCCGACAGTTGGCCACGAACATCTTTAAGTTCGACGTCCAGCTTGGTGTTGGCATCCTGAAGATCATTCTTCTCTCGCCTCACCCTTGTCAACATACTCTCACCGGCCTTTAGCTGGCGTAAGAGTTGTTGTTTGTCTGGATCGAGTCCGGCGCCATCTGCAATATGATTTGTCAGATTTACACCCACACCGCACAATACTAATCTTTCGAAGTGTATCTTACCTGAGGGGGTCTCTTTGGACTCCCCTGCTGCGGCTAGTGTGGCCTCTAGTTGGGCCTTGCACTTTTCCAGCTCCTGGGATAGTACAGTATTCTTCTCTGTAAGAACCTGCATATTAAAAGATCCTTAAATCAGTTGCTCTAACTGCTTCAAGTCTCGGGGGCTACTGGTATATATATATTTGACCAAAAATTTCTTACCCGTATGTCTTTTACATACTGCTCCGTGGCTCTGGCTAAACCATTTTGAGCGGCACGGAGGTACGCATCTCCCGAATTAAAGGCATCTAAAGCCTCTTGGGAGAAACAAGCGTCACATAGAACTGTCCGGTGACGCCTGTGGTTCATGGCACTCTCCACTTCAGAATTTGTGGCAGATAGCCTGTCCTCATCCTCTGTCGGAGGAGCGTCCGGTACGCGCCTTGTGCTCGCCTCCGCTTCCTGGCCAGCCATTGGAGCCTGGCTGGTCGAGGCGCGATTGGCAACCTCTCCGGATGTAGTCCGGCGAGGTCTCTTCGTTCTGAAGATAGCACGAACGTTAAGTATGCCCTGACAGAATAACACCAGGGAAACAGAGGGTGCGCTATACCTTTGCGTCGGCATCTCAGTCCGGACTTCATTCCTTTTTGCCCCATAGGGCCCTGCGGCCCCTCGTTGGCTAGCCGTCGCAGGATCGGCCTCCTGCCTCGGAAAACTCCCCTGCAAAACACGGTTGTTGTCAGAAACACCGGAATACGCGAGAGTGCAATCTCTCTCAAGGGAATGAGACTCCGGTTTCTGTCACCTGGGAGGCCGGAATTAACCCTGGGTAATCAGCCATGATGGCTACCAAGGTATTGTCCTTGCTTAGCTGATGGAACACCCCGTCGATAAGATCCACCGATATGTCCGGATCCTCTTCGGAGTCCGGATTGAGGGACCGTTCTGGGTCCTCGGGCTGTGGAGGGCGGCTGCTTATGTCCTTTACCTCCTGTCGCAGTTCCTGCATTGAAGTCGTTAGACTACCTATCTAACCATGGGAGTATAAAACAAACGGGCAAGTGCAATTGTTCACTTACCCAACTTGGAGGATCGTACATACTGAATCCGTCCTGCAGATTGACGCGTAGGAATTCCTCCTTTTCTCCCTTATACAAAGAGGATAAGATCTTTACTAAGGCGGCGGCTGAGTCCGGGCCCTTACGACTGTAACATGTGGCGTCATCCTCCCCGTTGAAATCCCACATGGGGTGGCCTCTATATTGAAGCGGATGCACCCCCCGCATAATGCATGCGGCCATGACTCCAATCATGGTTAGTCCGGAATGAGCCAACAGTCTTATCCGGCCCATCAGGTAAAGGACGTCTCTGTCACTTTCTCTCTGAGAGCTCCGCGGGCGCCAGCTCAAGTGTTTCTTCAATGGAGCACTGTCAAACTCAGGGAGACCGACCCGGATAGGGTCCGGTAGCGGGACATCATCTATGTAAAACCATTCCGAAGGCCAATCCTCGGACGCCTTCTTTGGGGTTCTGGATAGGTATCCGGTCCCGGCGATGCGCCATACTTCGGCTCTGCCCACTTGATATATAGACCCCTTTTCAGAACGGGGCATCAGGCAAAATAACCTCTTCCACAACGCGAAATGAGCCTCAACGCCTAAAAATAGCTCGCAGAGGGCGACGAAACCCGCAATGTGCAATACGGAGGCGGGCGTGAGATTGTGCAGCTGGAGGCCGTAGAACTCCAGAAGCCCGTGGAGAAATGGGTGAATTGGAAATACCAGTCCCCTTATTAGATAGGGGACGAGGCACACCCGCTCCCCTTTAGAAGGATTGGGGGTGTTCTCCACTTGTTTTCCACCATTATAGGTGGCAAGACCGGCTCGGACCGGGACCATGCATGCCTGAGGGAGGAATCCCTGGGCCTGAAGTGACGCTAACTTGCTATGCGGGATGGTGCAACTCTCCCAGTCCCCGGGTTTGGGACCGGAGGGGCGAGGGGAGGAGCTGCGACGGCTGGTCATGTTGGAATGGACCTTTGCTAGAAGCGCTTTGATGATAACCCACGGAAAGGAGAAGATGTGGTTTGGACCTAAATCCCCATCCCGTTAAATAGGCGGCTCGTTTATACGGCTAGGGGTGTGGATGTAAAAACGCCCCAGCTTTTCGCATTTGTTTAAACACGTGGAAGACGGCCATTATTGGGCATGGACGCCGAGGAGGACTGCATTACAAAAATCAGACATTATTCCTACAGGTACACAAGATTTGGAGAGGAACCTGCCTTGCAATGCCAAACAATCTGCGCACCGGACTCATCGTCATTGAAGCCTGGTTCGGGGGCTACTGAGGGAGTCCTGGATTAGGGGGTGTTCGGGTAGCCGGACTATACCTTCGGCCGGACTCCTGGTCTATGAAGATACAAGATTGAAGACTTCGTCCCGTGTCCGGATGGGACTTTCCTTGGCGTGGAAGGCAAGCTTGGCGATGCGGATATTCAAGATCTCCTACCATTGTAACCGACTCTGTGTAACCCTAACCCTATCCGGTGTCTATAGAAATCGGAGGGTTGTAGTCCGTAGGCAATCAACTCCATACACAACAATCATACCATAGGCTAGCTTCTAGGGTTTAGCCTCCTTGATCTCGTGGTAGATCTACTCTTGTACTGCCCATATCATCAATATTAATCAAGCAGGAGTACGGTATTACCTCCATCGAGAGGGCCCGAACCTAGGTAAAACAAAGTGTTCCCTGCCTCCTGTTACCATCCGGCCTAGACGCACAGTTCGGGACCCCCTACCCGAGATCCGCCGGTTTTGACACCGACATGTATGTGTATGAATAAAGTGGATAATTATAAGGTTTGAACATGCCCGTATGTGTATATCTCTAGGTTTGGTATATGAATTTGAAATCACGAAATCCCGGCTTAAAAATGTACCTCCATTTAAATGAATTACAATAGCTAATGATGGAGTCGAATTCCAAAATTCCAATCTTAGGTTTGTAATTCTGGTACATCAAGGTATATCATGCATGTTCAAAAGTATCGTTATCTCATAGTCCAAACTGTGAAACAAATTGATCAACCATGAGTGCACACACTATTGACCATATATATCTCAATTATGCTAAAGTCCCTCAAATATAGATACCTCACTCTTTATCTGAAGCCAACCCCCCCCCCCCACACACACACAAGTTGTTCTCTCCCCCAGACACGAACACACGAGAACATTAACACCCCCCATCTCTTCTAAAGTTCGGACCCCAATATAGGTCTCTATCACTTTGTCTCTCGAGCATGCACACATCTCTTCCCCCACTCTCTAGGTCTCGCGGCATCTCTCTTTACCAAGCACACGCACTATGTAGAGTGTATCTTTCTCATACACACAAAACATCACCCCCAAACGTCTATCTCCCTAGTTATGTGGTTCTCGCACACTCATCTCACACACCACCCCCACTGCAAACAAGCACACTTTGTCTCCTTGTGCACCACTCTCCTCTTTCTATCTCTCCCATATGCGAACCCGCCCCAACTCCTTCCTTGTATACATATATGTCGTGACTCTTTCCATAGCTCCCTAATGTATCATCGTTCTCAATCTCGCACGGTGTTCTCTACACCGTCTATTCTAGATCTCTCATGAAGTCCCTATCACACACACGATGACTCGCTTCCCTTGCGTCTCCATAAATAGGCCAATTTCGAACAACATCAACATTATCTCCCTATCTATACGCCATTTATGGACACAAACGACCCCTCCCCCTCTCTTCCTCTCTCTCTCTCTCTCGCTCTCACACCCCTCTCCCACACACATTTGATGTATCTTCCAAATAGTCTGCTCCCCGGCCGCACCCATGCTATCCCGCTACTACCCATGCCTTTGTCTCTCTGTGACACACATGTCACACCATTTCCCCTTCCCTTATACTAGGTTTACATCATTAGTTGTTTCTCTACTCCACATACACACACTCCCTCTCACACACAAACACGCACACAAACACACACAGACACGCACAAACACCCATTTATCTGGATCATCATCTCTCCCCATGTCCGCATGTGTATCTCACACACTGACTCTCTAATTATGTCTATGTGTCTCCATGTTACACAACACAAAGCCCCATGTACATGTCTCTCTCTATTCTCCACACACATAGACACAAATAATCTCTTATCCTTGCCTCAGTCTCTAAACATATCACACACGCACTCTCTCTCTCTCTCTCTCTCTCTCTCGCAAACACGCCCAACAAGGGTTTCCCCGTGAATAACATACCGTCTATTCATCAATAGTCGTGGCAGTACGGCGAACACGAGATGTGAAAAAGAATAAATCTACACGTGCGTAGACCACCTAGTATGACTACTAGGACTAGAGCAAGCCGAAAATGCGTCGCCGTCACCCCCTCCTTATCGGCGACGGGAGAACCTTTGTTTTACACAGTCGAGAAGTCATTGTGCTAAGGCCCCACATGTTGAGGCGTTGAATAGAATGTAGATCCTAGTTTACGGAAACAAGTATCGATAATACGTTTGTATCTCCATACTTATATTTCTTATCTTATAAAAAACCGAGTTGGTGATGATGGTACGCGTGCCATCTTACAATATAGACCATCCGATCTATATTTGACGGATGGAAATTAAACTAAAAGATACATGCACCTCTATCCACACTTGCAGACAAGGCCTTCCCTCGTTCATCCTTATCTCCAACAACCTCATTGTTGAGCAATTAAAAAAGGAAGCCATTGGAACAAACTGGCCTGGTGGCCGCTACCGGCGTCATCCATCCCCATGCCTCCGCTCAGTCCGACCACCAATCACCACCACGCCCCACTCCTCTTCACCTTATCTCCTATTTCTCCAGATATCATTAGTTTTTACACATGGGATTACTCCCGCATGGGTCAATCACAACAAGTGTTTTATAAAAGAATGCATCTTGATGTTCCGTGCAATGCACGGACATCTTTCTGGTACTCCTACAGAAGACTAAGTTGGTGATGATGGTGTGTCTGCCATCCGTCATTTCTGACCATTAGATCTACATCTAACGACTGTGAGGTATGTTGTTGCCTTTTCTCACCAACATCCCACTTCTCTACCAATTTTCAGGAAAAAACCCATAATTAGTATCTTAAAACCAACCACATCCCTCCCTCACCTCACCAAAATAGCCCAAGGAATATATTCTGATTGAAACATAATATATCTCTAGTGATATATGTATATCAAAATTAGAGTGTTTTGTATCAAGTTTGTGAATAAGTATTATTCTAATTATGATCTGTTGCAACGCACGTGAACATTGCTAGTATTTCCAACCATGCAAAAATGCTAGTATTTCCATAGTTTCGAGTTTTCCATCAAGATATTAGTAATTCATGGTTGATATTTACTTTCAATCACGTACACATATGCACTATGTAACTAGCCTTGCTTATTGGCTTCCAAAGCTTAACTTTCACTCCTACTTACAATATGTAGAGTATTTAAAAAAAAACTACCACTTTCAACCAGCCCTAGGAAGAAACTATTGTACAAAAAATAGCAAAAACATACCCAAAATTTTTTAATCCGCGCCAAAAACTACTACCTAGCGCCGATTAGGCTCGTTTAAACCCGTTTATGACAGGGTTGGCCCACATGTCCATGCCGACAAAGCAGCTTAAACCAACACATTTTGTTTGACTGTTGACACGAGGGACCCACATCTGACCTTCTATCCTGTTATTCCCCCTCAAATCATTATTTTTCCTGAACATTACTTCAAACAGTACTGATGCATGTTCGTCGGTGGCGCCGATGATGAGCGAGTTGGCCGCTGCTCCGCCTGACGGGCCGGACGCCGAGCTGGCCTCCGCATGGGTTGGTAGGCTGGCCCGAGCGTGACTCACAAGCGAGCAAGCCGCTGCGCTGGCCTTCGCTCGAGCCAGATGGCTGGCCTTAGCGCGGCGCGCGCGAGCAAGCCGTCGCGCCATCGTGCCAATCTAGCTAGCAAACCTTGCAGACAAGCAGCTGGACGAAGCTATCTTGGCTAGCTAGCGGCCACGAGCATCGAACGGAGCTGGCATCCGGACTGCCGCAAGATGGGCTCCGCACCGCCGACGGTTTTGACCTCACCTTCTGCCGGCGGCGGTAGCTGCGTGCCATGGCCGAGGATGACTAGGTGGACGGGCGGGAGGTAGGAGGTCACTCTGGGATTTTTGTGCAGACTGACATGTAGGTCCCACAAGTCATAACGCCAAACTTGCCGGTCGAATAGAAGGCATTGACTTAAGGGGCGACATGGGTTGAAACATGCCTATAACGACACTTTTAGAGTAGTCGTTTCTTGGTAGGGCTGGTTGGTAAGGGCATGTACAATGGTTGATAAGGTAGTCTTATCTTAAGTCTGCCACGTAAGCAAGTGGTAGTAGTTTCTTGGCATCATTAGTGGTTTCTTGTAAGGAACAATGTGCTACTAGCAACAAAAGGCGATTCTAGGTTGCGTTGTACTCCAACGAGTACTATTAGTGGTCGCGGGAGTGTATACCTCGTTCTGTGGGTTCGATCCCGGCCGAACGCACGGCGGCCTTTTTTAAATAGTAACTTCGCTGCGAGCTAATATTGTACACGGGTAGTTTGAGTTTTGAAGTCGAAAGGATGTGTTGCACCACAATCTGGGTGCACTGGATAGCCCACCCACATGAACGGGTTTTCCTTCCCATCATCTCGTGGCTCGCGTGCTCGCCCTAGCCACACCTCGCTTGCAGCTTCCTTGTCAGCTAGTAGCATATTTAAACTAGCGCCTCCCAATTAAGCCCGAGGAGCCGGAAAAGCCTAGCGCGGCATTGGGAACTATGCAAAATGGCTTTGTACGTAAAGTGCTAGTACTCTACTAGTACTCTGTAGCTTGTGGCATTGCACGCATGGACTTCACTCCATTATCGGCTCTATAAAAGTAATTCCTCTTGACGTGATTTTTTTAAACAGAGGCAAAAGCTTTGCCTCATCTCATTCATAAAGAAGGAACTACTAACAAAGTTCAACGAGATCCATTACACCTCCAAAAATGGAAGCGAAAAGCCTAGTCTTGCTGTATCAAATCACTCAAATGTTCTGCCCCTGCAGTAACCGTCGCTGATAAATAGGTTGCTAGTGTGTGCGTGAGAGGAGCGGCTGAGTAGGCCAGCTACGCGCTAGAATAGAGCACCGAGAGTACCCACTACGCAGGTGTACTTTCCTTGCATTGATAGTAGAGCGATGGTTCTAGAGAATAGTACTACCCTCTTCTTCCAACTGTAGCTCCTTGGCCCTGAGATTAGGTGTTCAAAACTGGTGCACTATACTAGAAGCACAGTACATCGCACTACTAGTTGAGAAAGTAGTACTAGTACTGCTACAGTATGAGTACGTAGTAAATAATAGCCTCACCCCTTCGCTAAGGAATGATCGAGGAGCTACAGTTGGAAGGGATGAGGCCCTGCGGTTACTACACTCTTATCTCCTCCATGCCAGTTCGCCTCCCCCGAAGAGAAGGCAGTTCGTCGCTGCTCCCATGGATTCGCCAGGTGGTTCTCCTCCTCGTTGGGGCTAGGAGACCTTGGACGACGATCCTCCGGGAGAAATCACACGCCTCTCCGACGTCCTCACCGCCGCAAGACTCAGTGCTTCCTGCACCAACTTTTTCAAGATGATGCTTAAACAGGCTTGGGAAAAGGCCATGCTTGTTGGTCTTACATGCGTCCTCGAGGAGAAGGTTCTTCTATGGGACAATCCTTCGAACAGTCCACCTCTCCCTGGCCATGGTTGCACGTTGACTCCGCTAGAGTTGCCGACGTTGAGAGGTAGTCGAATTTTGTCCGATGAGTAGGGGTCAGTCATGGAGTTTGATCATGTAGTACTTAGTTATTCCATTTCCATCTCATAATTTCTCCGCTGCCCACCGTCTTATATATAGGTCTAGTCGGTGCCAACAAAGATTGGCTTGCATACCTCCGGCCGGATACCACCATCATTTTGCACAATATCCACAGCAGTGCAGCCGTTCCCATAGACCCCTTCTCAACCATTGGGATCGGCCTTCCGGACAGGCTGGGCTTGAATACATATGATGATGACTACATGAGATTGAAGAAGATAGAAATTGCGGACCCGTCAACAAAGTGATGTGATACGTCCATTTTGCATCATGCTTATATATCGATGTTTATTGCATTATGGGCTGTTATTACACATTATGTCACAATACTTATGCCTATTCTCTCTTATTTTACAAGGCTTACATAAAGAGGGAGAATGCCGGCAGCTGGGATTCTGGGCTGGAAAAGGAGCAAATATTAGAGACCTATTCTGCACAGCTCCAAAAGTCCTAAACTTCACGGAAGTAAATTTCAAAATATATAAAAAATACTGAGCGCAAGAAGTTCACCAGGGGGGCACACCCTGCCCACGAGGGTGGGGGCGCGCCCTACCCCCCTAGGCGCGCCCCCCTACCTCGTGGGCCCCCTGGTGGCCCTCCGATGGCCATCTTGTGCTATATGGATTCTTTCGATGAGAAAAAAATCACAAGCCATCTTTCCGGACGAGACTCCGCCGCCACGAGGCGGAACCTTGGTGGAACCAATCTAGGGCTCTGGCGGAGCTGTTCTGCCGGGGAAACTTCCCTCCGGGAGGGGGAAATCATCGCCATTGTCATCACCAACGCTCCTCTCATCGGGAGAGGGCAAACTCCATCAACATCTTCACTAGCACCATCTCCTCTCAAAACCCTAGTTCATCTCTTGTATCCAATTCTTGTCTCCAAGTCCGAGATTGGTACCTGTGGGTTGCTAGTAGTGTTAATTACTCCTTGTAGTTGATGCTAGTTGGTTTATTTGGTGGAAGATCATATGTTCAGATCCTATATGCACAATAATACCCCTCTGATTATGAACATGAATATGCTTTGTGAGTAGTTACGTTTGTTCCTGAGGACATAGGAGAAGTCTTGCTATTAGTAGTCATGTGAATTTGGTATTCGTTCGATATTTTGATGAGATGTATGTAGTCTTTCCTCTAGTGGTGTTATGTGAACGTCGACTACATAACACTTCACCATTATTTGGGCCTAGAGGAAGGCATTGGGAAGTAATAAGTAGATGATGGGTTGCTAGAGTGACAGAAGCTTAAACCCTAGTTTATGCGTTGCTTCATAAGGGGCTGATTTGGATCCATATGTTTCATGCTATGGTTAGGTTTACGTTAATACTTTTGTTGTAGTTGCGGATGCTTGCAATAGAGGTTAATCATAAGTGGAATGCTTGTCCAAATAAGGACAATACCCAAGCACCGGTCCACCCAGATACCAAATTATCAAAGTACCGAACGTGAATCATATGATCGTGATGAAACCTAGCTTGACGATATTCCCATGTGTCCTCGGGAGCGCTTTACATCATATAAGAGTTTGTCCAGGCTTGTCCTTTGCTACAAAAAGGATTGGGCCACCTTGCTGCACTTTATTTACTTTTTTTCTTGTCACTCATTACAAATTATCCTATCACAAAACTATATGTTACCTATTATTTCAGTGCTTGCAGAGAATACCTTGCTGAAAACCGCTTATCATTTCCTTCTGCTCCTCGTTGGGTTCGACACTCTTACTTATCGAAAGGACTACGATAGATCCCCTATACTTGTGGGTCATCAAGACTCTTTTCTGGCGCCATTGCCGGCGAGTGAAGCGCCTTTGGTAGGTGGAATTTGGTAAGGAAAAATTTATATAGTGTGCTGAAATTTACTGTCACTTATTACTATGGAAAGTAATCCTTTGAGGGGCTTGTTTGGGGTATCTTCACCCCGACCAGTAGAGCAAAAAGTTGCTCCTCAACCTACTGAACCTACTGAAAATGAAAATGTTTGCTTTGAAATTCGTTCGGGTATGATAGAAAAACTGCTAGCTAATCCTTTTGCAGGAGACGGAACAATTCATCCTGATGAGCACCTAATATATGTGGATGAAGTTTGTGGATTATTTAATCTTGCAGGTGTACCCGGAGATGTTATTAAAAATAAGGTCTTCCCTTTATCTTTGAAGGAAGATGCATTGACATGGTATAGGCTATGTGATGATACGGGGTCATGGAACTACAAATGATTGAAATTGGGATTTCATCAGAAGTTTTATCCTATGCATCTTGTTCATCGTGATCGCAATTATATATATAATTTTTGGCCTCGCGAAGGAGAAAGCATCGCTCAAGCTTGGGGGAGGCTTAAATCAGTGTTATATTCATGCCCCAATCATGAGCTCTCAAGAGAAATGATTATTCAAAATTTATATGCTCGGCTTTCTGATAACAATCGCACCATGCTCGATACTTCTTGTGCTGGCTCTTTTATGACGAAGACTATTGAATTCAAATGGGATTTATTGGAAAGAATTAAATGCAACTCTGAAGATTGGGACCTCGACGAAGGTAAGGAGTCAGGTATGGCACCTAAATTTGATTGTGTTAAATCTTTTATGGATACCAATGTTTTCCGTAAATTTAGCACTAAATATGGACTTGACTCTGAGATAGTAGCTTCTTTCTGTGAATCTTTTGCTACTCATGTTGATCTCCCTAGGGAGAAGTGGTTTAAATATCATCCTCCCATAGAAGTAAAAGTAGCTGCACCTATTAAAGTTGAAGAAAAGACTGTCACCTATAATGATCCTATTGTTCCTACTGCTTATGTTGAGAAACCACCTTTTCCTGTTAGGATAAAAGATCATGCTAAAGCTTCAACTGTGGTTCGTAAAAGCAATATTAGAACTTATACACCTCATGAGCAAGTTAAAGTTGAACCTAATATTGCTATTGTTAAAGATCTCTTGTCTGATAATATTGATGGGCATGTTATTTATTTCTATGATGAAACTGCTAGAATTGCTAAACCTTGTGCTAAAGATAAACCTAGACCTGTGGTAGGCATGCATGTTATTTCTGTTAAAATAGGAGATCATTGTTATTATGGCTTATGTGATATGGGTGCTAGTGCTAGTGCTATACCTCATGACTTATACAAAGAAATTATGCATGATATTGCACCCGCTGAGTTAGAAGATACTGATGTCACAATTAAACTTGCCAATAGAGATACTATTTCACCAATGGGAATTGTTAGAGATGTTGAAGTCTTATGTGGGAAAACTAAATATCCTGCTGATTTTCTTGTTCTTTGTTTCCCACAAGATAGCTTTTGTCCCATTATATTTGGTAGACCCTTCTTGAACACAGTTAATGCTAAGATAGACTGCAAAAAGGATGTTGGTACTATTGGTTTAGGTGATATGCCTCATGAATTTAATTTCTCTAAATTTCGTAGACAACACCGTGAAGAGGAATTGCCTAGTAAAGATGAAACTATTGGTCTTGCTTCTATTGCCGTGCCTCCTAGCGATCCTTTAGAACAATATTTGCTAGACCATGAAAATGATATGTTTATGAATGAAAGAAGGGAAATAGATGAAGTATTCTTTAAACAAGAACCCATCATGAAACACAATTTGCCTATTCAAATCCTAGGGGATCCTCCTCCACACAAGGGTGATCCCGTGTTTGAGCTTAAACCGTTACCTGATACTCTTAAATATGCTTATCTTGATGAGAAAAAGATATATCCTGTTATTATTAGTGCTAACCTTTCAGAGCATGAAGAAGAGAGATTATTGAAAACTCTAAAGAAGCACTGTGCTGCTATTGGATATACTATTGATGATCTTAAGGGCATTAGTCCCACTCTGTGTCAACACAAAATAAATTTGGAGGAAGATGCCAAACCAGTTCGTGATCATCAATGACGGCTAAATCCTAAGATGAAGGAAGTGGTAAGATAGGAAATACTAAAGCTTCTTGAGGTAGGTATAATTTATCCCGTTGCTGATAGTCAGTGGGTAAGTCATCTCCATTCTGTCCCTAAGAAGGGAGGTATTACTGTCATTCCTAATGATAAAGATGAGTTGATCCCGCAAAGAATTATTACAGGTTATAGGATGGTAATTGATTTCCGAAAATTAAATAAAGCTACTAAAAAAGATCATTACCATTTGCCTTTTATCGATCAAATGCTAGAAAGATTATCTAAACATACACATTTTTGCTTCCTAGATGGTTATTTTGGTTTCTCTCAAATACATGTGTCAGCCAATGATCAATCAAAGACTACTTTTACTTGCCCTTTTGGTACCTTTGCTTATAGACGTACGCCTTTTGGTTTATGTAATGCGCCTGCTACCTTTCAAAGATGCATGATGGCTATATTCTCTGACTTTTGTGAAAAGATTTGTGAGGTTTTCATGGACGATTTTTCCATCTATGGATCCTCTTTTGATGATTGCTTAAGAAACCTTGACCGAGTTTTGCAGAGATGTGAAGAAACTAATCTTGTCTTGAATTGGGAAAAGTGCCACTTTATGGTTAATGAAGGTATTGTCTTGGGGCATAAAGTTTCTGAAAGAGGTATTGAAGTTGTGTCGGAGTAAATGACCACGGGTAGCCTAGCCGGCTCCCCCTGGCCCTTCTGAAAAAATTACGAGCCGATCCGGCCCTCAAGAATCCAAGACGTGGGGCCGCCTTCCCCTTGCCGGCTGTCTCCCAGGCCGACTATCGGAAGGCGGCCCAGCTTTAGCCCTCATGAAGAAAGCCGCGGGAGGGCCGGCTCCAAGAAGTCGGCCGCAAGAAGCCGACTCCCACAAAGCGGTCAAGATCGTACCCTCGAAGTCTGCATCCACATAACGGTGATGTGACGGGGCGTGGCTACAGTAAAGCGTGCCACCCTTGAATCCCGGAGCACGCCTGGCACAGTGCGCCGTACGGGGTGGCCATGACCCGTCTGGCGCAGCACTGTTGCCATGTTGACCCTGATGCCACCCACGACGGGCTGCCAGCGCGGCCCACGGGCGGTGGGCCCCTTCAGGCAGAGAGACACCCGAAGGCAGCCAGGCCTCCCCCAGTCGGCCCAAGACGGGGCCGGCTCCCCACAGCCGGCTTGCATCCTCCCTCGGAGGAGACGCCCCATTAAGGGGACAAGACGAGGCGTGGCTACAGCGATCGCTCGCCGGGCGGCGGCACTGTAGCCACGCTTACCTCGGCGAAGCCCTCGTCACCATGTTTGAGGCAACAGTGACCAGCCACTGACAAGGCCCTTGACAGTGGGGCCTGCCTGTCGACCAAGGAGCCGGGAGCTAGCGGGACCCACTAGCCGGCGGGCCCCAGCAGCCGGCGCAGAAGCCGGCAAGCGTAGACACAGACGGCTAGGGCCCACGCCCAGCCGGATTACCATTGTACCCCCGGGGGGTGGGCCTATATAAACCCCCCGGGGCACCCATGCAAAGGGTTGATCTGAGCTAGTTTTAGACACCACATAGAGAGGAGAGGAGAGCTAGCCGTGCCCTTCTTCTTCTTCTCGCCAAACAGCTCAAGGAGCATCTTGTAGCCATTCGTTCATCTAGTGATCATGCGGAGACCCCGCAGAGCAGCAGTAGGGGTGTTATCTCCTCGAAGAGCCCCGAAGCTGGGTAAGATTCGCCGGCGTGCATGTCTTTGCCTCATCCCGCTTCCAGGCACCGGCGACGTCTTACTGGCTCCCACAATGATAAGCCACACATTGGCATATGTCGCACCTACCACCCGACATTTGGCGCCCACTATGGGGCCAGGTGCACCGTCATCCGAAGACCTGTTCTGGACGGGAACCCTCTTCCTCCCCAGCGAGCGTAGCTAGCCCGGCACGCCCGATGGCGATTGCCACGACGCGCTGCAAGGCGTCGCCAACGTCTGCGCAGCGAGCGGCCTCACCGATCTCCTTGACGAGACCCTCATCTCCGATGAGCTCGCCTCTGACGCGGGCACCGACCACCTCGTCAACCTCCTCGGCCAGCTCCACGTCTCCGGCGAGCCTGTTGTGGACTTGGATTCTATTGGCTCCACCGATCCGATGCCTGTCGACTCCGACACGGCCTCGCTCGACGCTTTCCCCACCGACGTCGCGATCTACAACGACCCGCTTCCCTGGGCCGATGGCTGCGACGGTGCCACCACCGAGGTGATGGTCATCGGCCACGGCGGCGCTTCTGGCGAGAACGCCCACGACGCCCCGCATGCAGCGGTCCACGACTTGTCCATCCCCCTCCCGGCCGATGCCGACGCCGAAGCACTGGAGGCTCGCCGCCTCGCCCTCCTCGCGGAGGGCCGGAAGTTGGCTTCCATGAGACGCCTCACCGAGGCCCACCAGCGCGATGCCGACCGCGCCGCCTTTGGCACGCCGCCCCCAGGTGGACCAAGCCGAGCCGGTGTTGTCAGACAGCGCGGCGCTGCCCTCGCCGACACACTAGGAGTCGACCGCCCAGTCTACGCCACTCCACTCGAGAACCTAAGAACTCCCCCACATGACTAGACGCATCTAGCAACTAATCGATGCAGCCGCGCAGCGGCACGAAGCTGACGCCCGTGCGGAAAGCCCTCCCCCGCGCCGAGAGCACGGCGCGACGTCCCGGACGCCGACTGTGGGTAAAACCCGCGCGCGACACGAGAAGGAGCCGGCTGCCAGCCGAAGCCGAACCCGGACCTCCATCGAGGGAGACGCAGAAGGCCGTCCCCGGGCCATGGAGTGGCGGGGCGACCCGCCTCCGCCTCCGCCTCGAGGGGAGAGATATCCCACCCCACCGCCTGTCGCGCATCCGACTCTCAGCGGCCAACTAGGTCGCCGCGAAGGAGTCGGCAAGAACGACGCCTGCCATCGGATCGACCGCCTAGCGTGATCCCTGGAGCTAGAAGAAGAAGATGATGTCGGCCCGCCTTGCTTCGGCCCCCGCATCCGCGACGAGCCTTTCCCCAAAGGGTTCTCGCTCCCAAGAGACACGCCCAAGTACAACGGCTCCATGAAGCCGGAAGATTGGTTGATCGACTACTCCACAGCGGTTCGCATAGCAAACGGCAACAGGCGCGTTGCTGTGAAGTACGTGCCCCTCATGCTGCAAGGCACGGCGCAGACCTGGCTCAATAGCCTCAGGCCCTACAGCATCAATAGCTGGCTAGACTTCACGGAAGCCTTCGTCCGCAACTTCACCAGCACCTACAAGCGGGCCCCCAAGCCCAGACAGCTCTCCTTGTGCGTACAAGGCCCCGCCGAATCCACTCGCGACTACCTCACACATTGGGCCAAGCTCCGCAACTCTTGCGAAGGGGTGCACGAGGTGCAAGCCATAGAATACTTCACCGCCGGATGCCGAGAAGGCACCCTCCTTAAGCACAAGCTCCTCTGCGACGAGCCGACTACCCTCGATGAGCTTCTAGTCATAGCGGACAAGTACGCCACCGCCGACTCCTCAATGAAGACTGAACTCCGGGTAGACGCGTCCGGGAAGGTAATCAACCCGGCGCCCAAGACGCCGGCTGGGGACTCCGGCCGACGCCCGTACCAGAACGACCACAAGCGCAAGGGCCCCGTGCCGCTCTCCACCAGTCGGCAGGTGGCCACAGTCGAGGACAAGCAGCCCGAAGGGCGGCCCGCACCCAAGAAGCAGAAGGGCGGCAGGCCGGCTTGGCAGCTGGCCTTCTCCTACGAGCAAACTCTCGACGCCCCGTGCAAGTTCCACAGCAGCGCGAAGCCGTCCAACCACACAACCCGGAAGTGCCACTGGCTCACCCGAATCTCCAAAGGCGAAGGGCTCGCGCCGCCTCCGCCTGCTAGTCCGCCGCCTCCGGCTCCGCAGCTGTCGACCGCTCGGCCAGCAGTCGGAGCTGTGCACGATGAGTTCCCCGACGAGCATGCCGCCTATGTCGTCTTTACAAGCCAGCCCGAAGGCCGGCGTAGCAGACGCCGAGAGCACCAGGAAGTCAACGTGGTCGCTACCAACCCCGCCCAGCACATGCACTGGTCAGAAAAGCCTATTGGCTGGAGTCGGGCCGACCACCCAGAGGTGATGCCATCTCCCGGCTCTTATGCGTTGGTTTTGGACGCCACCCTTGCAACGGACAGACGCGCCGCCCGTTTCTCCCGCGTGCTGATAGATGGCGGGAGCAGCATCAACATCCTGTACCGTGACACCCTGGAGAAGCTGAACGTTAAGACGAAGCAACTCATGCCTACTCGGACTGTGTTCCATGGCATTGTACCTGGCCTGTCCTGCGCCCCCATTGGCAAGATAAAGATTGATGTTCTCTTTGGGGACAAGGATCATTTCCGCCGAGAAGCGATCTGGTTTGAAGTGGTAGACCTGGAGAGCCCCTACCATGCATTGCTTGGCCGTCCCGCCTTGGCCAGGTTCATGGCTGTTCCCCATTATGCTTACCTCAAGATGAAGATGCCGAGCGCCAAGGGCATCATCACCATAGCCAGCGATTATAAGAAATCTTCCGAGTGTGCTGTAGCCAGCAGCCGTCTGGCCGAGTCCCTTGTGAGTGCCGAAGAAAATAAGATGTTGGACCGAGTCGTGGCCATGGCCGGCAAACACCCGGCCCTGCCCCCCGATCCCAAGGAGTGTGATGCCCAAGGATCTTTCCAGCTGGCCAAGGAGACGAAGAAGATACCTCTTGACCCCGAGCACCCAGAAAGGTTTGCCGTCATTGGGGCAAACCTAAACAGCAAATAGGAAGGCGAGCTCGCCGACTTCCTCCGTGAGAATCGAGATATCTTTGCATGGTCCCCTAAGGACATGACGGGTGTTCCGAAGGAATTCGCCGAGCACAAGCTACACGTCCGAGAAGGCGCAAAACCAGTCAAAGAACCCCTCCGCCGGTTGTCGGAGGAGAAAAGAAGGATTGTGGGAGAGGAGATAGCCCAGCTTCTGGCAGCCGGCTTCATTATGGAGGTTTTCTTTCCAGAGTGGCTCGCCAACCCGGTCCTCGTGCTAAAGAAGAACAACAAGTGGCGCGTGTGCATAGACTACACGAGCCTCAACAAGGCCTGCCCCAAAGATCCCTTTGCCCTGCCAAGGATTGATCAAGTGATAGACTCCACGGCCGGATGCGAGCTGTTGAGTTTCTTGGATGCTTACTCAAGATACCACCAGATAAAGCTAGATCCGGCTGACCGCCTGAAGACCGCCTTCATGGCGCCATTCGGAGCTTTCTACTACCTGACTATGACATTCGGCTTAAGAAATGCCGGTGCCACTTTTCAGCGTTGCATGCAGAAGTGCCTCCTCAAGCAGCTCGGCAGAAATGCCCACGTCTACGTAGATGACATTGTGGTGAAGACGGAGAAGCGCGACACCTTGCTGGAGGACCTCAAGGAAACATTTGAGAACCTGCGCCGGTTCTAGATCAAGCTCAACCTCGAGAAATGCGTGTTCGGAGTGCCAGCCGGCCAGCTCCTAGGCTTCCTGGTCTCCGAACGCGGCATTGAATGCAACCCAGTAAAGATCAAGGCCATTGAGAGAATGGCGATTCCCACCAAACTTCGAGACGTCCAGAAGTTCACCGGGTGCTTGGCCTCCCTGAACCGCTTCATCAGCCGGCTCAGAGAGAGAGCTCTCCCCCTCTAGCGCCTCATGAAGAAGACCACTCACTTCGAGTGGAACGACCAAGCCGACCAAGCTTTTCACGAGCTGAAGAAGATGCTGGCCACGCCACCTGTCCTGGCGGCGCCGACTGAGAAAGAGCCCATGCTCCTCTACATTGCTGCAACCAGCCGGGTGGTCAGCACCGTCATCGTAGTCCAGCGCCCAGAAGAGGGCCAAGCCTAGCTGGTCCAGAGGCCGGTGTACTATTTGAGCGAGGTGCTGTCTACCTCGAAGCAGAACTACCCGCACTACCAGAAGATGTGCTATGGCATGTACTTCACCGCCAAGAAGCTGAAGCCCTACTTCCAAGAGCACCCCATCACGGTCGTATGCACCGCCCCGCTTGCCGAGATCATAGGCAGCCGGGATGCATCCGGCCGAGTGGCGAAATGGGCCATCGAGCTGGCCCCCTACACGATCTTCTACCAGCCTCGCACCGCCATCAAGTCCCAAGCATTGGCCGACTTCCTCGTCGACTGGGCCGAGACCCAGTACCTACCGCCAGCTCCCGACTCCACTCATTGGCGCATGCACTTCGACGGGTCCAAGATGCGCACCGGCTTGGGAGCCGGCGTCATCCTCACCTCTCCAGGCGACAAGCTCAAATACACGCTGCAAATTCACTTTGCCGCCTCCAACAACGTGGCCGAGTACGAGGCGCTCATACATGGGCTCCGGCTTGCCAAAGAGCTCGGCATACGCCGGATCCTATGTTACAGCGACTCGGACTTGGTAGTCCAGCAATCATATGGCGACTGGGACGCCAAGGACGCAAATATGGCAAGCTACCGCTTCCTCATTCAGCAGATCAGTGGGTACTTTGAAGGATGCGAGTTCCTCCACGTACCGCGGGCCGACAACGAGCCAGCTGATACCTTGGATCGAATAGGCTCCACTCGGCAGGCAATACCAACCGGTGTCTCTCTGCAACGCCTCCTCAAGCCATCTATCAAGCCGTCTCTAGAGTCCGATTCCATCTTCGTGTCGCCTGACCCCGACGCGGCCGGGTCCGGCTCGAAGAACCAAGTAGGTGACCCGGGGACTTCGATAGTCGGCCCGGGGACGTCAGTAGGCGGCTCGGGGACTTCCATAGTTACGCCCGACCCGGGGACTGCCACACCCGGCTCGGGGACTGCGGTAGTCGGCCCGGGGACTGCACCAACACAACAGGTGGCGGCCGACTCCAGCATTTCACCACCCAGCCCGCCCGCCCTGGCCGCAGTAGCCGTGTTGGCAACAGAAGAAGTCGCAGCTCCATCATGGGCTCAGTCCATCCTCAACTTCCTAATAAACCAAGACCTGCCGGCTGATGAAACAGAGGCAAGACAAGTCCAACACCGAGCCAGAGCATACACAATCGTCAACAGAGAGCTCATCAGGCGCAGTGTCATTGGAGTCTTCCAGTGATGCGTCGAGCAAGAGAAGGGCATTGCAATCCTCAGAGACATCCACCAAGGAGAATGCGGCCACCATGCGGCCTCAAGATCACTCGTCGCCAAAGCTTTCCGCCATGGGTTCTTTTGGCCGACTGCTTTGGATGACGCCAAGGAGTTAGTTAAACATTGCAAAGGGTGCCAAGTCTTCAGCTCCAAGCAACACATGCCGGCTTCGGCACTCAAGACCATTCCCCTCACTTGGCCCTTCGCCGTTTGGGGACTGGACATGGTGGGCCCATTCAAGACGGCACGCGGCGGCATGACACATCTGCTTGTCGCCATGGACAAATTCACCAAATGGATTGAGGCAAAGCCGATCAAGAAGCTGAATGGGCCGACGGCCATGACATTCATCGCAGATATAACAACTCGCTATGGCGTGCCACACAGCATCATCACCGACAACGGCACGAATTTCACCAAGGGAGCATTGGCATGTTTCTGCGCGACGCAGGGCATCCAGTTGGACTTAGCGTCCGTTGCCCACCCGCAGTCAAACGGCCAAGTCGAGCGAGCCAACGGCCTCATCCTTTCCAGCATCAAGCCCGACTGGTCATACCACTGGAACGTTCGGCCGGCTGTTGGCTCGATGAGCTGTCGGCCGTCCTCTGGAGTCTATGCACTACCCCAAACAAGTCGACCGGCTTCACTCCTTTCTTCCTCGTGTATGGTGCCGAGGCGGTCATCCCAACTGACATCGAGTTCGACTCGCCTCGGGTAACCATGTACACAAAGGCGGAGGCCAAGGAAGCACAAGAAGACGGCGTCGACCTGCTGGAAGAAGGCCGGCTGTTAGCCCTCAACCGGTCCGCCATCTACCAGCAGGGCTTGCGCTGCTACTACAGCCGGAAGATCAGACCAAGATCTTTCCAAGAAGGCGACCTCGTGCTCCGGCTGATCCAGCGAACAGCCGGCCAGCACAAGCTCTCGGCCCCTTGGGAAGGCCCCTTCGTCATCAGCAGAGCGCTGGGAAATGACTCCTACTACCTGATCGACGCACAGAAGCCGAAGGTACGAAAGAGAGACGACTCCGGCAAGGAGTCAGAACGACCATGGAATGCCAACCTCCTCCGAAGATTTCACAGTTGAAATGCAGTATGTATCATGCTAACTTTTGTACTAAGTACGAGACAATAGGCCCCCCGAGGAGAGCTCGGGGACTGCCATCTTTTATCTATAAATGAAGAGTATCATGCTTATGATCATGTCATTACATTCACTTTCTTCGTCCGGCACCGGGTTCGACTAGTCGGCCCGGGGACTAGCCGCCTTGAGTTATATTAGAAGTCCTACCCGCGGTCAGACAAGTAGTGTGCCGGCACCCAAGCCTTCTCTTGCCAAAAGTCGCAGTTCGAAGAACCGGCTGTCCGGCTGGCAAGAGTTAAAGGCAGGAAAGGACGCCCACACGAAAAACGGCTAGGGATTGACGGACTAATATAACAAAAGCCAGTTTTTATCCCACCACCGACCGACTACCAGAGTAGCCGGCCGGCCGGCTCCCATTCACCTCGCTTCAATCTAAGAAAGCTCGAGTACTTGCCTTCCCCAAAAAAAATATAGCCAAGTTCTTCCCTAGCCGCAGGCTGCCGAGCAGCTGCCGGTTGGGAAGGCAGCAGCCAGGGGAAGGCGGCAAAGGAAATAGCCTAAAGATAAAAAGCATACGCGAATGGAAGCCAAACACATACACGATCATATTTACACAAAAGGCCTTCGAAAGGCCAGCATTCAACATAGTTTGAATACACCCCCAGTGGGTGGAACTGCGCAAGTTTAATAAAAATTGTTCAAAGAGTAACAAGCAAGAAAAGCAAGGACGGCAGATTAAGCCAAGGGAGCGACTGGCGAGTCGGGCAGGTCGGTAGAGACGGCAGTGCTGGCTAGAGGAGTGGCCGGCTGGCGAACCTCGGCATGATCACCACCTCCCGCAGAGGGCACGCTAGCACGCGCCTCGTTGCTGGAGGCACAGTCAGGCTGGGGCTGGCTGGCCGCTTCACCGGCCGGCTCGACGTCTTCGCCTTCCTCTCCGTCGTCGTCTTCACCTTCATCGCTGGAAGCGATCTCCTCCGCCGAGTCCTCACCCGCTGCCGGGTCCAGCTCGAACCATTCCTTCGGCTGGGCAACGCCGTCGTCATTTATCTCAGGAGCAAAGACGCTGATGTCAGTGCACTCGGCGATCGTCGAGGCACGCTGAGCGATAGCCGGCCGCACCTCCTCCATCTCCTCGTCGGCCTCCAGCCACCAGGTGCGCAGCTGGTCCAGGTTCAGCCCGGGATACCAGGCTCAGACGAACTCCAGCGCCCGCCCAGCTCCAAGCCGGGCCGCCGATGCTTTCCAGGCCTCGAAGCGGCCAACCGCAACCTCCAGCCAGTCGGCAGTCCGACTCGGGGTGCGGGGAATCGCTTCGCCTGGCCAGAGGGCGGCCAACATCTGTGCCCCGGCGCGCTGGAGGCGGCGGAGCATGTGGTGAGCCGGCTGCAGGCGGGCTTGGACCGCCAAGAGTTGCTCCTCAAGCGTCCGGCACGCGTCCGGCACGATTTCAGCCCCCGCCTGCTGGCGCGCCTCGCGGTGGGCCTCGATGGTCTGGGTGGCAAAGACGGAGTAGCCGGGGAAGTAGTTTGCACAAAGAACAAAAAGCAGCACAAGTCAGAACACAAATCAGGGGGCAAGAGGCAAGCAAGGATGAGGAAGGAGGCTTACCATCGATCAGATCCTCAACCCGGCTGAAGCCCTCGCTCAGCGCTTGTTTTGCCTCAGCCCAGCCCGCCGCTTCGGTCTCGAACTCAGCTTTGAGGGCATCCTCGCTGTCCTGCGCCTTCTTCAGGGCCGCCTTGTGGCTCTCCTCCTGGTCGGCCAACTTCTTGGCCAGGCGGTCACGCTCCAGGACCAAGGCGTTGTACTCGGCTTCCTTGGCGCGAAGGGCGGCCTGGGCCCCGCTGAGCTGCCCCCTCAAGTCGGCATTGGCTCTTGCAAGCATGAAGACAAAGGAAAAATCAATAAGGAAGAAGTCATCAGGGAAGATCCGACCCGACTGCTCAGCAGTTGGCCCGAATCTCGGGGACTACAACCAGTGGGTGCGCTGACGCGCCCCCACAGGAGATGAACGAGACAAAGCACGCACTCCGGCTGTTGGTCAGGTCCTCGGTTTTCCGGCCCAGCTCCTGAGCCTAGGAGTTGAAGGCAGCAGCGCGGAGGTTATGGTATTCCTGGAAGATCAGACAGGATGCGAGGATAAGATAGCTGTCAGGACCTAGTAAGTTCCAAGCCGCCTGCTCAGCAGCCGACTCGGAACTCGGGGACTACACCCAGTGGGTGCGCTGACGCGCCCCCATGGAAGAAATCAAAAAAGCAAAACAACCAAGGCCAAAAGACTCACCCGGATGATGGCCCGCGTCATGAGGAACTCTTGGGTATATCGCTGCAGCGAAGCGGCCTGGGCTTGAAGCCGGTTCCGGACCTCCTGGGCCGCCGTGTTCAGCTCGGCCGTCCCCCCGCTGGGCGTCCACTCGGACGTGCTGGCGCTGGCCGCCTCCAGGGCTTCCGCCGTCTGGCTGGCGCCCGCAGCTCGGTGCGGCTCCGGCGCAGAGGTAGCTCCTCCTGCACGCCGGCGAAATGCCGGATGCACCTCGAGGCCGGCCCCTGCCTCCGGCTCGCCCCCGGACGGCTGCTCTGGCGCCACGGCTGGTTCGCCGCTTTGGCCCGCTCCAGTCGGCGCCGTCTGTGGCGCCTCCTCCACGAAGACCATGTGGTCCTCCCTCCTCTCCATCACCGGCGGGTCTTGGTCGACCTCCTCCGACGGGGGCACGGGGATGTTGGGGGCCACGGCGCGGAGGGGAACGACGAGCAGCGGAGGCTAGTTGTGCGAGGCCTCCGCCTCCGTCTCCACGGCTGCCGCCTCCGCCCGGGCCTTGGCCGCCGCGCCGGCCTGCTCCTTTGTCGCCTGGGCGGTCCTTCGCTCCGCCGCCTCCCGCTCCTCCCGCGCCTCCCATGCGTTCCGCTCCGTGGCCTCCATGAGGTCGGCGCGGGGATCCACGCGGCGGGAGCCTGAGGACCCTCCAGTCGGCCCGACTACGGAGCCGCCAGGACCTCGCTCGAGGGAAAGCGGTGCCCTGCCCGGCGGACAAAGAAAGGTTTAGAAGAGCTTCAATCGAAGAGGACAAAAAAATACAAGGCGTTTGACGACTTACGTCGAGATCGCCTGCGGCTGTTTCACCGCCTTGCGGAAGCGGGCCGCCTTCACGGCCGCCTCATCCCGCGTGGTTGCCGCCGTGGAACCCTTGGATTTCTTCGGCCGGCTGCCGAAGTAGGTCGACGCGGCCCGGCGTTTCTGCACGCCGCCACGGGAAGACGGCGCGGCAGACGGGCCCGCGCCTTGATGATCAAGCGCCGGCTGGCGGTGCGGGGCGGCTTCGACCTCGTCATCGTCCGCCCAGTCCTCAAGGCCGGCCCCGAGCCCCGCGCCTCCTGCCTCGTCGCCTTCCCCCACGATGGCATCTTCCATGGCGGCCGCTCCCAGGTCCGGATCATCGACGTCGTCCACCGTGCGGTCGGGGAGGAGCTGGCGCTCTACCCCTGCAGCCCCGGCCGTCGGTGGAAGAAGAGGGTTCTGCTGAGGGCAAACCAATTGATCAGAAGTCGGCCATCATGAGGCTGGCTACAAAAAGGAAGAAAAGAAGAAAAACTTACGACAGGCGGAGGGTTGGCGTGAGAATACAGCCCCTTGCCGTATCGCCAATCCTCGGCGAGCTTGCAGTTGGAGATGTAGTTCACCATGTAAGACACCTCGGCATGAGGCATCTCCCTGGTGCTCAGCCGGCACGGGTCGAAGGGGCCGCTCATCTGGCAAATCATGTGAGGCCGGCCTTGGAGCGGAAGTACTTGGCGCTCCATGAAGGCGGCCACCAGGTCAGCTCCGGTCAGGCCCTCCGACTGGATCATCACCCGGAGCCGGGAGACGGCTGCGTTCCCGGCCTGAGACAACGACCTGGCCCGGTAGCTCCATGAGGGTTGCCTCCCAGCCGGCGGGCCGGCTACGTCAGCCGGCAGGTTGACGAAGTCACCTTGCTGGGCAATGTTCTTCACGTAAAAATAGGACTTCTGCCAGAGCTTCACCGACTGGATCAGCGGGGTGGGCGGGAACGGATTGTTCTCGCCCGTCCGCCTCATGGCAATGAAGGCTCCACAGGGGGCGGGCACGCCCGCGACAACGATGTCGAGCTTGCTCTGGAAGAATTCTCCCTAGAGCTCGAGAGTGGGGAGAACCCCAAGAAAGCCCTCGCATAAGGTGACAAAAGCCGACAGCAGCATCACCGCGTTGGGCGTGAGGTGATGCGGCTGGAGGTGGTAAAATTCAAGAAAAGCGCGAAGGAATCCGCTCGCCGGGAGGCCGAAGCCGCGCAGGTAGTGCGAGCGGAAGATTACCCGCTCGCCCTCCTCCGGTGCCGGCGAAATCTCCCTCGCCGGCGCACGACGAACCCGCACGTAGTTCTCCCGGCAGACGCCGTGTCCAGCGGAGGAACTCAACGTGGTCCTCGTGGACGTTGGAGCCATCCCACGAGCTCGACAACGCCATGGGAACGACGCGGCGAGGAACGAGACGATGCGACGGCGGAGACGCGCACGACCCCGCTACGGCGGGACCAAAGGAACCAAGAAGTCCAACGGCGGAGCGGCGTGGCAATGTGTCGCTGCGGCGGCGAAGGGAAGAAGGAAGGTGAGCAGGGGCGGAGCGAGGGAGAGCGTGCGAGCCTCTGCCGCTCCCTCTCCTCCCCCTACTTATAGACCCGCGCGGCGGAGCTGAGGAGGCGTGGTGTGGGGGAACGTGGGATCAACTGCGCCCACTCCCCCACGTCCCGCGATTATTGCACCCTGATGGCGTAATGAAACTGCCGCGGGAAGGCGAGCGGTCCGTTGTGGGCCGTAGAAGATCCGCGCTTGGGCCGAGGCCTAGGAGTGGCGGGCCCGGGCCTGCGGCGGCGTCCCATCGCGCGCGTGCGTTGGCAGGTTTTCCTTGCCACGTGGCCCGCGGAATGGCGCGCGGTCAGCTCGCAGGCCGACCCACGTTCCCGCCTACAAGAAACGGAGCTTTCCGAAGACGGCGCGCATAAGCAAGGCCGGCTCCTCAGGATAGAAAGCTGACCAAGCTTCTCGTCCCCTTTGTCAGCCTCGAAGCTCGATCAGCTTCGGGGACTACTGTCGGAGTAAATGACCACGGGTAGCCTAGCCGGCTCCCCCTGGCCCTTCTGAAAAAATTATGAGCCGATCCGGCCCTCAAGAATCCAAGACATGGGGCCGCCTTCCCTTGCCGGCTGTCTCCCAGGCCGACTATCGAAAGGCGGCCCGGCTTTAGCCCTCATGAAGAAAGCCACGGGAGGGCCGGCTCCAAGAAGCCGACCGCAAGAAGCCGACTCCCACAAAGCGGTCAAGATCGTACCCTCGAAGTCCGCATCCACATAACGGCGATGTGACGGGGCGTGGCTACAGTAAAGCCTGCCACCCTCGAATCCCGGAGCACGCCTGGCACAGTGCGCCGTACGGGGTGGCCATGACCCATCCGGCGCAGCACTGTTGCCAGGTTGACCCTGATGCCACCCACGACGGG
Source organism: Triticum urartu (assembly GCF_056163025.1). Lineage (NCBI taxonomy): Eukaryota > Viridiplantae > Streptophyta > Magnoliopsida > Poales > Poaceae > Triticum > Triticum urartu. The sequence goes on from NC_141874.1 coordinate 176,640,406, forward strand.
CTGTCAGCGCAGCCCACGGGCGGTGGGCCCCTTCAGGCAGAGAGACACCCGAAGGCGGCCAGGCCTCCCCAAGTCGGCCCAAGACGGGGCCGGCTCCCCACAGCCGGCTTGCTTCATCCCTCGGAGGAGACGCCCCATTAAGGGGACAAGACGAGGCGTGGCTATAGCGATCGCCCGCCGGGCGGCGGCACTGTAGCCACGCTTACCTCGGCGAAGCCCTCGTCACCATGTTTGAGGCAACAGTGACCAGCCACCGACAAGGCCCTTGACAGTGGGGCCTGCCTGTCGACCAAGGAGCCGGCAGCCGGCGGGACCCACTAGCCGGCGGGCCCTAGCAGCCGGAGCAGAAGCCGGCGAGCATAGACACAGACAGCTAGGGCCGACGCCCATCTGGATTGCCATTGTACCCCCGGGGGGTGGGCCTATATAAACCCCCCGGGGCACCCATGCAAAGGGTTGATCTGAGCTAGTTTTAGACACCACATAGAGAGGAGAGGAGAGCTAGCCGTGCCCTTCTTCTTCTTCTCGCCAAACAGCTCAAGGAGCATCTTGTAGCCATTCGTTCATCTAGTGATCATGCGGAGACCCCGCAGAGCAGCAGTAGGGGTGTTATCTCCTCGGAGAGCCCCGAAGCTGGGTAAGATTCGCCAGCGTGCATGTCTTCGCCTCATCCCGCTTCCAGGCACCGGCGACATCTTACTGGCTCCCACAATGATAAGCCACCCATTGGCATATGTCGCACCTACCACCCGACAAGTTGATAAAGCCAAGGTTGATGCTATTGAAAAGATGCCATGTCCCAAGGACATCAAAGGTATAAGAAGTTTCCTTGGTCATGTCGGTTTTTATAGGAGGTTCATTAAGGACTTCTCCAAAATTTCTCGGCCTCTGACTAATTTATTACAAAAATATATACCATTTGTTTTTTATGATGATTGCGTAGAAGCATCTGAAATACTTAAGAAAGCACTGATCTCTGCACCTATTGTTCAGCCACCTGATTGGAATTTACCTTTTGAAATTATGTGTGATGCTAGTGATTATGCTGTAGGTGTTTTTCTAGGGCAAAGAGTTGATAAGAAATTAAATGTTATTCAATATGCTAGTAAAACTCTAGACAATGCTCAAATAAATTATGCTACTACTGAAAAAGAATTCTTAGCAGCTGTATTTGCTTGTGGTAAGTTCAGACCTTATATTGTTGATTCTAAAGTAACTATTCACATGGATCATGCTGCTATTAAATATCTTATGGAAAAGAAAGATGCTAAACCTAGACTTATTAGATGGGTTCTCTTGCTACAAGAATTTGATTTGCATATTATTGATAGGAAGGGAGCTGAGAACCCCATTGCAGACAACTTTTCTAGGTTAGAAAATGTGCTTGATGACCCACTACCTATTGATGATAGCTTTCCTGATGAACAACTGAATATCATAAATGCTTCTCACACTGCTCCATGGTATCCTGATTATGCTAATTACATTGTTGCTAAATTTATACCACCTAGCTTCACATACCAGCAAAAGAAAAAGTTCTTCTATGATTTGAGACATTACTTTTGGGATGACCCACATCTTTATAAAGAAGGAGTAGATGGTGTTATTAGACATTGTGTACCTGAGCATGAACAGGAACAGATCCTACACAAGTGTCACTCCGAGGTTTATGGAGGACACCATGCTGGAGATAGAACTGCACACAAGGTATTGCAATCTGGTTTTTATTGGCCTACTCTCTTCAAGGATGCCCGTAAGTTTGTCTTGTCTTGTCTTGTGATGAATTTCAAAGAATTGGTAATATTAGTAGACGTTAAGAAATGCCTATGAATTATTCACTTGTTATTGAACCATTTGATGTTTGTGGCTTTGATTATATGGGACCTTTTCCTGCTTCTAATGGATATACACATATTTTAGTTGCTGTTGATTAAGTTACTAAGTGGGTAGAAGCTATTCCAACTAGTAGTGCTGATCATAAAACCTCTATTAAGATGCTTAAAGAAGTTATTTTTCCGAGATTTGGAGTCCCTAGATATTTAATGACTGATGGTGGTTCACATTTTATTCATGGTGCTTTCTGTAAAATGCTTGCTAAATATGATGTTAATCATAGAATTGCATCTCCTTATCACCCACAGTCTAGTGGTCAAGTAGAATTGAGTAATAGAGAACTCAAAATAATTTTGCAAAAGACTGTTAATAGATCTAGAAAGAATTGGTCCAAGAAACTTTATGATGCATTATGGGACTATAGAACTGCATATAAAAATCCTATTGGTATGTCTCCATATAAAATGGTTTATGGAAAAGCATGTCACTTACCTCTCGAACTAGAACATAAGGCTTATTGGGCTATTAAAGAGCTCAATTATGATTTCAAACTTGCCGGTGAGAAGAGGTTATTTGACATTAGCTCACTTGATGAATGGAGAACCCAAGCCTATGAGAATGCCAAGTTATTTAAAGAAAAAGTTAAAAGATGGCATGACAAAAGAATACAAAAGTGTGAGTTTAATGTAGGTGATTATGTATTGTTATACAACTCTCGTTTAAGATTTTTTTCAGGAAAAATTCTCTCTAAATGGGAAGGACCTTACGTTATCGAGGAGGTCTATCATTCCAGTGCCATAAAAATCAACAACTTCGAAGGCACAAATCCGAAGGTGGTGAACGGTCAAAGAATTAAACATTATATCTCAGGTAATCCTATAAATGCTGAAACCAATGTTATTGAAACCGTAACCCCAGAGAAATACATAAGTGACACTTTCTGGAATGTTTTAGACTCCGAAAAGGAATAGGTATGTGGTACGGTAAGTAAACCGACTCCAAAACAGTTCTAATGGCAATTTTCTTCCGTTTTGGAATATTTAGAAAAATAGAAAAACAAGAAGCAGTCTGGGAAGGACACGAGGGTGGAGGGTGCTCCCCCTACCTCGTGGGCACCTCGTGTGCTCTTCGGACTCCGTTTTCTTACACGACACGTATTTTGGTCGGTAAAAATTCATTATATAATCTCCCGGAGGTTTTGACCTCCGTATCAGCAAATATCTTGTGTCTTTGTTTGGAGCTGTTTTCTGTCAGGGTTGTCGAGGCCAGGCATTATGTCGTCTCCCTCCTCCTCCAACCATGAGGGTAACGATGCTTGGCTAATGAAGATAGAGCTGAAGAGAGAAGAACCCATGGAGATCAACAAGGTTGAAGGGATCAAGAAGGCCACGGAGGACCAAGTTCCGGCAACAGAAGACATCCTTCAACTTGATCACAATCTTCTTACCCCAACTGAGATCGAAGCTTTCAAGATGATTGAGTTAGCTCGTATACAAAATAAGTATCTCACACATGAAAATATTTTGTTGAAGGAGCATATCATCGCACTCAAAGGCATTATCCACAAGTTAGAAGACCTCCTACGCTCGATATGCGACTATCCACTATCAACAACTCCACCTTCTTCACCATCAAAGAAGAACTGAGCATCGGGAATGGGCACTCCCCTTGGCAACTGCCAAGCTTGGGGGAGTGCCCCGGTATCGTATCACCATCACTTTTATCTTTACCGTTTTTCTTAGTTCGATCCTTTTGGTAATATCTTGATCTAGTAGTATGAAGTTTTTAGTATGATCTAGTTGTGAGTTTTGCTTTATGATCCTTCTATGTAATCGAGTCCATGAGCTATATATAATAAAGATTAGTGTTGAGTCAAGGGCTTGATTGTTTTACCATGATATTGAGTGAATAAAAGAAAAGAGAAAGAATAAAAAGAAACAAAGAGATCATATGGATCTTATGGAGAGTAATGAGCTCACATAGAAAGAGTATGACGAATAAAAGTTGTTGAGAGTTGACAAACATAGTTCTGGTCATCGTTGCAATTAATAAGAAGTAATAAAGAAAGAGAGGTCTTCACATATAAACACACTATCTTGGACATCTTTATGATTGTGAGCACTCATTAAAATATGACATGCTAAAGAGTTGACGTTGGACAAGGAAGACAACATAATGGGTTATGTTTCCCTGCATCTGAGATAAATTATATTGTCTTGGATCATCCAACATGATTGAGCTTGCCTTTCCCCCTCATTCTAGCCCAATTCTTTGCACCAAGTAGAGATACTACTTGTGCTTCCAAACACCCTTAAACCAGTTTTGCCATGAGAGTCCACCATACCTACCTATGGATTGAATAAGATCCTCCAAGCAAGTTGTCATCGGTGCAAGAAATAAAAATTGCTCTCTAAATATGTATGACTTATTAGTGTGGGAGAAAATAAGCTTTATACAATCGTGTGATATGGAAGAAAGAAAAGCGACGGACTGCATAATAAAGGTCCATATCACAAGTGGCAATATAAAGTGACGTTCTTTCGCATTAAGATTTTGTGCATCCAACCATAAAAGCGCATGACAACCTCTGCTTCCCTCTGCGAAGGGCCTATCTTTTACTTTTATGTTCTACCTTACATAAGAGTCATGGTGATCTTCACCCTTCTTTTTTACATTTTATCTTTTGGCAAGCACAACATGTTGGAAAGATCCTGGTATATATGGCTAATTGGATGTGAGTTTTCATGAACTATTATTGTTGACATTACCCTTGAGGTAAAACGTTGGGAGGCAAATCTATAAGCCCCTATCTTTCTCTGTGTCCGATTAAAACTCCATACCCATAAGTATTGCGTGAGTGTTAGCAATTGTGAAAGACTATATGATAGTTGAGTATGTGGACTTGCTGAAAAGCTCTTATATTGACTCTTTCCTTTGTTATGATAAATTGCAATTGCTCCAATGGCTGCGATTATAGTTTGTTAGTTTTCAATGAAGTTTATGATTCATACTTGAAATTGTGATTTGATTGTTACTCTAGCATAAGAGATCATATGACAAGAATTATATAAGTTGATATTCTAAGAATGATCATGATGCCCTCATGTCCGTATTTAATTTTTATCGACATCTCTATCTCTAAACATGTGGACATATTTCTTGATTTCGGCTTTCGCTTGAGGACAAGCGAGGTCTAAGCTTGGGGGAGTTTCTACGTCCATTTTGCATCATGCTTTTATATCGATATTTATTGCATTATGGGCTGTTATTACACATTATGTCACAATACTTATGCCTATTCTCTCTTATTTTACAAGGCTTGCATAAAGAGGGAGAATGCCGGCAGCTGGGATTCTGGGCTGGAAAAGAAGCAAATATTATAGACCTATTCTGCACAGCTCCAAAAGTCCTGAAACTTCATGGAAGTCAATTTCAGAATATAAAAAAAATATTGAGCACAAGAAGTTCACCAGGGGGCCACACCCTGCCCACGAGGGTGGGGGCGCGCCCCTCTACCTCGTGGGCCCCCTGGTGGCCCACCGATGGCCATCTTCTGCTATATGGAGTCTTTTGATGAGAAAAAAATCATAAGCCATCTTTCTGGACGAGACTCCGCCGCCACGAGGCGGAACATTGGTGGAACCAATCTAGGGCTCTGGCGGAGTTGTTCTGCCAGGGAAACTTCCCTCCGGGAGGGGGAAATCATCGCCATCGTCATCGCCAACGCTCCTCTCATCAGGAGAGGGAAATCTCCATCAACATCTTCACCAACACCATCTCCTCTCAAAACCCTAGTTCATCTCTTGTATCCAATTCTTGTCTCCAAGTCCGAGATTGGTACCTGTGGGTTGCTAGTAGTGTTAATTACTCCTTGTAGTTGATGCTAGTTGGTTTATTTGGTGGAAGATCATATGTTTAGATCCTATATGCACATTAATACCCCTCTGATTATGAACATGAATATGCTTTGTGAGTAGTTACGTTTGTTCATGAGGACATGGGAGAAGTCTTGCTATTAGTAGTCATGTGAATTTGGTATTCATTCAATATTTTGATGAGATGTATGTTGTCTTTCCTCTAGTGGTGTTATGTGAACGTCGACTACATAACACTTCACCATTATTTGGGCCTAGAGGAAGGCATTGAGAAGTAATAAGTAGATGATGGGTTGCTAGAGTGACAGAAGCTTAAACCCTAGTTTATGCGTTGCTTCGTAAGGGGCTGATTTGGATCCATATGTTTCATGTTGTGGTTAGGTTTACCTTAATACTTTTGTTGTAGTTGCGGATGCTTGCAATAGAGGTTAATCATAAGTGGGATGCTTGTCCAAGTAAGGACAGTACCCTAGCACCGGTCCACCCACATACCAAATTATCAAACTACCGAATGTGAATCATATAATCGTGATGAAACCTAGGTTGACGATATTCCCATGTGTCCTCGGGAGCGCTTTACATCATATAAGAGTTTGTCCAGGATTGTCCTTTGCTACAAAAAGGATTGGGCCACCTTGCTGCACTTTATTTACTTTTGTTACTTGTTACTCATTACAAATTGTCCTATCACAAAACTATCTGTTACCTATTATTTCAGTGTTTGCATAGAATACCTTGCTGAAAACCGCTTATCATTTCCTTCTACTCTCTCGTTGGGTTCGACGCTCTTACTTATTGAAAGGACTACGATAGATCCCCTATACTTGTGTGTCATCATGACGCGGCTACGACGATTACTATCTCATCACGGTGTTCGAGATAAGGATTGCCATCAATGCAAGAGGCAGTAACGGCAGAGGCTGGCGCATGTTGGCCACGGCAGATTTGTAACCCTATACGTTCGAAGACGCCGTGCGCCATCTAGGCCGCATCTTCGCGGTGACAAGCCAGGGGACTTGTTTTATCTGGTTGCCATCCTACGGTACGGGAGATTACAAACGGAATGCACAAACCATCATTTGCATCCCTAATGGCACTCCACAATTTTGCCGGGACCAGTCATCCCTCGATCAAAATAAGATCGCCGTTCCTAGATGTGCATTTGCATCCACAATTCGGTCTAACCTGGAACCTTGTAGCTGACTTTGGCATATTGGGATCAACTATTTAGCAGTCGTTACCCATGGCACCACTGATGTGCAACATGGTCACACAATCTACCACGATCGGACCGTCACCATCTACCCAGGTATTCCATTTAGTATTATATTTTTTAACTCTCTCGCCTTATCTTTCGTTGTTGTACTACTTACTAGTACTAGTAGGAGTACTTTTTACCTTGGAGGACATGTATAGCTAGCTAGGCCCTTGAAGACTTGAACCCACTACCTGCCACCATTTTTGTTTTTCCATGTCTTACTATCTCATCCATGTAGCCAAGAGTGGCTATATATAATAAGCCGATTATTTTACTTCCTCTATACCGGAGTAGTACTATTTGCTGCATAGTATTACTGACTGCCATATTTGAGCACAATACTATTATGCATGGACCTTGACTGTCTACGTCACCATGTGTCCAGATCTGAGATGCCGCGTGTATCAGATGAACGACACTGAGTTCGACCCCCGTGATGCTACGTGGGTGCCGAGGAACACTCTTGGAGAGTACTCGCTCTTCATTGGGGATAGCTACCCCATTGTGAAGCGGATGCCACCTTCCGTGCACGACACCGAAGGCCTGCCATTCATGAAGCATGGTTGTGTCTTTAGTGCGCACCATCGGATGAACGACATGCTGGGACATGCTATCCCTGATTTATGTCGCTTCAGCTTGGATGAGTCTCCATCGTGTGGAACCGGACTAGAAAGCTGTGACAATGATTCCCGTTGCCCACCGCTATGGATCGTGCCATCCATGAAGAACGCCTGGGACTGGAACCCGGATGAGGACATGTAGCCCATCTATAATGTGTAAGTGGGGTATGGTAAATTGTGAACGGTAGCACTGTGAATATATGTAGACTAGTCGTGCACAAATTTATCACATGAATTGGAGATGAACTTGTGTGGCATACTGGCATTTGTCCTTTAGAATTTGTTACTAGTAAATGTGTTATGTGTACGTGCAATTTGTGTGGTTGTTGCACGGGATCCAACATGCTCATTGAGAAAAAAAGGTGGCACAACTTTGGATATAGGTGACGTGGCGCCATCATACAGTAGCATCGTTCGCTATAGTTGTAATACTCCTACTAGGACGACAACTCCTATAAAACCTTGCGCTTGGCTCTTTGCCTCTTCAGGAGGTTCAACAATTCATACTCGTGTGAAGCTTGCACTTGGCTCTTCGCCTCTTCAGAAGGTCCAATAATGATGATACTACAGTACAATATGCTTTTGGCAATCTGACACAGATTGAACCGTTGCACGTCCACCGCGAGGGCGAGGGCGAGCGAGAGCGGGAGGGAGAGGGTGCTGTAGTCAAAACCCTCTCCTCGTCCTGCGAGCCACCGCGTGCGGGTGCGAGGGAGAGGCGTAGTAAGCAAGCTTCTCCTTGTTCAGTGAGTTGACGGGACACATCAAAGCACTACAAGTACTGAAACTTTCCGGTTAAATATGTCTTAATTTGAAATGAGAAAAATACACTGGCGGTCAACGTATGTAACAATACGCTCTTTACAGTCACTATATATAGTTTTGCGGTGATTATACGATCACTAGCTCATCGTAGAGCACTGTATTGCACCCTACTGACTGGCCACATAGTCGACGTGGCACTTTGTTGACTGGTTAAATTGTCACCTGGTTTCTAGGTCCCACCTGTCAGTTGGCAGAGCAAAGAAATCAGTTGAACAAAACTTTACGCAGGCGCGACAGGAGTCCAACCCTTGCGCGCGAACCACCCTGGTTGTGTATGTGAGTGCATGCACGTGTACTCCCTCGGTCTTCCAGCGAAGAGTGTACATCGGCTAAAAAACAAAGAGTGTACATCTACACTTCCAATGCATTTAGCCTTTAATCTAAAATCGATATTGATTGACTAATGCACCAACTTGTGCTCTAGCTATAGGCTACATGTCTATCCTTAATTACAGCATGCAACAACCTTCATTTAATCTTCTTCTCTCAATGGTCGCATGCACACATAAATCTGCTATTTTTGGGCGTTAATTATGCCCTGGTCAATGTGTAAATCTCTAAATGTACAGTCTTTCACAGACGTAGGGAGTAGGTTGAGCACTTGAGCGTGAGTGTGTGTGTTGCGTCGCATGCTGTGTGCGGCATGGGTGTTTGAGTGTTGCGTGCGTCCATGTGTGCGTGTGAGTGTTGCATGTTGCATGCATGAGGCTTTTACTCCCTCCCATTGACATGTTCATATTTCAAGCTTTCTCTGTTCCCTCCATATTGTGATACTCCCTCTGTTTCTAAATACGGAGTAAAAGCCTCCCTCTGTTCCCACGGAGTATTTGTCTCTCTAGAGATTTCAACAAGTGACTACGTAAGGAGCAAAATGAGTGAATCTACACTGTAAAATATGTCTACATACATCTGTATGTTGTATTCCATTTGAATGTCTAAAAAGACAATATTTAGGAACGGAGGGAGTAGCAAATAAACATTAAGTTCTCTTGTTTTTCCCTCCTTGGTTACGGTGCACAACCAAAGATGACTCACCTGGATGGAGGGAGTAGATGGTCAAAGTTTGACACAAAATTAATGCATTGGTAAACATAATTTTTTGAGGAAAATGAGTGCATCAATTGAGTATTTTTGCAAACTACAAAAATTATTCCACCACTCATCATCTACCTTGGTTTATGAGATTTTTGAATTGAGCTCTATAAACCCGAAAGGAGGTAGTACTAGTACTCCTACAATATTGGTGACGGGTGCCTTGGCCAATGCTTCATCTTGTTGGACAGGATGCATCGATGCTTATATGGGGTGCTAAGCACATTAAAAACTTTAGCAACTAAAGATCCCAATGCTTACATGTACAGGTGCTTAACTTGTTGGTGCTAAGCATCCTTTATTTAATGATTTTGTAACTAAATTTATTCATGCATTGGTGGGATTATTCCATTTAAGTCTTTTGTCTAGGTTCTCGCACTTAGTACTGGGGTCACCACACTTATCTCTCCTCCTAATTACCTTGCCGCATCAAATTTTTTTGCCTACATGGTAGCCTTAGCACATGTACAAGGCGGAGCATTGGGAGGGGCCCGAGCGTATAGGCATAGGGATACTGTAGATAGTAAGTCTTCGCGATCCATTATTCCCCATCTCGGTCAGAGAGAACTATTCAATAGTCTTCACAGTGAAGTGACAATACACGCTGCAGTAGATGGGACACTTGATTAATAAGCTGAACCAGCGTGTTGGTGTTACTAAATCAGCCTTACCCAGTACTGCCATCATGTTTCCAGTGGAGCACGCTTCCGCAAATACGACTACGCACCTCTCTCCTCCATTAACTGACATATGGGCTCTCTTGAGGTACACCCACATGTCATCGGTGTAACTATTTACACTCCGAAGGACGGTATATCCTGGTAGTAGTACTAGTAGAATTGAGATTTAATGCACTTTCTTCACTATCTTTCACTCTTCTTCCTCCTCTCTTCTTCTTCCTCCTCTCTTCCCCATCGTCGGCCGCACACCATTTCCCCCCGCTCACTGCTCGCCCGCCCATGCCATCTTCCTTGGTAGCTCGCGCATACCATATCCCCCCGCTCACTGCTCGGCCACACACGCCATCTTCTTCGCTTGCCCGCCCGAATCCACTTCACCGCCGGCTCGCAGGCACCGAAAACCCCAGTCACTCAGCGCCCTAAAAAAACCTATGGCAAAACTGACTGACATGCAGAGCCGCGATTAGAATTCCCTCCCCGATGTTCTCTTGGAGCAGATCTGTAATGGTATGGACCTGCTCAGCACCGTCTGTCTGGCCGCATGCTTGGTGTCTTTGTACCTTCTACTCGTCTGCAACCGGCCGACTATTTTCAAGACCCCCTGCTTGCTGATGCCCGATCCTCGTAGGTGGCCTAGACACCGACTTGACGATCCTATGGAGGTTGTCATGGTGCCCCCCGACATGCTACCACTACCCGTCCACCTGTCCTTCATGCGCGGCCACTACTGGGCGGGCATGAAGGCCAACTGGATCATCCTCATCCACCAATCCGGTAGTCAGTGGCATCCCGTGGGTATCTACACCCAGCGAGAGATCACCCTTCCATCGTTGTATACCGCCGCCATCGAGCCTCGCGGCCCGTCGGACACTCTTTCCTACTACGCACGAGACGCGTCGGGCTTTTGGCTCGACCTCTGTTTGCTGAAGGTTGTAATATGCGAAGTGCCCACACCATCACAAGACTACATGGATTACAAGCTCATTGTCATGTTCAACATGGGATTAGTCTATCTAGAATCCAGTCGCCATACATGGTTATGGCTCATCGTCGATCCTCTTCACCCAACATTTTTGTCTGATGCTATAGTGCACGATGGCATCGTTTCTGCGGTCGACGCATAGATTGGCTGCCTATACTAGTGGAATCTATCGTCGTGTAATTATTCTATCTCATCTTATCTTTACCTTAAGAATACGGCTGCATGTTCATTGTTACAAATTTAGAATATATAGTATGTCTATAACCACATCATTGCTATATGTTCCTCTCATTCCCTAGATTTTTATGACCACACATGTTATTGTTAGAGTGGATATGAGAACAATTGGCATCTGATGATTGTTAGAATAGATATTATGAGTATAACCTCATGATTGATATATGATACTATCATTTCCAGGATTTTTATAACAACGCATGTTATTGCTTAGAGTTGATATGATAACTGTAGTAAGTGCTATGGTAGAATATGAGTAGGCCTTGTCATATATGGTTTCCTCTCATTGTTACATGATGTTTGAACCATGATATATTGCTAGAATATGAAAGCCATTGGCTTATTTTTTTAACTTGGGGTATGATTATGACCACGGCATTGCAATTCTCTGTCTATGATATGTGTCACTGTTATAATAATCTTAATTCCACACATACTCTGAACATGATTGTTTATTTTTGTCCTTTTGGTCTTGAATTTGAATTGTTGCAGTAGACGTAAATGCGCTGGCCTTCATGATTCCAGGACCTGGAATCATACCAGCCGATGGGTGGTGGTTTATTGCTTGTTCAGCTGACAGCGATCATTTGATGCTCATTTGCACGTACCAAATTGACCAAACCATTTTATCAAACCACATGCAGTACAATGCCTAGGGCGTTCGTGACATTGATGGCTATGGCTGCTTCGTGTTTGAGAAAGATCCCAGCTACGTTGGGCCAGTCGTATTCAACTGGAGGCGGGTTTACAGCCTCGGCAACCACTCCATGTTCCTCGGGCTCAATTATCCGATCATCCAACCAATCATAGATCATATCACCGGTGATGATCACCGTGCTATGCAATTTCCATTCGCCAGGGGGAACTGAGTTTACACATCATACCATGGGTTTCATGAATCACCATATCCAGAGATTCATCGACATAGCTTGTTGCCAGATAATCTTCAGTGTGTGAAAGGCATCAAGCTTCCATGCGATGGATGGCTTTTGCAAACCCGACATGCGGCGATGTGGTTCATGCCAACAGCAAATATGCACAACTTGATTCGTACTGATATCTAGACTGAGCCATGTGTCCTGCTGCTGAAGCATGACCCTCTTTTATTGGATATTACGTATTGTTGTTAGTTTGAAGCACTCCTATGGTTAGAAGGATAGATACCTTTCTGGGATCAAGTGCATCCTAACTCACCTGCGTAGGATGTACTGATAATGATGATGGAGATATTGTGCAGAAGCCATATATATATATATATATCAATTAGGCTTCAAGTGTGTACTTGTTGGTGAAAGTGTTGTCCAATGGGAATTATATTTTATATTACACATGTAGCCTACAAAGTCTGTCGCACAGCCTTGTAACTTCTTACCCCATTTCTAAATTTGTACTAGTCCTCTATACCGTATACTGCGCTACTCGTACTACTACCTCCCTCCTGGTTTACTGGTCCCCTTCGTAATTTGTGTCAAATTTTGACCATAAATTTCACTAACTAAATGTTAATGCATGTCACAAAAAATTATATCGTTTTATTCGTATTTGAACATAGTTTCCAATGGAATAATTTTCGGTGACATGCATTGACATTTTGTTAGTTAAACCTATGGTTAAAATGTGATACTAAATACGACTAGTAAGTAGTACAGTAGCAGTACTAGTATACGTCGGTCAAATTATTCATCATGTCCACACATTGAATTGACGTGACAACACGCTGCGCGTGAGGTGACACAAGAATCCCGGCGGCGTCTTCGGGTATTGTGGACTTCAGATTTGGAGTACCACTTTTCTGTCGAAATCTTTCATCATCCACTTAAAACAGTCGATTGATTATACATTGAGTACCATATAACTGGAATTAACCGATGAAAGTCCAAGAAGGATTGGCCGGTGCTGCCGGCTGGCGTCAAGTTCAATCCCATGGATCAGGAGCTGATCGAGCACCTTGAGGCCAAAGTGACTGCTGATAGCGTGAGATCTCACCCTCTCATCGATTTGTTCATACCAACCATCGACAGCGAGCACGACATATGCTACACCCATCCTGAGAAACTTCCAGGTAAGACACTGATCGGCCGTCTACTTGCACAAACATATTCCTTTGTTTATAGCTCTATTTTACTTTTTAGACGCAGACCTAGTGAAGCAATTACAATTTGACAGTTAATAAAAAGTGAAACAAGTGAATGCAATATGCCAAAGATGTTATGAAAATGCCAACCACATACACTAAAATCTGTATTCGACAATACTGCAGGTATCACACTAAGTGGCCTAAGAAAGCATTTCTTCTAGTGCAATTTCAGGGCATTCAAAAGGGGCACGTGAACGCGTCGCAAGATATAGTCGGAGTGCGGCATGCACGTGATGTGGCACAAGACCGGCAATACCTTGCCGGTGGTGGTCAACAGCCGGCAGATGGGCAGCAAAAAGGTTCTGGTGCTGCACACCAACAAGAACTTCGACCAGCAGAGGACCAACTGGGTGATGCACCAGTACCACCTCGGGGGCCTGGAGCAAGAGAAGGAGCGGGAGCTGGTCCTCTGCAAGATTTTCTACCAGACGAACACTAGGGCCAGGAGTAAAAAGATTATAAGTTAGTTTGGTATTGGTACTTGTACCACCTTGTCGTCTGCAAGTTGGTATTGTTGTTAACGATTTTTCGGTATGAACTTGGCATTTGCTTCCAACCATCATGCCGAGGGGCGACGTGGATATAAAGCTGAAATCATTTGTTTCAAAACGAATTTTCAGGCACCTGATTTTTATTTGATGGGTAGCATAAGCACCTGCCATTTGAATTCCCAGTTCTCCAAATTTTTCGAAACAAGTGCATGCACTTATTATCACGATGAAAAAACAATATACTTGATGCATCCCAGTTATCAGTCTGTACTTGCAGAATTCTCTCGTTTGTTGAGCAGGTATATTGTTTTTCCAGGTCAAGCAAGTTTCAACTGGGTTGTAGACTGCCCAGGCTTGGTTTTGTTTTTAATAGGCCCAGCCCATAACAACAACGGGGCACAAAGATCCAGCAGTTATCTACTGGCCTCTGGCCCGCCAGTGTTAGTTACATTTTGTCTTACAACATCCGCAGGAAGTTTTTTTTACTGAATCAAACACACAACCCAGTTCTATTTTCCTCTTGAAACGCCATGTCCTACATCCGTTTTTTAATATCTACCTATAGTTTTACTAGTTCATATTCACATATCATTATATTAAAAATACATAAAGTTCCCTTTTCATATTTACATCCTTATTTTTGTTGTTGTTTTCCCTCCTAGCGCTGATTTTTTTTACCACTGGTTTCCCCTTAAACCAGCTCAATTGTCCCACATCTTATTTGCTTACAAAAACAAAACGATTTTTTGGCAAATCAATAAGCTATTAAAAAATTTTATCATTTCTGGATTACAACAGTTCGGACTTCACCGAAATATGCAAAATAAGGTTGAACTTTTTGACCGTGGTCCTGGGCAGAAAATAGGATGTAATAAATTACTTAAGAATTAGCAAATGAGCTCAAATTATATTTTTTTAGCAAATGGGCTCTATGTTGTCTGCCACGATTTGGAGTTTGACTTGTGGGCCTACTAAGTTCATGCGTACACAAGGGTTCTCAAAAAAGAAACTTAGTCAACAATCGACTCTACCAGCGTCAGACCGTTAGATGTCAATCTAACGGCAATTGTGCTTCTTCAGTCTATGATCTTCCTGCTCCAGCCATCCACTCGCGTGGCCGGCTGTGCTGCCGGGCAGGCCTCACGGCCCCACCATACTCGCATCCCTGGCCTGTCTATCCCTCTACTCACCCACACATCCTGTTGTTTTCCGGCGACGACAGCCGAATCAGTCAACCCTCGTACTCCCCACCGCGTGGGCAGCCACTGCCGTGTCTTCCCCGGCTCCGTGTCGTTCCCTTCGTAGGCCTCGCCGTCGTCCACCGTCTAGGCGCTCTCGGCGCGGCGTGGTCGACGAACGACATCCATCGGAAGTGGACTGTACATGAAGAGGCTGACAGCTGGGTCCATGGCCGCACACAAGGAAATGCCTCGTTATTACGCGCAAAATAATGATTCATCCACCTGACATCTGAGACCCATCGGAAGGGCCTCTGTATTTTGCGAAAAAACGTTTCCCCCACTAACAGCTCGGACCCACCAGCTATATCTTCGCACGCGAGGAAGTGCCTCCTTATTACGCACAAAAAATGAATACCCCCTGCGTGGGAGGCTGACTTGTGGGCCTACTAAGTTGACGGGGACGGAGGGCTTTGTCAACTTGGTCAATATGAACAATTCTAGCTCCAGTGACCGTACGATGTCCATCCAACGGCCGTAGTGCTTCTTCAACCTCTGGTCTTCTTGCTCCAGCCGCCCAAACCAGCGTCGGTCGTGTCGCGTGCTCCTGCCTCCCGTGGCCGGCTGTGATGTCACGGAGGCCTCACCGCCCCTACTACTCCCACCGCTAGCCAGGCCATCTACCTCTACTCACCCACACCCCCTGTTATTCTGCGGCGATGACAGTCTCACACCGCAGCCGAGCCAGTGAACCCTCGTACTCCTCTCCGCGTGGGATTCCACTGCCACGTCTTCCACGGCTCCGCGTCGTCCCCTTCCTAGGCCTCGTCATCGTCCACCGCCGTGGTGCTCTCGGCGCAGCGTGGTCAACGTGGTCAAGGAACGACTTCCATCGGAAGAGTACTGTACGTGGAGAGGCTGGCAGCTGGGTCCATGGCCGCAGCAAAGAAGTGCCTCCTTGTTACGCGCAAAATAATTATTCCTCCACCTAACAGCAGGGACCCACCGGACGGGCCACTGTATTTCATGAAAAAAATGTTTCCCCTTGACTGCTCGGACCCACTAGCTACATCTTCGCACGGAAGTGCCTGACAGTCGGGACCCACCTGGTCGAAGCGTATGCAGCGTTGTCATTCTGGTCGCGAACGTGTATGTACATACTGGTCGATGTAGAGGCGCGCACTGGTCGATGTAGAGGCGCGCATGTGTCGTAGTAGAGGCGCGCACGTAGCATGTACATGTACGTACAGCAGCCAGGGTGCAAGAAAGTAAATACGGCCACGTACGTACATATCGGCGGGGTCTCGAACGCCTACTCGCGCATACGTACGGGCAGGGCTCGTGTACATGGCTGGGTCAGAACGGAGAAAATGCGTCGTCGTCGTGTTCATGGGGAGCCAACCGGCTGGGTCGGAACGGAATGCGCCGTCGTGTTCATAGGGAGCCAACCGGCTTGGCGTACCGCAGAACGGAGGAAACAGCCTTGTGTTCGACCGGCCACGGTCGAAACGGAATCCTGTTCATCGAGAGGGGTCTGGCGTACCGCAAAACGGAGGAAACAGACTTCTGTTGGGCCTCCTACGGTCGAAACAGGGTCCTGTTGACCGGGAGGGGTGTGGCGTACCGCAAAACGGAGGAAACGGACTTGTGTTGGAGCGCTACGGTCGAAACGAGGGTCCTGTTCATCGGGAGGAGTGTGGAGTACCGCAAAACGGGACTCCACGGGATACTGTTCATCTCCATCGTTTTCCTCCTCCAGCCTCCACGGGGTACTGTTCATCCACCGTTGACCTCCTCCAGCCTCGACCTGCGACTATTCATCCACGGGCTCCTGTTCATCCAGCCTCCACTGGCTACTGTTCAACCATCCCTCTTCACGGGGTCCTGTTCAACCACCCCTCCACGGGCTACTATTCATCCAGCCCTCCACCGGCTATTGTTCAACCAGCCCTCCATCGGCTACTGTTCATCCAGCCCTCCACGGGGTCCTGTTCATCCACCGGATCGATTGATCGGGGTACTGTTCATCCAGCGAAAACGGCCTCTACTACCACAGGTTCCTGTTCATCCAACCCCCACCAGGAACTGTTCATCCAAACCTCCCAACAACGCTCACTGTTCACCTAGAGGCAGCATCGATCGGCTTCAGTTAGCAGCAGTAGCGAAGGAATCGCTCGATCGGGTTCAGTTAACAGTCATCGATCGATCACTTAGGTTCAGTAACGCGTAGCCTGCAGTGCAATCGCTCAGGTTCAGTTAGAGCCCAAAACGCCTCGCTCGGGTTCAGTTAGAGCGCAATGCCTCGCACACATGCGCGTGCGTACGAGAGAAACGCGCATCGCTCGGCCCCCGACCAGCCACCGTAACCGGGAACTCCCCGATATTTTCCTCGCCCTCGCTTCTACCACGGTTTTTTCCATCATGGATAGCCCAAAGAATGTCATGCAGCTGCGTCTCCGGTCCGCCCAGGACGAAAAGCCCATTTTCTGTCATGATTTTTTGTCATAGAAGTAGGACCCCGCCGCATCTATGATAATACCGGGGTTTTTCACAATTATTGTCATAGAAGTGTCATAAGTATGACAGGAAAAAAAATCGTTCGGCCCAAAATATCACGGATGTGTCTTTTTTTGTAGTGCCCCTTTCCTTCTCTTCTCCTATTCCTTCCCCCCTTCTCCTTGTGGAAGTAGGAAAGGGGGGTGAATCCTACTTGGAGTAGGACTCCCCCTGGGCGTGCCACCCTTGGCCGGCCTCCTCCTCCCTCCCCCCTTTATATACGTGGGAGGGGGGCACCCCATAGACACACAAGTTGATCTTTTAGCCGTGTGCAGTGCCCCCCTCCACAGTTACACACCTCGGTCATATCGTTGTAGTGCTTAGGCGAAGCCCTGCGTCGGTAACTTCATCATCACCGTCACCACGCCATCATGCTGATGGAACTCTCCCTCGGCCTCAACTGGATCAAGAGTTCGAAGGACGTCACCGAGCTGAACATGTGCAAATTATGGAGGTGTCGTACGTACGGTACTTGGATCGGTTGGATCGCGAAGACGGTCGACTACATCAACCGCGTTACTAAACGCTTCCGCTTTCGGTCTACGAGGGTACGTAGACACACTCTCCCCTCTCGTTGCTATGCATCTCCTAGATAGATCTTGTGTGATCGTAGGTAATTTTTTTGAAATGTTGTGTTCCTCAACAATTCTTCTGTGCAGCAATGAGGATAATCCTCAAGTTACGGACCCAGTCCGTGTAGTTTCTACCATCATCTTTCAACTTAGCTTTGTCTAGGAACGCATTAAAATTCAAAGGAACAGTAGCACAGGCCATTTATCTACAACAACATAGACATGCAAAATACTATCACGTACTAAGTTCATGATAAATTAAAGTTCAATTCATCATATTACTTTAGAACTCCCACTTAGATAGACATCCCTCTAGTCGTCTAAATGATCACGTAATCCATATCAACTAAACCATGTCCGATCATCATGTGAGATGGAGAAGTTTTGAATGGTGAACATCACTATGTTGATCATATCTACTATATGATTCACGCTCGACCTTTCGGTCTCAGTGTTCCTTGGCCATATCTGGATATGCTAGGCTCGTCAAGTTTAACCTGAGTATTCTGCTTGTGCAAAACTGGCTTGGACCCGTTGTATGTGAACGTAGAGTTTATCACACCCGATTATCACATGGTGTCTCGGCATGACGAACTGTAGCAATGGTGCATACTCAGGGAGAATACTCGTACCTTGAAATTTAGTGAGAGATCATCTTATAATGCCACCGCCGTACTAAGCAAAATAAGATGCATAAAAGATAAACATCACACATCTCCGGTCTGTAACCAATAGCGGAACCTGGATGCTCATATTGGCTTCTACATATTCTACGAAGATCTTTATCGGTCAAATCGCATAACAACATACGTTGTTCCCTTTGTCATCGGTATGTTACTTGCCCGAGATTCAATCGTCGGTATCATCATACCTAGTTCAATCTCATCACCGGCAAGTCTCTTTACTCATTCCGTAATGCATCATCCCGTGACTAACTCATTAGTCACATTGCTTGCAAGGCTCATAGTGATGTGCATTACTGAGAGGGCCCAAAGATACCTTTCCGATAGACGGAGTGACAAATCCTAATCTCGATCAATGCCAACTCAACAAACACCATCGGAGACACCTTTAGAGTATCTTTATAATCATCCAGTTACGCTATGACGTTTGATAGCACAAAAGGTGTTCCTCCGGTATTCAGGAGTTGCATAATCTCATAGTCTGAGGAACATGTATAAGTCACGAAGAAGCAGTAGCAGAAAAACTAAACGATCATTATGCTAAGCTAACAGATAGGTCTTGTCCATCACATCATTCTCTAATGATGTGATCCCCTTCATCAAATGACAACACATGTCTATGGTCAGGAAACTTAACCATCTTTGATTAACGAGCTAGTCAAGTAGAGGCATACTGGGGGCACTCTGTTTGTCTATCTATTCACACATTTACTAAGTTTCCGGTTAATACAATTCTAGCATGAATAATAAACATTTATCATGATATAAGGAAATATAAATAATAACTTTATTATTGCCTCTAGGGCATATTTCCTTCACGTTTCCCCTTTCTTCTCCTTATCTCTTCTTTGAACGAGCGTACCCAGATGTTCCTAGCAACACAAAGGCACGTCTGCTTTGATTCCTCTACTTCCTTTCGTGATCGCCCGATCTCAGCGGTGAGGACATCAACTCCCCCTGCAGCAGTCTCCACCCACACGCCTCCTCCCAAAACATTGTTGCTCCACTCCGGTGGTCTGCATCACTCCACAGAAATATGAGAAAAGAAGTGTCCCTTCCCCCATGGTCGTGACCAGCGCTACAGGGTGTTGTTGGTGCTGCGATGGTCGGATGTTGTAAGGATGGTCGTCAGGCGCCACAAGGTCGGGCATGAATGGCTTTGTCACAAGCAACGGCGATGTTGCCACGGCATGTTTCTACATCGATGGGTGCCCTTTGGCAAAATTGGCGATGTTGCAAAGACGACAACAATGTTGCACTAGGATGCTTCTGCTACAATGATCCTGCCGTGATGTGCTTCTGCAATAGTGATTGTACTACAATGACAAGATGTTGCAACGACGGTCATGCTGCAATGGTGCAACAATGTTTCCGCTACTATGATGATGCTGTGAGCTTTTCTTTGCAACATGCACCATGTTGCAAAATAGTTTCACAACACGTGCCATGTTGCAAAGGAGTTTCGCTATGGCTGACCGTGGCATGCCCCTTGAGATAGCCGATGAAAATTTATTGTGGTCTCTCAAGGCCTGAGTAAAGTTGCAACTTTGTTGGGTCTCGGCATCGCGTTTGGGCGGCAAGTTGAGTTAAGCGGAGCTGATTTGGTGCATTCTATCGGTTTAGTTTTTTGACACAGTACAGACGCATACGCTCATGCATACGCATATACACTCACACATATGAATGCACACACGCAGACCCTACCTCTATGAGCCACCCTGAGAGACTAAGCTGACACATCATCTTGAAATTGATGAAATCGCCACAAACACCTTCGTGGTCAACGGGAATGTCTCCTCTCACTGAACGCACATCACCGAAATGTTTGAAATAAATCTAAAAAATGCAACCACCAATACCAAGTCTAGAACTTAAAACATGATGGGTTGGTTCCACCATAAAAAATCTAACCATCTGAGCTATGCTCAGTTCACTATCGGTTTACCAGGTTTCATGGATGCGCGCACCTTGCTGCTTGGCCTATTTGATAGCCGGCAAGTGCATCAAAGATTGGCTTACTGAAATACGAATTCTTTTGCATTTGCATGCCTCAATTAGTGAGTCGGGAAATGCCCCTGTGCCGCCCGAAGGGCAACACGTAACAAAGAAGACATTCCCACACAAATACTGAGGTCTATTTCAGTCCGAATATTTCTTTCCTTTTTTAGATGATCCTCTTTTTTTGTACGAAGTGGTGATGCTTTTGATTCTTATAAGCTTGATCATACCTTTAAGACTATCTCCTGAAATTATTCATGGGTGGGTGCAATTAAAGACACAAAATACTTCATCCAAACATCTTTACAGTGCAGAAAATGTGTTGCCAAATCTATAGTGTTTTGAATGAAGTATCTTAGGGGCTGTTTGTACTTTAAAATACCATAAGAGAGAACGAATGGTGTCCGGTTGTAAGAAACATGTTGCCAAAATCAATAATAATCTGGTTGTGTTGAATAGAATGACGCATGGCCTCTTTTGTACTTTAAAATAATAATCTGGTTGTGTTGAATGGAATGACGCATAGCCTCTTTTTGTACTACTTTAAAATCTCACAAGTACAATGAAATAGTGTCTGGTTGGAAGAAATGTGTTGCCAAAATCAATAATAATCTGATTGTGTTGAATGAAATGACGCATGGCCTCTTTTGTACTTTAGAATCCCATAAGAGAGAAGGAAACAATGTGGTTGTAAAAAATCAGAAAGGTGCGAGTGCCAGGAATGAACAATCCAGGTACTGGCGCGGTAAAAGAGAACATCTTTAGACCAAAACGAGAAATGAGAAGGGGGAAATATCTTGTGATACGGTGCATGGCATGATACCGTGCTCCGAGCTTGCATGGTACGTCCGATCTACATGGACGGCGTGGGATCAGCTCACTTGTGTTTTTACACATACCTCCCTGTATATTTCCATCTTGCCTCCCAAAAAAGCTACGCGTACTTGCAAAATCGTAACAGTTCTGCACGTCTCACTTTCTCAGCAACAAGTCTTCGGTCATGTCCGCTGCAATTCATCAAGATGCAGCCCGGCTGGTAAAGCGAAGTATTTTAATCCCATTAACCCAAGATAGAAAGATAGAAAGACCGAAACTCGCACTAACATTGAACGGTGCATAGTACACTGTTGCTCATACATTTAGCGGAAAAGTAATCGTATATTGTTAGATCAGGATGTATGGGTTAATCAGCACATGCATGCAGTAATTATATTTGCTACTTCCTCTGTAAACTAATATAAGAGCATTTAGATCACTATTTTAGTATTCTAAACATTTTTATATTAGTTTACGGAGGGAGTATTAAATAACGAGGTAAGTAAGGGGGCGCGGCGTTTTGGCTCCCGGGTGAACAGCACCCCTTTTTTTTAAATGTTTTTGAAAAATTCCGAAAAACTTTGTAGATGATCGTGTTGGTGTCGCAAGCATTCTTGACAATTTTCTTGAGAAACGGAGCAGCGGTGTTTCGTCAGTGAAAAAATAAAATTAGGATGACATTTGGTCTTCGATTCGTTTTTTCTTTTGCAGGCCAAAATGCTTAACCATTTTTCCTCAAAATTTGCACGTGGCATTTGTATGGGACAAAGATCACAAAAAATGGATCATACTAATCTTCTCTGTATTGTTCCAATTTTATCGGATATCTCCGAAGGGACAGTTGGCATGCAAGCGTTTGCTTATAAGCTGGTTGTTTGTTTGCTCGCTGAGCGTGGTGGGACTTTTTTTTGAGTAACCTCGCCGGTTTTATATTGATTCAAAGTAATGTTCATAGGTACAAGATGCGCGAGGTGGGACTAAACATCGTGTCTGTTGCTCACCACAGCTGTAACGCCCTTGATGCGGCTATATTTCCCACGTGTCGAAACACGACTTAGAGGCATAACCGCATTGAAAGCAATGTCGCAAGTGAGGTAATCTTCACACAACCCATGTAATACATAAGGGAAAGAGATACATAGTTGGCTTACAATCGCCACTTCACACAATACATAAATAAAGCATTACATCATCCAGATACAATTAAGGTCCGACTACGGAACCAAAATAAAAGAAGACTATCGAAAATGCTACATAGATCCCCGATCGTCCCAACTGGGCTCCACTACTGATCAACTGGAAATGGAACAACGTAGCGAACACGATCTTCATCGAGCTCCTCCTTGAGCTCGGTTGCGTCACATGCACGGTATCAACGGCACCTGCAAGCTGATTTTGGAAGTATCCGTGAGTCACGGAGACTCAACAATCTCACACCCTCGCGATCAAGACTATTTAAGCTTATAGGTAAGGTAATGGTATGAGGTGGAGCTGCAGCAAGCGACTAGCATATATGGTGGCTAACATACGCAAATGAGAGCGAGAAGAGAAGGCAAAGCACGTTTGAGAAATCTATGATCAAGAAGTGATCCTAGAATAACCTACGTGAAACATAACTCCAACACCGTGTTCACTTTCCGGACCCCGCCGAGAAGAGACCATCACGGTTACACACGCGGTTGATGCATTTTATTTAACATAAGTTTCAGGTTTTCTACAACCGGACATTAACAAATTCCCATCTGCCCATAACCGCGGGCATGGCTTTCAAAAGTTCAAATCCCTGCAGGGGCGTCCCAACTTAGCCCATCACAAGCTCTCACGGTCAACGAAGGATATTCCTTCTCCCAAGACAATCCGATCAGACTCGGCATCCCGGTTACAAGACATCCTTGACAATGGTAAAACAAGTCCAGCAAAGCCGCCCGATGCGCCGACATCCTGATAGGAGCTGCATATATCTCGTTCTCAGGGCAACACCGGATGAGACATCCTACGAGTAAAACCAACCCTCAAGTTTCCCCGAGGTGGCCCCGCAGTCTACTCAGATCGGACCAACACTTAGAGAAGCACTGGCCCGGGGGGGTTAAAATAAAGATGACCCTTGAGTCTGCGAAACCCAAGGGAAAAGGCTAGGTTGTTAGTGCAAATGGTAAAACCAAGGTTGGGCCTTGCTGGAGGAGTTTTATTCAAAGCGAACTGTCAAGGGGTTCCCATTATAACCCAACCGTGTAAGGAACGCAAAATCAAGGAACATAACACCGGTATGACGGAAACTAGGGCGGCAAGAGTGGAACAAAACACCAGGCATAAGGCCGAGCCTTCCATCCTTTATCAAGTATATAGGCACATTAAAATTAACAAGATAATATTGTGATATCCCAACAAAGAACATGTTCCAACAAGGAACAAACTCCAATCTTCACCTGCAACTAGCAACGCTATAAGAGGGGCTGATCAAAGCGGTAACATAGCCAAACAACGGTTTGCTAGGACATGGTGGGTTAGATGTTTGACATGGCAATATGGGAGGCATGATAAGCAAGTGGTAGGTATCGTAGCATAAGCATAGCAAAAGAGCGAGCATCTAGCAAGCAAAGATAGAAGTGATTTCAAGGGTATGGTCATCTTGCGTGCAAAGTTCTCCGAGAAGACGAAAAGCTTGATCCTCGTAAACGTACTCAACGGGCTCCTCGATCACGTACTCGTCTCTCGGCTCTAGCCAAAGCAAGAACACAAGCAGAGGGAGACACAAGCAACCACGTGCAATGCACAATCAACATGATGCAAAACATGGCATGATATGCTGGACGCGATATGTGATGCATATGCAAGATTTGGAAATGAATGATTGAACCTGGCCTCAACATGGAAATCCAAGAGTGCCACTGGAAAGAGGAGTTGATTTCGGTCGAAATCGATAGAAGGATCGCCGGAATCGGATGCACGGTTTGAAAATGGCAAGCAAAAAAAATATGGCACCGGTCTGCAATAATCAGCACGAGACCACCTAAATGCATTAAGAACAACATGCTAGAGCAATCCAACATGACAACAAAATACATGGCAGGGATCCACTCAAGATGCTTGACAAAAGATGAACACTGAGCTACGGCTAATTCACTCATTAACAGGTTCAAATAAGCATGGCCAAAGTGCAAATAATAACAGGTTTCAGACTTGGTGAAAATAACAAGTCAGGAATTTAACATCAGGAAGCAATGTTTAGAGCATGATAACTACATGCTACAGGAACATATCATGGCAAAGAAAAGCATGGCATGAAGCTACTCAAAGCATACAACAAAAGTCCATTAGTGACCATGAGCCAAAAGGGATCAGAAAAAACAATTGCAAGCATGTGAACATAGCGAATAACGATAACAGATTCAGACTTGGTGAAAAACTGGAGCATGACAAAACAGACATCAAGTAGGCATGTTTACGAGCTCGATGCACTCACTACGAGGCATTGCATGAAAAACTAAGCATACACCCAGCAAGTAGACATGGCATGGAAGCAATACATGGCAAGAACAACATCATAGCATGCATGGATCAACAAAACAAGCTCGGCAAAATTGCTAAACATGTTAACAATCTGCCATGAACATTTTATAGCAAAAGTAGAGCTCGATTGAGTCAAGCTAGGGCGCTCCATAAATGCAAACAAAGACATGGATGGATAGAGCACCATAATATCTACAAAACATCCCTACTGATCATGCTCAAAAGATGCACGGATCACTCAGAATCAACATGAACATATGGCATAAAAATAAGGACAGGGCAGAGACTTAGAATATTTTGAAGTCCCTGAAATCAGCAACATTGAGTAAGCTACTTTGCATGCTTGTGCTAGTCACCACAAAGATCACAAAAATACATGGCATACACCTTTGTAAAGATGGCATGGCATACTACAAAACACATGTAGAGCTCAAGATCATAGCATGCACACATTAATCATGGCAAAAATGACAAAAGTGCATATGCTGATAACAGATCTGCAACTAACATCACATAGCCCTCTTCCAACAGCATTTCGGGCATCAAGATGAGCTCAAATGAAAATGATGCAATGGGATTAAATGGAGTACTCGACGAGACGAACATTTTGATATGCTACACGCACGAATCGGAGCAACGGGTGATGAGTTATGATGCGATGAAAATGCCAAAAAAAAATACTGGGGGGAAAGGACTTAGAGATATTTTACCCATCCAGATCTATGGTTCTTGGCACGGATCCCGAGGTTGGCCGGATCCCTCGCCGGAGTTGGGCCGGAGACAGAGAAGAAGACGCCCGGGGAGGTGCAGGGGTGCGGGATCGGGCGGAGGAGGTCGGTGGGAGGCCCTGGCAGGTGCAACGGCGAGCTCCCGGGCACCGTGCAGGGGCGGTGGGCGCGCTCGCCGGCCGGTGCGGTCTGCCGGCGTCGAGGGGCGGCGAGCCTGAGCCGGATCCGAACCGGGCGTGGGAAGGCGCGGTGGTGGCGGCGGAGCTCCTGCGGCGGAGCGGCGGCCGGTGGTGGATCCGGGGTGGTGACGTGGTGCCTCGGGACGAACGCCGGCGAGTCGGCGGGGGCTCCGGCGGAGTCCGGCAAAGGGCGCGACGGCGGCGCGCAGACCGGCGACGCGGGCTCTCGTGGGTGCGGCACCGGGCCCGGATGGGCTTCGGTAGGCTTGCCCCGGGCCTGGGCGGGCCGAGGAGGAGAGAGAAGGCCGGCTGGGTGAGGTGGCAGCACGGGATTCGCCTGGGCGGCGGCTGGACATGTCCGGGCACGGTGGGGATTTCGTCCGACGGCGCGAAGAGGACGAAGTTAGGGTTTGCACCGCGAATATTTCGGAAGGGATCACATATATATAGGTAGAGGGAGCTAGGAGAGTCCAAATGAGGTGTGGTTTGCGGCCACACGATCGTGATCGAACGACCTAGGTGATGGGAGAGGTTTTGGGCCACTTTGGAGGGGTGTTGGGCTGCAACACACACAAGGACTTTTCGGTCCGTCGGTTAACCGTTGGAGTATCAAACGAAGTCCAAATGACACGAAACTTGACAGGCGGTCTACCGGTAGTAAACCAAGGCCGCATGACAAGTCTTGGTCCAATCCGAAAACGTTTAACACCCGCACACGAAAAGAGGTAGAAAGGGATACCGGGTGACATAGGAGCGCCGGATTGCAAAACGGACAACGGGGAAAATGCTCGGATGCATGAGACGAACATGTATGCAAATGAAATGCACATGATGACATGATATGGCATGCATGACACGCAAGCAATGACAAGGCAGCGACAGCGAATAACTGGAAGACATCTGGCACATCGGTCTCGGGGCGTTACAACACTCCACCACTACGAGAGGATCTCGTCTCGAGATCTAGAATGGCACCGGAGGAAAAACGGAAGAGAAAAAGAAGAGGTAAAACTAAGTTGCTTCTTTGACAAACGAGTGAAACCACGAACCTTGAGATGTTGAACAATTGAAAGAAAGAATGCAACGAAGAAGAACAAAGTTGAAAACACTCCGGTAGGGAAGAGTAACAAGGAAGAACAAATTCGGGCAGCACTCCGATTGAAAAGTGATACAAGACTTGATAAGATGAAAAGAACTTGAGCAGAGGGAATGACACTCCGGTTGAAAGGATAAGCACGAAAATAACATGATCTTTTGACAAAACGAGATGATGGGTGAATATAGCAACAATACAATGCCTCCGGGATGAATGAGAGGATGGAATGGAATGAACGGAGGAGAAAACAACATCTTCTTCCTCGAAAGAGCTTGACAAGCATCCTTAGGAGAAGGGGCGAACAGAGTAGTTGGGAAACCCACAACGAAAAGAATAAGCTTACAGTGGGCTTATGGGAAACTTCTCAAAACTGACATGAAATTCTACCACTATGGAAACAAAAGATTGGATTGATAACACCAAGGAGACGAGAAGATTATTTCACCAGAAGGATAAATGAAGAACTTGGGTCATTTATGAGCACCATAATAGCAACAATCCTTAGGGAAAGCTTTAGGTGAAATATAACCCAAGATAAACTCCAATGAAGAGATTGATGGGTTTAAATATCTCATTCCTGACAACTTGTGAATCACGGAACACGACGGGAAATTATCACGAATGACATAACACCACCTCAAAGATAAGATAGGATGAATTGGACTTCGTTATGCAAGATGAAGAATGCTTGAGCTCCTTTGAAAAGAATCTTGATGAACACTTCGAGAAGGAAATTAAATCCTTGATGAATCATCATGTAGAACCTTGATGAAGAACTTCGGTAACAAAAAGGATAACGAAAAGAAAGAGAAGTTGAAAACATAAAGTGAAACCTTGTAATGATTTAGATGGATCTCCGTGATGATGAGAGCTTGGAACTCCGGGAAAAGAAAAGATAAAGCATCTCGAACTGAGAATGTGATATGATGGACCACTCCGGAAAAAGAAATTGAATGAACTCAATGAAACAAGAATAAGAATTACATTATGCTTATCCTTCACCAATTCAAATTGATGACAAGCAATGGAATTGGCATACTACTTATTCTCGTAGAAAGGATTTAAGGTAGATATAGCGCAAACTTGAGAAGGTCTTCAACGAACCACCAGTATGATTGGAACAATGAATGAATTGATATGATAACAGTGGAAGAGAATCCTGGAAGAGCCACCGTAAGAATTGAACAACGAATGAAGTAAAAGGACGAATCACCGGTAAGGATTAGCAAATGAACGAACATACATTAAAGAGTTAAGATACATGAGAACGAAGAGGTCACGAACTGATAAGAGGATATTTGAAAGAAGCACCGGTAGGTTGGAGAATGATGATGAGAAACACCACCATGATAATTGATGAGACACCCCGGGAGAATGAAAGCGAAGAGGTTGAGCCAACAATGAAAAGAGTTTGAAAGATCTTGGGGAAAGACATTTGACTGATGATAATTCATTCTTACGTCAAACTTCGAAAATAATTTTTGAGGAAAGCTCCGGGAGAATTAGAAGAGTCAGGTAAGATCCTGGAAAAAGACATGTGGGTTAGGGCCCACTCAAAAGAAACACCGCTGAATGATTTAAAAGATAGATTGCGCCGGTTGAATTAAATGGCTTGAATGAGATAACATCCTCGAAAGATCTTAAACGACTGCAGAGTGTAAACACGAATCTTCTGAGCTATCTTCGGCACTCCGAAACAATTGAATAGCGAGAAATGAATGAATATGAGGTGCACCGATATGAAAAACATTGAAACGAATTAAAGGATATGATCAACACCAAAAGCTTGAATTGAATCCACCGGGGATGAAAAGAATGAAGAATGACGAACTTGAAACTCCATTAGAATCTTCATGACAATCACCGGATAAGAACATTGGCGAAAAAGAATGGAGAGACTTCTCATTAATAAGATGATACTTGATTAAGAAATCTGAGTCCTCGAAGAAAAAAGGATGGGTGGACGGGAAAACAAAAGACAATTTGGGACGAATGAAACAAACACCGTTGAGAATGCTTGAGTTGATCTTGCGGATGTTGAAAATGATGGGATCCACTTGAAGAGACGCACACCGGTTGAAAAAGGGTTGATATGACAATCTCGATTATGATGAAGGATTGGTATTTACATCGGAGTATGAGAACACCATTTAGGAAAGGTATGGAATCAACATTTGACTTCGAAGCAACTCGAATACCACAACTCAAAACAAAACAAAGGATTGGCTTGAAAATAAGCCGGAACAAACATATGATAAAGATTTCGTCCGAAGTTTTCGTGGTGGGGCCTACACGGGCTCGATCGTACAACACCACCATGTACAAGGCAGTGCACATGACATACGAAACGTCCCCGAGTCAGCATAGCCAAGGACTATTTAAGACACAACAAGACCACTGTAAAACCAACTTTGGATAGGCGGACCACTAGACGTCGAACCCCAATTTCATATCATACATCTGTCGGAAAGATATCCTAAGAGCTACTTGAATTCCCACTTATAAACTCCCGAAATTTTCCGGTTATGCAATCAGGTGTTGGGGATACAGGGGAAGCATAATATCTCACCCAAAACTAACAGATCCTACATCTAGCTGTATCCATCCTTCAACACATAACCAAGAAACCTTCGGAAATCATTTACCTCAACCTTCGAAAAGCATCCGTTATACGAATTATGGTAATACTCCCGAACTCCCGCCCCAGTACTGGGTGGCGTCGAGGTTATCTCACCAACAACTGCATAAAAGAGATTTTCGATGTCGGTGAAAAACTCAGATATTCCAGAACTTCAACGATAAAATTGTGACGACAACACCTCGGAGCTCAACTCCCTGGGACACTGCCACAACCCCTAAATGTCAGGAGGCACCAAGAACAATGTTCTCGTCACAAAACCATCGGAACGATTCCAAGAAACCCGCGTGATCCTAAATTTTTTTAGTGAAATTTGAGAAGAGAAGAGTCAAAACTCTACGTCAGGATGCCTCACCAGAGCGACAAAGGGACTAAGGAGTAAAAAGAATCCTACTCTCCGATATATATAATCCTAAATGACTCAAAACATTTTTCTAGACTCAACAACGCCAGCGATTCGATCAAGCAGGGGGCTCCTAAGGTCGGGGAAGGCTCTGATTACCAACTTGTAACACCCTCGATGCGGCTATATCTCCCACGTGTCGAAGCACGACTTAGAGGCATAACTGCATTGAAAACAATGTCGCAAGTGAGGTAATCTTCACACAACCCATGTAATACATAAGGGAAAGAGATACATAGTTAGCTTACAATCGCCACTTCACACAATACATGAATAAAGCATTGCATTCATCCAAATACACTAAAGGTCCGACTACGGAACCAAAATAAAAGAAGACTACCCCAAATGCTACACAAATCCCCGATCGTCCCGACTTGGCTCCACTACTGATCAACTGGAAACGGAACAACATAACGAACGCGATCTTCAACTAGCTCCTCCTTGAGCTTGGTTGCGTCACTTGCACGGTATCATCGGCACCTGCAAGCTGGTTTTGGAAGTAATCTGTGAGTCACGGGGACTCATCAATCTCACACCCTCGCGATCAAGACTATTTAAGCTTATAGGTAGGGTAAAAGGTATGAGGTGGAGCTACAGCAAGCGACTAGCATATATGGTGGCTAACATACGCAAATGAGAGCGAGAAGAGAAGGCAAAGCACGTTCAAGAAATCTATGATCAAGAAGTGATCCTAGAACAACCTACGTCAAACATAACTCCAACACCATGTTCACTTCCCGGACCCCGCCGAGAAGAGACCATCACGGTTACACACGCAGTTGATGCATTTTATTTAAGATAAGTTTCAGATTTTCTACAACCGGACATTAACAAATTCCCATCTACCCATAACCGCGGGGACGACTTTCGAAAGTTCAAATCCCTGCAGGGGTGTCCCAACATAGCCCATCACAAGCTCTCACGGTCAATGAAGGATATTCCTTCTCCCAAGACAATCCGATCAGACTCGGCATCCTGGTTACAAGACATCCTCGACAATGGTAAAACAAGTCCAGCAAAGCCGCCCGATGCACCGACATCCTGATAGGAGCTGCACATATCTCGTTCTCAGGGCAACACCGGATAAGACATCCTACGAGTAAAACCAACCCTCAAGTTTCCCCGAAGTGGCCCCGCAGTCTACTCAGATCGGACCAACACTTAGAGAAGCACTGGCCCGGGGGGGTTAAAATAAAGATGACCCTTGAGTCCGTGAAACCCAAGGGAAAATGCTAGGTTGTTAGTGAAAATGGTAAAACCAAGGTTGGGCCTTGTTGGAGGAGTTTTATTCAAAGCGAACTGTCAAGGGGTTCCCATTATAACCCAACCGTGTAAGGAACGCAAAATCAAGGAACATAACACCCGTATGACGGAAACTAGGGCGGCAAGAGTGGAACAAAACACCAGGCATAAGGCCGAGCCTTCCACTCTTTACCAAGTATATAGGTGCATTAAGATTAACAAGATAATATTGTGATATCCCAACAAAGAACATGTTCCAACAAGGAACAAACTCCAATCTTCACCTGCAACTAGCAACGCTATAAGAGGGGCTGAGCAAAGCGGTAACATAGCCAAACAATGGTTTGCTAGGAAATGGTGGGTTAGAAGTTTGACATGGCAATATGGAAGGCATGATAAGCAAGTGGTAGGTATCGTAGCATAGGCATAGCAAAAGAGCGGGCATCTAGCAAGCAAAGATAGAAGTGATTTCGAGGGTATGGTCATCTTGCCTGCAAAGTTCTCCGAGAAGACGAAAAGCTTGATCCTCGTAAACATTTGTTTCCTGGCTCTACCCAAAGCAAGAACACAAGCAAAGGGAGACACAATCAACCACGTGCAATGCACAATCAACATGATGCAAAACATGGCATGATATGCGGGATGCGATATGTGATGCATATGCAAGATTTGGAAATGAATTATTGAACCTGTCCTCAACTTGGAAATCCAAGAGTGCCACTGGAAAGAGGAGTTGATTTCGGTCGAAATCGATATAAGGATCGCCGGAATCGGATGCACGGTTTGGAAATGGCAAGCAAAACAAATATGGCACCAGTCTGCGATAATCAGCACGAGACCACCTAAATGCATCAAGAACAACATGCTACAGCAATCCAACATGACAACAAAATACATGGCAGGGATCCACTCAAGATGCTTGACAAAAGATGAACACTGAGCTATGGCTAATTCACTCATTAACAGGTTCAAAAAAGCATGGCCAAAGTGCAAATGATAACAGGTTTCAGACTTGGTGAAAATAACAAGTCAAGAATTTAATATCAGGAAGCAATGTTTAGAGCATGATAACTACATGCTACAGGAATATATCATGGCAAAGAAAAGCATGGCATGAAGCTACTCAAAGCATACAACAAAAGTCCATTAGTGACCATGAGCCAAAATGGATCGGAAAAAACAATTGCAAGCATGTGAACATAGCAAATCTAACCTATAAATCCCGCTAGACTACCCGCCATTCTGGAGGCATTGCACGCGCTGTGCATTTGTAACCACCCGATCGATTAACTACAGTGATTTTTTGGCTGCTGGCGGCTGGTCAACCGTCCACTGTTTTCCACATTCATGGCCGCTTCAAGAGAGGATGACGAGTGGGGTCGTGAGGCTGCGGGGGCCAGCGAGCAGAGGGTGGGTTTTTGTCAAGGCACGTGAACATTTGGGTGAGGGTGGGCTGCTCTTGATTGGCCGAGGGCCACGTGAGGAGGTGGATTCCCGCTGGTCTACCTAGCTGATACCTACCCTGCTGCATCGGTGGTCCCGGTTACCATTTGAGCCCACATTTCAGTGTGTTGAGTAGATGGGTTGGACTAGAGGAGCGGCGAGGAGAGCCAGGACCAATTCTCTCTCGAAAACCTAGCGCACCAGGACCAATCCTCTTCCTCCTCGAGCCCCACCCCACTCCGCCCCGTCTCGCCTCCCCTGCTCCTCTCGCACCGCCGCCTTCTCACCCGGCCCTCTTCCCCGGTGCTCGAGGTGCAGCAGCGGTGCTCCACCACGTTCGATCCAGCCCCGGCATCCAGCGGATCAGGCGCAGGTCACCGGCATCCGGCGCCGCGCGCAATGATTCTGGATCGGGCTCATATCTCCGTCAGGAGAGTAGGAGCGGCTGCTACAGTGAGGGCAGCAGAGCCGCAGAGGAACCCACCCGGCTAAGCTCCAGCCCCGGCGGCTACCTGCAGAGTCCCATCACCCGTCACAGGTGAGATTTTTCTTCACCGTTTACTCATCTTTGCATGGTAACCTGAGCTCATCTCCTAATTCATGGCTTCCTATTTTTTTGTTCAGTGTTAGCGAAGAGGAGGTTGTCCTCGAAGAGGCAGCATGGTGGCTTGGCGGCCACGTACCTCTCCTCATCTCCTCCCAACAAGTGCAGGCTCGATTGTCCATGGCGCCGTCGCCGTCGTCTTCAGCCTCCTCCTCAGGTCGTTCTTGTCTCTTCAGGCAGGTGAGCTCCTTCCTCCTCCCCCTCCCTTCGATTTTGTGTTGGTAGATGTGTTTGTTGTTGGTTCTGCTGCTCCCAGGCCTGGCTGCTGCTTGTGCTGCTGCTACGTGCTGCTGCTATGTGCTACTATATGTTGTTGGTTGCCTCCTTATTTGGTTATTTGTGAATCTGAAAACACTGTGTGAGAAGCAAGGATTGAAGAGATGGCTATGAGCCAATGAGAAGAGCTTCATTTTCAGTTTTTTTTTAAGAATTGATGAAGGACATGGCATATGTACAGTTGTTAATATTCTCTCTATGGAGTATGCACTTGATGTTCATTGCATTGGAGGGAGAGGAAAACTCTTTGTGAGAAGCAAGGATTGAAGAGAAGACTATGAGCCAATGAGAAAAACTGAACTTTAGTTTTTTATTTAAGAATTGATGAAGGATATGTCATATGTTCAGTTCCTTACATTTTCTCTCTGGTGTATATACCTGCTATTCATTGCATTCGAGGGAGAGGACAACAAGAGTAAGAAAGCCAGTAGCACGCAGCGCCAAGTCAAGCGCATTGGCCTCGATGGCAAGAGACCAGTACCATTAGGTTCGCTTGACTGCTTGGTAGGTTAGTGGTTCATCTCTTATTCTTCTTCATATAGGAAATATAAGGTGCACATATAGAAGACCCCATATTGGGCATCGCTTTCTTTTCAGTTTTTGGAATCCTTGGCAAAGGGTGTTATATATTTTCATAATTCTTACCACTTATTTTTTAGCAGCATAGATTTAAATGTAGTAACATGTGTTTATGCTTTGCAGCCCGACATTGAACAGTACCCTTAATAAAGCTATGCGGTGGAAGCTATTTGTCGTATTTTGACCGATGAATCTGTTTGAATTGATTATATAGGATTAATGTGATTATCAGATGATTGCAGTCTACCCCAAGGTGAGTTTATCCTTTTGGTTTATGCAAAAATGCTTATTTGGCTTCATGTTTAACATGATTTCTCAGCATCTGATATTTGTTCTGTCCAACATGAGTACATGAGAAAGAAGTGCTACTGCTACATTACCGCCGCTTGCCTAGGGAAAAGAGAGTTCCACTGTAAAATGAGATGCCAGGTACTGATGGCCAGATTGTACATGACAAAGATTAATGTGTTATGATGAAACCAAAGCTTTAGTGTTTGGCTGTCATCTTTGTTAACTTATTATTAAGCATATCAACTATGTATTTTGTCCCACATGAATGATTGAGAAAAACTCTACTTTTTATGACATCATGTCTCACTTATTGTCATGTCTAAATATTTTAATTGTATGTTGATGTTTTGACCTTGGATGCCAAATCATCACAGTTTGCCTGATAGAGTGAATTCCATTATAAAATGAAGTTCCTTCCATCAATTAGATAGCTTTTATTAATTTATTTATTTTCTATTTTGTAGATACATATTGGTTGTTTAGATGCTTTCATTTAAAGATTTTCAGAGATCAATGAGGATTCGGGCAGCAGGGAGGGGACTGGTGATAGGAAACATGGGTCCACCAAGAAATCAATGAGCATGGTGAGTTGTTCTCCCTTTTCAAATTTGAAACCTAGACTACATTCGGTCAATATTTATTTAGTAATATGATTAGGATAGCATAATATTTTGCTACTACCTTGCTAATAGCTTCACGAGGTAATTATGTCAGCTATATATGTGTATATACTTTTAGATGACACATGATCAGAAGTCTTTCCTATGAAAATCATGCGGCCTTGTGACGCCCCGACCCTTTTCTTCAGAAATTTGTGATGTGTTTATGCATGTCTGTGTTGTGATGTGCATAGGAGCATGATTTATTCTGGCACTTTAGGCATTAGCACACCTATAATAGAGGTCTTGAGTCTACAAAGTGTCCTATACATTGTGTGTGTGTGTGTGTTTGAAGTGTCAGTGCTTCTGTGTAGGAAGTCTAATAGGCCATTTCTTTTGCCTTTCTGATCAGCACAATTGGCCCGGGATATGTGTCACCTTTGTCCCGATGAGGAAGCTGACTATGTGCGTCATCGGTTTACCACCATCAGCTGGATCTTTGAAGCCATCCAATGCTCAACTTTAGTGACTGTTGTAACAATCCAGGATTTTATCCTAAACTGCTATTAAACTCACAAGTGGGAGCATTTTAATAACAAAAGAACTCAAGCCATGCTTTTTGATATAGTGCGTATATGTATGTTGCACTAACAGTTCCTATTTTAAACTATTGCATACCAGAAAATTGAATTGGCAATATCTGCATAAATATGATGTATTAAATTATGTTTTGAGAGGGATTTGTTCATTTTCAAAACTAGAGGAGGTGGATGAGCTTAAAGCACCTATTCACCAGTTCACTAAACTTTTCTAATTGTATTTTAAATCCAAAAGTGGGCAACATCATTGCTCTTTCCCAGATCATCTAAATCAGATGGACGGGCTCCAAACTCCCAGTGCCACTTGTCGTTTTTGTGTTTTGATTTTTACTTGAGTACCTTTGTACCGATGGTACTATGGAGAGGTGACAGTAGCACGATTGATGGTTGCTTCTCTCCTGTCGACTACATCTCCTTCCTCTATATGTCAATATATCAACAAAACAAGAGATCTATAATATCATTGTTTTATACAATTCACAGATTATTGAAGATTTTTGCTGCCATGGAATTGTGAATTTGTGACTATACATTCTTCTGTCCTACATGTGAATTGAAGATATATTGGACATGTATGTGAATGTAAATATCCAGGTATGTAAGCAAGTCCTAACTTTTATTTACATATTTATCTATGAAATGCATGCAAGCAAATCACATCTTACAGACAATTGCCCCCTTATAGGTAAATCTGATGATTCATAAATTAACCGGTTGGAGATCGGTAGACAGTCAAGTATATTGATAACTGGAGTTTAGTGCTCAAAATCTTTGTAACTTTTCTATGACTGTATTTTCTTGATACTTTTAGAGAAAAACAAGTACTGTTAGTCATTCTCTGTCATGTATAATAGTACAATACTGGAGATGTGGATGGATAATGTTCATTTAGTAGAGTATTAGTAGATGATAATTTCTTTTCTTCAGAGTCAACTTGTGTATATCCTGATATGTTCGGTCTATTCCCAAATCAATTTGTGCCTTAACAATTATATAGTCTCTCTGTGTATTGGTGCTCTGTTTTCTATGGTTTTTGGTCAGCTGGAAGAAATCAGTTTGTCATAACATGTGAAAATGAGTTTATTTACCTGCACTGTTGCTTTTATCAGTTAGCAAAGATGTTTGTCAAATAGTAAGTTAGGCATCACAGTGAAGCTTGGCAAAGGGACTTCTGGTGAGGCCTACAAGGCTGGAACACTGTCTGTAAGGTGGTGTCCTCTGATGGATATTCATTTGTCAACTAATACATGACCATACTAGAGAAGCACACACTGTGCACACACAAGGACCCTAACAGGTTGTAAATATGTACGTGGACGATCTTTAAATACCTGGATGATAATCATTTAAATACCTGGATGATTATTCCGCATAAACAAAGTCATATTGTCATTTTTAACACAAGAACAAAGCAGTGTCCCATAACACAAATAGCTACTGTTCGTGGCAAATTGTTTCATTAGTTATGGGGCATCAAGAAGAGCAAACACCAATGCGTTGAGACATACCTGTTCCATGTAAACATGTGGAAAGTAAATCCTTT
This sequence comes from Triticum urartu, assembly GCF_056163025.1. Classification (NCBI taxonomy): domain Eukaryota; kingdom Viridiplantae; phylum Streptophyta; class Magnoliopsida; order Poales; family Poaceae; genus Triticum; species Triticum urartu. The sequence goes on from NC_141874.1 coordinate 176,677,969, forward strand.
CACCTTGGCGAGGCACTGTGATCAACGGCCTAGCACAAGCATGCCATAGCTCCTTGTATAATCTGTCACTAGAACTCCCTGCACAAAGGATTCATTATGTGAACTAGGCATGCAATTCAAGGGACCTTTATTTATAGCAGCAGATTCTAACAGTTGATCATGAGTTAATTTAACCAGTATTGCATCATCTTTTATTTCTAAACAACAATACTGAATATGCTCATTCCTATGGCTACAGTACAAGTTAAACCATCCCAACTCCATAGCAGTACTACTCCAAACAGAACGGGAATGATTATATTTTTTTTATGGATTTTACAAATTCAACAGGTTGAGCATTTTCCTGTGATTTTCTTGATAAATCAAATATTAGAGTAAACTTTCATACTCAGCGACAACTTGACTTAGCCTAATATATGTTGGTTTCTGAACTTGGTAGATCAAATCAGCCAGGAAAGCTACGTGTGTGCAAGCTAGCTAGAGAAGCACACAAGGAAACTGCTCGATTGATGAACAGTAGAGTTAAACATAATATAGTACTCTGTATAGCAAAAGGCTTTCTCTTTCTCTCGAGCAGCAGCAAGCAGAGCAATAGCGAGCAGTCAACAAACAACAGAAGTAGCAGCGGCAAGAAGCAGTAAGCAGCAAAAGCGAGGGGCAACAAGCTCGTGGCCTAAACATGTTGGCCCGGACAAAAATGGTCACAGGAGGCAGCGCCACAACCATCTCCAGCGACGGTCTGAATGAGAAAAAAAAGACGTTGACAAAGAAAAGAAGGCACGAGAAGGCAGGGCGGCTTCTCACCCTACTGTTTGTAGCGAGGCTGGACGGCATGGGGACGAACGACAGCGAATTCAGGATGGCAGCAACGGGCAAGGAAGAAGTAGAGAGACCCGCGGCTTCGAATTCTTGGTCCAGAGGAGACGCAGGGCCCGTCACGGTCCCTGGAGTTGCTCGGGGAGGAGGACGACCGTGACAGCGTTGCAACGGCGGCTGACGGAACAGAGGAAGGCGGCGTCGGTCCAAAAGTTTGCTGCATGCTCGGTGTCCATGAATAGCATCAGAACGACGGCCGGAGCTGAACAGAGTTAGGGAAAGTACCTAGGATCAAGGACTCACTGGAAAAATGAGGCAATTTGCGGCGGCGTCCAGCGGGCCTGCATGTTGGACCCTGGGGCGTGGACGTCGAGCCGGACGGACGGCTGGTGGATCCCGCCCGTTCCTATGGCTGGCGTTCCAGCGGCGAGCGGCAGCGTCCCCGGCGAGGTCGACCAGAAAGAGGATCCAGGAGGAAGAGGACATGGATTGAGGAGGGAGGTAGTGGAGTAAGAGTAGGAGTAAAACGTGAAGGGGCAGGGAGTTGCGGGCGCGTGTCCCGTGAGCTGGCGCTGCTATCCTGACTGGTGGGTTCACAAGAGGGACCCATTAGTCAGTAGCAAAGGGAGAGGTTGAAAGAAAAAAAATCAAAAAAATGAAAATGACTGTAATATCTCTTCCTCCTCTACTCCCACATAATCTACTCGGTATTAATTCCAATGCTCAAAACTCATCAGAAATATCTTGAAAAAATTCACATATGCTACTACTTATATAACTATGTGAAAATGTCCAAGACTTTTCAGGAGTATTTGACTGCCCTTTTTCAGATGTGAATTCAAATATGCCCCGAGTTTGGGTTTGAATTGTAAGCCGGTGATATGAAATTCCAAAATTCATTAATCTTTTTATTAGAGTTTGTAAATAACACACAGCTCCGAGATATATCATGGAGTATGACTTAGACTTGTCAAACTATTTTAAAATTTTGTTTGCAGATAACTCTTGGTTTGGATCAGTTTTTTTTGTTTTAGAAAACATCAATCATCATGAACCATCCATCTATCATCAATCCGTACTTATTTTCATATGTTACATTCTGTGTCTACATATTTTAATGCATACTCTTTCAATACTTGACTTGCACTCGGCCTTTGCGCCATTGGCGCAATGAGTCATCTAGTAATGATAACAGATTCAGACTTGGTGAAAAACTGGAGCATGGCAAAACAGACATCAAGTAGGCATGTTTACGAGATCGATGCACTCACTACGAGGCATTGCATGAAAAACTAAGCATACACCCAGCAAGTAGACATGGCATGGAAGCTAGACACGGCAAGAACAACATCATAGCATGCATGGATCAACAACAACAAGCTCGGCAAAATTGCTAAACATGTTAACAATCTGCCAGGAACATTTTATAGCAAAAGTAGAGCTCGATTGAGTCAAGCTAGGGTGCTCCATAAATGCAAACAAATACATGGATGGATAGAGCACCACAATATCTACAAAACATCCTTACTGTTCATGCTCAAAAGATGCACGGATCACTCGGAATCAACATGAACATATGGCATAAAAATAAGGACAGAGCAGAGACTTAGAATATTTTTAAGTCCCTGAAATCAGCAACATTGAGTAAGCTACTTTGCATGCTTGTGCTAGTCACCACAAAGATCATGAAAATACATGGTATATACCCCTATAAAGATGGCATGACATACTACAAAACACATGTAGAGCTCAAGATCATAGCAAGCACACATTAATCATGGCAAAAATGACAAAACTGCATATGCTGATAACAGATCTGCAACTAACATCACATAGCCCTCTTCCAACAGCATTTCGGGCATCAAGATGAGCTCAAATGAAAATGATGCAATGAGATGAAATAGAGCACTCGACGAGATGAACATTTTGATATGCTACACGCACAAATCGGAGCAATGGGTGATGAGTTATGATGCGATGAAAATGCCAAAAAAATACTGGGGGGAAAGGACTTAGATATTTTACCCATCCAGATCTAGGGTTCTTGGCACGGATCTCGAGGTTGGCCGGATCCCTCGCCGGAGTTGGGCCGGAGACAGAGAAGAAGACGCCCGGGGAGGTGCAGGGGTGCGGGATCCGGCGGAGGAGGTCGGCGAGAGGCCCTGGCAGGTGCGGCAGCGAGCTCCCGGGCACCGGGCAGGGGTGGCGGGCGCGCTCGCCAGCCGGTATGGTCTGCCGGCGTCGAGGGGCGGCGAGCCCGAGCCGGATCCGAACCGGGCGCGGGGAGGCACGGTGGTGCGACGGAGCTCCCGTGGCGGAGCGGCGGCCGGCGGTGGATCCGGGGCGGCGACGAGGTGCCTCGGGTGGCGCGCGGCGCGATGATGAACGTCGGCGAGTCGGCGGGGGTTCCGGCGGAGTCCGGTAAAGGGCGCGGCGGCGACGCACAGACCGGCGACGCGGGCTCTCGCGGGTGCGGCCCCGGGCCCCGATAGGCTTCGGCGGGCATGCCCCGGGCCTGGGCGGGCCACGGAGGAGGGAGAAGGCCGGCGGGGTGAGGTGGCAGCGCGGGATTCGCCGGGGCGGCGGCTGGACATGTCCGGGCGTGGTGGGGATTTCGTCCGGCGGCGCGAGGAGGACGAAGTTAGGGTTTGCACCGCGAATATTTCGGAGGGGATCACATATATATAGGTAAAGGGAGATAGGAGAGTTCAAATGAGGTGTGGTTTGCAGCCACGTGATCGTGATCGAACGACCTAGGTGATGGGAGAGGTTTAGGTGGGGTTTTGGGCCACTTTGGAGGGGTGTTGGGCTGCAACACACACGAGGCCTTTTCGGTCCCTCGGTTAACCGTTGGAGTATCAAACGAATTCCAAATGGCACGAAACTTGACAGGCGGTCTACCGATAGTAAACCAAGGCCGCATGACAAGTCTCGGTCCAATCCGAAAACGTTTAACACCTGCACACGAAAAGAGGTAGAAAGGGACACCGGGTGACATAGGAGCGTCGGATTGCAAAACGGACAACGGGAAAATGCTCGGATGCATGAGACGAACATGTATGCAAATGAAATGCACATGATGACATGATATGACATGCATGACATGCAAGCAATGACAAGGCAGCGACGGCGAATAACTGGAAGACAACTGGCACATCGGTCTCAGGGCGTTACAGCAGCGCCCAAAAGCCAACTTCAGGTCCTCCGGTGCCCCAAGCAAAGAGCATGTTGGGCTTCTTTCCTGATGCGGCCCAAAGCTACCAGAGAGCCTCTTGGGCTTCTATCGTGGGTCTGAATTTATTTCAGAATTTTCGGCGATGCACATTCAGTAGGATGAGATGTTCCCGTCGAGGACGAGGTGCCTACGGTGACTTCGTAAATTTCAAGATGATATGTCGGTTCAGTCTTTCGGAGGTGCTCATAGAGATAGGGTGTGTGTGTGTGCGTTCATAGAGGTGAGTGTATGCGCGTGTATATGAGCGCTTGTGTCTGTACTGATGTTCGAAAAAAAACATACTCCATAAACCAAATCTAAAAAGAACATACTCCACAAATCTCATCATCGAAAAGAAAAAAATGCCCTAAAAAATAAAAAATAAAAAAACTACTCGCATGCACAGTTATATGTAATTGCTAGCCTTTCTAAGAAAGCTATACTAAAAACAAGAGCTGCAGTGCGTAACGTGTATATGCTCTTCACAAAAACATAAAACAAAATATGTGTACATGCTCAAGTTGTAACTACTAGCAAAAGAGCCTGTGCATTGCAACGGAACAAAAAACATAACAGACGCCCTTAACTCAACAATCATCACTCAAGACCACAATAGGTTCATCTTCTTTATTTTTGTGAGGCATCATATTTGTGTTGCCGCTTATCCTCCTTCTCATCCTCGCCGGCGATGGCCTCGGTATTCACACAAAACAAAAAAAACGTGTGTTGAATATGGTTAATCCTAAGGCGTCTCTCTCTCCCTCTCTCCTCCCTCTCCCCCCTCTCTCTCTCGCTCGCTTTCTCTCACTCTCGCGATGAGAAATCTGTTGTTTTCCCCTACGACATTTTTCAGAGGTATGCATGTGTATCGATGTTTCCTTTTTCCTATATGGTTATAGTGGGGTGTTTATTTGCAATCTGGATCGCCGTCGATATGAAAAAAAGGAGCTTGCGCTATAAATTTTAAATTTGCTTTCATAACAATATTTTAAAAATATTTAACAGGTAAAATTAACATCATATTTAGATTCCACACATTTTTCTAATAAAATTTCATATATAATATGTTAAAATCGAAGTTACGGTTTAAAAGATACTGATAATTTAGAAAATCATTTGGTTTGACTTAAATATATTCTAAAATAATATTTAAAAATACTTAACAGGTAAAAATAATCTCATATTCATATTCTACATATTTTTCTAATCAAATTTCATATATAACATGTTTAAATCGGAGTTACGGTTTAAAAGATATGGATGATTTTAAAAAGTATTTGTTTGACTTAAATATGATCCACGGACGAATTATCTAAAACATCAGGGGGGATTTTGAAAAATGTAAAATAACGGTTCGGGTGTGATTTAAATCCGGACAGTGGGTTGATCTCAAGAAAAGACAGAGACTTTTGCGTAAAATATGAAAATAACGATTCGTTTTAACTTAAAACAGTACTGCGGGTTGAATTCTTTAAAATAAAAGGACTTAAAAAAAATGCTATGACAGACGAAAAAACCTAGTTTGCTTTATTACTAGATAAAGATAAAGATAAAGACTGTGTGACGTACAACATGACAAGGTTTTCTATGTACCAGATTTTTAAGAGGTAAACATATTTGATTTAGGACCCCGATAACTCCCGACTGTTGGGAGACTCCCATCCCAAACGAGTCGTTCGCTAAGGGTAAGCGATCCATTCCGTTTGGAGGGAGAGACCGGGACTTCCTATTGACCGCTCGTCGCGGCAAAGTGCCGGCGTATTGCATAGGACGCCGCTAACCTGGGCCGGCCCAATTCCGGTGGCACGATCGCGATATAAAAAAACGTAAAAATAAGAGCGCGAATGAGCTGTGAATCGAATCGAACCTGGGACCTCGTGGTGGATGGCGTGCTGAGCTAGCCACTGCGACAATTGACTTGTCATGTTAAGATCAAAGCGCCATGCTTAAAGAAACATACAACAGCGGCAGGGATCAAACAAATAACCTATTGCAAGTGAGCGATCCTGATAGCCACCATAATTCCTGGGATTTCGTACATAAAATGGCAGTCCGCCTTATACGAACATAAGCCGCAAACATTTTCATATTTCACAGAGAAAAAAAAATTAAAACTTGAAACATTTTTGGGAATCTCAAAGAAAAAATCAAAAGAAGAGAACAACATGAAAAACACCTTTTTCCGAATTCAAGAAGAATTTCTTGAAAATGCAAAACATTTTCTGACAAACAGGAACAAAAAACTGCCATTTTCTCTGCAAAACATTTTTTGAATTTGTGAATTTTTTTTAAAAACATGAACAATTATTGAATTTGTGAACAAATTTGGAAAGCTGGAACTTTTTTTCAATTTCCAAACATTTTTTGAATCTTGAGAACAAATTTTGAAATGTGAACAATTTCAAAAAATCATGAACAAATTTGGAAGCGCGAACAATTTTTTAAAGCACGAAATTTTTTTGAATCTTGAGGACATATTTTGAAACGGAGAGAAATTTTGAAAAATTCCGAACAAATTTGGAAGTCCGAACAATTTTTTAAAGCCTGAACATTTTTTTGAATCTTGAAAACATATTTTGAAACGGAGAGAAATATTTAAAAATCCCGAACAAATTTGGAAGCGCGAACATTTTTTGAATATGTGAACAAAAAATTGAAATTCAGTACATTTTCTGAATTTCAGAAGTTTTGTACTTTTTTGTGTAACGAGAACAAATTTTGAATTTTGAGAACATTTTTCCAAAAACTGAACATTTTTTGAAAACACGAACAAAATTTAAATTTTTGATTTTTTTAAAGGAAGAGAAGAAAAGAAAAGCAAATAAAAAATAAAATCATAAACATTTTGTAAAACTACAAACATATTCTGAAAAAGAAAAATAAACTTGAAAAAGAAAGTGAAACAAGAAACAAAAAATGAAAAAATGAAAAAGAAACAGAAATGAAAAAAAGAGAAATAAAAAACAATAGAAAGCTGAAAAAGAACCAGAAAGAAACGATACAGGAAAAAAAACCCGGTTCAGGGAACCTTTTAAAAGGTTTCCAAAACCGGTTTGGACGCATTATGTGTGGGACGGCCCATTTCTGTCGCTCGCTGCGCTGCCCCTTGTGCGATCGCTCGACAGTTTACCGCAGCGAGCGGCGAATAGGATTTTCCGGAGAGACCCCCCAGCGCGAACCCTGTGGCACTACGAGCCTTTTCAAATGGGCCTCCCCTCAACCAAATGCCGTCATTAATCCAGAAAAAAGACGTTAAAAAGGCCCAGTTTCCTCTGGGCTACTTTCAAGCCTTATTAAACCCAGAATTTGGACTTGATTTTTATTACAATTTCTTTTTTAATTACCAGAATGTGTAATGAACTGCCATCATGTTCAAATGTATCAGAACTTGATGAAAAAAATATTTGGCATGTGATGTCCATGTAAATTGCCGTGGTATACAAAAACAAATTACCATGCTTTATTCCACAAATTTGTCATGTTTCAAAAAATAATGTAGAAACAAACAGAATTTATTATAGTTGTCATGGTTGAAACAATAAAAATGTCATGGCTGCAGGAAGTTACATGATATATTTTTGCTATGGTCTAAAAATACAAAAAAAAATAGCCATTGTCCAAACAAGAAGAAAATAATTGCCATGGTTGAAAAGAAATCTACCATGGTGCAAACAATAAAGTTGCCACGGTTCATTTTTTTGCCATGTATGAAATATGAATTTACCATGGTCGAAACAATAAAATTCCATGGTCATAGAAACAATTTTCCATGGTCCATGATATAATTTTGCCATGCTCTAAAATAAAAAAAACATCCATGGTCCAAACAAAAATAATAATTTCCCTGGTTGAAAAAGAAATATGCCATGGTGCAAACAATAAAGTTGCCATGATTAACAAAAAATGTTGCCATGGTTCAAACAATAAAAATGCCATGGTCGTAGAAATAATTTTTTCATGGTTAGGGAAGAAAATTTGCATTGGAAAATAAAATAAAAATTTTCATGTCTTTTAATTGGAATGTGGGAATAAAAATGTTTGAACTTGCCATGCCAACACATCTTAAAGTTGCCATGGAAAGCATTATATGGCGTGTGAAAGACTCATAACTTGTCCGGGAAACACAACTTAATTTGCCATGGCAAAAACACATTTTAAATTGGCATGGCAAATATATATTTTTTGGTTTCATGTCAAAACACACCGTAAAAAGCATCTAAACTTGCCGTGGCAACATATCTTAATTGCCATGGCAAGTGTTAAATTGGCGTGTGAATCAAACTCCAAATTGCCATGGCAAAACACATCTTAAATTGCCACGGCAAAAAAGTGTTTTTTTACTTTCATGTGAAAACATACCGTAAAAAATCTAAACTTGCCATGGCAACATATCTTAAAATTTGCCATGGCAAGTATTCGTTGGCGTGTGATAGTGTATTTTAGTTTCACGTCAAAACACACCATAAAAATCATCTATACTTGACATGGCAACATATCTTAAAAGTTGCCATGGCAAGTGTTAATTGGCATGTGAATGAACTCGAAATTGTCATGGCAAATAGTGTATGTTAGTTTCATGTCAAAGCACACCGTAAAAAACATCTAAATTTTCTATGGCAAGGACGGAGGTGTGAATCGATGAAATGGGTGTGTGGGGGGGTGGGGTGGGGGGGGATTGTTCGTTGTTTTACATGAAAATTTTGATTTTCAATCTTGGAAGGGGCCATGACTCCTGCTCGCCCTCCCCCCTCCCCAAACCCACTAAGCCTCGTCACTAGTTGTATTCCTCCTCACGAAGTCATGCATGCCACACATGTTTGTCAAAATGCCTCAAAACCGCTAGGTTGCTACAAATTATTTTGATTTTGAGGTGCAAAAATAATGTTTCATAAATACATCTCTTTTAGTTTCTACGCAGCAACGCACGAGGACAATTAAATAGCTTAACACGAGCAGAGAATGTATCGGAGACAATGTGGGACGTCGAGATGACACGCTGGATTATACTCCCTTCGTCCGGAATTAGTTGTCGCTCAAATGGATGTATCTAGTATATACATCTATTTGAGCGACAAATAATTTCGGAATTAGTTGTCGCTCAAATGGATGTATCTAGTGTATACATCCATTTGAGTGACAAGCAATTCCGGACGAAGGAAGTATTATTTAAGGGAAAAAAAGTACAAAAGAAATATCATGATCTAGGACAGCTGTCCTCGCTCTATGAAAAGACCATAAGAAAACTTAGAAGTACATCTCATCCCACAAGACAATACTTATAAATTGGATCCGCCACCACTCGCTTCGTCGTTCTACCATCTTCGAGGAGAGAGCGAAAATAAGAAGAGTAGCAATTGTGTCGCCCGCATAGGCCTATAGATGTAAACCTCTTGTTGATGTTGCCGCAGTAGCCACCTGCCGTGTATGATGGGACATGGGGACGATGCCAAATCGACGGGGTGCGAGCCTCGATTTATGTCGATAGTCAAGTTAGTGTCATCGGCGAGAACTCGTGACCTAGTCCGTGATCGCCCGTGCGTGGGAACAACTTGCACAAAAGACGATGCCGCCAACAGCAAGCAAAAAACCAAACCAACACCAGCCGATGTGGAAGCACACATCCGACGATGACACTGGCCCAAAGGCTTCTGGACGTCATTGACCATGTCGCCAAGATAGGGTTGAAGCTGGGGCGCCGTTATTTAAAGCAACGTCACCACCTCCATCCGAACAACGTCATCATGGAACCAAAACCTAATCCAAACAACATACCAAACACGTAAAACTAAGGTTCCCCCTCTCTCGCCGCCGGTGAAGCAGATAGAGGGGAGGGAAACCACCGACCTTGACAACAGGAGGAGGTAGAGATTCGGAGAGGGAGCAACGTCACCACCTCCATCCGAACAACGTCATCATGGAACCAAAACCTAATCCAAACAACATACCAAACACGTAAAACTAAGGTTCCCCCTCTCTCGCCGCCGGTGAAGCAGATAGAGGGGAGGGAAACCACCGACCTTGACAACGGGAGGAGGTAGAGATTCAGAGAGGGGAGGGATTTGAGGGTACCGGCTAGGCGAGAGTTGAGATGGATTGCTGCTCCTCTTGTGTTTTGATGCTTTTATGAGTTTTTTTAGGGATTGTGTCCTGCTTAGAGAAACGAGGCGGCAGTGGCTCTGTGAAGATGGAATAAGGTACTCCCCGCCTAGCTCCCGTCCCAGTGGTGTTTCTAGCGTCATCGGAGGGCATGTGGTGGTTTGTCTCCGGTGGATCTCACGGGATTCGGTCGGCGTTTGTCTTCGGTGGATACACATAGATTCGGTATTTGTTTGTGTGTCTACAGGTGGGGTCCTTCTGATCTAAATTTCTCTTCAACGGCGGCGGTTGCTGTTCTGGTTCGCTGGTCTTATAGGGCCTTAGCACGATAACTTTCTGACTGTCTACTAGTACAATAAGTTTTGCCTGGCTCTAGTGAGGAAGGGGCGACGACGACGGCGTTCCTCTGACTCACTTCAGTACTTGTAGTCGTCGCTAGGTGTTCTACGGATCTAAATATAATTTTTATTATTTTGATGATGAAAAAAAAGATTCTGCAGAAAATGAAGAGAAAAAAACGAAAAATAGAATACCCGCTTCTCCTGCCTTCAGCCACTGTGCGTCTGTGCCCCACCTGGATCCCTCCACCGCCGTCACACGGACACGCCTGCACCACCCATCCGAATCCCGCATCTCTTCCTTCTCTTTCAGCGTGCCACCGCCCGACGTCGTCACTGCGCAAGAAGCATCTCGCCGTCCTCTTGCTTTCTGCGACTGCGCGAGCGATGGCCGTCGCCCAGGCCGCAGCGGTCGTCACGCCGGTGGTGGCCGGGGCGGCGCCATCCATCTCTCCGCGGCCGTCGTCCCGGGGACCGGCCGGAGCCGGAGGCGGGCTGGGGTGGCGCCGCCGGCCGAGGGGGAGCGCCCGCCGCGGCCTGGTCATCGCGGACGCGTTCGGCGGACAGTACGAAGACGGGTTCGGGGACGTGGAATTGGTACGTACGTACGGTGCGCTTGAATGGTCACTCGACTAACTGGTATCCTCATTAAGTCGGTGGGCGCGTACTGATTTGCGCAAAGAAAATATTGATACGTAAGGAGTATATATCAGAGTAGCAGTAGTTTTTGACGAAACGATAGTATTCGTGTGTCTCCCCTTTTTCTTTCCGGGGAATATTCATGCGTATCCTCGAGAGCGCAATTGAACCTCTGAACTTGTTTCATATATTCTGTTTTTCGCGTGATTCCCATAAATATTTATATAACGAGTAAAAACCTTAACACGTTCGCTGGTTCTTAGGTGTTTTTTTTTTGTTTCTAAAAACTAATTCAGATAGAACAGTGTACTATTAAGTCTAAAAAATTGCAATCTTTGAACATGCACTATTATAGTGCAGATTTTGGTTTGTGGGTTACATATGAAGCGACTTTGGACGTGAGAGCAGTTGGATGTTGATCCAAAGGCTTAGAAATATGAATGAGATTTTAAAAGATCCCAAGCAACTTTTAAAATTTACCGAGAAAAAGCAACTTATAAATAGACAATCCCTTTGAAGATAGAGAAAGTCCATGCAAAACATGAAAAGCAAATTCAGACGGGGAAATGGCATCTTGCCAAAAATCATACAAGAGTGAGAAACAGTCCATAGGAATATCGATGGCCTCATTTTCTCATCCAAAAAGCCTATATATGGAAAAGAAAGTAGGGTGTATCAAAATCATACAAGATTCTTATGGGAGTTATCTGATCCAAATAGGCCCTTCGAAAGATGGCTTGGATATCCTTTCAAACCAGGCAGCTTAGGTGTAGGCCGTCCCCTCCGTGGTTTGTTTCACTGTGTCTATGCCATATTTTTCGATAGCCGTCCCCTTTGACATGTCTCCATTTGCAGGAAATCATGAATTACTTCACTTACAAGGCCACACAGACGGTTCTCTATCAGTTGTATGAGATGAATCCGCCGGCATACACTTGGCTTTATAAGTAAGATCTTTTCTCCTTGGCCTCTTGCATGCAAATGGGTTTCCCTGTTGGACAGTTCGAATACTTCAAAATATTTTTTCAAATATTATACTTGTCCTTTGTCAGTTATCTTGTCGTCAATGACGCAAAAGAGGGTATACATTTCCTGCGAGCACTCTCGAAGGTATCATCTTCGTCTCTTGCTCCCCGAGGCTACCGAAACGAAAAACGAGGAAATACAACAGTGCATTCCTGATCATTTCTTAACCTGTTACGTACATGTATACCAGGAGAGGCAAGACCTGGCAGAGAGGGTGATGGTCACGCGCCTTCACTTATACGGCAGATGGATCAAGGTAAATGCAGGCAGAGAGCCATTTCACCGGTTCTAAGATAAGCATAGGATGCAAAATGCAGAAGAAAAATATTTACCTCTGTTTTTTTTTCATATGATCAGAAATGCGACCATACGAAAATGTATGAGAGGATTTCGAATGAGAACTTGGAGCTCATGCGTGAGAGGCTAATGGAAACAGTGGTGTGGCCAACTGATGACACGAACTCCAGCGACAAGCAAGATTGACGGTTACATATTGAGTAGGATAAGACTGCTTCACTCGACAATGTACTACACGTGGCAGAATCCCTGCAGATTTTGAGTGTCGATTTGGGTTACTCATTTGTGGATATAACCCTGCATGAATAGAATAGTCGGTGTACATTCTATCGTAGGGGTTTGTGTGAATGTCACTTAATGATTTTTGTCCTGTGAACTCGAAAAAAATATCACAACGTGTGATAATTTTGTTTGTTCATGTTTGACAGTGTGCCTGTGTTCTCTATACTAAGATTTGTATTGAGCATTCAAAAAATATCAGAACGTGCGACATTTTGTTTGCTCATGTTTGACAGTGTGCCTGTGTTCTCTATACTAAGATTTGTATTGAGCATTCAAAAAATATCAGAACGTGCGGACATTTTGTTTGCTCATGTTTGACAGTGTGCCTGTGTTCTCTATACTAGGATTTGTATTGAGCATTCGGGTTTACTGAACTTCCTTCTCTCTTCCTTTTTTTTACTCTTGGGGATGCACAGCATGAGATTGCTCGATTTAACTAAATATGAAGAAAACAACACGTCATGATCAAGATTGCTAAGGGTAAACGTCATGTCGAAGAGAGCCTTCCTTCAGGCCGAATGTCTGAACCCAGGCAAAGCCTGCCACATATACTATACTTATACAATAACAATACCTGTTGCAATCTGCTGAACCAAGCGGCCGTAATAGCTTCCTGTCTTCGACCATCGGAACAACATTTGGGCGGAGATATCCTCGAGCACTGTGGCCTCTTTTCGTGGTGGTGCCTGCTTTTGTCCCTAATCTTGGCCGGCCATGGCGATGCAAACCAAGCCCCGTCTCACCTGTTGGGAAGCTCGATTCATTGTTCATTATTTTAGAGCTTCAGATAGCTCCACCTCCACCAATGTTAGAGCTCCAAACCTGAGCTGCTCCTCTTCTTGTCTTACATCTGTCTTCTCAGGAATTGGCAGGCCGGCAGTATGACAACCCGAGTAAAATGCAAGGCCATCGAGAGTTGACCAAGTTGATGCCCTCTTGGTTATTTCCAGCAGCATGCATATGTGACAACTTCTAAGCTCTGCAGAAGTTGTTTCTGTTCCTCTTCTTCCTTCCAGGCTTCCACCCCCCACCACGGCCACTGCTCTTTCTCCAGCCATGAGATCGAGAACCACGGGAACTTGCTTCCTGGCTCTCCAGTTCGTGCTATCCTTCACTCTCAATATTGCCAGCGTCAGTCCTCTGTCCTTCAAGCTGAATTTCACCGAATCCAACTATAGTGCGTCCACCGCAATCCAGTTCCAGGAGGACGCCTTCTACAACAAGGGGATCAAGCTCACCAAGGACGAGCTGAAAGGTCAGATCACTAACAGTGTAGGCCGAGCAGTCTACACCAATCCAGTGCTTCTCTGGGATACCACCACTGGTCAGTTAGCCGACTTCTCAACCCACTTCACCTTCAGGATAACTGCCACAAACTTGAGCGCAACCCACGATCCATACGGTGAGGGCCTAGCCTTCTTCCTCTCACCGTACCCTTCGGTGGTTCCCAATAGCTCCACTGGTGGTTTTCTTGGCCTCTTCAGCAATGGGAGTGATCACAATGACCCATCCAATGAGCTCGTGGCTGTTGAGTTCGACAGCCACAATGACACATGGGATCCAAAAGGAGACCATGTGGGCATCGACATCCATTCAATTGTATCCGCAACCAATGTGTTGTGGAATAGTAGCATTAATGATGGTCGCATAGCCAATGCGTGGGTAAGTTACCAGGCCAGCTCCTTGAACTTGAGCGTCTTCTTGACGTACCTGGAGGATCCACAATTCAGTGGCAACTCCACCTTCTCTTATTCAGTTGATCTCAGAAAATACCTCCCAGGCAAAGTGGCCATTGGCTTCTCAGCAGCCACGGGTAGATTTGTTGAGCTCCATGAGATACTTTACTGGGAATTCAATTCTACGGATTTGCAGCTGATGAAGACTGAGAAGATGAGAAGTGTACTGGTCATAAGCTTGGCTACTATAACAAGTGTCGTGGTCTGTTCTATGTGCTTGGTTTGGTGCCTTCTTCATTTTAGGACTAGGAGATCAAGAAATGAGAAACAAAAGAAGCTAGGATACCATGAGTCCATTGATGGTGAATTTGAAAAAGGGAGTGGCCCAAGAAGATTTCGGTACAATGAACTTGTGGCCGCCACAAGGAACTTTGCTTTGGAGAGGAAGCTTGGAGAAGGAGGATTCGGCGCAGTCTACCAGGGCCTTTTGAAGGATCAAAACCTCGATGTTGCCATAAAGCGAGTGGCAAAAGGGTCTACACAGGGAAGGAAGGAGTACATATCTGAGGTCAAGATCATCAGCCGGCTGAGGCATCGCAACCTCGTGCAGCTTGAGGGCTGGTGTCATGAGCACGGAGAGTTCTTGCTTGTCTATGAGTTCATGCCAAACAGGAGCTTGGACACACACCTCTATGATAACAGTAACTTGCTAACATGGCCATTGAGGTTCAAGGTCACCGCAGGTGTTGCATCCGCCCTCCTGTACCTCCACGAGGAATGGGAGCAATGTGTCATTCACCGTGATATCAAACCGAGCAATGTCATGCTTGATTCTGCATTCAATGCCAAGCTTGGTGATTTTGGGCTCGCGCGGCTCATTGACCACGACCGAGCCTCGCAAACTACAGTGTTAGCTGGGACAATGGGTTACATGGCTCCAGAGTGTGTCACCACTGGCAAGGCAAGCAAAGAATCTGATGTCTACAGCTTCGGGATTCTTGCATTGGAGATTGCATGCGGAAGGCGACCAGTTGTGCTAAAGGAAGACGATGACAAGATCGTATTGGTTCAGTGGGTATGGGATCTCTATGGAAGAAACAAGATTCTTAATGCAGTTGACAGCAGGCTTGATGGCGCATTTGAAGATAGAGAGGCAGCATGCTTGATGGTTGTCGGACTCTGGTGTGCACATCCAGATTACAATCTCCGACCTTCAATTCGTCAGGTCATAAGTGTACTGAAGTTTGAAGCACCATTGCCAAACCTTCCCCCAAAGATGCCAGTGGCCATGTACTTTGCACCGCCAATTTCTCTGTGCAGGTTTTCATACACCTCATCTGATGGGACACTCAAGCAGCAGGGGCTGGAGAGGTCCAATGGTTATGGAAAAACAAGCTCATCCACTGCAACCAATGCATCCAGTTCACCTCCTTCTGTGCGGCTGCCAGAGGTGGGCTACTAAGTCTGGCAGTTCCTTTCTATATGTTCAACATTTTAACACTTTCGCTTTTGTTTGGTGCTGATTGTATTAGAATGGCACTAAAGTTAAACAGCAGAGATGTTGTTATTAACTCTGGCTGGATGCTGCCAACAGTTTAATTCAGTTACTACTTGTGTATAGATTGGCTACCTGTAGAACATAAGCAATGAAATGTATCCTGAGTGAGTACCTAGAGTGGTGTTGACAGTTGTTGTCTTGTTCATTTTTATTCAGCAAGACAATTGCGGATTTGTATTTGGATATTTCATCACATGACGATAAAATTTAAAATCAATTCTGGCACTACATCAGGTGAAGGCCTACTCTCACAACCTACTAACCATAAATACAGTGAACAAACACCACTGAGCATATGTCCTTCCTGCTTATCTTCAGTTACCTTTTTGTTGAACTATGTTCCCTTTCACTCTCTCAACTGCGCATTGAGATACTAGATGTAGATGTGTCCTATTTGAATCGACCTTACACCGAACTATTCAAGTGTTGGGACTGTTACCATAATGCAAACATGTTTATACCCCCATAACGAAATGAAGTAATAAACTACGTAATTATATCTGTACCCCATAACAAAAGGGAGCAAATTACCAAATAGATAAACCACTAAAATGAAAAATAGTATGTATAGAATATTGTTTCTGACTCATACCAGAACACCAAACAAAAGATGCGGAACACTGAGTAAATTAAGGTCAAGTAAAATAAGATCTTACATGCCCATATTCGTTATTAATACACAGAGGCACCATGTCATTGAGATATTCACTGGAGGTCCATCATATTGAAGTAATAACAGTATTAAACCACGGTAACGCTGAATAAAACAAACTTGACATGCCCAGGGGTGGAGACAGGACCCGGGCACCTAGGGCCCAGGCCCGGTGCGTGGGAAATTTGTTTTACGCCCAACTACCTAGATTTCAAGTTGGGCCCAGGGTCTAGCCCAGCAAGCACTGTACGCAACCACGGAAGAGGTGGTCTCGTCCTCCGTCCTCCCAGTTTCCTTCGACCCGCGAGGAGCGGCCTCGACCTAACTCATGCAACGAGCGGCTGTGAACTGGCTCTACTGCTTCCCGGCCAGCCGTCCCTCCCCTCGCACCGGTGCAGTGGTGCTCCCCTCCCGGCTCCCTGCTCCCCGCTCCCCAACGCGTGCCGTGGAGGCCGCCTCTCCTGCGCCGCCGGGGCGTCGCCCCGCCCTTCTGGACAGATTGCTCCGGGCGACTATTGTGTTGACCAGTTTGATTATATGATGGTGAAAACTCGAACACCTTTCTGAAGATTTATTCTTCATACATTCAATGCATTTGCTGGTTCAGACTTCAAACTGATGTGGACACAACGATGTCTAAGATCCGCTCAATTTTTCTGCTTCAAATTGAAACAGATTTAATGTATTCAGTATATGTTCGTTTTCTTCACAGGAGCTGTTTGCTTGACCTTGTGTACGGTACCAAAAAGCTGCAGCAGCAGAATTTTTCGTCCGGGGAAATCAATACACTTGAGAAGAATTCTGACATATTTCTTTCAGGTAAAGCATTACTAATATGTTAAGTACACAAGTGAAGTTTGTTTTCTTTTGACAAAAAGGGTGTAATGCAAAAGGTTAATTATACTATGTAGCATGTAGCTTTACAGATTTAAGGATCCATAAGCATTGGGTTTAAATTCTAGATCGATTGTGCAATTGAGCCATATTGTATGCTTTCACATGTGGTATTTTTTTGCGTAGATATGAGGTACTTTGAGGGTAGTTATAGGCGGTAAAGATTTTCAATCTCGCCAATATTTTTTGGGCCCGGGGTTTGCTCCAATCCTGGCTCCGCCACTGGACATGCCCAAAGCTCAAACTACAAAATTTGCTATGCCCCGTTGCTTGCGAAGCAACTGTGTAAAATGTCAACAACCATAGAGTTCAGGCAATGTATTATTTTAGGCGAGGGTTCATGAAATTTGGAACTACAATCCAACACTTTGATCATGTACCACGAAATCAACTATAAATTGGGCCAGCAGAAGCACCCGAACAATCGAAACCAGCATACAACTAAATTCTCGTCCTCAGTTGCACAATGTGATACTGTTCCAAGCTCGGAAGAAAGATTTCCTGTTTAATTTTGTCTTCGGTTGCACAATGTCACATCGTTTGCAAGAAACATTTTGTGTTTAACTCTAGCAGTACAGTAGAATCAGCATGGGCATAAGCAAGCAAACATTACATCCATTACCTTTTGGAGAAGCTGCTTCTTTCACTTCTTGTCACGCTGCTTCTTCGCTGTGAAGCGGTAGACCACCGGACCATGGCGCCAGCCTTCGGGGGGTGGATCCTTGTGCAAAACCTCAATGTCGAACACCTTCCTGGCCTTCCCGAAGAATTTCTTATCCGTGCGTTTCCACCTCCTCATGTGCGCCATCAGGAACACCACATCCCCCTTCACGAAGAACCGCAGCGTCTCTATCAGGGGGTCGACCAACTCCTCGTAGTAGACCACGTCCGACGCCACGACGAGGTCAAACCGAGACGCCGGCGCTGGGGCCACCACGGCCCCCATCGCGGCGGCATCGCCCCAGGGGAGCGGCACGACGGAGACGGAGCCACCGCGGGAGTCGAGGAGGGGCGCGTTGAGGGAGGCGTTGTGGCGGAGATTGGGGAGCGCGGCGGGGAGGTCGGAGAGGACGGTGTGCGCCGGGAGGGCCGCCGCCAGGGCGAGGCCCGCGGCGCCGGTCCCGGAGCCGAGCTCCATGATGCTGAGCGGGCAGTGGGCGGTGGGCGGGCGCGGGAGGAGATGCGGGGAGGCTGGGAGGAAGCGGAGGAGCGTGGTGGCGGAGGGCCAGAGCTGGAAGGTGAGCCCGAGGGAAGGGATGGTGCGGACGGTGATGGGGGACGGAAGCGCGGGGAGGTGGAATTGGTGGAGCTGCCCCTCGGATGAGGGGGCGGCGGCGGCGGCGGCGGAAGCGGGGAGGAGGTTTGGGAGGAGGAGTCGGAGATCCTCGGAGTCGGAGTCGGAGTCGGAAGCAGAGGATATGGCGGGTGTGTTGGAGGGAGATGCGTTGGTGGCGTCGGAAACAGAGACGTTGGACGAACATGCGGCGGCTGCGGCTGCGGCGGCGGCGGTGGCTGTGGCGGCGGCCGCCATTATAGTGGTCGAACAGAGTTTTTTTTTTTTTTTTTGAAATGCGAACAGAGTTTGTTGGTTGCCCGTTTGGGCGGTTTTGCTAAAACTCAGCTATCACAGCCATTGGATTAAAAAATAGCATCACGATGTGTGCAGGTTGCAGCTGAGGCCCGTGGCAGCCTGTTTCGTCTTTTGTTTTGTTCATTGTTTGACACGATTTAGTATCCTGTCCCGGCCCGTCTCAGCCTCCCTTCGGCCTTGTTTGGATACACAGTTTTACCAGTACTAGTTTTCCGCAGACTCACATAACCGCCTAACAAACTAAAACCATGTTTGGGCTTTCCACCAAAAACATGGATAAGCAGAATTTGGTTTCCACAAAACCAGGAATCTGCGTTTTGTGAAAAATGACTAATAGTTGTTTTTGAGAAAACACGATCGTAGAAACCCACCGCAACTGATTTTTTCCAGTTCCACTTTTTTCGCAACAAATCCATTAGCGCTAATTTTACATTCATCGCGAGCTTGGATGGCCGGCGTGCATGCAAATTGACCCTGAGCATCAGCTCTCTACCGTCGGCCTGTATGTCCATGGAAGCGGATGCCGCCGTCCGTGCGGGGTGAGTGGAAGCGTTCACTGCCGTGCGCGTGCCGTGTTGGCGAGGGGAAGTAGCCACCGCCATGCGCGTACGCCGGAGTCGTCAAGAAGAAGCGGTCGATGCCGTCGTCCGCGCGCGAGTCGTCGACGGAAAGCGGCTGCTGCCGTGCGCTCACGGCCAGCCCCCAGATGAAAGACGTTGCCGTCATCCACAACCAGCAGCTGAGCTTATCAAACATAGTTTCTATAAACCGGTTATTCACAAAATAGTAGATAAAACTGGTTTTCCTAGAAATCAGCTGAAAACGCATTTTCTATAATCTTATCGCTTATCTTCATTATCCAAACAACTACTTCGTGTCTTTTCTGAAATCAAACAAGGTCCGGATTCTCTAACCCTCCAGATGTCGGTCAAGTCTAACCCTCTTTACCTGCACAATATATATGCAGGAGGAGTCGAGCTGCAGCTCTCCAAGCGAGCTACGAGGGGCATCCAACTGATCGATACCTTTTATTCAAGAGAAAAGGCAACAGATTGATACATCGACAAGGAAAAAAGAGAGAACCAAGGAGATCGAGGAAAGCAGATAATGGCCGACCTCGAGAACGCTATCGACGAGGGCCTCCTTGCGACGGCGGAGCCTGACGAGGAGTCTATCCGCCGTTTCCGGCGCAAAGTCTTAGGCTTGGTGGGCCTCGTGAGTAGCGCCATGTTCGCGGTCGAGTGGGTGGTGTGTCTCTATTTCGTTTTAACAAGGAATCCGACCCTTCCGTTCTGGGGCGTCGCTTACGTCCTCGGGATTTCAGCCTTGACCGTTGGAGGCTCATTTTACTCCGTCAGACATTTTCTTTGGGAAATTGTTTGTGAAATTTGTAGCCGTGAGAATGTAGACATTAGACTCGTATAGATAGGTTGCCCTAATTCTGTGTATCAGCGTTCACATGCAATGCCAAACTGTTGGCTTTAGTTGCACTCATATGTGTTGAATGTCATATATATTCGACTTGTTTTGATGATTTTTTTTAATTTCTAAGGGCAACTCTAACTGACCCCCTATAACTAGTTAGAGGAGTAAACATTCGGTTTTACTCTTCTAACCGCACCTAACCGATCCCCAATAGCTGATGGCGGGGATAAATTATTATCCTCACTCGCCTCCGCCGTCCCTAGTTTTACTCGGCGCTCGGGCTTGGAGGAAAAACTCTCCTCCACTCTATTGTCTCCCCCGCCGTGCTCCCGCGCCGCATCTACGCCGGTGCCGTCGTGCCCAACCCCCGTCGGCCACCGCTCGCCACCGCGCACGCCTGTAGGCTCCGCTGTTGTCCTTGACCGCCCGGATTTGGGCCTCTCCTGCCCCGTCGCTCGCGCACAACCAATAAATCTGAGGCTGCCGCCGTCGCCGCCAGATTTGACGCACCTGGCTGCCCGGTGCGCCTTTGCTATGAATTGGCTGAGTATGAGACCATACAGCCCCGGCAATGCCTCCACACCACATGCAAGTATTGAATCGGCCTCTAGCCGCTCGGATCTCTGCCGTCGATGGTTCACCAGCAGAGAAACGCTCGGCCGTCGCCCGGGGTGCAGCGGCTGCCTGTGGCAGGTGGTGCGCCGAGTTTCCACCACACCGGAACATCCTGGATGGGTGTTATTCAAGTGTAAAAAAGATGGGGTATGTGCTTCTTTGGATTTGGTTGTTCACCGGATTCGGCGCAATTCCGGTAGCTCATTGTTTGCTCAAATTTGTGTGGATGAATGCAAGTATTGATATTGGGAAGAAGATTACGTTGATCTATTGATACCATGGAATTTGTTAGATGCTCGTGCACTCGTTGCTAGAATAGAGGCTAGAGATGAGACTATCACTACAAAAAAATACACTTCTGTGATGATACGTGTTTGTCACAATAGGTCACGTTTTCTGTCATGCATGTACATCCATGACGATTTTATGACAGAATCAAGATAGTCATACATGTGCTGTCGTAGAAGTGTTCCATAACATTACCAAAATTATCATTACGGTAGTGTCCACTTCCATGACGATAAATCACGCGTCATAGAAATTCTTTCGTCAAGGGTGACCGACACGTGGCATCCACCGTAACGTGTCGTTGTTAAGCTATCGGGTTCCGGTTTGGATCAGATAACCCGTTAAACAGCCCAGACCAATGGGGATTTTCCACGTGTAAAATTATCATTGACTGGAGAAAACACGTGGCGGCTCACCGTTGGGACAGATGTCATCCACTCATTGGACAGAATGCGCCAATGATACATCGACACGTGGCACGGCCTAACAGAGGCCCATTCTTGTGAAAAGGCCGGCCAGTTTGATTTGGTCAAAAGATAGCGGGCCGGCTCACGGAAAGCCTGTTAATGGCCTGTTCGCACATAGCCCATTTACAGCCCGCTAACCTAGGGCCCGTTACGGCCTATCCGAATTAGGCCCAATAGCGTCATCTGGTCCGTCCAATATGATTCTAGCCCGTTGTAACTTCCCACCCATGTCTGGCCCATGACGTCTTTCGGCCCATATGAGGCACTTTGTAACTCTTGGCCCATTAACGGCCCGTGACGAAACTGGCCCGTAATGAACAGTATATTGCTTTATACCCATTAATGGTCCATTATTCCATTGGGCCGTTTTCAAGCCCGTGTTATCTTTCGACCTTCTCAGGGCTCATTTATTCTTGGGCTCATTTTCAGCATCCGGTTACTTATGGGTTGTTAATGACCTTTTCTGATTATGGGCCAAATTCAGTCCGTGGTTACAATCGGCTCGTTTGTGGCCCGTTAATCTGTTGGGACATTTTCATAGCGTCATCAAATACGACCAATTAACGACGGCCCATTATGGTCGGCCCATGAACGGACAATTCCAACTCTAGCCTGTTTAAGGCCCATAACGCGGTCCGTTATTGGCCCATGTTTGGCCAATCGATCATACGGCCCGTAGAAGGCCCATTGATGCTACTCCCCGTAGAAGGCCCATTGTTTCTACGGCCCGCAGGAGGTCCAGGGTCACTACAGTAAATATGTAGCCCATGGTCATTGTGGCCTAGTTTTAAAAATAGGTTATTGCGGCCACTAGCAAATGGCAGAAAAAGAACTAAACTGACTACAAGCAAACAAATAAACAAGACAACAAGGAAATAAATAAGCAAGCAACTTACGCTAGGCTATCACGACTATTACACATATTACATCCACTGGGCATCAAAGTTCGCCACCAGTGCAAATATAGGGAACAAAGCAGCATATCACAAACACTGGTTGTCAGAGTTGGTGACTAGTGCAAATAAATGCCGCAGCAAAACAAGTCCAGAACTGAAACCACTTCAGAAGAGCTCAAGAAACAATATCCTGGGTACCCATAATGCTGGCAAGATGCTTAGCAAGCTTATTAAATTTCTCTTGTTTGGCGCTTAAATCCTCCAGCGCTTGCTGTTGCACAAGAAAGTATGCGTCTGAATTCTGCAAGGACTTCCCCAGTCCTTTGGCTTCTTGCCCCAGCACAGCTAACTGATGCCTTTCAGCTTGTAGCTGAGTGAAGAAGCCGAAGTGATTCAGGCAGCGAGTTCGAAGAGCTTGTGCCAGCGGTACTGGCCAGTAACTCGAACACTCCACCAACGCAGGACTATGGGTTTTTCTCACTATCTACAAGATCATTTTTATCACCTTTCTTGGAGACCAACAGGGTTGTCTCACTATCTTGAACCTTATCTGCATTACTTTCTCTACCATTGCATAGTGGGGTGCTCTTCTCCAATATTTTGTTTGCATACTACAAGAGAAACAAGCAGACACATCACAGGTTTAGCATGTAGTATACGAAACTCATTTTGGTAAACTGGTTCTGTAGTAAGGTGGACAGGATAACAACATGAAACAAACATATACCTATGTACTATGGTCACTATATTGTCCATATCATTCTAGTTTATGTTGCCAAATCAAGATAGAGACACAGTTCAACTTATATATTTTGAAGACACAACAACATAGACAAAATATAAGTGTGAGAAACTACACAACATTGGCAACACTTGTAATGTGCATCACATGAGAACATAACTGTTTATACAACTGAAATTGAAATCAACATAGAGCAAGAAGTTAGAACAGCAATCCAGTTAAAGAAATAGGTTTAAAACATACTGGTTGCGCCATTGGAGTTTCAATTTGATCCTTCAAATTCGAAAGTAGTTGGTATGAGTAAATACAGTGATGCAACAGCAAAGGAGCATGGACTATAGCTACGGAATCTGACCTGAGAATAGTTTTTCTTCTGCTTTGAACATGGAGTTTGGGTTCGATGTGGTGGTCTTCGTGCTTTGGGCACTGCAGTTGTGAAAGATCGTCGATGTCGCCTAGAGGGGGGGTGAATAGGCGTTTTAAAATAATTATGGTTTAGGCTTTAACAAATGCGGAATAAACCCAGCGGTTAATTTGTCAAGCACAAAACCTAAAACAAATGCTAAGCAAGATAAGCAACTATGTGATAGCAAGATATATGACAGGGAACAATATGGCTATCACAAACTAAAGTGCATAAGTAAAGGGGCTCGGGTAAGAGATAACCGAGGCACGCGGAGACGATGATGTATCCCGAAGTTCACACCCTTGCGGATGCTAATCTCCGTTTGGAGCGGTGTGGAGGCACAATGCTCCCCAAAAAGCCACTAGGGCCACCGTAATCTCCTCACGCCCTCGCACAATGCAAGATGCCGTGATTCCAATAAGGGACCCTTGAGGGCGGTCACCGAACCCGTAGAAATGGCAACCCTTGGGGGCGGTCACCGAACCCATACACTTTGGTAACCCTTGGGGGCGGTCACCGGTACCCGTCAAATTGCTCGGGGCGATCTCCATAACCTAATTGGAGACCCCGACGCTTGCCCGAAGCTTTACACCACAATGATTGAGCTCCGAACAACACCAACCGTCTAGGGCGCCAAGGCACCCAAGAGGAACACGCTCTAGGGTGCCCAAACACCCAATAGTAATAAGCTTCTCAAACTTCACTTCCACGTAGCACTGTGGAGAGCTCAAACCGATGCACCAAATGCAATGGCAAGGGCACACAGAGTGCCCAAGTCCTTCTCTCTGAAATCCCACCGAAGCAACTAATGCTAGGGAGGAAAATGAGAGGAAGAACAAGAAGGAGAACACCAAGAACTCCAAGATCTAGATCCAAGGGGTTCCCCTCACATAGAGGAGAAAGTGATTGGTGGAAATGTGGATCTAGATCTCCTCTCTCTTTTCCCTCAAAAACTAGCAAGAATCCATGGAGGGATTGAGAGTTAGCAAGCTCGAAGAAGGTCAACAATGGGGGAAGAACACGAGATCAAAAGATAAGGTTGAATGGGGAAGAAGACCCCCTTTTATAGGAGCTCCCGAATCCAACCGTTATGTGCTCAGTCCACGCATGAGCGGTACTACCGCTCAGGGGAGCGGTACTACCGCCCGGGAGGTAGAACACGGAGAGCGGAGCGAAACAGAGTGCGTGGCGGAGCCGTATGAGCGGCACTACCGCTGGAGCCAGCGGTACTACCATTGGCCGCATCGGTACTGCCGCTTGGGACAGCGGTACTACTACTTGTGGCGATAAGCGGTACTGCCGATCCGGCCCGGCGGTACTATCGCTGGGACCGCGCACAAACGCCTACCACGAGCACAGGGAGAAGGAACAGAGAGGAGGGCCATTGAGCGGCACTAGGGGTGGTGGTAGCCGCGGTACTACTGCACATGAGTGGTACTACCGCTCCTACGGCTGCTCCTACTGCCGCTGAACCCGACACGAGAAAACCACGTCTCGAGTCGAGGCGGTACCAGCGCGGAACTGGAGCCGTACTACCGCTTATGGCCATGGGCGGTACTACCGCTGTGGGACAGCGGTACTAACGCTTGTGGCGATAAGCGGTACTGCCCCTCCGGCCCAGCGGTACTACCGCTGGCGCCATCCTTAAGCCACTTCCACGAAAGCAAGTAAACTCCACGGAAAACCAGAACTGCCATAACTTCTGCATATGAGCTCCGAATTGAGCAAACTCAAGCTTGTTGGATACAAGACGATGAGTAGCATCAAAACATCGACTGGTTATAGTAAGAAGATGCAGGGGAGGTATGCCAAAAATAGAGGAGAGAAACCTCCAACCGAGAAGAACCGGCAAAAACCTCCAACATCGAAAACATCATAGAAGATGCGAGTGGACTCCTTTTTCGATGAACTCAAGCTTGTCACCAAGATGACCATAAGCTCCAAAACTCACAAATAGAAGAGCCAAACAAGAACCAATAAAGATGATGCAAGGATGCAATGGTTTGAGCTCTCTACGAACGATACGATCAAGCTACTCATCGAGAGCCCCCCTTGATAGTACGGCAATCGATCCTATAACCCAGTCTCCCAACTACCATCATGAGACCGGTAAAATAGAAAACCTACCAAGGGCAAACCTTTGCCTTGCACATGGTCCATTTGAGCTAGATGATGACGATCTTGACTCCCTCAAGTTGGACCACCTTTCTTGATTGGGTTGACTCGATGAAGACTAGTTGATTGCTCCCCCATACTCCACAATGGGTGAGCCACTCTTCCGCACATCTTCACAAGTCCATTGTCACCACAAAGGACGGCAAGCTTCAAGCATTTGATCTCTTCATGATGCTCCACTTGAACTTGCACACAGCAACCTTTCTTGATTGTGTTGACTTGATGAAGACTAGTTGATTGCCCCCCATACTCCACTATGGGTGAGCCACTCTTCCGCACATCGTCACAAGTCCATTGCCACCACAAAAGGACGGCAAGCTTCAAGCATTTGATCTCTTCGTGATGCTCCACTTGAACTTGCACACCGCAACCTAACCCCACAAAGAACCCTCACGAAGACCATGGGTTAGTATACAAAGCGTAATTGACAATGCTTACCATACCATGGAATCACTTGATCCCTCTCGATACATCTTCTACGCTTTGTGGGTTGATCAACTCGATTCACTCTTTGACTTAGTCTTGATCAACCTCTCACAAGACCAATCTTTAGGTAATTCCTTGAATAGCACCTTGGTCAACACAAACTCTCCTTGAAACCAACACATGTACTCCAAGAAAAGCCTATGGACAAAACCTTCAAATATAACTCAAGGCAACCATTAGTCCATAGAGATTGTCATCAATTACCAAAACCAAACATGGGGGCACCGCATGTTCTTTCAAGTTGCTTTACAAACTGCTTGTGTGGGGGTACTCTGTGGTGGACATGGTGCTTTGTCAACTAGAAGTGGGTTACTATCCGCTGGGGTTGGGGTTAGATGGATTGTAGCTGGTTCTCTGCCCAACGGTGTAAGTGTGCAATCTGGAAGAGTCTCGATTATGTGTGGTGGGGATAGTTTGTGGGCCAGTACAACCACAGTTCTATCTGCATCGACGGGTAGCACTTTCTTTTGTGAAGAACGGGTTTTTTGCTCCCTTAGATATTGCCATCACCCCCTCCAATTCAAATGGCTGATAAACAAGAAAAGAAATTGAACGTACAGACATTGTATGATAGACAGATGTTGTAATTCACATATATGTTGTCTAACCAAACATGACAGTATGACACAATTTCACATATATGATGCCTAACTAAACAGGATAGCATGACACAGTTTCAGATATATGATGGATAACTTAACAGGATATAATGGCATAATTCAACATATGATGAGTATCTAAACAGGATGACATGACAAAACTATATGATGTATTTCTAAAATAGGTTGGGATGAAATAGTTTACATACATGTTATCTAAGTATACAGGATGGCATGATATAATTGACATAACTGATTCATATACTAAGCAGCTGGCACTCGCATGTATGATCTCTAAACTAAGCAGACTGAATCAATATTGTGCATATGATGTCTAAACTAAGCAATGCAAGACTCCATATGCATGATATGAGAAATATAAACATTGCAACTTAGAGCATACACCTCAGGTGGGAGATAGGACTGGTCATTTGTCTTTGAGTCCTCCTTTGAGGAGCTCCCTATAACCATCGAGATATATGCTTCAACAGGTACCATTGCCTGCTCTGAAGACCTTGTGTTTCACTCCTGGTTTTTCCATAACCGGCTCAAATGGCTGATACACATGAAGAGTAGTTCAATATACACAGATTGTCGACAAATGGAATACATAATGAAAAAAAGATGGCATGAGATAATTCACATATATGATGCCTGGCTACATGGCGGTGCATAATTCACATATATGATAACTGGCTAAAAAACATGGCATTGCATAATTCACATATCTGATATAGAAAGCAAATAGGAGGCATTCACACAAAGCATGTCTAATCTAAGCAGATGGCATGGCAATGCAAGACATCATATGCATGATATGAGCAATATAACCCTGCTAAGTTAGAGCATGCACCTCGGGGAGGGGGGATACGACTGGTCATCTATCTCTGAATCCTGCTCTGAGGAGCTATCTGTAACTAGCAAGAAATCTGCATTGACATGTAGCACTGACTGCTCATAAGACCTTGTTTTCACTCCAGATTTTCCCATGACCGACTCAAATGGTTGATGCACAAGAAGAGTACATGAATGTATAAACATTGTTGACAAATGGAATACATTATGAAAAAAATATGGCACGATACAATTCACATATACGATGACTGGCTAAACAGGATGGCATTGCATGATTCACGTATATGATGGCTGGCTAAAGAAGATGACATTGCATAATTCCCATATACTCCCCCCGTTCCTAAATATTTGTCTTTTAGAGATTTCAAATGGACTACCACATACGGATGTATATAGACATATCTTAGAGTGTAGATTCACTCATTTTGCTCCGTATGTAGTCACTTGCTGATATCTCTAAAAAGACAAATATTTAGGAACAGTTGGAGTATGATATAGAAACCAAACAAGTGGCATTCACATAAAGCAAATCTAAACTAAGATGATGACATATAAGATGTATAACGTAAGCAATGCGAGGCGCCATATGCATGGTATGACCAACATCAGCATGCCAGGTTAGAGAAAACACCTCAGGTGGTAAATAGGAGTGGTTGGCTCCCTCTGAATCCCCATCTGAATAGTTATCTTCCTTTGGAATACAATCTGGAATGGCGGGAGGGGGGGGGGGTGGCACTTCACCCACCATGGAGCGGCGTCTGCATGACATTATATTCCCATGCAACGGTCTTCTCTTTTTCTTTACATGTTCAATACGATTGTGTACAATAACTGACATGCATAATAAAAAAATAGTTAGATTTTGTAAGGCCTAAGGGGTGCATGCAGAAATCAAGACTGGTGGTGGCAAACGAGTGGATAAATCCAAAACTAATGATAGCAGGTAGATTATAGCTTCAGTTTAAAAAGATAGACAATGGATCATCTACTGTTTGTTGCCCACCCAATATGAACCACATAGAAGACCCTAGATGAACTAGATAGTAGACAGATACTATTCGTTGCTGCCTCGATATGTGCCCCATGGGCATTTTAAAACTCAAGTTTGAATGATAAAGTAGCAGGTAATAATAACCGATGTATGACGTAAGCAAACACGAAAGAGTGTGACCTCTCTTCCGGAATTGTGTAGTCCTCAGGTTCATCTGCTCAGTCGATGATGGTAATGCAGTTGGCGTGGCTGCCGACAACGGGGAAGATGATCTAAGGCGGTGAAAGAAAGTGTGCAGGGGGAATCTCTGCTGCAGTGAACGCTTCTGTCGATGGTGCACCTCAGGTGGGGTGGATGATGGCACGGCAGGAGCAGGACATAACACACAGAGTTTTCTTTGACACCTATCTGAAAATGTAGTAAATCTATAAGGGCTCCTTAGAATTGGAGGATTCTATAAACGCAGGGACAGGAAAAACACATGAATAGGATAGGAATGCATGTGCAAAATAGAGCATTTGGAAACATAGGATTTCTGTCAACCTGGGTGTTTGGTTCACATGAATTGGAAGAACACAGGAATGGAGAAACATGGTCAAATTAAAGTCAAACCACGTGAAAATGAAAAAAATAAGAATCTTATTATGCCAATAATGAAATTAGTCATGTTCTTCATGCATATTAATTTGAAAAGGATGTCCAAGTGGATATTCTATGTTTCTTCTTTGAAAGAGACACCAAAGGAAAAAATCCTCTAGTTTTGCTTTGCTCCACTCCTTCTAAACAAATGTATGAATAGAAGTACCATAGTAGTTCCATAGCAAAGGATCCCTGAGGGATTGACATGAATGCAGAGTAACAAAGTGATGCGACGAGTGTACAACCTCTTTGGCATAGCCTTGTCGACCTCAACATCATTGGGTTGGACGTGGAGGATGGTGATGCTGGTGTGACTGTCGGAGGCGGGGAAGAAGATCTGAGGCCTCTGGAAATGGCGCCGACGGTACTGCTCCACTGTGATGGACGGTTCCATCGTTGGAGCAGCTCCGGTGAGGTGTACGGCAGCGAGGCTGAAGCAGGACAAGACATACAACGTTAATCTGAAGTGGGACTCTAATATCATCTGCAATAGATGATGTAAAATACATCACCAAAAAGTGCTATATGTAAAACGCATCAGCCGCGCCATGGCCGCTCCGACAGATGCAGTAAATACTGTTCACTCTGAACTTAACTGAAGAAACTGAACTTTATAGTTGAAACTAAATTTTACTGTCGAAACTGATTGAACTAGTAGCAGAGCATTGCAATAGATGTTTAGGGCGTTCGAGCACTAGTAGCAGAGAAGCAGTGATCTAATTCAGCAGACGCTCGAGCAGGGAACACACTAGCAGAGAGAAAGTCGTGCAGCAGCACCACAAGCGAGAGCTAAAGCAGCAACTCCTGTAGTTGTCGGAGGTCGTGCAGCAGTAGTGAAAGGATCGATATGGTTGACTAGAGGGGGGGGTGAATAGGCAACTAATTTTTTTAGCTTTTCTTTAGCAATTTAAACTTTGCCAAAGTAGGTTGTCTAGATATGCAACTAGATAAGCAACCTATATGATGCAACACGAATAGGAACACAAGCAAGCAAGATATATGAAACAAATAAGCTACACAAGTAAAGGAACGAGATAACCAAGAGTGGAGATGGTGGAGATGAGGATGTGTTGCCGAAGTTCCTTCCCTTTGAGAGGAAGTACGTCTCCATTGGAGCGGTGTGGAGGCACAATGCTCCCCAAGAAGCCACTAGGGCCACCGTAATCTCCTCACGCCCTCACACAATGCGAGATGCCGTGATTCCACTATTGGTGCCCTTGGAGGCGGCGACCGAACCTTTACAAACGAGGTTGGGGCAATCTCCACAACTCAATTGGAGGCTCCCAACGACACCATGAAGCTTCACCACAATGGACTATGGCTTCGCGGTGACCTCAACTGTCTAGGATGCTCAAACACCCAAGAGTAACAAGATCCGCAAGGGATTAGTAGGGGGGAATCAAATATCTCTTGGTGGAAGTGTAGATCGAGGCCTTCTCAACCACTCCCGAGCAAATCAACAAGTTTGGTTGGCTAGGGAGTGAGATCGGGCGAAAATGGAGCTTGGAGCAATAATGGAGCTTTAATGGTGGAAGAGGTGAGTCAACGGGGAAGAAGGAGACCCCTTATATAGTGTGTGGAAAAGATCCAACCGTTACCCACCAACCAGCCCGTGGCCAGCGGTACTACCGCAAGGCCGCGCGGTACTACTGCTTGCAACCAAGCGGTACTACCGCACGGCAGTGCGGTACTACCGTACCGACCCACGGTACTGCCGCGACCCCAGCACAGAAACAGATGCAAAGCTGGGGGCGGTACTTCCGCACGCGCGGTACTACCGCGCCCCCCATGCGGTACTACCGCAAGGCAAAAGTCCCAGCCAGGGGGAAGGGGAACTTCCGTGCCTACTTCCGCAAAAAAACGGAAGTAGCAAAAACCCGACACAGTAGTACTGCCGAGGGGCGGTACTACTGCCTGACCGCATAGCGCGGTACTACCGCACGGCGAAAGCGGTACTACCGCAGCAGATGCGGATGTAAAAAATTACATCCGCTCCTACTACAGCGAAGGGGCGGCACTAGCCTGGTGGGCAGCGGTAGTGCGGCTCCAGGGGAGCGGTACTACCGTGGTGAAGGAAATATGCCCTAGAGGAAATAATAAAGTTATTATTTATTTCCTTATATCATGATAAATGTTTATTATTCATGCTAGAATTGTATTAACCGGAAACATAATGCATGTGTGAATACATAGACAAACAGAGTGTCACTAGTATGCCTCTACTTGACTAGCTCGTTAATCAAAGATGGTTATGTTTCCTAACCATGAACAAGGAGTTGTTATTTGATTAATGAGATCACATCATTAGGTGAATGATCTGATTGACATGACCCATTCCATTAGCTTAGCACCCGATCGTTTAGTATGTTGCTATTGCTTTCTTCATGACTTATACATGTTCCTATGACTATGAGATTATGCAACTCCCGTTTGCCAGAGGAACACTTTGTGTGCTACCAAACGTCACAACGTAACTGGGTGATTATAAAGGAGCTCTACAGGTGTCTCCAAAGGTACATGTTGGGTTGGCGTATTTCGAGATTAGGATTTGTCACTCCGATTGTCGGAGAGGTATCTCTGGGCCCTCTTGGTAATGCACATCACTTAAGCCTTGCAAGCATTGCAACTAATGAGTTAGTTGCGGGATGATGTATTATAGAACGAGTAAAGAGACTTGTTGGTAACGAGATTAAACTAGGTATTGAGATACCGACGATCGAATCTCGGGCAAGTAACATACCGATGACAAAGGGAACGACGTATTTTGTTATGCGGTCTGACCGATAAAGATCTTCGTAGAATATGTAGGAGCCAATATGAGCATCCAGGTTCCGCTATTGGTTATTGACCGGAGACGTGTCTCGGTCATGTCTACATTGTTCTCGAACCCGTAGGGTCCGCACGCTTAAGGTTTCGATGATAGTTATATTATGAGTTTATGAGTTTTGATGTACTGAAGTTAGTTCGGAGTCCCGTATGTGATCACGGACATGACGAGGAGTCTCGAAATGGTCGAGACATAAATATTGATATATTGGACGGCTATATTTGGACACCGGAAGTGTTTCGGGTGATTTCGGAGAAAACCGGAGAGCCGGAGGGTTACCGGAACCCCCCCGGGAGAAGTAATGGGCCATATGGGCCTTAGTGGAGAGAGAGAGGGGCTGCCAGAGGTGGGCTGCGCGCCTCCTCCCCCTGGTCCGAATTGGACTAGGAGAGGGGGGCGGCGCCCCCCCCCTTTTCCCTCTCCCTCCCCACTTCTTTCCCCCTCCTAGTAGGAGTCCTACTCCTACTAGGAGGAGGACTCCTCCTTGGCGCGCCATAGAGGGCCGGCCGGCCTCCTCCCATAGATCCTTTATATACGGGGGTAGAGGGCACCCCTAGACACACAAGTTGATCCATGTGATCATATTCTTAGCCGTGTGCGGTGCCCCTTCCACCATAGTCCTTGATAATATTGTAGCGGTGCTTAGGCGAAGCCCTGCAACGGTAGTACATCAAGATCGTCACCACGCCGTCGTGCTGACGGAACTCTTCCCCGACACTTTGCTGGATCGGAGTCCGGGGATCGTCATCGAGCTGAACGTGTGCTAGAACTCGGAGGTGCCGTAGTTTCGGTGCTTGATCGGTCGGGCCGTGGAGACGTACGACTACATCAACCAAACGCTTCCGTTGTCAATCTACAAGGGTACGTAGATCACACTCTCCCCTCTCGTTGCTATGCATCACCATGATCTTGCGTGTGCGTAGGAAAATTTTGAAATTACTATGTTCCCCAACAGTGGCATCCGAGCCTAGGTTTTATATGTTGATGTTATATGCACGAGTAGAACACAAGTGAGTTGTGGGCGATATAAGTCATACTGCTTACCAGCATGTCATACTTTGGTTCGGCGGTATTGTTGGACGAAGCGGCCCGGACCGACATTACGCGTACGCTTACGCGAGACCGGTTCTCCCGACGTGCTTTGCACATAGGTGGCTTGCGGGTGACAGTTTCTCCAACTTTAGTTGAACCAAGTGTGGCTACGCCCGGTCCTTGCGAAGGTTAAAACAGCACCAACTTGACAAACTATCGTTGTGGTTTTGATGCGTAGGTAAGATTGGTTCTTGCTTAAGCCCGTAGCGGCCACGTAAAACTTGCAACAACAAAGTAGAGGACGTCTAACTTGTTTTTGCAGGGCATGTTGTGATGTGATATGGTCAAGACATGATGCTAAATTTTATTGTATGAGATGATCATGTTTTGTAACCGAGTTATCGGCAACTGGCATGAGCCATATGGTTGTCGCTTTATTGTATGCAATGCAATCGCGCTGTAATGCTTTACTTTATCACTAAGCGGTAGCGATAGTCGTGGAAGCACAAGGTTGGCGAGACGACAACGATGCTACGATGGAGATCAAGGTGTCGCGCCGGTGACGATGGTGATCACGACAGTGCTTCGGAGATGGAGATCACAAGCACAAGATGATGATGGCCATATCATATCACTTATATTGATTGCATGTGATGTTTATCTTTTATGCATCTTATCTTTCTTTGATTGACGGTAGCATTATAAGATGATTTCTCACTAATTATCAAGAAGTGTTCTCCCTGAGTATGCACCGTCGCGAAAGTTCTTCGTGCTGAGACACCACGTGATGATCGGGTGTGATAGGCTCTACGTTCAAATACAACGGGTGCAAAACAGTTGCACACGCGGAATACTCAGGTTATACTTGACGAGCCAAGCATATACATATATGGCCTCGGAACACGGAGACCGAAAGGTCGAGCGTGAATCATATAGTAGATATGATCAACATAGTGATGTTCACCAATGAAACTACTCCATCTCACGTGATGATCGGACATGGTTTAGTTGATTTGGATCACGTAATCACTTAGAGGATTAGAGGGATGTCTATCTAAGTGGGAGTTCTTTAAGTTAAATTAATTGAACCTAAATTTATCATGAAACTTAGTACCTGATAGTATCTTACTTGTTTTTTGCTTAATTGTAGATAGATGGCTCGTGCTGTTGTTCCGTTGAATTTTAATGCGTTCCTTGAGAAAGCAAAGTTGAAAGATGATGGTAGCAATTACACGGACTGGGTCCGTAACTTGAGGATTATCCTCATTGTTGCACAGAAGAATTACGTCCTGGAAGCACCGCTGGGTGCCAGGCCTGCTGCTGGAGCAACACCAGATGTTATGAATGTCTGGCAGAGCAAAGCTGATGACTACTCGATAGTTTAGTGTGCCATGCGTTACGGCTTAGAATCGGGACTTCAACGACGTTTTGAACGTCATGGAGCATATGAGATGTTCCAGTAGTTGAAGTTAATATTTCAAGCAAATGCCCGGATTGAGAGATATGAAGTCTCCAATAAGTTCTATAGCTGCAAGATGGAGGAGAACAGTTCTGTCAGTGAGCATATACTCAAAATGTCTGGGTATAATAATCACTTGATTCAATTGGGAGTTAATCTTCCAGATGATTGCGTCATCGACAGAATTCTCCAATCACTGCCACCAAGCTACAAGAGCTTCGTGATGAACTATAATATGCAAGGGATGAATAAGACTATTCCCGAGCTCTTCGCAATGCTGAAAGCTGCGGAGGTAGAAATCAAGAAGGAGCATCAAGTGTTGATGGTCAACAAGACCACTAGTTTCAAGAAAAAGGGCAAAGGGAAGAAGAAGGGGAACTTCAAAAAGAACGGCAAGCAAGTTGCTACTCAAGAGAAGAAACCCAAACCTGGACCTAAGCCTGAAACTGAGTGCTTCTACTGCAAGCAGACTGGTCACTGGAAGCGGAACTGCCCCAAGTATTTGGCAGATAAGAAGGATGGCAAGGTGAACAAAGGTATATGTGATATACATGTTATTGATGTGTACCTTACTAATGCTCGCAGTAGCACCTCGGTATTTGATACTGGTTCTGTTGCTAATATTTGCAACTCGAAACAGAGACTACGGATTAAGCGAAGATTGGCTAAGGACGAGGTGACGATGCGCGTGGGAAACGGTTCCAAAGTCGATGTGATCGCAGTCGGCACGCTACCTCTACATCTACCTTCGGGATTAATATTAGACCTAAATAATTGTTATTTGGTGCCAGCGTTAAGCATGAACATTATATCTGGATCTTGTTTGATGCGAGATGGTTATTCATTTAAATCAGAGAATAATGGTTGTCCTATTTATATGAGTAATATCTTTTATGGTCATGCACCCTTGAAGAGTGGTCTATTCTTATTGAATCTCGATAGTAGTAACACACATATTCATAATGTTGAAGCCAAAAGATGCAGAGTTGATAATGATAGTGCAACCTATTTGTGGCACTGCCGTTTAGGTCATATCGGTGTAAAGCGCATGAAGAAACTCCATACTGATGGACTTTTGGAACCACTTGATTATGAATCACTTGGTACTTGCGAACCGTGCCTCATGGGCAAGATGACTAAAACACCGTTCTCCGGTACTATGGAGAGAGCAACAGATTTGTTGGAAATCATACATACATATGTATGTGGTCCGATGAATATTGAGGCTCATGGCGGATATCGTTATTTTCTCACCTTCACAGATGACTTAAGCAGATATGGGTATATCTACTTAATGAAACACAAGTCTGAAACATTTGAAAAGTTCAAAGAATTTCAGAGTGAAGTAGAAAATCATCATAACAAGAAAATAAAATTCCTACGATCTGATCGTGGAGGAGAATATTTGAGTTACGAGTTTGGTGTACATTTGAAAAATTGTGGAATAGTTTCGCAACTCACGCCACCCGGAACACCACAGCGTAATGGTGTGTCCGAACGTCGTAACCGTACTTTACTAGATATGGTGTGATCTATGATGTCTCTTACTGATTTACCGCTATCGTTTTGGGGATACGCTCTAGAGACGGCCGCATTCACGTTAAATAGGGCACCATCAAAATCCGTTGAGACGACGCCTTATGAACTGTGGTTTGGCAAGAAACCAAAGTTGTCGTTTCTGAAAGTTTGGGGCTGCGATGCTTATGTGAAAAAGCTTCAACCTGATAAGCTCGAACCCAAATCGGATAAATGTGTCTTCATAGGATATCCAAAGGAAACTATTGGATACACCTTCTATCACAGATCCGAAGGCAAAACTTTTGTTGCTAAGTTCGGAAACTTTTTAGAGAAGGAGTTTCTCTCGAAAGAAGTGAGTGGGAGGAAAGTAGAACTTGACGAGGTAACTGTACCTGCTCCCTTATTGGAAAGTAGTGCATCACAGAAAACTATTTCTGTGACACCTACACCAGTTAGTGAGGAAGCTAATGATGATGATCATGAAACTTCAGAACAAGATACTACCGAACCTCGTAGATCAACCAGAGTAAGATCCGCACCAGAGTGGTACGGTAATCCTGTTCTGCAAGTCATGCTACTAGATCATGATGAACCTACAAACTATGAAGAAGCGATGGTGAGCCCAGATTCCGCAAAATGGCTTGAAGCCATGAAATCTGAGATGGATCCATGTATGAGAACAAAGTATGGACTTTGGTTGACTTGCCCGATGATCGGCAAGCAATTGAGAATAAATGGATCTTCAAGAAGAAGACTGACGCTGACGGTAATATTACTATCTACAAAGCTCGACTTGTCGCAAAAGGTTTTCGGCAAGTTCAAGGGATTGACTACCATGAGACCTTCTCACCCGTAGTGATGCTTAAGTCTGTCCGAATCATGTTAGCAATTGCCGCATTTTATGATTATGAAATTTGGCAGATGGATGTCAAAACTGCATTCCTGAATGGATTTCTGGAATAAGAGTTGTATATGATGCAACCAGAAGGTTTTGTCGATCCAAAGGGAGCTAACAAAGTGTGCAAGCTCCAGCGATCCATTTATGGACTGGTGCAAGCCTCTCGGAGTTGGAATAAACGCTTTGATAGTGTGATCAAAGCATTTGGTTTTATACAGACTTTTGGAGAAGTCTGTATTTACAAGAAAGTGAGGGGGAGCTCTGTAGCATTTCTGATATTATATGTAGATGACATATTACTAATTGGAAATGATATAGAATTTCTGGATAGCATAAAGGGATACTTGAATAAGAGTTTTTCAATGAAAGACCTCGGTGAAGCTGCTTACATATTAGGCATTAAGATCTATAGAGATAGATCAAGACGCTTAATTGGACTTTCACAAAGCACATACCTTGAAAAAGTTTTGAAGAAGTTCAAAATGGATCAAGCAAAGAAAGGGTTCTTGCCTGTGTTACAAGGTGTGAAGTTGAGTAAGACTCAATGCCCGACCACTGCAGAAGATAGAGAGAAAATGAAAGATGTTCCCTATGCTTCAGCCATAGGCTCTATCATGTATGCAATGCTGTGTACCAGACCTGATGTGTGCCTTGCTATAAGTCTAGCAGGGAGGTACCAAAGTAATCCAGGAGTGGATCACTGGACAGCGGTCAAGAACATCCTGAAATACCTGAAAAGGACTAAGGATATGTTTCTCATATATGGAGGTGACAAAGAGCTCATCGTAAAAGGTTACGTTGATGCAAGCTTTGACACTGATCCAGACGATTCTAAACCGCAAACTGGATACGTGTTTACATTAAACGGTGGAGCTGTCAGTTGGTGCAGTTCTAAACAAAGCGTTGTAGCGGGATCTACATGTGAAACGGAGTACATAGCTGCTTCGGAAGCAGCAAATGAAGGAGTCTGGATGAAGGAGTTCATATCCGATCTAGGTGTCATACCTAGTGCATCGGGTCCAGTGAAAATCTTTTGTGACAATACTGGTGCAATTGCCTTGGCAAAAGAATCCAGATTTCACAAGAGAACCAAGCACATCAAGACACGCTTCAATTCCATCCGGGATCTAGTCCAGGTGGGAGACATAGAGATTTGCAAGATACATATGGATCTGAATGTTGCAGACCCGTTGACTAAGCCTCTTCCACGAGAAAAACATGATCAGCACCAAGGCTCCATGGGTGTTAGAATCATTATTGTGTAATCTAGATTATTGACTCTAGTGCAAGTGGGAGACTGAAGGAAATATGCCCTAGAGGCAATAATAAAGTTATTATTTATTTCCTTATATCATGATAAATGTTTATTATTCATGCTAGAATTGTATTAACCGGAAACATAATGCATGTGTGAATACATAGACAAACAGAGTGTCACTAGTATGCCTCTACTTGACTAGCTCGTTAATCAAAGATGGTTATGTTTCCTAACCATGAACAAGGAGTTGTTATTTGATTAACGAGATCACATCATTAGGTGAATGATCTGATTGACATGACCCATTCCATTAGCTTAGCACCCGATCGTTTAGTATGTTGCTATTGCTTTCTTCATGACTTATACATGTTCCTATGACTATGAGATTATGCAACTCCCGTTTGCCAGAGGAACACTTTGTGTGCTACCAAACGTCACAACGTAACTGGGTGATTATAAAGGAGCTCTACAGGTGTCTCCAAAGGTACATGTTGGGTTGGCGTATTTCGAGATTAGGATTTGTCACTCCGATTGTCGGAGAGGTATCTCCGGGCCCTCTCGGTAATGCACACCACTTAAGCCTTGCAAGCATTGCAACTAATGAGTTAGTTGCGAGATGATGTATTACAGAACGAGTAAAGAGACTTGCCGGTAACGAGATTGAACTAGGTATTGAGATATCGACGATCGAATCTCGGGCAAGTAACATACCAATGACAAAGGGAACGACGTATGTTGTTATGCGGTCTGACCGATAAAGATCTTCGTAGAATATGTAGGAGCCAATATGAGCATCCAGGTTCCGCTATTGGTTATTGACCGGAGACGTGTCTCGGTCATGTCTACATTGTTCTCGAACCTGTAGGGTCCGCACGCTTAAGGTTTCGATGACAGTTATATTATGAGTTTATGAGTTTTGATGTACCGAAGTTAGTTCGGAGTCCCGGATGTGATCACGGACATGACGAGGAGTCTCGAAATGGTCGAGACATAAAGATTGATATATTGGACGGCTATATTCGGACACCGGAAGTGTTCTGGGTGATTTCGGAGAAAACTGGAGAGCCGGAGGGTTACCGGAACCCCCCGGGAGAAGTAATGGGCCATATGGGCCTTAGTGGAGAGAGAGAGGGGCTGCCAGAGGTGGGCTGCGTGCCTCCTCCCCCCTGGTCCGAATTGGACTAGGAGAGGGGGCGACGCCCCCCCTTTTCCCTCTCCCTCCCCACTTCTTTCCCCCTCCTAGTAGGAGTCCTACTCCTACTAGGAGGAGGACTCCTCCTTGGCGCGCCATAGAGGGCCGGCCGGCCTCCTCCCATAGATCCTTTATATATGGGGGTAGAGGGCACCCCTAGACACACAAGTTGATCCACGTGATCATATTCTTAGCCGTGTGCGGTGCCCCCTTCCACCATAGTCCTCGATAATATTATAGCGGTGCTTAGGCGAAGCCCTGCGACGGTAGTACATCAAGATCGTCACCACGCCGTCGTGCTGACGGAACTCTTCCCCGACACTTTGCTGGATCGGAGTCCGGGGATCGTCATCGAGCTGAACGTGTGCTAGAACTCGGAGGTGCCGTAGTTTCGGTGCTTGATCGGTCGGGCCGTGGAGACATACGACTACATCAACCAAACGCTTCCGTTGTCGATCTACAAGGGTACGTAGATCACACTTTCCCCTCTCGTTGCTATGCATCACCATGATCTTGCGTGTGCGTAGGAAAATTTTGAAATTACTACGTTCCCCAACACGTGGGCACCAGCGGTACTACCGCGCCACCGCGCGGTACTACCGTGGATGCCTACGGTACTACCGTTGATCCAGGAGCAGTACTACCGCAACCACAACAGCAGCCAGTCACAGGAGGCAGGAAAACGGAGGAAGCTCCAAGGAAGAAGGAGGGGATAAAAAGGAGACGTGTACATGATGATTCCACCCAAACCTTTCCAACGCAGACCCCCTCTTAATAGTACGGCTTTCCTACGACTCAAATCCACCAAAAAGAAACATAGAAAAGATGCCGTCTTCGTCAGTCTTCGAGGGGAACCCAATCGTCTTGTGCCTAGCAAAGAAGTGTCTGGAATACTCATGGCACACGATTAGTCTGCAAATGCGTTGTCATCAATCACCAAAACACTTACACTGCGTTTGGATGTCCCAATTGAGATGCCTGAAATGGATTTGGTATTCTCCAAATTACAATTCCGCTGTTTGGCTGGACTGTGAATTGTCGCTTGGAAACGAAACCCAATCCAGCTTTGTATTCCCTCCCACCAAACTTTCGTTCCACAATACAGAGCCTTGGCGCTGCGATTTGCTCCGAATTGGCATTTCCCGCAAAACGTACCCCCTCGCTGCCTTATCCCCTGCCTCCTCGAGCAAAAGGAAAAGAAGGGGGAGGAACGAGCGGCAACCACCAGGGAGCTCGGCGGCGAGGCCCACGGATCTCCGCAGCTCCGGTCATAGGTCTGATTCGGCCCGACTCCCTCCTCCTCTTCCCATCTCCTTCCCCAGTCCCTCCTCCCGTTCCCATGTCTGTCCTTGTGCATCTCGGCGGCGGCCACAACAGAACCGCGGCGGCGGCGGCCACAGCAGGACCGTCCTCCCGCCCATCCACCTCTTTCCCGTTCCCTCCTCCCGTTCTCCCCGTCCCGAACCACCAGGACTGCGGCGGTCACAACAGGACCACGACAGCCACCAGCAGGGCTTCGGCCGCGGAGGCACAGGTCTCCTCTGGCCAGTCCAGCTCGTGCTCTTCCTTCTCTCTCTGGTCATGGTGACTCATCCAGCAGCAGGATTTACTTTGTCCATTCTTCTATCTGTAACTTGGTTCATTCCTTTTCTCTTCTCTGTTAACTAACTTTTTTGTTTATAAATTGTGCAGATATGTGAACCGAGCTTCAGTCTGCAGGCCGAGTGAAGGTATATGGTGGAAATCCCCTGTTTTCTATGCATTTGTGCATGTGATGTCTTGCTGCAATGTTTTACATCCTACATAATCGAATTGTACAGCTCAATGCCGGATCAATTTGAGTTGGTTGAGTGGATAAATGAAGAAAATAAAAGACGGAAGAGGAAAAGAATTGTTCTGACTAGATTGTTTGTTGAAACATGTGCTCTTGCATTAGCATTTGTTACTACACAAAGGAATAGGGGACCAAGGGACCTAGGAACTTTTAATGATGATGAGGACAAGATTAGGAATAGGAAATATTTGCTTAAATGCATGTATGATAGATCTGCAGTGGCATGCTATGATCAATTGCGCCTAACTAAACGAAACTGTTTATGTCAAGCATTTGGACCTATCTTCTAAATTGTTGTGATTTATGTCATGTATGAGACCATATTTGAGAGTACGTGCTATTTGTTATTGTTTCGAATTTTGTGTTATGTTACCGTAAAAAAATTGTTGTCATTGTATCGCCATTTGTGTTTCCTGATGCATTTCTAGAATATTTAATTATTTTATTGCTATATATTCATTCATAGTCAGATTTTATTTCTGAGTGATGTAGAACAAGGTATAACCTGGTAATGTAGCTATGCAATTCCAAAGTTTGTCATCCAAACAAGATTCTGCATTGAAATCTCAGAGGCATTTCAAGGGCCAATTTGCTGGACAACCAAACAGGTGAATTCGTATTCATCCCATTTCAGTTTCCTCACCGATTTGGAATTCCGATCAATTCAATATGGAGCTCTCCAATGGAGACATCCAAACGGAGCGTTAGGGATAAATATGTCCTTACAATCTCCCCCTTTTTGGTGGATTGATGACAAAACGGGATTTGCACAAGGAAATACTATTAAGTAAATGCAAACCCCTCCTCTCTATAATATAGACGGGCTCTCCCTAAATGTGTGCCACCTAGATGAGT
Source organism: Triticum urartu (assembly GCF_056163025.1). Classification (NCBI taxonomy): domain Eukaryota; kingdom Viridiplantae; phylum Streptophyta; class Magnoliopsida; order Poales; family Poaceae; genus Triticum; species Triticum urartu. The sequence goes on from NC_141874.1 coordinate 176,720,505, forward strand.
ACGAATAGGAACAGAGCTCCCCCTATATTATAGAGACAAGGCATATCTATCACTAGACAAGATAGTACAAACATAAGATAACTAAGATAGATAGAGTGCATATGTCTTACACCATATGGAGGATAGGTCTCGAAGGCACAAACCAAACAAAAGAAAACGAGGCAAACAAGGTCCAAACAACAAAGCAAACAAACACACCAAGCACGACACAACGCAAATCCCTACACTCTCTCCCCCTTTGGCATCGAGACGCCAAAAAGGCAGAGAGGACACCTACACACACGGGGTGGCTCAGGCAGAGAAGTCGTCCCACTACTCCTCGTGCTCCTCGTCAGACTCAGCGGCGGGGATAGTCTCCTCGATGTCATCCTCTGAACTGGTCCACTTGTAGCCCTGCTTTGACATCCAGGCAGCCTCAGGTGTGATGACGTCCTCAGACTCGCCAGACACATCCTCTCCAAAGAGCCTCATCACCTTCTTGTCACGGCGGCTACTCTCCTTGTCAGTCACGTCAGCCCTGTACTGTCCCTTCGCCTGCATGCAGAAGAGAGTCTTCATCTTGTCCTTCAGCTTCTTGGCCCATGAAGGCTCAGAGGAAGAAGTGGTGGACCTAGCAGCACGGTCCTCAGTAGCAGTCTCAGCAGCAGCAGCCTCCCCCTCACCAGCAGCCCTCCTAGCAGAAGATGCCTCAGCACAGGTAGTGGTGTTGGCCCAGTTGGGCTTGACGCGGAGGCTGATGGACTCATGGCGAATCCAGTCTGGAGCAAGGAACTCATCACCTGGATACGTCTTCTCCCAAGTGGTGGAGAGCAGCAGAAACAGGTACGGTCCATAGATAGGGACCTTGCGAGTGAACACCGCAAACCGAAGCTCACACCACATGATGTGTGAGACATCAAGTGGCTGAGTCTGAGAAGAATGTGCCTCTGCACACAATAGCAACATGTCCACTAGATATGCATGTACCTTGTCCTTGTCGCCAATGCGTGGGAACAGAGTGTTGCGGAAGATGCGATGCATGATATCCAGAAAGGAGTTCAACACCCAAGATGACTTGCCATTGGGGAGTACCTTCTCAACGAGGAAGGGCTGAAGCTGGTTCTTGTTGGCAGAATCAGAGTTGGCATGGGGGTGAATGCCAACGGGGGTGTGAAGCCCGTCATCAGGAATGTGCAGCAGATCCATGAACTCTTTCCATGTAGCAGACAGCTGATGGCCATTGGTTATCCAGGTCATCCTCCGCTCCTCCTCGGGATGAAAGTACACTGAGGCAAAGAACTGTCAGACAAGCTCAGGGTCATAGTCAAGGTGAAAGGAGATCACCGGTTCAATAGCAAACTGCTCCACCAAGTCCAGAGCCTCTCCAAAATAGTCACGAAACTTGTCCTTCCGCAGGTGATGCATGTCTATCCACTTGACATCCACGAAGGTATTCTGCTTGTTCTTGATCACATCTAGATAGATGAGAGCCTATTGCTTGGTCCAGAACAACTCGGTGCCTCTGAGGATAGCCCGAGGATTCACATAGGGATTGATCTTCCGGCGCTCGACATACTCAGTGGTTGAAATCTCGTCCATGCCCTTAGCCGGTTCCTTTTGCTTGCTGGCAGTGGTCTTGACATTGCGCTTGGGGCCATTGGAGCCCTCTGGGGCTTCATCTTGGGGGTTGCGCAGACGCTTGGAGCCAGTGTCACGACTGGGATTGGAACGGCGAGAGCCACCACCTGAGACACAGAACGCAAAAACACGCACAACAACCAAGAGAGATTAATGCAAAGACCACAACAAAGCAAGTGAAACAAGTAGAAAGTACACATGATAAATGCCTAGAGAGAGATTTGATCCCTACGGTAGTACTGCCAAGAGCTGCGGAGCTAAGAGAGTAGTACGGCTCTTAGACGCGGTAGTACCGTGCAAGATCACGGTAGTACCGGGTGTAGGAGCGGTAGTACGACCTTAGCACCGCGGCCGGCGTGGTAGTACCGCGTCTGCAGAGCGGTAATACCGCACAGTATGGTAGTACCGCACCTGACGGGCGGTAGTACCGCAAGAGCGATAGTACCGCACATCAGGCACGGTAGTACCGCACCGGTTAGATCTGAACTGGTTCAAATCTGAAAAAGCCCGCGAAACCACGATGGTACTACGGTTGGACAAAGCTACCACAAGACAGCATATCAAGTATGTTTCCTACGCATCACGACTCTCCTACATCCTACTCTTGCATAGATTTGGCCTAAAATCTCAAGAACGACAAGTTTCTCCCCAAAAACCTAGAAGCAAGAGAACAGCCAAAAAAAGGGATTTGGGGAAAAACCTTGGTCCATGGCAAGAGGAAGTGGTGGGGAACGATCCCACCGGTCGGAATCCGAGGAGAGTGGCCAGAGACGGAGATCCGGCGAGGGCCTCCGGCGCCGTTCTCGAGAGGGAGAGACGTGGAGAGAGAGACAATGAATGGGTATGGGGAGTTGGAACTCCCCTGCCCGAGTCATAACCCCCACGCGCCCTTGACGGTGCGGTAGTACCGTGCCCAGACACGGTAGTACCGCACGGCGCGGTACTTCCGAAGTACCGCACCAGAGTGGTAGTACCGTGCCTCCCAAAGCGGTAGTACCACGCCCAGACGCGGTAGTACCGTGGGCTCAAGAAGATGCACGTTTCGAGCGTGAAAAACTGGATCTTTGCACAAACCACTCCGAGCCAACACGACACCACAAGACCACGCAACACACAAAACCAGAAAGGCACACGACAAACGAACCAACCACAAGACACCACCTCTCCAAAAGAGAGGGCGGTGGCCGTAGGCACCTATGTTTGAGTCAATTGGTATGGCACCGCGAAGAATTATCCTTGGGTCCATGACCAAAACTCGTCTTTGAAGCACAAGTACCATCAAACATGGCTAATGTGAAAGACGTGATTGATTTATGCATAATGGGGGGAGGGAGAGTTCATTGAGAGAACATCACTCCCCCTATGTCCATGCCTACATCCAAATAGGACAAAACGTTGAGTATGGTGGGGTGTGCAAGGTTGAAGCAACATTGCTCGAATCGATGATATTTAGCTCATGCCTTAACTCGCGAAATCTTGCTTCATCCAAGGGCTTCGTGAAGATATCTGCAAGGTTATCATGAGTGTTGACGTAGTTGAGCTCGATCTCTCCTCGCCTAATGTGATCCCGAATGAAGTGATACCGGATCTCAATATGCTTCGTCTTGAAGTGTTGCACCGGGTTGAGAGAGATCTTGATGGCACTTTCATTGTCACACCAAAGAGGTACTTTGTCACAAGTGACACCGTAATCCTTTAAAGTTTGCCTCATCCATAAGAGTTGTGCACAACAACTACCGGCCGCCACATACTCTGCTTCGGTGGACGAGAGAGACACACAACTTTGCTTTTTGGAAGACCAACTTACCAAAGAGCAACCAAGGAATTGGCACCCTCCGGAAGTGGACTTCCTATCCACTTTGTCTCCCGCCCAATCGGAATCCGAGTACCCTACAAGCTTGAAGTTTGATCCTCTTGGGTACCATAAGCCAAAGTTTGGGGTATGAGCCAAATATCGAAAGATTCGTTTGACCGCCACATAGTGACTTTCCTTAGGTGCGGCTTGAAACCATGCACAAATTCCCACACTCAACATGATGTCCGGTCTAGATGCACAAAGGTAAAGCAAGGATCCAATCATGGAATGATATACCTTTTGATCCACCACTTTACCATTGGGATCTAAGTCAAGTTGGCACTTGGTGGGCATTGGAGTGGAGGCCGGCTTGACGTCACTAAGCTTGAATCTCTTGAGCATGTCTTGAGTGTATTTGGATTGATTGATGAAGGTTCCTTCTCTTCTTTCCTTCACTTCGAACCCTAGAAAGAACTTCAACTCTCCCATGGAGGACATCTCGAACTTTGAGGTCATGAGAGCGGCAAATTCCTCATTGAAAGCTTTGTTAGGAGAACCAAAGATAATATCATCAACATATAATTGGCACACAAACAACTCCCCTTTGACCTTCTTAGTAAAAAGAGTGGGGTCGATTAGCCCAACTTCAAAACCACGGTCTTGTAACAACTCGGTAAGGTGGTCATACCACGCACGTGGGGCTTGTTTAAGGCCATAGAGTGCCTTATCGAGTTGATACACATGATCGGGAAAGTAGGGATCCTCGAACCCGGGGGGTTGCTTGACGTAAACCAATTCATTAATGGGACCATTAAGAAAAGCACTCTTCACATCCATTTGTTGTAACTTAAAGTTATGATGAGAAGCATATGCAATCAACATGCGAATGGATTCAAGACGAGCAACGGGAGCAAAGGTTTCACCGTAGTCGATACCCTCGACTTGGGAGTAGCCTTGTGCTACCAAACGAGCCTTATTGCGAATGATAATCCCATGGGCATCTTGCTTGTTCTTGAATATCCACTTGGTTCCAATGACATTGTGGTTCCCCGTTGGCCTTGGCACCAATCTCCACACTTTGTTGCGCTCGAAGTTGTTGAGTACTTCGTGCATGGCATTGAGCCAATCTGGATCTTCTAGCGCCTCATAGACCTTGTGGGGTTCCACACAAGAGACAAACGCGTGATGCTCACAATAATTTGCTAATTGTCTACGAGTGCTTACCCCCTTTCTTAAGCTTCCAAGCACATTCGTCATGAGATGATCCTTGGTGGAGAGCTTGGAAGCAACCTTGGCGGCACGACGCTCTAATTCCTCCTCGGTGGTGAGTTGAGGAGCGGTTACTTGATCATCTTGAGCGCCATCATGAACTTGTTCTTGATCTTGAACTTGCTCGGGGGAGAGAACTTGACCTTGGGCATCACTTGGTGTGTCAACACCGTCTTGAGTATGATCTTGCCCTTGGTCTTGTTCATGAGGTTGAGGGCCTTCACTTTGTTCTTCGGAAGCGTGTGAGCCTTGGGTTGGTGATGGCTCCACTTGAGTGGAGCATTGTCCTTCTCCTTCGGCCACAAGGGGTTCCTCAATGGGTAGGATGAAACCAACACCCATTCTTCTTATGGCTTGAGGAGGAATTTCATCACCTACATCACAAGTGCCACTTTGCTCCACTTGGGAGCCGTTATTCTCATCAAACTCCATGTTACACATCTCCTCAATAAGTCCCGTGGATTTATTGAGGACACGGTAAGCATGAGAGTTTGTAGCATAACCAACAAATATGCCCTCATAAGCTCTAGCCTCAAATTTAGACAACCGAACACCTTTCTTGAGAATGAAACACTTACACCCGAATACCCGGAAGTACTTGAGGTTGGGCTTGTTACCGATGAGTATCTCATATGGAGTCTTGTTCAAGCCCTTGCGGAGGTAGAGCCGATTTGATGCATGACACGCGGTGTTGATGGCTTCGGCCCAAAAGTTGTATGGAGACTTGAACTCCGCCATCATGGTCCTTGCCGCATCCATCAATGTCCGGTTCTTCCTCTCCGCAACACCGTTTTGTTGAGGGGTGTAGGGTGCGGAATATTGATGCTTGATTCCCTCGTCACTAAGGAACTCATCCAAGGTGTAGTTCTTGAACTCGGTGCCGTTGTCACTTCTTATTGTCAAGATCTTTGCATTGTGTTGATGTTGTGCTTCATTTGCAAAGTCAATGACGGTTTGTTGGGTCTCTCTCTTCCTCTTGAAGAAATACACCCACGTGTACCTTGAGTAGTCATCCACAATCACCAAGCAATACTTCCTACCTCCAAGACTATTGAAGGATGGAGGCCCAAAGTGATCCATGTGAAGGAGCTCCAAAGGCCTCTTTGAATAAATGATAGTCGTGGGAGGGTGAGCCTTCTCATGTAGCTTTCCTTTGATACAGGCACTGCAAGCACGATCTTTAGCAAAACTAACATTCGTTAGTCCACGGACATGGTCCCCCTTGAGGAGACTTTGCAAAGATCTCATATTGACACGGGCTAAACGGCGATGCCAAAGCCATCCCACATCAACTTTAGCCATTAGGCATGTCGCGGTCTTAGTGGGTCGCTCCAAAAAGTTAATCACATATAGACCGTTCTTGACATGCCCAACAAAGGCTAATTTAAGAGTCTTGCTCCACAAGAGGGCCACGGTATCGATATCAAAGAAAGTGGCAAAGCCCATGATAGCAAGTTGACGAACGGAAAGTAAATTGTATGCAAGGGACTCAACAAGCATGACCTTCTTGATCGTGAGATCATGAGAGATGACCACCTTGCCAAGTCCCAATACCTTAGAAGATGAGGCGTCACCCCACTCGACATTGGTGGGCATAGATGGAACCTTGTGCACGTCCACCACCAAGTCCTTGCTTCCGGTCATATGATTTGTAGCTCCGCTATCGAGCAACCATGATCCCCCACCGGAAGCAAACACCTACAAGAGATCAATGCTTGGTTTTAGGTACCCATTTTGTAATGGGTCCTTTGATGTTAGTAACAAGGGTTTTTGGAACCCAAATAGACCATTCAATGTATTCATGAAGAGAACCAACAAATTTGGCATAAACATGCCCATCACTAGCACGACATAACACATAAGAAGGGTTAAAATCGCCAGCTTTGTTGAGAGGGGTGGCATTGTCCTTCTTGACATTGTTCTTCTTCTTCTCCTCGGGGGCACTCTCTCCCTCTCTCACAAAGGTTTGTATGAGGGGAGGAGGTCGTTTGGTCTTGTCATTCTTCTTCTTGTTCTTGGAGTCGGGCACGTACCCAACCCCTTCCTTGGCCACACCTCCCTTTTGGTTGATCAAGAGATCGTTGAGGTTCTTCTTGCCTTGTATGCAAGTCGCAAGACCTTTCTCAAGTTGCTCCTTCAACTTCGCATTTTCCTCAACAAGATGTATATGCTCACAACACGGGTTAGTAGAATTTGCATTATCAATTAAAACCATATGAGGAAAAGTTGCTTTCTCCTTAGTTAGCTTCACTTGGAGTTGATCATGAGACTCCTTGAGACTAGCGGGAATACCCTTCAAGGCCTTGTGGTCCTTGTCAAGTATATCAAACTCCTCTTTGAGTCTAGCAAGATCAACCCCGAGTTTGGCCTTCTCGGAATTTAGCACACGAGAAACAATGAGGGCATGATCATAATCTTTCTTTAACTTAGCATGGTCAACGTTGTGTGACTCCTCAAGAGCCAAACGAAGACCACGCTCTTCCTCAAGAGCATTGGAAAGATCCGAAATCTCATCAGCATAGTCACGACTATGCCCTTCCATCTTAGAGATGGTGTCTTCGTGAGCCTCGATCATGTCATTGGCCTCACCCAGTTGTTCCAAGAGAGCAACAAAGTGCTTCTTGGATTTTCCCTTGAGTTTGCCCATAAAGGCCTCAAACTCGTTATCCTCCACATTAGCTCCCTCAAGTTCATTAATGCTATCCGTTGGGGAAGGATGATTAATGATGGTAGTTTTGATGTTGGAGGTTACCTTGTTGGTGGCTTTAGCCATGAGGCACTTGGCGGTGATGCTCTCGTTGGGTGAGTCGAAGAGAGACACCTGTGACGTTGTTGCAATGGCAACAGAGGCCATGGCAACCGACTCATCATCTTCATCATCCTCATTGTACTCTTCTTGCACAACCAAAGCCTTGGGAGGAGTCTTCTTGGTGAAGTTGTTCTTGTTGGGGAACGACTTGGCCTTGTCCTTTCGGATGAGTTTGCCACCATTGTCTTCCCTCTTCTCATACGGGCATTCCGCAACGAAATGACTCACGTTGCCGCAATTGTAGCAAGTCCTTACACGTTGCTTGCCCCTTGTGCCACTCGAGTTGTTTTTGCTAAAATTGGGCCTCGAGTTTTTCTTGCTCCAAAATTGCCTTGAAGCAAGTGCCATGTGTTCATGATATGCATACTTCGTATCTTCGGGGTTGCTCTCCTCTTCTTCCTCTTCTTCTTCTTCCACGGTGAGCTTGGCCTTAAATGCAAGGTTAGGCTTCTTTTCCCATTGAGAACGGAGCACCGCATTGTCGGCGGTCTTGTCCAAAATGTTCATGGCCACAAACTCATCCAACACTTCGCTTGAGGTCAAAGTGTGGAAGTACAGTCTTTGATGAATGACGGAGGACATGGCCTTGTGGTAGGACATCATTGCCTTGAGGAATTTGCACTTGATCCAATTGTCATCCGTGTCCTTGCTCCCGTGATCTCGTAGTGAGACCGCGAGTTTGGTTACTCTCCGATCAAGCTCACGAGGTTCTTCATCTTCCTTCATTGCAAACTCATCGGCCTCATCTTGTACCACTTCATAGTTGGAGCGTTGAATGCTTGCGCTTCCCCGGTAGAGAGACACGACACAATGCCATGCATCTTTGGCCAAGGCGAAGGGACGAAGATGAGGTAGGTCTTCGGGTGGAATTGCATCTTGAATGATGAAGAGAGCATTCTCATTGAATTGATTGTCCGCGGCTTCTCGAGCAGTGAAGTTGCTTGGATCATGTGGATAGAAACCTTCTTCAATGATTCTCCAAAGGTTAGTGTTCACATGATTTAAATGACATTTAAAGCGGTAAACCCAAGAATCAAAATCCTCATTTTTCACAATCTTAGGGGGAGGACCGGCATGATTCAAATGAGTGGAAGGAACCGGTCAACCATAAACAAGTGGTGGTTCCACATGGGCAAAGATGCCGGTGCCATTCTTGCCACTAGAAGAAGGAGCCTTTTCACTACTAGCTCCCCCCTTGTCGGGGATAGCATCCGACACCTTGATGGCGGGATCACCCACTTTCAACGGTGCGGTGGATAGTTTAAGCCCCTCAAGAAATTTAGTAAACATGCTTTCAACTTCGGTTGTCATGGAGGTTTTCAATGTCTCCAAGGCCACATTGAACTCCTCACGAGAGACCGAAGTTCCCCCATCGCCCGTAGACGAGATAGGATTTACACCAGAGTGTTCCTCTGCACCGTCTACGGCATCAACCATACTCTTTGGACGGTAAAGTCCTTAATAAAGAGACGAGGCTCTGATACCAATTGAAAGGGTCGATATGGTTGACTAGAGGGGGGGGGGTGAATAGGCAACTAACAATTTTTAGCTTTTCTTTAGCAATTTAAACTTTGCATCAAAGTAGGTTGTCTAGATATGCAACTAGATGAGCAACCTATATGATGCAACACGAATAGGAACACAAGCAAGCAAGATATATGAAACAAATAAGCTACACAAGTAAAGGCACGAGAGAACCAAGAGTGGAGACGGTGGAGACGAGGATGTGTTGCCGAAGTTCCTTTCCTTTGAGAGGAAGTACGTCTCCGTTGGAGCGGTGTGGAGGCACAATGCTCCCCAAGAAGCCACTAGGGCCACCGTAATCTCCTCACGCCCTCACACAATGCGAGATGCCGTGATTCCACTATTGGTGCCCTTGGAGGCGGCGACCGAACCTTTACAAACGAGGTTGGGGCAATCTCCACAACTCAATTGGAGGCTCCCAACGACACCACGAAGCTTCACCACAATGGACTATGGCTTCGCGGTGACCTCAACCGTCTAGGATGCTCAAACACCCAAGAGTAACAAGATCCGCAAGGGAGTAGTAGGGGGGAATCAAATATCTCTTGGTGGAAGTGTAGATCGGGGCCTTCTCAACCACTCCCGAGAAAATCAACAAGTTTGGTTGGCTAGGGAGTGAGATCGGGTGAAAATGGAGCTTGGAGCAATAATGGAGATTTAATTGTGGAAGAGGTGAGTCAACGGGGAAGGAGACCCCTTATATAGTGTGTGGAAAAGATCCAACTGTTACCCACCAACCAGCCCGCGGCCAGCGGTACTACCGCACCTGGCCAGCGGTACTACTGCAAGGCCGCGCGGTACTACTACTTGCAACCAAGCGGTACTACCACACGGCAGTGCGGTACTACCGTACCGACCCACGGTACTGCCGCGACCCCAGCACAAAAACAGACGCAAAGCTGGGGGCGGTACTTCCGCACGCGCGGTACTACCGCGCCCCCCATGCAGTACTACTGCAAGGCAAAAGTCCCAGCCAGGGGGAAGGGGAACTTCCGTGCCTACTTCCGCAAAAAAATGGAAGTAGCAAAAACCCGACACAGTAGTACTGCCGAGGGGCGGTACTACTGCCTGACCGCATAGCGCGGTACTATCGCACGGCGAAAGCGGTACTACCACGGCAGATGCAGATGTAAAAAATTACATCCGCTCCTACTACCGCGAAGGGGAGGCACTAGCCTGGTGGGCAGCGGTAGTGCGGCTCCAGGGGAGCGGTACTACCGTGGGCACCAGCGGTACTACCGCGCCACCGCGCGGTACTACCGTGGATGCCTACGGTACTACCGTTGATCCAGGAGTAGTACTACCGCAACCACAACAGCAGCCAGTCACAGGAGGCAGGAAAATGGAGGAAGCTCCAAGGAAGAAGGAGGGGATAAAAAGGAGACGTGTACATGATGATTCCACCCAAACCTTTCCAACGCGGACCCCCTCTTAATATTACGGCTTTCCTACGACTCAAATCCACCAAAAAGAAACGTAGAAAAGACGCCGTCTTCGTCAGTCTTCGAGGGGCACCCAATCGTCTTGTGCCTAGCAAAGAAGTGTCTGGAATACTCATGGCACACGATTAGTCCGCAAATGCGTTGTCATCAATCACCAAAACACTTAGGGATAAATATGTCCTTACAAGTAGCAGCAGCGCGAGCGCGAGCAAGAGCAGAGCAGCAACATGAACGAGAGCAAGAGCGGAGCAGCAGCGCGACTGACAGCAATAGCAGAGCAGAGCAGCAACACGAACGAAAGCAAGAGCAGTGCAGCAACACGACCGACAACAAGAACAGAGCTACAACGCGAGTGAGAGCCAGAGCAGTAGTAGCAGCAGCAGCGCGAGCGAGAGCCAGAGCAGCTGCAGCTAGTGCCGGTGTGGATGTTGCCGCCGAGGAAGCAACGACATGGGGGAGAGACGTCGTGGATGAAGTGGCCGGCGACGGCACCGTCGATGGAGACCTGCCATGGCTGCTCGGTATCGAGCACCGGAAGCCCCGTGAGATCGAATAAAAGATAAAATGTAGCGATGAGTGCAGAACCTCCTTGGTGGCGCCGAGTTGGCCTCGGCTTCATTGGAGGAATTGGTGAGGGGGCAACAGTTCCGTTGGGGCAGGTCAAGATAGTGTTGTGGGGATGGAGGTGGCACGATAATGAGGCGAACGTCGGGGCAGCTTCTTGGGGTGGAGGACGGGGCGGCTGATCCGGTGGGATGACAAGATCGACGACGGATCCTCATCCGGTGCGGTGGATGAGGGACGGCGAGCTGTTGTGGTGGACGATGTTGTCGGGGAAGAGTGTAACACCCTCGATGCGACTATAGCTCCCACATGTCGAGGCACGACTTAGAGACATAATCGCTTTGAAGGCATATGTCGCAAGTTAGGCAATCATCACAACATCCCATGTAATATAGATAATAAAATGGGAGATAACATAGTTGGCTTACACTCGCCACGTCAATCAAGTACATAAAATAGCATTACATCATCCAAACACTCATGGCCCGACTACGGCGCCAAAATAAAAGATAACCTAACATGCGACACGGTCCCGATCACCCCCAACTGGGCACCACTACTGATCATCAGGGAAAGACACGTGGTATCATTGAGAGTCCTCGCCGAACTCCCACTTGAGCTTGAGCTCGCCACCTGGAGTGGAATCATCAGGCCCTGCATCTGGTTTGGAAGTAATCTGTGAGCCACAGGGACTCAGCAATCTCGCACCCTCGCGATCAAGACTATTTAAGCTTGTAGGTAAGATAAGGTAAAATATGTGGAGTTGCAGCCAGCGACTAGCATATATGGTGGCTATCCTTTTTGCAAAAGAGAGCGAGAAGAGGAGGCAAAGCGCGAACGAATAACTAGAGGGCAACCTGCGGCAAGCATTACTCCAACACCGTGTTCACTTCCCGGACTCCGCCAAGAAGAGACCATCACGGTAACTCACACTGTTGATTCATTTTTAATTAAGTTAAGGTTCAAGTTATCTACAACCGGACATTAACAAATTCCCATCTGCCCATAACCGCAGGCACGGGTTTCGAAAGTTCAAATCCCTGCAGGGGAGTCCCAACTTAGCCCATGACAAGCTCTCATGGTCAACGAAGGAATAGACCTCCTCCCGAGACGTTCCGATCAGACTCGGTATCTCGGTTCTTCAAGACACTTCGACAGGTTAAAACAAATCCAGCAACACCGCCCGAATGTGCCGACAAATCCCGATAGGAGCTGCACATATCTCGTTCTCAGGGCACAATCGGATAAGCAATATGTACAACTAAAACCAGCCCTCGAGTTTCCCCGAGGTGGCGCTGCAAGGGGCTCTAGGTTGGACCAACACTCAGAGGAGCACTGGCCCGGGGGGGGGGGGGGTTTAAATAAGATGACCCTCGGGCTCCGGAAACCCAAGGGAAAAGAGGCTAGGTGGCAAATGGTAAAACCAAGGTTGGGCATTGCTGGAAAAGCTTTAATCAAGGCGAACTATCAAGGGGTTCCCATTATAACCCAACCGCGCAAGGAACGCAAAAATCCGGGAACATAACACCGATATGACGGAAACTAGGGCGGCAAGAGTGGAACAAAACACTAGGCGAGAGGCCGAGCCTTCCACCCTTTACCAAGTATATAGATGCATTAAGATAACAAGATAATATAATGATATCCCAACAAGTAAATAATGTTCCAGCAAGGAACGGTCTCCAATCTTCACCTGCAACTAGCAACGCTATAAGAGGGGCTGAGCAAAGCGGTAACATAGCCAATCAACGGTTTGCTAGGACATGGTGGGTTAGAGGCTGAACATGGCAATTTGGGAGGCATGATAAGCAAGTGGTAGGCATCGTAGCATAGGCATAGAAAAAGAGCGAGCATCTAGCAAAGCAAAGATAGTAGTGATTTCGAGGGTATGATCATCTTGCCTGCAAAGTTGTCAGAGTTGACTGAATCCTCGAAAGCAAACTCAACGGGCTCCTCGTTAGAGAACTCGTCTCCCGGCTCTATCCAAACAAGAAAAACAAGCAACAAGGACACAATCAACCGCGTGCAAACTCAAACAACATGATACAAGGATGGTATGCTATGCGGGATGCATATGCAAGATTTGACAAGGAATGCATGAACCTGGCCTCAACTTGGAAAACCAAGTGTGCCACTGGAAAGATGAGATGAAATCGCTTGAAAACGATATAAATAACGCCGGAATCGGAGTTACAGTTTGGAAATGGCAAGCAATTCAAATATGACCACGTTCTGCGATTTACAGCAAGTAGCCATCTAAATGCAACAAGATGAACATGCTACAGCACCCAAACATAGCATCAAAATACATGGCAGGGATACATTCATGATGCTTAACAAAAGTCTAGCACTGAGCTACGACCAATTCATCCATTAACAGGTTCAAACAAGCATGGCAAAAATGCATTTGACAAACAGATTTCAGACTTAGTGAAATTAACACATGTCTGGAATCTCAGATCAGGTAGCACACTTTGGAGCATGAAAACTATATGCTACAGGACCTGAACATGGAAAAGTAAAGCATGGCATGGAGCTACTCAAAGAGCTTACCAAAAGTCCATTAGTGACCTTGAGCCAAAAGGGATCAGAAAATACATTTGCAAGCATGTGAACATGGCAAAAACATAATCAGATCTCAGACTTGGTGAAAAACTGGAGCATGCTGAAACAGATATCAAGTAGGCATGTTTACGAGCTCGATGCACTCACTACAGAGCATGTCATGATAATCTAAGCATACACCCATCAAGAATACACAAAATGCAAGCTAGACATTACAAGAACAATAACATAGCATGCACGGATCAACTACAACATCATCGGCAAAATCGCTAATAAGTAGACAATCTGCCCAGATTCACAAAATAACAAAAGTAGAGCTCGATTGACTCAAGCTAGGGTGCTCCATAAATGAAAACAAAGACATGGATGGATATAGCACTACAAGATTAACAAAACATCCTTCCTGATCATCCTCAAAAGAGACACGGATCACTAGGAAACAATAAGAACATATGGCCATATGAGATAAACAGCTCAAGGACTTGGTGGAAATGCTAAGTCCCTGAAATCAGCATTAGCAAATGCATCACTTTGCAAGCTTGTGCTAGTCACCACACACATCACAAAAATACATGGGTTGCACCTCTGGAAATATGGCAAAACCCTTAACAAAACATATGTAGAGCTCAGGGGCATATCATGCACACAATAATCATGGCAAAAATGACAAATATCTAATTGGAGCAGCAGATCTAACAATTATCTCAAATAGCACTCTTCCAACAGCATTTCGGGCATCAAGATGAACTCAAATGAAAATGATGCAATGGAATGAAATGATGTACTCTCTGAGGCGAACATTTTGATATGCTATATGCCCAAAACGGAGCTACCGATGCGGAGTTATAGCACGATGAACAGGAGCAAATAATCTGCAGACTTAGGAGAAAAAAGGTCAACCCTAGGGTTTTGAATCCAGATCTGAGATCCGGGGCACGTTTCACGAGGATGGACGGATCCTCTCACCGGAGAAGAGGGGCGGTGGCCGGAGCTATCGGGGAAGAAGAGACCGGGGCGGCTCGCCGGACTTGGGGCACGATGGCGCGGGCTTGGACGGTCGTCGAGGTGGCGGTGGGCGAAAGGCGGTGGCGGCCGACCGGATGCGAAGGTCGCCGGAGCGGCGAGGTCGGCGGCAGGGCATGCGGCGGAGGCGGTGGGGCCGGCGAGCGCGGTCGGGCGGCGCCTCGGGCGCGGGCGGCGGACGGCTTCGGGCCGCGGGGGCCGGATCTGGGCCCCACGGGCCTCGACGGCGGCGGATCGGCGGGGAGCCACGTGGCGCGACAGGAAGGGGCGAGGGGACAGCGGCAGACGTGTCCGGCCGGATTCGGACGTGTCCGGTCGACGCGAGGTGGTTTTAGGGTTTGGACGGGGGATAGATCCGGATTTTCGGAGGAGGACCTATTTGTAGGCATAGAGGGAGCTAGGAGAGTCCAAATGAGGTGCGGTTTTCGGCCACGCGATCGTGATTGAACGCTCTAGATGATGGAGGGGGTTTTGGTGGGTTTTGGGCCAACTTGGAGGGGTGTTTGGCTGCAACACACATGAGGCCTTTTCGGTCCCTCGGTTAACCGTTGGAGTATCAAGCGAAGTCCAAATGATACGAAACTTGACAGGCGGTCTACTGGTAGTAAACCAAGGCCGCTTGGCAAGTCTCGGTCCAATCCGGAAATGTTTAATCCCCACACACGAAAGAAAGGTAGAAATGACCACCGGAGGAGAACGAAGCCCCGGAATGCAAAACGGACAACGGGGAGAATGCTCGAATGCATGAGATGAACACGTATGCAAATGCAATGCACATGATGACATGATATGAGATGCATGACAACGATAACAACACACGGAGACAAAAACCCGAACCCGAGAAAATAAAATAACTTAAGGCCGGAAACGACAAGAATTGGAGTACATATTGGGTAAATCACATCCGGGGTGTTACAACACTCCACCACTACAAAAGGATCTCGTCCCGAGATCTAGGACTGAAAGAATGCCGGGTACTCAGAACGGAGGTGATCCTCGTGTTCCCAGGTAGCTTCACGGTCGGAATGGTGTGACCACTTGACTTTGAGGAATTTGATTGAGTTGTTGCGAGTCTTGCGTTCAGTCTCTTCAAGAATAGCAACTGGGTGCTCACGGTAAGAGAGATCTTCTTGGAGCTCAATGTCCTCGAAGTTGATGGTGCGGTTAGGAGTCTTGAAGCACTTTCGGAGCTGAGAGATATGGAACACATCATGAACATTTGCAAAGTTTGAAGGAAGCTCGAGTTGATAGGCGAGATCGCCTCTCTTGCCAATGATCTTGAAAGGTCCCACGTATCTAGGGGCAAGCTTCCCTTTGATACCGAAGCGACGAGTACCTTTCATTGGAGAGACGCGGAGGTAAACATGATCTCCGATCTCGAAGGCCAAATCACGGTGCTTACTATCATAGTAGCTCTTCGGGCGGGATTGGGCTGCTTTGAGGTTATCTCGAATAACTTTGCACATTTCATCTGCCTCTGTGATTAAGTCATTTCCCAGAAGCTGACGTTCACCGGTTTCAGACCAGTTGAGAGGGGTACGTCACTTCCTGCCATACAGAATTTCAAATGGGGCCTTGCCCGAACTTGCTTGAAAACTGTTGTTGTAGGAGAATTCAGCATATGGAAGACAATCCTCCCACTTCATGCCGAAGGAGATCACACAAGCCCTGAGCATATCTTCAAGAATCTGGTTGACACGCTCGACTTGACCACTAGTTTGAGGATGGAAAGCTGTGCTGAAGCGGATGTTAGTGCCCATGGCCTTCTGAAAAGAATCCCAAAACTTGGAGGTAAAGATGCTGCCACGGTTTGAAGAGATCACTTGTGGAATACCATGCAGAGAGACAATCCGAGAGGTATAGAGTTCCGCCAATTGAGCTGCAGTGATTGACTCTTTGATAGGCAGAAAGTGAGCCACTTTGGTGAGTTTGTCGATGACAACGAATATAGCATCATTGCCACGCTTGGACTTTGGAAACCCAGTCACGAAGTCCATTTCAATGTGGTCAAACTTCCATTCTGGAATGGCAAGAGGTTGGAGGAGACCAGCTGGCCTTTGGTGTTCTACCTTCACTCTTCTGCAGACATCACACTCATTCATGAATTGAGCAATCTCGTGCTTCATTCGAGTCCACCAATAAGCCTGCTTGAGGTCCTGATACATCTTCGTGCTCCCAGGGTGGATGGAGAGGAGAGAATTGTGAGCCTCGTTCATGATCACTTTACAAAGGTCACCTTTGGGTACAACAATACAATCCTCGAAGAAGAGAGTATCCTTGTCATCAAGGCGGTAGCACTTGTACTTGGGTTGACTCTTGGCAATCCCAGTCTTCACCTTTTTCACCATAGCATCAAGAAGCTGGGCTTGGTGAATCTGGCCTTCCAAGGTAGGAGAGACTTGAAGGTTGGCGAGGAAACCTTGAGGAACAACTTACAGATTAAGTTTGTGGAAAGCTTCACAAAGCTCGGGTTGATAAGGCTTGAGAATCAGACTGTTGCAATAAGCCTTTCTGCTCAATGCGTCAGCAATCACATTGGCCTTGCCTGGAGTATACTCGATACTCGGATTATACTCTTGAATCATTTCGACCCATCGAGTTTGCCTGAGGTTGAGATTAGGCTGAGTGAAGATGTACTTGAGACTCTTGTGGTCAGTGAAGATGTCCACTTTTCTTCCCAATAAGAGATGTCTCCAAGTCAAAAGAGCATGCACAACTGCTGCCAACTCAAGATCATGAGTGGGGTAGTTCTTCTCATTGGGCTTCAACTGGCGAGAGGTATAATCCACAACTTTCTTCTCTTGCATCAACACTGCACCAAGACCTTGGAGAGAGGCATCACAAAAGACCTCGTACGGCTTGGATTCATCAGGCGGAGTTAGAACTGGAGCAGTGATCAATTTCTCTTTCAAAGTGTTGAAAGCAATGTCACACTCCGGAGACCAAACATACTTGACGTGCTTCTGGAGAAGATTTGAGAGAGGCTTCGCGATCTTGGAAAAGTTTTCAACGAATCTTCGACAGTAGCTTGCGAGACCGAGGAAGCTACGGAGTTGCTTCACGTTCTGAGGAGGTTCCCAATTCACAATTGCAGACACCTCAGGATTCACCGCAATGCCCTTGGCAGAGATGATATGACCAAGATAAAGAACCTCATCAAGCCAAAATTCGCACTTGGAGAACTTGGCGTAGAACTGATGTTCCCTGAGCTTATCGAGTACCAAACGCAAGTGCTTGGCATGATCTTCCTTGTTCTTCGAGAAAACCAGAATGCCGTCAAGATAGACCAAAACGAAGTCATTGGTGTAGGCGTTGAAGATGAAGTTCATCATGCGAGAGAAAGTCGGAGGAGCGTTGACGAGGCCAAAAGACATGACAGTGTATTCATATGAACCATAGCTTGTCCTGAAAGCTGTCTTGGGAATATCTTGCTCACGGATTCGAATCTGATGATAACCCATACGGAGATCAAGCTTGGAGAATACTTGGGCACCTTTGAGTTGTTCGAACAGCTCATTGATGTTGGGAAGTGGGTATTTGTTCTTGATGGTCTTCTTGTTCAATGGACGGTAATCAACACAAAGTCGGCCCATTCCATCCTTCTTCTTCACAAAAAGAACACCACAACCCCACGGAGAAGAACTAGGCCGGATGAGACCCATTCTCTCTTGAATATCGAGTTGCTTCTTCAGCTCCTTCAACTCTTCAGGTCCGAGCTTGTAAGGACGCTTGCACACAGGTTCCGTGCCAGGCTCAAGATCGATGACGAATTCAACTGGCCGGTGCGGAGGCATTCCTGGAAGCTCTTCTGGAAAGACGTCTTGATATTCGCAAATGACTGGAATTTGCGAGATAGCATCCAGTTCACCCTTCTCATTGAGAGAAAACAGACGGATGGTATCGTCACGAGCGGCAAAGACAATTACATCCTCAGATGAATGAGTCAATTGAATCTACCTGGCTGCATAGTCAAGATGTGCCTTGTGCTTAGAAAGCCAATCCATCCCGAGAATAAGATCAATATCCGAGTCACCAAGAACATTTGGAGAGGAAAAGAACTTATAGTCACCCAAAGTGATTGTAACATCCGGAACGCATACACGAGATGTCATTTGACGGGCCGGAGAGACAATAGCCAACGGTTTTGACAACACTTGAGTAACAAAATCATGCTTAGATGCAAAAGGTCTCGACATGAAACAATGCGATGCACCAGTGTCAAAAAGAACTCTTGCAGGAATATCGTTAATAGGAAGGTTACCCATGATGACATCTGACGAATCCTCTGCCTGAGCTGCATTCATCAAGTTGACCTTGGTGTGCTTGGGGTTATGCTTGACCACAGTTGTACTTGCCGATCTCATAGGAGGAGGAGGAGGAAGACGCCTCTGGTTGAAACACTTGTTGGCATAGTGACCCTTCTGTTGGCACTTGTTGCACGTGACCTCTAAAAGCGGACGGTGATACAGAGCACTCGATCTTGGAGCTTGAGACGAAGTCTTGTTCTGAAAGCCAGGGTTGGGTGGGTGGGAAGATCCACTACCACCTTTGCTCTTCTGCTGATACGGCTGACAGAATGGAGGAGGAGGAAGCCAATACTTCTGCTGCTTGGCCACTTGAGTAGAGGAAGAAGGAGTAGTGTCTCTGACTCGCTTCTTGGAAGCATCACACCTCAGTTGAGCGGCCTCTTGCTTCAATGCCATGTTGTAGAACTCATCGTACCTCAAGGGCTCAAAGAGAACAAGAGCTAGCTGAATTTCTTCTCTGAGACCACCCCTGAACTGGTATATCATGCTCTTCTCATCAGGGACGTCCTGCTTAGCAAAGCAGGCGAGCTTCTGAAACAACTTGTTGTAGTCATAGACAGACAAAGAGCCTTCCTTCAGGTTGCGGAATTCCTCACGCTTGCTTTCAACCATGCTCTAAGGAATATGATGAGCTCTGAAATCTTGATAGAATTCATCCCAGGTAATCACACGTCCACCTCTGGAATCCTTGTACTGCTGGAACCATTTTGCAGCTTGATCTTTGAGTTAGAAGGAAGCGAACTTGACGAAGTCCTCAGGCCTGACGTTACTGCACTCGAAATGCTTGCACAGATCCACAAGCCAATCTTCAGCATCGGTTGCCTCAACACAATTGCTAAAAGTCTTTGGCCTGTTAGCAAGGAACTGGTTGAGTGTAGCAAAGTGATTCTGATTGTTGCCTTGGTTCCCTTGGTTGCCTTGATTGCGCTCTTGAAGAATTTGCATGATCAACTGTGTGTTTGCATTGGTTGCGGCCATCACAGCTTGCCATGCCTCCGGAGGAGGTGGAGGTGGTGGTGGATCCTGATTCTGATTGGTGCTCTTAGCGGGAGCCATCCTCAAGAGGTTGACCACCGTTAGCACATAGACAGATAAATGAAGCTGAATCCAACGGAATGAAAATTGCAACATATAGTCTTCACATCCAAACAAAATGAACGAATGCATTCCTCTTGAAATGGTCACATATCCATAAATTGAGAAGCCACTTAGAATTGAGGTAGAAGAATAAAACCAACAAGGTACGGAACAAGAACGAATACTCGGTGAGGATTACCCAATCCCAAACCAAATATCCGCGGAAGAAGAACTAGAGCTACAAGAATTCCCACCTATGAAACTCCCGAACCTTTCCGGTTATGCAATCAGGTGTTGGGGATACAGGGGAAGCATAATATCTCACCCAAATCTAGCAAATCCTACATCCAGCTGTATCCATCCTTCAACACATAACCGAGAAAAACTTCGGAAACCATCTACCTCAACCTTCGAAAAGCATCCGTTATACAAGTTATGGCGATACTCCCGAACTCCCGCCCCAGTACTGGGTGGCGTCGAGGTTATCTCACCAACGAACTGCATAAAAGAGATTTTCGATGTCGGCGTACTAAACTCAGGTATTCCAGAACTGCAACGATAAAATTATGACGACAACACCTCAGAGCTCAACTCCCCGGGACACTTCCACAAAACCCTTGACAGGAGGCACCAAGACAATGTTCTCGTCATAAAACCATCGGAACGATTCCAAGATACCCGCGTGATCCTAAATTTTTTTTTGTGAAATTTGAGAAGAGAAGAGTCAAAACTCTACGTCAGGATGCCTTACCAGAGCGATGAGGAGACTGGGAAGTAAAAAGAATTCCTAAACTCTCCGATATATAATTCCTAAATGACTCAAAACATTTATCTAGACACAACTCGGCCGCTAATAACGATCAAGCAATGGGGCTCCTAAGGTCGGGGAAGGCTCTGATTACCAACTTGTAACACCCTCGATGCGACTATAGCTCCCACATGTCGAGGCACGACTTAGAGACATAATCGCATTGAAGGCATATGTCACAAGTTAGGCAATCATCACAACATCCCATGTAATATAGATAATAAAAGGGGAGATAACATAGTTGGCATACACTCGCCACGTCAATCAAGTACATAAAATAGCATTACATCATCCAAACACTCATGGCCCGACTACGGCGCCAAAATAAAAGATAACCTAACATGCGACACGGTCCTGATCACCCCCAACTGGGCACCACTACTGATCATCAGGGAAAGACACGTAGTATCGTTAAGAGTCCTCATCGAACTCCCACTTGAGCTCGAGCGCGCCACCTGGAGCGGAATCATTAGGCCCTGCATCTGGTTTGGAAGTAATCTATGAGCCACAGGGACTCAGCAATCCCGCACCCTCGCGATCAATACTATTTAAGCTTGTAGGTAAGATAAGGTAAAATATGTGGAGCTGCAGCCAGCGACTAGCATATATGGTGGCTATCCTATTCGCAAAAGAGAGCGAGAAGAGGAGGCAAAGCGTGAACGAATAACTAGAGGGCAACCTGCGGCAAGCATTACTCCAACACCGTGTTCACTTCCCGGACTCCGCCGAGAAGTGACCATCACGGTAACTCACACTGTTGATTCATTTTTTAATTAAGTTAAGGTTCAAGTTATCTACAACCGGACATTAACAAATTCCCATCTGCCCATAACCGCGGGCACGGGTTTCGAAAGTTCAAATCCCTGCAGGGGAGTCCCAACTTAGGCCATTACAAGCTCTCACGGTCAACGAAGGAATAGACCTCCTCCCGAGACGTTCCGATCAGACTCGGTATCTCGGTTCTTCAAGACACTTCGACAGGTTAAAACAAATCCAGCAACACCGCCCGAATGTGCCGACAAATCCTGATAGGAGCTGCACATATCTCGTTCTCAGGGCACAATTGGATAAGCAATCCGTACAACTAAAACCAGCCCTCGAGTTTCCCCGAGGTGGCGCTGCAAGGGGCTCTAGGTTGGACCAACACTCAGAGGAGCACTGGCCCGGGGGGGGGTTTAAATAAGATGACCCTCGGGCTCCGGAAACCCAAGGGAAAAGAGGCTAGGTGGCAAATGGTAAAACCAAGGTTGGGCATTGCTGGAAAAGCTTTAATCAAGGCGAACTATCAAGGGGTTCCCATTATAAGCCAACCGCGTAAGGAACGCAAAAATCCGGGAACTTAACACCGATATGACGGAAACTAGGGCGGCAAGAGTAGAACAAAACACTAGGTGAGAGGCTGAGCCTTCCACCCTTTACCAAGTATATAGATGCATTAAGATAACAAGATAATATAATGATATCCCAACAAGTAAATAATGTTCCAGCAAGGAACGGTTTCCAATCTTCACCTGCAACTAGCAACGCTATAAGAGGGGCTGAGCAAAGCGGTAACATAGCCAATCAACGGTTTGCTAGGACATGGTGGGTTAGAGGCTGAACATGGCAATTTGGGAGGCATGATAAGCAAGTGGTAGGCATCGTAGCATAGGCATAGCAAAAGAGCGAGCATCTAGCAAAGCAAAGATAGTAGTGATTTCGAGGGTATGATCATCTTGCCTGCAAAGTTGTCAGAGTTGACTGAATCCTCGAAAGCAAACTCAACGGGCTCCTCGTTAGCGAACTCGTCTCCCGGCTCTACCCAAACAAGACAAACAAGCAACAAGGACACAATCAACCGCGTGCAAACTCAAACAACATGATGCAAGGATGGTATGCTATGCGGGATGCGATGTTGGATGCATATGCAAGATTTGACAAGGAATGCATGAACCTGGCCTCAACTTGGAAAACCAAGTGTGCCACTGGAAAGATGAGATGAAATCGCTTGAAAACGATATAAAGAACGCCGGAATCGGAGTTGCGGTTTGGAAATGGCAAGCAATTCAAATATGACCACGTTCTGCGATTTACAGCAAGTAGCCATCTAAATGCAACAAGATGTACATGCTACAACACCCAAACATGGCATCAAAATACATGGCAGGGATCCATTCATGATGCTTAACAAAAGTCTAGCACTGATCTATGACCAATTCATCCATTAACAGGTTCAAACAAGCATGACAAAAATGCATTTGACAAACAGATTTCAGACTTAGTGAAATTAACACATGTCTGGAATCTCAGATCAGGTAGCACACTTTGGAGCATGAAAACTATATGCTATAGGACCTGAACATGACAAAGTAAAGCATGGCATGGAGCTACTCAAAGAGCTTAACAAAAGTCCCTTAGTGACCTTGAGCCAAAAGGTATCAGAAAATACATTTGCAAGCATGTGAACATGGCAAAAACATAATCAGATCTCAGACTTGGTGAAAAACTGGAGCATGCTGAAACAGATATCAAGTAGGCATGTTTACGAGCTCGATGCACTCACTACAGAGCATGTCATGATAATCTAAGCATACACCCATCAAGAATACACAAAATGCAAGCTAGACATTAAAAGAACAATAACATAGCATGCACGGATCAACTACAACATCATCGGCAAAATCGCTAATAAGTAGACAATCTGCCCAGATTCACAAAATAACAAAAGTAGAGCTCGATTGACTCAAGCTAGAGTGCTCCATAAATGAAAACAAAGACATGGATGGATATAGCACTACAAGATTAACAAAACATCCTTCCTGATCATCCTCAAAAGAGACACGGATCACTAGGAAACAATAAGAACATATGGCCATATGAGATAAACAGCTCAAGGACTTGGTGGAAATGCTAAGTCCCTGAAATCAGCATTAGCAAATGCATCACTTTGCAAGCTTGTGCTAGTCACCACACACATCACAAAAATACATGGGTTGCACCTCTGGAAATATGGCAAAACCCTTAACAAAACATATGTAGAGCTCAGGGGCATATCATGCACACAATAATCATGGCAAAAATGACAAATATCTAATTGGAGCAGCAGATCTAACAATTATCTCAAATAGCACTCTTCCAACAGCATTTCGGGCATCAAGATGAACTCAAATGAAAATGATGCAATGGAATGAAATGATGTACTCTCTGAGGCGAACATTTTGATATGCTATATGCCCAAAACGAAGCTACAGATGCGGAGTTATTGCACGATGAACAGGAGCAAATAATCTGCAGACTTAGGAGAAAAAAGGCCAACCCTAGGGTTTTGAATCCAGATCTAAGATCCAGGGCACGTTTCACGAGGATGGCCGGATCCTCTCGCCGGAGAAGAGGGGCGGTGGCCGGAGCTGTCGGGGAAGAAGAGACCGGGACAGCTCGCCGGACTTGGGGCACGGCGGCGCGGGCTTGGACGGTCGTCGAGGCGGAGGTGGGCGAAAGGCGGCGGCGGCCGACCGGACGCGAAGGTCGCCGGAGCGGCGAGCTCAGCGGCAGGGCGCGCGGCGGAGGCGGCGGGGCCGGCGAGCGCGGTCGGGCGGCGTCTTGGGCGCGGGCGGCGGACGGCTTCGGGCCGCGGGGGCCGGATCTGGGCCCCACGGGCCTCGACGGCGGCGGGTCGGCGGGGAGCCGTGTGGCGCGACGGGAGAGGGCGAGGGGACGGCGGCGGACGTGTATGGCCGGATTCTGACGTGTCCGGCCGGCGCGAGGTGGTTTTAGGGTTTGGACGGGGGAGAGTTCGAGATTTTCGGAGGAGGACCTATTTATAGGCATAGAGGGAGCTAGGAGAGTCCAAATGAGGTGCGGTTTTCGGCCACGCGATCATGATTGAACGCTCTAGATGACGGAGAGGGTTTTGGTGGGTTTTGGGCCAACTTGGAGGGGTGTTGGGCTGCAACACACACAAGGCCTTTTCGGTCCCTCGGTTAACCGTTGGAGTATCAAACGAAGTCCAAATGATACGAAACTTGACAGGCGGTCTACCGGTAGTAAACCAAGGCCTCTTGGCAAGTCTCGGTCCAATCCAGAAATGTTTAATCCCCACACATGAAAGAAAGGTAGAAATGACCACCAGAGGAGAACGAAGCGCCGGAATGCAAAACGGACAACGAGGAGAATGCTCGAATGCATGAGATGAACACGTATGCAAATGCAATGCACATGATGACATGCTATGAGATGCATGACAACGATAACAACGCACGGAGACAAAAACCCGAACCCGAGAAAATAAAATAACTTAAGGCCGGAAACAGCAAGAGTTGGAGTACATATTGGGTAAATCACATCCGGGGTGTTACAAAGAGTCTCCGGATGGGCGGCGGTCGGGAGGCTGACGGAGGAGCGTGGGGTTTCACGGGTTTTGGCGGCCTCGGTGTACGAATGGGGGGGACGAAGGGGAAGGTAGGGGGAGCCATGGCTTAGGGACGCGCTTGTCCGAAATGTAGGGTAAGTTACCAGCGTACCCCCACTGGTTTTGACCACGTGACGTCGAGCCGAGATTTCCGGCTGAGGGGTAGAAGGGGGATTTCGTGTGTCTGGGCTGCGGGACCAATTTTGAATGAGGAGGGAGTTTTCATGTGCGTTGAAATTTTGGGATAACAAGGCGCGGCGCGGGTAGAAGCGGCGGGAGTTTCAAAGCAGATGAGACAAAATATACCCGATCTTGAAAATTTCAGGATAACAAGGCGCGAATTCCATGTTCGGCAGAACAAACTTAACGTGTACAAAAACAATTCATACAAGACACAAGAGAGTCATGTCCCCTTTTACTATATTGCTATAAATGCCATTGAAAAAACTACAAGAAAAATGTAAAAACAATCGGGAGAACAATATTACCTTGTACAGTACCAAATCGATTCGCACTTCCCTCAACAACAACAAAAAACAAATCAACTCCCACCAAAATAAAGAGTCATGTCCCTTTTTATATGATTACAAATGCCAGTATCTCGAATTTCAATTTTTGAATCCACATTATGTTGAATTCGAATATATCGTTAGGTGACCTTGCAGTTTATAATGGATGTAGTCCTACATTTTGATCTTCCATCATATATGAACATTATGAACATTTTACTCCACCCTATGAACATATATATTGTCGTCTACCATATGGACTATATTTGAATAGATTTTCATTATTTGAATACGATTGTTGTCAAGTTATACCATCATTTAAATATTATCTTGATTACAAAAAACATGCATATAACAGTAATCATATTTCACTATGAACTACATGTACCATACAATCTCTAATTCAAATATTTGTATCCATTTTATGTTGAATTCAAATAAGAGTACATTAGTCTAGGTAGCGAGATGTTCGGGATAATCTAAAGCCTATTTTCATATGTATAATTTTTGGCTGAATTGGGACAAGTTTTGGTATAAGCTTCTTGCAAAACTAGAGATTCTCTCAACAACGTCGTGGTTCTGAGAGGGAATGTGTCACCTTTGTGTGCGAAATGATATACGCTGCCTCCCCCTGATTTTCTTTACAGAGGCAACATAGAACTATATGAGTGCCCTATTAAATTTTGGAATTATTCCAGGTTCGTTTGGCCTTTTTTACACATTAATTGAGTTTCTGGACATTTAATGTGCATAATTCAAATTTGAACTGCAAGCACATGCTTGATACGTCTCTAACATATCTATATTTTATGAAGTATTCATGCTGATATATTATCGTTCTTGGATGTTTTACAATCATTTTATAACAACTTTATTTCATTTTTTGGGACTAACCTATTGACCCAGTGCTAGTTGCTGTTTTTGCTTGTTTTTTACATCGCAGAAAATCAATATCAAACGGAGTCCAAACACCGCGGAACTTTTTGTAGATTTTTTATGGACCAAAAGACTCCTGATGGGCCAAAGCAGCACCTGGGGGTGCCCTGAGGGGGGGGGGCACAACCCACCAGGGCGCGCCAGGCCCCCCTGGCGCGCCTAGGTGGGTTGTGCCCACCTCGATGGCCCCCCGTACCCCTTCTTTGCACTATAAATTCCCAAATATTCCGAAACCCTTCGGGGTTAACCTAGATCAGAAGTTCTGCCGCCGCAAGGCTCCGTAGCCACCGAAAACCAATCTAGACCCGTTCCGGCACCCTGCTGGAGGGGGGAATCATCTCCGGTGGCCATCTTCATCATCCCGGCGGCCACCACGATGTGGAGGGAGTAGTCCACCCTCGAGGCTGAGGGTTTGTACCAGTAGCTATGTGATTAATCTCTCTCTCTCTCATGATCCATATCATGGGCTTTGTTAATATAGTCGGATCATATGATGTTTCTCCCCTCTATACCCTTGTTGTGATGAATTGAATCTTTAACCTTTGAAGTTTTGTCTTGTCGGATTGAATATTCAGATATGAGAACACATGATGTATGTCTTGCGGTATGAATACATGAGGTGACAATGGGGTATCATATTGATTCACTTGATATGTGTTTTAGCTTTCAACTCACGGATTCCCGCGGTGACATTGGGGTAATCTATGCATAGGGGTTGATGCATGTTTTTATTATCTTTTCTCCGGTAGAAACTTTAGGGGCTCCTTGTAGTTCTTTGTGTTGAATTGAGTATTATGAACATGAATTTGCGTTGGTGTTATTTTAGTATGAACTGTAGGATAGATCGAACAGAAAGAATAGCTTTGTGTTATTTTAGTACGAACTCTTGAATAGATTAAACGGAAAGAATAGCTTTGACGTGGTTTCGTACCATACAAACAATTTCTATATTTTGTTCTCCGCTAATAGGAACTCGGGAGTGATTCTTTATTGCACTTTGAGGGATAATCATATGATCCAACTATTTTAGCACTATTGAGAGATTGCACTAGAGAAAGTACGGACCCTAGGCCTTGTTTTCAAGCATTGCAATACCGTTTTTGTGCCCATTTACTATTTTCTACCTTGCTGTTTTTATTTATTCAGATTATAAAAATATATTTCTACCATCAATATTATAGTTGTATCACCATCTCTTCGCCGAACTAGTGCACCTATACAAATTGCCATTGTATTGGGTGTGTTGGGGGCACAAGAGATTTCTTGTATTTGATTGCAGGGTTGTTTGAGAGAGACCATCTTCATCCTACGCCTCCCACGGATTGATAAACCTTAGGTAATCCACTTGAGGGAAAATTGCTACTGTCCTACAAAACTCTGCGCTTGGAGGCCCAACACGAGTCTACAAGAACAAAGTTGCGTAGTAGACATCAATGCTCTGATGCACCAAAGTTGGTTGAAAAATCACATGTGTGTCCTTGGGTGAATTTCTAGGTCCCATGCAAGAAATGGGAATGAAATTCAAACATCTGGCTGTCGTGACTCGGCTGAGAACATCGAGAAACTTGGTTTTTAAATTCCTGTAAATCCAAAACTCGCCTGGAAATCATGAAACTTGGCATGGTGTCATGTCATGGCACTAACATGTTGTGGTAAAAAATTGGGCTGAATTGGAACAAGTTTTGGTATAAGCTTCTTGCAAACCGGAGCTTCTCTCAAGAAGGCTTGTGGTTTTGCGAGGGAACGTGTCACTTTTGAGTGCGAAACGATATACGCTGCCCCCCTTGAGTTTCTTTACAGAGGCAACATAGAACTACATGAGTGCCTTGTTAAATTTTGGAATTATTCCGGGTTCGTTTGGCCTTTTTTATACATTAATTGAATTTCTGGTCATTTAATGTACACAATTCAAATTTGAACTACAAGCACATGCTCCCGTGCACCAAAGTTGGTTGAAAAATCACATGTGTGTCCTCGGGTGAATTTCTAGGTCCCATGCAAGAAATGGGAATGAAATTCAAACATCTGGGCATCGTGGCTCGGCCAAGAACATTGAGAAACTTGGTTTTAAAATTCTTGTAAATCCAAAACACGCCTGAAAATCATGAAACTTTGCATGGTGTCATGGTACTACCATGCCGTGGTAAAAAAATTGGCCGAATAGGAACACGTTTTGGTATAAGCTTCTTGCAAACCGGAGCTTCTCTCAAGAAGGCTCATGGTTCTGAGAGGGAACATGTCACCTTTGTGTGCATAATTCAAATTTGAAACACAAGCACATGCTCCAGTGCACCAAAGTTGGTTGAAAAATCACATGTGTGTCCTTGGGTAAATTTCTAGGTCCCATGCAAGAAATAGGAATGAAATTCAAACATCTGGGCGTCGTGGCTCGGTCGGAAACATTGAGAAACTTGGTTTTTTTAATTCTTGTAAATCCAAAACACGCATGAAAATCATGAAACTTGGCTTGGTGTCATGACATGGCACCAACATGTTGTGGTAATTTTTCTTTCCGATTTGCGAAGGCGCACACATTAACAATCAACAAAGTCATTTTGGAACAAGTGCTGCCACATTACAATCGGAAACACAAGTATTATTAAAACCATGGGCGTTCTACTTACCATTTACGTGCCGCCACGCGTCCCCTTTTTTTATTAGCTAGGAGGCGCCGTGCAGGGTAGCTATTTGAGTACGGGTGACATGCGATCAGACCCCTGTGCTTGCTTATCGGGAGGAGAGCCCTTTGACCTCCATATGCCGCCCACCTCTCTCCCAAGGTCTCCATTAATGGTGCCCGAGCCTCTGTTTAATGGTGTGGCTCTGTATCACTCGACTGAGATTTAAGAGAGAAAAAAGAAAATATGAAAAGAAAATTTTGCACGGATCTTGATGTAAGATCCGACGGACCTATATAGCATCTACTGCGACTTATAGCCAGACTGATGAATATATAAGGACGACGATAATGGGTAATAATTGTCTTACATAATTAGGAAGATAAATTAAAAAGCCACATGCGGCTACGCCCGGAATACACAAGGGCAAAAGAAGAATGAAGACAATGATCTGGCTCGCTGATCTCTACTTTCTTGATGCGTTGCTATAGGCCGCGGGAACTAGTTTCCTCGGCGAGCGGCGATGAGCTATGTCGTGTCCTCAAGACGCTGCTTGAGAGCATCCACGTATTCCTCCACCAGCCTTTGGCGCTCGACGCGGAGCATGCCATTCTCGTCCATAAGTTTCTTGATGATGACGCTGGTTCTCTTCAACAAGGCACTGGTCTCCTCCTGCTGCTCTGCACTTTGGATGATCTTTGCCCTCAGCAGGCCGCGCTCGTCCCGGAGCCTCTCATTCCCCTCCCTTAGTTGTTCGATGATGCGGGTAGCCTGTTCAAATGAGGCTGTCATGTCGTCCTGCAACCTCGCCCAGCCGGAGATCTGATCCATCTGGCTATGGACGATCGCATGCATGCACCTGTAAGAGTTGTCGCTTGCCTCCGAGACATTTTCCCAGGCTGCCGTAGCGCGGCGGGACATCTCTGCTGCATTCGCGACGCGGCGGGACATCTCTGCTGCTTCCGCGGCGGACCGTGCCAGTCTGCTACATCGACGGCGTGGCGGGACCTCGGTGCTGCTTTGGCGGCATGGCGGGACATCTGTACTGCTTTGGCGGCGTGGAAGGACATCTATGCTGCTACTTCTGTGTGGCAGGACACGTCGGTTGCTTTCGCGGCGAGGCGGGACATCTCTCGTGCTTCCGCTTCCATGCTCGCCTCTCCCTGGTGGTAATCTCTCGACCCAGAACTCACGCTGGGCATGGCAGACACAAGGGAAGGATGCTAAATGACTTGTTTGTTTTTGTGGATGAGGAGTTGAGGAGGAATGTGCAGTTATTTTGACATAGTAGTATTTATAACCGAGTACTAATACGCTCCTAAGTGGGTTTTGGGTAATGTAGCAGAATTTTAAAATTTTCTACTATCGGGGGTTTGGTGCGACATATGCCAACAGATGGCTTATCATGGTGGGGGCGAGTAGAACGTCGCCGGTGCCTGGAAACGGGATGAGGCGAAGACATGCACGCCGGCGAATCTTACCCAGCTTCGGGGCTCTCCGGGGAGATAATACCCCTACTGCTGCTCTGCGGGGTCTCCGCATGATCACCATGGCAAAGTGCTTACACGGTTGCTCCTTGAGCTGTTTTCTGGTGGTAGGAGGGGGCAAGGCTAGCTCTCTCCCTTCTATACGATCTGGTCTAGAGCTAATGGGTTCCAACCCTTTGCATGGGTGCCCTGGGGGGTTTATATAGGCCTATCCCCCAGGGGTACAATGGTAATCCAGTTGGGCGCGGGCCCAGCCGTTAGTGTCTCTGGCCTATGTCTTCTCTGCTGACCGCTAGGGCCCGCCGACTGGCGGGCCCCGCCAACTGGCCGGGTACGGAGCCGACAGGCCGCATCCGCCGCGGGCGGGTCTTGCCGGTTGCTGATTACTGTAGCCGTACTTCTAATGACGCGGGCTTGATCATGAGGTCGTGGCAATAGCCCCGCCGCCTGGCGGGCGATCACCGTTGCCACTCCCCATCTCATCTTGATTAATGGCGCGTGGGCCCTGGGGGAGGGCTCGGCCGACTCCCTCGGGCCGACTCCCGACGGGTCCGACTGGTGGTTCTCCCACCGTCTCCCGAGGTCTCACTGACTGGTGGGCCCTGCTGCCTCTAGGCCGTACAGACAAGCCATCATGGGTGCAGGATTCGGCCCTGCGGTGCTGATGTCAGGGCCGGCATGGCAACAGTGCCACGCCGCACGGAGATCTTCCGGGGTACGACGTGCTGTGGCCATGCCTGCCCTTGGTGAGGGGCGGGGGTGGGCTTTGCTGTAGCCACACTCCTGCCTCGTCCCCTTTGATGAGATCATGGGGTTTGTTGGACTCGCAGGCCGACTCCCCAAAGCCGGCTTCCCTGGAAGTCGTCCCTGGGACTCGGCCGTGAGCGGGCAGTCGGCCGCCTTGCCGTCGACTCCTCAGGAGGCGGCTCTTTGTCCTGGGGTCTTGAGGGGCGCAGCCTGCCCCGATGTCTTGAAGGGTTATGGGACTTGGGTAGGCCTACCCGTGGCCCATTACTCCGACAGTAGTCCCCGAAGCTGGTGAGGCGTCACGGACGATCGGCCGAGAAGCCTCAGCAGTTTCTCTTTTCGGGTGCTCAATACATGGTCTTTGATTGACTTCTGCCAGGCCGACTAGAAGGAGTCGGACTTGCTCAACTCGGACTCACTCAATTCCAACTCGCTCAGTATTTCGAACGTCGCGGCGGGATTTAAGTGGCGTGCTAGCTAAGCCTCCAGGCCGCCGCCCGTTCTTGGCCTGTCACGCGAGGGCACGTGGCTAGGCCGTCCTGCCAGCCTACGCGCGCGACGGGACAGGCCCATAGGCGGGGCCCGCCACTATCGCGCCTAGGCGCCCGAGCGGATCCGCTGCGGCCCCGGTGGACAGTTGGGATTCCCGTGGAGTTACTACGCGCAGTAACTTTATCGTGGATCGCGGGGGTCGTGGGGTTGTGGGCACAGTAAATCCCCACGTCCGCCCCCTCGGCTTCGCAGCCCACGAGGCTATAAGTAGGGGGAAGAGGGGGGCACGCGCGCCCCTCCTTCCCACTACTCCTCGTTCTCTTCCTCCTTGCTGCTCCTCGCTCTCCTCCTTCCTCTTCTCTTCTTCGCTCCGCCGCACGCCCAAGCTCCGGCGAACGCTGCGGCGACAGCTCGCGATGAGTTCTTCCTCCGCCGCCGCGCCTCCCCCAGTGCGATCCGGCACCTGGGACGGCTCTGAAGTTCATGAAGACCACATTGAGTTCCTCCGCCGGACCCGTCGGCTTCTCGGCAAGGATCGCGTGCAGGTGCGTCTTGCGCCGAAGGGGGAGATTTCCCCCGCACCGCAGGAGGGCGAGCGGGTCATCTTCTGCTCGCACTGCCTGCGCGGGCTGGGGCTGCCGGCGAGCAGTTTCTTCCGGTCCTTCCTGGAGTTCTATGGCTTCCAGCCGCACCACCTCACCCCAAACGCAGTGGTGCTGCTGTCCGCCTTTGTGGCCATGTGCGAAGGCTTCCTCGGAGTCCTCCCCACCCTCGAGCTCTGGGGGTAGTTCTTCTTCTCCAAACTCGGCACCCAGGCTGCGGGCGTGCCGGCTCAGTGCGGCGCTTTCATCGTCGTGCGAAGGTCGGGGACCGACAATCCCTTCCCCTCCATCTCGCAGATCAAGTCAGTGAAGATGTGGCAGAGATCCTACTTCCACGTCAAGAATGCCTCCGCGAGGGGAGACTGGGTCAACTTGCTGGCTTTTGAAGCCGGCCCGCTGGCTGGGCGACTGCCCAACTGGTCATACCAGGACAAGTCGCTGACGCCTGCGGGAGCCGGCGCCATCATGCGACTCCGAGTGCTGATGCAGTCGGAGGGTCTGACTGGTCCGGATCTGCTGGCCGCCTTCGTTTCGCGCCGAGTTCTCCCACTCCAAGGCCGCCCTCATATGATATGCCAGATGAGAGGGCACCGTGACCCGAGTCGGATGTGCACCAAGGACATGCCTCACGAAGAGGTGGCCTTCATGGTGAACTACCCTCGGACAGCAGGCTCCTGGAGGACTGGCGATTCGGCAAGGAGCCGTACTCCCGCGCCACCCCCCCGCTCGTGGTGAGTCACCTTTCTTTTCTTTCTTTGGATTGTCTTCTTCTTGCCGAGTTTTGTTTTGACCAGTCGGCTTTGGTTAGAATCCCCTCCTTCACAAACCAGCCGGCACCTCGGGGCCGGCCCGCGAGTTCCTCGCCGACCGGGCGGAGAGCGACGTCGACGACCCCGATCTGGGGGCGGCGGCTCTGGAAGATGACGCCGAGGGAGGAGGAGGAACAGCGGGCAACTTCAGGCCTTCGGCCACTTTCGCCGACTGGCCTGACGACGACGCCGAGGGAGAAGTCGCCCCTCGCCATCGGCCAGGAGCCAGCCAGCCTAGCGCGGGTTCTTCTACCGCGCCGGGCGCTCCAGGCGGCGGGAAGAAGCACAGGGCCGTGCCGACCTTGTTCGGCAGTCGGCCGAAGAAGCCCAAAGGTTTGGCTGCGGCGACCCGGCGGGACGAGGCGGCCGCGAAGGCCATCCGCTTCCGTAAGGAAGTGAAGAAGCCGCCGTTGGTCTCCGCGTAAGTATTCTGTCTTCAAAGTTTTATTCTTTCTTCATGATTTGTCTGAGTCTCTGCTTGCCCCTCTTGCTTCAGGGCTCCCCTCTCTCTTGAGAGGGTCACCGCCGCCTCCGTCATGGGGTCAGCGGAGACGTCCGCCACCACTTGGCGGATTGACCCCGCTGCTGACCTCCGGGAGGTGACGGAGCAGAATGCGCAGGAGAAGCGCAACGAAGAAGAGGCCCTCTGCCTGGAGAAGGCGGAGGCCGACAGGGCGGAGGCCTCCGCTAAGAAAAAACTAGCGGAGGCCGCCGCCGCCGCGGCGAAGCAGCAGGCTGAGGAAGCCGCACGCCACCAGTCGGCAGTGCTCGTCACCCCGTTGAACTCTGCGCCGCCACCTCCAGAGTTCACAGGGCAGACTGGGGAGCCGGCGGGGAGAACCCCGTCGTTGAGGGGGAGGGCGTCGACCCCTGTACGCCGGATGCGAATGTTCCGCCGCCGCCTCCGCCGCCGTCTGAAGGTGCGCAGGGCGAGTAGCCGGCGGGCCCTCCGGTGCCACCGACCGAAGACGAGGCCGTGGCGAGGCTACTCCTCCAAGTCGGCTCGCCAACGCGCCGCCGTCTGGAGAAGGCGACTTCGGCGCCCCGTCCCCTGGAAACCGGCGCTGGCAGCTCGGCGATCCCAGACGCCGAGGCGATGAGCGCCGCGCCCATTGGGTGGGTGCGAGGAAGCGGCACAGGGCCGCTGAACCAGGCGCTTCTGGACGTCCAGGCGAAGCTTCGTGCCGAGGGCGACGCTCTCCAGAATTGCACCAAGGCGTACCTGGCGTCGCGGGCAGCCGTCCGGGTATGTTTTTCCTTTTGGCCTTTGCTTTTCTTGTTCCTCTCTGTGGGGGCGCGCCAGCGCACCCACTGGGTGTAGTCCCCGAGTTTCAGGCTGGTTGCTGAGCAGGCAGCCCGGAACTTCAATTGATGAACTTTGGGTATTAACTTTTTGTCTGAAACGTTTGTCGCAGGATTACCACAACCTCTGCGTCACTGCCTTCAACCGTAACGTTGAAGAGCTGGGCAAGCGGACCGCCGATCTGTCGGAGAGGCGGAGTAAGTCCTTTTCCTTCTTCGCGGGGGCGCGCTGGCGCACCCGCGGGCTGTAGTCCCCGAGATTTGGGCCGACTGCTGAGCAGTCGGGCCGGATCTCCCCGGCGACCTTCTTTACTGGTGGCTTGATGCCTTCTTTCTTTCTTCTTCTCAGGGGCCAACGCTGCTCTTCAACAGCAGCTGAGTGACGCCAACTCTGCTTTGCGCGCCAAAGAGGAGGAGTGCAGCAAGCTCGCCACGGAGCGCGATCTGCTGGCCACTCAATTGGTAGAGCAGAAGGAGCTGCTTGTGAAGTCGCAGAGGGAGGCGGAGGAGACGGAAACCGCCCTCTTGGCCGAGTTCGCGAGCGAGCGCTCCTCCTGGTCTGACAAGGAGGCGCTGCTGTCCTCCGGCTTCCACGAGATTGAAGACATCGTTGATGGTGAGTCTCTTTATTTTCTTTCTTCGAGCTGCCGATTTAAGTTGTGCCGACTCCTAGTTTTTGACTAGCTTCTTCGTTTCTTTGCGTCTTTGCAGACTTCTTCCCTGGGCAGTCGCAGGCCGCCATCCAAGCCATCGAGGCTGCCGTGAAGGTCAGAGGGCGGAGGGCGCAGAGATTGCCGCCGATGCCCCCCGAACTCTTGACGAGCACATCTCGAGCATCGAGGCTCGCCTTCGGCCGGCTCACCGGATGCTGCGCCGGCTTCAGCATGTCGGTGCCCAGGCGATTGCCGCCCTGTGGCTGGATATGCAGGCTCTGCGCACCCCCAGCCTGACGGCCGACTGGCTGGAGGTCGCGGCTGGTTGTCTTGAGGCCTGGAAGGGCTCTTCGGCCCAAGCTGTAGCGCGTCGGGCCTTGGAGTTTGTCAAGGCATGGTATCCGGGGCTGGACCTAGACCGGCTGGCCATGCTTCGGTCGGAGGCCCGGCCGGAGCTGGCGGCCGCGGAAGACGCCCTCGTCAAGCGTGCTGCGGCGATCGCTGAGTACACCGACACCAGCATCTTCATCCCTGAGAGGTCTGAAGATGGCGAGGAGGTACCGCCGGAGTGGTTTGGGATGAACCCAGACTACGGCGAGGACTCGGCGGAGGTGATTGGCTCCAGCGTCGAGGAAGAGGGTGAGACGGAGGACGGAGGCGAGGCGGAGGCACCAGAAGACGGAGCAGACGGCCAGCCTCAGCTTGACCGTGCCTCCAACAACGAGCCGCGTGCAACCGACCCGACTGCTGCCGGAGGCGATCAAGCCGAGACTAGCCAGTCGGCCGCCCCGACGCCTGGCGCTGGCGCCTCCTCCGACCCTTCGAGTCCGTCTGCTGCTTCCTAAGCTGCCGCTGTATCTTTGTTTTGTCTGCTTCAGTAGTCTTTGAAGAACTTTGTTAATTCGCACAATTCCACCCGCGGGGTGTATTTTGAACCTCTACTCGACAATTCGGCCAAGGGCCTATGTTATGTAAATATATATATCTATCTTTTCTTGCTCATTGCTCTTTTGGCTTTTTTCCTTTGTCACTTTCTCTTAGTTGCCCGCCTTGCCAATCGGACAGCCACTCTGCAGACTGTCGCTGGATCAAGTGCTAGGCTACTTTGGGAAAGCAAGTACTTAGCCGTTTTCAAGATTTTTTGAGCAAGTTAGATAGAAGACGGCAATCCGACTATCCGAGAGTCGGTTTGCGAGAAAGGCTGGAAGCTGTCTTGAGCTATGTTTTATGCTTTGAGTCCTTAGCCACTTTTCATGCGAATGCCTATTCTACCTTACTGCTGCCCACCGTACAGTCGCTCTACGAGCTGCGGCTTCTGACAGGAGACGGTTTAGGCATTTACACACTACTTGTTCAACTGCAGGAAGCATTTTATAGAGCAAGGCGGCAAGTCCCCGGGCCGACTTGTCGAGCCCGGTGCCAAACGGCATAAAAAGGAGTAACATACTCGCAGTCATAATTTTTATCATACAGACAAAAGAGGACAGTCCCCGAGCTCGCCTCGGGGGGCCCGAAGTCTTGGTACTTTAATACAAAAGGTAGCGTGGTACATACTGCATCAACTGTAAAATCTTCGGAGGAGATTTGCATTCCATGGCCGCTCTGTCTCCTTGCTGGAGTCGTCCCTCTTGCGTGCTCGGGGCTTTTGAGCGTCGATCAGGTAGTAGGAATCGTTGCCCAGTACTTTGCTGATGATGAAAGGGCCTTCCCAAGGCGCCGACAGCTTGTGCTGGCCGGCTGTTCGCTGGATCAGCCGGAGCACAAAGTCGCCTTCTTGGAAAGATCTTGGCCTGACCTTCCTGTTGTGGTATCGGCGCATGCTCTGCTGGTAGATGCTGGGCCGGCTGAGTGCTAACAGCCGTCCCTCTTCCAGTAGATCGACGCCGTCTTGTCGTGCTTCTTCTGCTTCCTCCTCGGTGTACATGGTGACTCGTGGGGAGTCGAACTCTATGTCCGTCGGGTTGACGGCTTTGGCACCGTAGACGAGGAAGAAAGGCGTGAAGCCGGTTGACTTGTTTGGAGTCGTGCGCAGACTCCAGAGGACGGCTGGCAGCTCGTCGAGCCAACAGCCAGCCGAGCGCTCTAGAGGCTCGATCAACCGAGGCTTGATGCCGGACAGGATGAGGCCGTTTGCTCGCTCCACTTGGCCGTTTGACTGCGGATGGGCGACGGACGCTAGGTCCAGTCGGATGCCCTGTGTTGCGCAGAAATGGGCCAAGGCGCCTTTGGCGGAATTTATGCCGTTGTCGGTGATGATGCTATGTGGTATGCCGTACTGAATTGTGATATCGGAGATGAAAGTTACGGCAGTCGGACCGTTTAGCTTCTTGATTGGCTTTGCTTCTATCCACTTGGTGAACTTGTCCACTGCGACAATTAAGTGAGTTAAACCACCTCGTGCTGTTTTGAATGGTCCCACCATGTCTAGACCCCAAACTGCGAAAGGCCAGGCAATGAGGATGGTCTTGAGTGCAGAAGCTGGCTGGTGCGGCTTGGAGCTGAACTTCTGACACCCTTTGCATTTTTGGACCAGCTTCTTGGCCTCTTCCAGGGCAGTTGGCCAGAAGAAACCGTGTCGAAAGGCTTTGGCGACGAGTGCTCTTGAAGTCACATGGTGGCCGCACTCGCCTTGATGGATGTTTTTGAGAATCGCTTGGCCTTGCTCTGGCTCTACGCAGCGCTGGTAGACACCAGTGACGCTGCGCTTGACCAGCTCTCTGTTGACTATGGTGTAGGCTGCCGCCCGGCGTTGTATTGGCCGAGCTGAAGTTTCATCCGTCGGCAGCTCTTTGTTCACCAGGAATTTGAGGATGGGCTGGGCCCATGAGGGTGCTGCTACTTCTTCGACTACCAGAACTGCGACTTGGACGAGGGCGGTTGGGCTGGGAGGCGGCGGGGTGGAGTCAACAACTGCTTGCTGGGTTGTTGAAGTCCCCAGGCCGACTGGCGCGGTCCTTGGGCCGAGTTCTGGAGTCTTCGAGTTTGCCACCGCAGTCCCCGGGCCGGATTTGGCTGTGGCAGCTTTGGAGTTTTCCGCCAAAATCCTCGTTCCGGCTGCCGGAGCTCTAGAGTCGGATCCGACGTCTTCGGGAGGAGCTGGCACAAAAATGGAGTCTGATTCTGGTGAAGGCTTGACAGACGGCTTGAGGAGGCGTTGAAGGGCGATACCAGATGGTATTGCTTGGCGGGTAGAGCCGATTCGTGCTAATGCATCTGCTTGGTCGTTGTCATTCCTTGGCACATGGAGGAACTCGCACCCTTCGAAATACCCGCTGAGTTGCTGCACGAGGAAACGGTAGCTCGCCATGTTTGCATCTTTCGCGTCCCAGTCACCAGATGATTGCTGGACCACTAAGTCCGAGTCGCCATAACACAAGATCCGGCGGATGCCAAGCTCTTTGGCAAGCCGGAGCCCGTGAATGAGCGCCTCGTACTCGGCGACATAATTGGAGGCGGCAAAGTGGATTTGCAGCGCATACTTGAGCTTGTCGCCTTTGGGAGAGGTGAGGACGACGCCGGCTCCCAAGCCAGTGCGCATCTTGGAGCCGTCGAAATGCATCCGCTAATGGGTGGAATCAGGTGCTGGAGGTAGGTACTGGGTCTCGGCCCAGTCGACGAGGAAGTTGGCCAGTGCTTGTGACTTGATGACGGTGCGGGGATGGTAGTGGATGGTGTAAGGAGCCAGCTCTATGGCCCACTTGGCCACTCGGCCAGAAGCATCTCGGCTACCAATGATCTCGGCAAGCGGGGCCGTGCAGACCACCGTGATTGGATGCTCTTGAAAGTAAGGCTTCAATTTCTTGGCAGCAAAGTGTACGCCATAGCACATCTTCTGGTAGTGGGGGTAGTTCTGCTTGGAGGTCGACAGTACCTCGCTCAGGTAATATACCGGTCTCTGGACAGGCAGCGCCTTGCCTTCCTCCTTGCACTCCACTACAATGACCGTGCTGACTACTCAGCTAGTGGCGGCGATGTACAGGAGCATAGGTTCCTTGGGAGTCGGAGCCACCATGACAGGTGGAGTAGTCAACATCTTCTTCAACTGGTGAAAAGCTTCATCCGCCTTATGGTTCCACTCGAAAAAAATGGTCTTCTTCATGAGTTGGTACAAGGGGAGAGCTTTCTCGCCCAGCCGACTGATGAATCGGCTGATGGATGCTAAGCAGCCGGTGAACTTCTGCACATCCAGCAGTCGGCTGGGTACCTCCATTCTCTCAATGGCCTTGATTTTTACTGGGTTGCATTCTATGCCGCGTTCAGAGACCAGGAAGCCAAGGAGCTGGCCGGCTGGTACTCTGAAGACACACTTCTCGGGGTTGAGCTTGATCTGGAACCGGTGCAGGTTCTCAAAGGTCTCCTTCAGGTCTTCCAGCAGTGTCCCAAGCTTTTCCGTCTTCACCACCACGTCGTCCACGTAAACGTGGGCGTTCCTGCCGAGCTGCTTGTAGAGGCACTTCTGCATGAAACGCTGAAAGGTGGCGCCGGCGTTCCTTAAGCCGAACATCATGGTGAGGTAGCAGAAGGCTCCAAACGGCGTGATGAAGGAGGTTTTCAGTCTGTCGGCCGGGTTTAGCTTGATCTGGTGATATCCTGAATATGCATCCAAAAAACTCAACAGCTCACATCCGGCTGTGGAGTCTATCACCTGATCGATTCTTGGTAAAGCAAATGGGTCCTTGGGGCAGGCCTTGTTGAGGCTCGTGTAGTCAATACACATTTGCCACTGCTTGTTCTTCTTTAGTACCAGGACCAGATTTGCTAGCCATTCTGGAAAGAATACTTCCATAATGAAGCCGGTTGCTAGGAGTCGGGCTATCTCTTCTCCGACAACTCTTCTCTTCTCTTCTGATAAGCGACACAGGGGCTGTCTGACCGGCTTTGCATCAGATCGGACATGTAACTTGTGCTCGGCGAATTCCGTCGGTACACCTGGCATCTCCTTGGGGGACCATGCAAAGATGTCTCGATTCTCATGGAGGAAATCGACAAGCTCGCCTTCCTATTTGCTGTCGAGGTTTGCACCTACGACGGCGTACCTCTCTGGGTGCTCCGGGTCCAATGGTATCTTCTTTGTCTCTTTCACTGGCTTGAATGAACCCTCAGTCTCCGACTCTTTTGGGTTGGGTGACACCTCAGGTTGCTTGCCGGCCATCGCCACAACTCGCTCAAGGAGCCGCTTCTCAGCCGCGATTACCAAGGACTCAGCCAGCCGACTGCTCTTTGCTGCGCAAGCGGACGACTTCTGGTAGTCGCCAGCCACAGTCAGAATTCCCTTGGAACTGGGCATCTTCATCTTGAGGTAGGCGTGGTGGGGGACCGCCATGAACTTGGCCAAGGTAGGTCGGCCAAGCAGCGCATGGTATGGGCTCTCAAGATCCACCACCTCAAACCAAACGGGCTCTCTACGGAAGTGATCTTTGTCCCCAAAGAGGACGTCCATCAGGATCTTGCCGATTGGCGAGCAGGAAAGCCCAGGAACAATGCCGTGGAACACAGTTCGGCTGTTCTGAAGCTGTCTTTGCTTGATTCCTAACTTCTCCATGGTGTCCTTGTACAGGATATTGATGTTGCTGCCCCTGTCTATCAAAACTCGCGAGAAACACGCGTCTCGTCTGTCCGTAGCAAAGGTGGCGTTCAGGACCAAAGCATAGGAGCCCGGACTCGGCATCACTTCTAGGTGGTCAGCCCTGCTCCAGCTGATGGGCCTCTCAGACCAGTGCATGAACTCTGGCGTCTCCGATGCTACCGGTTCACCTCTTGTCGCTGCAGCCGCCTGCTGCGTCGATCATCAGCCACACTAGTGAACACCACATAGGCTCCATGCTCTTCAGGGTATTCGTCTTGTACTGCGCCGACTGGCCTGACAGCCGACTACTGGGGCGGAGGCGGAGGCGGTTGCCCAGCAGGCGGGGGAGGCAGGAGGCCGTCTCCCTTGGCGATCCTGGTGAGCCAGTGGCACTTCCGGGTGGTGTGATTCGACGGCTTTGCGCCGCTGTGGAACTTGCAAGGTCCATCCAAGGTCTGCTCATAGGAGAAGGCCGACAACCAGTTTGGCTTGCCGCCTTTCTGTCGCTTGGGCGGGGGATGCTGGGCTTCAATGGTCGCGACCTGCCGGCTGCTGGAAGCCGGCCGCGGGGCCTTGCGCTTGTTGTCGCCCTGCTGTTGTCGCCGGCCGGCGTCTGTCGCCGGAGTTCTTGGAGCTTGAGGAGCCACTTTGCCAGTCGTGCTGATTTGAATTTCCGCCTTCATGGAGGAGTCGGCCGTGGCGTACTTGTCCGCTATGATCAGAAGCTCGTCGAGGGTTTCTGGCTCGTCGCAAAGGAGCTTGTGCTTGAGGAGGGTGCCTTATCTGCACCTGGCCGTGAAGTACTCGATGGCCTGCACCTCGTGCACGCCCTCGCAGGAGTTTCAGAGCTCGGCCCAACGCGTGAGGTAATCGCGAGTCGACTCGTCGGGGCCTTGCATGCACAAGGAGAGCTGACGAGGCTTGGGAGGACGCTTGTACGTGCTGGTGAAGTTGCGGACGAACGCTTCGGTGAAGTCGACCCAGCTGTTGATGCTGCGGGGCTTTAGGCTGTTCAGCCATGTCCGGGCCGTGCCCTGGAGCATGAGCGGAACGTACTTTACGGCGACACGCTTGTTGCCGTTTGCTATGCTGACAGCCGTGGAGTAGTCGACTAGCCAGTCTTTCGGCTTCACGGAGCCGGTATACTTGGGCGTGTCTCTTGGGAGCGTGAACCCTCTGGGAAAGGGCTCATCCCAAATGCGGGGCCCGAAACAAGGCGGACCCAGCTCGTCTTCTTCTTCCAGTGCTAAGGATCAGTGGAGTCGGTCGATCCGATGGCGGGCGTCGTTCTCTCCAACTCCCTCTCGACGGCCAAGGCGGTCACGGAGAGTCGGATGGTCAACAGGCGGCGGGGAGACTCGCCTCTCCTTGCGGGGAGGGGGAGGCGGACAGTCGTCCCGTCGTTCCACTGCCCTTGGGCGGCCGTCTCGGTCGCGCTCTATGGTAATGCGAGTCCGACTGTGGCTGACAGTCGGCTCCTTGTCTCTTCTTCCTCGGCCGCCGCCAGTCGGCGTCCGAGATGTCGTGCCTTGGTCTCGGTGAAGGTCGTCGTTGGGCCGTTGAGGCGCCTCCGCGCGGCAGCCGGCCTCGTTCTGCGCGGCGGCCGCGTCGAGAAGCCGTTGGACTCGCTCCATCATGAGGCGGCGTTCTTCGCCCTCGAAATTGTCCAGCTCGTCCTCCGCTGCCTGGGCAGCTCGGATGTTCTCTGCTGGTGTAGCGTACACAGGGCGGCTTGCCCCAAACAGGTTGGCGATGGCTACGCCGCGCTGCCGGACCGCGCTAAGGCGGCTGGGCTCCGCCGGGGCCGGCGAGCCGCCAATGGCGCGATCCATCTCCCGCTGGTAGGCTTCTGACAAGCGCCTCATGCTGGCCAGCTTCTTCGCGCCTTCAAGGAGCTGAAGGCGGCGCGCCTCCAACGTCTCTGCGTCAGCGTCTTCCGGAATGGGCGCAGTAAGGTCTTGCAGCGCTGCGCCGAGTGAGTCGGGCGCTCCTCCGCCGGGGAACTCGTCATGACTGATGACTAGCACCTCAGTGAAGGTGCTTCCATCGCTCTTTGCGTGGGGGAGAGGTTCGTCGTAGACCACCACGTTGGTGGGGAACGTGTCGAGCGACGCGGTGTCGGAGTCGACCAGCATCGGGTTGGTGGAGCCTACGGACTCCAAGTCTACGGCAGGCTCGCCGGAAACGTGGAGTTGATCGAGGAGGCCCGCGAGGAGGTTCTCGGGGCCGTCCGTCCCTGCGTTGGATGCAGGTTCGTCGGAGAGGCGGACCTCGCCGACGAGTTCGGCCAAGGAGCCGACCGCGCATGCGATCTCAATGCCGCTTAGCGCGTCGGCGCAAACTCCATCTGGCGTGCCTTGCTGGCTGCGCTCGCCAGGGAGGAAAAGGGTTGCTGTCCAGAATAGATCTCCGGACGGCGGTGCACCAGGCCCCACGGTGGGCGCCAAATGTCGGGGGTTTGGTGCGACATATGCCAAAGGATGGCTTATCATGGTGGGGGCGAGTAGAACGTCGCCGGTGCCTGGAAACGGGATGAGGCGAAGACATGCACGCCGGCGAATCTTACCCAGCTTCGGGGCTCTCCGGGGAGATAATACCCCTACTGCTGCTCTGCGGGGTCTCTGTATGATCACTATGGCAAAGTGCTTACACGGTTGCTCCTTGAGCTGTTTTCTGGTGGTAGGAGGGGGCAAGGCTAGCTCTCTCCCTTCTATACGATCTGGTCTAGAGCTAATGGGTTCCAACCCTTTGCATGGGTGCCCTGGGGGGTTTATATAGGCCTACCCCCCAGGGGTACAATGGTAATCCGGCTGGGCACGGGCCTAGCCGTCAGTGTCTCTGGCCTCCGTCTTCTCTGCTGACCGCTAGGGCCCGTCGACTGGCGGGCCCCGCCGACTGGCCGGGTACGGAGTCGACAGGCCGCATCCGCCGCGGGCAGGTCTTGCCGGCTGCTGATTACTGTAGCCGTACTTCTGATGACGCGGGCTTGATCATGAGGTCGTGGCAACAGCCCCGCCGCCTGGCGGGCGATCACTTTTGCCACTCCCCATCTCATCTTGATTAATGGTGCGTGGGCCCCGGGGGAGGGTTCGGCCGACTCCCCCGGGCCAACTCCCGACGGGTCCGACTGGTGGTTCTCCTGCCGTCTCCCGAGGTCTCACTGACTGGTGGGCCCTGCTGCCTCCAGGCCGTACAGACAAGCCGTCGTGGGTGCAGGATTCGGCCCTGCGGTGCTGATGTACGGCGTGCTGTGGCCATGCCTGCCCTTGGTGAGGGGCGGGGGTGGGCTTTGCTGTAGCCACGCCCCTGCCTCGTCCCCTTTGATGAGGTCATGGGGTTTGTTGGAGTCGCAGGCCGACTCCCCAAAGCCGGCTTCTCTGGAAGTCATCCCTGGGACTCATCCGTGAGCAGGCAGTCGACCGCCTTGCCGTCGACTCCTCAGGAGGCGGCTCTTTTTCCTGGGGTCTTGAGGGGCGCAGCCTGCCCCAATGTGTTGAAGGGTTATGGGACTTGGGTTGGCCTACCCGTGGCCCATTACTCTGACATCTACGCATCACCAAGATCAATCTATGGAGTCATCTAGCAACGAGGGAGA
The DNA here is from genome assembly GCF_056163025.1 of Triticum urartu. NCBI lineage: Eukaryota > Viridiplantae > Streptophyta > Magnoliopsida > Poales > Poaceae > Triticum > Triticum urartu. Next base: position 176,765,008 of record NC_141874.1, read on the forward strand.
GAGGAGTGCATCTACATACCCTTGTAGATCGCGCGCGGAAGCGTTCAAGAGAATGGGGTTGATGGAGTCGTACTCGACGTCATCCAAATCACCGATGACCTAGTGCTGAACGGACGACACCTCCGCGTTCAACACACGTACGGTTGGGAAGACGTCTCCTCCAACTTGATCCAGCAAGGGGGAAGGAGAGGTTGATGACAATCCAGCACGACGACGTGGTGGTGGATGCAGCAGGATCCCGGCAAGGCTTCGCCAAGCGCAAGCGGGGAGGAGAGGTGTTACGGAGGGAGAGGGAGGCGCCAAGAGCAAGGGGTGCGGCTGCCCTCCCTCCCCCCTCTTTATATAGGGGCCTTGGGGGGGGCACCGGCCCTAGGAGATGGATCTCCAAGGGGCCGGCGGCCAAGGGGTGGCTTTCCCCCCAAGCCAAGTGGGGGGCGCCCCCACCCCTAGGGTTTCCCAACCCTAGGCGCAGGGGAGGCCCAAGGGGGGGCACACCAGCCCACTAGGGGCTGGTTCCCCTCCCAATTCAGCCCATGGGGCCCTCCGGGATAGGTGGGTGGACCCCCGGGACCCTTCCGGTGGTCCCGGTACAATACCGGCGACCCCCGAAACCTTCCCGATGGCCGAAACTGGACTTCCTATAAATAAATCTTTACCTCCGGACCATTCTGGAACTCCCCGTGACGTCTGGGATCTCATCCGGGACTCCAAACAACTTTCGGGTTACTGCATACTAATATCTCTACAACCCTAGCGTCACCAAACCTTAAGTGTGTAGACCCTACGGGTTCGGGAGACATGCAGACATGACCAAGATGCCTCTCCGGTCAATAACCAACAGCGGGATCTGGATACCCATGTTGGCTCCCACATGCTCCACGATGATCTCATCGGATGAACCACGATGTCGAGGATTCAATCAATCCGTATACAATTCCCTTTGTCAATCGGTATGATACTTGCCCGAGACTCGATCGTCGGTATCCCAATACCTTGTTCAATCTCATTACCAGCAAGTCACTTTACTCGTGCCGTAATGCATGATCCCGTGATCAACCACTTGGTCACATTGATCTCATTATGATGATGCATTACCGAGTGGGCCCAGAGATACCTCTCCGTCATACGGAGTGACAAATCCCAGTCTCGATTCGTGCCAACCCAACAGACACTTTTGGAGATACCTGTAGTGTACCTTTATAGTCACCCAGTTACGTTGTGACGTTTGGCACACCCAGTGCACTCCTATGGTATCCGGGAGTTGCACAATCTCATGGTCTAAGGAAATAATACTTGACATTCGGAAAAGCTACAACAAACGAACTGCACGATCTTTGAGCTATGCTTAGGATTGGGTCTTGTCCATCACATCATTCTCCTAATGATATGATCCCGTTATCAATGACATCCAATGTCGATAGTCAGAAACCATGACTATCTTTTGATCAACGAGCTAGTCAACTAGAGGCTCACTAGGGACGTGTTGTGGTCTATGTATTCACACATGTATTACGATTTCCGGATAACACAATTATAGCATGAATAATAGACAATTATCATGAACAAAGAAATATAATAATAACCATTTTATTATTGCCTCTAGGGCATATTTCCAACAGTCTCCCACTTGCACTAGAGTCAATAGTCTAGTTACATTGTGATGAGTCGAACACCCATGCAGTTTTGGTGTTGATCATGTTTTGCTCTAGGGAGAGGTTTAGTCAATGGATCTGCCACATTCAGGTCTGTATGTACTTTACAAATCTCTATGTCTCCATTTTGAACACTTTCACGAATGGAGTTGAAGCGATGCTTGATATGCCTGGTCTTCCTGTGAAACCTGGGCTCCTTGGCAAGGGCAATAGCTCCAGTGTTGTCACAGAAGAGAGTCATCGGGCCCGACGCATTGGGTATGACTCCTAGGTCGGTAATGAACTACTTCACCCAGACTGCTTTTTGTGCTGCCTCCGAGGCTGCCATGTACTCTGCTTCACATGTAGATCCCGCCACAACGCTCTGCTTGCAACTGCACCAGCTTACTGCCCCACCATTCAAAATATACACGTATCCGGTTTGTGACTTAGAGTCATCCAGATCTGTGTCGAAGCTAGCATCAACGTAACCCTTTACTACGAGCTCTTTGTCACCTCCATAAACGAGAAACATATCCTTAGTCATTTTCAGGTACGTTAGGATATTCTTGACCGCTGTCTAGTGTTCCATGCCAGGATTACTTTGGTACCTACCTACCAAACTTACGGCAAGGTTTACATCAGGTCTGGTACACAGCATAGCATACATGATAGACCCTATGGTCGAGGCATAGGGGACGACACTCATCTTTTCTCTATCTTCTGCCGTGGTCGGGCATTGAGCCGTGCTCAATCTCGTACCTTGCAATACAGGCAAGAACCCCTTCTTTGACTGATCCATTTTGAACTTCTTCAATATCTTGTCAAGGTACGTACTACCAATGAGGCGTCTCGATCTATCTCCATAGATCTTGATGCCTAATATATAAGCAGCTTCTCCAAGGTCCTTCATTGAAAAACACTTGTTCAAGTAGGCCTTTATGCTTTCCAAGAATTCTATATCATTTCCCATCAACAGTATGTCATCCACATACAATATGAGAAATGCTACAGAGCTCCCACTCACTTTCTTGTAAATGCAGGCTTCTCCATAAGTCTGCGCAAACCCAAACGCTTTGATCATCTCATCAAAACGAATGTTCCAACTCCGAGATGCTTGCACCAGCCCATAAATCGAGCGTTGGAGCTTGCACACCTTGTCAGCACTCTTAGGATCGACAAAACCTTCCGGCTGCATCATATACAATTCCTCCTTAAGGAAACCATTAAGGAATGCCGTTTTGACGTACATTTGCCATATCTCATAGTCATAGAATGCGGCAATTGCTAACACGATTCGGACGGACTTCAGCTTCGCTACGGGTGAGAAAGTCTCATCGTAGTCAACCCCTTGAACTTGTCGATAACCCTTGGTGACAAGCCGAGCTTTATAGATGGTTATGTTACCATCCGTGTCTGTCTTCTTCTTAAAGATCCATTTATTTTCTATGGCTCGCCGATCATCGGGCAAGTCAGTCAAAGTCCATACTTCATTTTCATACATGGATCCTATCTCGGATTTCATGGCTTCCAGCCATTTGTCGGAATCCGGGCCCGCCATCGCTTCTTCATAGTTCGAAGGTTCACCGTTGTCTAACAACATGATTTCCAAGATAGGGTTGCCATACCACTCAAGTGCGGAACGTGTCCTTGTGGACCTACGAAGTTCAATAGCAACTTGATCTAAAGTTTCATGATCATCATCATTAACTTCCTCTCTAGTCGGTGCAGGCACCTCAGGAACATTTTCTTGAGCTGCGCCACTTACGGTTCAAGAGGTAATACTTCATCAAGTTCTACTTTCCTCCCACTTATTTCTTTCGAGAGAAACTCTTTCTCTAGAAAGGACCCATTCTTGGCAACCAAGATCTTGCCTTCGGATCTGAGGTAGAAGGTATACCCAATAGTTTCTTTAGGGTATCCTATGAAGACGCATTTTTCTGATTTGGGTTCGACTTTTTAGGTTGAAGTTTCTTGACATAAGCATCGCATCCCCAAACTTTTAGAAACGACAGCTTAGGTTTCTTCCCAAACCATAATTCATACGGTGTCGTCTCAACGGATTTCAATGGAGCCCTATTTAAAGTGAATGCGACAGTCTCTAAAGCATAGCCCTAAAATGACAGCGGTAAATCGGTAAGAGACATCATAGATCGCACCATATCCAATAGAGTGCGATTACGATGTTCGGACACACCATTACGCTGAGGTGTTCCAGGCGGCGTGAGTTGTGAAACTATTCCACATTTTCTTAAGTGTGTGCCAAATTCGTGACTCAAGTATTGTCCCCCATGATCTGATCGCAAGAACTTGATTTTCTTGTCACGTTGATTCTCAACCTCACTCTGAAATTCCTTGAACTTTCCAAAGGTCTCAGACTGGTGTTTCATTAAGTAGACATACCCATATCTACTCAAGTCATCAGTGAGGGTGAGAACATAACGATAGCCACCGCGAGCCTCAACACTCATTGGACCACACACATCAGTATGTATGATTTCCAATAAGTTGGTTGCTCGCTCCATTGTTCCTGAGAACGGAGTCTTGGTCATTTTACCCATGAGGCATGGTTCGCATGTGTCAAATGATTCGTAATCAAGAGACTCCAAAAGTCCATCTGCATGGAGCTTCTTCATGCGTTTGACACCTATGTGACCAAGGTGGCAGTGCCACAAGTATGTGGGACTATCATTATCAACCTTACATCTTTTGGTATTCACACTATGAATATGTGTAACATTATGCTCGAGATTCATTAAGAATAAACCATTCACCATCGGAGCATGACCATAAAACATATCTCTCATATAAATAGAACAACCATTATTCTCGAATTTAAATGAGTAGCCATCTCGAATTTAAACGAGATCCTGATACAATGTTCATGCTCAAAGCTGGCACTAAATAACAATTATTGAGGTTTAAAACTAATCTCGTAGGTAAATGTAGAGGTAGCGTGCCGACGGCGATCACATCGACCTTGGAACCATTCCCGACGCGCATCGTTACCTCATCCTTCGCCAGTCTCCGTTTATTCCGCAACCACGACAGCTCCTACTTTGAGTTACAAATGTGAGCAACCACACCGGTATCAAATAACCAGGAGCTACTACGAGTACTGGTAAGGTACACATTAATTACATGTATATCACATATACCTTTAGTGTTGCCGGCCTTTCTTGTCCGCTAAGTATTTGGGGCAGTTCCGCTTCTAGTGACCACTTCCCTTGCAATAAAAACACTCAGTCTCAGGCTTGGGTCCATTCTTTGGCTTCTTCCCGGCAGCTTGCTTACCGGGCGCGGCAACTCCCTTGCCGTCCTTCTTGAAGTTCTTCTTACCCTTGCCCTTTTTGAACTTAGTGGTTTTATTCACCATCAACACTTGATGTTCCTTTTTGATTTCCACCTCTGCTGATTTCAGCATTGAATATACCTCAGGAATGGTCTTTTCCATCCCCTGCATATTGAAGTTCATCACAAAGCTCTTGTAGCTCGGTGGAAGCGACTGGAGGATTCTGTCAATGACCACATCATCCGGGAGATTAACTCCCAGCTGAGTCAAGCGGTTTATGCAACCCAGACATTTTGAGTATGTGCTCACTGATAGAACTATTTTCCTCCATCTTACAGCTGAAGAACTTGTCGGAGACTTCATATCTCTCGACCCGGGTGTGAGCTTGGAAAACAATTTTCAGCTCTTCGAACATCTCACATGCTCCGTGTCTCTCAAAACGCTTTTGGAGCCCCGATTCTAAGCTGTAAAGCATGCCGCACTGAATGAGGGAGTAATCATCAGCACGTGACTGCCAAGCATTCATAACGTCTTGGTTCTCTGGGATAGGTGCGTCACCTAGTGGTGCTTCTAGGACATAATCTTTCTTGGCAGCTATGAGGATGATCCTCAGGTTCCGGACCCAGTCCGTATAGTTGCTGCCATCATCTTTCAGCTTGGTTTTCTTTAGGAACGCGTTGAAGTTGAGGACAACGTGGGCCATTTGATCTACAAGACATATTGTAAAGATTTTAGACTAAGTTCATGATAATTAAGTTCATCTAATCAAATTACTCAATGAACTCCCACTCAGATAGACATCCCTCCAGTCATCTAAGTGAAACATGATCCGAGTTAACTAGGCCGTGTCCGATCATCATGTGAGACGGACTAGCCAACATCGGTGAACATCTTCATGTTGATCATATCTTCTATACGACTCATGCTCGACCTTTCGGTCTTCCGTGTTCCGAGGCCGTGTCTGTACATGCTAGGCTCGTCAAGTCAACCTAAGTGTATTGCGTGTGTAAATCTGGCTTACACCCGTTGTATTCGAACGTTAGAATCTATCACACCCGATCATCATGTGGTGCTTCGAAACAATGAACCTTCGCAAGGGTGCATAGTTAGGGGGAACACTTTCTTGAAATTATTACGAGGGATCATCTTATTTAAGCTACCGTCGTTCTAAGCAAATAAGATGTAAAACATGATAAACATCACATGCAATCAAATAGTGACATGATATGGCCAATATCATTTGCTCCTTTTGATCTGCATCTTCGGGGCTCCATGATCATCGTTGTCACCGGCATGACACCATGATCTCCATCATCATGATCTCCATCATCGTGTCTTCTTGAAGTTGTCTCGTCATCTATTACTTCTACTACTATGGCTAACGCTTTAGCAATAAAGTAAAGTAATTACATGACGTTTATGTTGACACGCAGGTCATAAATAAATAAAGACAACTCCTATGGCTCCTGCCGGTTGTCATACTCATCGACATGAAAGTCGTGATTCCTATTACAAGAACATGATCATCTCATACATCACATATATCATTCATCACATCCTTTGGCCATATCACATCACAAAACACTTGCTGCAAAAACAAGTTAGACGTCCTCTAATTGTTGTTGCAAGTTTTTACGTGGCTGCTATAGGTTTCTAGCAAGAACGTTTCTTACCTACGCCAAAACCACAACGTGAATTGCCAATTTCTATTTACCCTTCATAAGGACCCTGTTCATCAAATCCGATCCGAGTAAAGTGGGAGAGACAGACACCCGCCAGCCACCTTATGCAACTAGTGCATGTCAATCGATGGAACCAGTCTCACGTAAGCGTACGTGTAAGGTCGGTCCGGGCCACTTCATCCCACAATGCCGCCGAATCAAGATAAGACTAGTAATGGCAAGATAATTGACAATATCGACGCCCACAACTGCTTTGTGTTCTACTCGTGCATAGAAACTACGCATAGACCTAGCTCATGATGCCACTTTTGGGTAACGTAGCAGAATTTTAAAATTTTCTATGCATCACCAAGATCAATCTATGGAGTCATCTAGCAACGAGGGAGAGAGGAGTGCATGTACATACCCTTGTAGATCGCGCACGGAAGCGTTCAAGAGAACGGGGTTGATGGAGTCGTACTCGACGTGATCCAAATCACCGATGACCTAGTGCCGAACGGACGACACCTCCGCGTTCAACACACGTACGGTTGGGAAGACGTCTCCTCCAACTTGATCCAGCAAGGGGGTAGGAGAGGTTGATGAAGATCCAGCACGACGGCGTGGTGGTGGATGCAGCAGGATCCCGGCAGGGCTTCGCCAAGCGCAAGCGGGGAGGAGAGGTGTTACGGAGGGAGAGGGAGGCGCCAAGAGCAAGGGGTGTGGCTGCCCTCCCTCCCCCCTCTTTATATAGGGGCCTTGGGGGGGGGGGGCGCCGGCCCTAGGAGATGGATCTCCAAGGGGGCGGCGGCCAAGGGGTGGCTTCCCCCCCAAGCCAAGTGGGGGGGCGCCCACACCCCTAGGGTTTCCCAACCCTAGGCACAGGGGAGGCCCAAGGGGGGGCACACCAGCCCACTAGGGGCTGGTTCCCCTCCCAATTCAGCCCATGGGGCCCTCCGGGATAGGTGGCCCCACCCGGTGGACCCCCGGGACCCTTCTGGTGGTCCCGGTACAATACCGGTGACCCCCGAAACCTTCCCGATGGCCGAAACTGGACTTCCTATATATAAATCTTTACCTCCGGACCATTTCGGAACTCCTCGTGACGTCCGGGATCTCATCCGGGACTCCGAACAACTTTCGGGTTACTGCATACTAATATCTCTACAACCCTAGCATCACCGAACCTTAAGTGTGTAGACCCTACGGGTTCGGGAGACATGCAGATATGACCGAGATGCCTCTCCGGTCAATAACCAACAGTGGGATCTGGATACCCATGTTGGCTCCCACATGCTCCACGATGATCTCATCGACCATGATGTCGAGGATTCAATCAATCCATATACAATTCCCTTTGTCAATCGGTACGTTACTTGCCTGAGACTCGATCGTCGGTATCCCAATACCTGTTCAATCTCGTTACCAGCAAGTCACTTTACTCGTGCCATAATGCATGATCTCGTGATCAACCACTTGGTCACATTGAGCTCATTATGATGATGCATTACCGAGTGGGCCTAGAGATACCTCTCCGTCATACGGAGTGACAAATCCCAGTCTCGATTCGTGCCAACCCAACAGACACTTTCGGAGATACCTGTAGTGTACCTTTATAGTCACCCAGTTACGTTGTGACGTTTGGCACACCCAAGGCACTCCTACGGTATCTGGGAGTTGCATAATCTCATGGTCTAAGGAAATGATACTTGACATTCGGAAAAGCTACAGCAAATGAACTACACGATCTTTGAGCTATGCTTAGGATTGGGTCTTGTCCATCACATCATTCTCCTAATGATGTGATCCCGTTATCAATGACATCCAATGTCCATAGTCAGGAAACCATGACTATATTTTGATCAACGAGCTAGTCAACTAGAGGCTCACTAGGGACGTGTTGTGGTCTATGTATTCACACATGTATTACAATTTCTAGATAACACAATTATAGCATGAACAATAGACAATTATCATGAACAAAGAAATATAATAATAACCATTTTATTATTTCCTCTAGGGCATATTTCCAACAGTGGGAAGCCATTTAGGTTGTGATCGGTGTGAACATGTTTGCAATTAAATATAGCATGGTAGTAGTAATTTGGAATGTGACGAGACGCAAGCTCAAAATTTATAGACGGTTCTAGTTTCAAAGTGCGACACTATTCCTGGATGGCGTAACGTGGGCACGTGTTCTCGGCCGTGGTGTAGCATATGCCATGGTACTTCTTTTTCTACTGCTGTGTACGTGCAATAACTGGCACTGTCGGATACATATCTTACGGTTATTGGGGCGTTTGACAGGAATAGCCTCGTGGCGAGCTATAGACTAGTCTTTTTTTCAAACGCATTACACCTATCTCTCGGGACTTCTTGCACGCACCATCTCTAGCTTCCTGGTCGATGCCACCCACATACACTTGTACTCTGAGTTTAATACGTTATACAGGAAGAGAAGAGGTGCACGCACGCACTCGTCCTCTCTCACAGACGCATCTATAGCTTTGAATTGTAGTGTTCTCAACCATCCTATTGGCTCTATCATAGGTTTCACGTTGCTCCTTGGACTTGAGATTGAGAAGTTTAAAACATGGAGGCTAAGCTGGAGGCGCGAGGTTTTGGTTAATGTGCGGGCCGCACATGACACCAACACGACACGAGCTTCGTCTGCCTGGTGCGCAGTCGGGTGAGTTGTCCAAGTATAGACACAACCAAGCCCTCCTTGGTATCTGTGCCTCAACTTACGCGTAGAGAAATTAGGATCAGAGGGAGTACTACTACTGGTAGTACTACTTTGATGTGTCGCGTCAACTCGCACAAGTATGCAACACTTGCTGAACAAACAAGCATATAAGCTGTTATACTTCTTACCCAAAGGTTCTTTATATCCAACAGACACTAAATATCCGTTCGACTGTTGGAAAGTACTTTAACTGCTGATCTGATGTCGAAGTAATTGCTGCATCGCGACCAAAACCCACCATCTCTTAAGCTAAAGTAGACCGAGCTAACCCTATATTAGCATATTACTAAGATAAACAGAAGGCACTGTAGAATCATTTAGGAGGTGAGATTGTCTATCTGAATGTGGAGGGACACCATCCTCGACAACCCAACCCCGGCCAACAGCTTGGGCGGAACTGTGAAGAAGGTCAGCTCCTGCACAGCGACATCGCCGGGATCCTTGCTGCTTGTCACCTCCATTTCCACCTTGATGGTATTGGTCCCGAACTGTGCGTCTAGGCCGGATGGTAACAGGAGACAAGGGACACGAAGTTTTACCCAGGTTCGGGCCCTCTCGATGGAGGTAAAACCCTACGTCCTGCTTGATTAATATTGATGATATGGGTAGTACAAGAGTAGATCTACCACGAGATCGAGGAGGCTAAACCCTAGAAGCTAGCCTATGGTATGATTGTTGATGTGTATGTTGTCCTACGGACTAAAACCCTCCGGTTTATATAGACACCGGATAGGGTTAGGGTTACATAGAGTCGGTTACAATGGTAGGAGATCTACATATCCGTATCGCCAAGCTTGCCTTCCACGCCAATGAAAGTCCCTCCCGGACACGTGACGAAGTCTTCAATCTTGTATCTTCATAGTCCAGGAGTCCGGCTGAAGGTATAGTCCGGCTATCCAAACACCCCCTAATCCAGGACTCCCTCAGTAGCCCCCGAACCAGGCTTCAATGACGATGAGTCCGGCACGCAGATTGTCTTCGGCATTGCAAGGCGGGTTCTCCTCCAAATTTCGTGTACCTGTTTGAATAAAGTCCGGTTTCTTGTAGATGTTGCGCTTCTTGGCTTCTACGCCCAATAATGGCCGCTTCCCATGTGTCAAACGAATATGAAAAGTCTGAGTGTTTTTACATTCACACCCCTAGCCGCGTAAATGAGCTGCCCTATTTAAGGGGACGGGGATTTAGATCCAATCCACACCTTCTCCCCTCCGCGAGTGTTCATCAGAGCGCATCCGACAGAGGTCCATTCCACCATGGCCAGCCATCGCAACTCCTCCCCTCGCCCTTCCAGCCCTAAGCCTGGATATTGGGAGAGATGTTCCATCCCGGCATAGCGAGCTAGTGACGCTCCAGACCAAGGGATTTCTCCCCCCGGCCTATATGGTCCCAGTTCGAGCCGGTCTTGCCGTCTACAACGGCGGAGAGCAAGCAGAGAATGCCCCTAATCCCTCCAAAGGAGAGCGGGTGTGCCTTGTCCCTTACTTAATAAGGGGGCTCGGATTTCCAATCCACCCATTTCTCCGGGGGCTGCTGGAGTTCTACGGCCTCCAGCTACATCATCTCACGCCTGCCTCAGTATTGCATATCGCGGGCTTTGTAGCCCTCTGCGAGCTGTTCTTGGGTGTTGAAGCTCATTTCGGACTGTGGAAGGAGCTATTTTGCCTCGTGCCCCGTTCCAAGAAGGGGTCAATGTATCAAGTGGGCGGAGCCAAAGTGTGGTGCATCACCGGGACCGGATATCTGTCCGGAACCCCAAAGAAGGCGTCCGAAGACTGGCCCTCGGAATGGTTCTATATAGAAGACGTCCCGCTGCCGGATCCTGTACGGATCGGCCTCCCTGAATTCAACAGTGCTCCCTTAAGGAAGCGTCTAAGCTGGCGCCCACGGAGCTCTCAGAGGTAAAGTGACAGGGACATCATTTACCTGATGGTCCGAATAAGATTGTTAGCCCATTCCGGACTAACCATGATCGGGGTTATGGCCGAATGCATTATGCGGGCGGTGCAGCCGCTTCAGTATAGAAGCCACCCCATGTGGGACTTCAACGGGGAGGACGACGCCACCCGCTATGGCCGTAAGGGGCCGGATTCAGCTGCCGCTCTACTAAAGATCTTGTCCACTTTGTATAAGGGAGAAGAGGAGGAATTTCTCCGCGTCAACCCTCAGGGTGGATTCTCCATGCAGAATCCCCCGAGCTGGGTAAGTGGATGTATTTACTTGTCCATCCGTTTTGTATTCCCATTGTTAAATATTCACTCTAACGACTTTAACGCAGGAACTGCGCCGGGCTGTTAAGGAAATAAGCAGCCCTCCTCCACAACCGGAGGACCCAGGACGGTCCCTTGACCCGGCCTCTTAAGAGGATCCGGACATATCTGTGGAGCTGATTGATGGAGTGTTCCATCAATTGAGCGAGGACAACGCCTTGGTGGCCATTACGGCTGATTACCCAGGGCTATCCTGACGCCCCAGGTACCTAAGATCGAAGTCCCAGTGCCTCGAATAGGTGTCCGCCCACTCGTGTTCAGTTTCCTGATTGCAACCAAACTTTGTAGGGGAGGTTTTTAAGGCGGAAGGCCGAACCTGTGGCGACAAGCCAACGAGGGGCCGTGGGGCCCGTGGGCCGAAAAGAAGTGCAGTCCGGACCGAGGCGTCAGCGCAAAGGTATGGCGCGCCCCCTTATCCCAGGTGTTATACCTTCGAGGCACATTGACACTCGTGCTCTCTTCAGGACAAAGAGACCTCGCCGGACTATACCCGGAGAGGCTGCCAATCGCGCCTCCACCAGCCAGGCTCCAAAGCCTGGTCCGGAGGTAGAGGCGAACGCAAGGCGCGCGCCAGACGCTCCTCCGACGGAGGATGTGGACGGGTTGTCTGCCACCAACTCTGAGGTGGAGAGTGCCATGAACCACAGGCGTCGCCGGACAATTCTTCGCGATGCTTGTTTCTCCCAAGGGGCGTTAGATGCCTTCAACTCGGGAGATGCACACCTCTGTGCTGCTCAAAATGGTCTAGCCAGAGCCACAGAGCAATATGTAAAAGACATACGGGTAAGAAAATTCTGGTAATTATATGTATATACCAGTAGCCCCCGAGACTTGAAACAGTTAGAATAACTGATTTAAGGATCATTTGTGATGCAGGTTCTTATGGAAAAGAAATCCCTACTGTCCAAGGAGCTGGAATAGTGCAAAGCCCAACTTGAGGCCGCACTAGCCGCGACAGGGGAGCCTAAGGAGACCCCCTCTGGTAATATTCACTTCGAAAGATAAGTATTTTGCGAAGCACGGCTTTGGTGCGAATCTGACAAATGAAATTGCAGATGGCGCCAGATTGAATCCGGAAAGGCAACACCTCCTATGCCAGCTAAAGGCTGGTGAGAGGGTGCTAATTAAGGTGATGGGGGAGAAGAACAATCTCCAAGATGCCAACATCAAGCTGGGCGTCGAGCTGAAAGATGTTCGTGCCCAGCTGTCAGACTCCGTGAAGGAGAATCACCGGCTTCGGCGCAACATATTTAGTAAGTGCTTGAATGAACCTTTTGAAAGAAAGTTCGGCAGGGAAGTCGACTAACAGAGCAATGTCTATAGGTGTGCTAACAGGTCGTCCTGCAGAGGAGATGCCCGGTTCTACAGGTGACCTTCTTCCCGAGCTCTCGCAACTGCTCGATCGAGTTCGGCAGGCGATGCGAGGCGTCGCCCAGGCCCTGTGGCCATCTGTCTCCATGCCCGAAGGTCTTGGAGAGCTTGCGGAGAAGCTAAAGGGAGCACGGCAGCGCTTCCAATTGTTGAAGATATCAGCCTGCCGTCAAGGCGCTAGGGAGGCCTGGGCCATGGTGAAGACGCGGTATGCAAAGGCTGACCCCAACCACATGGCCGAGGTCGGTCCTGTAGGACCCGATGGGAAGGAGATCCCTGTAAGCTTAGTATACGGCCAAGTAGAGTTGGCCGCCAAGTATTCCCAGCAGGACTATAAATTAGACAGCCTTTTAGATGGTATTGAAGAGGAATACAACCAGTCAAAATGACTATGTAATTTTATTGACATTTATAATGCCTTCTAGCCGGATTGTAGATCATTTGTCATGGCCGACCTTTTCGCTTCAGCCTCGGGACCTGACGGTCCGGAGTGTATCCGAATTCCCATGCGGTTATATAGGAACCGGGGAATGCATGGAGACCAGGCGTAGGGGTCATTAGGGCGTGAACAGACAAGTGCCCGACTAGGTATGTTATATTACATGGTTAGTAAGAAACATCTTCCAGGGAGAATAGTTCCGTTAGGGGTTCCTTTCCCTGGGAGGCATGCCCTAAGGTGCATGTCCATGCTGTGAAAAGAAACGCAGGAAAAACATATGGGGGCGTATAGATAAAAGTAAAAAAAGATCATCTTTAGTTCACCGACCGAATATTCCCTTAAGAACGCTAGCTTTCGGCTTCACCCAGTCTGAGGTACACGTCTGGCTGACCCGGCAGTAACAATCACAGAGGTGCTCCCTTTACCACCTAGCCGAACAATCGGGAATGTAGGGGTAAGCACAGGAGCCAGGCAACCCAGCTTGGCCAAAAGTTAAGTCATATCGATGCATATAATGGTGAATAAAAGGTACATGCGGAAGTGTGACACATGTGTTGGGCATGAAGCCCGCATGAATAAGCTTCTGTTTAAAGAAGCCCCCAAGTTTAATGAGCGCGGATAGCGTGTCACTTTATGAGCCTTTAGAGGCTATAAGAGAGAGAGAGAGAGAAGAAGAAGAGAAATGTAAGACTGAAAATATAAAAGATGGATAGAGGAAGGAGACGAACACAAAGTCCGACGCTAGGCATAGAATCTTCAGAGACGGGCTGCGTTCCATGGGTTTGGCTCGAGTCGGTTATCCGATGCATCCCGCAGACAGTACGCTCCACCAGTCAGGACTTGGTCAATTATGAAGGGACCTTCCCACTTGGGCTTGAGTTTGTCCTTTTTCTTGTCCGGTAGTCATAGAACTAATTTGCCAACGTTGTAATTTTTGGACCGTACTTCTCTGCTTTGGTATCTTCGAGCCTGCTGTTGATAGAATGCGGAACGGGCTTTTGCCACGTCACGCTCCTCCTCCAATGCGTCCAAGCTGTCCTGCCGATCGAGCTCGGCCTCTCTTTCTTCGTACATGCGCACTCGAGGTGAGTCATGAATTATGTCGCAAGGCAAAACTGCCTCTGCACCGTACACCATAAAGAATGGTGTGTATCCGATGGTGCGATTCGGCGTGGTCCGTAGCCCCCAGAGTACGGAGTCGAGCTCCTCTACCCAGTGCGTGTTAGATTCCTTGAGGGACCGCACTAATCTGGGTTTGATGCCGCTCATGATAAGACCATTTGCACGTTCGACCTGGCCGTTAGTCTGTGGGTGATAGACGGAAGCATAATCGAGCTTGATGCCCATGTTTTTGCACCAGAGTTTTACCTCGTCGGCCGTGAAGTTCGTGCCTTTATCAGTGATGATGCTGTGGGGGATGCCGTAACGGTGTACAACCCCGGATATAAAGTCTATCACCGGTCCGGATTCGGCCGTCTTAACAGGCTTGGCTTCTATCCATTTGGTGAACTTATCCACCATGACCTGTAAGTATTTTTGCTTGTGGGTTCCGCCTTTAAGGGGTCCAACCATATCAAGCCCGCAGGCCGCGAAGGGCCAAGTAATGGGGATAGTTTGGAGGGCGGTGGGTCGCATATGGCTTTGGTTTGCAAAGAGCTGGCAACCGGTGCATTGTTGGACTAAGTCCTGAGCGTCTGCCCGGGCCGTCGGCCAATAAAAGCCTGTATGGAAGGCCTTTCTTACAAGGGACCGGGCTGCAGCGTGATGACCGCCAAGTCCGGCATGAATTTCACCCAGGAGGTTCCGCCCCTCCTCTTCGAAGATGCACCTTTGAAGGACTCCGGTAGTGCTTTTCTTATAAAGCTCTCCCTCATGGACTCTGTAGGCTTTGGATCGCCGCACTATGCAGCCTGCCTCATTTTGGTCCTCGGGGAGTTCCTGCCTAGTAAGGTAGGCGAGGAATGGTTCTGTCCACGGGGCGATAACGGCCATTATTATGTGGGATGAAGGTGTTATTTCATTGGCAGAGCCTCTGATTGTGTCAGAATGTTTGGTGTCGGGCAGTGCGGTTGAGTCCGGGCTGTTATTGTTCGGCTCCCCTTCCCATACTACGGATGGCTTGAACAACCTTTCCAAGAAGATGTTGGGGGGACTACATCGCGTTTTGCACCGATGCGTGCCAGGACATCTGCCGCCTGATTATTATCCCGGGCTATATGGTGAAATTCAAGCCCCTCGAACTGAGCTGACATTTTTAGGACGGCATTGCGGTAAGCTGCCATTTTTGGATCCTTGGCATCGAAGTCTCCATTTATTTGGGATATTGCGAGGTTCGAGTCCCCGCGCACCTCTAGGCGTTGGATGCCCATGGATACTGCCATCCGGAGACCATGTAAAAGGGCCTCATATTCGGCTGCGTTGTTGGAGTCTGTGTACATAATCTGTAGTACGTATTGAACTGTGTCTTCTGTGGGGGACGTCAAAACGACGCCAGCCCCCAGTCCGGCCAACATCTTGGAGCCGTCGAAATGCATGATCCAATTTGAATATGTGTCGTACTCTTTAGGGAGTTCGGCCTCCATCCATTCTGCGACGAAGTCGGCCAAGACTTGCGACTTGATGGCTCGTCATGGCTTATAAGTTATGTCGAACGGGAGGAGCTCAATGGCCCATTTTGCAATCCGGCCCGTTGCATCACGGTTGTTTATAATATCGTTAAGTGGTACTTTCGAGGCTACTGTTATTGAACACTCTTGAAAGTAGTGTTGTAGCTTCCGGGATGCCATGAATACCGCGTATGCAATCTTTTGATAATGCGGGTACTGTGATTTGCAGGGAGTGAGGATAGTGGACACATAATAGGCTGGCTTTTGAAGGGGGAATTTGTGTCCGTCCGCTTCTCGTTCGACGACGAGCACTGCGCTTACAACCTGATGTGTTGCCGCAATGTATAATAGCATTGGTTCGCCGATGTTTGGCGCGGCCAGGACTAGGTTTGTTGCCAGTATGGCTTTTATTTCGTCGAGTCCGGCCGTGGCTGCATCCGTCCATTTGAAGTGTTCGGTGCGCCGAAGGAGGCGGTAAAGGGGTAGGGCCTTTTCTCCCAAGCGGGAGATAAAAGCGGCTTAGAGCCGCCACGCATCCGGTTAACTTTTGTATTTGTTTGAGGTCCTTTGGGATATCCAGTTGTGACAGAGCTCGGATCTTAGCTGGATTTGCTTCAATTCCTCTACCGGATACAATGAAGCCCAAGAGCTTTCCGGCTGGAACGCCGAAAACGCATTTTTCCGGGTTGAGCTTGATGTCGTATGTTTGGAGGTTATCAAATGTGAGCCTCAAGTCGTCTACTAGAGATTCAACATGTCTTGTTTTGACGACCACATCATCTACATATGCCTCCACTGTTTTGCCGATTTGGCTTGCCAGACATGTCTGAATCATGTGCTGATATGTTGCGCCGGCGTTTTTGAGCCCGAAGGGCCTCGTGTTGAAGCAGAATGGCCCGTATGGTGTGATAAATGCCGTTGCGGCTTGGTCTAGTTCTGCCATCTTGATTTGATGGTAGCCAGAATACGCGTCGAGGAAACACAACAAATCGTGTCCTGCGGTAGCATCGATAATTTGATCGATGCGGGGGAGGGGGAAGGGATCCTTTGGGCAAGCCTTGTTAAGGTCTTTAAAATCGACACACAGGCGCCAGGATTTGTCCTTCTTTGGTACCATCACCAGGTTTGCTAGCCAGTCCGGATGTTTTATATCTCTGATGAATCCGGCCTCCAATAGCTTTGCTAGCTCCTCTCCCATGGCCTGTCTCTTAGGTTCAGAAAAACGCCGAAGAGCCTGTTTGACAGGTTTGAATCCTGTTTGGATATTTAAGCTGTGCTCAGCCAGCCTGCGCAGGATTCCTGGCATGTTTGAAGGGTGCCAGGCGAAAATGTCCCAGTTCTCTCGTAGGAACTCTCGCAATGCGGCGTTGACATCAGGGTTTAACTATGCCCCGATGGAAGCTGTTTTATTGGGGTCCGTTGGATGGACTTGGAATTTGACTATTTCGTCCGCCGGTTTAAAGGAGGTGGACTTGGATCTTTTGTCGAGTACCACATCGTCCCTATTCACTGTAGAGCGCAGCACAGTCAACTCCTCAGCCGCTAGGGCTTTGGATAGTGCCTCGAGGGCCAGTGCGGCTGTCTTGTTTTCGGCGCGGAGTGCTATGTCCGGATCACTAGCGAGAGTGATGATCCCGTTAGGCCCGGGCATCTTGAGCTTCATGTACCCGTAATGGGGTATTGCTTGGAAGATTGTGAATGCTTCCCGCCCTAGCAGAGCGTGATAACCGCTGCTGAACGGAGCCACCTGGAACGTGACCTCTTCGGACCTGTAATTATCCGGCGTGCTGAACACCACATCTAGTGTGATTTTTCCTGTACAGCACGCTTCCCGACTGGGGATTATTCCTCTAAAGGTTGTGCTGCTTCGCTCAATGCGGTTCCAGTCTATTTCCATTTTTGAAGGGTCTCCTCATAAATGAGGTTCAATCCGCTGCCGCCGTCCATGAGTACCTTGGTAAGACAAAAGCCGTCCACTATTGGACTGAGGACCAATGCGGCTGGTGCTCGGGCTATTCGGAATTTAGGTTCATCACTGGCGTTAAAGGTAATAGCCGTGTCACTCCATGGGTTTATTGTTGCTACTTGGTAGACTTCGGCAAGGCTGCGGAGTGTCCTTTTTCACATATTATTTGATGCGAAAGTCTCGAAGACTGTTAATACCGTATTGGTGTCTCTGGGGTGGCTTTCTGTGGCCTCCGGAATTAGGAGATTTTCGCCAATTTTGGCCACCTGCCGGAGTATCCAACATGCTCTGAGGCTGTGAGTTGGTGTGGCGTCCTCGGTACTGTGAATTTTGCAGGGTCCATTAAGCCATCCTTCCAGTACGGTTCCATGCCCTGTAGAGGGTTTTTGCTTTTTAGTGCTTGACCCGGGTGACTGGTGATGATGCACCCTTTTATTTCGGACTGGGTTTGTATTCAGGGCCGGATTGTCCCAAAATTTTATTTCGGTTTCCAGGCGCTTTCCATCGCACAGTACTTTCGTACAATGGACGCCAAGTCAGCGAAGCGTGTAATATCACGGCGACTTATGGCGTTGAGTATTCCCTTGTCTGTGCAATTATCGCAGAAGATTGAGATTGCGTCTTCCTCACGGCAGTCCCTTAGCCTGTTCTTAACTAAGAGGAATCTGGCCCAGTAATGATGTACTGTTTCATCGGGTTCTTGCCTGATTTTGGATAGATTGCTTATGTTGGGGTGGGTGGGTGGAATTAAATCCGAAGCCTCACCCCATCTAAGGCTCAGAGGCCGAGGAATTCCCGAACTCGAAAATTTGGATTCCTGGATGTTGTCTAATGAATCCAGCCCGTTGCCTGACTCTAAGTTCAGGTCTTGAGTGATATCCTCCCCTCCGCGGGTATCCGGCTTGGAGGGATCGGGAATCCGGACATAGCGAGTCCTTAAGATAGATGAAGGGTCGCCACACTGTCCCTCTACCACGGCAAGGTGATGGGTGACTTGGGGAGAGTAAATCTCTCTCAGATCAGTTTTAGGCCCGATCTGGTCATAATCCGTAGCGACTCCCAGGGCGGCGAAGCGATCCAAGAGCTTGTTTATGGAGGAAAGCTCCATTGGATCTAACTGCTCGGCAAGTTCCGAGCTGACATGAAGATTGTTTTCGATGGCTCGAGAGGTCATCGTCGGCACAGAAGCCGAACAGGCGGTCATAAGAAAACCACCTAGCCGGAGGGTTTGGCCGACAGCTAAAGCTCCCTTAGCAACGGTGCCATCTTTAAAGACGGGGCGAGGCATCCTTCCTGATGGCGACGACATAGAGGAACTCTCAATGAAAGCACCAATGTCGGTGTCAAAACCGGCGGATCTCGGGTAGGGGGTCCCGAACTATGCGTCTAGGCCGGATGGTAACAGGAGACAAGGGACATGAAGTTTTACCCAGGTTCGGGCCCTCTCGATGGAGGTAAAACCCTACGTCCTCCTTGATTAATATTGATGATATGGGTAGTACAAGAGTAGATCTACCACGAGATCGAGGAGGCTAAACCCTAGAAGCTAGCCTATGGTATGATTGTTGATGTGTATGTTGTCCTACGGACTAAAACCCTCCGGTTTATATAGACACCGAATAGGGTTAGGGTTACATAGAGTCGGTTACAATGGTAGGAGATCTACATATCCGTATCGCCAAGCTTGCCTTCCACGCCAAGGAAAGTCCCTCCCGGACATGGGGCGAAGTCTTCAATCTTGTATCTTCATAGTCCAGGAGTCCGGCTGAAGGTATAGTCCGGCTATCCGAACACCCCCTAATCCAGGACTCCCTCAGTCCTGCCTTTGGGCTCCCCCGACGGGCCGTTCGCCCACAGCTTGACCACGTAGTGTGGCAGTGGGGACGCCCCCACTCTGATGCAGACGACCGACACGGCGATAGGTGCGTCGATGTCAAGCATGCCAAAATTTTGGTCATGCCCTTGCATTGGTCATGCCAAAATTTTGGTAGGGCAATTTGGGGCTCAAACCAAACAGCCCCTAAAATCGTTGGGGTTGGCTCCATGCTATGAGGCTGTCTCGAAGCATTTTTTATTAAAATAATCTTCTGGCCCTACCTGTCATCTTGATGATTGTAGTTTGCATGCTCATCTGGTCAAGACAGGAATATATATTTTAATTTGTGGTAGGGTAAATGTTAGAGGTTGCAGCAAATATATTGTACACTGCGGGTCTTTTAGCCAAGTTTAGAGGCAAGCATGTGGGTCCAGTGCTATGATGTGTCGTGTCAACTTGTACAACGAGGAAAAACTTGATTTTACTACTACATGCCTTCTCCCTCGCCCATGCGCGCGGTGGCTCGCAGACGAGGACAGGCTTTTGCTTATAGTACTACAACAAGCTATCTCTCCCGCACATGATGGATGGAGATGCAGCAATGGATTCGATACTGTAGAAGTAGTAGTAACATCATTGTTCGTCTTCTCGAAGAGGCGAAGAGCCAAGCGCAATCCGAACGTGGCAGTTGTGAACTCTCGCATGACAGTCTTTGTGTAGGGGTGGGGCGTGGTGCGGAGCCTTGGAGCACGCATATAGCCAGGCTCTTGCATGAGACAAAATTGCTATGCGAGCCCACTATTGTAGTACTTGCTAGTATAGCCCTGTAAACCGAAAAGGAGTACAGTATTTTCCTTTTTAGAGATTTCAACAAGTGACTAGACTACACCCTAAATGAGTACATATGGAGCAAAATGAGTGAATGTACACCGTAAATAAATACGTAGTTCTCTCGTTTTCCTCTCCGCCTTGGTCGCGGTGCACAATATTGAGTATACTAGTACTGACTAGTCTCTTTTTGACATGCATTTATGTTTTTTAACACAGTACAGATGCAAGTGCTCATATACACGCGCATACACTCACCCCTATGAACGCACACACGCACACCCTACCCCTATGAGCACCTCTGAAAGACTGAGCCGGGATATCATCTTGAAATTTACGAAGTCACCATAGGCACTCGTCGTAGATGGGAACGTCTCCTCACATGGATTTACGTTGATATGACTTGAATGCCAATGACGCAGAGGGTAGCGGTTCCCGAAACATTGAACGGTCAATGATGCCTCCGCATTCAAGTAGCATGCAGAGGTAGGAGTAAGTAATTGGAGAAGCAGAATGGAGCATGTGAATGTAACACAGTTTGGACTATCATATAAAGGCGCCACACCACTCCAATCCATCTACTCCTAGTCTCTACGCAACACTGCCCACTCCAATCCAAGACCAAGGCCAAGTGACCAGAAGCCATAAGCACCCATGGCATCAATGGACGCGTGCGGCAGTCGGCTATTACAGGTCATCCAAGACGTCGACCTACGGCCTCGCACCGCGGAGCGTTTCCAGACGGTGCTGGCGACCGTTGCCGTCATAGCCCTCGTCGATGCTGGCTTCGCCTCTCGCATGCGCTAGATGATGGTCGACTCCATCTGCAGGTTCACCACCATCAAGAAGCGTGCAGACGACCTTGCCGTACTGCTCCAGCCTGCGCGCCCAGGCTCCTCGTTGCCTGCCACCCTCATCGGCCTCCAAGGTGACGAACTCTTTAAAGCACTTGTGGCCCTACAGATGCCGGAGGTCGCGACAAAGAATGTGCACCTCGAGGCCGCGCTCGCCATGCAGTGCCTCGCCATGCAAGAAACCGTCGATCTACACATCCATGTCTACGAGGAAATTGTCTACATAGGCCACTACAAGGCCAGCGAGGACAGAAAGACGTTGGCCTTCTTCCAGCGGCTGGAATCTTTGGACGCCATTGTTCAGAAGCACGTCGACCAGGCCATGAAAGCCGTTGCTACTTAGCCGCCATTCGGTGGGTCGGCGCCCTGAGTCGAGGAGGTGGACATCGTCGATGGATGCATCTTTCTTCTTGCCTCCTGTAACCAGCACTGCATCGCCTTGTGGCCTTAATGTTTTATTAGCGTATGGCATTTTTATTCCAGTCTTAAATGACTTGTGTGATCCCTTGCTCTTATTTGGCGTTAAATATTTGTAGTATCACTGTCTTCGACCTGGTGTACTACTACCTAGGTCCTGGTTTATTAGTCCCTTTTGTAATTTGTGCTAAATTTTGACCAAAGATTTAACTGAAAAAATGTTAGTGCATGTCAACAAAAATTATATCATTTGATTTGTATTTGAACACAGTTTTCAATGATATAATTTTGGTGACATGCATGAACCTTTGGTAGTCAAATTTATGTCAAAATTTGGCACAAATTACGACAGAGAGCTATAAACCAGGACGGGGGTAGACTGGCCTGTCACCATCATGTTTTGTGTCTAATTTTGTCTTCAGCGACCCAACCTACATGGAGGGGGTGCTGTATATATTGGCGTAACAACCAAAATTATAAAGTATATTCAAAACTAAGCGTTACTACAAGTCACGAGTTCAAAACGAGAAAGTGGAACAAGTACGGCATGCCTGTGCCGTTCGCGTCGCACCCCCACACGGTCGTGGTGCGCAATGTAGTAACTAGTCTCTTCTTGACCCGCATTTACATAGATACGGCTTGAATGCCAAGGAGGGAGAGGGTAGCGGTTCCCGAGACATTGAACGGTCAATGATGCATCCTCAATTAGCATGCAGAGGGAATTAATTGGAGAAGCAGAATAGAGCCGGCACGATGTGAATGCAACAGAGTTTGGACTCTCATATAAAGGCGTCCCACCACTCCAATCCATCTACTCCTAGTCTCTGCGCAACACTTCTCACTCCAATCCAAGATCAAGTGACCAGAAGCCACAAGCACCTATGGAGGCGATGGACGCGAGCGGCAGTTGGCTGTGCCAAATCATCCAAGACGCCGGCCTGCAGCCCCGCACCGCGTAGCGTTTCCAGATGGTGCTGGCAACCGCCAGCATCGTAGCCCGCGCCAACACCGGCTTCGCCTCTCGCATGGACAACATGATGGTCCACTCCATCCGCAAGTTCACCGTCGTCATGAAGCACGCGGACGACCTTGCTGTACTGCTCTAGCCCGCGTGCCCAGGCTCCTCATTGCCTGCCACCCTCATCGGCCTCCATGGTGACGAACTCTTTCAAGCCCTGGTGGCCCTGCAGGTGCCGGAGGTCGCGATGAAGAATGTGCACCTCGAGGCCGCGCTCGCCGTGCAATGCCTCGCCATGCAAGAAACCGTCGACCTGCACATCCATGTCTACGAGGAAAACGTCTACATAGGCCACTACAAGGCCAATGAGCAGAAAGACGTTGGCCTTCTTCCAGCGGCTGGAATCTTTGGACGCCATTGTTCAGAAGCATTTCCACCTGGCCATGAAAGCCGCTGCTACTTAGCCGCCGTTCGGTGGGCCGGCGCCCTGAGTCGAGGAGGTGGACGTCGTCGATGGATGCATCTTTCTTATTGCCTCTTGTAACCAGCACTGCATCGCCTCGTGGCTTTAATGTTTTATTAGTATAGTACTCCCTCCGTTCCCAAATATAAGTCTTTCTAGAGATTCCAGCAAGTGACTACATACAGAGAAAATGAGTGAATCTACACTCTAAAATATGTCAGCATACATCCGTATGTTGTATTCCATTTGAAATATGTAAAAGACTTATATTTAGGAACGGAGGGAGTATATGACATTTTGTTCCAGTCCTAACGTTTTCACTGTGAGGTGGGGCCGCATTTGAGCAAACCGACCATCGGCAAATCCCCACCCCGCCCACCACGCGTAGGCTGAGTTTAGAATTAGAAGAGAGAAACAAGGGAGAAGAGCTAGCTGTAGCAGAGACGCTGTTGTTAGATGGGACTCGTGTTGATAGAATAGGAGTACTGAGCACTCTTACCTCTTTTTTTAGGGAAAAAGTAGTCGTATGTCTAGTACACTAGTTGGGTGCGTGCGACCTATACCTGTCATCACTTTAGGTCTCCTTTCCGAACCGCAGCTACGCTTCACAGTACATATTTTTACACGCATTTATCCTCCTATATGTACTCCTAGGCTATTTCCACATGCTCCCTTTCACCGACATGTGGGACAAAGAGCATCTGGGTCGTACTGCATGCACGACTCGGAGCATATGCCAGGGTACTTTACATTTCAGACCTCGCGAATTACATGCAAACCCCCCGTAGAAGAATAAATAAATAAATGAATTACTACATGAAACCGGATTGTTATCATAGAAACCGGAGCACGTTCATTAAATTTTGGACATAGCATGTTTATAAAAAACGACCGGACCTAAACCAGTCTAAGGGCCTCTTTGATTTGCAGGATACTGAAAACAAAGGAATGGGGAAAAGTATGATGTCGATGAACCGAGACGAGGAGAACTCTAACTCAGTTAGAGGTTAGAGTTAGATTCTAACCCTGAACTAACTCTAACCAAAGAGGTGTATGGATGGCAGGGATAGATTGACAATAAATGCTCTTTCTCAATCATTTGACTACTTTGGACCCTATTTCCTGCTGGATTTGGTGTGGCCGGCTCTTGTGTGGCCTCCTCCCGCTCACAATTGACATAAACGAACCATCTTTACAAATTAAGCATGCAAAACATGATAAATTCATTTTGTCCATACAAATGAGATATCCCACTTAAACATACAAGTCATCAATCAAGCTTCACAAAAATACACTCCATGAAACAAAGCATGAGCTAACTCATCATGGAAGTCATTTACGATAGGGAGGGAGCCCGCAGCCCCTCACGCACCCAGGGAGGAGCTCATCATCGTCGCTCTGGAGGAAGGCTCTGTAGAGCCCAAGCCCCGGGAACCCCTCCGACGCCAGTGCTTGCGAGTTGAGGTCGACACCGGCATGGGTAGCTGGGCCGCTTGCCGATGATTGCGAACCAAATCTTTGGGCCTCTAGAAATAATGCAAGCCTGAAACTGAAATACCTAGAAAGGTAAACTGAATCTTTGGACCTCTAGAAATAATGCAAGCCCAAAACTGAAATACCTAGAAAGGTCAATTGAATCTTTGGGCCTCTAGAAAGATTTATTACCTCCTTAAGAATCATCAAACAATTCCATGCGTGCACCACAAATCTATACCAAGTTTAATCAGGATCTACTTTTCCAAATCAGAATTAGCGCTAGAGCGAGCAAGATGAGTGATATGGCTGTGAGATAGAGAAGGAACGAACAAACTCACACCTCTCGCGACCTCCCTGGTAGATGCACCGCCGCCGCGCACGACAGAGGGAGAAAAACGATCGGTGAAGGGGGAGCGGGCGAGATTCGGAGGCCGGCGGAGGCCGAAGGGAGAGGGTGGCGGGAGGAGAGAGAGGGCAAGCGGTGGAGCGGCGCTTGGGCGGGTGGCCCGATTGGGAATAGAGAGGAGTCGTGCGAGGGGGGGGGGGGGGGCGGAGGGAGCGATCTCGTGCGGGTAGGGAAGATTTTTTTAGTTCTCTTTTAGTGGGCCCGAGGAGAACTAACCCAATTAGAACCTCTCCACTGGGCTAGTTTTTTTAGCTGGGTTAGAGCAAACTAGCTCAAACTAACCCCTCCTATTTGGATACTTTGAGGCTATTTCAAACCAAACTAGCTCTAACTCGGGGACCCAAACAAAGAGGAGTAGTACTATACATGCTACAGTCTGGACCGTAGCACATTGTTTTTTATGGCCACATCACCACATTGTTTTCTACTGCTGGTTCCTTGGGCTTCCGTGGTTCACACTGCTGGTTCACTAGGCTGCCGTGGTTCGCACTCCTCTGATGTGAGTAGTAGTACTAGTATATACACTATATATACCGCATGATTCTTTGCTCCTTTTTACTATGTACTTCGCTGACATGTGGGAGAGCCAGCATTCGGGTCGACATGTCATGCACCAGATTAGAGTGCGGAACGGAAGGGGGCATCACCCCGGTCGTAGCGCCAGTAATTCATGACTATAGTGAGTAGTCATATCACAAGTCTTTCCAGCAGTAACGCGCCGTCAAGTCGCACAGCCCGACCTTTCCAGCAGTAAGTAAGTTGAATCCGCTATTCCCTCACCCTCCTCACCTCTCTGTCAAACCGCCTACGCGAAAACTGTCGTGCGTATTGCCCGGGAAAAGCCCTGCCCTACGGGGAAATAGTTCGAGCTTGTTCGTTCTATATAAATACTAGTATTGTATGTTTATTCACCCGTGGGGTTATTTAATAAATGGAGGGCCGTGGAGCACAAGTGAACAATACTACTACTAGTAAGTAGGAGTCATACAGTTAGTCACCTTAAATAGAGAGTTTCTTTTCTTTAATGTCACGTGCACAAATTGAAATGCTTGTTGTGGAGAGAAAAAGATAATCACTCCACTATATATGTACGCAGGGGCCTGAGCGCTAGCTTTACTAGGGTTGCTCTCTTCATTCTCTTATCCTCTCCATGTCACAACCCTAGATTCATGTTTGTAAATAGTGGCATTGCACCCATGCATCATGTCTAATTTTATCTGAAACTTGAAATGGGGACTGATAAACCCTAGCAGCAAATGAAATTCAACTAGGGTCAAAATTAAATCTTTTCAATGAACCCAAAATGCCCTTCATAAATGTTCATCATTTCTGAATTAGTCAAGAACCTCTGACAAAAATGGCGCACACCTCTCTAGGACACTCTAGATTTTTGAATTAAATCATAAGTATTTGAATTTGGACATTTAAATTCTATAAAATATTTTAAATGTCCAAATAATCTTGAAAACATTTGAGGGCTATTGGAAAAAATTTCAACAGTGCCCACAAATAATTTAAGGAGTTTTAAAGCTGGTTTAGTATTTTATACTAAAACAAAACAGAACAAATAAATAGAAAACATAAAGAAAATAGGAAAGAGAGAGAGAGAGAAGAAACTCACCTGGCCTCACCCACTTGGGCCTCCTTACCTCGCGGCACAGCCCACTAGGGGCATACCTGTCTTCAATCTCTGCCTACTGGCACAGGCGAGGCCGAGCACGGCGCCCGCGCATGCGCCACGCACCTGCCCGCCTGCCTGCTACCTCCTGCCAGCGCGACGCCGCAAGTTTTCTTCGCGGTGCCGTCTGGATGGATCCCTCCCTCTCGTTCGTTCTCTCTCCCACCGCGGCCAGCCACTCCCTCGCTTCATCTCCACGTCCTCGAGCTCCGTATCATCGCAGCTTCATCCCCGCCGAGCCAAGCATTGCCGGACACCCTGCAATGCCAGCTCCATCATCTTCTTCTTCCACGGGCACCAAAGGCCGCCGTCGACCGATTCACAGCTACCAGAGCGCCCCCGAGCCCACCGACCTTCCCAACAGACTCATGGTGAGCCCCCGTTCGAAAGCCGCCTTTCCCCATTGCCTACCATGTTCCCTAGCTAGCTTAGCTGCCGGAGCCGAGAGCTCCAGAACTCCGGCAATGTCGCCGCCACGGCCCCAGCTGCTTCCGCTCGCATTCGAGCGCGTCAAACGTACTCACCGTGCTCCCAGGAGCCGAGAACGCCCACCAGCTCTTCCTCCTGTACACCACAATGCTGTTCTCGAGCACGCCGTACTCCGGGCACCGCCGTTGTGCTCGCCGTCATCGCCTCTGGGCCCTCAGGACCGACCTCGAAAACTAATCGATGTGGACGGGTCCCCTCATCCCCGCATATGGCCTCGGCCATCGTTTTGGTGTCCGGAGAAGCAATCCCAAGCACGACCGCCGCATATGACGTCGCCGGCGTCAAGCTGCCATCCTGTTTGACCCTGCTGACCAGGGTTTGACATCCCCTGGGTCAATGACATGCGCCCCCCGCCCGGCTAATTAACCTAGTTTAGGTTTAAACTTAATTAGTTTAACCTAGGTTAGTGTTAGCTAATTTTAGTTAGTTTAGTTAGTCACTGACACACGGGACCCACTGGTCAGGTTTGACCTGGACCGACCCTGTTGACCACTGACATCACAGTGACGTCATGCTGACGCAGTAATTCTTTTCTGGAATTTGAATAAATCTTAAATGGTTTATTTATTTCGGAAAATGTTATAAACTTCTAAAAATCATATAAAATCAACAATAACTCCAAATGAAATAAGTTATATATGAAAAATTATCAGAAAAATCCAATCTATCCATCTGTACTAGTTTCATGCATGATAAAGAAACTTAACCCTGATCTTTAGATCAAAACATGATAATGCATTATATGAGTTCATAACTTGAGTTTGAATTTGAACCCTTGGTTCAACTAAGCTCAAACCCTTCTGTTCTAGTTGCATTAGCTCAATCACAGCATGTTGCCATGTCATGATCATGCATCAGATTGTGCATTGCATTGATTGTGTTTTCTCTCTGCTGTCGATAATTGTTCCCCCTCAGTAGACGTGGTTCCGACGATGAGATCGATGACACCGATGAAGAGATATACTATCTTCAGAAGTGCCAGGCAAGCAAAACCCCCTTGTTCATTCCGATACAATCCCACTCTCTCGCTCTTGCTCTCTTTTACTGCATTAGGACAACAACAATTCAACTGTTACATGCTGCGGTAGTTGAACCCCTTTCCTCTGCATGACCTGCCATTGCCACAGTAAATAGATGAAGCCCACTAGCAAGAGTAGGAGTTGTTTGAGCCCTGATGTGCCTACTCATTCATGCTTGTTTCTCATGCCTGCTACTACTTAGAGTTGAGTCAGGTCCGATTCATCGGGGATGAATTGGAATGTGGTGAACATGTCCTACTATTGAGAGCTAAGTGTGTGAACACGATTTTAGTAAACGAAGCGGTGAGAGGCCATGTAGGAGTACATGGTGGGTTGTCTCATTGAAGCCGTCCTCCAGAACTGAGTTCTGTGTTTGTGATCCATGAACAACTACTACCACACGTTGGGCCCTGAAATATGATCCCGCCCGAGTTATTAACCCCCCTGTCCTTTGTTCAGGAGTTGCAAGTAGTTTCTGGTGTTTGTAGTATGCTGGAGGCCGTGCGAAGTGCTGGCCCGAGGGGTTGGCTATGATGCGGTAGGCACGTGGCCCGGTGTAACGAGTCACACGTTTGGTGCCTCGGGAACCCTACACACATCGTTCGGGGCCGTAAGTGGAAACCTCGGCTGGACTCCCTTCGGATGGAACCTGAATAGGAGATAAACATGGACTAGGGACTTGTGTGGTTAGTCAGGTCATGGTCTACACCCACGCTGGCTTTCGCTTGAAGTCTGCCGAGCACATGTCGTGTGCAGACGCTAAGTGGTGGAATCATGTGTGAAGAAGTACACCCCTGCAGGGTTATAAATGATCTATTCGAATAGCTGCGTCTGCCGTAAAGGACTTCTGGGTTGCCTATACAGTTCATAGACAAGTGAAAGTGGATACCCTAAAATGCGCAAGATAAGCGTGAGTGCTATGGATGGCGTTCTCATAGGGAGACGGGAGCGGGTCCATAGTGGTGTATTGATTGGTGAATATGTGGACTCGTGTGCGCCACCTCAAAAGAGTTACTTGCAGTCGTAGTTTAGGATAGCCACCGAGTCAAAGCTGGCTTGCTGCAGGTAAACTCCACCCCCCTTTGTTGATACCGATCCATATGTAGTTAACTCTGATGTAAGTCTTGTTGGGTACATTTGTACTCATGTTTGCTTAATTTATGTTTTTGCAGAGAGACTTCAGTCTTGCTAGTAGTTCCGCGTGGACTTCGACGTTTAGCTTGTTACCTCAGCTATGATCTTGTGCCCTCGGCAAGGTCTTGTAGATAGTCAGGTTTCTCAGCCTTTTTCATTTGTAGTTGTCTGTACTCAGACAAGTTAAGCTTCCGCATGTGCTTATTTCTTGTATGACTTGAATGCTGGGTCATCAGACCCATGTTTGTAATATCTGTCTCCTCGAAGCCTAATGAATAAATACTTTGAGTCATAGAGTTTTGTTCTAATGCCATGTTCTATTTGCACATATCAAGCATATTGTGTATATGTTATTGAAATGCTTGGTATGTGTGGGATCCAACAACCTAGTTGTTTATCCTTGGTAGCCTCTCTTACCGGGAAATGTCTCCTAGTGCTTCCAGTGAGCCATGGTAGCTTGCTACTACATCGGAGCACTTTGGCTGGCCGGCATGTGACCTTCTTCGTTCCTGTGTCGGTTCCTTCGGGGAAATGTCACGCGGTGTCTATCAGAGTCCTGCTAGCCCAGCTGCTACAACCCGGATTCACTCGGTGATGACCGACACGTTCGTTGCTGGGTCATGTATGCCTGTCCCTGTAAGTTAGTGCCACTTTGGGTTTACGACTAGTCATGTCGGCCCGGGTTCTCTATCATATGGATGCTAGCGACACTATCATATTCATGAGCCAAAAGGCGCAAACGGTCCCAGGCCAGGTAAGGTGGCACCCATGGGAATACCGTGCGTGAGGCCGAAAAGTGATATGATGTGTTACATGCTAGATCGGTGTGACTTAGGATCGGGGTCCTGACAGCTTTGGTATCAGAGCCTGACTGCCTGTAGGTTTACCAAGCCAAACTGGTCGAAGTCAAGTCTAGAAATGCTTTAGTTGTATAAGGGAATTGATTGTGGAAGGGAACATAATGCTCTTTTTACTCCTTTACCTTATGCCCTTCTGATCTGAGTCAAGCTCTTCTTTTCTACGGGAGTTAAGAACTAGGCTTCTCATCTTTCTATCAGGATCATGTGTTACTAATCTGTAGACTTATAAGATTGATGGTTTCAAGCCCTAGTTCAGTTCCTACTACTTTTGTGTGTTGACAGTTGATCTTAGAACCTTGAAATTGTGATGTTGAGTGGTTATGCCACCATTTTGCAGGATGCCTCAAATCTTTTTGAGCATTTATACCGTTATGCTGTCCGAGTCATCCTAGGTTTCTAAATAGTCTGATGCACTTGAAAATCTTTCTTCCCGTTCCCGATGTTCCTTTGGGCCAGATTAACCACACTAACCAGTGTGTTGAGGTACTCTATTGCCTCGACATATATGTTGGAGCTATTATTATGACCCTAAGCATCTTAGAGAGTCACCTAGTAATCTAGCCATGCTTTATATTCCCAGTGTGATGATTCTGGCCACCATTCTCGAAAGCATCTCACAATGTTATTTAGCTAGTAGGTATTCTATCCCTGGGTTTTTGAACCCGAGATTCACTCTACTCATTCATGTTGATAGTGTTTGCTAGTTCCTTTAGGATATTAGTAACCTTTGCGATAGTCCTCGAGGTCTGTGGTATTTCCTTCTTCCAAATACCATGAACTACTTATGGCAGAAGTTCCTCGTTGAACCGAAAGATCACAACCAGAGTGCTCTTGATGAGCTCTCGATTCTATGTTGTGACTCTGCTAGTTCTACCTTTCTGCATGGGTTATCCGGAAGAAACATGTTGAACTCATTCGACATGCTAATCTATGCATCCACAACTCAGAAAGATATATGTCCCTTTGATTTGTCCCTCTTCACCTATATTCTGACCATCGTCTATCAATTGATAGTCAAGGGTATGTGTGCATTTGTGTTCATCGATACCTATTATTCTTGTGGTCCGTCAAGCCATTCTATTCTGGAATTACTAGGAGAAACAAACTCTAGTACCTCATCCATATCCATGTTTGGGTCAAAGAAGTTGTATTCCACAGATCAAAATGCCAATCTAGCTTTTGATCTGTCCTACTCTAGAGTATTACCCCTTTATGTCAAGAATACCATAGGAATTGCACCACGTCTTATGAATTCTTGACGAAGTGATACTTTTCGCCATCGTTCCTCATTCCTCAGTCTCTATGTTGTTGCAACCGGAATGCCGAAAACTGAACTATGATGTGTGAAATCAATACTCTTAGCAACCCCATTGCTTGGTAGTTAAAGGACAATTGTTTCATTCTTAGTGTGTTGGTTATTGAATCATCATTCTAAGATTGATCCTGCTACCTAGTCCTTATTTCTGGTGCACTCTTCAGTCAATGAGTTAGGATTGTGTCAATCCCTCACTCTCTTGATCACATCGTCTTGCCTTGAAAAGCAAGATTGTTCTCGAGCTTAGTAACATATCGGTGGTTCGTGATTTTCCGAATATCTTCTCGGAAGTGTTACCAGGTTGTCACCTGACCGCTATGTTGAGTTCGTGATCAAGTTGGTTTCTTGTAAACCACCCCTTCTCCAAGAATCTGTGTTGGATACCCCTGAGCTAGTTGGTTAAGACAAACAACAACTTGGAGAGTTGGAAGATAAAAGCTTGCCTAGCTTAATTCATTTCCAGGGATATATTTGTGTGTCTTGAAGATAGATGATATCTTCATCGATTGGTCCCTGTGATCAGTTGTTGGATCTATTATCTTATCCAAACTTTGTTTTAATGTGTGGGCTATCCTCAAATAAAATCAGAACCAACGATGTTCATAATGTTGTATTACTTGTGGTTGATCCCTCGAGCATACACCATTACCTCTTTTGGTCTGACCAATGCTATCACTTTGTTCACATAATGGTGGAATTCCAGTGATATGGAAATTCCGATGAGTTGCTGTTGAGCCCATCAGCAGCATTTTGTTTCCTCCATGATCTGTGTTGAACATCAAGCTAGTGTTGGAAACTTACATAGGAATTATCTTCGTGCTAACCCATGAAGTATATGTTTGGTGTAAGAAGTGATTTTCTCTAGTTCATGTGCATCTGATGTAAGTTTCCGCCATGAATTCGGGAAAGTTAGTTTTGCTTCCTCTGGAATCATCCCAAGTCAGTCACACATGTGCAAAGTATTCCATGGTTTAATAGGCTCGCTACCTCCACTCCATGTGTAATTCCTAACACCCCAATCCACTGATTGATTTGTTCAAGGAAAAGGGAGTTTGTTGTGCTAATACTAGTTCATGCACAATATTCCGTTATCCTCAATGATGGATCCCTACCAAAACTCAGTAGTGTTTTGTTGTAAGACTACCTTGTGGTCATGCTTGTCTGCGACATCGTGTTCACATGTGTGTAGCGGAACCAACTCATGTTTTGGAGCTTGCTGCCATAGTCCATTTCCCGAGAATCTCGCAACATTATCTCGTCGATTTGTGTTGCGAATTTTCCTTCCAGACATGCTGAGTCTGGAATATCCTAACACCAACCAGATCTGAATCTTATGTAGATATGATGGTTGGGACGTTCCCAAGAATTATAATACTGGTCTTTTGAACCATTAAGTCGATGTCATGGACAACACACTTATCCGGGAGATCTCTTATTGTAGTATTTTAAGTCAGAAATTTGGCCATTCTTCCATGAGGAGTTGGTATGACTTTGAACATAAGTTGTTCCTTATGGGTTCCTTAAGCTCCCGAAGTCAGACCTTTACTTGATGTTCCAGATACCGAATGGTATTGGGTTAAGCTGGTACATCAAGGAGAACACTAGAAACGGAGTGCTAAATGTCTCTTGGTCGAACATCCAGATTTCTTTTCCTTGGCATCGCTAAGGTGGAATCTGAGGAACTATTGTCTTCCTTTGCATCCTCGTGTTCCATCACTATTCATCATGGTAGTATGAAGTATTGCCAAAATCATGGCACAGATGTTGGTAAAACCCTGATGAATATGGAAATGCTCAAGTTCTTGAGAGCATGCTCAGACACTAGGTTAAATCCTCGGTATCAATTGGAATGTGCCTTCAGTTTGCCGAATTGTCTTATAACTCTAGTTTCCTTTCCAAACTGAGTATGCCATTCTTTCGAATTCCTTCAAATGATCGATTGTGATTTTCCTTAGGCTGGTATAGAGAGTTTCAATGATCCATGCATCAAAAGTAATTCTTGTTGCCACTGAAGGGAATAATTCTACGAGTCACCTTCCCTAAGGTGTCATGTTATGGAATCATGGCAATTATCTCCTTGCTACTTTGAAACCATGCACCATCTGTCGGATTTCGGGTTCTGGCAGACCCTTGAGGTTCGAACACTGGGGTGCGCACGGAGATTTGGCCTTCTACCTACCTGCACCCCCCGCCTCGCTAAGATCTAAGCTATGGAAAGAACAACACAAGAGACACATGGTTTATACTGGTTCGGGCTACCGTTGTGGTGTAATACCCTACTCCAGTGTGTGGTGTGGTGGATTGCCTCTTGGGCTGATGATGATGAGCAATACAAAGAAGAACAGCCTCGCGAGGGTCTGTTCTTGGCTAGGGGGATGAACCGCTAGGAGGAGTTCAATCACCCTTCTCTCTCTCTCTGATCAATCTTCTCTCTGATTCGATCTTCTCTTCTTCGTCCTCCACCTGCCGCCCCCTACCCCGTGGGTGGCCGGTCCTATTTATAGAGGCCCTGGTCCTCTTCCCAAATATCGAGCGGGAAGGGAGCCAACAATGGCGGGCTAATTTGAAGGGGGACAGCTAGTACCAGCTATCCTGACAAAAGTAGTCTTCGCCTGCACAAAGCTCTGGTGGTGACGCCGTCTTGGGCTCCACGATGACCTCCGTCTTGCAGTCCTCCTGGTCTTGGTCTTGTTGCACCGAAATGGCAACCTTTGCCTGATGCCTCGGTACTCCGCGGCTGCGCTTGCCCCCTTTGCACCAAACAGGAAAGGAGGACACTGTGCGGCTGGCACCTTTGGTCGTCATGGCTTGCGTCATGGGCACCTCGTGAGGTCCCCCGCCTTGATCTCTCCGCCTCCTCGTGAGCCAGCTTGATGAGGCCGTGCCTAAGGAAGCTCCGCGTCGTTCGCCCCGCGAGGCTTGGCCCCTCGCGAGGGTCTTGGGTCTGTGTTGATGAAGATGGGCCGTGCTGGGCCCCCCTTTGAGCCACGCCGCAGGCAGGCAAGTCTGGGGACCCCCGTTCCCAGAACACCGACAGTAGCCCCCGGGCCCAAGGTGCGCCCGGACTTGGCCGTGCAGGGAGGCAGAAGGGCAAGAGCGAAGCGCCGCGGGCCCTAACAGCTTGCGGCCTTGGGCGCCGCGTGGCGGTTGATTGGATGTGGGCGTCTCCACTTCCCAATGGCGCCTTGGCAACTGCACGGATTGGACAAGTCCCTGCATGCAAAGCGGGTCATGATTACCTACGATCGTGGAGGTCGGCGGTTGGCCTTCGCCGGCCATAAGTACGAAACGGCGCACGCCCTTCCAATCCATCCCTTCTTGCTTCTCCTTCTTCCCGGTCCTTGCTCCGTCTTGCTGCGATGGCTCTGATCTGCCGGTTCTCGACGGCAGAGAAGGGAAAGGCTCCCCGAGAGGAACCAGACCCGCTCCCACCGAAGAAACGACTCGTCCTCCGCGGCTCGGACAAGGGGGGCCATCAGGTGGGGTCGAGGCCTTGGTGCGAGCGGGCACCGTCGGGGTTCCCGCTTCCCTTGTACGCCCACATCGAGGGCCCTGAAGGAGCTGATGCTGATCGCCATGGGCGGCGCTGCCGTTGCCGCCGATGGGTCACGAAGGTGTGGGTCGTCCCCCTAGGGTCCACACCGAGGGCTCCTCCCGAGAGTTCGTGTTCCACGCCGCCATGCCTCCTCAGTCTTGGATTCGCCTTCCTCCCTTCTTTGCCTCCATCATCCCGCAGGGAGAACCCCTGGAGCTTTGGCTACAACACGCCAGTTGCAGCACCCTCGCGACCGAGGCAGAGGTCGCGGTCATTGCCCCGGGCGAGGTCTTCATGACTCGAGGCTGGAGCGAAGTCGCCCGGGTTTGCAGGACAAGAGGCGCCTTCGCGATCCACTTGGAGTACGACGGTGCTTCGGTGATGTTCTTCAAGGTCTTCGACGCGAACGGGCGCCGGCTGGAGTGCTGCCCCGGGAGTGGTGGTCGGGACCCTGCTGCGGCAAGGACTGGGCCCGCCGACCGCTCCCTTGGCGGCTCCCCAGGCGGCGGAGGCGCCGGAGGTTCCAGCGACTCCGGCGAGCTCTTCGCGACTCTGGAGACGAGCGACGACAGCTACGATCCCCCGAGCCGGCGCCGCTCTTGGAGCAGGGCGGGCTCGTCAGGCCGTCGCCGACTCTGATCTGGATGGGGTTGGCGCCGGTGCTTGACGGCCCACTGTTGATGATGGCGTCTTTTGCAGGGGCGCGCGTAGTTAGCGTCCTTTTAGGATCTGTTCCCTGCGAGGAATCAAAGACGCGTCCCGTGGGGGCTTGTGAGGTGCCTGTGATCCTGTTTTGTTAATGTAACCCTTGTCATAGAATTGTGCGAGTTGCTCATTCCGTCTTAGCTCAGTTCTCCCTTTCGAACCTTACGAGGGCTTGGTGCTCTGCGCCGACAGGTCCCAGTCCCAAGGCGGCTTCAGCCGTCGCTGGTATGCCAGGTCGCGATGCCGTGGTCAAGGCCAGGAGGTGAGCGACCCGGGGTCCGGTAAGAGCCCCTGAGTCACGATGCTCATGAGGTCCCCTTTGGCGCTCAAGCAGCCGTCGTTCAGTGAGAAAGGAGAGCGGCGTTGCTAACACGGGATTGCATTAGGTGCGGGGATGGTGCCACGGTAGCTGGTGCTTTTGGGTGGTGACTTATCTCAGGAATTAGGGGCCTCTCTCTGGTGTGTCACCGGGTCCGTGCATCGGCAGGCGTGAGGTTGCTCGGTGAGGTCCTCTCATGTCCCTCCCCTCCCGCCTTTGCTCCCCTTTCTGCTCTACGTCCTCGGGTCCCGGCCCTCGAGCGAGTCTCAGCCGTCGCTGGTATGCCAGGTCGCGATGCCGTGGACAAGGCCAGAGGGTGAGGGCTGGAGAGCTAGTAGGAGCCCTGAGTCACGATGCTCAGGCACCCCCCCTTTAACGTGCAAGCGGTTCGCACAGATGAGAGTGAAGGAGACACCGCAAGGGCCTCGCCTGACGTGGCTCCTTTAGGAGATCCTGTAAACCCATCATAGAAAGGCCTGACGAGGTGGCGTCATGCGGGGCTGCCGCGGCCAGAGCTCAGCCATTCAGGTTTGTCGGCGTTGCAGGGACAGACCCATGCGCAAGCGTCATGCCGTTTGGGAGCAGTTCCGTCAGTTGGCGTCAGTTGAGCGGGCAACTAGGTCAAACACATTAGCCGCGAAGGAGTGGATTCATTCAAATAGATGCTGGGAAGGCGTACATCACTGGGTCAGGCCCGAGCGACTTGGGGATGACGCAGCCCGAGGGGTGCCCCCAACAAGGTAAGCTAACAACATGAAATAAAAGGGATACATGCCGCAGGGACGGATCCACGTGGCCTGGGAATAATGCAGCCCTGGGGGGGGCACTCCCAGCTGGAAATGAAACTTGAAAGATGTCACCTGATGATGTTGAGGACGAAGGAGTGTTGGTGTAGCAAACTCGATGGGCTGTGGAGGCTGATCCTCACGAGGCCCCAGGCCCAGGGGCCTCGGGAGGCTCCGGAGGCGCTGGTGGATCCTCACGGACCATCTCCATCTCTGCCAGGGCTGCGGAACGCCTGGCCTCTTGTGCCTCCATGATGCCCCTCATGAGGCGCTGGTACGTGGCAACCGCGTTCGGCAAGCCGTAAGGCATGCGAACGTAGCTGTGGGGTGGACCTCCGCAGCACCCCACTCGCGAGGGCCAGAGGCGCTCCAGAGAGGCGACTCGATTGAGCCCTGGTATGTCGATGCAGACGCGCAGCCCACCATCCTCGCCTGGATGGGGAGCCACTGCTGGTAGGCGGCGGCCGCCTTTCATGACTCTTGACTCCTGTAGCTCCTGAATGGCCTTGCTGACGAACTCCTGAGGGTCTGGCTCTCCTTGCCTTACTCCTTCTTGAGGGAAACATGCTTCGAAACACGCCTCCATGTGGTGCCCAAGCGCTTCCCTCGTGACCTTAGCCAGGTCGGTGGCCCTCCAGGGGAGAGCCCCCGAGCCCTGCCTGAGGAGGGCGCCGGGCGCGCTTTCCTATGCGATGGAAGGAGGTTCCCCCTGGGCAGGCGCGGGCCCAGAGGGGCCTGCCTCCTGAGGGGCCGGGCCAGACGATGTCTTCTTCTTCTTGGGGGCGGTCTCGGGAAGCCTCCTGCTTTCGCGATCCGGGTCTTCCAGTGACGCGGCCTGAAAGGCTCGTTCCAGGGAACACACCGCGTCCTTCTCTTCACAGGGCACCGTGATGACACCGCGACTCCCTGGCATCTTGAGGACGTTGTAGCCGTGGTGAGTTACGGCCATGAACTTGGCCAGCGCTGGGTACCCTAGGATGGCGTTGTACGGCAGGCAAATGTGAGCGACGTCGAAGTCGGCGAGCTCGGTGCGGTAGTTGTCGCGTGCCCCGAAAGTGACAGGGAGGCGGACCTGCCCAATCGGGACCGTGGAGCCGTCGGTGATTCCGGAGAAAGGCTTGGTTGGCTGAAGCTGGCTGTAGGGCACTTGGAGATTGTTGAATGTTTCCACGGACAGGACGTTGAGCCCTGCCCCGCCATCGATGAGGGTCCTGGTGACCACCACGTTGCTGATGATTGGGGAACAAAGCATCGGGAGGACTCCGGCTGTAGCCGCACACTTGAGCTGATCTGCTGAGCTGAACGTGATGGCGCACGCCGACCACCTGAGAGGGCGCGTGGCTTCGAGCTTGGGGAGGACTGCCTTCACTTCACGGGCGAAATGCTTCAAGATGCGTTGAGAGGCTGGCGCTTTAGCCCCGCCCAGGATGCAGGCGATCGCGCACGGCTCCTGGAAGCCCCCAGCCCCCTCATCCTGGTGGCGGTCCTCGTTTCTCCTTGGCTATGGCGGCAGCGGAGGAAGGCCTGCGTTGCCTTGCGGGCGGTCCTCGCGAGGCTGATCCCTCCAGTCTCCCTCGCGAGGCGGATCTTGCCAGCGATCCTCGCGAGGTTGATCGCGCCACCCTTGGCGCGGGCCACGGTCTTCCCAGCGTCCTGCGTTCCTTCCTCCTCCTCGACCGTAGCCCCGGTCACCGCGGTCGGGGCGACGGCCGATCCTTCCTTCTCGCACGGCTCGGAGCTCTTGACATTCGTTGGTGTTGTGGGTGTGGAGGTCGTGGTACACACAGTACTGACTGCCCTTGGAAGGTTCAGGATGATCTCTGCCCCGCTTGGTGTCTGGTTCTGCCGCGAGCACGACAGCCCCCTTGCGCTTCACATATTTGGCCTTGGGCTTCTTCTCTTCTGGGTCTGCGACAGGCAGCTCGAGGAGGGAGAGACGCCCTTCCTCAGCCCTAGCGCACTTGGTTGCCAAGTTGAACAGCTCCAAGGAAGTGCACAAGTCTTCATGCATCGTCAGCTCCTCCTTCATCTTGACATCGCGCACGCCGTCGGAGAAGGCTGAGATGATGGCCTCCTCAGTCACCTTGGGAATCTTGAGGCGTGCGTTGTTGAAGCGCTGGATGTACTTCTGCAGGGTCTCTCCGGGTTGTTGCTTGATGCGGCGCATGTCGCTCACGGCGGGTGGCCGGTCGCGAGTACCTTGGAAATTGGCGATGAAGCGGGTGCGCATCTCGTCCCAGGAGGAGATCGTGCCTGGAGCCAGGTTCAGGAGCCAGGTGCGGGCCCCGTCCTTGAGCGCCATGGGAAACCAGTTCTCCATGACCTTCTCGTCTCCGTTGGCAGCTTCGATGCCTAGCTCATAGAGCTGGAGGAACTCCGCAAGGTCGGCCGTGCCGTCGTAACGAGGATGCAGGTCTGGCTTGAACTTGCCGGGCCACGCGACGCTGCGTAGCTCGGTGGTGAAGGCGCGGCAGCCTGCTGTGGCCACGGGAGGCCTTGGGTGATGGAGAGCTTGGTCTTGCATGTCCCCACGCGCTGCAGCTGGGAGCAGCGCGGGGTCTTGACATGCGGGAGCAGGAGCATGGTCGCGACGTGCTGGAGCAGGGAGCGCCCGGGCAGCTTCTTGCGGGCGAGGGACTTCTTGGCAGCTCTGCTCTTGCCGCGCTGGCACCTGACGGAGCGGGTTCCGCCCAGGGGCCACGCGCCTTGGAGCCATGGCGCCTTCTTGAGGAGGAGGCGGCCGGGGCGCCGCCGGAGCCTCGTCGCCCGCGCGGGGGGGGGGGGGGGGGGTGCGGTGCAGCGGAACGGTCGGCGCAGGAGAGCCCCCTACAGTGTGGACGAGCTCGGCGACGCGGTCGAGCCATTCCTCGTAGACGTCGTTGATGGGACGGTAGCATAGGAGCTTGTTTGCCGCGATGAGCGCAGCTCGAGCCTCCGTGGGTGCGCGGAGCGCGCGGGGCGAAGAACCAGCTGGGGTGAGCGAGGGAGTAGCGGTGCGGCCGTCTTGCCGCACGGACGGATGCTGAGACGATGCTTGCTGCTCGTCCCCCGCCGGGCCGGTGGCGGCATTGACGGCAGGTGACGGGGAACGGCGTGGACGCCCGCCGACAGGAGCCGTCTGGGCGACGCGGGAAGCGAGAGCGGCCCGGTGCTCGACGCGGGCCCGACGAGCGTCAGACATGGACGCGATGGTCGAAGGAGAACGGGGTGGTGGAAGACGAATTCCGGCGCACCCCTACCTGGTGCGCCAAATGTCGGATTTCGGGTTCCGGCAGACCCTTGAGGTTCGAACACTGGGGTGCGCACGGAGATTTCGCCTTCTACCTACCTGCACCCCTCTGCCTCGCTAAGATCTAAGCTATGGAAAGAACAACACAAGAGGCACAGGGTTTATACTGGTTCGGGCCACCGTTGTGGTGTAATACCCTACTCCAGTGTGTGGTGTGGTAGATTGCCTCTTGGGCTGATGATGATGAGCAATACAAAGAAGAACAGCCTTGCGAGGGTCTGTTCTTGGCTGGGGGGATGAACCGTTGGGAGGAGTTCAATCACCCTTCTCTCTCTCTCTCTCTGATCGATCTTCTCTCTGATTCGATCTTCTCTTCTTCGTCCTCCACCTGCCGCCCCCTACCCCGTGGGTGGCTGGTCCTATTTATAGAGGCCCTGGTCCTCTTCCCAAATATCGAGCGGGAAGGGAGCCAACAATGGCGGGCTAATTTGAAGGGGGACAGCTAGTACCAGCTATCCTGACAAAAGTAGTCTTCGCCTGCACAAAGCTCTGGTGGTGACGCCGTCTTGGGCTCCACGATGACCTCCATCTTGCAGTCCTCCTGGTCTTGGTCTTGTTGCACCGAAATGGCAACCTTTTCCTGATGCCTCGGTACTCCGCGGTTGTGCTTGCCC
Source organism: Triticum urartu (assembly GCF_056163025.1). Taxonomy (NCBI): domain Eukaryota; kingdom Viridiplantae; phylum Streptophyta; class Magnoliopsida; order Poales; family Poaceae; genus Triticum; species Triticum urartu. The sequence continues at coordinate 176,805,947 of NC_141874.1, forward strand.
CGTTTGCACCAAATAGGAAAGGAGGACATTGCACGGCTGGCGCCCGCTTGGCGCCTTTGGTCGTCATGGCTTGCGTCACGGGCACCTCGTGAGGTCCCCTGCCTCCTCGCGAGCCAGCCTGATGAGGCCGTGCCTGAGGAAGCTCCGCGTCGTGCGCCCCGCGAGGCTTGGCCCCTCGCGAGGGTCTTGGGTCTGTGTTGATGAAGATGGGCCGTGCTGGGCCCCCCTTTCAGCCACGCCGCAGGCCGCAGGCAGGCGAGTCTGGGGACCCCCGTTCCCAGAACGCCGACACCATCTTATTCAGCATGGAATTTTTGCATATCGAAGTGAACCTTGTCGTCCACCTCTCTCCATTGCTCCTGATGTGTGTTTTATGCCTCAACTCAAGAGATGTTCTTACGTCTCACTCCATGAGTTGATCTTGAGTGCCCGATCTTCGAGGAGATCGCTTTCTGTAGAGTTTCCTTCTGTCGTCATCATGTTGGATGAAGATCTCGAAGGCAAAGACGTCAAGATCAATATGATGCGATGAATCAACATATCCGGGGAGGACAGTTGGATCATGAAGATTGTGTAGTTTTGTGTCCCCTCTGTCTTCTTACCTCGCGTCTTGAATCTCAGGATGAGATTCTTGTTTTGTGGGGGTGAGTTGTCACAACCCTAGATTCATGTTTGTAAATAGTGGCATTGCACCCATGCATCATGTCTAATTTTATCAGAAACTTGAAATGGGGACTAATAAACCCTAGCAGCAAATGAAATTCAACTAGGGTCAAAACTAAATCTTTTCAATGAACCCAAAATACCCTTCATAAATGTTCATCATTTCTGAATTGGTCTAGAACCTCTGAAAAAATGGTGCACACCTCTCTAGGACACTGACTTTTTGAATTAAATCATAAGTATTTGAATTTGGACATTTAAATTTTATAAAATATTTTTAATGTCCAAATAATCTTGAAAACATTTGAGGGCTATTGGAAAAAATTTCAACAGTGCCCACAAATAATTTCAGGAGTTTTAAAGCTGGTTTAGTATTTTATACTAACAAAACAGAACAAATAAATAGAAAACATAAAGAAAATAGGAAAGAGAGAGAGAGAGAGAAGAAACTCACCTGGCCTCACCCACTTGGGCCTCATTACCTCGCGGCCCAGCCCACCAGGGGCATACCTGTCTTCAACCTCTGCCTACTGGCACACGCGAGGCCGAGCACGGCGCCCGCGCACGCGCCACGCACCTGCCCGCCTACCTGCTGCCTCCCCGCTAGCGCGACGCCACGAGTTTTCTTCGCGGTGCCATCTGGATGGAGCCCTCCCTCTCGTTCATTCTCTCTCCCTCTCCCTCCTCTCCCTCTTTCTCATGGCCGAAGCCGCCATGGCCACACCGCCGAGAACCACCGCGGCCAGCCACTCCCCTGCTTCATCTCTGCGTCCCCGAGCTCCGTATCATCGCAGCTTCATTCCCGCTGAGCCAAGCATTGCCGGACGCCTTGCAATGCCAGCTCCATCATCTTCTTCTTCCACGGGCACCGAAGGCTGCCGTCGACTGATTCGCAGCTACCAGAGCGCCCCCGAGCCCACCGACCTTCCCAACAAACTCGCAGTGAGCCCCCGTTCAAAAGCCCCTTTTCCTCGTTGCCTACCGCGTCCCCTAGCTTGCTTAGCTGCCGGAGCCGAGAGCTCCAGAACTCCGGCAATGTCACCGCCGCAGCCCCATCTGCTCCCGCTCGCATTCGAGCACGTCAATGTACTCACCGTGCTCCCAGGAGCCGAGAACGTCCACCAGCTCTTCCTCCCGTACACCACAACGATGTTCCCGAGCACGCCGTACTCCGGGCACCGCCGTTGTGCTCGCTGTCATTGCCTCCGGGCCCTCAGGACTGGCCCCGACCACTAATCGATGTGGACGGGTCCCCTCATCCCGCATATGGCCTCGACCATCGTTTTGGTCTCTGGAGAAGCAATCCCAAATGCTACCACCGCGTATGACGTCGCCAGTGTCAAGCTGCCATCCTGTTTGACCCTGCTGACCAGGGTTTGACATCCCCTGGGTCAATGACATGCGGCCCCCGCCCGGCTAATTAACCTAGTTTAGGTTTAAACTTAATTAGTTTAACCTAGGTTAGTGTTAACTAAGTTTAGTTAGTTTAGTTAGTCACTGACACACGGGACCCACTGGTCAGGTTTGACCTAGACCGGCCCTGTTGACCGCTGACATCATAGTGACATCATGCTAACGCAGTAATTCTTTTCTGGAATTTAAATAAATCTTAAATGGTTTATTTATTTCAGAAAATGTTATAAACTTCTAAAAAGCATATAAAATCAACCGTAACTCCAAATGAAATAAGTTATATATGAAAAATTATTAGAAAAATCCAATCTATCCATCTGTACTAGTTTCATGCATGATAAAGAAACTTAACCCTACTATTTAGGACAAAACATGATAATGCATTATATGAGTTCATAACTTGAGTTTGAATTTGAACCCTTGGTTCAAATAAGCTCAAACCCTTCTGTTCTAGTTGTATTAGCTCAAATCACAGCATGTTGCCATGTCATGATCATGCATCATATTGTGCATTGCATTGATTGTGTTTTCTCTCTGTTGTCGGTAATTGTCCCCCCTCAGTAGACGTGGTTCCGATGATGAGATCGATGACACCGATGAAGAGATATGCTATCTTCAGAAGTGCCAGGCAAGCAAAACCCCCTTGTTCATTCCGATACAATCCCACTCTCTCGCTCCTGCTCTCTTTTACTGCATTAGGACAACAATGATTCAACTGTTACATGCTGCGGTAGTTGAACCCCTTTCCTCTGCATGACCTGTCATTGCCACAGTAAATAGATGAAACCCACTAGCAAGAGTAGGAGTTGTTTGAGCCCTGATGTGCCTACTCATTCATGCTTGTTTGTCATGCCTGCTACTTCTTAGAGTTGAGTCAGGTCCGATTCATCGGGGATGAATTAGAATGTGGTGAACATGTCCTATTGTTGAGAGATAAATGTGTGAACACGATTTGGTAAAGGTAGTGGTGAGAGGCCATGTAGGAGTACATGGTAGGTTGTCTCATTGAAGCCGTCCTCAGGAACTGAGTTCTGTGTTTGTGATCCATGAACATCTACTACCACACGTTGGGCCCTAAAATATGGCCCCGCTTGAATTATTAACTCCTTGTCCTCTGTCCAGGAGTTGCAAGTAGTTTCTAGTGTTTGTAGTATGCTGGAGGCCGTTCGCAGCGCTGACCGGAGGGGTGGGCTGTGATGCGGTAGGCACGTGGCTCGGTGTACCGAGTCCCCCGTTTGGTGCCTTGGGAACCCTGCACACATTGTTCGGGGCCGTAAGTGGAAACCTCGGTCGGACTCCCTTCGGATGGAACCTGAATAGGCGATAAACCTGCACTAGGGACTTGTGTGGTTAGTAAGGTCGTGGTCTACACCCATGTCGGCTTTCGCTTGAAGTCTGCCGAGCACATGTCGTGTGTAGACGCTAAGTGGTGGAAACATGTGTGAAGAAGTACACCCCTGCAGGGCTATAAATGATCTATTCGAATAGCCACGTCCATGGTAAAGGACTTCTGGGTTGCCTATACAGTTCATAGACAAGTGAAAGTGGATACCCTAAAATGCGCAAGATAAACATGAGTGCTATCGATGGCATGCTCGTAGGGAGACGGGAGCGGGTCCATAGTGGTGTATTGATTGGTGAATATGTGGACTTGAGTGCGCCACCTCAAAAGAGTTACTTGCAGTCGTAGTTTAGGATAGCCACCGAGTCAAAGCTGGCTTGTTGTAGTTAAACTCCACCACCCCCTTTGTTGATACCGATCCATATGTAGTTAGCTCTGATGTAAGTCTTGCTGGGTACATTTGTACTCACATTTGCTTAATTTATGTTTTTGCAAAGAGACCTCAGTCTTGCTAGTAGTTTCGCGTGTACTTCGATGTTTAGCTTGTTACCTCAACTACAATCTGGTGCCCTCGGCAGGGTCTTGTAGATAGTCAGGTTTCTCAGCCTTTTTCATTTGTAGTTGTCTATACTGAGACAAGTTAAGCTTCCGCATGTGCTTATTGCTTGTATGACTTGAATGCTAGGTCATCAGACCCATGTTTGTAATATCTGTCTCCTTGGAGCCTTATGAATAAATACTTTGAGTCATAGAGTTTTGTTGTGATGCCATGTTGTATTTGCACATATCGAGCATATTGTGTGTATGTTATTGAAATGCTTGGTATGTGTGGGATCCGACAACCTAGTTGTTTATCCTTGGTAGCCTCACTTACCGGGAAATGTCCCCTAGTGCTTCCACTTAGCCATGGTAGCTTGCTGCTGCTCCGGAACACTTTGGCTGGTTGGCATGTGTCCTTCCTTGTTCCCGTGTCTGTTCCTTCGGGGAAATGTCACGCGGTGTCTACCGAAGTCCTATTAGCCCAGCTGGTACAACACGGATTCACTCGGTGATGACCGACACGTTCGTTGCTTGGTCATGTATGCCTGTCCATGTAAGTTAGTGCCACTTTGGGTTTATGACTAGTCATGTCGGCCCGAGTTCTCTGTCATATGGATGCTAGCGACACTATCATATACATGAGCCAAAAGGCGCAAACGGTCCCGGGCCAGGTAAGGTGGCACCCGTGGGAATACCATGCGTGAGGCTGCAAAGTGATATGATGTGTTACATGCTAGATCGGTGTGACTTAGGATCGGGGTCCTGACACTCCAGATCTAAACAAGACAGCGGTAGCGACATTTTTTCTCTGCTCACTGCTGGTCATAGATCCGACCGGATCCCTTCGGCCGGTGTGTGTAGAGGACTAAGGTGCATTGTTCATGCGGTCATTGCCAGCGAGGGAGGAAACCCACAGCTGCCGGCGGGGCCCGATCCTCTACCCGTGCCGTTCTCTCTGACACAGCGCCGGCTCGGGAGGCCCTCCGACCCTTCTTCCTCCCTGCCGTATTGTGCGCAGATCCATGAAAGGATCGAGAAGAGGTGTCTAGAGGGGGGTGAATAGACTCTTAACAAAGAGAAGTAGCAATTTTTATTTTCTTCAAGTTAAGGTAGAGATTTAGCACAAGTTTAAACATTCACAATACATTTCAAGCAAGCATGACAAGAGTATATGAGCAGCAGAAAGTAAAGCATGCAATTTGCAAGAAAGTAAGGGGATTCAAGTGTGCAAACATAATTAGAGACACAGATATTTTTGGCGTGGTTCCGATAGGTGGTGCTATCATACATCCTTGTTGATGGAGACTTCAACCCACAAAGGGTAATGGTTGCGCGAGTCCACGGAGGGCTCCATCCACGAAGGGTCCATGAAGAAGCAATCTTGTCTATCCCACCATGGCCATCGCCCACGAAGTACTTGCTCACTAGGGTAGATCTTCATGAAGTAGGCGATCTCCTTGCCCATACAAACTCCTTAGTTCAACTCCACAATCTTGACGAAGGCTCCCAAGTGACATCTAACCAATCTAGGAGACACCACTCTCCAAAAGGTAATAGATGGTGTGTTGATGATGAACTCCTTGCTCTTGTGCTTCAAATGATACTCTTCCCAACACTCAACTCTCGCTCATAGATTTGGATTTGGTGGAAAGATGATTTGAGTGGAAAGCAACTTGGGGAAGGCTGGAGATCAAGATTCGTATGGTTGGAATGGAATATCTTGGTCTCAACACATGAGTAGGTGGTTCTCTCGCAGAAAATGTATGCTGGAAGTGTAGGCGCGTTCTGATGGCTCTCCTTACTAATGAAGGAAGGGTGGAGGGGTATATATAGCCTCCACACAAAATCTAACTGTTACACACAATTTACCAAACTCGGTGGGACCGAATCAGAAAACTCGGTCAGACCAATTCAGTTCAAAATGTGAACGTTAGGCTTTTCGGTGGGACCAACATGTCAACTCGGTGGGACTGATTCCATTAGGGTTAGGGCATAACATAATCTCGGTGAGACCGATTACACAAACTCGGTAGGACCGACTTTGGTAATAAGCTAACCAGAGAGTTGGTAAGGCAAACTCGGTGGGACTGATTCGCTCATTTCGGTGAGACTGAAACGTTATGAAAGGGAAACAGAGAGTTTGCACTGCGAACTCGGTGGGACCAATCGCTCATCTCAGTTGGGCCGAAATGTTACGAAGGGAAACAGAGAGTTTGCAATCCCATCTCGGTGAGATCGAGATCCCTATCGGTGAGACCGAAATGACTAGGGTTTCTGGCAGTGGCTATGTCAAGTGAACTCGGTGGCGCTAGATAGAACAAATCGGTAGGGCCGAGTTTGACTTTTGGTTTGGGACGTATGTGGATATGAGAAAGTGGTTGAGGTCTTTGGAGCATATCACTAAGCACTTTGAGCAAGCAAGCCATTAAGCAATACCTCATCCCCTTTGAATAGTATTGGCTTTCCTTTGGACTCAATGTGATCTTGGATCACTAAAATGAAAATGTAGAGTCTTCAGCTTTTGAGCTTTTGCCAATCTTCTCTCCTTAGCATCTAGAAGTGGTTCCACATCCTCTTGTCCAAGACACTCCATTGTTGAACTCATCTGAAATATACTAGATAAAAGTATTAGTCCAACAAGAGATATATTGACATTAATTACCAAAACCACCCAGGGGGCACTTGTGCTTTCAATCTCCCCCTTTTTGGTAATTGATGACAACATACATGAAAGCTTTAGATAAAGATATAGAGAATAGCAAGTAAAGCTTTGGAAAGACATGTAACATGCATAGCCCCCCCTAAATGTATGCAACCATGTAAATATAGAGTATAAGAGCATGTGATGCATAATCATAACAGAGCAAGCTATGAGTTACATGTATCTTGGCTATATGCATCAGAGCAAATGATGTGAATATAGAAATTGTAGTTTCATGTTCACTAGTACATCGAGCTCCTAAACAAACTGTTTTAACCCCTTTCTGTGACATCATTTGGAACCGTCACCAAGTGAGTGTGGGCGATAGGGGGGTCCTTCCCACACAACCCAGAAACCGTTAGGGGTATGCCCTCCTGGCACACACGTTCAGCAAAATGAGGTCGTGTGCGACCTGCAAGTGCTCAAATATGGAAATATATACAGTAGAGCTAAAAAATACAATTATATGGCGAAATTGTTTCCGGTCACAAGTACATCCCACACAGTCAGTCCCTGCTAAACGTTTCCATTCGTATGTACATCCCACACAGTCACTCCAAGGAAAACGTTTCCGTTCACGTGTACATCACACACAATTTTTCCTATTAAATCGCTTGCGTTATTGAATATATGACACATGGTCCGTGGAAGAAACTGTGTGGCAAAGGCTGTCCATCACACACAGTTTTCATGTGGTCAACGTTTGCTCAAGGTGGCCTAACGCAAACAGTTTTCAAGAGAAAGTCATGTGTGATTGTTCATTGATCCAACACGGTTTATTCCTACAAACTGTGTGCGTTGCCTGAGGTCATCGCCCACGGCATTTTTTCAACAACCGTTTGCAATAGCAAAACCCAATTAGCAGGCTAATTATCCGATTATTCATAATCCATTTATTAATCTAATTGACAGTTCATATTAAGCACACAATATATTTCATTTTCATAATTGAAATACATCCGAGTACAACATCATATAGCTTTAGCACTCAGCTACCCCATTACACAACTACACGAGGACCAAGTTTCACATGCAACATCTATAACCTTTCGAAATTAGCATCATAGCCGGTACATAGACACATGTATCTCATCTGGAAAATTGCTGAAGCAGAAGGCGAATATTGAGCCATCATTGATGTTGAAGGTCTTAGTAACTTTAGGCCAGTGCCTGTGGATGATTAACCGTCCATCCTTCGTCCTCTTCAGGAACACTTCAATATTGAACCGTGGGTGTTGTATGAATACTTTCCTCGCATCCTGACCATACAGGTGGTTTGAGAGGTAATCATCAGTGAACTTCTTTGGAAAGGCCTGAAAACAAGGATGTGCATAAATATCTTTTCTATAGTGGAAATGTGGCAAAGGAATAAAAAAGGAAAGGTATAATAGTTAGTACCATCCTGTAGTGAACTGATGTCTTCATTGTGCAGACAAAGATCTTGTTGTTTTTTGTCGCTAATTTCTTTATCCTAACAATCTTTCTGAGTTTCTTTACTTGACTGATATTCATGGACAACTCATTTCCCCATATGCAAAAAGGGTCGAACAGTGGGTCAAAACCTCTAATAGCAGGACCTACATGTGCAAGACCAAATTGTTAAAAACCTAAATATTAGAATGGTTCCTGAAATTGCACAATAATGTGCTATTAAACAACGGACCATGCATGTGCTAACCTCGATTGTAAACCTCAGTGCTTTCCATTGTTTCCCTGCAACACATATAAGGTTAAGTAAGGGTTCACATGCTATCAGTAAAATATGTTGATGAAAAATACTCACATTGCAGATTCATCAGATTAATTGAAGCCACACAAAAAACCCATTTATCCAAACCAAGCATGATTAAGAATTAGGAAATATAGCACTTGTATATGTTTGTCATGTATTAAGTGCAGCCAAATTCGATTTATTCCTCACATGCATAACAATACAAAATTCTACCCACGACAACTGGACATCACATTGCAGAATTGAACCAAGCAGTTAAGTAAACACCACAACAAATGATCCAAACATTAACTGGGCACCACATTGCACAATATAACAAACTCCTAATAGAAGATCAGACAGTTAACCAAACAGTTAACTACAACTAATTGTAGCAATTATATTTGTTTCTCATGTATTTACTACAGTCAAATTCAATTTTTCCTCACATGGTATACAATAATAGAAAGCACCCACAATTTTGTAAAGATTAATTCGATTTATTTATCACATGGAAGACAATACAAAATTGCAGCCTGAAGAATTGAACATCACATTTGCAGAATTGAACCAAATAGTTAACTAAAGACGACAACTAATTAACAAAATAGTTCATAAGTGAGCACCACACTGCACGACATATAGAACATATACACTAGAGCAACAAATTGCATGGTAAAATTAGATAGCACAATTCACTAGAATTTGTGAAGGAAAGGCAGGAGCAGCACACGCAATGGGTAAACCGAGCATACTTAACCGGCGTAGCTAGAAAATGGCAAGGTGCTCCTTTAAGATTTGGGGGTCAGCACGAGTGGCAGCCATCACGACCACATCCGCCCATGCGGCCGCGATTTGCTTCTCCGCTGCCAAATGCTCCTTGAGGTCCTGGCTATACCGCGTGTTGTTGGGGAACACAGTAATTTCAAAAAAATTCCTACGCACACGCAAGATCATGGTGATGCATAGCAACGAGAGGGGAGAGTATAGTCTACATACCCTCGTAGACCATAAGCGGAAGCGTTATGACAACACGATTGATGTAGTCGTATGTCTTCATGATCGACCGATCTAGTACCGAAGATACGACACCTCCGCGATCTGCACACGTTCAGCTCGGCGATGTCCCACAAACTCATGATCCAATAGAGCTTCAGGGAGAGCTTTGTCAGCACAATGGCGTGATGACGGTGGTGATGACAGTGATGATGCTGCTACCGGAACAGGGCTTCGCCTAAGCACCGCTACGATATTACTGAGGTGGATTATGGTGGAGGGGGGCAGCGCACACGGCTAAAAGATCAATGATCAACTTGTGTGTCTATGGGGTGCGCCCTCCCTCGTATATAAAGGAGTGGAGGAGGGGGAGGGGGACGGCCTCCTAGCCGCACCCCAAGGGGAGTCCTAGTCCCATCGGGAGTAGGATTCCCCCTTGCCTTGTTGGATTTAGGAGAGAAGGAAGGAGGAGGGAGGAGGAAGGAAAGGGGGGGCGCCCCCCCTCCCAATTCAGATTAGGCTTGGGGGGGTGCCCCCTCCTTTGTTCCTTTCCCCTCTCTCCCACTAAGGCCCAATAAGGCCCATATACCTCCCGAGGGGTTCCGGTAACCTCCTCGTGCTCCGGTATACTCCCGTTTTCATCCAGAACCATTCTGATGTCCAGACATAGGCTTCCAATATATCGATCTTAACGTCTCAACCATTTCGAGACTCCTCCTATGTTTGTGATCAAATTTGGGACTCCAAACTACATTCGATACATCAAAACACACAAACTCGTAATACTGATCGTCACTAAACATTAAGCGTGCGGACCCTACGGGTTCGAGAACTATGTAGACATGACCGAGACATGTCTCCGGTCAATAACCAATAGCGGAACTTGGATGCTCATATTGGTTCCTACATATTCTACGAAGATCTTCATCGGTCAAACCGCATAACGGTATACGTTGTTCCCTTTGTCATTGGTATGTTACTTGCCCGAGATTCGATCGTCGGTATCTCAATACCTAGTTCAATCTCATTACAGGCAAGTCTCTTTACTCGTTCCGTAATGCTACATCCCGTAACTAACTCATTAGCTACATTGCTTTCAAGGCTTATAGTGATGTACATTACTGAGAGGGCCCAGAGATACCTCTCCGACAATCAGAGTGACAAATCCTAATCTTGATCCATGCCAACTCAACAAATACCATCAGAGACACCTATAGAGCACCTTTATAATCACGCAGTTACGTTGTGACGTTTGGTAGCACACAAAGTGTTCCTCCGGTATTCGGGAGTTGCATGATCTCATAGTCATAGGAACATGTATAGTTATGGAGAAAGCAATAGCAAAAAACTAAACGATCATCGTGCTAAGCTAATGGATGGGTCAACTCAATCACATCATTCTCTAATGATGTGATCCTGTTAATCAAATGACAACTCATGTCTATGGTTAGGAAACATAACCATCATTGATTCAACGAGCTAGTCAAGTAGAGGCAAACTAGTGACACTCTGTTTGTCTATGTATTCACACATGTACTAAGTTTTCGGTTAATACAATTCTAGCATGAATAATAAACATTTATCATGATATAAGGAAATATAAACAACAGCTTTATTATTGCCTCTAGGGCATATTTCCTTCAGTCTCCCACTTGCACTAGAGTCAATAATCTAGACTACATTGTAATGATTCTAACACCCATGGAGTCTTGGTGCTGATCATGTTTTTCTCGTGAGAGAGGCTTAGTCAAGGGGTCTGCAACATTCAGATCCGTATGTATCTTGGAAATCTCTGTCTCCCTCCTTGAGTTGATTGCGGATGGAATTGAAGAGTCTCTTGATGTGTTTGGTTCTCTTGTGAAATCTGGATTCCTTTGCCAAGGCAATTGCACCAGTATTGTCACAAAAGATTTTCATTGGACCCGATGCACTAGGTACGACACCTAGATCGGATATGAACTCCTTCATTCAGACTCCTTCATTTGCTGCTTTCGAAGCAGCTATGTATTATGCTTCACACGTAGATCCCGCCACGACGCTCTGCTTGGAACTGCACCAACTGATAGCTCCACCATTTAATAAAAAACATGTATTCGGTTTGTGACTTAGAGTCATCCGGATCAGTGTCAAAGCTTGCATCGACGTAACCGTTTACGACGAGCTCTTTGTCACCTCCATATACGAGAAACATATCCTTAGTACTTTTCAGGTATTTCAGGATGTTCTTGACCGCTGTCCAGTTATCCACTCTTGGATTACTTTGGTACCTCCCCGCTAAATTATAGCAAGGCACACATCAGGTCTGGTACACAGCATTGCATGCATGATAGAGCCTATGGCTGAAGCATAGGGAACACCTTTCATTTTCTCTCTATCTTCTACAGTGATCGGGCATTGAGTCTGACTCAACTTCACACCTTGTAACACAGGCAAGAACCCTTTCTTTGCCTGGTTCATTTTGAACTTCTTCAAAACTTTATCAAGGTATGTGCTTTGTGAAAGTCCAATCAAGCGTCTTGATCTATCTCTATAGATCTTGTTGCACAATATATAAGCAGCTTCACCGAGGTCTTTCATTGAAAAATTCTTATTCAAGTATTCTTTTATGCTATTCAGAAATTTAGTATCATTTCCGATCAACAATATGTCATCTACATATAATATCAGAAATGCTACGGAGCTCCCACTCACTTTATTGTAAATATAGGCTTCTCCAAAAGTCTGTATAAAACCATATGCTTTGATCACACTATCAAAGCTTATATTCCAACTCCGAGATGCTTGCACCAGTCCATAAATGGATCGCTAGATCCTGCACACTTTGTTAGCACCTTTTGGATCGACAAAACCTTCTGGTTGCATCATATACAACTCTTCTTCAAGGTATCCATTAAGGAATGCAGTTTGACACCCATTTGCCAAATTTCATAATCATAAAATGCGGCAATTGCTAACATGATTCGGACAGACTTAAGCATCGCTACGGGTGAGAAGGTCTCATCATAGTCAACTCCTTGAACTTGTCGAAAACCTTTCGCAACAAGTCCAGCTTTGTAGACAGTAACATTACCGTCAGCGTCAGTCTTCTTCTTGAAGATCCATTTATTCTCTATGGCCTACCGATCATCGGGCAAGTCAACCAAAGTCCACACTTTGTTCTCATACATGGATCCGATCTCAGATTTCATGGCTTCAAGCCATTTTGCGGAATCTGGGCTCATCATCGCTTCCTCATAGTTTGTAGGTTCGTCATGGTCAAGTAACATGACTTCTAGAACAGGATTAACGTACCACTCTGGTGCGGATCTTACTCTGGTTGACCTACGAGGTTCAGTAGTAACTTGATCAGAAGTTTCATGATCATCATCATTAGGTTCCTCACTTACTGGTGTAGGAATCACTGGAACTGATTTTAGTGATGAACTACTTTCCAATAAGGGAGAAGGTACAATTACCTCGTCAAGTTCTACTTTCCTCCCACTCACTTCTTTCGAGAGAAACTCCTTCTCTAGAAAGGATCCATTCTTAGCAATGAATATCTTGCCTTCGGATCTGTGATAGAAGGTATACCCAAAAGTATCCTTTGGGTATCCTATGAAGACACATTTCTTCGATTTGGGTTCGAGCTTATGAGGTTGAAGCTTTTTCACATAAGCATCGCAGCCCCAAACTTTAAGAAACAACAACTTGGGTTTATTGCACGACAAAATATACACTTCCGTGATGATACGTGTTTGTCACAGTAGGTCGCATTTTTTGTCATGCATGTACATCCATGACAAATTTATGACATAATCAAGATAGTCATACCTGTGCTGTCGTAGAAGTGTTCCATGACATTACCAAAATTATCATCACGGAAGTGTCCACTTCCATGACGATAAATCACGCGTCACAGAAGTGCTTTCGTCAAGGGTGACCGACACGTGGCATCCACCGTAACGGAATGCCGTTAAGCTATCGGGCCGGGTTTTGGATCCGATAACCCGTTAATAGCCCTGACCAATGGGAAATTTCCACGTGTAAATTTTTTATTGGCCGGCCAAAACACATGTCAGCTCGTCAGTGGGTCAGATAGGCGCCTATGATATGTCGACATGTGGCACGGCCCAACAGTGGCCCATTTAGCTTACAAAGCCGGCCCATTTGACTTGGTCAAAAGTTAACGGGCTGACCCATGAAAAGCCTGTTGACGGTCTCTTTGCAAATATCCCATTTTATGGCCCGTTAGGCCCTAAAGGAAATCGGCCCAACAATGTCATGTGGGCCATCGAATATAATACCAGCCCATTTCACTTTCGGCCCATGTATGGCCCACGACGTCTTTCGGCCCATATGAGGCCTTCGTATCTTTCGACCCATTATAGGCCCACGGTGACTCTAGCCCATAATGAACAGTAATTTTCTTTATACCCGTTAACGGCCCATGATTTACATGGGCCGTTTCCAGCCCGTGTTAGCTTTCGGCCTATTAACGGCGCATACGTTCTTGGGCTCCTTTTTCGGCCCTTGATTACTTCCGGCCCGTTACTGGCCTGTTCCCCTAATGGGCCAAATTCGGCCCATGGCAAGAGTCAGCCCGTTACTGGCCTGTTCCACTAATGGGCCAAATTCGGCCCATGGCAAGAGTCGGCCCGTTACTGGCCTATTACCCTAATGGGCCAAATTCGGCCCATGGCAAGAGTCGGCCCGTTTCTGGCCTGTTAACCCGTTGCGCCCTTTCCAGCCCGCCCTATATTCTGGCCCATTAACCACCCGTTATGCCTGTGACAGAACTAAGCCTTTGCTGTCCTACAGCCTGTTAACGGCCTGTTACCGTGCTGGGCCGATACCAATTACACCCGATTATGGCCCATGTAGACCCATTTATCCGACGGCCCGAGGCCCACCGATTACAGGCCCATTTATTGACGGCCCGCAGGAGACCCATGGATCCTACGGCCCGTATATGGCCCATGGTAGTTGCGGCCACTAGCAAACCAGGGAAAAAGAAGACTAGGAAATAAATAAGGCCGAAACTAACGCTAGGCTATTAAGGCGATTGCACAGATTACATCCACTCGGCATCAAAGATCGCCACCAGTGCAAATATAGGGAACACCCTACACTATACAAAAATGGCTTGCTGTTTTCTTCAGGCGGTGGCTACACATTAATAATAAATTTTGTATCGCACCAAAACAAATTACAACTATATAACAAAAGGAAGGTTGGCATAAAACTTAACAGTCTAGCAGATAAATGCACCACCAGAAGTTCAGAAGCTCAGTTCATTTGACATGACTGTTACGTTTTCATGTTGTATTGTCCGATGGAGCACCATAACCCTCGCCTTCATTTCCCCTATGCTCCTGAACAACATAGCAAATGTCTGATTGTCTGGTTTCAAAACCATGCATATCTTGACGACATTGAGCAATGTTTCTCCTTGTTTCACAAAGGGTCTCTGTTAGGGAATGGACTTGTGTCTGGAGCGCAGATACAACATTGCTTTGAGCTTGCATATCTTGATCATGAGGCAGTTTGGAGGATATTGCCTTAACAACCAACCCAGTATTACGCAGGAACGTGCTTTCGGCACTGTTAGTGGACAGGTACTGACCCACTGCAGCAAGAGCTGACATTGCGGTTATAGTTGCCTCGCCACCTTCAGAAGGTGGCGGTTCCACCATTTTTTCCATAGCTCGCTGAAAAGTTGAGGTTTTACATTAGTAGTACCAGAACAGAAGATATTAAGGAGGAAGCAAAACCAAACAAAATAGCTTTGGTCTATATACAGAACTTATTCTAGTGAGCCCATGTAAAATATTAGTTGTATTTTATTTCAAAGTACATAATAAAACTAGGTTCCAAACATATGACCATGTACCATCGCTAATGTATTGTCTATTTCTTCACATTGTCTTGAGGGCTAAGGATAAAGAGACGAAGTTTATAATACAGTAAGCATACTATGACGTCATTCATATCACAAAACAACTGAGAAAAGACAAACAGGCGATTGTAACGTTGTGTGGGCAAGTCCAGCACGAAACTAGATTACGGGTCAAGATCAAAGGAACATCACTCCTCTCTTTTAAACCTTGTAAGGTGCAATGATACGCTAAGACAATTGTGTATAAAATTGAAAAGAGTAATAGACATTGGCTGCAAACCATGCAGTTCAAGGCACAAGTCAGAGTAAGTAGTAGTTAAAAGGCATGAGGATTAAGGACTTACAACAGCAGCTTTGACTGGTGTATTCATGCTGTCGGTGGGAACGACACCTATGGGATCACAAGAATCCCTACTACGGTTGCGGGGCGTGGGGTCGTGAGAAGAGCGGATCAAACAGATAGCACACGGTTCGTTTATCCAGGTTCGGGCCGTGAGGATGCGTAAAACCCTACTCCTGCTTTGGTGGATTGTATATCTGTGTTCTTGAGCTAGCTATGGGGCGTGAGGAGATCCAAAAAGCCGAATCCTCCTCCTGGTCGCCTCGGGCCTCCTTTAATAGGAAAGGGGTTGCCACAGTGGCACACAGGAGGTGGAAAGGGTACAGTGATGTGAGGTTATCCCTCGCATTACATGACAAGGCGCATTTAATGCGTCTTGCCTAGGTGTCCTTGCTTTATCGGGGATGGGGGAGAGCCCTGTCTCGTCCATCGCCGCTCCCTCTCGTGTCGACACGCGCCCTGGCCAGCGGCGCCCGCGGTGCCATGTAGGCAGGCAGGCAGCTGAGGTGGCGCAGTGGTGGGTCTCCACGAAGATCCGCATGCCGCCACGCAGGTGCCTGCCCAGCTGGTTGGGTCTGCAGCTGCATGCGAACGGCGGTGGAGGTTTGACTGGCATGGGCCTGATGGTGGCCCTACGGGTGTTCTTGGCAAGGGCCTTGCCGGGGCCCCGGCAAGGGTCTTGCCGTGGCGCCTGCTGTCATCCCCGGCAAGGCTCTTGCCGGGGGCCTTGTGGTCCTCCTTGGTTGGGATCCCTCCATGGATCATCATCCCCTAAAGTGTGTATCTGATCTTGAATGTCTTCACAAAGATCTGCATGCCACCACGGGGATGTCTCCCGAATCCTTGCCCCATGGGGGCAGTGGACTCAAGGGTGACTCACTCCGTAGGTGTGGGACGAGCTGCCACGGCAAGGGTCTTGCCGGGTTTGCTAAAACCGCCTCCCGGCAAGGATCTTGCCGGGGGGGGAGTCCGCTTCGTCTCCTTTGCTCTTTGTGGTCTTGGTATTGGCGTCGTTCTGCTTCTCCTAAGCTTCGGCCTTACCTTGGCTCACCTCCCTTGCCTTGCTCAGTGTGGTGGTGCCCATGGCTCAGACTGCCCGTGCACAATTATAGGGGTACAAAAAGCGTACCCCTCTTTTTGTACACCGACAGGAGCCCCCGGGCCTGGGCCACACGTAAGCGCAATCGTGTCGTTGGGCTAGGCCCAAAAATGGTGCACGGGCAGGCGGGGCGGTTTTTACCGTGGTAAGTCTCTTCGCGCGCTGTGCTTCCCATGCTTCCCGCGCGTGGCGCGGCGTGGGGAGGCATGTGTGACGTGGGCGGCATGCGTGGGGCTGAGATCTGCATGCATGCATCACGTTGTAGTAAAGGGGGCGGTTCGCGCCTTCCCCACAAACGGAGGGAGGCGTGGAGGCGCGGCCCATTTACTGAACGGGGCCGAGGCGTGGTCTTCAAGGCGTCCACTCCCCACGATCACGGGGTGGGGAGAGGTCGCCTCACCCGTCGCCTCGGTCCTGCACGCCTGCCACGTGGCTCTCATGTGCTTGGGGTGGCGAACGGTGGAGGCAGGAAACCGGGCCGCCGCGGGCTGGGGCGGCGGGTCGGTCCCAGTTCCCTGCGCCTTCCGCGTCTTGATTGGCTGAGCGGGGCGGCCGAGCCCCCACCCCATTCCTTTATAAAGAGCGGGAGGGGGGGATGGCGTCCCACATTCTTTTCATCTTCTCCTTCCTTCAGGTTCTGCTCCCCCCTTCCATCCGCCATGGAGAGAGGGAATCCTGGTCATTCAACGGTGGCGGCGAGGGTCGCCGCTCGACAACACGTTCCTCCTTCTCCTGCACCTGCGGTGGCAGAGCCAGCCGCGAGGGGAAGGGGGAGGGGGCGAGGCCGTGGGCGAGGCCGGGGCGCTCGGGGAAGAGGAGGACGGGGCGGCACGCCGGCCTCGCCTCCACCAGCAGCTCCTCTTCCAATGGAGGGCCATGTTGGGGATGACCCTTGTGAGTTCTTCGCTAGGCTGCGCCGGCCGCCGCGCCGTCGCCTTCGTCTCCCGACTCCATTTGCGCAAGAGATGGAGCTGGATCCGCCGGAATCGTTGCGGCTGCACATGAGGGGCTGCGGGATCAGTGGCACGCGGGTCCGCGTCGACTTCCCCACCCCTCACGTGATGTATCTTTGTCGGGGATGGAAGACGTTTGCTCATATCCACCGCTTGATGGAGGGGCTCACTCTCCATTTTAAGCTGATGGAGGGTGGCCTTCTCTCCGTCAAGGTCTTCGGGTGTTTTGGGACCCATGCAAGGTGCTGCGTGGAGAGTTCTTCTGATAGTGAAGACTCCTCCTCGGGCGGGAGTGACGAGGAGGACAGCGGCAGCGACGACGAGGGTAGTAGGCGGCAGGATGACAGGTCCGATTAGGTGTCGGGCGCCGCTCTGTGCGGCACCGGCGACCCCATCATCCGCGTCGCCGGCTCCCTGAACTTCTCGGGGTCGTCTCCTTGGGCGGCTGGCGTTGGGAGGCTGCGGGAGAGGAAGAGGGCGGGCGGCAAGGCCGTCAAGTCGGAGTACGCGGGCACCGACGCCTTCGACGCGTGCTGACGTCCTGCCGCCTCGTCTTCGAGCTCTGCTTTCGGCGCCGCCATCACCATCCAACCTTTGGACGGCCACCAAGATGTTCTCTTGGTGTCTTCTGCCACCCGTAGCTCGCCTAGGCGCTCCTTTTGTCTCTTTCGCCTCCTTGACCTACCTCCTGAGGAGAGGGATAAGAAAGGGATTACAGGCACCTTATCTCTTTTTAGTTTGTAAGCCTTCGGGCCTTTGTTGAATTTAAAACTTGTAATCCCATCATTCATGTTTTTCATTCCCTATGGGCTGTACCTGAGTGGAATGTTTTTAATGAAAAAGGGATTCTTGCCGGGTCATTTGTTTGCGGTGGAACCCACGACAAGGAGTAAATCCTTGATATCTTCAAGATAAACATTTCCTTGCCTGGCAACAGGCCTTGTCGTCCCCCCACTTCGCTCGACCTTCCTCACGCCTTTGGCGGAGGCAGGGATGAGGCGGGTTCTGGCTTCTTGTTTCATCCTTTCGCTGCCGCGACTACGACCAAACTTGGCCCTAGGAACGAGCCCTAGGGCCTAGAGTTATGGGAGCACGGTAGCTTGGGGGAAAACTAGGTTTCACATACCTCAGTCCATAATGGAATGCATGATAAGGGATGAAGAACTTATCTGAAGATGTAGCCCCCGGCAATGCTGGCTTGCCGGGGGCTAGATGCTGGTCTGTTCATCTTCTTTTCCTCCCCAAGTGGTTCGGCACGGATAACCGTGTGTCCTGTGAACCAAATAAGACAAAAGAAAGACAAAGAGACGCACACTCGACCTCTAAGCTAGGGGTTAGTCTCCGCTAAGCACTATCAACCCTAACCAAGGACGAGACTCGACCTATCATGCATGCTATAACTTAGGGCGCTAGCGCTTCATTTATTTATGCTCAGGGTCTGCGCCTGACTTTGTACAAAGGGTTACATGCATCATCGGCAATGCTTGTACAAAAGGTGGCTTGCCGGGGGCCCGTCAAGCCGCGCCTCACGGGTAAAACTTGCGAAGATGCTCAATGTTCCAGGAGTTACTCACCGGAACGGCATCTTCGGTCTCCAGGCGGACTGCGCCGGGCCTGGTGACTCGTATTACCCGATAAGGGCCTTCCCACTTTGGCGTCAACTTGTTGGAATTCTTGGCTGATTGAACGCGCCGAAGGACAAGGTCGCCTTCCTCAAGGCTTCGGGCATGAACCTTGCGGCTATGGTAGCGGCGCAAGGCTTGCTGGTAGCGTGCTGCTCTCACAGCCGCCCGAAGACGATCTTCCTCAAGGAGCATTGCGTCATCTTGTCGCAGTTGCTCTTTCTCAAGATCATCATAAGCGAGCACTCGAGGTGACCCATATATGAGTTCAGTGGGGAGAACTGCTTCCGCCCCGTATACTAGGGCAAAGGGTGTCTGGCCGGTGGCTCGATTTGGCGTCGTCCTGATCGACCAAATAACCGTCGGCAACTCATCAATCCAGCGCCTTCCACTCTTGTGCAGCCTGTCAAAGGTCTTGGTCCTTAAGCCTCACAGTACTTCAGCGTTTGCCCTCTCAGCTTGACCATTGCTTCGTGGGTGAGCAATGGAAGCGAAACAGACTTTGCTGCCGAGGTCTTGGATATATTGCATGAAGGTGCGGCTTGTGAACTGTGTGCCATTGTCGGTGATGACCCTGTTGGGTACACCAAAACGACACACTAGTCCCTTGAAGAACTTGACGGCTGACTGAGCTGTGACCTTCCTCACTGCCTCCACCTCCGGCCACTTTGTGAACTTGTCGATTGCAACGTACAAGTACTCAAAGCCCCCGACAGCGCGGGGGATAGGGCCCAGTATGTCGAGCCTCCAGACCGAGAAGGGCCAGGAGAGAGGAATGGTTTGAAGGGCTTGAGCTGGCTGATGAAGCTTCTTTGAATGGAACTGACACGCTTCACACCTGGTGACTAGTGTCGTCGCATCCTGGAGGGCGGTGGGCCAGAAGAAACCTTGCCGAAATGCCTTGCCGGCAAGGGCCCTTGACCCGATGTGGGATCCACATATGCCTCCGTGTATCTCCGCCAACAGCTCCAGTCCTTCCTCCCGAGGGATACACTTCAATTTCACACCGTTCGGCCTCTTTCTGTACAGGACGTCATCGACGAACTGGTACATGGTAGAGCGACGGGCTACTTTTTCTGCTTCTTCCTGCTCTTCAGGAAGTTCCCCTGTTTGGAGGAATCGGACGGTATGTTGTGCCCACACTGGAGCCTGGGGCTCGACGGCGAGGACTAACGGCATTTCCTCCGCTATAGGAGCGGCTGTCTCGACGGCAAGAGCTTGACGCTCCGCCGGAGCTAGCCGTCCCGTGGCGGGCTCAGTGTCCCCGGCAACATCCTTGCCGGCGGCTCCGGGGAGCTCGGCGGGAAAGTACTTGCCGGGTCCTGATTTCCTCCTCTTGTTCTGCTCTGTTGATGGATCAACAGATGGCTGAGTTAGCTGGAGCACAAAGGTACCTGGTTCCACAGGTAGCTTGAGGGCAACGCGTTTTGACAGGTAATCGGCGATATCGTTCTCCGCTCGGGGAACGTATTCAGCCTATATACCGTCGAAACGCTCTTCCAGCTTTCTCACTTCATCGACGTAGGCCTTCATCAACGGGCTCTGGTAGTCCTTGTTGACTTGCTTGATGACGAGCTGCGAGTCGCCCCTGACGATGTGCTTCTTGATTCCGAGGTCCGCCGCGATCCTAAGACCGGCAAGCAGCCCTTCGTACTCTGCCGTATTGTTTGTTGACACCTCCCTGGGGAAGTGCATCTGGATCACGTACTTGAGGTGCTCTCCGGTGGGTGCGACAAGCAGTACGCCAGCCCCGGCGCCGTGTAAGGAGAAAGCTCCATCAAAGTACATGATCCAACTGCAACTTGCCTCCTTGCCTGGGAGAGCAGTCTCTTGGGCTTCTTCGTCAGGTATTGCAGTCCATTCTGCAATGAACTCCGCCAGGACTCGGCTCTGAATCGTCGAAGTACTTTCAAACTTGAGGCCAAAGCTGGACAGCTCCAGTGCCCATTCCACAATTCTTCCCGTTGCATCTGGATTGTGCAATATCCGTTGCAGAGGGAGGCGAGTGACGACGGTGATCTCGTGTGCCTGGAAGTAGTGACGCAGCTTCCTCGAGGCCATAAGAAGGCCGAAGAGCAGTTTCTGCACGCCGGAGTACCTTGATCAAGCTCCCTGCATGAGGGAACTAACAAATTAGACTGGGTGCTGCATCATTTTCTTCTTCGGCGGCACTTCAACTAGCTGTGTCGTCTCTGCATTGGTGGTGTCGGGCTCTGTCGCTGCCATTACCTCGTCGTCAACCTCTCTCTGCGCCACTAGTGCGGCGCTGACCACCTGGTTCGTTGCCGCCAGGTATAGCAGCAACGGCTCCTGCGGCCTAGGTGTTGGAAATATGCCCTAGAGGCAATAATAAATTGGTTATTATTATATTTCCTTGTTCATGATAATCGTTTATTATCCATGCTATAATTGTATTGATAGGAAACTCAGATACATGTGTGGATACATAGACAACACCATGTCCCAAGTAAGCCTCTAGTTGACTAGCTCGTTGATCAATAGATGGTTACGGTTTCCTGACCATGGACATTGGATGTCGTTGATAACGGGATCACATCATTGGGAGAATGATGTGATGGACAAGACCCAATCCTAAGCCTAGCACAAAGATCATGTAGTTCGTATGCTAAAGCTTTTCTAATGTCAAGTATCATTTCCTTAGACCATGAGATTGTGCAACTCCCGGATACCGTAGGAATACTTTGGGTGTGCCAAACGTCACAACGTAACTGGGTGGCTATAAAGGTACACTACAGGTATCTCCGAAAGTGTCTGTTGGGTTGGCACGAATCGAGACTGGGATTTGTCACTCCGTGTAAACGGAGAGGTATGTCTGGGCCCACTTGGTAGGACATCATCATAATGTGCACAATGTGATCAAGGAGTTGATCACGGGATGATGTGTTACGGAACAAGTAAAGAGACTTTCCGGTAACGAGATTGAACAAGGTATCGGGATACCGACGATCGAATCTCGGGCAAGCACAATACCGATAGACAAAGGGAATTGTATACGGGATTGATCAAATCCTCGACATCGTGGTTCATCCGATGAGATCATCGTGGAACATGTGGGGACCAACATGGGTATCCAGATCCTGTTGTTGGTTATTGACCGGAGAACGTCTTGGTCATGTCTGCATGGTTCCCGAACCCGTAGGGTCTACACACTTAAGGTTCGATGACGCTAGGGTTATAAAGGAAGTTTGTATGTGGTTACCGAATGGTGTTCGGAGTCCCGGATGAGATCCCGGACGTCGAGAGGAGTTCTGTAATGGTCCGGAGGTAAAGATTTATATATGGGAAGTCCTATTTTGGTCGCCGGAAAAGTTTCGGGGTTTATCGGTAACGTACCGGGACCACCGGGAGGGTCCCGGGGGTCCACCAAGTGGGGCCACCAGCCCCGGAGGGCTGCATGGGCCAAGTGTGGGAGGGGACCAGCCCCAGGTGGGCTGGTGCGCCCCCCCACCAAGGCCCAAGGCGCAAGGGAGAGTGGAAGGGGGCAAACCCTAGGCTCAGATGGGCCTAAGGCCCACCTAGTGGTGCGCCCCCCTCTCTCCCCCCTTGGCCGCCCCCCTTAGATGGGATCTAGGCTGGCCGCCACCCCTAGGGGTGGAAACCCTAGGTGGACGCAGCCCCTTCCCTTCCCCTATATATACTTGAGGTTTGGGCTGCCCATCACACATGAATTCTTCCCCTGTTGGTGCAGCCCTACCCCTCTCCCTCCTCGTCTCTTGCGGTGCTTGGCGAAGCCCTGCTGGAGTACCACGCTCCTCCACCACCACCACGCCGTTGTGCTGCTGCTGGATGGAGTCTTCCTCAACCTCTCCCTCTCTCATTGCTGGATCAAGGCATGGGAGACGTCACCGGGCTATACGTGTGTTGAACGCGGAGGTGCCGTCCGTTCGGCACTAGGATCTCCGGTGATTTGGATCACGACGAGTACGACTCCTTCAACCCCGTTCTCTTGAACGCTTCCGCATAGCGATCTACAAGGGTATGTAGATGCACTCTCCTTCCCCTCGTTGCTGGTTTGTCCATAGATAGATCTTGGTGACACGTAGGAAAATTTTGAATTTCTGCTACGTTCCCCAACAGTGGCATCATGAGCCAGGTCTTTGCGTAGATTCTATGCACGAGTAGAACACAAAGTAGTTGTGGGCGTTGATTTTGTTCAAAATGCTTACCGTTACTAGTCAAATCTTGATTCGGCTGCATTGTGGGATGAAGCGGCCCGGACCGACCTTACACGTACTCTTACGTGAGACTGGTTCCACCGACTAACATGCACTAGTTGCATAAGGTGGCTAGCAGGTGTCTGTCTCTCCCACTTTAGTCGGATCGGATTCGATGAAAAGGGTCCTTATGAAGGGTAAATAGCAATTGGCATATCACGTTGTGGTTTTTGCGTAGGTAAGAAACGTTCTTGCTAGAAACCCATAGCAGCCACATAAAACATGCAAACAACAATTAGAGGACGTCTAACTTGTTTTTGCAGGGTATGCTATGTGATGTGATATGGCCAAGAAGAATGTGATGAATGATATGTGATGTATGAGATTGATCATGTTCTTGTAATAGGAATCACGACTTGCATGTCGATGAGTATGGCAACCGGCAGGAGCCATAGGAGTTGTCTTTATTAATTGTATGACCTGCGTGTCATTGAACAACGCCATGTAATTACTTTACTTTATTTCTAACCGGTAGCCATAGTAGTAGAAGTAATAGTTGGCGAGCAACTTCATGGAGACACGATGATGGAGATCATGGTGTCATGCCGGTGACAAGATGATCATGGAGCCCCAAGATGGAGATCAAAGGAGCTATATGATATTGGCCATATCATGTCACTATTATTTGATTGCATGTGATGTTTATCATTTTTTTGCATCTTGTTTACTTAGAACAACAGTAATAAATAAGATGATCCCTCATAATAATTTCAAGAAGGTGTTCCCCCTAACTGTGCACTGTTGCGGCAGTTCGTTGTTTCGAAGCACCACATGATGATCGGGTGTGATAGATTCTAACGTTCACATACAACGGGTGTAAGACAGATTTACACACGCGAAACACTTAGGTTGACTTGACGAGCCTAGCATGTGCAGACATGGCCTCGGAACACAAGAGACCAAAAGGTCGAGCATGAGTCGTATGGTAGATACGATCAACATGAAGATGTTCACCGATGATGACTAGTCCGTCTCACGTGATGATCGGACACGGCCTAGTTGACTCGGATCATGTAATCACTTAGATGACTAGAGGGATGTCTATCTGAGTGGGAGTTCATAAGATGAACTTAATTATCCTGAACATAGTCAAAAGATCTTCGAAAATTATGTCGTAGCTCGCGCTTCAGTTCTACTGTTTAGTTATGTTCCTAGAGAAAATTTAGTTGAAAGTTGATAGTAGCAATTATGCGGACTAGGTCCGTAAACTGAGGATTGTCCTCATTGCTTCATAGAAGGCTTATGTCCTTAATGCACCGCTCAGTGTGCTGAACCTCGAACGTCGTCTGTGGATGTTGTGAACATCTGACATACACATTTTGATAACTACGTGATAGTTCAGTTAAACGGTTTAGAGTTGAGGCACCGAAGACGTTTTGAAACGTCGCGAAACATATGAGATGTTTCGAGGGCTGAAATTGGGATTTCAGGCTCGTGCCCACGTCAAGAGGTATAAGACCTCCGACGATTTTCTTAGCCTACAAACTAAGGAGAAAACCTCAATTGTTGAGCTTGTGCTCAGATTGTCTGAGTACAACAATCATTTGAATCGAGTGGGAGTTGATCTTCCATATGAGATAGTGATGTTTCTCCGAAGTCATTACCACCAAGCTGCTAGAGCTTCGTGATGAACTATAATGTAACGGGGACATATATGATGATCCTTGAGATATTCGCGATGTTTGACACCACAAAAGTAGAAATCAAGAAGGAGCATCAATTGTTGATGGTTTGTGAAACCACTAGTTTCAAGGAGGGCAAGGGCAAAAAGGGATGCTTCATGAAACGGCAAATCAGCTGCTGCTCTAGTGAAGAAACCCAAGGTTGAACCCAAACCCGAGACTAAGTGCTTCTGTAATAAGGGGAACAGCCACTGGAGCAGAATTACCCTAGATACTTGGTAGATGAGAAGGCTGTCGATAGAAGTATATTGGATATACATTATGTTAATGTGTACTTTACTAGTACTCCTAGTAGCACTAGGGTATTAGATACCGGTTCGGTTGCTAAGTGTTAGTAATTCGAAATAAAAGCTACGGAATAAACGGAGACTAGCCAAAAGGTGAGATGACGATATGTGTTGGAAGTATTTCCAAGGTTGATCAAATATCGTACGCTCCCTCTACCATCAAGATTGGTGTTTGCGTTGAGCATAGACATGATTGGATTATGTCTATCGCAATACGGTTATTCATTTAAGGAGAGAGTAATGGTTACTCTGTTTATTTGAATAATACCTTCAATGGTCTTACACCTAAAATGAATGGTTTATTGAATCTCGATTGTAGTGATACACATGTTCATGCCAAAAGATAGTAATGATAGTACCACCTACTTGTGGCACTGCCATGTAAGTCATATCGGTATAAAACACATGAAGAAGCTCCATGTTGATGGATCTTTGGGCTCACTCGTTTTTGAAAAGTTTGAGGCATGCGGACCATGTCTATTGGTGTATATGCATGAAGAAACTCCATGCAAATGTACCGTTTGGACTCACTTGATTTTGAATCACTTGAGACATGCAAATCATACCACATGGGCAAGATGACTGAAAGCCTCGTTTTCAGTAAAATGGAGCTAGAAAGCAACTTGTTGGAAGTAATACATTTTGATGTGTGCAGTCCAATGAGTGCTGAGGCATGTAGTGGATATCGTTATGTTCTTACTTCACAGATGATTTGAGTAGATGTTGAGTATATTTACTTGATGAATCACGAGTCTGAATTATTGAAAGGTTCAAGTAATTTCAGGGTGAAGTTGAAAGATCGTCGTGACAAGAGGATAAAATATCTATGATATGATCATAGAGATGAATATCTGAATTACGAGTTTGGCACAGAATTAAGACATTGTGGAAATTGTTTCACTACTAATACAGCCTGGAACACCATAGTGTGATGGTGTGTCCGAACATCATAACTGCACCCTATTGGATATGATGCATACCATGATGTCTCTTATCGAATTACCACGATAGTTTATGGTTTAGGCATTAGAGACAACCACATTCACTTTAAATAGGGCACCACGTAATTCCGATGAGATGACACCGCATTAACTATGGTTTAGAGAAACCTAAGCTGTCATTTCTTAAAAGTTTGGGGCTGCGACGTTTATGCGAAAATGTTTCAGGCTGATAAGCTCGAACCCAAAGCGGATAAATGCATATTCATAGGACATCCAAAACAGATGGGTATACCTCATGTCTCAGAACCGAAAGCAATAAGGGATTGTTTCTAGAATCGGGTCCTTTCTCGAGGAAAAGTTTCTCTCGAAAGAATTGAGTGGGAGGATGGTGGAGACTTGATGTGGTTATTGAACCGTCTCTTCAACTAGTGTGTGGCAGGGCACAGGAAGTTGTTCCTGTGGCACCTACACCAATTGAAGTGGAAGCTTATGATAGTGATCATGAAACTTCAGATCAAGTCACTACCAAACCTCGTGGGATGACAAGGATGCGTACTACTTCAGAGTGGTACGTGATCCTGTCTTGGAAGTCATGTTGCTAGACAACAATGAACCTACGAGCCATGGAGAAGCGATGGTGGGCCCGGATTCTGATAACTGGCTCGAGGCCATAAAATCCGAGATAGGATCCATGTATGAAAACAAAGTGTAGACTTTGGAAGAACTACTTGATGGTCGTAAGGCTGTTAGGTACATATGGATTTTAAAAGGAAGACGGACGATGATGGTAAGTATCACCATTAAGAAAGCTCGACTTGTCGTTAAGATGTTTTCCGACAAGTTCAAGGAGTTGACTACGATGAGACTTTCTCACTTGTAGCGATGCTAAGAGTCTGTTGGAATTATATTAGCGATTACTGCATTATTTATGAAATCTTGCAGATAGGATGTCAAAACATTGTTTCCTCGATGATTTTCTTGAGGAAAGGTTGTATGTGATACAACCGGAAGGTTTTGTCAATCTTGAAAGATGCTAATAAGTATGCAAAGCTCCAACAATCCTTCTAAGGACTGGAGTAAGCATCTCAGAGTTGGAATGTACGCTTTGATGAGATGATCAAAGATTTTGGGTTTATACAAAGTTTATGAGAAACTTGTATTTCCAAAGAAGTGAGTGGGAGCACTATAGAATTTCTGATGAGTATATGTTGTTGACATATTATGGATCAGAAATGATGTAGAATTTCTGGAAAGCATATAGGGTTATTTGGAAAGTGTTTTTCAATGGAAAGCCTAGATTAAGCTACTTGAACATTGAGCATCAAGATCTATAAGGATAGATCAAAACGCTTAATGGTACTTTCAAATGAGCACATACCTTGACATGATCTTGAAGGTGTTCAAGATGGATCACTCAAAGAAGGAGTACTTGCCTGAGTTGTAAGGTATGAAGTTAAGACTTAAAGCTCGACCACGGCAGAAGAAAGAGAAAGGACGAATGTCGTCCCCTATGCTTTTGTCATAGGCTCTATATGGTATGCCATGCTGAGTACCGCACCTGATGTGTGCCTTGCCACATGTCTGGCAAGAGGGTACAAAGGTGATCCAGGAGTGGATCACTAGACAGCGGTCAAAATTGTCTTGGAGTAATAAGGACATGTTTCTCGATTATGGAGGTGATAAAGAGTTCGGCGTAAAGGGTTACATCGATGCAAGCTTTAACACCTATCCGAATGACTCTGAGTAGCAAACCGGATACGTATAGTGGAGCAACCATTTGGAATAGCTCCAAGTGGAGCGTGGAAGCAGCATTTATAATATGACCTAGAGATTTGCGAAGTACATACGGATCTGAATGTTGCAGACCCGTTGACTAAAACCTCTCTCACAAGCAAAACATGATCAAACCCAGAACTCATTGAGTCTTAATCACATGATGATGTGAACTAGTTTGGTGACACTACTAAACTCTTTGGATGTTGGTCACATGGTGATGTGACCTGTGAGTGTTAATCACATGGCGATGTGAACTAGATTATTGACTCTAGTGCAAGTGGGAGACTGTTGGAAATATGCCCTAGAGGTAATAATAAATTGGTTATTATTATATTTCCTTGTTCATGATAATCGTTTATTATCCATGCTATAATTGTATTGATAGGAAACTCAGATACATGTGTGGATACATAGACAACACCATGTCCCTAGTAAGCCTCTAGTTGACTAGCTCGTTGATCAATAGATGGTTACGGTTTCCTGACCATGGACATTGGATGTCGTTGATAACGGGATCACATCATTGGGAGAATGATGTTATGGACAAGATCCAATCCCGGATACCGTAGGAATACTTTGGGTGTGCCAA
Organism: Triticum urartu; assembly: GCF_056163025.1. Classification (NCBI taxonomy): domain Eukaryota; kingdom Viridiplantae; phylum Streptophyta; class Magnoliopsida; order Poales; family Poaceae; genus Triticum; species Triticum urartu. The sequence goes on from NC_141874.1 coordinate 176,834,712, forward strand.
ATGTCACAACGTAACTGGGTGGCTATAAAGGTACACTACAGGTATCTCTGAAAGTGTCTATTGGGTTGGCATGAATCGAGACTGGGATTTGTCACTCCGTGTAAATGGAGAGGTATCTCTGGGCCCACTTGGTAGGACATCATCATAATGTGCACAATGTGATCAAGGAGTTGATCACGGGATGATGTGTTACGGAACGAGTAAAGAGACTTGCCGGTAACGATATTGAACAAGGTATCGGGATACCGACGATCGAATCTCGGGCAAGTACAATACCGATAGACAAAGGGAATTGTATACGGGATTGATCGAATCCTCGACATCGTGGTTCATCTGATGAGATCATCGTGGAACATGTGGGAACCAACATGGGTATCCAGATCCGCTGTTGGTTATTGACCGGAGAACGTCTCGGTCATGTCTGCATGGTTCCCGAACCCGTAGGGTCTACACACTTTAGGTTCGATGACGCTAGGGTTATAAAGGAAGTTTGTATGTGGTTACCGAATGGTGTTCGGAGTCCCAGATGAGATCCCGGACATCACGAGGAGTTCCGGAATGGTCCGGAGGTAAAGATTTATATATGGGAAGTCCTGTTTTGGTCGCCGGAAAAGTTTCGGGGTTTATCGGTAACGTACCGGGACCACCGGGAGGGTCCCGGGGGTCCAACAAGTGGGGCCACCAGCCCCGGAGGGATGCATGGGCCAAGTGTGGGAGGGGACAAGCCCCAGGTGGGCTGGTGCGCCCCCCACCAAGGCCCAAGGCGCAAGGGAGAGTGGAAGGGGGCAAACCCTAGGCTCAGATGGGCCTAAGGCCCACCTAGTGGGCTCTCCCCCTTGGCCGCCCCCTTATATGGGATCTAGGCTGGCCTCCACCCCTAGGGGTGGAAACCCTAGGTGGGTGCAGCCCCTTCCCTTCCCCTATATATACTTGAGGTTTGGGCTGCCCATCACACATGAATTCTTCCCCTGTTGGTGCAGCCCTACCCCTCTCCCTCCTCGTCTCTTGCGGTGCTTGGCGAAGCCCTGCTGGAGTACCACGCTCCTCCACCACCACCACGCCATTGTGCTGCTGCTGGATGGAGTCTTCCTCAACCTCTCCCTCTCTCCTTGCTGGATCAAGGCATGGGAGACGTCATCGGGCTGTACGTGTGTTGAACGCGGAGGTGCCGTCCGTTCGGCACTAGGATCTCCGGTGATTTGGATCACGACGAGTACGACTCCTTCAACCCCGTTCTCTTGAATGCTTCCGCATAGCGATCTACAAGGGTATGTAGATGCACTCTCCTTCCCCTCGTTGCTGGTTTGTCCATAGATAGATCTTGGTGACACGTAGGAAAATTTTGAATTTCTGCTACGTTCCCCAACACTAGGCGCAACTAGTATTGGCGTGGAGGAGAGGTACTTCTTCAAATCTTGCAATGCTGCTTCGGCTTCTGGCATCCACTCCATCGGGCCCGCCTTTTTCAGGATCTTGAAAAAGGGAAGGGCGCGCTCGACAGACATGGAAATGAATCTGCCCATGGCGGCGACGCAACCAGCAAGCCGACGCACATCCTTGATTCGCTTGGGTGCTTCAATCTGCTCTATAGCTTTGATGTTGTCCGGATTGGCGTCTATCCCACGCTGTGACACAAAGAACCCAAGAAGCTTGCCGGACGGGACGCCAAAGACGCACTTCTCAGGGTTCAGCTTGAGATTGATCTTGCGCAGGTTTGCAAATGTTTCTTGCAAATCCGGTATGAGGGTTGCCCTGTCCTTGGTTTTGACCACTATGTCATCCATATAAGCTTCCATTTTCTATGGAGCTGGGGTTCAAAACCAATCTGGACCGCCCTTGCAAACGTTGAACCAGCACTCTTCAGCCCGAAAGGCATCCACATGAAACAATACGTACCACATGGGGTGATGAATGCTGTTTTCTCTTCGTCTTCTCTTGTCATGAAGATCTGGTGGTAGCCGGAGTAGGCATCGAGGAATGACAACAGATCACACCCAGCTGTGGAGTCAACAATCTGGTCGATGCGTGGCAACGGGAAGGGGTCCTTAGGACAAGCCTTATTGATATCTGTGTAATCAATACACAGCCTCCACTTCCCATTAGCCTTGCGCACTACGATCGGATTGGCCAACCACGTTGGATGGAGCACTCCTCTTACCAAACCCATTGCTTCCAGTTTCCGGATCTCCTCTGTGATGAACTCTTGTCGTTCCAAAGCTTGCTTTCTGACCTTCTGCTTGACGGGCCACGCATGAGGACAGACAGCAAGGTGGTGCTCAATCACCTCCCTGGGAACGCCGGGGATGTCGGAAGCTTTCCATGCAAACACACCGACATTCGCCCACAGGAAGGTGACGAGCGCGTCTTCCTATTTGTCGTCAAGGGTGGAGCTTATGGTGAAATCCCCTCCTGTGCCATCCTCATTGACAGAAACCTTCTTGGTTCCCGGCGGTATGGCCCTGGGCTTCTTGTTTCCGCCGGTGGAGCTCTCTGGCACGTCCTCGACGGGAAGGCTACACTCTGGAGAGGTGCGCTTGCCGGAGTGGGTGTCCGAGGTCTCACCGGTCTTCTTCTTCTTCTTCCCTCCCAGGGTCCCAGCGGCAGGAGCAAGTGCCCTAGTGGCGGCAACTACTGCAACTGCTTGCTGGTATAGTTGGTCAGCGCAAATCAGCGCATCTTTCTTATCGGAGGGGATGGTGATGATCGTCACAGGTCCTGGCATCTTAAGGGTGTTGTAGGCGTAGTGTGACGCCGCCATGAACTTGGCCAGCGCTGGGCGGCCAAGGATCCCGTCGTAGGGCAAGGGGATCTTGGCAACATCAAACACGATCCTCCCCGTCTTGTAGTTCAGATCGCTTCCAAAAGTCACGGGCAGCGTGACCTTTCCCTTAGGTTGGCTTCTTCCTGGGTTGACCACCTGAAACATGCCCGTCTCTTCGAGGTCTCCATCAGGAATCTGCAGTTTCTCGATCACGGCAGGCGAGATAAAGTTCAGACCGGCCCCGCCATCGACTAGCATCTTTGTCACCTTGAGGTTGCGTATTGTTGGTGAAACCAACAATGGCAAGCACCCGACCGCAGTAGTGCGATCAGGGTGATCCTCAGTGTCAAAAATGATAGGTGTGCTAGACCACTTCAGCGACCTTTGGGCATCAAACGACGGCTCTTCCGCTGTAATCTCTCGCACCCACTGTTTAAGCTGGCGGTGAGAAGTATGCAGCGAGGCGCCGCTGTCGATGCACATGGTCTCTGTAGCTTTCTGAAACTCTTGGTCACCGGATTCGTCGTCCTCTTCGTGATCGTCATCTTCTAGGTTTTTGTCACGGCCCCGGGCGGGCCTCTCCTGTTGCTTATCCTTGCCGCAACGGCCCGCCTGGCCGTCACGCTTCTTGCCGGACCCCTTAGCACTGTCTTGGCCCTTCTCCTTGTCCCGCCTCTCATATTCAGCCCTCTGCTTCTCAGCGAGGAGCTCAACCTATCGGCAGTCTTGGAGAGCATGGCCTTTGGTGCGATGGATCTTGCAGTATCGCTTGTCGGAGTTTCCTGGCTTCTCGGCAACCGCCAAGGCCCGGCAGGCGACACATCCAGCAATTTCCTTGCCGGGGTCATCTGCCTTGGTTTTCTTGGTGGAGTCGTTGTCATCAGATCCCTCGACGGCAAGCACAGCTTTACGTTTGCGCTTCCTGTTGCGGCACCGACCCTTCTTCGCCAGGGCGGCAGTATCTTCATCTAAGGAGTCGGTTTCCACGCCGGCGTCTTCGCCGGGGTACTTCCTTCCCTCTTCAGCCCGGGCACATCTGTCAGCAAGAACATAGAGTTCTGCTACATCTTTCACCTTGTCCATTGCCAGCTCTTCGCGCATCTTGTGGTTACGCATGTTCTGATGGAACGCGCTGATGATGGCGGCAGGGTAAACATCAGGGATATTGTACTGTATCCGGCTGAACCTCTGTATATACTTGCGGAGACTCTCGCCTCCCTTCTGGGGAATGACGTGCAGGTCGCTCGCTTGGCCATGGGCTTGGTGGCCTCCAGTAAAGGCGCCCACAAACTCAAGGCACAAATCCGACCAGGAGGAAATAGAGTCTACTGGCAAGTGCATCAACCATGACATGGCGTTGGGTTTAAGAGCCAACGGAAAGTAATTCACAAGCACCTTATCGTCGCGGGCTCCGGTAGCTTGCATCGCAATGGTGTAGATGCTGCGGAACTCAGACGGGTGGGTATTGCCGTTGTACTTTTCGCCCACGTCAGGTTTGAAGGTGCGGTGAGTGGGCCACTGGAACTGCCGCAACTCACGGGTAAAAGCCGGACAGCCTACCTCGTAAGGTAGGCCTCCAGGGCTCTCCGGTGCCGGGTGGTTCACAGCAGGCCCTGCTCACCTGTCTGACTGGTGGCGCGCTCTGCGCCGGTGCTCGATAGTGGTTCGAGCGTCTTCATGTTCTCGTTCCTGAAGGACTTGGCGCTGGTCACAGTGGGTCCACGGATCGGATGACGCTATGGAGATTTCGTCGCCCGTAACATCGCGACGGGCTGGCGTCCGCGGTACCGTGCGAGGAGGAGGCGAGTGCACCGTGGTCACGGCGGCGCCGGCTTTCCTGCCACTGGTGCGTGGGACTCCATTGGAGCGTCGACCCGGGGGCTCCACCGGACTCGGTTCATCTTTGTTGGCCACCGCAACAAGGCTTTGGATAGTGGCTCTCCATTCGTTGAGTTTCCCCGTAGTGGGAGGAAAATTGAGGAGCAACTGTGCGCGCGCCAGGGCTTCTGCTGGCGTTGGTGGCAGCGAAACCTGCACGGATTGCGACGTGCTTCGACTTCTGACCATGTTAGAAGGAGCTCTATCACGACCCCGCGGTCGCAAGCCATCTTCACCAGCGCCTCAGTGAGCGGGCAGGTCTTCTACCTCCCGGGAGTGGCGCTCGGGGCTCTTCCCGCGGCGATGCCCGGGGTCTTCGGCGTGATTGCGCCGTTCGTCGCGCGCCGCTTGAGAGGAGCGCGCCATCGGCGCCGGCGTGGGCGTCTTGGAGGCCCTTGCGTCGCTTTGGGCGGGGTGGTAGCGATCTTGGAAGGCCCCGCGCCACCCGCGGAGGGCCCGGCTCTGTCTTTGGATTTGGCGGCGTGCGGCCCGTTTCCAGGCGCACGAACATCGCCGCCTCCCAAACTCCGGCTGCTGGGACGGTGTTGGTGTTCGGGAACGTCTCCCCGGGTCCTTTCTGCGACCGGTCCTCTACTCGCCCGCGTCGGGAGGGGATGTCTGGCTTCCGACGGGCCAACTGCCACCGTCGTCTTCTTCTTGGGCGCCATGACGATGAAGAAGCGTCGAACTAACTGCTAAAGCCGATTCTCACAACTGCGCCCCCTACCTGGCGCGCCAAAGATGTCAGTGGGAATGACACCTATGGGATCACAAGAATCCCTACTACGGTTGTGGGGCGCGGGGTCGTGAGAAGAGCGGATCAAACAGATAGCACACGGTTCGTTTATCCAGGTTCAGGCCGCGAGGATGCGTAAAACCCTACTCCTGCTTTGGTGGATTGTATATCTGTGTTCTTGAGCTAGCTATGGGGCGTGAGGACCTCCAAAAAGCCGAATCCTCCTCCTGGTCGCCTCGGGCCTCCTTTTATAGGAAAGGGGTTGCCACAGTGGCACACAGGAGGTGGAAAGGGTACAGTGATGTGAGGTTATCCCTCGCATTACATGACAAGGCGCATTTAATGCGTCTTGCCCAGGTGTCCTTGCTTTATCGGGGACGGGGGAGAGCCATGTCTCGTCCGTCGCCGCTCCCTCTCGTGTCGACACGCGCCCTGGCCAGCGGCACCCGCAGTGCCATGTAGGCAGGCAGGCAGCTGAGGTGGCGCAGTGGTGGGTCTCCACGAAGATCCGCATGCCGCCACGCAGGTGCCTGCCCAGCTGGTTGGGTCAGCAGCTGCATGCCAACGGCGGTTGAGGTTTGACTGGCGTGGGCCTGATGGTGGCCCTACGGGTGTTCTTGGCAAGGGCCTTGCCGGGGCCCCGACAAGGGTCTTGCTGTGGCGCCTGCTGTCATCCCCGGCAAGGCTCTTGCCAGGGGCCTTGTGGTCCTCCTTGGCTGGGATCCCGCCAAGGATCATCATCTTCTAAAGGGTGTATCTGATCTTGAATGTCTTCACAAAGATCTGCATGCCACCACAGGGATGTCTCCCGAATCCATGCCCCATGGGGGCAGTGGACTCAAGGGTGACTCACTCCGTAGGTGTGGGGCGAGCTTCCACAGCAAGGGTCTTGCCGGGTTTGCTAAAACCGCCTCCCGGGAAGGATCTTGCCGGGGGGGAGTCCGCTTCGTCTCCTTTGCTCTTTGTGGTCTTGGTCTTGGCGTCGTTCTGCTTCTCCTGAGCTTCGGCCTTACCTTGGCTCACCTCCCTTGCCTTGCTCAGTGTGGTGGTGCTCGTGGCTTAGACTGCCCGTGCACAGTTATAGGGGTACAAAAAGCGTACCCCTCTTTTTGTACACCGACACATGCCCTTCTTCTTGCTGGTGTGACAGTCCTTGAAGATTTCCACAGCATTTGGTTCAGGTACTTTTTGGTCCTTGCGGGCTTTCCTCTGCATTTGGAACAAGTCAATATAGATCTGATAATATGGTACAGCAAAAAGAGTGAAACAGCAGCTAATTACAAGAGCCTCGCAGTGTGCAATATAGCTACGAGATCCTGTCATCTGTTGGAATTTCACTTTCGTACGGTTGGCCTTGTTCTTTGAACAGTTCACCTACAAGAAGATAGATTTATGTGGCACATGCGTAAATAGGACTTCAACATGTGATCTGTTGACATATATATAATCTACCTGATACTTCGGATCGGACCCGTGTTTAACGAGGCCTCTCCAGTCTTCATCAGATATATTTTCCACTAGAGATGTTTGGGCAAGTTCACTGTTAGCCTTGCCTTCAAAGTGAGTTTTCCTCAAGTTATACCGATACTGTCGCAGAGCAGACTTGAAAACATGGGTGCAAGCTTGTCTGGTTGCATCATCTTGGCTATCCAACTTGAACCTCATCTGTTGAAAATTATGGGAGTCTCGTTATCAGCAACCTAGAAAGTATTGGACAGAGCAAGACGATATTACTAGTTTCCATACATAACCATACTTACAGATAAATGGTTGGGGAAGATGTTGAACTGGGTTTCGTCTTTGTCATTCCTGTACTGAATCCATGTTGGGAGGATGTGTACATGACACCTAACAGCAACCGCTACCTCTGATACTAACTTGGCTAACTCTGTAGCATCACGTGGCCTTTTTAAACCTGCCTCAAAATGGATCTCCATTCTTCCTCCTCTAGATTTAGTTAACCTATCGAGCATTATCCCTGATGTTTGTTTCCTCTTGCGCCTGGGTGCTAGTCCAACAACAAACATAGGAAGTGTTAGTGTACATCAAACTGTGAGACTACATATAAAGAAGCATGCAACTATAACTTGACTCCAGCAACTACCTTCTTGCTGTTGAAGCTCACAAGGTTCATCTAATATTGCCAACTCGTCTTGTTTCAAGAGTGCTTGGGAAGTAGTGTCAGGTGGCAAGGGAGCTTGGGAATGTGATGCTAGCTCAGTTGACGCACGAGTACGTCATGCAGCTGGTAGTACTGTGGTAGGTGTTGCAAGAACTAGGGCTGTCTCTGCTTGTTTGGTGGCAGCTATTTGTTTCTGTTTGTCTTTTTTTGCAACTCGTGTAGCATGTGATGCCATGTTTGTAGAATTTTCTGTTGGACTTTGACCTTCTATTGCACCATCAGTACCAGCAGAATCTGCAGGATTCATCCGCTTCTCATTCCCTGCCATTCTGTGTTTCTTCCTCTTTCTCTGTGCCATGTTAAGTCAAGCCGACAAGAAAAATGAATAACAATTTAGTTCTTCAGAACAAATTGATGCGTGATGCAGACGAACTGAACTTTGATGTTAGACAACCACATGATAGGAGGATGTAATATGTATGAAAAACAGGACGGAAGAGATAACCAGAACTATGACGTGTAAACTAAGAAGAAGACATTTCACCAAATTAGAAGCAATGCAATGGAAGGTAGACACCATATGAAAGATGCTACAAATATCGCTCTGCCAAGTTAACAGTGTCTCATCATAAATGACGTTTAAACAAATGTGAAGCAGTACAAGAAATAAATCATATGCAAGATGAAAACAACATCACACTACCATGTTAGAGGTCTCTCGTCATTAGTGCCATTGCATATTCACAACATTGCATATTCACAGCTTATGATGTGTAAACTAAGGAGAAGGCATTTCAACAAATTAGAAGCAATGAAAGCTAGACACCATATGAAAGATGCAACGAATATCACTCTACCAAGTTAAAATTGTCTCGTCATAAGTGCCATTTCAACAAATTAGTAATACAAGCTAGAAAAGAATGTGAGATGTAACCTATATCACACTCCGAAGTCAAATGTGTCTTATGATAAGTGATTGCTGCAGGTTACACAACAGTAGTAATTTGATGTAAGAACATGGTGTGATAGACATATATTGTATGTTCTAGAAACAGGAACACGTGTCTTATTCAAGTATAATGTGTAAAGTAAGCAGATGGAATTCAACAAAATTAAAAGCAATACAAGCTAGACATCACACATAACATGCAACCACACATAACAGTGCCAAGTTAGAGGGAGCACCGGTGATGCTGCACTAGGGGAGACGTGCTCATCATAAACACAGCTTTGTTGAGTGTCTATGCATGTGTTGTCTTGGAAATCATCTTGGGGGTGTGGAGGAGTAGAAACTGTAGAGGCCCTCCGTTCAGAAGGAGCACCTTTATCCACTGCCTTGCCAACTTCCTTTCGCTTTATTGATTCTGAATTGTCAAGTAAAACCGACAGGAAAAAGCAATAAAATTCTCTCTTCAGAACTCATTCATGCATGATACTGACAATCACTACTTTGATGTAAGGCAAACACATGATACCAGGATGGAATATGTACAAAAAACAGGACGGCATGGCATGTTCACAACTGTTTGTGTAAACTAAGCAGAAACCATTCCAGCAAATAAGAAGCAATGCAAGCTAGACACCACATGAAATATGCAACCAATATGACTCTGCCAAGTTAAAAGCGTCCCATCATAAATGGAATTTCAACAAATTAGAAGCAACACATGCTATAAATCATATGAAAGACGCAACTAATATCGCACTGCATATACTAAAGGTGTCTCGTCATGTTGATTGATGCGGGATACAAAAAAAACAATAGTTTTGTGTAAGGACATGCTTAATAGACAGATGTACTATGTACTAAATACAGGAAGGCATTTCACATTAACATGTATAATGTATAAGCTAAGCAGACTAGCACATGCAGTTTAACCAGATTGGAAGAATTACAATCTAGACACCATATGCAACATGCAACCACATATCACGCTGCCAAGTTAGAGCAAGCACCTGCGATGCTAGTGTAGGGGAAATGCTGTAATCAACTACAGAGCTACGTTCACTATCTTCATCTAGCATTTCTGTTTGTTGAGAATCATGTTGGGAGGCTGACGCTGCATTCTTTAAATGAGGAGTAGTCCCCTTGCCTGCCTGCCTCGTCATAAGTGATTGATGAGGGATACACAAGAACATTAGTTTGATGTAAGAACATGGTTAATACACAGATGTACTAGTATGTACCAAAAACAGAAAGGCATGTCATATTCAAAGGTATAATGTGTAAGCTAAGCAGATGCAATTTAACCAAATTGGAAGCAATACAAGCTAGACATCCGGCTGGAGTGGTGAGCATGATCATCTAGGACCTGAGAGCTTGGTGGGAGGCGGGCTGTTTCGCCACCATCGCCGCTTTTTAGTTGGCTTCCAGGTGATGCCTATCTTTGCTGGGCTTGTCACTGGCTCGACCAGTGCCCTGACTAGCTATTTGTCTTCTGGTGCTCACGGGATGGTGGTTCATGTAAAAAAATCTTTCCTTATCTTACCGACTTCGGCCTTTCGAATACAAGCTAGACACCATATGGAACATGCAACCACATATGACACCGCGAAGTTAAAGCAAGCACCTGGGATGGTGGTTCATTGCGAGCGAGGTCATCAACTCTAGATCTACATTCCCCGTCTCCATCTACTGACACTACACCATTTAAAGCATTGAAACGTGTCTTGCCTAGCCGCACACCAAACTGGAGTGACTTATCTCTTTTCTTTTTGGCTTCTCTCATGGCAGCAGAGTCTGAAATACCCTTGCATAAAAACACAACAGTGAGAGTAAGGGTGAAGTGTGTGCAGAACTAGTGCACTGTAAAAGTAGAAGATAGAAGGTGGCTGAAAAATAAATGACAGGAGACATATGATAGCTCTACAACATTGCACGGCAAACAAAATTAGATTCTACTCTATATGATTTTGTAATATATGAGCAAAGGAAATGCAGGTACTCCTCCAGCACACCACCACATGTGGTCATATCTAAGATAACAGTCGACTGAAAATAAATAGGCCAGTCAATTTTTTTAATGAACCGTCCGATCTATAAGGAATGGGCAGATGGCCTTCGTCTACCTCCCTCCAGTCACTGTTGACGATCTTTCTTGAACCGCCAGCGACCACCGACCTAGACCCCTGCCGCTGCCCCGCCCTCCCATCGACCTCACACCACCGCCGTGCTTGGCAGCGCCCCCAAGCCATCCCTTTAATCCTGGTCGACCTCCAGATCGGGCGCCAGTGCTCTAGGCCGCACACGTCCCTAAGATAAACACCAAGGCGCTGCTTCCCCGGCGTAATAGGCGTACTAGCGCCTGTTACGCCGGGGAATGCTTCCGTTAATTGGGAATCAAGTGGCCAGAAATTGAAATTCAGGGGGGCGACGGACCTCTAGCTAAGGTGAAATAGTATATGAGGAGAAACCTTGTGCATCGCGAGTTACTAGGAACATCTAGTATCAAGAATAAGCGGTCAACTAGTGTCTTCTGTGGGATGAATACCGTGCAAGCAGAGACGTAAGATTTCCACGAATAAGGGAAGAGGAGTACCTTTTTCGGTTGCCGATGTGGTCACCTCCACAAGTCACGCCGATTTTCTTCTTTTTACCAGGGAAACCGATGTTCTGGAGGGTGCAAGCTTGGACGAACCCATGGCCAAATTGTTGACTGTGTTGCCGTGGCCGTATGTCGGCGGAGGGGAAGCAGATCCGAGGTGGCGAAGGACGGCGTAGCAGGAACAACTCTGGTGCGGTGGAGCGTGGCGAAGTTGGAGCGGCAGCGGTGAAGCGCAGGATGGCGTGGTTGAACTGGCCCAGGTACGGATGGCTCGGCCTCGGCTTCAACTACTAGCCGTGGAGGGTGTTGCGGTTGAGGTTGCGGTGGACGACGACGTCGGGGTATCGGCTCCAGCGTGATGGAGGAGGGCGGCGGTTGATGGGTGGGATGGGGTGGCGGACGGAGGACGCCGGGGTTTTGCGGCTGGTGGAGAGGTAGTTTTGGCGCCCACGAAGTACGAATGGGGAATCAGACAGGTGGGGGGGACCATGTTTCGGTCTGGGACGCGCTTGTTTTTGGCTTTTTTGAACAGAAGATGGGACGCGCTTGTTTGAAATTTGGGGAAAGTACACACTTTGCCCCCCTCTTAAATTTCGGACCTACTGCGGGTCGGGGGTAGGATGGTAATCCCAGGTGTCCCAAATAGTGGGCTGGAGTGATTTCGGTCGCGCACATGTGTGCTTAGGCGGCCATTGTGTATGAATGTTTTTCGGATGCGGTTGTGTGGCGTCTAGATGAAGCTACAAACCTACCCCAGTTTAGAACTTTGGACGTCGGGCCGGTAGGTTTCACGGGTCGGAGTTATTAGAAAAGTAATTTCCTTGTACTACCAAACATTGGTCTCACGCGGTTTCGGGCGACTAGAGGCTCTTTTGGCGCTTCGTTCGAAATTTTGAAACACAAGCATTCACGTTTAGAGTACTCTTGAACTATGAGGATTGGCCTAAATATACAACGTTATATTTGACCTTGTATGTTTGAAAACCTCATTAAATTATCCGCTTCTTTCTGAAATTTTGACACTTGAAAATCCTATAACTACGATTATTTTGAAATGGAGGAGCTAAATTTGAATCTATTTTGTACACGACTACATATGCTATTATGTACAAAATCAGAGCAAAGATTGGTGCCCCCATAATTTAGGTATGGTTTACAAATGCCATGATATCAAATTCAAATAATTGAATGGACTTCATGTTGAATTCGATTTTTTTAAACCACCTTAAGTTGAATTCAAATGTATGCTCGTTCATAGGTAGTAGCTATTTATAATGTCCATTGTGTAACTTTCATATGTATAATGTGCTTTACACACACAACATGAACTATACTCACGTTTATATTCGATTGCTAAAGCGATGCATTGTCTGGAGTTCAAAATACTAAATATGTGGATAAATTGTGTCGAATAATAACATAGACATGCTCAAATTCTATAGAATCTAGATGTCTGATGGATCAATGACCGCTCCTTGCGCGAATTGCAAATATCATGATCCCATCCTGATATTTGGATACAACTTATATCTTTAATCAATGTGTAGAGCAGTCTTTTACGTGTAGTTTCTCTCTCCATCGGTGGTCTCTCACACATGCTCACACACTCTCTCCCGAGGTGTCTTTCTCGCACACATGCTCTAGATATAACCCTCCCTCCCTCTCGTAACCATTTACAACTATTTTCACTAACCTTTATCACAAGCACTCTTCCTCTCGCAAACATACACACGCACAATCCTCATCGACCCTTTCTATATACATGGACCTGCCTACGTGTCTCATGTATGCACATTATCTTTACGCCTGTCTCTCACGCATTGTCTCACACCTCTCTTCCTAATCGACGAGTATGATTCTAGCAGAGCATTCTGTAGGATGCCCCTTTAAGTTAGGCTGGATGAATAGTAATATCAGAGATAAAGGGGTTACCTTAGTCCGCGAACCTAGGGTTACAAATCCTAGCCGGCTTTGTCAGTGGACACAGAGTCCTTTAGAATTATGCTATCTTTGTCTTGTACGACTAGTCATCCATGGGTCTTCCTAAATGCGTCACAGGCCGACCAATGTGGCGCAGGACGGAACAGAACAAAGGGCCTCACCTCGACCCACCGGACCTCACGCAGTGACACACCCTCTGCCCCCACGTCTCATTATCTTCTCACACCCACACATACCAACACACCACACACATAGAAAATTTCTCCTGGTGCCTCTATTCCCTCCCCCTTGCATATACACACTCAAGGGAATGGAATCTCTTGTCGTGACGTCATATTCGTCTCTCTCTCTAGACCACTCTCATTTCTCGTGCTATCTCTCCCATGCCCCCCTGTTGGCCCCTCTATCCGTGCCTCTCTCGAATACGTAATACACACACATACCTCTCTAGGCCCCGCCAAATGCATCAACTACACATTCACACATGTTACATCACGTACCCCATTGATCTAAAAAGCCCTCTCTTCACATTTATTTCACATACAACATTCCTTTTGAATAAAGTGTGGCCAAAAAATTATTTTAGAGTTTCTACATATATACAACATTACAAAGTTATATGGAGGAGTACGAACGCTAATTTGCATTGCATGGTGCCCACAATGATATTTATTCCGCACTGTGAATTTGTATATTTTTATGCTATATACAAAGTTAGTCATAATAAAGAGAAACGAAGAGCATCTCTCTCTCCATCGCATACCCCCCCTATATGCCCCTTTCACGTATGCGCACAAAACTATCTCCAGGTCCTCTAAAAGTAAGCCCCCAGAAAATTCACGCATGTGTCATCTTTCTCTCGCGATATATGCAATGACGATCATTGTATTTGAAGTGAAAGCACGATACGTACATTGGACTTCAGAATCCACTCATTACGGTCACCATTTACGTTTAGTGGTTATTCTGCAGTCACGGGCTCACCGTACAACTCAGTATTTGCTCATGACATGACTAGTTGACCAGTTAAACGCTCCACGTGGCACCTCTAGTGTTGCATCACATTATCTCAGTACCATCATGCCCACCTGTCGACTTGTATCTACTCTACATCTACACTCTTATAAAATACATAAAATACACTCTTATAAAAAACAGAGTTGGTGATGATGGTGTGCCTGCCATCCTGCAATATAGGCCGTCCAATTTATATCTGATGGATAGGAAAGAAACTATGGCAAATTTGCAAAAAGGTACCCACACACCTCTCCACATTTGCAAATAAGGCCTTCCCTCGTTCATCCTTTTCTCTCACAAGATAAACAAGTCATACAAATGCATCTTGATGTTACATGCAACGCACGGGCATCTTGCTAGTAAGAATGAAAACAAACGACAAAAAATATTTGGACGGTGGTTCGAAGTCATGACCGCGGGCACAGAGGACAAGGTGGCCTTGTATTGGTATACTGAGCCGTCTATTTTAACACACAGGAGCTGGTGTGGTGATTATACACACACGCACACATGCACACGAACTGCATCCATGCAACACTCACACGAACACATGCACCCACGCACGCACACAACACTCACACGTACACACGCAGCCACGCACACACGCAACACTCACACGCACGCACGCACGCAACACTCACATGCACAGACCAGTACACCACACGACCAACACACACTCTCACGCTCAAGTGCTCAACCTACACGTGCATGCGCACACATCAGGCCCTGACAAACACATACACAACCAGGTGATTCCCGCGCACGGGTTGGAGCCTTGTCGCGCCTGCGTAAATTTGTGTTTGTCTGACCTTTTTCCTATGCAAACTGACAGGTGGGACCCACAACGAACGTGGTCAATTTAACTAGTCAACATGGCGCCACGCAGACTATTTGGCCGGTCAACAGAGTGCAATCCAATGCCGAGCTGTGAGCAAGTGACTGTATAATCACCGCAAAACGTATATAGTGACTGTAATCAGCTTATTCTGAAGTTCGGTGACCGTATTACGCTTTTCTCTCTGTAGGCCCTCCAAAACTACATCTCTACACGTTCTCGCATGTTACATCTAACAACTATGCAATACAACACTACTACACTCTAACATAATAAATCATATGTGTTTTTAGTTTTACTAGATATCATATTGTTACTTATAATTATTCAGTTTGCATACATTAAAATTGCCTTTGAAATGTATGGCCAGTATCATCTACCGCGCGGGAAAAATCCCGCCCTTTCCTGTTTAATCGGGTTTGTATCGATGGATCGTGTGAAACAGCAAAACTATAGTACTATATAGTACAAGTGACAGTTCACTGGGCCGTCATGTCGTCTACTCCTCCGTCGTAAGAGTGGAGCGCTCGCTTTCATAAATCTTCTAGTCCCTTTCGCCGACATGTGGGACATCAAGCTACCAGGTCCACATGCCATACCGGAATACAGTGCAGAGTAACCGGGGTGAAGCACCCCAGTCATGGCACCGGCGTAGTATTGAGCAATGAGGCGTCAAATCACAAAGCTGCACCTTTCCCGCAGTTAAGTTGGAGGGACGAAGCAACCATCATTTCACCTGTTGCTAAATCCGCTTCTCCCTCATATTCTTCAACTTAACCACGTGTTGCTTCTGCTGTTGTTCTGCCTCATGTGGGACGCGGATCGTCTTGGTAAAGCACTGACACGTGGGACCGCATGTTAGCAAACCGCCAGGACAACGTCCTCTGAAAATAAGAAGCATAATCCTAGACTTACAAAGGGCTACGTAGCTGCTACGTATACTTTCCATCTAATCTATATATGCCCCCCTGATTTTCAGGTGGGGTGGGCCTAATCCTCTCCTTTAATCCAATCAAATAGTCCCACATCACATCAGTTTGTAACTTTATGTAAACCATTACGTGGATGTAGCATTGCTCAAATAAGAAACCTCCCCCGCCATCCGCGGGGCAAAATCACCTCCTTTTTACTAATCTCGATTCTATAATTTTTTAGATCAATATAATTGAGATTTGTATAGATAGCACACAGGAGCAAAACCAAGTGGTACGGTTAAGGGCATCCACAATGTGTAGCCAAATGTGAAAATAGCTTTTGGCATCATGGGAACCATTGTGGATGGTGTTTCCAAAGCCAAAAAGATGGAACCGAAGCTCCCTGATTGATTGGAAGGAATAGAAAAATGCAATGTCTCTCCTCTTTCTCCCATGCTTGGATGCATGTAGTACAGTATAGAGCACAGAGTCTACTCCCTTGTCCCTTGTATCAAAAATCACAAAGCAGTGAGGTGTCAAATCACAAAAGCATGGACGAAGCAACCATCATTTCATTCTTCGCTGACTCCGCTTCTCCATCGTCATCTTCGAGAAGCCATCTCACCGCATTACTTACTCCTAGTAGTACTAGTAAAGGACTTCCTGGATGCAAATAAGGCGGTTGTCTCGGCTTGAAGACGGCAATTGCGAACGACTTACCGTGGTCTCCCTCAATGGTGTTCTCTGTCGAACGCACTTCGCCAAACCACCAAAAAAAATAAAAATATCGTCGACGTCACCGCAATGGGGAAGGAAGTCAAATATAGTTACTACCTCCATTTTTTTGTACACAAGGCTAGTATATCAAAATTACAATTTGCAAAGGGCCACTGACACTAATCGAGGCAAAATTGATGGGGCTAGCAACCAAGGACATTAATATCCCCTGCATGCATGCGGAAGTGAGAAGGCTGGTTTGCATGGCGCTGCATTAATCAAGCGATGAGGAGTGAGATGGTTAGCTCTTTGGTCTTTGGAGAAAAAAATATGTATTAATTGACACGTGAAACGAGGATTTGTATCGATTAAATCCCGCGAAGGAAAACCCAGCCTTTCTTTTTTAACACTAGTACTCCTTGTACGTACGTACTTATCCCGTTTGGGTCTAGGCCTTGCATTGCCAAACTTCGCCACACATTTTTTGCCAAGCTTGCCTAAAGTTTTCAAAATGAGAAGGAGGTACACTTGCGCACGACTATCGCGGTCGCACCGCACCCTCACACGGTCGCTCCTGGACGCCGCGGTCGCACCGCACCCTCACACAGTCGCTCTTGCACGCCGAAAACCCAACCAAGGGAACGCACCCTCACTGACATGTGTTGTCGCATGTGAACACACCAAACTCAGCCATCCTATCGCTGACACATAATTTTCGTTCATAGAGTATGTTTATCCAATCGCATGTTGGGGAGTATCCGTACGGCCCGTGCGGTGGTCTGTTGGGGAAGAAGAAGAGGTGAGGAAGAAGGAAAGAAGGGTTAGGAGACGTAGGATATTCATCCAACCGCCTGAAATGGTAGACTGACCCAAGTCAGGCGACTTGCATAACAAATATATGTTTTTACATAGCAAAAGATCCATAAAAACAACAACATAAAGAAAAACTATCACTGCTCGCGGAAAGAGATGACCTCGTCGTCTTTGGCTGCCGACGCGAACCAGCCGTCGATGCCGACATGTGTCTCCGCACCATGGTTGTCCTCGGCCTCCAGCTACTCGTTCAAGCGGAGCGTGCAGGCGCTCTGCACGGACGAGAGCACATCCCGGTTGAAGTCGAGGACGTCCGGTTCCGCCTGCAGGAGGGCCTCGATGGTAGTGGCATCCGCGCGCTCCGCGTCGAGTCGAGCCTCCGTTGCCCGGTTCAAGTCCAGGACGTCCGGTTTCGCCTGCAGGAGGGCATCGATGAGAGCGGCCTCCGCGCGCTCTGCGTCGAGTCGAGCCTCTGCCGCCCGGTTCAAGTCCAGGACGTACGGTTCCGCCTGCAAGAGGGCCTTGATGGCAGCGGCATCCGCGCGCTCCGCCTCAAGTTGAGCCTTCGCTGCCCGGTTCACATCCACGACATCCGGTTCCACCTGCAGGAGAGCCTCAATGGCAGCGGCATGCACGCGCTCCGCGTCGAGTTGAGCCTCTACCTCCCGGTCCTCCTTTAGTATCACCATGTTGAACCGCTGGTTCGCCTGCACCATGGGGGACTCGGACGCCGGCACGAAGTCGACGTCCATCGTCTCATACCCATCGGGGGCCTTCTGCGCCGCGACCTCTGCCATGAACATTGGATCGGCTTCCTCCTCCTCGTAGCTTGGCTCCAGAGAACTCAGGGATTGGCCCGCCGCAAAGCGATCTTGGGAACGGAGGTCTGTGGCGCCGACCGTCGCCGCGATTTCTGCGCGGCGCTCCGGCGTCAGCATCTTGTAGTAAGTGATCTTGCGGCGCACCATGGCTTTCCGGCGAACTAGGGGACGCTTGATGCGGGCTAGGGGATCGAAAGGTGGGGGAATGGGCTGGAGATTTGGTGTGGTTTTAGGGCAGTGGCTGGCGTAGGCCGAGAAGCGAAGGTTCTGGTGTGAATAGTGGTTCCGGTGACGACTGGTCAATTGGTTTTGACTGTACATCGCTCTTGTCGCATTCGCGTTGCAGCCCGGCACGCTGGACCCTCCACGTCGCTCACCGAATGGAATGCGCTTCGTCTTGCCTTTTCGCTCGCTTGTGGGACCACAGTTGAGAGCAAACCGACGTCCCTCCCCCTCCCCCGCCCGCGTCATTTATTATACCACCACTCCCTCCGTTTTATGCGGAGTAAGTAAAAACAGAGGGAGTATACTACGGATGAGGATCCCCTGACATGGCCGAACCCATTGAGTAACTGACATGCGGGGCCTAGCAAGCATGGGGTCCACCAGTAAGTGACCGAAAGGGAGGGTAAGGCAGAGATACCTACGTTAGAGGATCCACTTCCACTATACTACTTTGACAAAATGCTAGAGTAATAATATATGACATGCAACTTACACAAATGTTAGAGTAATAATATATGACATGCAACTTACACAAAGCATACAGGATCTAATGCGTTTTTCGAGGCTAACTTTGACCAAAAGTTAGAGTAATAATATATGACATGCAACTTACACAAAGCATACGGTCAAATTCGTATGTGAAAGGAGTTTCCAATGATATAATTTTCACATTATACATCTCATGTACTATTAATCTTGTCAATAGTCAAATTGGAAATCACCCCCAGTACAAATCTACGAGTACGTACGAATCTAACAATATTGATTGGGCGTTGTTGAATGTTGATACCTTTTTTTTATCAAAGTAGATATACTTTTACTACACATAAAACTTATATGTAAACTAGAAAGGATAGGAGGGAGTATATTGTACGTTCAAAAACGAAACGAACATTGAATACCCTTTATATATGATTTGCGGATGCTATGATCACCGGTTCAAAATTTTGAATCCGCCTTAGGTATCACGTGCCCCCACTCGTTCCCTCTCGATTTCATCTCGGGGTTCGGAGATCTATTGAAAGAGGACTAGGGTGGGTACATGCGAATGATACTCGGCGGAATGTTCAAATGAGGCATGCGGGAGGATGGACTCGACTGGAGGGCGACATGATCGATGGAGAAGAGGGTTGGAGAGGAATGAGAAATAAGCAAACGCCACATGATTATACTTGAACGGCTCAAATAAACAATAAGTTGTCTTGCTTGACCTACATAGTGAAAGGCCTAATGCGCAACGCGGAGCACTGGCGCTCGAATATGGTTGGGAAAACAGGGAAACAGACATGTGGGGCACACCCGTCGGGACGACGTAGCACAGTCTAGTCCAATGGAGGAGCCGGCCCACGACCTCCTCGCCACCGACAACCGTTCATGTGGGTCGTTGGGGCCCACAACGGGGCGCAGCTCCAGCACCGCCTGTGGACACGGCGACCGCGGTAAGCGACATGCTCATATCGTCGCTACACACGGTCGGTTTCAGTTTGTCGAGGGTGGCGTTAGTGCTATGGCACGACCAACGGTATGTTTTGTTTGTGCCCAAGGTTGCCCCATCAGAGCATTGGGTAGCCAAAATTTTGGTTGAGGTATTGGTTGCCCATGATTTGGCCGACATTGGCAAGAAAAATGAAGTTGAGTTGGCTAGAGTTCATTAGCATGCCAAAGAAATGGCAACCATCCAAACGAAGACCAATCTTTGGGTCATGACCAAAATTTTGGTTGAGGTATTGGTTGCCCATGATTTGGCCGACATTGGCAAGAAAAATGAACTAGAGTTGGCTACAGTTCATTGGCATGCCAAAAAAATGGCAACCATCCAAACAAAGACCAATATTTTGGTCATGACCAAGGTGCACTTTGGCCACAATCTAAACACACCCCAACACCCGGCTCGTCGAGGATGCACGGGGCGCCGCGACGCGTCCACGGAGTGGTGTAGCACGACCAACTGCATCCTCTGGACCTGAGACCACGCCGGGTCATCTTGCTTTTTCAATGACATGCGGGGATCGCATGTGAGCAAAGGGCATCTCCAATGTTGCCACGACCGCAGCTGACTACCCTGGCACACCAAAACCCTCGTCCCTTGCGCCGTCGCGCGGTGCGTTCCCAGCCGGCACCAGCTGCCCGCATTCATGCCGTCCGTTCGTATGTCGTCATTAAGAGGCTCGGTGCCCGCGGAACCAACTCTAGTGACTTAATGATGCACCCGAACGCTTGGCCTCACCGGAATGCACTACTTAAAGCGGCAACGCCCCGCTAACCGCCACACCATAGCGCATCGTCCTCCTACCTGGAACCACATCCGCCATGACCGCAAGCACGAACGCTCTACGGGAGAGCTTGTCTTCGGGGATGGAGCTCGAGGTCGCTGCCTTCGCTCAAGTCGCCGCACAAGCGGTGGCCACGCTGCCGCCGCCGACGGGAGCACCGTCAGCCACGCGTCCTACTTGCCGCCGTCCAACGTCCGGCACTGCCGAGGTCGGGGACTCCTCCGAGGATGAGTAGAGCATGGGAGGCGGCAGGGCATGGTGTGCCAATTGGCCGGTCCGTCTCCCGTGTTCTACTTTTCCTCGCCGGAGACCGCATGTTCACTTCACGGGTCTTGAACCCCGCCCCCATACATGGAGATCACAGATGGAGGACGTCGGTCGCCGCCGTAGAATAGGTTTAGGTTTGGGTTTATTTTTTTTTGTCCTATAAAAGTTCGAAATGTAATGAAAATCTGCCGTGTTTGCATTAATCTCGGCTGGTGTATATGAACTTTCACAATAATATACATATTGTAGGAGTACTAGCAAGATGCCCGTGCGTTGCATGGAAGATCAAGATCTTGTGGGAGAAAAGGATGAACGAGGGAAAGCCTTATCTGCAAATGTGGAGAGGAGTGCGGGTAAATTGTCATAGTTTCCTTCCTATCCGTTAGATATAGATCGGACGGCCTATATTGCAGGATCGGACACATCTTTCTACATCTACGGAACCTACGAAAGGGTTAACGTAAATTGCCTCTCTCTCTCTCCTCCCCTGATTTTCATGGTGGTGGGCCCCTCCCTCCCCCCAATCTACAATCAACGGCTCACACGTTTCACATTATGTTAATTACGTAACTGGGATTACGTAGGCGTAGCATTACTCGTCCTAAAAAACCCAACTAAGCCAACCTCCCAGCATATCGCGCGGGAAAAGACCTGGTTGCACCATTTTAGTCGGGATTACCGGATTACTAGTAGTAGTATCGATGGATCGCGCGAAGCAACATATTTTTTTTGAGGGGGCGAAGCACCTAGTTTAAAAGGAAAAAATGCGGTACACTCACAGCACTCCTGTCGCGGTCGCATTGCACCCCACACACGTTCGGTCCTGCACACGGCTCACGCAAACGGAACGCGCTTCAGCTTGCCTCTTCACTGACACGTGGAACTTCACTTGGAGAAACCGACCATGCGCCACTCCCCCCGCCCACCGCGCGAAAATCCTCCCCCCCCCCCACACCCAAAAATTCCCCCCCAAATCCGATTCAACCGCCCTTCGGCCAACTAGCCAATACTATTCCCCAAACCCCCTCCCCCCTGTCCCCCACCACTCCATTCGCTCCGCCAAAGCCGGCCTCCCCGCCGCGGCGATACGTCGGCGCCGCGGTTCGGCGATCCTCTCGCTCCCACAGTACGCTCTCGTAGACTGCCATCCTCTAGCCGCGCCGCCACCTCTGGCTACGTTCTTGTGGAGGCGCACAGCGGTCAGCGCCGCCACCACTGGCGACGTTCGTGTGGAGATGCACGGCGGTTAGCTTCTCCCACGGTACGTGCATTCTAGACTGAGGCCCCGTTCATGTCGGTGTAGCGCTGAATGTTAGCTGATAGACGTTGTTAATCTCACTGTTTGCCGAAGTAGTTTACTGTCAATATGCTCTGCTTAAGAAGCTTCCTTACCCTATTCTGCACTCAATCTACTTAGCTGAGATGGCATGCCAAGGCCGATTAGTTGCTAAAATATCCTGCCATATATTTATTGTGACATAGATTGCCATGGTATAGTAGCCAATCTGTTAGCTGAAATAGCTCTACACCGTTTTATACTCGATCTTTGTTGCTGCGATGGCCTTCGATAGTTCGATGGCTGTGTGCTCGGCCTCATTGACTACTGAAACAGCCTGCCATAATTTGGCACTCAAATCTGTTTGCTGAATTAGCTTTACATATATTTCGTTACTTAGATCTGCTCGTCCAAATATCTTGCCATAGCTTTAGACATCGACCTAGGTATTTTTTTCTGGACTTCATAAAAAAGCATATATGTTTTTCCTGTAATATCTAGTAGAAGAACTAATTTGTTTGTCTAACAGATGGACATGACTTGGATAACTTCTGCTCGAAGATTCTCTGCTGCATATGACGAGGGGGTTGAAAACTTCATGAACTTTATCAGAGCTGAGTACGGTGGTCCGAAATCAGATGTGCTCTGCCCATGTAGCAGTTGTATGAATTCAGTTACAAGACCCCAGTCAACTGTGCAAAATCATCTACACTTGTATGGGATGTCGGTCACATATACTAGGTGGGTTCATCATGGTGAAGCTGTGAACGTCAATGTTATTGACTACGTGGAAGCAGCAGATCACCATCTTGATCTGCCTGATGCTCAGGTGGAAGAGAAGGAGGAGGTGGTGGTGGCGGAGCCAGTGAGTTTGACCAACATTGAAACAATGCTACGAAATGCTCGTGCATTCCGTGAACTTTCACCTGCAGAAGAAAAACAGTGGGCCCGCATGTTGGAACAATGCAACGTTGATGTCACCCCAGGAAATAAGCTGTCAGTATTCTCAGCTATGGTCACCTTTCTTCAGGTGAAGACATCTGAGTGGATGACCAACAAATCATTCGATGAGATGTTGGTTGCTTTCCGCGAATCTTTCCCAGATGCGTCTGAGCTGCCACACACCTACAGTAAAATGAAGAATTTCCTTCGTGCAGTTGGAATTGGATATGATACGATCCATGTTTGTAAGAATAAGTGTGTTCTGTTCCGGAAGGATTATGCCAACTTAAGTGAATGCCCGAAATGCAAATCATCAAGATGGAAAGATGACGATGCTGTGAAGAGGATTCCTCATAATGTTCTGAGACATTTTCCAATTACACCAAGATTGCAGAGGTTGTTTCATGATGCTGAAACAAGAGAGGATGTACTATGGCATTCTAGGAACCAGGAGTACAGAGATCAGAATGTAATGAGCCATCCATCTCATGGTAGTGAGTGGAAAAGCTTCAATGATAAACACAAAGAGTTAGCTGCTGACCCGAGAAACATTAGACTTGGCTTAGCTTCAGATGGATTTAACCCATTTGGCCACCAGAGCGCCACATATAGCATGTGGCCAGTGCTTGTTATCCCTTACAACATGCCTCCAAATGTCTCCACCAAAGAATCAAACTACATGATGGCCTTGATCATCCCAGGTCCAAAAAGTCCTAGAAAGGATTTTGATTTGTTCATGGAGCCTCTTGTGGAGGAACTTCAACAACTATGGAAGGGTGTTCTCACTCGAGACCTATATAGCAGCCCACCAGCTGATTTCTTTCTGCGTGCTGTTATAATTTGGTGCATCCATGATTATCCGGCTTTGGGCACTATGTCAGGGTGAACGACACATGGTTACAATGCATGTGTTCGCCGTGACAGGAATCCGCTGTCATACGCAATACTTAGCAAGATCTGTTACATTGGACACCGCCGTTTCGTTGCCAAGGACATGCCGCATCCTAGAAAATACCGAAGACATGTGTTCAATGCAAAGCATGAAAACCGTGATGCGCCAAAGAGGCTCACCGCCGATGAGTTGCAAGTGGAATTAGAGAAGGTCAGGCATATTACACCAGGAAACCATCCTGGTAATGGTAGCGGGAAAAGGAAGCGTGGCAGGGTAGAAGAGAGATTATTGTTTACCCGCAGGTCCACTTTGTGGGACTTGGAGTATTGGAAAGATTTGGATCTGCGGCATAATCTTGATGTGATGCACATCGAGAAAAATATATGTGACAGCATTATCGGCACACTTCTTAATATTCAAGGCAAGACGAAAGATACCTTAAAATCTAAGATTGATTTGACACACCTAGGTATCAAAAAGGATTTGCAGGTGCAAGATGAAGGTAAACCACGGGATATGGCACCAGCTGTGTACGTCTTTGACAAGGTAAAAAGAAAAGAATTCTGCGAGGTCCTGTCACGTGTGAGATTCCCACATGGATTTGCTTCCAACCCTGAAAGGAGAGTCAGTGCAGATGGAAACAAGGTACAAGGGTTGAAAACTCATGACTGCCACGTCCTACTTCAAAGGGTTTTACCTGTTATCCTTAGAGGATTGGGCTGCCCTGACTTATACAGAGCAGTTGCAGAGTTGGGACAATTCTTCAGGGAACTCTGCAGTAGGAATATCAGGATATATGCTTTGGAACGTCTTAGAGACAAGATACCAACTATCCTATGCGACCTTGAGAAGATATATCCTCCAGCCTTCTTTGATGTGATGGTGCATTTGGCTGTTCATCTACCTAATGAGGCACTACTTAGAGGTCCAGTACAGTATGGCTGGATGTACCCTATTTGAAAGGCGGCTAGGCACTTTCAAGGGCTATGTTAGGAACAGAGCTAGACCTGAGGGTTCCATTGCAGAGGCCTACATTGCTACAGAAGCGTTGTCATTCTGCTCAAAATACATTGAAGCAGCTGATCAGCTTAGCAAAGAGGTGGGTGAAGACAATCCCGGGCTCAATGTTTTCGATTATTCTGTTCGAGTTACAGGGAAGAGTCGACAAGAGGACAAACCTAAAGATTTGGACAAAATGGTTTGGTATGTGTTGAATAACTGTCCTGAGATACTACCTTATATCAAGTAAGTGCAGTACTGCAGCTTATACATTGTAATCTACTAAACTTGCAGCACATTCTTATATATTTAGATGTTTGACGCGATCACTATGTTATGCAACATCTACAAAGAGGAGTTACTGCTGCAAAATCCAAGAAACATTGACAAACTGGTTATGGCAGGATTTGCGAAATGGTTCAAGAACCATGTAAGCTTTTGAAGTGCACTGTCAATTTTTTTAAAATATTGAGTACATAAGATGATCAGCTTGTCTATTTTCTAACCATAGGTTAAGAAGATGCGGGAGGATGGGCATGCAGTTGATGATGCCCTTTACTCACTAGCAATGGGTCCTGATACTCGGGTAAGACATTATGAATCTTGCGTTGTTGGAGATGTGCGCTACAACACCCTTGCACGAGACGAAGGCAGGAAGACACAAAACAGTGCCATCATGAGCACGAATACGTGTGACAAAGAGACAACTGAAATGTATGCTAACATAACAGACATTATTCAGTTGCAGTATATCTCCAGTTTCGAGGATCATCGGTGTGTGGTTCTGTTGTGCTGTCGTTGGTATAACCTGTTTTCCAGGATCGCAAAACCCAGAGCTGATGATTATTTCAAATCCATCAATGTCAAGGCAGTGTACCAGACCAACGAGCCTTTTATTTTGGCAAATCAAGCAACACAGATATTTTTCTTGGAAGACACATTTGCACGTAGCGATGACTGGAGAGTATTGCAAAGGTTTGAGCATAGGAATTGGTTTAATGAAGTTGCACAACAAGATGATGCTTACACTGCTCCTGATGTACAAGATAACATAGATGTTCCTAATATCTTTGAGAACCATCACGTCAATGACGCCGGCGAAAAGTTTGCCTGTCATGCTGTGGACATACAAGAGTTGATCAAGAAGAAGCCAATGTTCGAGGACGTTGAGGATGAAGAAGAAGATGACACCGTGGGGAATTACGTTTCAAACTGATACACATGGCGAAGATGTTGACGCTGCTGCTGCGGATGATGATTACATTGCTTTTGTCATATTTGCCTGTCAGAAGACGTTTTTTATCTACTATGTGAAATTGTGTTTGCTATGACAACTGAAACCTGATGAACATGTTGTTTAGTATTTTGCTATGAGAACATCACTTGTTATGTATGCTAATTTGTGTTTGGTGATTGTATGACAACTAAAACATGATGACATTGTTGTTTAGTTGTACTCATATTTGGCTGTGAAAGCTGAATTTGATGACATAGTTTGCTATTGGACTGCAATTTGCTCGACGTCTTCGAATGAGAACAAAGCTGACCCGATAGGGCCTCTGCTATTTATTTATTTATATGAGTAAAAGGGGATACCACCTGATTTCCATTAATAGAAATCATTAGATGTTCACAACACTACGCCCAGCCTGCTACACAGGTTTCATTCATTACTAGTTTCAGCAAAGTGCTCATGTCGTAGCCACTAAATACATCACGAGTGCTACATACACTTCAAATAAAGAGACAATCATCCTACAGAGCACATCGATTTTGCCCATTATCTCCACAAGCTCTTTCATCTCCTCATTGCTGTCAAGGCCGTTTAGCAGCTGTTGCTTGGCCATGATCATAGGAACTGCATCTTTAACCTTCTGCTCTGCATCTTCCTCTTCTGCCGTTCCTTCAGTTACTTGTCCAACACCCCAACCTGCTGGTATTGGGATTCCTCGACTAACCAAATAACCAGTGTAGTTGCATTCCCCCACATCAGCAACTTCCCAGAAATACAAATCACACGAATCTTCCCTTTTCTGCACGAATCAAATTGGAAGATCATCAACCAAACTATTAAAAAAATCAGCAACTGAAAGCAGCAGAACAACACTTAAACATATTATTACCCCATGATTCGGGCATTTGTAGAAGACTCGGCCAGGGTTGCGGATTGTGGTTGAGACGCGACGGATTACTCTGCGTGATTTGCAGCAGTGGCACCACACCAACGGCAGAGGGTTGTGATGAGCAATCGGCTGCGGTGCGCATGCCGGCGAGGGTGTGATGAGACCCACAGGCGATGGTACGGGTTGTGACTTGGCGCATATCTGGTTGTTGCCTGCTGAAGAGCAGGTGGACGAGCAGCCAGTGGACATGGTTGCTGCGGCCAGAGCTTCTGATGCTAGGCAGAGTAAGTAGAGAAGAGGAGAAGCGAACGTTGGATATGTCAGTTTCATTACTTGCAGAGTAGCATAGCACCATATATAGTCATAGTCTAGGTTTGGATTCGAACCAGCTACAGGAGCACGTCTTTCTTTTTTCTAAAACTCGGCAACGTCTCTTTATTGGTACACTAGCTTGTTCTGTACGCCTTCCCAAGTCTTTGATTTTCTTTCCCTTTTTTGCGAGGAAGGAAGGAGGACAAAATTGAGAGTTCCTGGGGCTCGAACCCAAGACCTCTCGGTTGAAAACCAAGGGTGCTAGTCACTTATGTGGCGAACGTTCCCTATGAGGAGGACGGCAGATGAACGCAGTTTTCTTCCTATATATAAAAAAGTATGCTACTTGGTGTATGCTTAGTCAACAAACGATTGTGCCAACCTTGACCGTTGGATTGACATTCAACGTCTGTCGCGTTTCTTCAGTCTCTTCTTCGTCGAGTCGCCAAAGCCAAACCAGCGCCGGCGGGACCGCCTGCTCCCGCCTCCCATGGCTGGCTGTGATCTGCCTCGGCTCCTGTTCGTTCCCGTCCGAGGCCTCACCATCGTCCTCCGCCTTGGTTCGCTCACTGTGGCACCGCCCTCCGGTGTTGTCAACATGGTCAACAACCGAGAGGAATAAGGAGATGAGTGTACATGGTGAGGATGATAGTAGGGACGCAGCAGCGCGCGCAGTAATTTTGTTTTTTCGAGACGGAGAAGGGTATCAACTGGGTTGTGCGGGACCCGTGGCCCGTCTAGCCCAGGCTTTTATTTCATATGTTTAGCACATGACCAGCCCAGTTTGTTTTTTTCCTTTTTGAAAATTGCTAGCCAGCTATTTTGTTTTTTGTAGAATAACCAACGTAGGCCTACTTGCTTTTCTATGCCCTACTGGGCCGGAAATCTTTCAAGACGAGGAGGGATGCATTTTGCCTAGAAAATGGGCTATAAGTAATAAGAAATGGGCTATAAGTAATAATAAATGGGCTATAAAATGAAAAAATACAGCAAACAGACAATTAGTTCCAAAATAGTGTTTTCTTTCGGATTTTGATATTTTAAATTTCATTGTTTTTGTGTGGGTAAAATTTAATTGAATTTGAATTAAGGTATTTTTAGATTTAAAATTAATTTGAATCTGGCTAGAAATTTCGGGTTGTATCCTGTTTGGGACAGATTTGGAGGCTCACTTGTGGGTCTACTAGGTTGACGTGTACTTTGACTTTGTCAACTTAGTCCACAAACGATTCTAGCAGCAGTGACCGCGTTGGATGTTAATCCAACGGCCGTGCTGCTTCTTCAATATCTGATCTTCTTGCTCCAGCCGCCCAAACCAGCTTCGGTGGGACTGCCTGCTCCCGCCTCCCATGGCCGGCTATGCTGCTGCACAGGCCGCACCGCCCCACCCTACTTCATTGCTGGCCAGGCCATTCCTCTACTCACCCACACCTCTTGTTATTTTCCGGCGACGGCAGCCGGACCAGTAAACCCTCGTACTCCCCACCGCGTGGGCAACCATTGCCGAGTCTTCCCCGGCTCCATGTCGTTCCCTTCCTAGGCCTTGCCGTCGTCCACCGCCATGGTGCTCTTGGCGCGGCCTGGTCAACTTGGTCAACGAACGACATCCATCGGCCGTCGACTGTAGACGCAAAATAATGATTCCTCCACCTGACAGCTGGGACCCACCGGAAGGGCCTCTGTATTTTGCGAAAAAACGTTCCCCCCGCTGACATGTCAGACCCACCAGCTATATCTTCGCACGCAAGGAAGTGCCTCCTTATTACACACAAAAAAATGAATACCCCCTGCTAGCTGGGACCCACCATAGTGGGAGGATGACTTGTGGGCCAACAAAGTTGACGTGGACGGAGGGCTTTGTCAACTTAGTCAATATGAACGATTCTAGCTCCAGTGACCGTACGATGTCCATCCAACGGCCGTAGTGCTTCTTCAACCTCTGGTCTTCTTGCTCCAGCCGCCCAAAGCAGCGCCGGTCGTGCCGCATGCTCCTGCCTCCCGTGGCCGGCTGTGATGCCGCGGAGGCCTCACCGCCCCCTACTATTCCCACCGCTGGCCAGGCTCTACGGCGATGGCAGCCTCACACCGCAGTCGAACCAGTGAACCCTTGTACTCCTCTCCGCGCGGGCTTCCACTCTCGCGTCTTCCCCGGCTCCGTGTCATCCCCTTCCTAGGCCTCGCCGTCGTCCACCGCCGTGGTGTTCTTCGCGCGGCGTGGTCAACGTGGTCAAGGAATGACTTCCATCGGAAGAGTACTGTATGTGGAGAGGCTGACAGCTGGGTCCACGGCCACAGCCTAGTATTTTTGTGATTTGCCAAGGAAGTCGCTTTGTCAGGCCTGTTGGGCTGCAAATCTTTCAAGACGAGGAGACCTTTCATTCGGCTGGCCGAGAAAATTGCCCATCAGTAATGAGAAATGGGCTGTACATTTTTAAAACACATCAAACCGGCAATTAGTTTCAATTTTTTTTTCATTTCAAGATTTTAAATTACATTAATTTTTATGCGTGGAGAATTTGTTGGATTTTATATTGATATACATTTATTTTTAAAATCAGTTTGAATGTGTGTCGAAATTTTGGGATTAAAAACAGTTCGGACCGCACCGAAATATGTACAATTTCGTATAATTTTTTAACCGTGGCCACAATTTGGGCTGTAATGCTAACAAACAGAATACAGGCTGCAAAAAACCTTAAGAATTAGCAAATGGGCTGAAAATTATTAGAAATAATGGTAGATGGGCTGTATGCTATTTTCCACAGATTTGAGGCTTTCCTAAAAAAGGTTGACTGACAAGCAGGGACTGTTGGATGTCCATCCAACGACCTTCGTGCTTCTTCAATCTCTGCTCTTCCTGCTCCAGCCTCTCAAACAAGCAACGACGGGGCTGCCTGCTCCCTCCTCCCCGCGGCCGGCTGTGCTGCTGCGCAGGCCTCACCGCCCCACCATACTCCCATCGCTGGCCTAGCCATCCTCTACTCACCCACACCTACTGTTATTCTCCGGTGACGGCAGATGAACCAGTAAACCCTCATATAGTCATACTCCTCTCCGCGTGGGAAACAACTACCGAGTCTTCCCTGCCTCCGTGTCGTTCCCTTCCTAGGCCTCGCCGTCGTCCACTGCCCTGGTGCTCTCGGCGCGGCTTGGTCAACGTGGTCAACGACCGACATGCAGCTGAAGTGGACTGTACGTGGAGAGGCCGACAGCTGAGTCCACGGCCGCACGCAAGGAAATGCCTCCTTATTACGCGCAAAATAATGATTCCTCCACTTGACATCAGGGACCCACCGAAAGGGCCTCTGTATTTCGTGAAAAAACGTTATCGTCGCTGACAGCTCGGACCCACCAGCTATATCTTCACACGCAAGGAAGTGCCTCCTTATTATGCACAAAAAAATTGAATACTCCCCCTGTTAGCTGGGACCCAGTATAGTGGCAGGCTGACTTGTGGGCCTACTAAGTTGACGGGGACGGAGGGCTTTGTCAACTTAGTCAATATGCATGATTCTAGCTCCAGTGACCGTACGGTGTCCATCCAACGACCGTAGTGCTTCTTCAACCTCTGGTCTTCTTGCTCCAGCCGCCCAAACCAGCGCTGGTCGTGCCTCATGCTCCTGCCTCCCGTGGCCGGCTGCGATGCGGCAGAGGCCTCACCACCCCATACTACTCCCACCGCTGGCCAGGCCATCCCTCTACTCACCCACACCCCCTGTTACTCTGCGGCGACGACAGCCTCACACCGCAGCGAACCAGTGCCCTCGTACTCCTCTACGCGTGGGCATCCACTGCCGCGTCTTCCCCGGCTCCGCGTCGTCCCCTTCCTAGGCCTCGCCGTCATCTACCGCCCTGGTTCTCTCGGTGTGGCGTGGTCAACGTGGTCAAGGAACCGCTTCCATCGGACGTGGACTGTGCGTGGAGAGGCAGACAGCTGGGTCCACGGCCGCAGCAACGAGGTGCCTTCTTATTATGTGCAAAATAATTATTCCTCCACCTGACAGCGGGGACCCACTGGACGGGCCATCGTATTTCGCCCCCCTGACTGCTGGGACCCACCATCTACATCTTCGCACGCAAGGAAGTGCCTGACAGTCGGGACCCACCTGGTCGAAGCGTATGTACCATTGTCATTCTGGTCGCGAACGTGTACGTACATATATACTGGTGGATGTAGAGGCGCGCACGTGTCATAGTAGAGGCGGCCAGGGTGCAAGAAAGAAAATACGGCCACGTATGTGTACATACGGGCGGGGTCTCGAATGCCTACTCGCGCATACGTATGGCGAGGGCTCTTTGACATGGCTAGGTCGGAATGGAGAAATAGCGTCGTCGTCGTGTTCATGGGGAGGCAACAGAATGCGTCGTGTTCATGGGGAGGCAACGGAATGTGTCATGTTCATGGGGAGGCAACGGAATGTGTCGTGTTCATCGGGAGGCAACGGAACGCGTGGGAGCCAACCGGCTGGGTCGGAACGGAATGCGTGGTCATGTTCATCGGGAGGGCTTGGACGAAACAAGCGATGGAAACGAGGCCTGGCATACTGCACAACGGAGGAAACGGACCTCCTACGTTCGGAACGGGGTCCTGTTGATCGAGAGGGGTCTGGCATACCGCAAAATGGAGGAAACGGACCTCCTACGGTTGAAACGGGGGTCCTGTTCATCGAGAGGGGTGTGGCGTACCGCAAAACGGACGAAACGGACCTCCTACGGTCGAAACGGGGGTCCTGTTCATCGGGAGGGATGTGGCGTACCGCAAAACGGGACTCCACGGGATACTGTTCATCTCCACCGTCGACCCCCTCCAGCCTCCACGAGCTACTGTTCATCCACCATCGACCTCCTCCAGCCTCCACCTGCGACTGTTCATCCACGGGCTCCTGTTCATCCAGCCTCCACCGCGCGCTACTCCACCGGCTACTGTTCAACCAGCCCTCTCCACAGGCTCCTGTTCAACCACCCCTCCACGGGCTACTGTTCATCCTGCCCTCCACCGTCTACTGTTCATCCTGCCCTCCACGGGGTGGTCCTGTTCATCCAGCCCTCCATGGGGTCCTGTTCATCTAGCCCCAACCGGCTCGATCGATCGGGGTCTTGTTCATCCAGAGGCAACACCACGGGGTCCTGTTCATCCAAACCCCCCCGCAATGCTCACTGTTCATCCAGAGGCAGCATCGACCGGCTTTAGTTAGCAGCAGTAGTGAAGGAATCGCTCGATCGGGTTCAGTTAACAGCCATCGATCGATCGCTCGGGTTCAGTAACGCGTAGCCTGCAGTGCAATCGCTCGGGTTCAGTTAGAGCCCAACGCCTCGCTCGGGTTCAGTTAGAGCCAACGCCTCACACACACACGCGCGTACGTGTACGAGAGAAACGCGCATCGCTCGGCCCCCGAGCTCCCACCGTAACCGGGAAATCCCCGAAATTTTCCTCGCCCTCGCTTCTACCATGGTTTTTTCCGTCATGGACGGCCCAAAGAATGTCATGCAGCTACGTCTCCGGCCCGCCCAGGATGAAAAGCCCATTTTCTGTCATGATTTTTTGTCATAGGAGTAGGAGCCCACCACATCTATGATGATACCAGGTTTTGTCACAATTATCGTCATAGAAGTGTCATATGTATGAAAGAAAAAAATTCCGTTGGGCCCAAAATGTCACGGATGTGTCTTTTTTTGTAATGTTGCCAAACCACAGTTCATAAGGTGTCGTCTTGACGGCTTTAGATGGTGCCCTATTTAATGTGAATGCAGCTGTCTCTAAGCATAACCCCAAAATGATAGCGGTAAATAAGTGAGAGACATCATAGATCGCACCATATCTAGTAAAGTACGATTACGATGTTCGGACACACCATTACGCTATGGTGTTCTAGGTGGCATGAGTTGTGAAACTATTCCGCATTGTTTCAAATGAAGCCCAAACTCATAACTCAAATATTCGCCTCCACCATCAGATCGAAGAAACTTGATTTTCTTGTTACAATGATTTTCCACTTCACTCTGAAATTCTTTGAACTTTTCAAATGTTTCAGACTGATGTTTCATCAAGTAGATATAACCATATCTGCTCAAATCATCTTTGAAGGTGAGAAAATAATGATATCCGCCGTGAGCTTCAATGTTCATTAGACCACATACATCAGTATGTATGATTTCCAATAACTCTGTTGCTCGTTCGATTGTTCCGGAGAACGGAGTTTTAGTCATCTTGCCCATGAGGCATGGTTCGTAAGTACCAAGTGATTCATAATCAAGTGATTCCAGAAGTCCATCGGAATGGAGTTTCTTCATGCGCTTTACACCAATTGACCTAAACGATAGTGCCACAAATAAGTTGCACTATCATTATCAACTCTGCATCTTTTGGCTTCAATACTATGAACATGTGTATCACTACTATCAAGATTTAGTAAAATAGACCACTCATCAGGGGTGCATGAGCATAAAAGATATTACTCATATAAATAGAACAACCATTATTCTCTGATTTAAATGAATAACCGTCTCGCATCAAACAAGATCCAGATATAATGTTCATGCTCAACGCTGGCACCAAATAACAATTATTTAGGTCTAAAACTAATCCCGAAGGTAGATGTAGAGGTAGCGTGCCGACGGCGATCACATCGACTTTGGAACCATTTCACACGTGCATCGTTACCTCGTCCTTAGCCAATCTTCGCTTAATCTGTAGCCCCTGTTTCGAGTTGCAAATGTTAGCAACTGAACCAGTATCAAATACCCAGGCACTACTGCGAGCATTAGTAAGGTACACATCAATAACATGTATATCAAATATACCTTTCACTTTGCCATCCTTCTTCTCTGCCAAATACTTGGGGCAGTTCCGCTTCCAGTGACCAGTTACTTTGCAGTAGAAGCACTCTGTCTCAGGCTTACGTCCATACTTGGGTTTCTTCACTTGAGCAGCAACTGGCTTACTGTTCTTCTTGAAGTTCCCCTTCTTCCCTTTACCCTTTTTCTTGAAACTGGTGGTCTTGTTGACCATCAACACTTGATGCTCCTTCTTGATTTCTACATCCGCAGCCTTTAGCATTGCGAAGAGCTCATGAATCGTCTTATCCACCCCTTGCATATTATAGTTCATCACGAAGCTCTTGTAGCTTGGTGGCAGTGATTGAAGAACTCCGTCAATGACACTATCATCAGGAAGATTAACTCCCAGTTGAGTTAAGTGGTTGTGGTACCCAGACATTCTGAGTATATGTTCACTGACAGAACCATTCTCCTCCATCTTGTAGCTGTAGAACTTATTGGAGACTTCATATCTCTCAATCTGGGCATTTGCTTGAAATATCAACTTCAACTCCTGGAACATCTCATAAGCTCCATGACATTCAAAATGTCATTGAAGTCCCGGTTCTAAGCCGTAAAGCATGACACACTGAACTATCGAGTAGTCATCAGATTTGCTCTACCAGGTGTTCATAACATCTGGCGTTGCTCCTACAGCAGGTTTGTCACCTAGCAGTGCTTCCAGGATGTAATTCTTCTGTGCAGCAATGAGGATAATCCTCAAGTTACGGACCCAGTCCGTGTAGTTGCTACCATCATCTTTCAACTTAGCTTTCTCTAGGAATGCATTAAAATTCAACGAAACAACATCACAGGCCATCTATCTACAACAACATAGACAAGCAAAATACTATCAGGTACTAAGTTCATGATAAATTAAAGTTCAATTAATCAAATTACTTAAGAACTCCCACTTAGATAGACATCTCTCTAATCATCTAAGTGGTCACTTGATCCATATCAACTAAACCATGTCCGATCATCACGTGAGATGGAGTTGTTTTCAATGGTGAACATCACTATGTTGATCATATCTACTATATGATTCACACTTGACCTTTCGGTCTCCAGTGTTCCGAAGCCATATCTGCATATGCTAGGCTCGTCAAGTTTGACCCGAGTATTCCACGTGTGCAAAACTGGCTTGCACCCGTTGTATGTGAACGTATAGCTTATCACACCCGATCGTCACGTGGTGTGTCGGCACAACGAACTGTAGCAACAGTGCATACTCGGGGAGAACACTTATACCTTGAAATTTTAGTAAGGGATCATCTTATAAAGCTACCGTCGAACTAAGCACAATAAGATGTATAAAAGATAAACATCACATGCAATCAAAATATGTGACATGATATGGCCATCATCATCTTGTGCCTTTGACCTCCATCTCCAAAGCACCATCATGATCACCATCATCACTGGCTTGACACCTCGATCTCCATCGAGGCATCGTTGTCCTCTTGCCAACTATTGCTTCTACGACTATCGCCACCGCTTAGTGATAAAGTAAAGCAATTACATGGCAATTGTATTTCATACAATAAAGAGAACCATATGGCTCCTGCTAGTTGCCGATAACTGTGTTACAAAACATGATCATCTCATACAATAAAATTTAGCATCATGTCTTGACCATATCACATCACAACATGCCTTGCAAAAACAAGTTAGACGTCCTCTACTTTGTTGTTGTAAGTTTTACATGGCTGCTACGGACTGGGCAAGAACCGTTCTTACCTACGCATCAAAAACCACAACGCGGTATAGTGATTGCTCTTTGATCTTCAGAAAGAAACTTGTTCATTGAATCCGATTCAACTAAAGCTAGAGAAACAGACACCCACTAGCCACCTGTGTGCAAAGCACGTCGGTAGAACCAGTCTCGCGTAAGCGTATGCCTAATGTCGGTCTGGGCCGCTTCATCCAACAATGCCGCTGAATCAACAATCACCTAGTGACGGCAAGCAATATGTATATACCCACGCCCAAAACTCCTTCGTGTTCTACTTATGCATATAACATCTACGCATAAACCTGGCTCGGATGCCACAGTTGGGGAACGCAGTAATTTCAAAAAAATTCCTACGCATACGCAAGATCATGGTGATGCATAGCAACGAGAGGGGAGAGTATCGTCTACGTACCCTCGTAGACCGTAAGTGGAAGCATTATGACAACGCGATTGATGTAGTCGTACATCTTCACGATCAACCGATCTAGTACCGAAGATACGGCACCTCCGCGATCTGCACACATTCGTCTCAGTGACGTCCCATGAACTCATGATCCAGTAGATCTTCAAGGGAGAGCTTCGTCAGCACGACGACGTGATGACGGTGATGATGCTGCTACCGGAACAGGACTTCGCCTAAGCACCACTACGATATTACCGAGGTGGATTATGGCGGAGGGGGGCGCCGCACACGGCTAAAAGATCAATGATCAACTTGTGTGTCTATGGGGTGCCCCCTCCCCCGTATATAAAGGAGTGGAGGAGGGGGAGGGGCCCGGCCTCCTAGGCGCGCCCCAAGGGGAGTCCTGCTCCCACCGGGAGTAGGATTCCCCCTTGCCTTGTTGGATTTAGGAGAGAAGGAAGGAGGAGGGAGGAGGAAGGAAAGGGGGGGTGCCCCTCCCAATTCGGATTAGGCATGTGGGGGGGGGACCTCCTTTGCTCCTTTCCCCTCTCTCCCACTAAGGCCCAATAAGGCCCATATACCTCTCGGGGGGTTCCGGTAACCTCCTGGTGCTCCGGTATACTCCCGCATTCACCCGGAACCATTCCGATGTCCAAACATAGGCATCCAATATATCGATCTTTACGTCTCAACCATTTCGAGACTCCTTGTTATGTCCGTGATCAAATCCGGGACTTTGAACTACCTTCGGTACATCAAAACACATAAACTCGTAATACCGATCGTCACTGAACGTTAAGCGTGCGGACCCTACGGGTTCGAGAACTATGTAGACATGACCGAGACATGTCTCAGGTCAATAACCAATAGTGGAACCTGGATGCTCATATTGGTTCCTACATATTCTACGAAGATCTTTATTGGTCAAACCGCATAATGGTATACGTTGTTCCCTTTGTCATCGGTATGTTACTTTCCCGAGATTCGATCGTCGGTATCTCAATACCTAGTTCCATCTCGTTACCCGCAAGTCTCTTTACTCGTTCCGTAATGCTACATCCCGTAACTAACTCATTAGCTACATTGCTTGCAAGGCTTATAGTGATGTACATTACCGAGAGGGCCCAGAGATACCTCTCCGACAATCGGAGAGACAAATCCTAATCTTGATCCATGCCAACTCAACAAATACCATCGGAGACACCTGTAGAGCACCTTTATAATCACCCAGTTACGTTGTGACATTTGGTAGCTCACAAGTGTTCCTCTGATATTCGGGAGTTGCATGATCTCATAGTCATAGGAACATGTATAGTTATGGAGAAAGCAATAGCAACAAACTAAACGATCGTCGTGCTAAGCTAACGGATGGGTCAAGTCAATCACATCATTCTCTAATGATGTGACCCTGTTAATCTAATGATAACTCATGTCTATGGTTAGGAAACATAACCATCATTGATTCAATGATCTAGTCAAGTAGAGGCAAACTAGTGACACTCTGTTTGTCTATGTATTCACACATGTAAAAAGTTTCCAGTTAATACAATTCTAGCATGAATAATAAACATTTATCATGATATAAGGAAATATAAATAACAAATTTATTATTTCCTCTAGGGCATATTTCCTTCACGTGCACCATTTCTTAGGCCGAAGCTTATTTGGTGGAGGGGTCGGTGATTTGGGTGGAAGGTGTCACGCTCGCGCCAGTGGTAGGGGCATGTGGGATGTGGAAGGAGGAGGAGGATGGGGGTCGGGTGTGGATTACCTGCCTGGATAGGCTAGGCCGAGGAGCATGAAGGAGGGTCGCCGGCGAGGAGGCGGCGGCGCTGCAAGCAAGGAGTGAAGGTTTAAACTTGTAAAGAAAGGCGAAATGAGGGGAAATGTGGCTTTTGGTAAGGGGGAGCGGGCGGGGAGGTAGATATTTCCACGGAAGCCGAAAATTTGGAATCGCTCCAGCCAAAAAACTGGTGTGCAAAGTGTCATCTGATACATCTCCATCGTATCTATAATTTTTGATTGTTCCAAGCCAATATTCTACAACTTTTACATACTTTTGGCAACGTTTTATACTATTTTTGGGACTAACATATTGATCCAGTGCCCAGTTCCAGTTCCTGTTTGTTGCATGTTTTTT
Organism: Triticum urartu; assembly: GCF_056163025.1. NCBI lineage: Eukaryota > Viridiplantae > Streptophyta > Magnoliopsida > Poales > Poaceae > Triticum > Triticum urartu. Next base: position 176,873,215 of record NC_141874.1, read on the forward strand.
ATTTCATAGAAAATCCATATCAAACGGAGTTCAAACAGGATAAAAACTGACAGATATTATTTTGCAATATATGTGATTTTTGGGAAGAAGAATGAACGCGAGACGATGCCCGAGGGGGCCACGAGGCAGGGGGAACGCCCCAGGGGGTCAGGCATGCCCTGGGCCGTTGTGGACACCCCGTAAGGCGGTTGGTGCCCTTCTTTCTCCGCAAGAAAGCCAATATCCGGATAGAAATCATGTTAAAATTCCAGCCCAATCGGAGTTACATATCTCCGGGAATATAACAAATGGTGAAAGGCCAGAATCAAGAACGTAGAAATAGAGAGAGACAGAGAGATAGATCCAATCTTGGAGGGGCTCTCGCCCCTCCGCTGCCATGGAGGCCATGGAACAGAGGGGAAACCCTTCTGCCATCTAGGGAGAAGGTCAAGGAAGAAGAAGAAGAAGAAGGGGGGCCTCTCCCCCTCTCTCCCGGTGGCGCCGGAACGCCGCCGGGGCCATCATCGTCACCGCAATATACACCAACACCTCCGTCATCTTCACCAACATCTTCATCACCTTCCCCCATCTATCTACAACGGTCCACTCTCCTGCAACCCGCTGTACCCTCTGCTTGAACATGGTGCTTTATTCTTCATATTATTATCCAATGATGTGTTGCCATCCTATGATGTCTGAGTAGATTTCCGTTGTCTTATCGGTAATTGGTGAATTGCTATGATTGGTTTAATTTGCTTGTGGTTATGTTGTTGTCCTTTGGTGCGCATCATATGAGCGTGCGCATGGATCACACCATAGGGTTAGTTGTATGTTGATAGGACTATGTTTTGGAGGGCAAGTGACAGAAGCTTCAACCTAGCACAGAAATTGATGCATACCGAATTGAAGGGGGACCAATATATATTAATGCTATGGTTGGGTTTTACCTTAATGAACATCAGTAGTTGCGGATGCTTGCTAATAGTTCCAATCATAAGTGCATAAAATTCCAACTCAAGGATGACATGCTAGCAGTGGCCTCTCCCACATAAAACTTGCTATTGGTCTAGTAAAGTAGTCAATTGCTTAGGGACAATGTCGCAACTCCTACCACCACTTTTCCACACTCACTATACTAACTTTATTGCTTCTTTACCTAAAACAACCCATAGTTCTAATTTTCGTGCTCTTTATATTCTTGCAAATCTATCCCGTTACACCTACAAAGTACTTCTAGTTTTATACTAGTTCTAGGTAGAGCGAACGTCAATCATGCGTAGAGTTGTATCGACGGTCGATAAAACTTGAGGGAATATTTGTTCTACCTTCAGCTCCTCGTTGGGTTCGACACTCTTACTTATCGAAAGAGGCTACAATTGATCCCCTATACTTGTGGGTTATCAAAACCTTTTTCTAGCGCCGTTGCCGGGGAGTTATAGCTTGGGGTGAATATTCTCGTGTGTGCTTGTTTGCTTTATCACTAAGTAATTTTTATTTGTTGTTCTAAGTTGTTCTCTATCTTTAGTTATGGATATGGAACACGAAATACCAAAAAAATAGGTTTACTTGCTACTAATGGAGATGCGGAACCCCCTAAAACCCTTGATGCTCATTATGTGAAAGATATTATGCACTACTTTAATAATCCTAAGAAAACCCCATTCAATTATGTAATGGGAGACACGTTGGATCAACGTGAATACTTTAGGTATTATCACTTGACTCAAAAAGGGAAACTATTATGGGATCAAATTTATATGTTGCATTAGTATGCTCGACAACTATGCTTGAGATATGATCATACTTGTTGCTCTAGGATGAAGGCTCCACACCTTCCCTTTTCATGCAATTTTAATGATAATGAAACCTTAGCTTCTTATGCTAATGGTATATATGATTACTATGATGTGGAACGAATAGAAGAATTTGTTGCTTTTAAGGGTGCTTGTGAAATTGAATCTTTGTTTAAAGAGTTTGAAGATTTTGATCAGTTTATAGACCTGAAAATTTATCTATCCTTAAATATTGCTATGAGAATTATAAATAAAATTATGATATTGATAAATTTATTGAGAAAGTCTCTGCTGTCCGAGAAGAGACTAATATTTTGCAGGAGTCTATGGAAGAAGGAATTGATGAAACTATGGGCTCATTGGATGAAAAAGATGATGAGGAGAGCGAAGAACAGAAGGAGGAAGAGCAAATTAGCTAGCCGTTCCCACTTTCTAATGAGAGTAACTCTTCAAATCATACATTGTTTAATTTCCCTTCGTGCGTACCGAAGGATGATTGCTATGATGATTGTTATGATCCCGTTGATTCTTTTGAAATATCCCTTTTTGATGATGCTTGCTATATGCTTGTGGCCAAGATGCCAATATGAATTATGCTTATGGAGATGAACTTGCTATAGTTCCTTATGTTAAACATGAAATTGTTGCTATTGCACCCATGCATGATAGTCCTATTATCTTTTTGAATTCTCCCGACTACACTATATCGGAGAAGTTTGCCCTTATTAAGGATTATATTGATGGGTTGTGTTTTACTACTACACATGATGATTTTGATAGATATAATATGCATGTGCTTGCTGCTCCTACTTGCAATTATTATGAGAGAGTAACTACATCTCCACCTCTCTATGTTTCCCACACGATAAAATTGCAAGAAACTGTTTATACTATGCATTGGCCTTTACTATGTGTGCATGAATTGTTCTTTTATGACATGCCGATGAATAGGAAGAGAGTTAGACTCCGTTGTTGCATGATATATGTTACTTTGTGCTCACTACTAAATCACAAATCATTGTTAATTAAAATTGGCTTTGATATACCTTGGGATCCGGGTGGATCCATTACTTGAGCACTATATGCCTAGCTTAATGGCTTTAAAGAAAGCGCTGCCAGGGAGACAACCCGGAAGTTTTAGAGAGTCATTTATTTCTGTTGTGTGCTTTTATGAAGTAAAAATCCATTGTACTATAAAAATAATGTGCCAAGATTTGCCTTTAGGATGTTTACATTGCTTGTTGGTTCATGCGGTGCAAAACAGAAACTTTGGTTGTAGTGCGCGATTTTCAATTTTCTACAGGAACGTCAAACGGTTCTAAAACCTTTTGCACTGTATTTATATACAAATTTTTTATTTTTCCTAATTTGTTCAGAATTTTTGGAGTAACAGAAGTATGGTGAATGTTCAGATTACTACAGACTGTCCTGTTTAAGATAGATTCTATTTCTGATCCATAGTTTGCTTGTTTTGATGAAACTATCGATTTATATCAGTGGATTAAGCCATGGAAAAGTTATATTACAGTAGCTACAATATGAATTGGTTTTAAACAGTACTTAGAGTAGTGATTTTCTTTATTATACAAACGGATCTTACCGAGCTTTCTGTTGAGTTTTGTGTGGATGAAGTGATCAAAGATCGAGGAGGTCTCGATGTGAGGAGAAGGAGGAGAGGCAAGAGCTCAAGCTTGGGGATGCACAAGGCACCCCAAGTAAATATTCAAGAAGAATCAAGCGTCTAAGCTTGGGGATGCCCAGGAAGGCATCCCATCTTTCTTCAACAAGTATCAGTATGTTTTTGGATTCGTTTCGTTCATGTGATATGTGCAATTCTTGGAGCGTCTTTTGCATTTAGTTTTCACTTTTATTTGATGCACCATGCGTATGAGATAGTCCTTGGTTGATTTATAGAATGATCATTGCATTTCACTTATATTTTTTGAGTATGGCTTTATAGAATGCATCATGTGCTTCACTTATATCACTTGAAGTTTGGATCGCCTGTCTCTCTTCACATAGAAAACCGCCATTCGTAGAATGCTCTTTTTCTTCACTTATATTTGTTAGAGCATGGGCATATCTTTTGTAGAAAGAATTAAACTCTCTTGCTTCACTTATATCTATTTAGAGAGATGACAGGAATTGGTCATTCACATGGTGTAACGCCCACGATGCGGCTATATCTCGCACGTGTTGAGGCACGACTTAGAGGCATAACCACATGGTGGTTTTGTCGCAAGAGGGGTAATCTTCACACAATCCCATGTACTAAATAAGAAAGGGATAAAGAGTTGGCTTACAATCGCCACTTCACACAAATACCAAGTTAAACATACATCATACAGAGTACAATCAAGGTCCAACTATGGAACCAAAATAAAAGAAGACAACCCCAAATGCTAGATCCCCGATCGTCCCAACTGGGCTACACTACTGATCATCCGAAAAAGACACATAACAACAACCAAGATCTTCATCGAGCTCCCACTTGAGCTCGGTTGCATCACCTGCACTCGTATCATCGGCACCTGCAACTGTTTGGAAGTATCTGTGAGTCACGAGGACTCAACAATCTCACACCCGCGAGATCAAGACTATTTAAGCTTATAGGTAGGATGGTGTAATGAGGTGGAGCTGCAGCAATAACTAAGAAAATATGGTGGCTAACATATGCAAATAAGAGCGAGAAGAGAAGCAACGCAACGTTCGAGAATCTAGAAGTGATCAAGAAGTGATCCTGAAACAACTTACGTTCCCAGACACCGCCGAAAAGAGACCATCACGGCTACACATGCGGTTGATGCATTTTAATTAAGTCAAGTGGCAAGTTCTCTACAACCGGACATTAACAAATTCTCGTCTGCCACATAACCGCGGGCACAACTTTCGAAAGTTTATACCTTGCAGGGGTGTCCCAACTTAGCCCATCACAAGCTCTCACGATCAACGAAGGATATTCCTTCTCCCATAAAGACCCAATCAGTCTCGGAATCCCGGTTACAAGACATTTTGGTAATGGTAAAACAAGACCAGCAAGACCGCCCGACTGTGCTGGCAAATCCCGATAGGAGCTTCACATATCTCGTTGTCGGAGTAATGGGCCATGGGTAGGCCAACCCGAGCCCCAGAACCTTTCAAGACATCGGGGCAGGCTGCGCCCCTCAAGACCCCAGGACGAAGAGCCGCCTTCTGAGAATTCGGTGGCAAGACGGCCGACTGCCCACTCGTGGCCGAGTCCCAGGGACGACTTCAGGATAAGCCGACTCCTGACTGGCGACTTCCAGAGAAGCCGGCTTTGGGGAGTCCGCCCGCGACTCCAACGAACCCCATATCCTCATAGGGAGGGACAGGACTGGGGAGTGGCTACAAGAAAGCCCGCTCCCGCCCCTTACCAAGGGCAGGCATGTCCACAGCGTGCCGTACCCGGGGATATCTCCGTGCGGCGTGGAACTGTTGCCGTGCCGGCCCTGACATCAGCGCCGAAGGACCGAATCCTGTGCCCACGACGGCTTGTCTGTACGACCCTGGGGCGGCGGGTCCCACCAGTCAGTGGGACCCCAGGAGATGGCAAGTGCGCCACCAGTCGGCCCCCGGAGTCGGCCAGACCCTTTCCCGGGGTCCACGCGCCATTAATCAGATGTGATGGAGAGTGGCAATAGTGATCGCCCGCCAGGCGACGGGGCTATTTCCACGACTCCATGATCAAGCCTGCGTCATCAGAAGCACGACTACAGTAATCAGCATCCGGCAAGACCCGCCGGTGGCGGACGCGGCCTGTCGGCTCCGTACCTAGCCAGTCGGCGGGGCCCACCAGTCGGCGGGCCCCAGCAGTCGGCAGAGAAGACGGAGGCCAGAGGCACTGACGGCTGGGCCCGTGTCCAGCCGGATTACCATTGTACCCCTGGGGGGTAGGCCTATATAAACCCCCCAGGGAACCCATGCAAAGGGTTGGAGTCCATTAGCTCTAGACCAGATCATATAGAAGGGAGAGAGCTAGCCTTGCCCTCTCCTACCTCTAGGGAACAGCTCAAGGAGCAATCGTGTAAACACCTTGCCATAGTGATCATGCGGAGACCCCGTAGAGCAGCAGTAGGGGTATTATCTCCCCGGAGAGCCCTGAAGCTGGGTAAGATTCGCTAGCGTGCATGTCTACGCCTCATCCCATTTCTAGGCACCGGCGACGTTCTACTCGCCCCCACCATGATAAGCCATCCTTTGGCATATGTCGCACCCAACCCCTGACATTTGGCACCCACCGTGGGGCATGGTGAACCGCCGTCCGGAGACCTGTTCTGGACGGGAACCCTTTTCCTCCCTGGCGAGCGCAGCCAGCCATGCACGCCAGACGGAGTTTGCGCCGACGCGCTGCGTGGCGTGGAGATCGCCTGCGCAGCCAGCTGCCTCGCCGAACTTGTCGGTGAGGTTCGCCTCTCCGACGAACCTGCATCCAACACAGGCACGGGCGGCTCCGAGAGCCTCCTCGCGGGCCTCCTCGATCAACTTCACGTCTCCAGCGAGCCTGCCGTGGACTTGGAGTCTGTAGGCTCCACCAACCCGATGCTGGTCGACTCCGACACCGCGTCGCTCGATGCGTTCCCCACTAATGTGGTGGTCTATGACGAACCTTGGCGCGGTCCAGCAGCGCGGCGTAGCCATCGCCGACCTGTTCGGGGCAAGCCGCCCTGTGTATGCTACACCAGCGGAGAACATCCGAGCCGCCCAGGCGGTGGCGGACGAGCTGGACAATTTCGAGGGCGAAGAACGCCGCCTGATGATGGAGCGAGTCCAGCGGCTCCTTGACGCGGCTGCCACGCATAACGAGGCCGGCTGCCGCACGGAGGCACCGCAGCGGCAAAACGACGACCTTCGCCGAGATCAAGGCGCGACGTCTCGGACACCGACTGGCGGCGCCCAAGGAAGAAGAGACAAGGATCCGACTGTCAGCCACAGTCGGACTCACATTACCATAGAGCGCGACCGAGACGGCCGCCCGAGAGCAGTGGAGCGACGGGACGGCTGTCCGCCTCCACCTCCTCCTCGCAAGGAGAGGCGAGTCTCCCCGCCGCCTGTTGACCATCCAACTCTCGGCGACCGCCTTGGCCGCCGAGAGGGAGTTGGAGAAAATGACGCCCACCATCGGATCGACCGACTTCACCGATCCCTGGCGCTGGAAGAAGAAGATGAGTTGGGTCCACCTTGTTTTGGGCCCCTCATTCGAGACGAGCCCTTTCCCAAAGGGTACACGCTCCCAAGGGACACACCCAAATATACCGGCTCCGTGAAGCCGGAAGACTAGCTAGTCGACTACTCCACGGCTGTCAGCATAGCGAACGGCAACAAGCGTGTCGCCGTAAAGTACGTTCCGCTCATGCTCCAGGGCACGGCCCGGACATGGCTGAACAGCCTGAAGCCCCGCAGCCTCAACAGCTGGGCCGACTTCACTGAAGCATTCGTCCGCAACTTCACCAGCACGTACAAGTGTCCTCCCAAACCTCGTCAGCTCTCCTTGTGCATGCAAGGCCCCGACGAGTCGACTCGCAACTACCTCACGCGTTGGGCCGAGCTTCAGAACTCTTGCGAGGGCGTGCACGAGGTGCAGGCTATCGAGTACTTTACCGCCGGGTGCAGAGAAGGCACCCTCCTCAAGCACAAGCTCCTCTGCGACGAGCCAGAAACCCTCGACGAGCTGCTGATCATAGCAGACAAGTACGCCACGGCCGACTCCTCCATGAAGGTAGAGATTCAAGTTAGCGCAACTGGCAAAGTGGCCCCTCAAGCTCCAAGAACTTCGGCGGGAGATGTCAGTCGGCGACAACAGCAGGGCGACCACAAGCGCAAGGCCCCGCAGCCGGCTTCCAGCAGCCGGCAGGTCGCAACAGTTGAAGCCCAGCAGCCGGATGGGAAGCCCCCGCCCAAGCGACAGAAAGGCGGCAAGCCCAACTGGTTGCCAGCCTTCTCCTACGAGCAGACTCTGGATGGACCTTGCAAGTTCCATAGCGGCGCGAAGCCGTCGAATCACACCACCCGGAAGTGCCACTGGCTCACCAGGATCGCCAAGGGAGATGGCCTCCTACCTCCCCCGCCTGCTGGGCAGCCGCCTCCGCCTCCGCCCCAGCAACCGGCCGTCAGGCCAGTCGGCGCAGTGCATGACGAATACCCTGAAGAACACGGAGCCTACGTGGTGTTTACCAATATGGCTGATGATTGACGCAGCAGGTGGCTGCAGCGACAAGAGGTGAATGCAGTAGCATCAGAGACGCCAGAGTTCATGCACTGGTCCGAGAAGCCAATCAGCTGGAGCAGGGCTGACCACCCAGAGGTGATGCCGAGTCCAGGCTCCTATGCCTTGGTCTTGGATGCCACCTTTTCTATGGATAGACGAGCCGCGCGTTTCGCGCGAGTCCTGATAGACGGAGGCAGCAGCATCAATATCCTGTACAAGGACACCATGGAGAAATTAGGAATCAAGTAAAGACAGCTTCAGAACAGCCGGACTGTGTGCCATGGCATTGTTCCTGGGCTTTCCTGCTCACCAATCGGCAAGATCCTGATGGACGTCCTCTTTGGAGACAAAGATCACTTCCGCCGAGAGTCAGTTTGGTTTGAGGTCGTGGACCTTGAGAGCCCATACCATGCGCTACTCGGCCGACCCGCTTTGGCCAAGTTCATGGCAGTCCCCCAGTACGCCTACCTCAAAATGAAGATGCCCAGTTCCAGGGGAATTCTGACTGTGGCTGGCGACTACCGGAAGTCGTCTGCCTGTGCGGCTGAGAGCAGTCGGCTAGCCGAGTCCCTGGTGATCGCAGCCGAGAAGCGGCTCTTGGAGCGGGTTGTGGTGATGGCCGGCAAGCAGCCAGAGGTGTCGCCCAACCCAAAGGAGTCTAAGGCTGAGGGTTCGTTCAAGCCGGCCAAAGAGACAAACAAGATACCCTTGGATCCGGAGCACCCGGAGAGGTACGCTGTCGTAGGTGCAAACCTCGACAGCAAATAGGATGGCGAGCTCGTTGATTTCCTCCATGAGAATCGGGACATCTTCGCATGGTCCCCCAAAGACATGCCAGGTGTACCAACGGAATTCGCCGAGCACAAGTTACATGTCCGATCTGATGCAAAGCCGGTCAGGCAGCCCCTGCGCCGCCTGTTAGAAGAGAAGAGAAGAGTTGTCGGAGAAGAGATAGCCCGATTCCTAGCAGCCCGCTTCATTATGGAAGTATTCTTTCCAGAATGGCTAGCAAATCCGGTCCTGGTACTGAAAAAGAACAAGCAGTGGCGAATGTGTATTGACTACACGAGCCTCAACAAGGCCTGCCCCAAGGACCCGTTTGCTCTACCAAGAATTGATCAGGTGATAGACTCCACAGCCGGATGCGAGCTGTTGAGTTTTTTGGATGCATAATCAGGATATCACCAAATCAAGCTGAACCCGGCTGACAGATGGAAGACCGCCTTCATCACGCCATTTGGAGCCTTCTGCTACCTCACCATGACGTTCAGCTCAAGGAATGCCGGCGCCACCTTTAAGAGTTGCATGCAGAAGTGCCTCCTCAAGAAGCTCGGCAGGAACGCCCACGTCTACGTGGACGACGTGGTGGTGAAGACAGAAAAGCGTGGAACACTGCTGGAGGACCTCAAGGAGACCTTTGAGAACCTGCGCCGATTCCAGATCAAGCTCAACCCCGATAAGTGTGTCTTCAGAGTACCAGCCGGCCAGCTCCTTGGCTTCCTGGTCTCTGAACGCGGCATAGAGTGCAACCCTGTAAAGATCAAGGCCATTGAGAGAATGGAGGTACCCAGCCGACTGCTGGATGTGCAAAAGTTCACCGGCTGCTTGGCGTCCATCAGCCGATTCATCAGTCGGCTGGGCGAGAAAGCTCTCCCCTTATACCAACTCATGAAGAAGACCACTTGTTTCGAGTGGAACCACAAGGCGGACGAAGCTTTTCTCCAGTTGAAAAAGATGCCGACTACTTCACCCGTTCTAGCGGCTCCGACTCCTAAGGAACTTATGCTCCTATACATCGCCGCCACCAGCCGGGTAGTCAGCATGGTCATTGTAGTGGAACGGAAGGAGGAAGGCAAGGCACTACCTGTCCAGAGACCAGTATATTACCTGAGCGAAGTACTGTCGACCTCCAAGCAGAACTACCCCCACTACCAGAAGATGTGCTATGGCGTACACTTTACCGCGAAGAAATTGAAGCCTTACTTTCAAGAGCATCCAATCACTGTGGTCTGCACGGCCCCACTTGCCGAGATCATCGGAAGCTGAGATGCTTCTGGCCGAGTGGCCAAGTGGGCCATAGAGCTGGCTCCTTACACCATCCACTACCAGCCCCGCACCGCCATCAAGTCACAAGCACTGGCCGACTTTCTCGTCGACTTGGCCGAGACCCAGTACCTGCCTCCAGCGCCCGACTCCACCCATTGGCAGATGCATTTCGACGACTCCAAGATGCGCATCGGCTTCGGAGCAGGCGTCGTCCTCACTTCCCCTAAAGGCGACAAGCTCAAATACGCACTGGAAATCCATTTTGCCGCCTCCAACAACGTCACCGAGTATGAGGTGCTCATTCACGGGCTCCGGCTTGCCAAAGAACTTGGCATTCGTCAGATCCTGTGTTATGGCGACTCGTACTTAGTGGTCCAACAGTCATCTGGCGACTGGGACGCCAAAGATGCGAACATGGCGAGTTACCGTTTCCTCGTGCAGCAACTCAGCGGGTATTTCGAGGGGTGCGAGTTCCTCCATGTGCCAAGAAACGACAACGACGAAGCAGACGCCTTGGCACGAATCGGCTCTACCTGCCAAGCAATACCATCCGGCATCGCCCTTCAATGCCTCCTCAAGCCGTCTATCAAGCCTTCACCAGAATCAGACTCCATCTTTGTGCCGGCTCCTCCTGAAGAAGTCGGATCCGACTCTAGAGCCCCGACAGACGGTACGGGGATTTTGGCAGATGGCTCCAAAGCCGGCACAGTCAAGGCCGGCCCAGGGACCATAGTACCCGGCCCGGGGACTGCGGTGGCGGACTCGAAGACTCCAGAACTCGGCCCAAGAACCGCGCCAGTCGGCCTGGGGACTTCATTAACCCAGCAAGCGGTTGTTGACTCCAACCCACCGCCTCCCAGCCCAACCGCCCTCGTCCAAGTCACAGTTCTGGCAGTCGAAGAAATAGCAGCACCCTCATGGGCCCAGCCCATCCTCAAATTCTTGGTGAGCAAAGAGCTCCCGACTGATGAGACCTCAGCTCGGCAAGTACAACACCGAGCGGCATCCTACACCATAGTCAATAGAGAGCTGGTCAGGCGCAGCGTCACTGGTGTCTACCAGCGCTGCGTAGAGCCAGAGCAAGGCCAAGCAATTCTCAAATACATCCATCAAGGCGAGTGCGGCCACCATGCGGCTTCAAGAGCACTCATCACAAAAGCCTTTCGACACGGTTTCTTCTGGCCGACTGCCTTAGAAGAGGCCAAGGAATTGTTCCAAAAATGCAAAGGGTGCCAGAAGTTCAGCTCCAAGCCGCACTAGCCGGCTTCTGCACTCAAGACCATCCCCCTTGCTTGGCCTTTCGCAGTTTGGGGTCTAGACATGGTGGGACCATTCAAGACAGCACGAGGTGGCTTAACTCACTTACTTGTCACAGTGGACAAGTTCACCAAGTGGATACAAGCGAAGCCAATCAAGAAACTGAACGGTCCGACTGCCGTGACTTTCATCTCCGATATCACAATTCGGTACGGCATACCTCACAGCATCATCACCGATAACGGCACAAATTTTGCCAAAGGTGCCTTGGCCCGTTTTTGCGCAACACAGGGCTTCCGACTGGACCTAGCGTCCGTCGCCCATCCACAGTCAAACGGCCAGGTGGAGTGAGCAAATGGCCTCATCCTGTCCGGCATCAAGCCCCAGCTGATCGAGCCTCTGGAGCGCTCGGCTGGCTGCTGGCTCGACGAGCTGCCAGCCGTCCTCTGGAGTCTGCGCACGACTACAAACAAATCAACCGGCTTCACGCCTTTCTTCCTCGTCTATGGTGCCGAAGCCATCATCCCAACGGACATAGATTTCGACTCCCCACGAGTCACCATGTACACCGAGGAGGAAGCAGAAGAAGCACGTCAAGACGGCGTCGATCTGCTGGAAGAGGGTCGGCTGTTGGCACTCAGCCGGTCCAGCATCTACCAGCAGAGCCAGCGCCGATACCACAACAGGAAGGTCAAGCCAAGATCTTTCCAAGAAGGCGACCTTGTGCTCCGGCTGATCCAGCGAACAGCCGGCCAGCACAAGCTGTCGGTGCCTTGGGAAGGCCCTTTCATCATCAGCAAAGTGCTGGGCAACGACTCCTACTACCTGATTGACGCTCAGAAGCCCCGAGCACGCAAGAGGGACGACTCCGGCAAGGAGACAGAGCGGCCATGGAATGCAAATCTCCTCCGAAGATTTTACAGTTGATGCAGTATGTACCACGTTACCTTTTGTATTAAAGTACCAAGACTTCGGGCCCCCCGAGACGAGATCGGGGACTGCCCTCTTTTGTCTGTATAATAAAAATTATGCCTACAAGTATGTTACTCTTTGTTATGCCGCCTGGCACCGGGCTCGACAAGTCAGCCCAGGACTTGCCGCCTTGCACTATGAAATGCTTCCTGCAGCCGGATAAGTAGTGTGTAACGCCTAAACCGTCTCCTATCAGAAGCCGCAGCTCGCAGAGCGACTGTACGGTGGGCAGAAGTAAGGAAGAATGGGCGTTCGCATGAAAAATGGCTAAGGACTCAAAGCATAAAACATAGCTCAAGACGGCTTCCAACCTTTTTTCGCAAACCGACTCTTGAGTAGTCGGATTGCCGCCTTCTATTCAACTTGCTCAAAAACTCTTAAAAACGGCTAAGTACTTGCCTTCCCAAAGTAGCCAAGCATTTGATCCAACGGCAGTCTGCAGAGCGGCTATCCGATTGGCAAGGCAGGAAACTAAGGGAAAGCGGCAAAGGAAAAAAGCCAAAAGAGCAATGAGCAAGAAAAGATAAAATTCGGATAAATATTTACATAGCATAGGCCCTTGGCCGAATCTTCGAGCAGAAGTTCAAAATACACCACGCGGGTGGAATTATGCGAATTAACAAGTTCTTCAGAGACTACTAAAGTAGATAAAATAAAGATAAGGTGGCAGCTTAGGAAGCAACAGACGGATTTGGAGGGTCGGAGGAGGCGGCAGCGTCAGGTGTTTGGGCGGCCGGCTGGGCATTCTCGGCTTGATCGCCTTCGGTGGCAGTCGGCTCGGTCGCACGCGGCTCGTTGCTGGAGGCGCGGTCGAGCTGAGGCTGGCCGTCCGCCCCGTCTTCTGGTGCTTCCGTCTCGCCTCCGTCCTCCGCCTCTCCTTCCTCCTTGACGCTGGATCCAATCACCTTCGCCGAGTCCTCGTCGTAGTCTGGGTTCATCCCAAACCACTCTGGCAGTACCTTCTCGCCGTCTTCAGACCGCTCGGGGATGAAGATGCCGGTGTCGGTGTACTCGGCGATCACCGCAGCACGCTTGACAAGGGCGTCTTCCGCAGCTACCAGCTCCGGCTGGGCCTTTGACCGGAGGGTGGCCAGCAGGTCTAGATCCAGCCCCGGATACCACGCCTTGACGAACTCCAAGGCTCGGCGTGCTCCAGCTCGGGCCGAGGAACCCTTCCAGGCCTCAAGACGACCAGCCGCGACCTCTAGCCAGTCGGCAGTCAGGCTGGGGGTGCGCGGAGCCTGCATGTCCGGCCACAGGGCAGTAATCGCCTGGGCGCTGACACATTGAAGCCGGCGCAGCATCCGGTGAGTCGGCCGAAGGGAGCCTCGATGCTCAGGATATGCTCATCAAGGGTTCGGGGGGTGTCGGCGGCGATCTCTGCACCTTCCGCCCTCCGACCTTCACGGTCAGCCTCGATGGCTTGGATGGCGGCCTGCGAGTGCCCAGGGAAGAAGTCTGCCAAGACGGAAGAAAAGAAGAAGCAAGTCAAAAACCAGGAGTCGGCATGACTTATAATCGGCAGCTCGAAGGAAGAAAGTAAAGAAACTCACCATCAACGATGTCTTCAATCTCATGGAAGCCGGAGGCCAGCATCGCCTCCTTGTCAGTCGAGGAGGAGCACTCACTCACGAACTCGGCCAAGAGGGCGGTTTCCGCCTCTTCCGCCTCCTTCTGCTTCTTCGCAAGCAGCCCCCTCTGCTCTGCTAATTGAGTGGCCAGCAGATCATGCTCTATGGTGAGCTTGCTGCACTCCTCCCCCTTGGCGCGCAACACGGAGTTGGCATCGCTTAGCTTATGTTGGAGAACAGCATTGGCTTCTGAAGAAAAGGAAGAAAGAAGGCGTTAAGTCATTAATAAAGAAGGTCGCCGGGGAGATCCGGCCCGACTGCTCAGCAGTCAGCCCGAATCTCGGGGAATACAGCCCGCGGGTGCGCCAGCGCGCCCCCGCAAAGAAGAAAAAGGACTTACTCCGGCTCTCCGACAAGTCGGCGGTCCGCTTGCCCAGCTCTTCAACGTTACGGTTGAAGGCAGTAACGCGGAGGTTGTGGTAGTCCTACGACAAGTGTTTCAGACAAAAGTTAGTACCCGGAGCTCACCAATTGGAGTTCCGGGCCGCCTTCTCAGCAGCCGGCCCGAAACTCGGGGACTACACCCAGTGGGTGCGTTGGCGTGCCCCCACAGAAAGGAACAAGAAAACAAGGACCAAAGAAAAAACATACCCGGACGGCTGCTCGCGATGCCAGGTATGCCTTGGTGCAGTTCTGGAGGGCGTCGCCCTCAGCTCGAAGCTTCGCCTGGACGTCCAGAAGCGCCTGGTTCAGCGACCCTGTGCCGCCTCCTCGCAACCACCCAATGGGTGCGGCGCTCGTCGCTTCGGTATCTGGGATCGCCGAGCTGGCGGTGCCGGCCTCTAGGGGGCGGGGTGCCGAGGTCGCCTTCTCAAGACGGCGGCGCGTTGGCAAGCCGACTAGAAGGAGTAGCCTCGCCACGGCCTCATCTTCAGTCGGCGGCACCGGAGGGTCCGCTGGCTGTTTGCCCTGCGTGCTTCCAGACGGCGGCGGAGGCGGCGGCAGAACGATCACGTTCGGCATAGAGGAGGAGTCGCCGTCTTCCCTCTCCATGACGGGGTTCTCGCCGCCGGCTCCCCCAGTCTGCCCCGTGAACTCCGGAGGCGGCGGCGCAGAGTTCAGCGGGGGGACGAACACCGCCGATTGGCGGTGCGCCGCCTCCTCAGCCTGCCGCTTCATCGCGGCGGCGGCTTCAGCCTCCGCCAGTTTCTTCTTGGCGGAGGCCTCCGCCTTATCGGCCTCTGCCTTCTCCAGGCGGGCGGCCTCTTCCTCGTTGCGCTTCTCCTGCGCATTCCGCTCCGTCGCCTCCCGGAGGTCAGCAGCGGGGTCAATCCACCGAGTGGTAGCGGACGTCTCCGCTGACCCCATGACGGAGGCGGCGGCAACCCTCTCAAGTGTAAGGGGAGCCCTGAAGCAAGGGAAGCAAGCAAAAGACTCAGACAAAGCTGCAGAGAAAGAATAAAGCGTTAAGATGGAGTACTCACGCGGAGACCAGTGGCGGCTTCTTCACTTCCTTACGGAAGCGGATGGCCTTCGCAGCCGCCTCGTCCCGCCGGGTCGCCGCAGCCGAACCCTTGGGCTTCTTCGGCCGACTGCCGAACAAGGTCGGCACGGCCCTACGCTTCTTCCCGCCGCCTAGAGCACCCGACGCGGCAGAAGAGCCCGCGCCAGGCTGGCTGGCTCCTGGCCGATGGCGGGGGGCGACTTCTCCCTCGGCCTCCTTGTCAGGCCAGTCGGCGAAAGTGGCCGAAAGCCTGGAGCCGCCTGCTGCTCCTCCTCCTCCCCCCGCGTCGTCTTCCAAAGCCGCCGCTCCCAGATTGGGGTCGTCGACATCGCTCTCTGCCTGGTCGGCAAAGAACTCGCGGGCCGGCCCCGTGGTGCCGGCTGGTGGATGGAGGAGGTGATTCTGACCAAAGCCGACTGGTCAGGCCGCACAAAACAAACTCGGCAAGAAAGAAGACAATCCAAAGAAAGAAAAGGCAACTCACTATGGGCGGGGGGTTGGCGCGGGAGTACGGCTCCTTGCCGAACCACCAGTCCTCCAGGAGCTTGCTGTCCGAGAGGTAGTTCACCATGTAGGCCACCTCCTCGTGAGGCATGTCCTTGGTGCACATCCGAATCGGGTCGCGATGCCCGCTCATTTGGCATATCATGTGGGGGCGACCTTGGAGCGGGAGAACTCGGCGCGCCACGAAGGCGGCCGGCATGTCTGGACCAGTCAAGCCCTCTGACTGCGTCAGCACTCGGATTCGCGTGACGGCGCCGGCTCCCGCAGGCGTTAGCGACTTGGCCCGGTACGACCAGTTGGGCAGTCTCCTAGCCGGCAGGTTGACCCAGTCGCCCCTCGCGGAGACGCTCCTGACGTAGAAGTACGATCGCTGCCACATCTTCACCGAATTTATCAGCGAGATGGTGGGGAAGGGGTTGTCGGCCCCCGACCTTCGCACGGCGATGAAAGCGCCGCATTGAGCCGGCACGCCTGCAGCCTGGGTGCCGAGCTTGGAGAAGAAGAACTCCCCCCAGAGCTCGAGGGTGGGGAGGACTCTGAGGAAGCCTTCGCACAAGGCCACGAAGGCGGACAGCAGCACCACCGTGTTGGGCGTGAGGTGGTGCGGCTGGAGGGCGTAAAACTCCAGGAAAGCGCGGAAGAAGCTGCTCGCCGGCAGCCCCAACCCGCGTAGGCAGTGCGAGCGGAAGATGACCCGCTCGCCCTCCTGCGGCGCAGGGGAAATCTCCCCCCTCGGCGCAAGACGCATCCGCACGTAATCTTCGCCGGGGAGCCGACGAGTCTTGCGGAGGAACTCGATGTGGTCGTCGTGAACTTCTGAGCCGTCCCAGGTGCCGGAGCGCACCGGGGGAGGCACGGTGGAAGAAGAAGAACTCATCGCGAGCTGATCGCCGCGGCGTTCATCGAAGCTTGGGCGCGCGGCGGAGCGACGAAGAAGAAGAAGGAGAAGAGCAAGGAGTAGTGAGAAGGAGGGACGCGCGTGCTCTGCCGCGCCCCCCTTTTTCTCCTACTTATAGCCTCATGGGCTGTGAAGCCGAGGGGGCGGTTGTGGGATTTACTGCGCCCACGACCCCATGACCCCCACGCTTCCACGACAAAGTTAATGCGTGCAGTAACTCCACGGGAATCCCAACCGTCCGCCTGGGCCACAGCGGATCCGCTCGGGCGCCGAGGCGCGGTAGTGGCGGGCCCTGCCTACGGCCCTGTCCCGTCGCGCGCGTAAGCTGGCAGAATGGCCCGGCCACGTGTTATCACATGACAGGCCTGGAACGGGTGGCAGCCTGGAGGCTTAGCCAGCACGCTACTTGGATCCCGCCGCGACGTTCAAAATATTGAGCGAGTCAGAGTTGGGCGAGTCCGACTCCTTCTAGTCGGCCCGGCGGGAGTCTAGCAAGAGCCATGTGTCGAGCACCCGGAAAGAGAAACTGCTGAGGCTTCTCGGCCGATCGTCCGCGGTGCCTCACCAGCTTCGAGGACTATTGTCGGAGTAATGGGCCACGGGTAGGCCAACCCGAGCCCTAGAACCTTTCAAGACATCGGGGTAGGCTGCGCCCCTCAAGACCCCGGGATGAAGAGCCGCCTTCTGAGAAGTCGGCGGCAAGACGGCCGACTGCCCACTCGTGGTCGAGTCCCAGGGACGACTTCAGGATAAGCTGACTCCTGACTGGTGACTTCCAGAGAAGCCGTCTTTGGGGAGTCGGCCCGCGACTCCAACGAACCCCATATCCTCATCGGGAGGGACAGGACCGGGGAGTGGCTACAGTAAAGCCCAGCTCCCGCCCCTTACCAAGGGCAGGCATGGCCACAGCGCGTCGTACCCGGGGGGATCTCCGTGCGGTGTGGCACTGTTGCCGTGCCAGCCCTGACATCAGCGCCGAAGGACCGAATCCTGCGCCCACGATGGCTTGTCTGTACGACCCTGGGGCGACGGGTCCCACCAGTCAGTGGGACCCCAGGAGACGGCAAGTGTGCCAGCAGTCAGCCCCCGGAGTCGGCCAGACCCTTTCCCGGGGTCCATGCGCCATTAATCAGATGTGACGGAGAGTGGCAATAGTGATCGCCCGCCAGGCGGCGGGGCTGTTGCCACAACTCCATGATCAAGCCCACGTCATCATAAGCACGACTACAGTAATCAGCAGCCGGCAAGACCCGCCCGCGGCGGACGCGGCCTGTCGGCTCCGTACCTGGCCAGTCGGCGGGCCCCAGCAGTCGGCAGAGAAGACGGAGGCCAGAGGCACTGACGGTTGGGCCCGCGTCCAGCCGGATTACCATTGTACCCCTGGGGGGTAGGCCTATATAAACCCCCCAGGGCACCCATGCAAAGGGTTGGAGTCCATTAGCTCTAGACCAGATCATATAGAAGGGAGAGAGCTAGCCTTGCCCTCTCCTACCTCTAGGGAACAGCTCAAGGAGCAATCGTGTAAACACCTTGCCATATGGATCATGCGGAGACCCCATAGAGCAGCAGTAGGGGTATTATCTCCCCGGAGAGCCCTGAAGCTGGGTAAGACTCGCCGGCGTGCATGTCTACGCCTCATCCCGTTTCCAGGCACCGGCGACGTTCTACTCGCCCCCACCATGATAAGCCATCCTTTGGCATATGTCGCACCCAACCCCCGACACTCGTTCTCAGGGTACACCGGGTTGTCCAAACTTCTGGTAGGCCAGCCCAGAGTTGCCCCTGGTGGCCACCTACGATTGACAGGTTGGACCAATGCAAAATCAAGGAACATAACATCGGTATGACGGGAATGTAACGCCCCGAACACACCCACCGGTGGTCGTTACTCCTGGCGGGATCTAGACTGGCCCCACAGATCAATACTAGTCTTTTATGCGCACTTTGTCCTCACTTGTGCGCACCCGGGAGCAACTTCCCGGTCGGTCAACCATCCTGAAACTACTCCAAGCTGAGCACGCTTAACTTTGGAGTTCTGTCCGAATGGGCTTCCGGAAAAGAAGGAATTCCTTATTGATATGAGTAGTCTATCATCCCTAATAAGTCAGACTATCACATACACCCCCACTCAGAGGAACCGACGTCCTCTTCGGGCCACATGAACGTTCCCTATTGGCACATACGTCTGTGCATCCAGTCCGGTACATGTGCCATGCCGGGTGCCACGACGGGTCACAAACGCCATGAACAACATGACCGCGCACCTGTCCGCAAACATCCGTGTAACCACGAGGGTCGGCTCTGATACCAACTTGTAATGTCCCGGACACACCTGCCGGTGGTCGTCACTCCCAGCGGGATCTAGACTGGCCCCACAGATCAATACTAGTCTTTTCTGCACACTTTGTCCTCACTCGTGCGCACCCGGGAGCAACTTCCCGGTCGGTCACCCTACCTGAAACCACTCCAAGCTAAGCACGCTTAACTTTCGAGTTCTGTCTGAATGGGATCCCGGAAAAGAAGGAATACCTTATTGATATGAGTAGTCTATCATCCCTAATAAGCCAGACTATCACAGGAAACTAGGGCGGCAAGAGTGGAACAAAACACCAGGCATAAGGCCGAGCCTTCCACCCTTTACCAAGTATATAGATGCATTAATTAAATAAGAGATATTGTGATATCCCAAAATATCTATGTTCCAACATTGAACAAACTTCATCTTCACCTGCAACTAACAACGCTATAAGAGGGGCTGAGCAAAAGCGGTAACATAGCCAAACAATGGTTTGCTAGGAAGGTGGGTTAGAGGCTTGACATGGCAATATGGGAAGCATGATATAACAAGTGGTAGGTAGCGCAACATAGCTATAGAGAGAACAACTAGCAAGCAAAGATAGAAGTGATATCGAGGGTATGGTCATCTTGCCTGAGATCCCGCAAGGAAGAAGAACGAGTCCATGAAGAAGACAAACGGACGTAGTCGAACGGATCCTCACAAACTCAACGTAATCGGAAATATCGAGAAGAAGCGCACCTGGAAAGAAGCAAACAACATAGTAAACACACAAGCATAAACATGGCATGATGCACAACCAAGGATGATGCATGTCCGGTTTAATGAGGCATGGCATAGCAAAGTGCAATAAACAACAATACAAATTGAGCAGAGCTCAATATGCAATGAGTTGCATATTGACGAAACACCACATGACTTACTTAGTTCTCTCTCGGTTATGTACTCATCAATATTAAATGTTATTAAACATGGCAAGGGGTGAAGCATAAGTAAACTAACTATTTAGGCAAGTTTAAATGAGGCCGAAAACAACAAACAACAATTCTAGAAAATCCTCATATGCAATTTATGGATTTGGTACTGTTCTGCCCTAAACCATATTCTAGAGTTGTTAAACATGCAAGATGAGTGCACCATGTTAAACTAGGCATTTTCCCACCCCATTTACATATAAAGTTAATT
Organism: Triticum urartu; assembly: GCF_056163025.1. Classification (NCBI taxonomy): domain Eukaryota; kingdom Viridiplantae; phylum Streptophyta; class Magnoliopsida; order Poales; family Poaceae; genus Triticum; species Triticum urartu. Next base: position 176,893,446 of record NC_141874.1, read on the forward strand.
GAATTTGGAGCTACGGTTAATTAGTTATGAAATAAATCATTTTAGCATGCTATTTAAGAAAAATTAAACAAACAACATTTTAAACATGCATGAAAGTTAGAAATTATTAATCTACACAAAATTCTAAGCATTTTACATATAAAGTTTGTTTAATTTCGATGCACAGTTCATGAGTAATTATATGCATGAAGGCTAGGGTCTTTTCTATAAAACTGCACTCTCCGGTTAATTACCAAAAATCGCAAAGGCAGGAAAAAATGCAACGGGCCAAAACTAGCAGGCCCAGAAGTGCACAGGGGAGGCTGGAGGGGGATGCTCACCCATGGGCTCGGCCCAGGAGTTGAAGGGGAGGCCGCTGGTCCGGAGCAAAGGTGGCCCAGGCGCGGTCTGGCTGCGGTCAACGCGGACGAGCGGGCTCCTGCTGGATCAAAGCAGAGCCATGGCAACAACGGCGGCTGGTGAACTTGGTGGCGGGGACGGAGGAGCGGGGCTCCGGCGAGCCGAGGCAAGGCCGGGAACGGATCAAGGCCCTCGATCCACGGCGGAGGACGTGCCGGCTCGCCTCGTTCCTGACCCCGACAAAGAGAGACAGAGAGAGGTGAGTCAGAGAGAGAGAAAAGGAAGAGAGGGCGCGAGGGAGGGCCGGCGGCATGACCTGGAGGTCCTGGAGGCGACGGGGTTACCACGGGCTGCATCGGCGGCTAGCTCCGATGGGGCCTGGCCGGCGGGGAGGCGCGCTAGAGGAGCTCGGGCTCCATCCCGATTCAGATAGGGAGCGAGAGTTGTAGGGCGGAGGCGGTGGAGTTCTGGGCGGCGGTTGCAGGCGGCTCGGGCCCGGGTGGGCCTCGGATGGGCTTCACGGGCTGCGGCGGCTGGTTGTGGAGGAGGAGGCGCCAAGTGGCGGCGGTGGAGAGGGTGGCTGTGGAAAACGAGGAGGAGGGGCTAGGGTTTCGAAAATGGAAGGGGTAGGGTGTCCATTTATAGGCAGGGATCTAGTTTTGGGGGTTTGAGGGGGTTTCAGAGACTCAGATCGCGATCGTGCGGCTCCGGACAGAGGGGGAAACTAGGTGGTCTGTAGGTGAATGGTAGTGGGCTATGAAGAAGGCCTCAGGCTCTGAGAAGACAAGAGAGAGAGGCCCGGCGACTGTTTCCGGAGACCGAAAACGTCCGACGTGTGCCCGGCTATAGTGCCGCTATATGTTTAATGGTTGGGCTATTAAATGGGCTCCGAATGCGATGGAATTTGGCAGGCGGTATACTGACAACATAACAACACCACAAGCAAACTTCCATCCATTCCGAGAACATTTGTATGCCACTTAAAAAATAATATTTCGGACGTGCCGTGGACGCGTGCAAGTGTGTCTGGGCTCAGAACGGACAACAGAAAGAACTGGGAGACCCGGACGGATGCAAGTTTTGAAAACATGATGATGCAATTGACATGATGACATGACAAGATGCAACCCGCAAGCGAATGACATGGCAACAACGCGCATAACTGGAAGACACCTGGCACAATGGTCTCGGGGCGTTACAACACTCCACCACCACAAGAGGATCTCGTCCCGAGATCTAGGATGGCACCGGAGGGAAACGGAAGAGGAAGAGAAGAGGTAAAACTAAGTTGCTTCTTTGACAAATGAGTGAAACCAAAGAACCTTGCGAGGTTGAACAAATTGAAACAAAGAATACAACAAATATGAACAAAGTTGAAAACACTCCATTAGAAAAGAGGAACAAGGGACATTACTAGAACCTTTAAGGTTGAAAGACATAAGAAAAAGGGTTTCAATGGATAGGAAGTACATGCAAGCACTCCGGATGAAACGAGATGTACAAGGAATGATAAGGATCAATTACGACAACACTTTGGCTGGAAATGGAAGGCATAGAATATGACCTTGGCCAAATGAAAGCACTTGTATGAGACTCCGGTTAGAAGAGGAATGATGGCCACAACCCTCCGGTTAAAACAAGATAGAGAAGGAATAAGAATGATATAATTTGGATAGCACTCCGACTATAAATGGAAGGAATTGAACATGAAATTGACAAGATAAGAGAATACTTGATGAAATCAACAACACACTACCTCCAGAACTATTGAAAGAATGGCACAAGGGGTAAGAAAGATTTCAAACAGCACTCCGGTTGAGAAGGGAGGCAAAACTTGACAGAATGGGAAGAACTTGAATGAAGGACATGACACTCCGATTAAATGGATAAGTACAAAAAGAACACGGTCCTCACAATTCGAGATGATGAGTGAAGAGAGGAACATCACAAAGCCTCCAGAAGAAAGAATAGAAGATAGATCATTGGAAAAATAGAATGGAGAGGAAAATGCCAGCTTCTGCCACAATTGAGCTTGGAAAGCACTCTTCCAAGAAGGTTAGACAGAGTTGTTGGAAAACCAACTACAAAACGAAAAGGCTTGTAGTGGGCTTATGGAAAAACTTCTCAAAATTTGAGGTGAAATTCTGCCACTAACGGAAACAATTGCTTGGTTGAGAGCAATGAAGAGATGAAAACTTCTTTCATTGTGAGAATAGGAGGAAACTTGGATTATTGATAAGCACCACAATAGCAACATTCCTCAGGGAAGGCTTTAGGTGAAATATAACCCAAGATAACTCCAACAAAGAGATTGATGGATTGAGAAGAGCTCATGCTCGAAGAAACTGATGGGTTTAACTATCTCATTATTGACAACTTTTGAATCATGACACACGAAGGGAAATTGTCAAGAGTGACATAACACCACCTCAAAAGATAAGATAGGAAGAACTGCACTTTGGAATGCAAGATGCAGAAGGCTTGAACTCCTCAAAACAAAGCATGTGTTGAGCACCATGTTTATTTTAGAGTATAGCTAGGCGGATCTTAACTCTGAGAGAAATCTTGAAGAACAAATGAAGAATGAAAGAAATCCTTGATGAACCACCAAGTTGAGCCATTGTGAGAACTCCGGTAATAAAAGAATGATAAAAAAGAAGTGAAGGATGAAAATAATAAGATTGAAGCCTTGCAATGATTGGATGGAGCTTTGCGACGAGATAAAGCAGAAAACTTGGAACTCCGGAAAGAAAAAATGGAACATCTCGAACTGAGACATGTGACATGATGAACAACTCCGGAAAGAAGATACTAGATCACTTGGATGAATCAATAATAAGAATTACGTTATGCGTATCCTTCACCAATTTAAATTGATGACAAGCAACGGATTTGGCATACTACTTATTCTCGTAGAAAGGAGTAAGAGAGATATAGCGCAAACTTAGGAAGGTCTTCAACGATCCACAGGTAGCATTGAAACAACGAATGAATTGATATGATGACGTATGAAGAGGAATCTTGTACAAACGGTCGTAAGAATTAAGAACGAACAAAGAAAAGATATCAAAACACCGGGAAGAATTAGAAAAAGAATGAAGATACTTGAGAGAATTGAGATACCTGAGAATGAATAGATCACGAGCTGACTAGAGAATACATGAACGATGCACCGGATAAATAGGGGAAACGAGAGCAGAAAATTGAGAACGAATAAATCCGAAATGATGGCCTTCATAGGAATAAAATGGAAAGAACTCATGAAATGCTTTAGATGGTTGAAAATAATTCTCACAATTGGAAATGATTTGAGAGGATAACATCAAGCTTGAACTACGAATCTTCGAGAGAACGAACCAAGATTTAAGAGAAAAAAATCTTCTTCAGTCTTCAAATGCACATAATGACAATGAGAAACACCACCAACAATTGTTTAGACACTCCGGGAGAATCAAAAGCGAAGAGGTTGAGCCAACGATGGAAAGAATTTGAAAGATCTTGGAGAAATACATATGACTGAGGATAACTCATTCTTACGACAAACTTATAAAAGAATTTGAGAGTAACTCCGAGAAAATTAGAAGAGTCAGGTAAGATCCTGGGAAAAGGCCTGTGGGTTAGGGACCACTCAAGAGAAACACCGTTGAACGATTTAAAAGAGAGATTGCGCCGCTTGAATTAAATGGCTTGAATAAGGTAAGACCTTGAAATAGCTTGAAAGGATTACGAATAGAAACTTGAATCTTCTGGGTCATACCTTAATCATCTTCAGCACTCCAGATAAACATGAATAGCAAGAGGTGGATGATTAAGAAGTGCACCGGCATGAGAAAACATTTAAAACTAGGAAAGGAATATGATCAACATTGAAAGCTTGAATTGAATCCACCAGAGAAGAAAAAGGATGAAGAATAATAAACTTGAAGCTTCTTTAGCATCTTCATGAAGAATCACCGGGTGAGAACATTGAAGGGAAAGAATGGAGAGACTTCCCATCAATAAAATGAATACTTGATTAAGATATCTAAGTACATGAAGAAAAAAGGGTGGGAGGGTGGGAAAACAAATGCAACTTGGGACGGATGAAACAAACACCGTTGAGATAACTTACAATTGATCTTGTGGATGTTGAGAATGATCGGATCCACTTGAAGAGAAACACGCCGGTTGGAAAAGAATTAACATGAAAACCTCGATGATCAAGAAGGATTGGTATTCACACAGAAGTATGAGAACACCGCCTAGGAAAAGGTATGGAATCAACACTTGACATTGAAGCAACTCGAATGCCACAACTGAAAACAAAACAAAGATTTGGCTTGCAGAATAAGTCGGAAACAAACATATGATAGACCCCATATCGTATCATGTGTCTGTTGGAAAGGATATCCTATGAGATCCTTGAATTCCCACTTATAAACTCCCGGAACTTTATGGTTATGCAATATGGTGTTGGGGATACAGGGGAAGCATAATATCTCACCCAAACTAACAATCCCTACATCCAGCTGTATCCATCCATCAACACATAACCAAGAAACCTTCGGAAATCGTGTACCTCAACCTTCGAAAAGCATCCATTATACGAGTTATGGCAATACTCCCGAACTCTCTCCCTAGTACTGGGTGGCATCAAGGATATCTCACCAACAACTGCATAAAAGAGTTTTCGATATCGGCGAAACTCAGGTATTCCAGAACTGCAACGATAAAATTGTGACGACAACACCTCAGAGCTCAACTCCCGGGGACACTGCCACAACCCCTAAATGTCAGGAGGCACCAAGAACAATGTTCTCATCACAAGAATATTGGAACGATCCCGAGATACCGGCGTGATCCTAAATATTTTTAGTGAAATTTGATGTAACACCCACGATGCGGCTATATCTCCCATGTGTCGGAGCACGACTTAGAGGCATAACCGCATTGTAGGCAATGTCGCAAGAGGGGTAATCTTTACACATCCCATGTACTGAATAAGAAAAGAGATACATAGTTGGCTTACAATCGCCACGTCACACAATAACATAAATATAGCATTACAATCATCCGGATACAATCAAGGTCCGAATACGGAACCAAAATAAAGACAACCCCAAATGCATAATGTCCCCGATAGCCCCAACTGGGCTCCACTACTGATCGTCTGGAAAGGAAACGTAGTATCGTCCTGAGTCCTCATCAAACTCCCACTTGAGCTCAGTCGTATCTCCTGGAACGGTATCATCAGCACCTGCATCTGGTTTTGGAAGTAATCTGTGAGTCACGGGGACTCAGCAATCTCACACCCTCGCGATCAAGACTATTTAAGCTTATAGGTAGGTTAAAAGGTATGAGGTGGAGCTGAAGCAAGCACTAGCATATATGGTGGCTAACATACGCAAATGAGAGCGAGAAGAGAAGGCAAGGAACGGTCGAGAAACTATGATTAAGAAGTGATCCTAGAAATACTTACGTTCAAGCATAACACGAGACAGTGTTCTCTTCCCGGACTCCACCGAGAAGAGACCATCACGGCTACACACGCTGTTGATTCATTCTAATTAAGTTAACTTTCAGGTTTTCTACAACCGGACATTAACAAATTCCCATCTGCCCATAACCGCGGGCACGGCTTTCGAAAGTTCAAATCCCTGCAGGGGTGTCCCAACTTAGCCCATCACAAGCTCTCACGGTCAATGAAGGATATTCCTTCTACCAGGATGACCCGATCAGACTCGGAATCCCGGTTACAAGACATCTCGACAATGGTAAAATTAAACCAGCAAAGCTGCCCGAATGTGCCAACAAATCCCGATAGGAGCTGCACATATCTCGTAATCAGGGCACACCGAATGAGCCAGACATCGGGTTGGCATAGACCGTGGTTACCCAAGGGGCGTCGGACATCGCTTAGGTTGGACCAACACTTAGAGAAGCACTGGCCCGGGGGGGGGTTAAAAATAAAGATGACCCTTGAGTCCACGAAACCCAAGGGGAAAAGGCTAGGTGGCAAATGGTAAAACCAAGGTTGGGCCTTGCTGGAGGAGTTTTATTCAAGGCGAACTGTCAAGGGGTTCCCATTATAACCCAACCGTGTACGGAACGCAAAATCAAGGAACATAACACCAGTATGACGGAAACTAGGGCGGCAAGAGTGGAACAAAACACCAGGCATAAGGCCGAGCCTTCCACCCTTTACCAAGTGAACAAGTTATAATAATGTGATACGTCTCCAACGTATCTATAATTTTTGATTGCTCCATGCTATATTATCTACTCTTTTTGGATTATATTGGGCTTTATTTTCCACTTTTATATTATTTTTGGGACTAACCTATTAACCGGAGGCCCAGCCCAGAATTGCTGTTTTTTGCCTATTTCAGTGTTTCGAAGAAACGGAATATCAAACGGAGTCCAAACGGAATGAAACCTTCGGGAACGTGATTTTCTTAACGAACGTGATCTAGGAGACTTGGACCCTACCCCAAGGCATCAGAGAGGCGGTCACGAGGGTGGGGTGCGCCCCCCCTAGGTCGCGCCCCCTGCTCGTGGGCCCCTCGACGCTCCACCGACGTACTTCTTCCTCCTATATATACCTACGTACCCCCAAACGAATAGGGACGGAGCGAAAAACCTAATTCCACCGCCGCAACTTTCTGTATCCACGCGATCCCATCTTGGGACCTATTCCGGAGCTCCACCGGAGAGGGCCGTCATCACGGAGGGCTTCTACACCATCATAGCCCCTCCGATTAAGTGTGAGTAGTTTACCTCAGACCTTCGGGTCCATAGTTAGTAGCTAGATGGCTTCTTCTCTCTTTTTGGATCTCAATACAAAGTTCTCCCCCTCTCGTGGAGATCTATTCGATGTAATCCTCTTTTTGCGGTGTGTTTGTTGAGACCGATGAATTGTGGGTTTATGATCAAGTCTATCTATGAATAATATTTTAATCTTCTCTGAATTCTTTTATGTATGATTGGTTATCTTTGCAAGTCTCTTTGAATTATCCGTTTGGTTTGGCCAACTAGATTGGTAGTTCTTGCCATGGGAGAAGTGCTTAGCTTTGGGTTCGATCTTGCAGTGTCCTTTCCCAGTGACAGAAGGGGCAGCAAGGCACGTATTGTATCGTTGCCATCGAGGATAACAAGATGGGGTTTATTTCATATTGCATGAATTTATCTCTCTACATCATGTCGTCTTGCTTAAGGCGTTACTCTGTTTTTTAACTTAATACTCTATATGCATGCTAGATAGCTGTCAATGAGTGGAGTAATAGTAGTAGATGCAGAATCGTTTCGGTCTACTTGTCACGGATGTGATGCCTATATACATGATCATGCCTAGATATTCTCATAACTATGCTCAATTCTGTCAATTGCTCAAAAGTAATTTGTTCACCCACCGTAGAATACTTATGCTCTTGAGAGAAGCCACTAGTGAAATCTATGGCCCACGGGTCTATTCTCATCATATCAATCTCCATCACTTTAATCTTGCTTTGATTTTTTACTTTGCCTTTACTTTTTACTTTGCATCTTTATAGTAAAAATACCAAAAATATTATATCTATCAGATCTCACTCTCGTAAGTGACCGTGAAGGGATTGACAACCCCTAATCGCGTTGGTTGCGAGTAGCTATCGTTTTATGCAGGTACGAGGGACTTGAGCGTGGCCTCCTACTGGATTGATACATTGGTTCTCAAAAACTGAGGGAAATACTTACGCTACTTTGCTGCATCATCCCTTCCTCTTCGGGGAAACCAACGCAAGCTCAAGAGGTAGCAAGAAGGATTTCTGGCGCCATTGCCGGGGAGTCTACGCAAAAAGTCAACATACCAAGTACCCATCACAATCCCTATCTCTCACATTACATTATTTGCCATTTGCCTCTCGTTTTCCTCTCCCCCACTTCACCCTTGCAGTTTTATTCGCCATCTCTCTCTCTCTATCCTCCCTCTCTTGCCCGTTTGATCTTGTCTGCTCATGTGCTAGTTTGTTTGCTTGTCGTCATGGCTAGTCCTCTTTCTGCTCCTTTGTCCCCCGAGTTTGAAGTCCTTCACTTCAAACAAAAGCAAGGAGAAAACTTAAAGGATGCTTGGTTAAGAATGATGGAATCTTATCGTAAATGCACCCTAGAAGTAAATGTCAGAATTTTGCTTCGCAATTTTTATGTTGGACTTAATATGTCTCATAGACAACTTTTGGATTGTGTTGCCAAAGGCAATTTTATTGAAATTGATCCCAGTATCGCGCATGAAATTATGGAAGGTACACAAGGAACTTTACCTCAACAAAAGGGGCCCCATCATACCCAACAGGAAACGCAAGTTTTTGAGAAAATTTGCGAAGTAACTAAGATTTTACAAAAATCTCTTGAACCTCTTAAGAGCGTTAGCGGAAATCTTCACCGCATGAATATATTGATTACTCTTTGCAATAAGCGGTTGGATTCTTTAGATCTCAAGATCTCTGAATATGAAGGGAAACGTAAGGAACCTCCCGGATTCGAGCATAACATTGCTAAAAAAATTAAGAATCAAGATGACAATACCTAGATCTATCCTCGCTTTTATGCCTAGCTAGGGGCGTTAAACGATAGCGCTTATTGGGAGGCAACCCAATTTTATTTTTATTCCTTGCATTTTGCTCCTGTTTAGTAATAAATAAATTATCTATCCTCTGTTTTGGTTGTGTTTTTTGTGTTTAGTTAGTGTTTGTGCCAAGTAGAACCGTTGGGAAGACTTGGGGAAAGTCTCGTTGAACTTGCTGTAAAAAACAGAAACTTTAGCGCTCACGAGAACTGCTGTCATTTTTATTTGAAGAGTGATATTTAGTTAATTCTTTTTGCAGATGATTAATAGATAAATTCCTCACGCCCAGAAATTTGTTTTAGAATTTTTGGGGTTCCATATATTGCACTAGCTACATATTACTACAGACTGTTCTGTTTTTGACAGATTCTGTTTTTCGTGTGTTGTTTGCTTATTTTGATGAATCTATGGCTAGTAAAATAGTTTATAATCCATAGAGAATTTGGAATACAGTAGGTTTAACACCAATATAAATAAATAATGATTTCATTACAGTAACTTGAAGTGGTCTTTTGTTTTCTTTCGCTAACGGAGCTCACGAGTTTTCTACTTTAAGTTTTGTGTTGTGAAGTTTTCAGGTTTTGGGTGAATTCTTTTGATGGATTATGGAACAAGGAGTGGCAAGAGCCTAAGCTTGGGGATGCCAATGGAACCCCCAAGATAATACAAGGACACCAAAAATTCAAAGCTTGGGGATGCCCCGGAAGGCATCCCCTCTTTCGTCCACTTCCATCGGTAATTTACTTGGAGCTATATTTTGGTTCACCAACATGATATGTGTTTTGCTTGGAACGTCTTGTATTATTTGTGTCTTTGATTGTTAGTGTGACACAATCATCCTTGCTGTACACACCTTTTGAGAGAGACATACATGAATTAAAATTTGATAGAATACTCTATGTTCTTCACTTATATCTTTTGAGCTAAGTAGTTTTGCTCTATGTGCTTCACTTATATCTTCTGAACGTTATAATTTTGCTCTATGTGCTTCACTTAGATCTTTTAGAGCACGGTGGTGGATTTGTTTTAAAGTAACTATTGATCTCTCATGCTCCACTTAAATTATTTTGAGAGTCTTAATAGCATGGTAATTTGCTTAATAATGACATGCTTGGTATTCAAGATTTGTGAAACTTTCTTTTGAGTGTGTTGAATACTAAGAAAAGTTGGATGCTTGATAATTGTTTTGAGATATGGAGGTAATAATATCAAAGTCATGCTAGTAGAGTAATTGTGAATTTGAGAAGTTCTTGAGTTAAAGTTTGCAAGTCCCATAGCATGCACGCATGGTAAACGTTATGCAACAAATTTGAAACATGAGGTGTTATTTGATTGTCCTCCTTATGAGTGGCGGTCGGGGACGAGCGATGGTATTTTCCTACCAATCTATCCCCCTAGGAGCATGCACGTAATACTTTGGTTTTTGATGGCTTGTAGATTTTTGCAATAAGTATATAGTTCTTTATGACTAATGTTGAGTCCATGGATTATACGCACTCTCACCCTTCCATCATTGCTAGCCTCTACGGTACCGTGCATTGCCCTTTCTCACATAGAGAGTTGGTGCAAACTTCGCCGGTGCATCCAAACCCCGTGATATGATACGCTCTTTCACACATAAACCTCCTTATATCTTCCTCAAAACAGCCACCATACCTACCTATTATGGCATTTCCATAGCCATTCCGAGATATATTGCCATGCAACTTTCCACCATCCAGTTTATCATGACACATCCATCATTGTCATATTGCTTAGCATGATCATGTAGTTGACATATTATTTGTGGCAAAGCCACCGTTCATAATTTTTTCATACTTGTCACTCTTGATTCATTGCATATCTCGGTACACCGCCGGAGGCATCCATATAGAGTCATACTTTGTTCTAGTATCGAGTTGTAATCATTGAGTTGTAAATAAATAAAAGTGTGATGATCATCATTTAATAGAGCATTGTCCCAAAAAAAGAGAAAGGCCAAAGAAAAAAAGAAGGCCCCAAAAAAGGGGGCAATGCTACTATTCCTTTTTCCACACTTGTGCTTGAAAGTAGCACCATGTTCTTCATATAGAGAGTCTCTTGAGTTATCACTTTCATATACTAGTGGGCATTTTCATTATAGAACTTGGCTTGTATATTCCAACAATGGGCCTCCTCAAGTGCCCTAGGTCTTCGTGAGCAAGAAAGTTAGATGCACACCCACTTAGTTTCTTTTGTTGAGCTTTCATACATTTATAGCTCTAGTGCATCCGTTGCATGGCAATCCCTACTCCTTGCATTAACATCAATTGATGGGAATCTCCATAGCCCATTGATTAGCATCGTTGATGCGAGACTTTCTCCTTTTTTGTCTTCTCCACATAACCCCCACCATTATATTCTATTCCACCCATAGTGCTATATCCATGGCTCACGGTCATGTATTGCGTGAAAGTTTATGAGTTTGAAATTATTAAGGTATGAAGCAATTGCTTGGCTTGTCATCGGGGTTGTGCATGATGAGAGCATTCTTGTGTGACGAAAATGGAGTATGACTAAACTATATGATTTTGTAGGGATAAACTTTCCTTGGCCATGTTACTTTGAGAAAACATAATTGCTTTGTTGGTTTGCTTGAAGTATTATTATTCTCTATGTCAATATGAACTTTTGTCTTGAATCTTCCTAATCTAAATATTCATACCACAATTAAGAAGATTTGCATTGAAATTATGCCAAGTAGCACTCCACATCAAAAATTCTCTTTTTATCGTTTACCTACTCGAGGACGAGCAGGAATTAAGCTTGGGGATGCCTGATACGTCTCCAACATATCTATAATTTTTGATTGCTCCATGCTATATTATCTACTGTTTTGGACTATATTGGGCTTTATTTTCCACTTTTATATTATTTTTGGGACTAACCTATTAACTGGAGGCCCAGCCCAGAATTGCTGTTTTTTGCCTATTTCAGTGTTTCGAAGAAACGGAATATCAAATGGAGTCCAAACGGAATGAAACCTTCGGGAACGTGATTTTCTCACTGAACGTGATCCAGGAGACTTGGACCCTATGCCAAGGCATCAGAGAGGCGGTGACGAGGGTGGGGGTGCACCCCCTGCCTCGTGGGCCCCTTGACGCTCCACCGACGTACTTCTTCCTCCTATATATACCTACGTACCCCCAAACGAACAGGGACGGAGCCAAAAACCTAATTCCACCGCCGCAACTTTCTGTATCCATAAGATCCCATCTTGGGGCCTGTTCCGGAGCTCCGCCGGAGAGGGCCGTCATCACGGAGGGCTTCTACATCATCATAGCCCCTCCGATGAAGTGTGAGTAGTTTACCTCAGACCTTCGGGTCCATAGTTAGTAGCTAGATGGCTTCTTCTCTCTTTTTGGATCTCAATACAAAGTTCTCTCCCTCTCTTGTGGAGATCTATTTGATGTAATCTTCTTTTTGCGGTGTGTTTGTTGAGACCGATGAATTGTGGGTGTATGATCAAGTCTATCTATGAATAATATTTGAATCTTCTCTGAATTGTTTTATGTATGATTGGTTATCTTTGCAAGTCTCTTTGAATTATCCGTTTGGTTTGGCCAACTAGATTGGTAGTTCTTGCCATGGGAGAAGTGATTAGCTTTGGGTTCGATCTTGCGGTGTCCTTTCCCAGTAACAGAGGGGGCAGCAAGGCACGTATTGTATCGTTGCCATCGAGGATAACAAGATGGGGTTTATTTCATATTGCATGAATTTATCTCTCTACATCATGTCATCTTGCTTAAGGCGTTACTCTGTTTTTTAACTTAATACTCTATATGCATGCTGGATAGCGGTCAATGAGTGGAGTAATAGTAGTAGATGCAGAATCATTTCGGTCTACTTGTCACGGATGTGATGCCTATATACATGATTATGCCTAGATATTCTCATAACTATGCTCAATTCTGTCAATTGCTCAAAAGTAATTTGTTCACCCACCGTAGAATATCAGGTTCACAGACTTAGTGAAATAACCCACATGTCAGGATTTAACATCAGGAAGCAATGTTTAGAGCAAGATAAAAACATGCTACAGGAACATATCATGACAAAGCAAGGCATGGCATGAAACTACTCAAAGCATATAACGAAAGTACCTTACTGACCATAAGCCAAAAGGGATTAGAAAATACAATGGCAACCATGTAAACATAGCAAGTTTCGTTAACAGATTCAGACTTGGCAGAAAAACTGGAACATGGCAAAACAGAATTACATAGGCATGTTTGCGAGCTCGATGCACTCACCACAAGGCATTTCATGAAAAACTAATCATACACCCAGCAAGAAGATGTGATAAATAAGCTAACCATGGCAAGAACACTCTCATAGCATGCATGGATCAACTACAACAACCTCGACAAAATTGCTTAACACGTAGACAATCTGCCAGGAACATTTTATAGCAAAAGTAGAGCAAGATTGAGTCATGCTAGGGTGCTCCATAATTGCAAACAAAGACATGGATGGATAGAGCATAACAATATCTCAAAATCATCTTTACTAAACATGCTCAAAAGAGGCATGCATCTCTCTGTAGCAACAAGAATACATGGCATAAAATATCATCATGGAAATGACTTAGAAGAATTCTAAGTCCCTGAAATCAGCAACATCACGAGAGCTACTTTGCATGCTTGTGCTAGCCACCAAAAAGATCAAAAAAAATACATGGCATACACCCCTGTAAAGATGGCATGGCATATAACAAAACACATGTAGGGCTCAAGTTCATAGGAGGCACACATTAACCATGGCAAAAATGACAAATATCCATATTCTGATAAGAGACAGACAGTAACATTACATAGAACTCTTGCAACAGCACTTAGGGCATCAAGATGAACTCAAATGAACATGGTGCAATGGAATGAAATGAAGTGCACATCCAGACGAACAATTTGATATGCTACACGCATGAAACGGAGCTACGGATGCAAAGTTATGATGCGAGGAAGTTGCCTAAAAATATGCAAAACTGGGGACTTAGGCAGAAAACGGTCAGCCTCTAGGGTTACTGTAGCGGCGGATCTAGATCGGGCACAGTCGACGAGGTTGGACGGGAGCTCGCCGGAGTCAGCGCCGGAGTCGTCGGGGACGCGGGGAGAGGCCGGATCCGGGGTCGGCCATGGCGGATCCGTCCGGTAGCGGGCGCGGCGGCGAGGGAGAGGACCACAGCGGCTGGCGGCGTCCTTGGTCGACGGGAGACGGCGGCTTCGACGGCGGACGGCGAGGGCAGCTGCGGCCGCGTGGTGATGCCGCGACGGCGCTGGGCGGCGAGGAGGAGGCGTGGGCGCACGGCGGGCAAGGCAGACGCGGGGCGGCGGCGGATGGGCCTGGCGGGCCCGCTGCGGGCCGGGCGGGCAGGTGCGGGAGGCGGCAAAGTGGGCACGGGCGGCGGTGATGTGGCGCGCCGTGATAGGTCGGGCGACGGCGGGCGGACGTGTCCGGCCCGATCCGTACACGTCCGGCGGCGGGAGGAAGAAGAGGCTAGGGTTAGGGGTGGATTTGATCCGGGATTTTTGGGGGGAGATGCCTATTTATACATAGAAGGAGCTAGGAGGCTCCAACTTGAGCATGGTTTTTGGCCACGCGATCGTGATCGAACGACCGAGATGATGGAGGGGGTTTAGCTGGGCTTTGGGCCACTTTGGAGAGGTGTTGGGCTGCAACACACATGAGGCCTTTATGGTTCCTCGGTTAGCCATTGGAGTATCAAACGAAGTCCAAATGGCACAAAACTTGATAGGAGGTCTACCAGTAGTAAACCAAGGCCGCTTGGCAAGTCTCGGTCCAATCCGAGAACGTTTAACATCCGCACACGAAAAAGAGGAAAAAGGGGACCCCGGAGGACAAAGGAGCGCCGGAATGCAAAACAGACAATGGGGAAAATGCTCGGATGCATGAGACGAACACGTACGCAAATGCGATGCACATGATGACATGATATGAGATGCATGACAAAGACAAAAGCAACACGGAGACAAAACCCAACAACGAGGAATATCATAACTTAGTGCCGAAAATGGCAAGAGTTGGAATACAAATATGGCAAGTTACATATGGGGCGTTACATTTGAGGAGATGAAATACAAAACATCTACATCAAGAGACCTCACCAGAGCGACGAAGGGACTAAGGAGTAAAAAGAATCCTACTCTCTGATATATATATATATAAACCTAAGACTCAAAAAATCAAGCAGGGGGCTCCTGAGTCGGGGATGGCTCTGATTACCAACTTGTAATGCCCACGATGCGGCTATATCTCCACCGTGTCGAGGCACGACTTAGAGGCATAACCGCATGGTGGTTTTGTCGCAAGAGGGGTAATCTTCACACAATCCCATGTACTGAATAAGAAAGGGATAAAGAGTTGGCTTACAATCGCCACTTCGCACAAAGAACAAGTTAAACATACATCATCCAGAGTACAATCAAGGTCCGACTACGTAACTAAAATAAAAGAAGACAATCCCAACTGCTAGATCCCCGATCGTCCCAACTGGGCTCCACTACTGGTCATCCGAAAAATACACATAACAACAACCAAGATCTTCATCGAGCTCCCACTTGAGCTCGGTTGCGTCACCTACACTGGTATCATCGGCACCTGCAACTGTTTGGAAGTATTGCTGAGTCACGAGGACTCAGCAATCTCACACCCGCGAGATCAAGACTATTTAAGCTTATAGGTAGGATGGCGTAATGAGGTGGAGCTGCAGCAATCACTAAGCAAATATGGTGGCTAACATACGCAAATAAGAGCGAGAAGAGAAGCAACTCAATGGTCGAGAAGCTAGAAGTGATCAAGAGGTGATCCTGAAACTACTTACGTTCAAACATAACCCAAACCATGTTCACTTCCCGGACACCGCCGAAAAGAGACCATCACGGCTACACACGTGGTTGATGCATTTTAATCAAGTCAAGTGTCAAGTTCTCTACAAACGGACATTAACAAATTCCCATCTGCCACATAACCGCGGGCACGGCTTTCGAAAGTTTATACCCTGCAGGGGTGTCCCAACTTAGCCCATCACAAGCTCTCACGATCAACGAAGGATATTCCTTCTCCCGGAAAGACCCGATCAGTGTCGAAATCTCGGTTACAAGACATTTCGACAATGGTAAAACAAGACTAGCAAGACCGCCCGACTATGCCGACAAATCTCGATAGGAGCTGCACATATCTCATTCTCAGGGCACACCGGATTGTCCAAACTTCTAGCAGGCCAGCCCAGAGTTGCCCCTGGTGGCCACCGGCGGTTGACAGGTTGGACCAACACTCACGACGAGCACTGGCCCGGGGGTGGGTGGGGGGGTAAATAAGATGACCCTCGGGCTCGTGAAAACCCAACGGAAAGGCTTAGGTGAGGTAAAAGTAAAACCAAGGTTGGGCCTTGCTGGAGGAGTTTTATTCAAAGCGAACTGTCAAGGGGGTCCCATAACCCCAACCGCATAAGGAACACAAAATTGAGGAACATAACAACAGTATGACGGAAACTAGGGTGGCGAGAGTGGAACAAAACACCAGGCATAAGGCTGAGCCTTCCACCCCTTACCAAGTATATAGATGCATTAATTAAATAAGAGATATTGTGATATCCCAAAATTTCCAACATGGAACAAACTTCATCTTCACCTGCAACTAACAACGCTATAAGAGGGGTGAGCAAAAGCGGTAACATAGCCAAACAACGGTTTGCTAGGAAGCTGGGTTAGAGGCTTAACATGGCAATATGGGAGGCATGATATAACAAGTGGTAGTGCAACATAGCGATAGAGCGAACAACTAGCAAGCAAAGATACAAGTGATGTCGAGGGTATGGTCATCTTGCCCGAGATCCCGCGAGGAAGAAGAACGAGTCCATGAAGAAGACAAACGGACGTAGTCGAACGGATCCTCACAAATGCAACGTAACCGGAACTATCGAGAAGAAGCACACCCAGAAAGAAGCAAACAACATAGTAAACACACAAGCATAAACATGGCATGATGCACAACCAAGGATGATGCATGTCCGGTTCAATGAGGCATGGCATGGCAAAGTGCAAAAAACAACACTACAAATTAAGCGGAGATCAATATGCTTTGCATATTAACGAAACACCACATAACTTATTTAGTTCTCTCTCGGTTATGTACTCATCAATATTAAATTTTATTAACATGGCAAGGGGTGAAGTATAAGTAAACTAACTATTTAGGCAAGTTTAAATGAGGCCGGAAACAACAAACAACAATTTCGGAAAATCCTCATACGCAATTTACGGATTTGGTACTTTTCTGCCCTAAACCATATTTTAGAGTTGTTAAACATGCAAGATGAGTGCACCATGTTAAACTAGGCATTTTTCCACCCCATTTACATATAAAGTTTATTGAATTTGGAGCTACAGTTAATTAGTTATGAAATAAATCATTTTAGCATGCTATTTAAGCAAAATTAAACAAACAACATTTTAAACATGCATGAAAGTTGGAAATTATTAATCTACACAAAATTCTAAGCATTTTACATATAAAGTTTGTTTAATTCCGTGATACGTCTCCAACGTATCTATAATTTTTGATTGTTCCATGCTATTATATTACCCGTTTTGGATGTTTATGGGCTTTATTATACACTTTTATATTATTTTTGGGACTAACCTATTGACCGGAGGCCCAGCCCAAAATGTTGTTTTATTGCCTATTTCAGTGTTTCAAAGAAAAGGAATATCAAATGGAGTCCAAACGGAATGAAACCTTCGGGAGAGTTATTTTTGGAACGGAAGCAACCCAGGAGACTTGGAGTAGACGTCAGGGAAGCTTCGAGGAAGCCACAAGGGAGGGTGGCGCGCCCCCACCCTCATGGGTCCCTCATGGCTCCCCTGACCAACTTATTTCGCCTATATATATACCCTAAAAACATCGGGGAGCAGAATAGATCGGGAGTTCCGCCGCCAGAAGCATCCGTAGCCACCGAAAACCAATCTAGACCCGTTCCGGCAACCTGCCGAAGGGGGGGAATCCCTCTCCGGTGGCCATCTTCATCATCCCGGCACTCTCCATGACAAGGAGGGAGTAGTTCACCCTCGGGGCTGAGGGTATGTACCTGTAGCTACGTGTTTGATCTCTCTCTCTTTCTCTCTCTCTCTCTCTCTCGTGCTCTTGATTCAGAATGATCTTGATGTATCGCGAGCTTTGCTATTATAGTTGGAGCTTATGATGTTTCTCCCCCTCTACTCGTAATGGATTGAGTTTTCCCTTTGAAGTTATCTTATCAGATTGAGTCTTTAAGGATTTGAGAACACTTGATGTATGTCTTGCACGTGCTTATCTGTGGTGACAATGGGATATCATGTGATCCACTTGATGTATGTTTTGGTGATCAACTTCCGAGTTCCGTGACCTCATGAACTTATGCATAGGGGTTGGCACATGTTTTCAACTTGACTCTCCGGTAGAAACTTTGGGGCACTATTTGAAGTACTTTGTGTTGGTTGAATAGATGAATCTGAGATTGTGTGATGCATATCGTATAATCATACCCACGGATACTTGAGGTGACATTGGAGTATCTAGGTGACATTAGGGTTTTGGTTGATTTGTGTCTTAAGGTGTTATTCTAGTACAAACTCTAGGATAGATTGAACGGAAAGAATAGCTTCGTGTTATTTTACTACGAACTCTTGAATAGATCGATCAGAAAGGATAAGTTTGAGGTGGTTTCATACCCTACCATAATCTCTTCGTTTGTTCTCCGCTATTAGTGACTTTGGAGTGACTCTTTGTTGCATGTTTAGGGATAGTTATATGATCCAATTATGTTATTATTGTTGAGAGGACTTGCACTAGTGAAAGTATGAACCCTAGTCCTTGTTTCAACACATTGCAATACCGTCTATGCTCACTTTTATCGCTTGCTACCTTGCTGTTTTTATATTTTCAGATTACAAATACCCATATCTACCATCTATATTGCACTTGTATCACCATCTCTTCGCCGAACTAGTGCATCTATACAATTTACCATTGTATTGGGTGTGTTGGGGACACAAGAGACTCTTTGTTATTTGGTTGCAGGGTTGTTTGAGAGAGACCATCTTCATCCTACGCCTCCCACGGATTGATAAACCTTAGGTCATCCACTTGAGGGAAATTTGCTGCTGTCCTACAAACCTCTGCACCTGGAGGCCCAACAACGTCTACAAGAAGAAGGTTGTGTACTAGACATCAAGCTATTTTCTGGCGCCGTTGCTGGGGAGGTTAGCGCTTGAAGGTATATCTTTAGATCTTGCAATCGGATCTTTTAGTTTCTTGTTTTATCACTAGTTTAGTGTATAAAAGAATACTACAAAAAATGGAATTAAGAGTACCTCATATGCTTCATCTTTTTAATGTCTTTCGTGAAAATAAGGATTCCGATAATTGTGCAAAAGAGTTAGAAGAAGAATGTATTAAAATGTTTGGCACTAAATCTTTGGATGATGAGCATGATTGCAATGTTGTTAGTATGAATTCTTTGAATACCCATGATGCTAATGATATGAAAAGCCACAAGCTTGGGGATGC
This sequence comes from Triticum urartu, assembly GCF_056163025.1. Classification (NCBI taxonomy): domain Eukaryota; kingdom Viridiplantae; phylum Streptophyta; class Magnoliopsida; order Poales; family Poaceae; genus Triticum; species Triticum urartu. The sequence goes on from NC_141874.1 coordinate 176,912,947, forward strand.
TATGTTTAATGAAGATGATATTTTTGTCCCCAAAGTTTTGATGAGCAAATTTATTTTGATGATAGCATGCTTCCTATTTATGATGATTATATTGATGAAAGTGGATTTGGAGAGGTCATGACTTTATTTAGTGATGAATCCACTATTTCGGAAGAGGTTCGAATTGATTGTGAGAACAAAGTTGCTATCTATGATGATTATTGTGATGACATGTATTCTATAAATAATAATGATAACCATGAAACTTGTCATCATGATTTTAGTTTTCAATTGGATTATGCCTCACATGATATTTAATTTATTGAGTTTGCTCCCACTATTATGAATGAGAAGAATTTTGCTTATGTGGTGAGTAGTAAATTTTCTATGCTTGTAGATCATGAAAAGAATGCTTTATGTGATGAGTATATTGTTGAATTCATTCATGATGCTACTGAAAATTATTATGAGGGAGGAATATATTCTTGTAGGAATTGCAATAATATCATGTTTCCTCTCTATGTGCTTAAAGTTTTGAAGTTTTGCTTGCTTTATCTTCCTATGCAAGTTTATTCTTGTTCCCATAAATTTTTTGTTCAAAAAATCCCTATGTGTAGGAAGTGGGTTAGACTTAAATATTTTAGTAGTATTATTCATGATGCTCTCTTTATGTTTTAATTCTTATCTTTTATGTGAGCATCATTGAAATCATCATGCCTAGCTAGGGGCATTAAACGTTAGCGCTTGTTGGGAGGCAACCCAATTTTTATTTTTGTTCTTTGATTTTTGCTCCTGTTTAGCAATAAATAATCTATCTAGACTATGGTTAGATGTGGTTTTATGTTTTAGTTAGTGTTTGTGCCAAGTAGAACCTTTTGGAAGACTTGGGGAAAGTCTTTGCGATCTTGCTGTAAAAAACAGAAACTTTAGCGCATACAAGATTTGCTGCCATTTTTTACTGGAGAGTTCTATTTAGTTAATTCTTTTTGAAGATGATTAATAGACAAATTGCTCTCGTCCAGAAATTTATTTTAGAATTTTTGGGGTTCCATAAGTATACGTCTGATCCAGATTACTACAGACTGTCCTATTTTTGACAGATTCTGTTTCTATGTGTTGTTTGCTTATTTTGATGAATCTATGAGTAGTATTGGAGGGTATGAACCATAGATGAGTTGGAATACAGTAGATATTACACCAATATGAATTTATAATGAATTCACAACAGTACCTAAGTGGTGATTTATTTTCTTATACTAACGGAGCTTACAAGTTTTCTGTTAAGTTTTGTGTTGTGAAGTTTTCAAGTTTTGGGTAAAGATTCGATGGACTACGGAATAACGAGTGGCAAGAGCCTAAGCTTGGGGATTCCCAAGGCACCCCAAGGTAATATTCAAGTACAAACAAGAGCCTAAGCTTGGGGATGCCCTGGAAGGCATCCCCTCTTTCGTCTTCGTTCATCGGTAACTTTACTTGGAGCTATATTTTTTTTCACCACATGATATGTGTTTTGCTTGGAGCATCAAGTTATTTTCTTTTGTTTTGGTTGCTGTTTGAATAAAATACCAAGATCTGAAATTCTTAAATGTTAGAGAGTCTTCATATAGGTACATAATTATTCGACTACTCATTGAGCTTCACTTATATCTTTTGGAGTAGTTTGTCATTTGCTCTAGTGCTTCACTTATATCGTCTTAGAGCACGGCGGTGGTTTTATTTTGAAGAAATAGCTGAACTATCGTGCTTCACTTATATTATTTTGAGAGTCTTTAGAATAGCATTCTAATTTTCTTTGGTTATGAAACTAGTCCTAATATGATGGGCATCCAATATGGGTACAATAAAAACTTTCATATAAAGTGCGTTGAATACTGTGAGAAGTTTGATACTTGATGATTGTTTTGATATATGAAGATGGTGATATTAGAGTCATGCTAGTTGAGTAGTTGTGAATATAAGAGATACTTGTGTTAAAGTTTGTGATTCCCGTAGCATGCACGTATGGTGAACCGTTATGTGATGAAGTCGGAGCATGATTTATTTATTGATTGTCTTCCTTATGAGTGGTGGTCGGGGACGAGCGATGGTCTTTTCCTACCAATCTATCCCCCTAGGAGCATGCGTGTAGTACTTTGTTTCGATAACTAATAGATTTTTGCAATAATTATGTGAGTTCTTTATGACTAATGTTGAGTCCATGGATTATACACACTCTCACCCTTCCACCATTGCCAGCCTCTCTAGTACCGCGCAACTTTCGCCGGTATCATACACCCACCATTATCTTCCTCAAAACAGCCACCATACCTACCTATTATGGCATTTCCATAGCCATTCTGAGATATATTGCCATGCAACTTTCCACCATTCCATTTATTATGACACGCTTCATCATTGTCAAATTGCTTTGCATGATCATGTAGTTGACATCGTATTTTTGGCAAAGCCACCATTCACAATTCTTTCATACATGTCACTCTTGAGTCATTGCACATCCCGGTACACCACCGGAGGCATTCATATAGAGTCATATTTTGTTCTAAGTATCGAGTTGTAAATCTTGAGTTGTAAGTAAATAAAAGTGTGATGATCATCATTATTAGAGCATTGTCCCAGTGAGGAAAGGATGATGGAGACTAAGATTCCCCACAAGTCGGGATGATACTCCGGACGAAAAATAAAAATGGAGAATAATGAGGCCATAAAAAAAGAGAAGGCAATCCCTACTCACTCACATTGATATCCTTTTACCACACTTGTGCTTCAAAGTAGCACCATGATCTTCATGATAGAGAGTCTCCTATGTTGTCACTTTCATATACTAGTGGGAATCTTTCATTATGAACTTGGCTTGTATATTCCAATGATGGGCTTCCTCAAAATGCCCTAGGTCTTCGTGAGCAAGCGAGTTGGATGCACACCCACTTAGTTACTTTTTGAGCTTTCATACACTTATAGCTCTAGTGCATCCGTTGCATGGCAATCCCTACTCACTCACATTGATATCTATTCATGGGCATCTCCATAGCCCGATGATATGCCTAGTTGATGTGAGACTATCTTCCTCCTTTTTGTCTTCTCCACAACCACCATTCTATTCCACCTATAGTGCTATGTCCATGGCTCACGCTCATGTATTGCGTGAAGATTGAAAAGGTTTGAGAACATCAAAAGTATGAAACAATTGCTTGGCTTGTCAACGGGGTTGTGCATGATTTAAATATTTTGTGTGATGAAGATAGAGCATAGCCAGACTATATGATTTTGTGGGGATAGCTTTCTTTGGCCATGATATTTTGAGAAGACATGATTACTTTGTTAGTATGCTTGAAGTAGTATTATTTTTATGTCAATATTAAACTTTTGTCTTGAATCTTATGGATCTGAATATTCTTGCCACAATAAAGAAGATTACATTGATAAATATGTTAGGTAGCATTCCACATCAAAAATTCTGTTTTTATCATTTACTTACTCGAGGACGAGCAGGAATTAAGCTTGAGCATGCTTGATACGTCTCCAATGTATCTATAATTTTTGATTGTTCCATGCTATTATATTACCCGTTTTGGATGTTTATGGGCTTTATTATACACTTTTATATTATTTTTGGGACTAACCTATTAACCGGAGGTCCAGCCCAAAATGCTGTTTTATTTCCTATTTCAGTGTTTCGAAGAAAAGGAATATCAAATGGAGTCCAAACGGAATGAAACCTTCGGAAGAGTTATTTTTGGAACTAAATCAACACAGGAGACTTGGAGTAGACGTCAGGGAAGCTTCAAGGAAGCCACGAGGCAGGGAGGCGCGCCCTAACCCTTGGGCGCGCCCCCACCCTCGTGGGCCCCTCGTGGCTCCCCTGACCGACTTCTTTCGCCTATATATATATCAATATACCCTAAAACATCGGGGAGCAGAATAGATTGGGAGTTCCGCCTCTAGAAGCCTCCGTAGCCACCGAAAACCAATCAAGACCCGTTCTGGCACCCTGCCGAAGGGGGGAATCCCTCTGCAGTGGCCATCTTCATCATCCCGGCGCTCTCCATGACGAGGAGGGAGTAGTTCACCCTCGGGGCTGAGGGAATGTACCAGTAGCTATGTGTTTGATCTCTCTCTCTCTCGTGCTCTTGATTCGGAACGATCTTGATATATCGCTAGCTTTGCTATTATAGTTGGATCTTATGATGTTTCTACCCCTCTACTCTCTTGTAATGGATTGAGTTTTCCCTTTGAAGTTATCTTATCGGATTGAGTCTTTAAGGATTTGAGAACACTTGATGTATGTCTTGCACGTGCTTATCTGTGTTGACAATGGGATATCATGTGATCCACTTGATGTATGTTTTGGTGATCAACTTCCGAGTTCCATGACCTCATGAACTTATGCATAGGGGTTGGCACACGTTTTCGTCTTGACTCTCCGGTAGAAACTTTGGGGCACTATTTGAAGTACTTTTTGTTGGTTGAATAGATGAATCTGAGATTGTGTGATGCATATCGTATAATCATACCCACGGATACTTGAGGTGACATTGGAGTATCTAGGTGACATTAGGGTTTTGGTTGATTTGTCTCTTAAGGTATTATTCTAGTACAAACTCTAGGATAGATTGAACGGAAAGAATAGCTTCGTGTTATTTTACTATGGACTCTTGAATAGATCGATCAGAAAGGATTAGTTTGAGGTGGTTTCGTAGCCTACCATAATCTCTTCGTTTGTTCTCAACTATTAGTGACTTTGGAGTGACTCTTTGTTGCATGTTTAGGGATAGTTATATGATCCAATTATGTTATTATTATTGAGAGGACTTGCACTAGTGAAAGTATGAACCCTAGTCCTTGTTTCAACACATTGCAATACCATCTACGCGCACTTTTATCGCTTGCTACCTTGCTGTTTTTATATTTTCATATTACAAATACCCATATCTACCATCTATATTGCACTTGTATCACCATCTCTTCGCCGAACTAGTGCACCTATACAATTTACCATTGTATTGGGTGTGTTGGGGACACAAGAGACTCTTTGTTATTTGGTTGCAGGGTTGTTTGAGAGAGACCATCTTCATCCTACGCCTCCCATGGATTGATAAACCTTAGGTCATCCACCTGAGGGAAATTTGCTGATGTCCTACAAACCTCTGCACTTGGAGGCCCAACAACGTCTACAAGAAGAAGGTTGTGTAGTAGACATCAAGCTATTTTCTGGCGCCGTTGCTGGGGAGGTTAGCGCTTGAAGGTATATCTTTAGATCTTGCAATCGAATCTTTTAGTTTCTTGTTTTATCACTAGTTTAGTCTATAAAAGAAAACTACTAAAAATGGAATTAAGGGTACCTCATATGCTTCATCTTTTTAATGTCTTTCGTGAAAATAAGGATTCCGATAATTGTGCAAAAGTGTTAGAAGAAGAATGTATTAAAATGTTTTGCACTAAATCTTTGGATGATGAGCATGATTGCAATGTTGTTAGTATGAATTCTTTGAATACCCATGATGCTAATGATATGAAAAGCCACAAGCTTGGGGATGCTATGTTTGATGAAGATGATATTTTTTGTCCCCCAAGTTTTGATGAGCAAATTTATTTTGATGATAGCATGCCTCCTATTTATGATGATTATATTGATGAAAGTGGATTTGGAGAGGTCATGACTTTATTTAGTGATGAATCCACTATTTTGGAAGAGGTTCCAATTGATTATGAGAACAAAGTTGCTATCTATGATGATTATTGTGATGACATGTATGCTATAAAGAATAATGATAACCATGAAACTTGTCATCATGATTTTAGTTTTCAATTGGATTATGCCTCACATGATAGTTATTTTATTGAGTTTGCTCCCACTATTATGAATGAGAAGAATTTTGCTTATGTGGTGAGTAGTAAATTTTCTATGCTTGTAGATTATGAAAAGAATGCTTTATGTGATGAGTATATTGTTGAATTCATTCATGATGCTACTGAAAATTATTATGAGGGAGGAATATATGCTTGTAGGAATTGCAATAATATCAAGTTTCCTCTCTATGTGCTTAAAGTTTTGAAGTTTTGCTTGCTTTACCTTCCTATGCAAGTTTAATCTTGTTCCCATAAATTTTTTGTTCAAAAAATCCCTATGCGTAGGAAGTGGGTTAGACTTAAATATGTTAGTAGTATTATTCATGATGCTCTCTTTATGTTTCAATTCTTGTCTTTTATGTGAGCATCATTGAAATCATCATGCCTAGCTAGGGGCATTAAACGTTAGCGCTTGTTGGGAGGCAACCCAATTTTTATTTTTGTTCTTTACTTTTTTCTCCTGTTTAGCAATAAATAATCTATCTTGACTCTGGTTAGTTGTGGTTTTATGTTTTAATTAGTGTTTGTGCCAAGTAGAACCTTTTGGAAGACTTGGGGAAAGTCTTTGCGATCTTGCTGTAAAAAACAGAAACTTTGGGGCACTCTTTGAAGTACTTTGTGTTGGTTGAATAGATGAATCTGAGATTGTGTGATGCATATCGTATAATCATACCCACGGATACTTGAGGTGACATTGGAGTATCTAGGTGACATTAGGGTTTTGGTTGATTTGTGTCTTAAGGTGTTATTCTAGTACAAACTCTAGGATAGATTGAACGGAAAGAATAGCTTCGTGTTATTTTACTACGGACTCTTGAATAGATCGACCAGAAAGGATAACTTTGAGGTGATTTCATACCCTACCATAATCTCTTCGTTTGTTCTCCGCTATTAGTGACTTTGGAGTGACTCTTTGTTGCATGTTTAGGGATAGTTATATGATCCAATTATGTTATTATTGTTGAGAGGACTTGCACTAGTGAAAATATGAACCCTAGGCCTTGTTTCAACACATTGCAATACCGTTTACGCTCACTTTTATCGCTTGCTACCTTGCTGTTCTTATATTTTCAGATTACAAATACCCATATCTACCATCCATATTGCACTTGTATCACCATCTCTTCACCGAACTAGTGCACCTATACAATTTACCATTGTATTGGGTTTGTTGGAACACAAGAGACTCTTTGTTATTTGGCTGCAGGGTTGTTTGAGAGAGACCATCTTCATCCTATGCATCCCACGGATTGATATACCTTAGGACATCCACTTGAGGGAAATTTGCTGCTGTCCTACAAACCTCTTCACTTGGAGGCCCAACAACGTCTACAAGAAGAAGGTTGTGTAGTAGACATCATTCCGATGCATGGTTCATGAGTAATTATATGCATGAAGGCTTGGGTCTTTTCTATAAAACTGCACTCTCTGGTTAATTAGCAAAAATCACAGAGCCAGGAAAAAATGCAACGGGCCAAAACTGGCAGGCCCAGAAGTGCACAGGGGAGGCTGGGGGGGCTGCTCACCCTTGGGCTCGGCCCAGGAGTTGAAGGGGAGGCCCCTGGGCCAGAGCAGAGGTGGCCCAGGTGCGGTTTGTCTGCGATCAACGCGGACGAGCGGGCTCGTGCTGGATCGAAGCAGAGCCATGGCAACGACAACGGCTGGCAAATTAGGTGGCGGGGACGGAGGAGTGGGGCTTCGGCGAGGTTGGGACTCCGGCGAGCCGAGGCGAGGCTGGAACGGATCAAGGCCCTGGATCCACGGCGGAGGACGTGCAGGCTCACCTCGTTCCTGTCCCTGACGAAGAGAGACAGAGAGAGGTGAGTCAGAGAGAGAGAGAGAGAAAGGAAGAGAGGGCGCAAGGGAGGGCCGACGCCGTGAACTGGAGGTCCTGGAGGTGACGGGGTTACCGCGGGCGGCACCGGCGGCTAGCTCCGATGGGGCCTGGCCGGCGGGGAGGCGCGCTAGAGGAGCTCGGGCTCCACCCCGATTCAGATCGGGAGCGATAGCTACGGGGCTGCGGCGGTGGAGATCCGGGCGATGGTTGCAGGCGGCTCAGGCCCGGGTGGGCCCCAGATGGGCTTCACGGGCCGCGGCGGCTAGTGGTGTAGGAGGAGGCGCCAAGTGGTGGTGGTGGAGAAGGTGGCTGCAGAAAACGAGGAGGAGGGGCTAGGGTTTCGAAAATGGAAGGGGTAGGGTGTCCATTTATATGCAGGGATCTAGGGTTGGGGGTTTGAGGGGGTTTCGGAGACTCGGATTGCGATCGTGCGGCTCCGGACAGAGGGGGAAACTAGGTGGTCTGCAGGTGAATGGTAGAGGGCCATGAAAAAGGCCTCGGGCCGAGAGAAGAGAAGAGAGAGAGAGGCCCGACGACTGTTTCCGGAGTCTGAAAACGTCCGACGTGTGCCTGGCTATAGTGTCGCTATATGTTTAACGGTTGGGCTAACAAACGGGCTCCGAATGCAATGAAATTTGGCAGGCGGTCTACTGACAACATAACAACACCGCAAGAAAACTTCCATCCCATTCCGAGAACATTTTTATGCCACTTATAAAATAATATTTCGGACATGTTGCGGGCGCGTGCAAGTGTGTCTAGGCTCAGAACGGACAATGGAAAGAACTGGGAGACCCGGACGGATGCAAGTTTTGAAAACATGATGATGCAATGCACATGATGACATGACAAGATGCAACCCGCAAGTGAATGACATGGTAACACCGCTCATAACTGGAAGACACCTGGCGCAACAGTCTCGGGGCGTTACACATGGTTAGTCATAAAATCCAACATAAAACTTGTAGATCATTGAATATGATATGTTTGATTAATTCCTTGCAATAGTTTTGCGATATAAAGGTGGTGATATTAGAGTCATGCTAGTTGAGTAATTGTGAATTTGAGAAATGCTTGTGTTGAGGTTTGCAAGTCCCGTAGCATGCACGTATCGTAACCGTTGTGTGACAAATTTGAAGCATGAGGTGTTTCTTTGATTGTCTTCCTTATGAGTGGCGGTCGGGGATGAGCGATGGTCTTTTCCTACCAATCTATCCCCCTAGGAGCATGCCCGTAGTGCTTGGTTTTGATGACTTGTAGATTTTTACAATAAGTATGTGAGTTCCTTATGAGTAATGTTGAGTCCATGGATTATACGCACTCTCACCCTTCCATCATTGCTAGCCTCTTTGGTACCGTGCATTGCCCTTTCTCACCTCGAGAGCTGGTGCAAACTTCGCCGGTGCATCCAAACCCCGTGATATGAGACGCTCTATCACACATAAGCCTCCTTATATCTTCCTTCAAACAGCCACCATACCTACCTATATTATGGCATTTCCATAGTCATTCTGAGATATATTGCCATGCAACTTCCATCATCATCATATACGTGACTTGAGCATTCATTGTCATATTGGTTTGCATGATCGTAAGATAGTTAGCATGATGTTTCCATGGCTTGTCCATTTTTTGATGTCATTGCTACGCTAGATCATTGCACATCCTGGTACACCGCCAGAGGCATTCATATAGTGTCATACTTTGTTCTAGACATCGAGTTGTAATATTGAGTTGTAAGTAAATAAAAGTGTGATGATCATCATTAATAGAGCATTTCCCCGGTGAGGAAAGGATGATGGAGACTATGATTGCCCCACAAGTCAGGCTGAGACTCCGGACTTTAAAAAAAATAAAAGAGGCCAAAGAAGCCCAAATAAAAAAAGAGGCCAAAGAAGCCCACAAAAGAACTGAGAGAAAAAGAGAGAAGGGGTAATGCTACTGTCCTTTTACCACACTTGTGCTTCAGAGTAGCACCATGTTCTTCATATAGAGAGTCTCTTGAGTTATCACTTTCATATACTAGTGGGAATTTTCATTATAGAACTTGGCTTGTATATTCCGATGATGGGCTTCCTCAAATGCCCGAGGTCTTCATGAGCAAGCAAGTTGGATGCACACCCACTTAGTTTCCAGTTTGAGCTTTCATACACTTATAGGTCTTGGTGCATCCATTGCATGGCAATCCCTACTCCTCGCATTGACATCAGTTGATGGGCATCTCCATAGCCCGTTGATTAGCCGAGTCGATGTGAGACTTTCTCCCTTTTTTGTCTTCTCCACACAACCTCCATCATCATATTCTATTCCACCATAGTGCTATGTCCATGGCTCGCGCTCATGTATTGCGTGAAAGTTGAAAAAGTTTGAGAATACTAAGGTATGAAACAATTGCTTGGCTTGTCATCGTGGTTGTGCATGATGGGAGCATTTTGTGTGACGAAGGTGAAGCATAGCCAAACTATATGATTTTGTAGGGATGAGCTTTCTTTGGCTATGTTATTTTGAGAAGACATAATTGCTTGGTTGGTATGCTTGAACACTACTGCAGGATGCTGCTAACGCGACACTACAATCAGAGACCCTTCGAGAAACTGTGTGCGATGCAATGATCGCAAACGGTGGTGTAGGAAAACCGTCAGAAATGTATAAAACGTTTGCGATGATGGATGCATGAAACACGGTTCAGGTTTTAGTTGCGTGTGCGATGAAGGGCATACGGTTCAGTTCAATTAACTGTTTGCGATGAGGAGGAACAAAAGAAACGGGCAGCCAGATGAAGGTGTGTGCGATGTACATCATACGGTTCACTCGGATGAACTGTTTGTGAGTAGGCAACACAAAAGAAATGGACAGCCCGATCAAGGTGTGTGCGATGTACAACATACGGTTAACTCAGATGAACTATTTGTGATTAGGCAAGAGAACAGAAACGGTTCAATATAACAAGATGTGTGTGATACGCAGCAAACAGTATGTAATCAGAAATGTGTGCGAAGACTGATAATAACGTAGACGATTGCTTCTAATAAGACGTATGTGATATGCTTTGTCTACACAACATCTATTGGCCATTGTGGGACGGGCGGTCATCTGGATACACCATAAGGATGCGAAGAGGCATTCCTATCAGCAAGGACTAGCTGTTCCACCAGTAGCTCATGTAAGAAAACTATCAAGATAAGTGTGCTCAGGCTGGACCAGCCATCGGATGGGTGACTGGATGGGAAGTTGTGTCGATGTTAAATTAGGTGATGGGATGGGTCATTTCGGTCAAATGACTGAAATGCCCCATTCCCTCAGCTAATTTAACCTTGAGGTCCTTGTTTTTTATTTTTTTATTTTTAACACATGTTAAAGAAGGTCTACGGCATTACTTTTTGACAATGTGCGATACGTGGCATACTGTTGATCCATCCAACCTATTTGTGATGGGATAGGCCATGTGTGTAGTGGGCAAACACTTGCTAGTATTCAACCATTTGGGATTGATGAATTCATCACCGACGGGATCCCTAGTGTGGTCCGTGTTCATCTGATCATCATCTACTTCTTGTCCTAGCTCGATGCTAAGTTTCCATTAATTGATGGCGTTTTATGAACACGCCACCATTTCCCGCCATTTCCTCACCTGTTTCCCACCACCCTGCTATATTGCGCATAGGGGGGCGCGCGACGCACGGAGGCGACAAGCGCAGCCTGTAGTACATCCACATTTTCCAAGCATGCCAACCCACCAAAGCACCACCTCTGCCATCAACCTCATCAACGAGGAAAACAAGCAGGCGCCACGGCCCGTCGAGGCCGAGGCGCTCCCCGGCAACGTGATGGATGGCTGTGATGTGCGTCATCACCAGGGTTGAGCAGACCTTTGGCGCATGGCGCTTGAGCGCCGCGGATCAAGATAGGCATGTCAGTGCCGACAGGCTGCAGCTCACCGCACAACATGATCAATGGCGTGCCACAAAGCAGGCTAGGCGCATCCGCGCCGATAGGCTGCGGCTCTCCGCATGGCGAGACCGTTGGAGCACCGTAGAGCGAGAGGCGCGGCGCGCCGCAAAGCAAGAGCGGATCCATCAGCGCTTGCCTGCTGTCGACACGGCGTCGCAGCTAGGTACACGTCCGGTCAGTACCCCCATTCCTCACCAGGAGTGGGCAGAGGCCCTCAGCGCCGTACTTGCACCAGATGCCGGCCACGCCATACTTGCACCGGACACCCGCCGTGCCGTTTGCACGGGTCCCGCCATTCTCCTTGTACGCGGACCGCTAGATGCCAATGCACTGGTCCGTAGGCTCGACCGCCTCCTTGGCCCAGGTGTCCGCCTGGGCGCAGTAGAGGAACATGGTCGTCGCATCCTCGAGCTGGTGATCTCCGATGAAATAGCCAACTTGGAGCTCGAGATCGCGCTCCAGATGTACCGTGAGCGTGTCGACCGCTTGGAAGAACGCCTGCACAAGTTCAGGCAGAGCCAAGAGCTACCCTAGGCAAGGGCTCCTGGTCATGGTCTCATGGACGCATTTTATATTGAAAACTTGTTTTGACGTGGATAGCTTTGTATTCACAACAATCATAGTATTGCTCTGTTTATTGCTCTTTTGAATATGTGTACTCTGTTTTCCATTCTTATATGTTCTGTTTCAATGTGTGTATATACGCTTTCCATTATGTATGTGTGGATGATAACAGCTAGATTCAAATTAGTATACAAAAACAGATAGAAAATGGAATTCATAATATATATATATTAATTGTTCATTAGATCATCACAATATATATATATATATAATATCATCACATATATGTGATGATACTTAACTACTAGGTACAATGCATAAAATTGAAAACGAACAATACTAAAACTAATAATCCCTCCTGGGGCTAGTATTCCGGCAGCCCCTCGCCAGCAGCTCCCTGGTGCGCGGCGTCCTCCCAGTGCGGAGGCAGTACTCCGACTCCTCCGCTCATAGTGCTTGACGTACCGATCTGCCTCTTGCTGGCGGACGCGCGCGACCGATCTTGCCATTTCGTTGGGTGCTCACCGGAGCTCCTCGTCGGTGGCACGCTGGAGCTTATCGACCCACCTCCATGCAGCGACGAGGCCCCCAGCGCCTGTGACCTTCCTCGCGAAGTACCCGTCTTCGTATAGCTCCTTAGCACGACGACGCGCCCGCCCCCAAAGCTCCGCTGCCTCCTTTTTCCAGGCGGCATCACGGGCTTCACAGGCCGCCTGGTACCTGGCTTCCTCCTCCACCATCTCCTTGAACGCCACTTGCCTGGCTTTCTCAGCCGGTGGCAGCGACTTCCATAGGGAAAGATTGTACTGGCCCCAAAACCAATCCAAAGATGGGGGGTCCGGCGCAACCTCGTCAGGCGGCACGTAGGGGTCCTCGTCGCTGCTAATCGAGTGAGCATCCTCGGGGGGGGGGGGGGGGGGCGGGGGGGGGGGGGGGGGCGGCGACTCCTCATCGGCGCGTGGGAAGACCGGCGGCGCCATGGCAGAGATTTGAGAGAGAGAGAGAGGGCGAGCAAGGGGAGGATGTAGATGACAATGCAGGCGAGACGACGTGAGCAAGGTAGTATTTATTGGCAGCCGGAATCTAGATCGACGGGGACAGTACACACGCCGGTCGCCGGAATTTACGAGTACTGTAGTTTGAATTACACACAATTCCCGCAGCAAATCCGTGTGTGAACATAATAGTTGACGGTTTCCAATATAGAACCGTGTCTTATTAATGATCCCCGCCAATCACGTACCAAACCTCGAGCCGCGAGATAGAGTGCTAGTCATGTGGGGGCCAGTTGTCTTGCTAGATCTTTACATTTTTTGAACACCATATATTTACATCGTCTGATGATTTTTTAACTCAGACACAAGTACACAAAAATATGATTTTTCAAACCGTTTAGGTTAGGTGTTGCATGCAGATGTACTTCAAATTTGAATAACGGTCATTAAATGGTTAGAAAATCACTTAAATGTCTTTAAAAGGTCAAATGACCCTTGAAAATTTCCAAATTTTCACATGACAGTTGTATTAGTGCATGTTAAACGTAGGAAAAAAATTGAAGGCCGTAAGGGGAAGCTATCTACCGGCCGTCAGCAAACATGAATTGTTCCCTCTCAGAACCATGAACCTTCTAGTGAGTTGCTCCGGTTTGTCAGGGGTGTGTGTCCAAACTTTCGTCAAACGAGCCATTTTTTACCACATCATCTTGGTGACATGACATTAAATCAAGCAAGGTTTCATGTTATTCTGATCATTTTTTATTTTTTTGGAATTAAAATGCCATGGCATGCACTCCATGCATGTGCCCATGCCTTGACACCAATATGTTTAAAAATTTATTCAAATTTACTGCACATGCAATTAACTTGCACACAAGTACACAACAATATGATTTTCAAACCGTTTTGGTCAGGCGTTGCATGTAGATGTAGTTCAAATTTGAATTACGGTCATTCAATGGTTAGAAAATCACTTAAATGTCTTTAGAAGGTCAAATGACCCCTGAAATTTACCAAATTTTCACATGACAGTTGTCTTAGTGCATGTTAAACGTAGGAAAAAAAATTGAAGGCCGAAGAGGAAGCTATCTCCCGTTCGTCATCAAACATGCATTGTTCCCTCTCGGAACCACGAACCTTCTAGCGAGTTGCTCCGGTTTGTGAGGGGTGTGTGTCCAAACATTCGTCAAACATGCCAATTTCTTTACCACATCATCTTGGTGGCATGACATTACATCAACCAAGGTTTCATGTGTTTCTGATCATTTTTCTATTTTTTTGAATTAAAATGCCATGTCCCTCCATGCATACGTATGCATGTGTCCATGTTGTGAGACCAATATGTTTGAAAATTCCTTCTAATTTACTGCACATGGAATTAACTCAGACACAAGTACACATATATTATTTTTCAAACCGTATTGGTTAGGCGTTGCATGCAGATGTAGTTCAAATTTGAATTACTGTCATTAAATTGTTAGAAAATCACTTAAATGTCTTTGAAAGGTCAAATGACCCCTAGAATTTTCCACAATTTCACATTACAATCGTAGTAGTGCACGTTAGACGTTGAAAAAATTTCAAGGCCGTAAGAGGAAGCTATCTCCCGTTCGTCATCAAACATGCATTGTTCCCTCTTGGAGCCACAAACCTTCTAACGAGTTGCTCCAGTTTGTGAGGGGTGTGTGTCCGAACTTTTATCAAACATGCCAATTTCTTTACCACATCATCTTGGTAGCATGACATTAAATCAAGCAAGGTTTCTTGTTTTTCTGATCATTTTTAAAATTTTTGGAATTAAAATGCCATGGCATGCACTCCATGCATGTGCCCATGCCTTGACACCAATATGTTTGAAAATTCCGTCGAATTTACTGCACATGGAATTAACTCGCACACAAGTACACAAAAATATGATTTTTCAAACCGTTATGGTTAGGCGTTGCATGTAGATGTAGTTCAAATTTGAATTACGATCATTAAATGGTTAGAAAATCACTTAAATGTCTTTAAAAGGTGAAATGACCCCTGAAATTTACCAATTTTCACATGACAGTTGTATTAGTGCATGTTAAACGTAGGAAAAAAATTGAAGGCCGTAAGATGAAGCTATCTCCCGTTCATCATCAAACATGCATTGTTTCCTCTCGGAACCACGAACCTTCTAGCAAGTTGCTCCGGTTTGTGAGGGGTGTGTGTCTAAACGTTCGTCAAACATGCCAATTTCTTTACCACATCATCTTGGTGGCATGACATTACATCAACCAAGGTTTCATGTGTTTCTAATCATTTTTCTATTTTTTTGAATTAAAATGCCATGTCACTCCATGCATACATATGCATGTGTCCATGTCGTGAGACCAATATGTTTGAAAATTCCTTCTAATTTACTGCACATGGAATTAACTCACACACAAGTACACATATATGATTTTTCAAACCGCGTTGGTTAGGCGTTGCATGTAGATGTAGTTAAAATTTGAATTACGGTCATTAAATGGTTAGAAAATCACTTAAATGTCTTTGAAAGGTCAAATGACCCCTAGAATTTTCCAAAATTTCACATTACAATCGTAGCAGTGCACGTTAGACGTTAAAAAATTTCAAGGCCGTAAGAGGCAGCTATCTCCCGTTCGTCATCAAACATGCCTTGTTCCCTCTCGGAACCATGAACCTTCTAGCGAGTTGCTCCGGTTTGTGAGGGGCGTGCGTCCAAAATTTCGTCAAACATGCCAATTTCTTTACTACATCATCTTGGTGGCATGACATTACATCAACCAAGGTTTCATGTGTTTCTGATTTTTTTGGAATTAAAATGCCATGCCACTCCATGCATACGTATTCGTGCATATGTGTCCATGTCGTGATACAAATATGTTTGAAAATTCCTTCTAATTTACTTCACATGGAATTAACTCAAACATAAGTACACAAATATGATTTTTCAAACCGTTTCGGTTACGCGTTGCATGTAGATGTAGTTCAAATATGAATTACGGTCATTAAATGGCTAGAAAATCACTTAAATGTCTTTAAAAGGTCAAATGACCTCTAGAATTTTCAAAAATTTCACATTACTGTTGTAGTTGTGCATGTTGGACGTAGAAAAAAAATTCAAGGCCGTAAGAGGAAGCTATCTCCCATTCGTCATCGAACATGCATTGTTCCCTCTCGGAACCATGAGCCTTCTAGTGAGTTGCTCCGGTTTGTGAGGGGTGTGTGTCCAAACTTTGGTCAAACATGCCAATTTTTTTACCACATCATCTTGGTTGCATGACATTACATCAACCAAGGTTTCATGTGTTTCTGATTTTTTTTTGATTTTTTGGAATTAAAATGCCATGTCACTCCATGCTTAATTGTGTCATAGCCGTTAGACCAATATGTTTGAAAATTCCTTACAATTTACTGCACATGGAATTAAATCACACACAAGTACAAGAAATATGAGTTTTCAAACCGTTATGGTTAGCTATTGCATGTACATGTAGTTCAAATTTCAATTACGGTCATTAAATGGCTAGAAAATCACTTAAATGTCTTAGAAGGTCAAATGACCCCTGAAATTTTCCAAAATTTGACACGACAATTGTATTAGTACTACAAAATTTCTCGTTCATTTAAAACACCATCCGTTGGCACTTTATTCCAAATTCGTCTTTCACAACTAATAAAAGATATCTACAACATCACACACTGTTGTTTTCTAGGAACCATTTGCGATGAAAATATCTAGGTCTATTTAAGTCTCCCTCTTTAAGCTTCACCGGCTCGTCTGCTCTAGTGCTGGCAACCCCCGAATCCACGAATCCCGATCTCCATTCCCGCACCCCCTTCTTGCAAAGATGACACCGTGGAAACGCTTCGTGAAGGCCCGTATGATGGCCGCGCCCCCCGAGCGCCGCCGCCTACGCCGAGAGCGCGGCCGCCTACGCCGAGAGTGCCGCCGCATCCGCATTGAGCATGGCCGCTTCCGTCGAGAGAGCGTCTGTGGCAGCCGATAGGGCAGGTGCAGCAGCCAAGATGGCTGCAGCAGCTGCTGTGACGGCAGCTGCAAACGCCAAGAGCGCTCGAGCTGCCGTCCGTGCCGCTGATGTCGCCCTGGCCCGGGTTGAGGCCATCCACGCCAAGATCGAGGATGCACACGCCAAGATATTCCAGGCCACCTCGGACTCCAGCATGCAACCCATGTCTGAAAAGGAGGCGGTGGCCATGGAGCACCTGCTTCCTCATGAGGTCGCCGAGCGGGAGCTGGAGATGCCGGAGGCAACGGAGATCGAGGAGCGCCGGGAGGAGGAGTTTTGTGTGTCCGAGGTCGAGGTAGAGAAGAGTCTGTCCGTCGAGGAATTGGTGGTGGAGTACCAATGCGAGCTCTGGCGCAACCACTACTACGAGTACTACAACCTTGAGGGCGGCGCTGAGGATGAGGACGAGGATGAGGACGCGGACGTGGTCGACTTCAGCAGGGGGGACGCGGAGTCCACCAACGGCGGCATGTCGCCAGGACAAGTCATCGACGTCTCATCTCACACTAGCGATGCATAGGCCGGCGCAGTGGTGGATTTTTAATTATGCGTACTTAGGTTTTGTTTTTAATGCTGCCCTTTTGTTAGAGAAATGTTTAGGTCAACTGGCTCTGTGTAATTACTGAAATTGCTTGATTCAATAAGTGTGGTATGTCTGCTGTACGCTCTATTGTGTGCCCAAATTAGCAAGCGATGTTAAATTATGCAATGATGTACCCGGGGAAATTTCCACCAAAATTTGAATTATCAAACTCATCCCATGCGCGTAAAGTAGAAGAATCATTTGTGATGCACACAATCGTTCAAAGTTAATGGTCCAGCGGCACCGCGCGCGCTCAAAGTGAATGTGTCCATGCCTTGAGACCAAAATTTGAATTATCAAACTCATCCCATGCGTGTATAGCAGAAGAATCGTTTGCGATGCACACAATCATTCAAAGTGAATGGTCTGGCGGCACCGCGCGCAAAGTTTCCCTCCACATTTCCAAAATTTTGGCCTACCGCCAAAATATCTACATCCGCGCCCCTTCCCCCTTCCCCACCCCCTTTTCTCCCCGACCACAAGTCACATTTCCCATGTTTCCTCCTTCCTTCCTTCCTTCCTTGCTAAGCTATAGCCGCTTCCTCGCTCTCGCCGTCTCGCATCCTACCGCCGGGGTCGCCATGGTCTTCTTAAAATACATCTCCAGCGGTTCCTCCTCCTCCGACTACTCCTTCACCACCTGGGTATGCCTCTCTTCTCTCTCTCGGGCTATGACTTGGAATGAAGGATTTTTACCCGGAGGTCGATTTGAGTTGTTTCTTCCTCTTGTAGCTCCCTAAGACCATCAGTGGCAATGAATGGAGTGGGGTGGCTGAAGATCTATCTGCTCGTTGTCACCATCAATCTCCATGCATGAAGCTACTTGCATTTGATTCTGTGGACACTGGGAGGAAGTTTCTGGCATGTGCAGAGAAGGTTAGACCCTCTTCCATTGTTACAAATCATATGTTAGATGTGATTCAGACACTATCACGGTCCCAACCCATTCATACCACACCTTCAACCAAACGCATCCTAAGATAATGTCACAACTTTTACCTAGTATCTTAAATTGTTGCCATCTCATTAGCGATGCCATTAGAAAATTATTTGGCACCACTTCAGCAGTTTGTGCAGCCAACTTTGGTCCACACATCCGAGCAGCCAAGCAGTAAAATACTAAATCTTTATGGCACGAAGGAACTGGGCATCGGAGCAACTACCTACTTCGGAGTCCGGGTCCCTGATTTTTCCCCGCTGCATCAGCTCGCCAGTTCAGGGCACCGGTGCGAGATGTAGCAACATTTGTCTTTACACCAGTTTTGGCATACATAGTGGACGTCCTTAGTGCTATTAGTTCTATGTTACTAAATATGTGCACATACACACATGTTAGTATCAATTTGCTGTCATCCAAACACTGTCGCTATGCTATTGCAGTTTGATACGTCTCCGTCGTATCTACTTTTCCAAACACTTTTTGCCCTTGCTTTGGACTCTAACTTGCATGATTTGAATGGAACTAACCCGGACTGACGATGTTTTCAGCAGAATTGCCATGGTGTTATTTTTGTGCAGAAATAAAAGTTCTCGGAGACCTGAAAATCAATGGAGAATTATTTTGGAATATATAAAAAATATAGGAAGAAAGATCCACGTTAGTGGGCCCACACCCTGTCCACGAGGGTGCGGGGCACGCCCTACCCCCCTGGGCGCGCCCCTGCCTTGTGGGCCCCCTGACGCTCCATCGACCTCAACCTTGACTCCATATATTCACTTTCAGGGAGAAAAAATCAAAGAGAAGGATTCATCGCGTTTTATGACACGGAGTCACCGCCAAGCCCTAAACTCTCTCGAGAGGGCTGATCTGGAGTCCGTTCAGGGCTCCGGAGAGGGGAATCTGTCGCCAACGTCATCATCAACCTTCCTCCATCACCAATTACATGATGATCACCTCCGTGCATGAGTAATTCCATCGTAGGCTTGCTGGATGGTGATGGGTTGGATGAGATTTATCATGTAATCGAGTTAGTTTTGTTAGGGTTTGATCCCTAGTATCCACTATGTTCTGAGATTGATGTTGCTATGACTTTGCTATGCTTAATGCTTATCACTAGGGCCCGAGTGCCATGATTTCAGATCTGAACCTATTATGTTTTCATCAATATATGAGAGTTCTTGATCCTATCTTGCAAGTCTATAGTCACCTATTATGTGTTATGATCCATTAACCCCGAAGTGACAATAATTGGGATACTTACCGGTGATGACCGTAGTTTGAGGAGTTCATGTATTCACTATGTGTTAATGCTTTGGCCCGATACTCTATTAAAAGGAGGCCTTAACATCCCTTAGTTTCCATTAGGACCCCGCTGCCATGGGAGGGTAGGACAAAAGATGTCATGCAAGTTCTTTTCCATAAGCACATATGACTATATTCGGAATACATGTCTACATTACATTGATGAACTGGAGCTAGTTCTATGTCACGCTAGGTTATGACTGTTATATGATCGATCGCATCTGGCGTAATTCTCCATCACTGATCCAATGCCTATGAGCTTTTCCTATATTGTTCTTCGCTTATTTACTTTTCCGCTGCTACTGTTACAATCACTATAAAACCCAAAAATATTACTTTTGCTACTGTTACTTTTGCTATTGTTACCACTACTATCATATTACTTTGCTACTAAATACCTTGCTGCAGATATTAAGTTCCCAGGCGTGGTTGAATTGACAACTCAGCTTCTAATACTTGAGAATATTCTTTGGCTCCCCTTGTGTCGAATCAATAAATTTGGGTTGAATACTCTACCCTCGAAAACTGTTGCGATCCCCTATACTTGTGGGTTATCACAATTATATTTACCTTCCTCATAAAATGTTCAATTTTTTATTTATTCTACATGAGTAAGAACTTGTAGCGTCGTTGTAGTTAATTATAGCTTCTGATGTTCCAGAATTTGGTTGTTGTCTCAATACCAATTATTTCATTTGCACATTGATCTTTTTGAGAAGATATGTCATAATTAACATGTTTCTTCAGTTGTTCAAAATAAGCATAGGTGATTTTCTATGTTGCTATAAACCCATTTCCCCTACAATTGTTATTGATCTAGTTTTATATATTATAGGATGAACGGAAGTGTTCTTACTTGGAGTGGGTTGATCAAGAGTGGCCACCGTCTTTGAAGATGTGCCTAACGAAGCTCTGGAGCATGTATGAGGAAGTGAACACTTCTAGACTTAGAAAAAGTCTTGTCAACACTGAAGCATATTTCAAGATGAGGGATGAAAAGTTGAAGGTGGAGAATGAGCTGAGATTAAAAAAAATACTTTGCTAAGATGGTGTTGGCGAAGGAGGAGGCACTTTCCCAGTTGGCCCATGCAAAACGGGTTCTTTATGAACTGAAAGAAGAGGTGGATAAGACGAGCCTGGATGATCTCGATTAGGGAAATGAATATATTGTTCTTATGAAGTTGAACTAGCTATATGTTGTACTGTGTTGTTTTCATGTAGCTACCATACTACGATGTTATAATATATTTATGCGCCTGATATGAAATTGGCAAACAACTATTCGATATGAAATGTGAATTTGCGTAATACTAGAATTATTAATTGTAAACTAATAAACCTGCTAAATGTGTCATGGACCTTTGCAAACGATTCTAGCAGTAAAAGCAGTTGCGATGGATAGCCCAATGCCACACAGTTTTCTTCATCAAATCGTGTGTGATACAGTTGATAAAAGCAAACAGTTAACCAAGGAAGACCGTGTGTGATAGTTACACCTTTCACACACGAGCCTACACATAAAACTGTGTGGGATTTACGTCCGAACGGAAATGTTTTCCCTGGATTGACTGTGTGGGATGTACATAAGAACAAAAATGTATTCCTTGGATGGACTGTGTGTGATATACATGCAAATGGAAATGTTTTTCTGGGATTCACCGTGTGGGATGTACATACCTATGGAAATGATTTTCTTGGATTACCGTGTGGGGTGTACATACCTACGGAAATGATTTCTGGGATTCACCATGTGGGATGTACATACCTACGGAAATTATTTCTGGGATTCACCGTGTGGGATGTACATACCTACGGAAATGATTGGGTTTTGATGCCTCGCCCGATCGCACATGGCCCCAGCCTGGGTCCCAGGAGGGCCTATCCCCGACGATTTCTGGGTCGTGTGGGAAGGACACCCTATCGCACACACTCACTTGGCGACGGTTCCAAATGCCGTCGCGGAAAGGGGTAAAAAATCATTTGTTTAGCACCGACGTGCACCAGTGGAAGTATTATTGTCTTAATGTCAAATGATAGAATGTTGCTTTGAATTACTCATGTCTTAATATTCATGCCATGATTAGATTACATGATCAAGATTACGCTAGGTAGCATTCCACATCAAAAATTATTTTTTTTTATCATTTACCTACTCGAGGACGAGCAGGAATTAAGCTTGGGGATGCTGATACATCTCCGTCGTATCTATAATTTTTGATTGTTCCATGCCAATATTCTACAAATTTTACATACTTTTGGAAACTTTTTATACTATTTTTGGGACTAACATATTGATCCAGTGCCCAGTGCCAGTTCCTGTTTGTTGCATGTTTTTTGTTTCGCAGAAAATTCATATCAAACGGAGTCCAAAATGGGATGAAAACTGAGGGATTTTTTTTGGAATATATGTGATTTTTGGGAAGAAGAATGAATGCGAGACGATGCCCGAGGGGGCCATGAGGCAGGGGGCACACCCCAGGGGGTCAGGCGTGCCCTGGGCCCTCGTGGCCACCCCATAAGGTGGTTGGTGCCCTTCTTTTGCCGCAAGAAAGCCAATATCCAGATAGAAACCGTGTTAAAATTTCAGCCCAATCAGAGTTACGAATCTCCAGGAATATAAGAAACGGTGAAAGGCCAGAATCAAGAACGCAGAAACAGAGTGAGACAGAGAGACAGATCCAATCTCGGAGGGGCTCTCGCCCCTCCGCCGCCATGGAGGCCATGGAACAGAGGGGAAACCCTTCTCCCATCTAGGGAGAAGGGCAAGGAAGAAGAAGGAGAAGAAGAAGGGGGGCTCGCTCCCCCTCTCTCCCGGTCGCGTTGGAACGCCGTCGGGGCCATCATCGTCACCGCAATCTACACCAACACCTCCGTCATCTTCACCAACATCTTCATCACCTCCCCCATCTATCTACATCGGTCCACTCTCCCGCAACCTGCTGTACCCTCTACTTGAACATGGTGCTTTATGCTTCATATAATTATCCAATGATGTGTTGCCATCCTATGATATCTGAGTAGATTTTCGTTGTCCTATCAATAATTGGTGAATTTCTATGATTGGATTAATTTGCTTGTGGTTATGTTGTTGTCCTTTGGTGCCCATCATATGAGCGCGTGCGTGGATCACACCATAGGGTTAGTTGTATGTTGATAGGACTATGTATTGGAGGGCAAGAGTGACAGAAGCTTCAACCTAGCATAGAAATTGATGCATACGGGATTGAAGGGGGACCAATATATCTTAATGCTATGGTTGGGTTTGACCTTAATGAACGTTAGTAGTTGCGGATGCTTGCTAATAGTTCCAGTCATAAGTGCATACAATTCCAAGTCAGGGATGCCATGCTAGCAGTGGCCTCTCCCACATAAAACTTAGTAGCGGTCTAGTAAAGTAGTCAATTTCTTAGGGACAATTTCACAACTCCTACCACCACTTTTCCACACTTGCTATACTAACTTTATTGCTTATTTACCTAAAACCGCCCCTAGTTTTTATGTACGTGCTCTTTATATTCTTCCAAACCTATCCCGTTACACATAAAAAGTACTTCCAGTTTTATACTTGTTCTTGGTAAAGCGAACGTGAAGCATGCGTAGAGTTGTATCGGTGGTCGATAAAACTTGAGGGAATATTTTTCCTACCTTTAGCTCCTCGTTGGGTTCGACGCTCTTACTTATCAAAAGAGGCTACAATTGATCCCCCATACTTGTGGGTTATCATCATCAGACACGGTCCCTTATTCAGACATGGCCTGACGATATTTTGTGCTGCATCTCACATGGTCTGTTATAATAAACTATGTGGGATCTACTTGATTTTTCGTCTGGACTTGAATTATATAATGGGGTCACCGCGGCCATGGATGATGTTTCAATTGCTAGACCTTTTATCTGCAGTGATCATAAAAGAATTGGAATTATTCTGGGTTCGTTTGGACATTTTTATGCATTAAGTGAGTTTTCAATGCATTTATGTGCATAATTCAAATTTGAACTACATGCACATGCTCCAGTGCATATAAATTCTTTGAAAAATGAAATCTTTGTCCTTGGGTGCATGCTTAGGTCCCATGCAAGAAATGGGAATGAATGTCAAACACCATGGCACCGCTGATTGCTGGCAAAATATTGAGATGCCTGGTTTTTAAATTCTAGTAAATCCAAAACTCGTCTGAAATTCATGAAACTTGGCATGCTATCATGGAGCGGCATCAACATGCTGTGGTAAAACTTTTGTCCCATTTGGGGCAGGTTTGGGTATATGCTTCTCACAAACCGGAGCTTCTCACAACAAGCATGATGATTTTCGGTAGGGAACGTCCCACCTTTGGGGACGAAACGGTATCCATTGCCTCTTATTGCTTTCAAATTTTTTTCTCGTGTCAACATAGAACAACAGGAGTGTTGTGTGAATTTTTGTGATTTTTCGGAGTTCGTTTGGACATTTTTATGCATTAAGTGAGTTTTCAACGTATTTATGTGCTTAATTCAGATTTGAACTACACGCACATTCTCTAGTGCATATAAATTGGTTGAAAAATCAAATATGTGTCCCTGGGTGCATGCTTAGGTCCCATGGA
Source organism: Triticum urartu (assembly GCF_056163025.1). NCBI lineage: Eukaryota > Viridiplantae > Streptophyta > Magnoliopsida > Poales > Poaceae > Triticum > Triticum urartu. The sequence goes on from NC_141874.1 coordinate 176,937,553, forward strand.
AGAAATGGGAATGAATTTCAAACACCAGGGCACCATTGATTGCCGACTAAACACTGAGATTCCTGGTTTTTAAATTCTAGTAAATCCAAGACTCGTCTGAAATTCATGAAACTTGGCATGCTATCATGGAGCGGCATCAACATGCCATGGTACAATTTTTTTCCCATTTGGGGCGGGTTTGGGTATATGCTTCTCACAAACCGGAGCTTCTCACAACAAGCATGATGGTTTTCGGTGGGGAACGTCCCACCTTTGGGGATGAAACGATATCCATTGCCTCTTATTGGTTTCAATTTTTTCTTGTGCCAACATTGAACAACAGGAGTGTTCTGTGATTTTTTGGGGTTCGTTTGGACATTTTATGCATTAAGTGAGTTTTCAATGCATTTATTTGCATAATTCAAATTTGAACTACATGCACATGCTCCAGTGCATATAAATTGGTTCAAAAATCAAATCTGTCTCCTTGGGTGCATGCTTAGGTGCCATGCAAGAAATGGGAATGAATGTCAAACACCAGGGCACCGTTGATTCCCGGCAAAACATTGAGATGCCGGGTTTTTAAATTCTAGTAAATCCAAAACTCATTTGAAATTCATGAAACTTGGCATGCTATCATGGAGCGACATCAACATGCCGTGGTAAAAGCTTTGTGCCATTTGGGGCAGGTTTAGGCATATGCTTCTCACAAACCGGAGCTTCTCACAACAAGCATGATGGTTTTCAGTAGGGACTGTCCCACCTTTGTGGACGAAACGATATCCATTGCCTCTTATTGCTTTAAATTATTTTCTCATGTCAACATAGAACAACATGAGTGTTGTGTGAATTATTTTCCGGGTCCGTTTGGACATTTTTATGCATTAAGTGAGTTTTCAATGCATTTATGTGCATAATTCAAATTTGAACTACATGCACATGCTCCAATGCATATAAATTGGTTGAAAAATCAAATATATGTCCTTGGGTGCATGCTTAGGTCCCATGCAAGAAATGGGAATGAATATCAAACACCAGGGCATCGTTGATTGCCGGCAAAACATTGAGATGCCTGGTTTTTAAATTGTACTAAATTCAAAACTCATCTGAAATTCATGAAACTTGGCATGCTATCATGGAGTGGCATCAACATGCCGTGGTACAAATTTTGTCCCATTTGGGGAAGGTTTGGGTATATGCTTCTCAGAAACCGGAGCTTCTCACAATAAGCATGATGGTTTTCGGTAGGGAATGTTCCACCTTTGGGGACAAAACGATATCCATTGCCTCTTATTGCTTTCAATTTTTTTCTCGTGTCAACATAGAACAACAGGAGTGTCGTGTGAATTTGTGTGATTTTTCGGGGTTCGTTTGGACATTTTTATGCATTAAGTGACTTTTCAATGCATTTATGTGCATAATTCAAATTTGAACTACATGCACATGCTCGAGTGCATATAAATTCATCGAAAAATCAAATCTTTGTCCTTGGGTGCATGCTTAGGTCCCATGCAAGAAAAGGGAATGAATTTCAAACACAAGGGCACCATTGATTGCTGCCAAAACATTGAGATGCCTGGTTTTTAAATTCTACTAAATCCAATCGTCTGAAATTCATGAAACTTGGCATGCTATCATGGAGCGGCATCAACATGCCGTGGTACAAATTTTGTCCCATTTGGGGCAGGTTTGGGTATATGCTTCTCACAAACCGGAGCTTCTCACAACAAGCATGATGGTTTTCGGTAGGGAACGTCCCACCTTTGGGGACGAAACGATATCAATTGCCTCTTATTGCTTTCAAATTTTTTTCTCATGTCAACATAGAACAACATGAGTGTTGTGTGAATTTGTGTGATTTTTTGGGGTTTGTTTGGATATTTTTATGCATACTGAGTTTTCAATGCATTTATGTGCATAATTCAAATTTGAACTAGATGCACATGCTCCAGTGCGTATAAATTGGTTGAAAAAAAATCAAATATGTGTCCTTGGGTGCATGCTTAGGTCTCATGCATGAAATGGGAATGAATTTGAAACACCAGAGCACCGTTGATTGCCGGCAAAGCATTGAGATTCCTGGTTTTTAAATTCTAGTAAATCCGAAATTATGTTAACCATTCACGTGACGCCACGTGTCTTGGTTTTAATGGCTATAGTAGGTGCTGTGCGGATAGCTGCTTGACCTTGACTCAACGGGAGGCATGCGAGCGCCGTCCAGTGCGCAGGCTGACCGAGAGGCGTGCAAGCTGTCCTCGAGTACGCAAGCTCACCGAGAAGCGTGCGGGCTGTATGCTGTGCAGGCTCACTGGGAAGCGAGCCCTTTGACTTGCATGGCCACCCGCCTTGCTCGCATCCTCCCCATTAATGGCACCCAAGTCGCAGTTCAATTCGCTTTTTAATTATAAAACACTCATCGCAAACGTTTTAGTTAGAACACCCGTATGCAAACCGACAGCTTCCCCAGGAAGCCAAGAGAAAATGTGCCAAGCAGGATTTCTACAGCTCTTGATCGCAAATGATTTAGATAGAACACCCGTATGCAAAGTGAGAGCAGCGCAGGATTTGTGCATCCCTTCAACGCAAACGGTTGTTTTTGATGACCCGTGTGCAACCACGTACAAACAATTTGGTAAGATTTGCATCTATCATATTGGGTATGTTGCCGTTTGTCAAATTGGAAAAATTTACATTTCTTGATCTAGTAACGTTGCCATTTGTCAATCCTTGTCACACTGCGATTTGTCAAAATATGCAGCTAGAAATCATTAGCACTATGTAATTTTTGCAACTAAAATTCAGTAATTAAGCATAGATTTCATTCATAGATTAAGCAGTCATTCTTAATTTATACAAACAGTTCAACTCGACAGCTGAGCCGACCAAACTTCTCCCCAATTGTTGCCAACCACGTACTGAAATAGCTAGTTCAACTATATATACTAGCCAATTTTAAGTACGTTGTACAGTTCCACCACACATCTATAGTTAGATGAACTAAACAAAATAGCTCCTAAATACTACTACTACCACGGAGGGGCTTTGTGCTACTTCCGGTAGCCTCTCCTCTACTGAGCGTGCTCAGTAAGAGGCAGAGGAGGAGGAGGAGCCTACCGACAAGCTGGACAAATGCAATATGGTGCCTACCGCTGCTGCACATTCAGCGACGCTCGCCAGCTCGAACACCCACTGCCGCTCTAGACGATCCCTCTCGAAGCGGCCGGACACGTTACTGAACCCGAGCGATCGATTGATCCCTTACCGTAAACTAAACCCGAGTGATTCCTTCGCTACTGCTGCTAACTGAAGCCGATCGATGCTGCCTCTAGATGAACAGTGAGCGTTATTGGGGGGTTTGGATGAACAGTTCCCGGTGGGGGTTGGATGAATAGGAACCCATGGTAGTAGAGGTCGTTGTCGCTAGATGAACAATACCCTGATCGATCGAGCCGGTGGATGAACAGGAACCCGTGGAGGACTGGATGAAAAGGACCCCGTGGAGGGCTGGTTGAATAGTAGCCGGTGGAAGGCTGGTTGAACATTATCTGGTGGAGGGCTGGATGAACAGTAGCCCATGGAGGGGTGGTTGAACAGGACCCCATGGAGAGGGCTGGTTGAACAGAGCCGGTGGAGGAGCGCGCGGTGGAGGCTGGATGAACAGGAGCCCGTGGATGAAAAGTCGCAGGTGGAGGTTGGAGGAGGTCGACGGTGGATGAACAGTAGCCTGTGGAGGCTGGAGGAGGTCGACGGTGGAGATGAACAGTATCCCGTGGAGTCCCGTTTTGCGGTACGCCACAGCCCTCCTGATGAACAGGACCCCCGTTTTGACCGTAGTGCTCCAACACAGGTCCGTTTCCTCCGTTTTGCAGTACGCCACACCCCTCCCAATCAACAGGACCCCGTTTCCACCGTAGGAGGTCCGTTTCCTCCGTTTTGCAGTACGCGAGACCCCTTCCGATGAACAGGATCCCGTTTCCACCGTGGCCAGTCGAACACAAGGCCGTTTCCTCCATTCCACGATATGCCAGACCACGTTTCCATCGGCTGTTCCGTCCAAGCCGGTTGGCTCCCAATGAACAGCACGCATTCCGTTGCCTCCCGATGAACATGACGCATTCCGTTAACTCCCCATGAACACGACGACGATGTAGTTTCTCCGTTCCGACCCAGCCCCAGCCATGTACATTAGCCCTGGCCATACGTATGCGCGAGTAGGCATTCAAGACCCCGCGCGTATGTATGTATGTTGCCGTTTTTTACTTTCTTGTACCCTGGCCGCTGTACATATGTGTACATGCTACGTGCCCGCCTCTACTACTGAGGGAGTCCTGGACTAAGGGGCCCTCGGATTACCCATGCCTGCATTAATGAAAATCTCGTAAATAAAGGGACACGATCTCTGCCCTGACGAGACGTGCCAGTAAAACCGCACCCTGAGACGTGGGGCGGCTCGCTAGCTGACGGTTGGAAATAGCCACTGGGCAGGCATGATATGATGTCATGAACAGTTATCAACAAGTTGGGCTCGTGGGTTATTATATTCTGTGCCAGTATATACACAGGTCCGGATATACTTCCTTTGTCCGAAGACTATTCTGGAGTTCGGAAGGAGGGAACCCAACTTGCAATGCCGAAGACAAATCTCCGCGCCGGACTCCTCGTCATTGAAGCCTGGTTCAGGGGCTACTGAGGGAGCCCTGGACTAAGGGGTCCTCGGACGTCCGACCTGATATCCATGGGCCGGACTGATGGGCTGTGAAGATCGAAGATCATACTCGTGTCCGGATTGGACTCTACTTGGCGTGGAAGGCAAGCTTGGGAACCGAAGATTCCTTTTTATGCAATCGACTCCATGTAAACCCTAGATCTCCTCGGTGTCTATATGAACCGAAGGGGATAGTCCGGAAAGGACACCACGTATACTCATTACCATATTCATAGGCTAGACTTCTAGGGTTTAGCCATTACGATCTCGTGGTAGATCAACTCTTGTAACACTCATATTCATCAAGATCAATCAAGCAGGAAGTAGGGTATTACGTCCATAGAGAGGGCCCAAACCTGGGTAAACATCGTGTCCCCTGTCTCCTGTTACCATCGATCCTAGACGCATAGTTCGGGACCCCCTACCCGATATCCGCCGGTTTTGACACCAACATTGGTGCTTTCATTGAGAGTTCCACTGTGCCGTCGGTAGAAGGCTCGATGGCCCCTTCGATCGTCAATAATCACGCTGTCCAAGGAGCAACCTTCCTTCCCTGACAGATCTTCGTATTCGGCGGCTTCGTACCGTGGGCCAACTCACTTTGCCATCTGGAGCAGATCGACAGCTATGCCCCTGGCCATCAGATCAGATTCGGGAGCTTAAATTACGTCGCGGACATCCGTGGAGATTTGATCTTCGACGGATTCGAGACCACGGAAGCCGCTCCCCGTTGCCTCGATGAACATGGCTTAGACATATCATCAGGCAGCACCCAGGAGTTAGCTCTTGCAGCAGCTCCGACTTCAAATCCGGAGCAGAGAAAATCGCCCGATGGGAAGCTTGACTCCATCACAGGGGCTACCGATTTCGCGGTGTTGCAACCGCACACAGATTCCACTTCCTACGGTATCCGCATCAACGAAACCCCGAACTCACCTCTGACGTTGAACTCCGAACCCTGCGAGCCCGCATGTAACAAACTCGATCGGTTATCGATCTTCAAGTTCAGCGCCGCAGATGTCTTCCAACAGGCGCCCATGGGTGACATATTAAACTCGCTAAAAAACCTATCCCTGGCAAACGACCCGTTGTCGAACTATGTTCGGTTCGAACTTTTAGCAGACGATGGAGAATTTTGTTTCCCACTCGCCACCCAACTCATAGCCACTGTGGAAGACCTAACCAACACGCCTGATCCCTGCCCTGAAGACATCGACAGTTTGGACGGCGATGAGGGGCAAGGCCAAAGCTTATTACCCGCTCGACACGGGAAGAACACTTCCTGGTATGACATGTGTATGAAGGATACACCTTATGGTGCTCTCGACGATGATAAGGAGAATCCGATCGAGAATAAACCGCCTAGTACACAACCCGGAAACCGGCACCCTAGGCCACACCGCCCAAGAGAAAACACTGCCAACACCAGAGAAGACGACACCCCGGACAACAAAGACCCTGCTGAGGTAGAATCCGAGCAGGATGAACAGGAAGGCAGGCAGGACAGCTCTGATGAACATACCACATATGGGGACTCGGAGGACAGCAATTATCTCCCACCCTCCGAGGAAGAGGAGATCCTCGGAGATGAAGACTTTATCATGCCCAAGGAACCTCTCGAGCAGGACCGCTTTAAACGCCAGCTTATAGCCACTTCAAGGAGCCTAAGAAAGAAGCAGGTGCAGCTTCAAGCAAGCCAAGATTTGCTCAATGATAGATGGACCGAGGTCTTGGCCGCCGAAGAACACGGCCTTAGCAGCCCAGTCAAAAGCCACCCAAAGAATAGGTGGCTCCCTCAATACGATGGCAGGGCGGTGGAGCCCATACCACCATCAAATAATGTGGCGGGCCGACCACAGTTCGGTCCATTCCAAGAAGCAGCCCAAGCAGAGCACCATACCAACCCATCCGGCCATCAAAAGAAAACAGCTTGGAGGAATACCCGCGATATCAACCAATCCACTGAGGGTAGAGCAGGACGTACACGATCGACGTACTGATCATGAAGATATATCCCGACCGACGCTGATGGTCGCCTATTCGGACTCTATAAAGCCGACCATGCCCGGGCCGTACACCGTAAACAGAACCCGTGGGAGGTGCTTCATAGTGTGGCCCAACATAGAGGAGCCGCACACCGTCTCTGCTTCACTAACGAAGTAACGGAGCACGAATTCCCAGACGGGCTTAAACCCATCAACATCGAATCATATGATGGAACAACAGATCCCGTGGTATGGATCGAGGATTACCTCCTTCATATTCATATGGCCCGTGGAGACGACCTCCACGCCATTAAATACCTACCTCTCAAGCTTAAAGGTCCAGCTCGATACTGGCTAAACAGTTTGCCAAAAAATTCCATCGGCAACTGGGAAGATTTGGAAGACGCCTTTCGAGGCAATTTCTAGGGAACATATATTCGGCCATTATATGCCGATGACTTAAGTCACATTGTCCAAGAGCCCGACGAGTCAGCCAGGGAGCTCTAGACTAGGTTCTTAGTCAAAAAGAACCAAATTGTTGACTGTCCGAACGCAGAAGCCCTTGCGGCCTTCAGACACGGCATACGGGACGAATGGCTAGCGCGCCACCTCGGCCAAGAAGGACCCAAATCAATGGCAGCCCTTACCGCTCTAATGACCTGCTTCTGCACGGCAGAAGACAACTGGCTGGCTCGTAAAAGTAACGACACCAGCAGCCCGGGCACTTCCGAAATCCGAGATGGCAACGGCAAGCCACTACGAACCAAACACAACAATCGCAGTAATATACACGACACAGTGGTGAACGCCGGATTTCACAATCCAAAGCCCGGTCAATGGAAGAAGCCACTAAAGGCAAACCAGGATGGACCATCCACCCTCGACAGGATATTGGACCGACCTTGTCAGATTCACGGTCAACCTGATATGCCAGCTAATATTACCAACCGAAACTGTTGGGTCTTCAAGCAGGCAGGCAAGCTTAACGTTAATCACAAGGGGAGGAGGCCACCAGGCGATAAAGACGACGGATCGGCTCGCCAGCAGAACGCCAGGGGCCAGAAACAGTTTCCCTCTGACATTCGACTACTCCGGGAACACGAATAGCAGTCCTTCTTCAACCACCCACGTACTGTACTGGCAAAATTTGCACCACGTGCACATCACTACGCACTCAAGATACCATGGGCATCGGCGGAAGCATAATACAGACAACCCTACAAGCATTCCCGTAACGTTTTCTATCTGCTTACTTTATTTTTCTGTATCATCCCTAAATAACAGGTGACAGCCGGACAACATCTACAATAGACTCTATCAGAGTCCGGATCTGTACGCTCACCTAAGGGGCTACCTCCATTAAGGATTCCCCTCCCCGAGGATGGGCGATGCAGACGTGCAACAGGAGGTCCAAAATAATATTTTGTGGACCATACTCTTTCTTCCGAGCCTGTAATATGCCCTTTTTGCTCTGATCCCGACCCCGAGCATGTCAAATAGCCGGGTTCATGGTTCCCTTTTTATTATTATTATATATATATATATATATTTACCATTGGCTGCTCTGCAGATACACCTTGGCATACTCTGCCAGGGGCTCGGCATGGGAACGAATGAGCTGCTAGTAAAAGTCCGAACAACTCTATAGCGTACTTCGGTGTCGCAAGTTTGGCCTTATGTGCATCAGCTCTGAATCATTGTCTTGGGTCAATAGTTGGGTTGCCCGGCTCCTGTGTTTTCTCGGCTAGGGTAGTAAAGGGAGAACTACTGCGATTGTGCCCTGGCCTAGACCGGAGGAGCACCTCAGTAGAGAAAGCCGAAAACTGACTGTCATGATGCGGCGAGAGCTGGTCAACCACTTGACGACTTGTTGGAATCCTTAGTGATTCTCCATGTAACACGAAGGATCCTTTTTAGATCAGATATGCAAGGCCCCACACGCCGCATACACACCAGGGGCTATGTGGTAGCCCCGCCATGAAACTCATACGGTTAAGTGAAAGTGTTAACGCCTTATAGTCTGATTGCCTGGTTCGCCGCATTATCACCTCCTTCATGGACCAAGACATTGGAAAATGAGTGATTAAATGCTTTTCCGGACACCCCCGTACTTCCTACGAGGGGGCTGAAGCCGACGACCAGAAAACTTTCAGATTATATTAAAACAACCACATAGGAGGAATTCAAGCTTTCGAGTAAAACACAAATAGATTAACTATAAAGTTGTCTTTTATAATCATCATACAACTCACTTGAACATTATGCTTTTCAGGCATTGACCCTCTATCAAGCGGGCGGCCTCCGGGACGTCTTCAAAATAACGCTCCGGTTCCGGACGGTCCTTGCCTTCAGGCGGACCCTTCGTTGCGACATCGATGTCCTTCCTCTTTCCCCGGAATGTCTTGACTCGGGCAAGGGCCATCTGTGCACCTTCAACGCATGCTGATCGCTTCGCAGCATCGATTCGTGGCACCGCATCGACAAGTTTCTGCACCAAACCGAAATAGCTACTCGGAACAGGTTTGGTTGGCCACAACCGAATTATAACATGCTTCATGGTAGCGCCGGATACCCTATGAAGTTCAGCCCATTGGGACATCTGTTCATTAAGCAGCAGCGGGTGCTTCGACGCACCAAACTGTGACCAAAAAAGCTTCTCCGTTGCATATCCAGCTCGCGCTTGGTAATACCGCGCTGCATCGGAAGAACTCTTCAACAAGTCCAAATACTCGTCCGGAGAACTCCACACTTGGTTCAGATGAGCATAGTCTGGGTTGCCGATCTTAGTCTGCAGCAGAAAAGGCTTTCCAGCCACTATCTCTTTCGCCTGCCGAACCTCCTCATGGAGTGCTCTGGACTCTGATCGCGCTTCTCTTGCCTCATGTCGGGCCTTGTCCAGTTCAGCCGTTAAGGCTTCATTCTCCTTCTCAAGAATTTCGCAGCAGCCAGTGGCATTCTCCAAAGCAAGTGTCATTGTGGATACCTTCTCCTCGACCTAGCATCGTGCAGCTTGTTCAGCCTTCAGTTCAACCAATGCCTCTATAGTAGCATCACTCAACCGGGCCCGCTCATTGGCCCGGACTAGCTCCGCCCAAAGAGCCTCAACAGTGGCAGCACCATCTGCATTTCATGCACATTTCATATAAAGCTCTTTCCTACGTCAAGCACACTGGTGTAAAGAATGCTCGAAATACATACCTTGCGAGTCGTCAAGATGCCTGTTGATCAATGCAATGTCATCCTCCGCAATATCCAGCTTTTGCTAGAGTTCAGCCACTTTCGTATTCCGGGCCGCCACAGGAGGGGCAGCAGCCTGTATTTCAAATTAAACCAAGGTTAATACCTGAGCATATCTCTTTGATCCTCCGATCGCTTCCTTTGGAAGACAATCCGAGTCTCAGGGGCTACTACATATACAACAGGTGCATTCTGGCAATAAAATTTAATTGACAAAACTACATCACAAACCTCAAAACCTCGTAGAAGGCTCGTAAAAGCCTCATTCAATCCACTCTTCATGGATAGAATCCTTTTAACCACCGTAGCCATCAAAGTACGGTGCTCTTCTGAAAGGGATGCTCGTCATAGCAAGTCCGTCAGTGGCCCGGCACCCTTGGGTCTTCGGAAACCGCCGCCGAAGTACGGCCTTCCCGTGAAGGATCCCACTAACTTACCTCCAGAATCATATTGGGCTGTAAACCGGACGGTTCGGGGACTCCATTCTTGATCCCGGAACCTCGAATGACAGAGGCGCCTCCTTCAGGGAACGCCTTCTCCGTTTCTTGTACCACTTGGTGTTCGGGAGGAGCCCTTCGGGACGATACCTCGGTACCATCCCCCCTATCGGGCGATGGGGCCGGAGAAGGCGTATCACTCTCCATCATCTCTGGAAGAAGATCTCCCGAGGAGGAGAACGATTAAGAAGCACCAGGCATTAACCTGCGTGGATGAACATATATCGGATGATTACTTCACTAATAGGAAAAGAATGAGGTGCCCCAGCCACACTTACGTTTTGCCGCGAGGTTCGTCCTTGTCATCGTTCGCCCGGCCCAAGCCGCTTGATGATGTCGTTTTTCCCTTCTTGGAAGGCTTCCCCTCCTAACCTTCGGAGGCGGCCCTCTTCTTGCCCTGGAAGGGTCGCTCTGCACTTTTTCCCTTGGGTAAAAGGGTTTCGGTTTCCCCGAACGCGGCCACCTGGTACGGTGTCGGAACCAGCATCCTCGTCAGCAGGTCGGTCGCAGGGCCTTCGGGAAGAGGCGCCGGACACCAGATCAGCACCGCTTTCTTTACCCAGTCCTATACATGGACGGATTGTCCCATATCTTGTTAAGAGATACCTGAATGGAAGGTGCTTGGATACCGAATACTTACCAAAGTGTCCGGATGATTGCAGTCAAGGCCAACGTCTTCGGTGGTGTCCGGCCATTGCTCTCGTTCCCCAAAATATAATTTCCACATTCCTCTATGCGTAGCACCGAAGAAGTGATGTAGGGTCCGCGCCCTTCTGGGTTAAACTCCCACATACGAAGAGGCCGCCACTGACATGGCAGGATCCGGCGTACTAGCATTATTTGAACGACGTTCACAATATCGATGCCCTTCTCAATAAGGCTTCGGATGCGACTTTGCAGAGTCTGCACTTCATTGACGGATCCCCAGTGCAATCCCTTATTGACCCATGAAGCAAGCTGGACTGGAGGGCCGGGTCATAACGTAGGTGTAGCCGCCCACTTGCAGCTCCACGGCTTGTTGACATAAAACCACACCTGCTTCCACAGGTCTGAAGATTTGGCGAAAGATCCTTCGGGCCAAACCGTGCCAGCCAGTTTGCTTATTATGACGCTGCCACACTCTACCTGCTCCTCCTCTGCCACCTGCGGCCTCACATCAAAGGTCTTGAGACACAAACCGAAGTGCGGAGGAGTCCGGAGTAAGGCCCCACACGTGACAATAAATGTCGAGTTAGGAGGATAGAGTCCGGGGTCAGATCGTGAAAATCTAGCCCATAGTAGAACATGAGCCCTCGGACGAAGTTGTTAAGCGCGAACCCTAGCCCGTGAAGAAAGTGAGACACAAATACATCCCTATCGCCAGATCTGGGGGTCAGTATGACTTTCCCTAGCACCGAAAGCCGATGAAAGATTTCCGAGGTCAGGTACCTCGCTACGCGAAGCTCCGCAATGTCCTCCTCTGTGACAGAAGAAGCCACCCACCGGCCCTGACGGTTGGGTCCGGACATGACTAAGGCTAGTGGTGATTGGAACCCGAGGTTGGAACTTGGGGAGGCTGGGGTTGAGGAAGGAGCAAGCGCAAGGGAAGAAGAAGACATGCTCTCTATATAAAGGCCCCGAATACTGGGCGTCTCCCCCGGGGTCTCTAAACTTACCTATTACCAAGGAGTTGTACCCAGGGGACGGTTGGGTTACCCACTCCTGCATTAATGAAAATCCCGTAAATAAAGGGACACGATCTCTACCCTGAAGAGACGTGCCAGTAAAACCGCACCCCGAGACGTGGGGCGGCTCGCTAGCTGACGGTTGGAAATAGCCACTGGGCAGGCATGATATGATGTCATGAACAGTTATCAAAAAGTTGGGCTCGTGGGTTATTATATTCTGTGCCAGTATATACATAGGTCCGGATATACTTCCTTTGTCCAAAGACTATTCTGGAGTTCGGAAGGAGGGAACCCGCCTTGCAATGCCGAAGACAAATCTCCGCGCCGGACTCCTCGTCATTGAAGCCAGGTTCAGGGGCTACTGAGGGATCTATATGAACCGAAGGGGATAGTCCGGAAAGGACACCACGTATACTCATTACCATATTCATAGGCTAGACTTCTAGGGTTTAGACATTACGATCTCGTGGTAGATCAACTCTTGTAACACTCATATTCATCAAGATCAATCAAGCAGGAAGTAGGGTATTACGTCCATAGAGAGGGCCCAAACCTGGGTAAACATCGTGTCCCCTGTCTCCTATTACCATCGATCCTAGACGCACAGTTCGGAACCCCCTACCCGATATCTGCCGGTTTTGACACCGACAACTACCACACATGCGCACCTCTACTACCACATGTGTGTGCCTCTACATTGACCAGTATGTGCGTACACGTTCGCGACCAGAATGACAACGCTACGTACGCTTCGACCAGGTGGATCCCGACTGTCAGGCACTTACTTGCATGCGAAGATGTAGCTGGTGGGTCCCAGCAGTCAGGGGGGCAAATCATATTTTTTTGCCCGTAATATGGATGCACTTCCTTGCGTGCGAATATGTAGCTGGTCGGTCCCAGCAGTTAGGGTGATAAAACATTATTTTTAGGGTAAAAGGATGAAGTTGCATGCATACGTCCATGGGCGTGGTGCGTCCCCACTGTCAACCTCTCACGTACAGTCATCTTCTAATGAATCTCGGTTGTTGACCACATTGACCACACCATGCCGAGCGCACCAAGGCCGGTGGGCGACGACGAGGCCCCAGACTAGAACGACCCAAAGATGGGGAAGACAGGACAGTGGAGTCGTAGATGGAGAGGAGTGGGAAACTTGACTGGTTTGGGTGTGCGGGAGCACTGTCATCCACGGGAGACAGGAGCAAGAACAGAGGTTGAAGAAGGAGCACGACTGTTGGATTAACATCCAATGGTCTAGCTGCTAGAATCATTTGTTGATTAAGTTGACAAAGCCCTGCGTACATGTCTACTTAGTAGGCCCACAAGTCAGCCACCAAATCTGCCAGGTCCCAGCTGTCATCGGAAGGAATTATTTTTTTGCATAACAAGGAGGCACTTCCTTCTGTGCGAAGATACATCTGATGGGTCTCAGCTGTCGGGGGGAGGAAACATATTAATAAGGAGGAACTTTCCTTGCGTATGACCATGGACCTCGTGGGTCCTAGCTGTCAGGTTCTCCAAGTACAGTCCTCTTCTGATGGCTCTCGTTTGTTGACCATGCCGCGCCGAGCGCAGCGAGGAGATGGGGAAGACACGGCAGTGGATTCGCAGATGGAGAGGAGTGGGAAACTTGACTGGTTCGGGGGCGGGGTGGGCCTACACTCGGTAGAGAATAACATGAGGTGCGGAGTGGAGGGATGGCCTGGCCGTCGGCAGGGTAGCGTTTTTCTGAGGCGCGCAAAACAACGCTGCTGGACGCCGGAGGCTGGAGCAGGCGGTCCCGACAGCGCTGGGGCAAGAAGACGAGAGAATGAAGAATAATGCCGGCCATTAGATGTAAATCCAACGCCTTGTTAGGATTTAACCTACTGGCCCACATGTCAGCCAGTCCATTTTTTTAGTCCATTTGGTGGGCTGGGTGAAACAATGATGTAGCATCTATGCAGCCCGTTTATATATATGGAGGAACTTAAACCCCATTTGCATTTTTCTCGGAATCCATGGACTTGCTGGGCTGGGTGAAAACATCATGTTGGGCTGGACGGAGAAATGTTATAAACACGTAAACACATGATTGCACGTTGATACATCTCCGTCGTATCTACTTTTCCAAACACTTTTGCCCTTGTTTTGGACTCTAACTTGCATGATTTGAATGGAACTAACCCGGACTGACGCTGTTTTCAGCAGAATTGCCATGGTGTTATTTTTGTGCAGAAATAAAAGTTCTTGAAATGACCTGAAAATCAAAGGAGATTATTTTTGGAATATATAAAAAATACTAGAAGAAAGATCCACGTCAGGGGGGCCACACCCTATCCACGAGGGTGGGGGCGCGCCCTACCCCCTGGGCGCGCCTCCTGCCTCGTGGGCCCCCTGACGCTCCACCGACCTCAACTCCAACTCCATATATTCGTGTTCGGGGAGAAAAAGTCAAAGAGAAGGATTCATCGCGTTTTATGATACGGAGCCGCCGCCAAGCCCTAAACTCTCTCGGGAGGGCTGATCTGGAGTCCGTTCGGGGCTCCGGAGAGGGGAATCCATCGCCATCGTCATCATCAACCTTCCTCCATCACCAATTTCATGATGCTCACCGCCGTGCATGAGTAATTCCATTGTAGGCTTGCTGGATGGTGATGGGTTGGATGAGATTTATCATGTAATCAAGTTAGTTTTGTTAGGGTTTGATCCCTAGTATCCACTATGTTCTGAGATTGATGTTGCTATGACTTTGCTATGCTTAATGCTTGTCACTAAGGCCTGAGTGCAATGATTTCAGATCTGAACCTATTATGTTTTTATCAATATATGTGAGTTCTTGATCCTATCTTGCAAGTCTATAGTCACCTATTTATGTGTTATGATCCGTTAACCCCGAAGTGACAATAATCGGGATCCTTACCGGTGATGACGTAGTTTGAGGAGTTCATGTATTCACTAAGTGTTAATGCTTTGGTACGGTACTCTATTAAAAGGAGGCCTTAATATCCCTTAGCTTCCAATAGGACCCCGCTGCCACGGGAGGGTAGGACAAAAGATGTCATGCAAAAGCACGTATGACTATATTCGGAATACATGCCTACATTACATTGATGAACTGGAGCTAGTTCTGTGTCACCCTATGTTATGATTGTTACATGATCGATCGCATCCGACATAATTCTCCATCACCGATCCATTTCCTACGAGCTTTTCCATATATTGTTCTTCGCTTATTTACTCTTCCGCTGCTATTGTTACAATCACTACAAAACCCAAAAATATTACTTTTGCTACTGTTACCATTACTATCATATTACTTTGCTACTAAACATTTTGCTACAGATATTAAGTTTCCAGGTGTGGTTGAATTGACAACTCAGCTGCTAATACTTGAGAATATTCTTTGGCTCCCCTTGTGTCGAATCAATAATTTTGGGTTGAATACTCTACCCTCGAAAACTGTTGCAACCCCCTATACTTGTGGGTTATCACACGTCTATTACTACATTGGTCAGTAAAATCTTTGCAAGCTTATGTACGCAACCACTAGGAGTTAACTTGCCAAGTTATATATAAACAATTATTATTATTATTTTGTAAGAACTTTCAACTTACAAAATAAAATACCACTTTAATTTCATGAGTTAATAGGACGTGGGGTATTATTATTTTTTAGGCTAGACGTGGGACAGTTGAGTTGGTTCTAGGGAAAAGTATTGGGAGAAAACTCAGTTTACATCGAAAAATAAAGTGGGAGAAAATTCAGAAATAGGATTAATGAAAATGAAAAATAAAGGAAGTGGGAAGGTCCTATAAAATGGTTGGACGAGTGACAGGTTAAAAGAACCTTATGTTGTTTGTATTATATATATGTAATAAAATAAGATATAAATATAGGTTCAGTTTTGCATTCTTATAGAAAACATAGGTTCAGTTTTGCATTCTTATAGAAAAATAGAACTGAGCTGTGCGTCGTCTTGAGAAAACAAACATAACTTGGGATGTTGATGTCATAGACAAGCTAGGTTGGGAGGCCCAGAGGCCGCTTGATACCAGCTGGATCCAAAAAATGTTGAAACATGTCGTGGGTTGTCCATGTTAAACAACAAAACCTAGGCCATGGACCTGGTGGGCCCGGGACTATCAGCCTCGCGACGAACAGTTGTCTCCCGATTCCTCTTGTTTTGCCGACCATGTTGGGAACGACAAACGGCGGCACCACGGTGAGAGCACCAAGGCAGAGGACGACATCAAGACCTCGGACCGAATGAACCAGAGCGGGGGAAGACGCAGGTGGAGGGGAGTACGAGGGTTGACTTGTTCGGGTGCAGGGTGGGCCGGTGGAGCTGCCACCACCAGACAATGTGTGGGAGTAGAGGGATGGCCAGCCGCTGTATAGGAAGAGGAAGAAAGACTGAACAAAATAAAGAACTACAAATGTATAGGTGGTTGGTCCCATATGTCTGTGTACGAGACCTGCTGGGTCCACCTGAGAAGGGTAATATGTTGGCAGGAAGGAGATTCAAAGCACGGTAGCCGAGTGAACTAGTTTTTTTAAACGGACAAGTGAACTAGTTACATACATAAGCAAATAGCCACTAAAAAAAGAAAATAGGTTAATGTGTTCTTAAAAGAAATATTTTAGACAAAATAGATAATTACGACACATAGGCTAATGCATGAAACACTCAGATGATAAAGGTGCTTATCAACAGATAAAGTACAACATCTAGACCTTCCTGGCATGCTTGATCATGACGCTGCGGCTATCCGTGTACTCGTCGGTTATGGGAAGCAGACATGCCCTCATGTCCAAGATCCGCCTGTAAATGTCGTAGCATGTGTATGCGTCCTTGGCTGCGTAGGTTATGTAGGCTAGATTCAGAGGTACCTCCCATGTGTTCAAGTCCTTGGTATTGTTGTATTCTTTCATGTTGGCGTATCAGGGGTCGATGATGGTCTCGGCGAGGTCAACCACGGAGTCCTTCTCCTGCCCGTTGTCGATGATCTTGTATTGCTTCTGGATGTCGACAAGCTTGTTGCACCAGATGGCCAAATCGTCGCGTTCTTCCTTCTCTCCATCATAGCAAAGGTGCAGTCGGCGCTGCCGATGAAACGGGTGAATGCTCTAGAACCTCTGATGGCCCTACAGCTGTGGTAGACGAGAACCTCGTCCCACACACATACCTAGGCGACGGTGATCCGCTAGTCCCTGTTAGGAGACGAATGGACGGGCACAAGGTCTAAGTCCCGTGACCTTGTGCTTTCTCATCCTGTAGGTACTGCTTGAACTCGGCGAGGTAGAGCTACACCGAGTCCAGATCATTGGTGTACATCACATTCAACTTGGTGCAGCCATAGGACTGAACAGCGAACTCAAAGGGGAACTCCTTGCTGAAGTCCATATCCAGCAGGCTCACCCCTCGGATCGCCATTGGAGTCTCTTCAAGTGAACGAGTGGGTAGGCGGCGGTAGCAGTTCGTTTTTCGGCTCTTGGGGAACTGGATTCAACAGTAAACTGAGTGTGTACAGGCGATAACAGTTACTATCCATCCCTCGCCTGCTGCACGCCCGGCAGAAGATGCACCCTCGGCGCATTCAAACGCCTCCATTAATAAACCTACTCTGGCCACACGTCGGTTCACGAGCGGGTCTGTATTGGCACTTTCACACAGATAATACTACCAAGCTTGAACTGTTTGTTATGGTTGTTGTCCTCTGCATCATCATGCCGTGTTTCCCAGCTTGCAAGATTCAGAACCAACAAATAAGATACAAATAATAAGTACAACAAAGATGCCTACACATCTCATTGATTCCCAGCTTGCAAAATGCATAACCAACAAATAAGTTTCAAATCATAAGTACAACAAATATGCCTACACATCTCATTGATTCCCAGCTTGCAAGATTAAGAATCAACCCATTAGAGCCTTTTGATAAAGTGAATATCGAAGAACTTGGCGTGTCATACAACCGAAGAACTTGGCGAATGCTCTTGACCGTCACAACATCTGTAGTTGAGTATTACTGTTTGCACATCACAAACAAGAAGAGCCTGATTACTATAATTGTGGCACTCCTTAAACTCAACCTGCAGCTCCACTCGGATGAGGCCTACCTGGACTTCCATGATTCAATTCATGCACCTTTTTCTACAGTTCACCTGAAATGAAGCAAAGATTGCATCATTCAGCTAGCAAGAAGTACTTGCTCTCGTGAGCTGGCAGGTTCTTTAGTAGTTGCACTAAAATTGAGGAACATTAAGGTTGGTTGTCCTCCTCAAGTAAGGTGCAACTATAATTTGCTAATCCTTGTGTGCAGTTCCACTAAAATAAAGTGCCATTGTGGTGACAATGGTGGCTCATCTTGCAAAGGCTAATAAAATGTTGCACGAGATTACTAGCAGAATTTGACGAAGATTTTGGAAACTCCAATCACCATTTTGTGCAGTTCCAACAAAATTGAGAGATGTTGCCCACGTGACATTTTAGTTGAATTGCACAAGACACTCATTCCAAAAAAAGAGTGTTTTGTGCAGTTCACCAAAAGGTCACAATAGCAACAAGGTGAAATGGATATCCCTATCTGCACAAAAAGATAGAAAGTAAATAGTTGCTGGTCAATAAGAATATACGAAACATACATGAAACGAAAAGAAGCATCTTAATTATGTTCATGGAAATCACACAAGGATAGTAGAAATCTTAAAACATCAGCAATAACTCATGTTACTGGAAGCATTACGATCAATAATGACATTCGTCAAATATGGGATTACTTTAATGGTGGCATTGCGTGTTTACCAGATACAGTAAATCAACAACAGCTAAAGAGTTGGTTTAAGGGCATGGGACCGTGGGGACACCAGGACACTCAGCAGCGTAAAGGAGCAACTTACTTATCATACTGGGAAAACAGCAGGAGTACCATTTGTAACACAGTTTAATTGCATCATATCACTGGAGGCATTAGATTAACAATAACACTGGTTAGACATGTCCCTAAGGTAATAGTGTGATCGCTTCATTTTACATGCACCCTTACATTAACAATAGCAAAAGGTTGGTATAAGGACATGCGACAGTGGACGCATCAACGCAATGTACCTACAAGGAGGCATAAAGTGGTGATGTCGAGTTTGTTCATGCTCTATGAGGGCAGGAAATCTAATCCTGGAGACCTTTTACTATGTGAGGCCAGCAAATCTAATCTTGGAGACCTTTTACTATGTGAGGGTAGCAAATCTAATCCTGGAGACCTTTTACTATGTGAGGGCAGCAAATCTAATCCTGGAGACCTTTTACATTGTGAGGGCAGCAATTCTAATCCTGGAGACCCTTTACTATGTGAGGGAAGCAAATCTAATCCTGAAGACCTTTTACTATGTGAGGGTAGCAATTCGAATCCTGTAGACCTTTTACTATGTGAGGGCAACAAATCTAATCCTGGACGTACTCTGTTGACTTGTCCACCAGCCGCCACTTTCTATCCTTTCTTCAACCAATAATAGATTTGTTCCTTATCTAGTTTGTACTGCATTTTCCCATTATTTCCCTTTTCAACCAAGAGATCGATTGGGTATCCGGTCTCTACTACTTTCACCATATTATTTCCTCTTTGAATCAAGTCCTAGATTCATGCTACAACTTTCCCCCCTTTCTTCGTTATTTGAACCAAGTCCTAGATTCGAATGCATGAAGTAGATTTACCTCTAATAATACTAAAAATTTAGGTGGCTTCGAAAGAGCTGATGGGAGTAGAAAAAGATGCACATGCATACACGTGGGGAGCTGGGGCAGTAGAGCAAGGCCGCTTTCGAAGAACTTATACCTGAGGGTTGTCGGGATGTTGGCGGCGGCAGGTCGGATCTGCGCACAATATGGTAGGGAGGAAGAAGGGTCGGAGGACCTCCCGAGTCGGTGCTGTGTCGGAGAGAATGGCACGGGCAGAGGATCGGGCCCCTTCGTCAGCTTGGGTTTCCTCCCTCGTCGGCGATGACCGCGTGAACGATGCACCTAGTCCTCTACACAGACCGGCCGAATGGATCCGGCCGGATCTGTGACCAGCTGTGAGCGAAGAGAAAATGTCACTACCGCTATCTTGTTTAGATCTGGAGAGGATGAGAGAATAAAGAGAGCAACCCTAGTAAAGCAAGCGCTCAGGACCCGGTGTACATATATAGTGGAGTGATTATCTTTTTCTCTCCACAACAAGCGGTTCAATATGTGTACGTGGCATTAAAGAAAAGAAAGTATCTATTTAAGGTGAGTAACTGTACGACTCCTACTTACTACTACTACTACTACCTCCGTCCTGGTTTATAGGTCACCTTTGTATTTCGTGCCAAATTTTTGGCAAATATTTAGCTAACAAAATGTTAATGCATGTCAATGAAAATTATATCGTTGGATTCGTATTTAAAAATAGTTATCAATGATATAATTTTTGGTATCATGCATGAACGTTTTGTTAGTTCAATCTATAGTCAAAATTTGACACAATATACAATGGCGCCAATAAACTAGGACGGAGGTAGTAGTAGTACTCGTATTGTTCACTTGTGCTCCCCGGCCCTCCATTCAATGACCAACGCCACAGGTGAATAAACATACAGTACTAGTATTTATATAGAACGAACAAGCTCGAACTATTTTCGCATAGTTAAAAGTTGAGGGCGGGCCTTTTCCCAGGCAGTACGCGCGGTAGTTTTCGCGTAGGCGGTTTGACAAAGAGGCGAGGAGGGTAAGGGAGTAGCAGATTCAACTTACTTACTGCTAGAAAGGTCGGGCTGTCCGATTTGATGACGCGTTACTACTGGAAAGACTTGTGATATGACTACTCACTATAATCATGAATTACTGGCGGTACGACCGGGGTGATGCCCCCCTTCCGTTCCGCACTCTAATCTGGTGCATGACACATCGACCCAGATGCTGACTCTCCCAAATGTCGGCAATGTAAGTAGGAGGAGTGCGAACCATGACAGAGCAGTGTGAACCACGGTAGCCCAGTGAATCAGCAGTAGAAAACAATGTACTGATATGGCCATAAAAAACAATGTGCTACGGTCCAGACTGTAGCATGTACAGTACTACTCCTCCTTGTTTGGATCCCTGAGTTAGAGCTAGTTTGGGTTGAAATAGCCTCAAATTATCCAAACAGGAGGGGTTAGTTTGAGCTAGTTTGCTCTAACCCAGCTAAAAAAACTAGGGACTAGGGACTTTTTAGTTGGGACTGGAAAAAGTCCTAGGACTTATGAACCAAAGAGGGCCTCAAGCACCTATGGAGGTGACTACCGCTTGCGTCTATCGCGTGTCAGGAGACGTTCCCATCGACGACGAGGTGCCTATGGTGCCTATTGTGCACCGCGACCAAGGCGGAGAGGAAAATGAGAGAACTACATATTTATTTACGGTGTAGATTCACTCATTTTGCTCCATATGTACTCCGTCTCGGTGTAGTCTAGTCACTTGTTGAAATCTCTGGAAAGGCAAATACTCCTTTCTGGTTTACAGGGCTATACAAGCAAGTAATAGTGGTCTCACATAGCAATTTTGTCTCATGAAAGAGCCTGGCTATATGCGTGCTCCAAGGTTCGAAACTGCCACATTCAGTTGCGCTTGGCTCTTCGCCTCTTCGAGAAGAAGAACAATGATGTTACTACCGCTGCTTCTACAATATCGAATCCATTGTTGCATGTCCGTCCACCGCGAGCGGGAGGGATAGCTTGTTGTAGTACTACTATAAGCAAAAGCTTGTCCTCGTCTGCGAGCCACCGCGCGCATGGGCGAGGGAGAAGGCGAGTAGTAAGGCTGGTTGTAATGCTAGTATCATAGCTAGTATCATGCATGCCAACTAGGCAATTTTGATGAGGTGTCATAGAATTAAATGAAGAAAAGTGTTGAGTGTCATATCATGATACTATATAATAATAAATACTATGCTACTATGTGTCATGCATGACAATAAATAAAGCACTACATGATACTACCATATGATACTATGCATTAGGGAGGTAGTATCATATGCATGATACTAGTATATGATACTCCCCATTACAACCAGCCTAAAATCAAGCTTCTCCTCGTTGTACGAGTTTACATACCCGCAGTGTACAATACTCCATTTGCTGCAACCTCTAATATACCCCACCACAATCTAAAATATATATTCCTGTCTTGACCAGATGAGCGTGCAAACTACAATCACCAAGATGACAGGTAGGGACAGAAGATTATTTTAATAAAAAAAAGCATGGAGCTGACCCCAATGATTTTAAAGCTTACAAGCATGATACACGCTATCCTAGACTACTCTACACATGAAACTGCCACACGAGCGTCCGGGCTATGCTTGGCTCTTTGCCTCTTCGGGAAGTCGAACAATGATGGAATACTACTGTAGTGGAGGAGTACTATAGTATGCTTCTGGCCATCTAACACCGATTGAACTACTACATGTCCACCGCGTGCGGGAGGGAGAGCGTGTAGCGAACGAAAGCTTCTCCTAGTCCTGCCAGCCACCACGCTCATGGGCGAGGGAGGGATGCAGCTTCATTGACTTACTTCTCATGCCTTTGCGTGTATGACAGGTGGGCCCAACAGGAGGGTGGTGCAACTGTCATGCAGCCAAAGGCAGGTGCGGTTAAGGCGAGAGGACGTTGTAGTAATCAAACTTCTCGGTCTTGTACGAGTTGACGCGACAGATCAAAGCACCGCACTCGATATATTTCAATAATTTGCGTTTACTGATGCATTAATTACAATGCATGCATGCCATGACTCTCCTTTTGATACTCGCATGTGTTGATTTAATGCACCTTGAAGTAGTGTGAATATGTGTGCCCCGGCCGTAATAAAGCGAGAGATGGTTGTGCACGAGGAGGGCAGAATTCTGAGGATGGCGAGATCATGCAGATGGAACAGGACCCGACGATGGAGATCTCTATGGTCTCGATGGACCTCACCTTGCCCCACTGCCCCTTGTGCCTTCGCCCCTTGAAGCCTCCAGTGTATGAGGTTCGAATACACCTCCTCCGTTCGGCTGATCGAGCAAGGTGCAGGTTTCTTGATTGATGTGTTGTTTGATTGATTTGTGCAGTGCAAGGGAGGGCACCTGGCTTGAGTGGACTGCCACATCGAGCGCCCCGAAAACCAGCGGCAGTGCCAGAAGTGCGAGCGCGGCAGTGGCTTCGACAATGGACGCCGTCCTCTCCTCGGTGAGGGTGGAGTGCCCGCACGAAGGATGTGGGCTCTACGTCACTTACCACAAGTGCGCCAATCACCAGAGCGTGTGTCCGCTCGCGCCCTACAAATGCCCCGTGCCCGTCTGCAGCTACGAAGGCCCGCCGCCAGCGCTCTCCTACCACATCAGCACCGTTCATCCCATGCCCGTGCATAGGATCCAGTACGGCAAGGTGCTTGTAACGCCCTCGATGCGGCTATATCTCCTACGTGTCAAAGCACGACTTAGAGGCATAACCGCATTGAAAGCAATGTCGCAAGTAAGGTAATCTTCACAACAACCCATGTAAATATATAAAAGGGGAAAGAATACATAGTTGGCTTACACTCGCCACGCCACACAAGTACATGAATAACATTACAATCATCCAAAACACTCATGGTCCGACTACGGTACCAAAATAAAAGATCAACCCCACATGCGACACGAACCCCGATCGCCCCAACTGGGCACCACTACTGATCATCTGGGAAAGACACATAGTAACGACGAGAGTCTTCATTGAACTCCCACTTGAGCTCAAGCGCATCGTCTGGAATGGTATCATCGGTCCCTACATCTGGTTTTGGAAGTAAACTGTGAGTCACGGGGACTCAGCAATCTCGCACCCTCGCGATCAAGACTATTTAAGCTTATAGGTAAGGCAAGGTAATATGTGGAGCTGCAGCAAGCGACTAGCATATATGGTGGCTATCCTGTTCGCAAAAGAGAGCGAGAAGAGAAGGCAAAGCATGAACGAAGAACTATGATCAAGAAGTGATCCTAGAACAACCTACGTCAAACATTACTCCACCGTGTTCACTTTCCGGACTCCGCCGAGAAGATACCATCACGGTTACACACGCGGTTGATTCATTTTAATTAAGTTAAGTTTCATGTTTTCTACAACCAGACATTAACAAATTCCCATCTGCCCATAACCGCGGGCACAGATTTCGAAAGTTCAAGTCCCTGCAGGGGTGTCCCAACTTAGCCCATCATAAGCTCTCACGGTCAACGAAGGATATTCCTTCTCCCAAGACATTCCGATCAGACTCGGCATCCCGGTTTTACAAGACATCCTCGACAATGGTAAAACAAGTCCAGCAACACCGCCCGAATGTGCCAACAAATCCCGATAGGAGCTGCACATATCTCGTTCTCAGGGCACACTCAGATGAACACTACGTACCACTAAAACCAACCCTCAAGTTTCCCCGAGGTGGCACTGCAAGTGGCTCTTTTTGGACCAACACTCAGAGGAGCACTGGCCCGGGGGGTTTAAATAAAGATGACCCTTGGGCTCTGGAAACCCAAGGGAAAAAAGGCTAGGTGGCAAATGGTAAAACCAAGGTTGGGCATTGCTGGAGGAGTTTTATTCAAGGCGAACTGTCAAGGGGTTCCCATTATAACCCAACCGCGTAAGGAACGCAAAATCCGGGAACATAACACCGATATGACAGAAACTAGGGCGGCAAGAGTGGAACAAAGCACTAGGCAAAAGGCCGAGCCTTCCACCCTTTACCAAGTATATAGGTGCATTAATATAACAAGATAATATGGTGATATCCCAACAATAAACAATGTTCCAACAAGGAACGATCTCCAATCTTCACCTGCAACTAGCAACGCTATAAGAGGGGCCGAGCAAAGCGGTAACATAGCCAATCAACGGTTTGCTAGGACATGGTGGGTTAGAGGTTGGACATGGCAGTTTGGGAGGCATGATAAGCAAGTGGTAGGTATCGTAGCATAGGCATAGCAAAAGAGCAAGCATCTAGCAAGCAAAGATAGAAGTGATTTCGAGGGTATGATAATCTTGCCTACAAAGTTGTCAGAGTTGACTTGATCCTCGTAAGCAAACTCAACGGGCTCCTCATTCACAAACTCTTCTCCAGGCTCTACCCAAATAAGACAAACAAGCAAAAGTAACACAATCAACCACGTGCAATGCTCAAACAACATGATGCGAACATGGTATGCTATGCGGGATGCGATATGTGATGCATATGCAAGATTGGACAAGGAATGATTGAACCTGGCCTCAACTTGGAAATCCAAGAGTGCCACTGGAAAGGTGAGGTGATTTCGGTTGAAATCTATATAAAGATCACCGGAATCGGATGCACGGTTTGGAAATGGCAAGCAAAACAAATATGGCACCGGTGTGCGATAATCAGCAAGTAGCCATCTAAATGCATCAAGATAAATATGGTAAAGCACCCAAACATGACAAAAAATACATGGAAGGGATCCACTCATGATGCTTGACAAAAGATGAACACTGAGCTACGGCTAATTCATCCATTAACAGGTTCAAACAAGCATGGCAAAAGTGCAAACGGTAATAGGTTTCAGACTTAGTGAAATTAACACAAGTCTAGAATTTAACATCAGGAAGCACACTTTAGAGCATGAAAACTACATGGTACAGGCACTTAACATGGCAAAGCAAGGCATGGCATGAAGCTACTCGAAGCACTTAACAAAAGTCCCTTAGTGACCTTGAGCCAAAAGGGATCATAAAATACAATTGCAAGCATGTGAACATGGCAAAAACATAAACAGATCTCAGACTGGGTGAAAAACTGGAGCATGCAAAATAGTTACCGAGTAGGCATGTTTACGAGCTCGATGCACTCACTACAGAGCATGGCTTGACAAACTAAGCACACACTCATCAATAATACATGGCATAGAAGCTAGACATGGCAAGAACAATAACATAGCATGCACGGATCAATAGCAACATCCTCGGCAAAATCGCTAACAAGTCAACAATCTGCCAGGATTCACGAAATAGCAAAAGTAGAGCTCGATTGACTCAATCTAGGGTGCTCCATAAATTCAAACAAAGACATGGATGGATAGATCACCACAATGTTAACAAATCATCCTCACTGATCATCCTTAAAAGAGGCACGAATCACTAGGAAACAACATGAACATATGGCATAACAACAAAAACAGAACAATGACTTAGTGAAATTCTAAGTCCTTGAAATCAGCATTACCGATTACGCTACTTTGGAAGCTTGTGCTAGTCACCACACATATCACAAAAATACATGGTAAGCACCTATGTAAAGATGGCATGGCATATAACAAAACTCATGTAGAGTTCAGGAGCATATCATGCACAAATTAATCATGGCAAATATGACAAATATCTATTTGATGAAACAGATCTGGCAATTTTATCACATAGCCCTCTTCCAACAGCATTTCGGGCATCAAGATGGGCTCAAATGAAAATGACGCAATGAGATGAAATGATGTACTCGTTGAGGCAAACATTTTGATATGCTACATGCGCAAATTGGAGCTACGGATGCAGAGATACGACATGCCAAAGTTTGTAAAATAAATAGGGTTTCGGGGGAAAAGTCAACCCTCTAAGTGGATCCAGATCTGGATCGGCCGGAGTTACTGTAGCAGGGCGCGACTTCCGAGGTTCTCCGGAGACGGGGATGACGCCGAACTTGGAGGAGAGGAGGCGCGGAAGTGGAGGTGGCCTGAGGTGGGGCGACGCCGGCGCGGGGCGTCGCCGGAGCTCGGCGGCGCGGGTCGACGAGGTAGCACGGCGGGGCGGCGTTCGAGGCGGCGGAGGTAGCCGGCAATGGCAGCGCGGCGGCCGACCGAGCGAAGTGGCGATGGCGGCGGACGGCGGAGCGAGCATCACCGGGCGGCGCGGCCTCGGGCACCCGCGCGGGCGGCGGCGCGCGGATGGGCTTGGGGGGCCCGAGCTGGGCCTCGTCGGGCCGGCGGCGGAGGGAGTAGAAAGGCGACACGTGTCATGCCCTGGTTGGGCGCGGACGGCGGCGGCGGTGCGTCCGGCGCGAAGCGGACATGTCTGGCGTGGCAGGAGATGATTTCTAGGGTTTCGGGGAAGAAGACCCGTGATTTTTGGAGGAGGAGCTATTTATAGGCATAGAGGGAGTTAGGAAGCTCCAAATGGAGTGCGGTTTTTAGCCACGCGATCGTGATCGAACGCTCTAGGTGATGGAAGGTCTTTGGTGGGTTTTGGGCCAAATTGGAAGGGTGTTGGTCTGCAACACAAACGAGGCCTTCTCGGTCCCTCGGTTAACCGTTGGAGTATCAAACGAAGTCCAAATGCACGAAACTTGACAGGCGGTCTACCGGTAGTAAACCAAGTCCGCATGACAATTCACGGTCCAATCCGGAAATTTTTAACCCCCACACACGAAAAGAGGTAGAAAGGGGCACCGGAGGAGATAGGTGCGCCGGAATGCAAAACAGACAACGGGGAAAAAGCTCGGATGCATGAGACGAACACGTATGCAAATGCAATGCACATGATGACACGATATGAGATGCATGGCAAAGGCAACAACACACGGAGACAAAAACCCGAACCCGAGGTAAATAAAATAACTTAGGCCAGAAACAGCAAGAGTTAGAGTACAGATAAGGTAAATTACATCCGGGGTGTTACAACACTCCACCACTACGAAAGGATCTCGTCCCGAGATCTAGGACTGGAAAAACGCCGGCTACTCAGAACGGAGGTGATCCTCGCGTTCCCAGGTGGCTTCACGGTCGAAATGCTGTGACCACTTGACTTTGAGGAATTTGATTGACTTATTGCGAGTCTTGCGCCCAGTTTCTTCAAGAATAGCAACTAGGTGCTCACGATAAGAGAGGTCTTCTTGGAGATCAATGTCTTCGAAGTTGACGGTGCGGTCAGGGGTCTTGAAGCACTTGCGGAGCTGAGAGAC
The DNA here is from genome assembly GCF_056163025.1 of Triticum urartu. Lineage (NCBI taxonomy): Eukaryota > Viridiplantae > Streptophyta > Magnoliopsida > Poales > Poaceae > Triticum > Triticum urartu. The sequence goes on from NC_141874.1 coordinate 176,965,570, forward strand.
ATGGAACATGTCATGCACTTTTGAAAAGTTGGAGGGAAGCTCGAGTTGATAGGCGAGATCGCCTCTCTTGCTGACGATCTTGAAAGGACCCACGTATCTAGGGGCAAGCTTCCCTTTGATACCGAAGCGACGAGTACCTTTCATTAGAGAGACGCGGAGGTAAACATGATCTCCGATCTTGAAAGCCAAGTCACGATGCTTACTATCATAGTAGCTCTTCTGGCGCGATTGCGCTGCTTTGAGGTTATCACGAATGACTTTGCACATCGCCTCTGCCTCTGTGATCAAGTCATTTCCAAGAAGTTGACGTTCACCGGTCTCTGACCAGTTAAGAGGAGTACGACACTTCCTGCCATAGAGAATTTCAAATGGGGCCTTGCCCGAACTTTCTTGAAAACTGTTGTTGTAGGAGAACTCGGCATATGGAAGACAATCTTCCCACTTCATACCGAAAGAGATAACGCAAGCCCTGAGCATATCTTCAAGAATCTGATTGACACGCTCAACTTGACCGCTAGTTTGAGGATGAAAAGCTATGCTGAAACGGATTTTGGTGCCCATGGCCTTCTGAAAGGAATCCCAAAACTTGGAGGTAAAGATGCTGCCACGGTCTGAAGAGATCAACTGTGGAATGCCGTGTAGAGAGACAATCTGAGAGGTATAAAGCTCCGCTAATTGAGCTGCAGTGATAGACTCTTTGATAGGCAGGAAATGAGCCACTTTAGTGAGTTTGTCGTTGACAACGAATATAGCATCATTGCCACGCTTGGACTTTGGAAATCCCATCACGAAGTCCATCTCAATGTGGTCAAACATCCATTCTGGAATGGCAAGAGGTTGGAGGAGACCAGCTGGTTGTTGGTGTTCTGCCTTCACTCTTCTGCAGCCATCACATTCATTCACGAACTGAGCAATCTCGCGCTTCATTCGAGTCCACCAATACGCCTGCTTGAGGTCCTGGTACATCTTCGTACTCCCAGGGTGGATAGAGAGGAGTGAATTGTGAGCCTCGTTCATAATGACTTTACGAAGGTCACCTTTAGGCACAACAATGCGATCCTCGAAGAAGAGGGTTGACTCTTGGCAATCCCAATCTTCACCTTCTTCACCATAGCATCAAGAAGTTGAGCCTCGCGAATCTGATCTTCCAAAGTAGGAGAGACTTGAAGGTTGGCGAGGAAACCTTGAGGAACAACTTGCAAATTGAGTTTGCGGAAAACTTCACAAAGCTCGGGTTGGTAGGGATTGAGAATCAGACTGTTGCAGTAAGCCTTCCTGCTCAATGCGTCAGCAATCACATTGGCCTTACCTGGAGTATATTCGATGCTCGGATTATACTCTTGAATCATTTCGACCCAACGAGTCTGCCTGAGGTTGAGATTAGGCTGAGTGAAGATGTACTTGAGACTCTTGTGGTCAGTGAAGATGTCCACTTTTCTTCCCAATAAGAGATGTCTCCAAGTCAAAAGAGCATGCACAACTGCCGCCAACTCGAGGTCGTGAGTGGGGTAGTTCTTCTCGTTGGGCTTCAACTGGCGAGAGGTATAAGCCACAACTTTCTTCTCTTGCATCAACATTGCACCAAGGCCTTGAAGAGAGGCATCACAGAAGACCTCGAACGGTTTGGATTCATTAGGAGGAGTCAGAACTGGAGCAGTGACTAATTTCTATTTCAGGGTGTTGAAAGAGATGTCACATTCCGGAGACCAAACGTACTTCACATGCTTCTGGAGAAGGTTTGAAAGAGGCTTCGCGATCTTTGAAAAGTTCTCAATGAACCTTCGACAATAGCTTGCGAGACCAAGGAAGCTGCGGAGTTGCTTCATGTTCTGAGGTGGTTCCCAATTCACAATTGCAGACACCTTCTCAGGATTCACCGCTATGCCCTTGGCAGAGATGATATGCCCAAGATAGAGAACCTCATCGAGCCAAAACTCGCACTTTGAGAACTTGGCGTAGAACTGATGTTCTCTGAGCTTATCGAGCACCAAATGCAAGTGTTTGGCATGATGTTCCTTGTTCTTCCAAAAGACCAGAATGTCATCGAGGTAGACCAAGATGAAGTCATTTGTGTAGGGGTTGAAGATGAAGTTCATCATGCGAGAGAAAGTTGGCGGAGCGTTGACGAGGCCAAAAGACATGAAAGTGTATTCATATGAACCATAGCTTGTTGTGAAAGCCGTCTTGGGGATATCTTGCTCACGGATTCGAATCTGGTGATAGCCCATATGGAGATCAAGCTTGGAGAATACTTGAGCACCTTTGAGTTGTTCAAACAGCTCATTGATGTTGGGAAGTGGGTACTTGTTCTTCATAGTCTTCTTGTTCAATGGATGGTAGTCAACACAAAGTCGGTTTGTTCCATCCTTCTTCTTCACAAAAAGAACTCCGCAACCCCACGGAGAAGAACTAGGTCGGATGAGACCCATTCGCTCTTGAATATTGAGTTGCTTCTTCAGCTCCTTCAACTCTTCAGGTCCAAGCTTGTAAGGACATTTGCAAACAGGTTCCGTGCCCGGCTCAAGATCAATGATGAATTCATCTGGCCGGTGCGGAGGCATTCCTGGAAGCTCTTCAGGAAAGACGTCTTGATATTCGCAAACGACTGGAATTTGAGAGATGGCATCCATTTCACCCTTCTCATTGAAAGAAAATAGGCGGATGGTATCATCACGGGCGGCAAAGACAATTACATCCTCAGACGAATGAGTCAATTGAATCTGCCTGGCAGCATAATCAAGATGAGCCTTGTGCTTTGAAAGCCAATCCATTCTGGGAATAAGATCAATATCCTAGTGACCAAGAACCACTGGAGAGGACAGAAACTTGTAGTCGCCCAACGTGATAGTAACATCTGGGACGCAATTGTTAGAAGTCATTTGCTTGCCCGGAGACACAATCTTCAACGGGAAAGGAATCCTTTCGGTCACAAAATCATGCTTGGAAACAAATGGTCTTGAAATAAAAGAAAGCGATGCACCAATGTCAAAAAGAACTTTTGCAGGAACATCGTTAACAGGAAGGTTACCCATGATGACATCTGGCGAGTCCTCTACCTGAGCTGTGTTCAACAAGTTGACCTTGGCGTGCTTGGGGTTATGCTTGACCATAGCTGTACTTGCCGATCTCACAGGAGGAGGAGGAGGAGGGAGACACCTCTGATTGAAGCATTTGTTGGCATAGTGACCCTTCTGTTGGCACTTGTTGCACGTGACCTCTGAAAGCGGACGGTGATACAGAGCACTCGATCTTGGAGCTTGAGACGAAGTCTTGTTCTGAAAGCCAGGGTTGGGTGGGTGGGAAGATCCACTGCCACCTTTGCTCTTGTGCTGATAAGGCTGACGGAACGGAGGAGGAGGAAGCCAATACTTCTGCTGCTTAGCCACTTGAGTTGAGGAAGAAGGAGTTGCATCTCCGACTCGCTTCTTGGAAGCATTGCACTTCAGTTGAGCAGTCTCTTGCTTCATTGCCATGTTGTAAAACTCATCGTACCTCTTGGGCTCAAAGAGAACGAGAGCTAGCTAGATTTCTTCTCTGAGACCACCCCCGAACTGGTATATCATGCTCTTCTCGTCAGGGACGTCTTGCTTAGCAAAATGGGCGAGCTTCTAAAACATCTTGTTGTACTCGTAAACAGACATAGAGCCTTGCTTCAGGTTGCGGAATTCCTTACTCTTGCTTTCAATCACGCTCTGAGGAATATGATGAGCTTTGAAGTCTTGACGGAATTCATCCTAGGTGATCACACGGCCTCCTCTGGAATCTTTGTATTGCTGAAACCATTCTGCAACTTGGTCTTTGAGTTGGAAGGAAGCGAACTTGACAAAGTCCTTAGGCCTGACGTTACTGCACTCGAAATGCTTGCATATGTCCATGAGCCAATCATCAGCGTCTGTTCCCTCAACACAATTGCTGAAGGTCTTTGGCTGGTTAGCAAGGAACTGGTTGAGTGTAGCAAAGTGATTCTGATTGTTGCCTTGGCCCTGGTTCCCTTGGTTGTGCTCTTGAAGAAGTTGCATGATCAGCTGCGTGTTTGCATTGGTAGCGGCCATCACAGCTTGCCATGCCTCCGGAGGTGGAGGTGGTGGTGGCGGATCGGGATTCGGAGTCGTGCGCGTTGGAGGAGCCATCCTGAAGAGGTTGACATCCATTAGCACATAGATAGACAAATATTAAAGCTGAATCAAACGGGTTGAAATTGCAACATATAGTCTTCACATCTGAACAAAATGAACAAATGCATTCCAATCGAAATGGTCACATATCCATAAATTGAGAAGCCACTTAGAATTGAGGTAGAAGAATAAAACCAACAAGGTACGGAACAAGAACGAATACTCGGTGAGGATTACCCAATCCCAAACCAAATATCCATGGAAGAAGAACTAGAGCTACAAGAATTCCCACCTATGAAACTCCCGAACCTTTCCGGTTATGCAATCAGGTGTTGGGGATACAGGGGAAGCATAATATCTCACCCAAATCTAGCAAATCCTACATCCAGCTGTATCCATCCTTCAACACATAACCGAGAAAAACTTCGGAAATCGTTTACCTCAACCTTCGAAAAGCATCCGTTATACGAGTTATGGCAATACTCCCGAACTCCCGCCCCAGTACTGGGTGGCGTCGAGATTATCTCACCAAGAACTGCATAAAAGAGATTTTCGATGTCGGCGAAACTCAGGTATTCCAGAATCTTAACGATAAAATTGTGACGACAACACCTCGGAGCTCAACTCCCCGGGACACTGCCACAACCCCTAAATGACAGGGGGCACCAAGAACAATGTTCTCGTCACAAATCGATCGGAACAATTCCAAGATACCCACGTGATCCTAAATTTTTTTTAGTGAAATTTGAGAAGAGAAGAGTCAAAACTCTACGTCAGGATGCCTTACCAGAGCGATGAAGGGACTGGGGAGTAAAAAGAATTCCTAAGCTCTCCGATATATAATTCCTAAATGACTCAAAACATTTTTCTAGACTCAACAGCGGCAACGATTCGATAAAGCAGGGGGCTCCTAAGGTCGGGGAAGGCTCTGATTACCAACTTGTAACGTCCTCGATGCGGCTATATCTCCTACGTGTCGAAGCACGACTTAGAGGCATAACCGCATTGAAAGCAGTGTCGCAAGTAAGGTAATCTTCACAACAACCCATGTAAATATATAAAAAGGGAAAGGATACATAGTTGGCTTACACTCGCCACGTCACACAAATACATGAATAACATTACAATCATCGAAAACACTCATGGTCTGACTACGGTACCAAAATAAAAGATCAACCCCACATGCGACACGGACCCCGATCGCCCCAACTGGGCACAACTACTGATCATCTGGGAAAGACACATAGTAACGACGAGAGTCTACATCGAACTCCCACTTGAGCTCAAGCGCATTGTCTGGAACGGTATCATCGGTCCCTGCATCTGGTTTTGGAAGTAAACTGTGAGTCACGAGGACTCAACAATCTCGCACCCTCGCGATCAAGACTATTTAAGCTTATAGGTAAGGCAAGGTAATATGTGGAGCTGCAGCAAGCGACTAGCATATGTGGTGGCTATCCTGTTCGCAAAAGAGAGCGAGAAGAGAAGGCAAAGCACGAACGAAGAACTATGTTCAAGAAGTGATCCTAGAACAACCTACGTCAAATATTACTCCAACACCGTGTTCACTTCCCGGACTCCGCCGAGAAGAGACCATCATGGTTACACACGCGGTTGATTCATTTTAATTAAGTTAAGTTTCATGTTTTCTACAACCGGACATTAACAAATTCCCATCTGCCCATAACCGCGGGCACAGCTTTCGAAAGTTCAAATCCCTGCAGGGGTGCCCCAACTTAGCCCATCACAAGCTCTCATGGTCAACGAAGGATATTCCTTCTCCCGAGACATTCCGATCAGACTCGGCATCCCGGTTTTACAAGACATCCTCGACAATGGTAAAACAAGTCCAGCAACACCGCCCGAATGTGCTGACAAATCCCGATAGGAGCTGCACATATCTCGTTCTCAGGGCACACTCAGATGAACACTACGTACAACTAAAACCAACCCTCAAGTTTCCCCGAGGTGGCGCTGCAAGTGGCTCTGTTTGGACCAACACTCAGAGGAGCACTGGCCCGGGGGGTTTAAATAAAGATGACCCTTGGGCTCCGGAAACCCAAGGGAAAAAAAGGCTAGGTGGAAAATGGTAAAACCAAGGTTGGGCATTGCTGGAGGAGTTTTATTCAAGTCGAACTGTCAAGGGGTTCCCATTATAACCCAGCCGCGTAAGGAACGCAAAATCCGGGAACATAACACCGATATGACAGAAACTAGGGCGGCAAGAGTGGAACAAAGCACTAGGCAAAAGGCCGAGCCTTCCACCCTTTACCAAGTATATAGGTGCATTAAGATAACAAGATAATATGGTGATATCCCAACAATAAACAAAGTTCCAACAAGGAACGATCTCCAATCTTCACCTCCAACTAGCAACGCTATAAGAGGGGCTGAGCAAAGTGGTAACATAGCCAATCAACGGTTTGCTAGGACATGGTGGGTTAGAGGTTTGACATGGCAGTTTGGGAGGCATGATAAGCAAGTGGTAGGTGTCGTAGCATAGGGATAGCAAAAGAGCGAGCATCTAGCAAGCAAAGATAGAAGTGATTTCGAGGGTATGATCATCTTGCCTACAAAGTTGTCAGAGTTGACTTGATCCTCGTAAGAAAATTCAACGGGCTCCTCGTTCAAAAACTCTTCTCCCTGCTCTTCCCAAACAAGACAAACAAGCAAAAGGAACACAATCAACCACGTGCAATGCTCAAACAACATGATGCGAACATGGTATGCTATGCGGGATGCGATATGTGATGCATATGCAAGATTGGACAAGGAATGATTGAACCTGGTCTCAACTTGGAAATCCAAGAGTGCCACTGGAAAGGTGAGGTGATTTCGGTTGAAATCGATATAAAGATCACCGGAATTGGATGCACGGTTTGGAAATGGCAAGCAAAACAAATATGGCACCGGTCTGCGATAATCAGCAAGTAGCCATCTAAATGCATCAAGATAAATATGCTACAGCACCCAAACATGACAACAAAATACATGGAAGGGATCCACTCATGATGCTTGACAAAAGATGAACACTGAGATACGGCTAATTCATCCATTAAGAGTTTCAAACAAGAATGGCAAAAGTGCAAACGGTAACAGGTTTCAGACTTTGTGAAATTAACACAAGTCTGGAATTTAACATCAGGAAGCACACTTTAGAGCATGAAAACTACATGCTACAGCAACTTAACATGGCAAAGCAAGGCATGTCACGAAGCTACTCAAAGCACTTAACAAAAGTCCCTTAGTGACCTTGAGCTAAAAGGGATCATAAAATACAATTGCAAGCATGTGAACATGGCAAAAACATAAACAGATCTCAGACTTGGTGAAAAACTGGAGCATGCAAAACAGTTAACGAGTAGGCATGTTTACGAGCTCGATGCACTCACTAGATAGCATGGCATGACAAACTAAGCATACACCCATCAAGAATACATGGCATAGAAGCTAGACATGGAAAGAACAATAACATAGCATGCACGGATCAATAGCAACATCCTCGGCAAAATCGCTAACAAGTCAACAATCTGCCAGGATTCACGAAATAGCAAAAGTAGAGCTCGATTGACTCTAGCTAGGTTGCTCCATAAATGCAAACAAAGACATGGATGGATAGATCACCATAATGTTAACAAATCATCCTCACTGATCATCCTCAAAAGAGGCACGGATCACTAGGAAACAACATGAACATATGGCATACCGACAAAAACAGAACAAGGACTTAGTGAAATTTTAAGTCCCTGAAATCAGCATTACCGATTACGCTACTTTGCAAGCTTGTGCTAGTCACCACGCATATCACAAAAATACATGGTAAGCACCTATGTAAAGATGGCATGGCATATAACAAAACTCATGTAGAGTTCAGGAGCATATCATGCACACATTAATCATGGCAAATATGACAAATATCTACTTGATGAAACAGATCTAGCAATTTTATCACATAGCCCTCTTCCAACAGCATTTCGTGCATCAAGATAGGCTCAAATGAAAATGACGCAATGAGATGAAATGATGTACTCGTTGAGGCGAACATTTTGATATGCTACACGCGCAAATCGGAGCTACGAATGCAGAGATACGACATGCCAAAGTTTGCAAAATAAATAGGGTTTCGGGTGTAGCGACACGACCCGAATGGATCAAGTCTCTGTGCTTAAGTGTCATCCCTGGATCGGTATGCTGACACACACAGTACTCGAGGATTTATAACAGAGGTAAATCACATGTATAAAGTAACATAAATACTATTACCTCAATCCAAAAATAGCGGAAGTAACAAGGTTGTGGATTCCCATCAACACCAACGGCAAAGTTGAGTGTAGAAATCGTAACCCTAACGTATCACTTACTCGTCGTATGATAATCCTGCAACATGAGACGTTGCAACCACAAAGGGTCAGTACATTGAATGTACTGGCAAATTCACACCATAGAGAGTGATGAATAAAGGCTATCACTACATGCATATTTGGCTGGTGGAAAAGCTCTATGGTTTAGTTTTTGCGAAAAGCCAATTTCTCCCTACTACAAAGGAATAAATTTTATTTAACTATCATGGTGGTTGTTAAACATTGAGAATGGTTGACAGCATTCTCAATCCCAATTAAGTAACATCATTAAAACCCAACAATATTCATTTAAAGTAACGTGATGAGATCAACAGAATAATCCAAGAACTAGATACTCAAGACGTCCATAACCGGGGACACGGCTAATCATGATTAGGTTATACAATCTGCAGAGGTTTGCGCACTTTTTCCCACAAGACTCGATCTCCTCCGTTGGATTTCTCGCACTACATGGTGTTTGAGAAACGGATGATCGAGATATAGTCTTTCAGAAGCGTTTGCACCTTGGGTAGACCGTACCACCTACAACCCCTACATCTGCTAGTCTACCACTGTAAGAGTTCACACGACTTAATCAACTATGCTAGAGCCCATAATAGCTTGTGGCTGCACACGGAAGTTTCTAGCATGAATAATCTTATGATCCCTTTGAGCCTGGGTGGCGAACCATAGGAGGATCACACGGTAACCCCGGGATCTCCTAGGACAACACTGGTATATCCCCAGGTGTCCGGGCAAGTCCACTATCCCCAGGGTGCCCCAACCAATCCACCCAGATGTGTATTAAAGTAGCCACCTTAAGTTAAACCTTAGTTAACAATAATCTCTCACATCTGTCATGAAATACTCTCAAACCCAATCCACGTCTACGAGCATAGCATGGAAATTAAAGCATAACGTAATAGTAACTCCCAAGGGTTTGAATGTAACAGGGTAATATGTTCTACCTCATCAACTACTTCCCAATACCCACATGTTACCAATCCTACTCATGCAATGTTGGAGGGTGAAACTAATGCATAAAAACTGGGTATGAAAGGAATATGATCAAGGTGTGAACTTGCCTGCAATGTTGATGAAGATGATTCGCACTCAAAACTCTTGATAGTTCTACTCGTCACACTCCGGTCAATCTATCGTAATCAAGCAATAGTAACCACACATAAGCAATCACTCAAAAAACCCAGAAGGATCGAAGAAGTCGATTCGAAAAACATCAAAACCAAGCAAATAGCTCTTGCAACATAAAACAATTTCTAACAGTACCAAAATTATGTGAATTTGGCCTTATCAGAAGGTTTAGGTCAAGAGCTTCGATATGCAAAAAGAATCAACTCAAACGGAGCTACAAAACTCAAGTTATGATCAAATGAAGTTTGAATTCAAATCTGATCTAATTTAAATTTTAAACTTTTCAAAAACATGTTTGAGTTGGATTACTGGAAGGAGGGGATCATAATGAAGACGTGGGCATTGGTTTCGTCTAATTTGGATAAACGAGTGAAAAGTTATGGCTATTTGAAAAATCAGGGCCAAGCTGTTTTACGGAAGAAAAAAAATAGCTACGGGCTAGGGTCTAATGTATAAATACGTAGACTAATTGATAATCTAATTATTTTATCATATTAGTCTAAAAATAATAAACTACGGAGGTATAAGAAGAAAAAAAATACCTTTATAAGGCAGAGAAAAGACAACTTTGGAGAGAAGAGACAATTTCCAGAAGTCGCGCCGGGGAGGAGAAATATATTTTTCTTAAATGAATCTAGTCAAACCAAAATATTGATTTAACCCGAATCAGATGATTTTTGGAGGCTCTATGGGTCTATATTTATTGGTGGAAAAGAGGCTTAGGGGTCAAAGGCTAGGCAATGTGTGACTAAACGTAGACGAAAATATAGAGGCGATGGGCCTAAAGGCCTTCGGCCGGCCGCGCGGAGCAGTTCTTTTTTCTCTTTTTTTTACAGAATGCGATAAACTGAAAAATGAAAATAATATAAAACTTTATATAGGCATATTATATATCAACATTTTCAGAATTTTTTTCTACAACATGAACATTTTTATAAATTCAAATAAAATCCACACAAATTCAGATAAATCAAAGAGTGCTACAGGTCTATTAAAATCCAACAAAAAACATTTTAAAAATATCAAAATGATTTCAAATTTATTTCTCTCCAATTTTCTGTTGTAGGGAATCATGTTACCCTATTTTCCATATATTTTATTTTTGGAGAAAAATAATTTGAATAAAATCCAAATAACTCCAAATTGAAAAATAATTCCAAAAGACTTGGAATTTGATCCTTTGAAACTCCCAACTCATATTTCATATAATTTGAAGAAGTCATTTTATCTCCTCTCGTCAAAATCATTGAGTTGCATAAAGTTTCAGAATTGGAGATATTTTCCAAATGAAATTCAAATATTTTCAACACCCCTTGTCATTTAAATAAATGGAAGAAGTCATGTCATCTTCTCTCCAGGGTTTCGTGGTGAAAAGAATTTGAATTCACGGAGATCACGAATGAAAAATGAAAGTTTGGGAAAGTCCTTTTATTCCCTCTCAGTTAACTTTCAAAAAGGTTGCGAATTTCACTCAATTTCACACAATCAATCAAACAATCAATCAAATCTATCTATTTATTATAACATTCCAAAATTTAGAATTTTGAGATGTTACATCGGGGGAAAAGTCAACCCTCGAAGTGGATCCAGATCTGGATCGGCCGGAGTTACTGTAGCAGGGCGCGACTTCCGAGGTTCGCCGGAGACAGGGTGACGCCGGACTTGGAGGAGAGGAGGCGCGGCAGTGGAGGTGGCCGGAGGTGGGGCGATGCCGGCGCGGGGCGGCGCCGGAGCTCGGCGGCGTAGGTCGGCGAGGTAGCACGGCGGGGCGGCGTTCGAGGCGGCGGAGGCAGCCGGCAATGGCGGCGCGGCGGCCGGCCAATCGAAGCGGCGATGGCGGCGGTCGGTGGAGCGAGCACCGTCGGGCGGCGCGGCCTCGGGCACCCCGCGGGCGGCGGTGCGCGGATGGGCTTGGGGGGCCTGAGCTGGGCCTCGTCGGGCCGGTGGCGGAGGGAGCAGCGAGGCGACACGTGTCACGCCCTAGTTGGGCGCGGACGGTGGCGGTGGTGCGTCCGGCACGGAGCGGACATGTCCGGCGTGGGAGGAGACGATTTCTACGGTTTCTGGGAAGAAGACCCGTGATTTTTGGAGGAGGAGCTATTTATAGGCATAGAGGGAGCTAGGAAGCGCCAAATGGAGTGCGGTTTTCGGCCACGCGATCATGATCGAACGCTCTAGGTGATGGAAGAGTCTTTGGTGGGTTTTGGGCCAAATTGGAAGGGTGTTGGGCTGCAACACAAATGAGGCCTTCTCGGTCCCTCGGTTAACCGTTGGAGTATCAAACGAAGTCCAAATGGCACGAAACTTGACAGGCGGTCTACCGGTAGTAAACCAAGTCCGCATGACAAGTCTCGGTCCAATCCGGAAATGTTTAACCCCCACACACGAAAAGAGGTAGAAAGGGGCACCGGAGGAGATAGGAGCGCCGGAATGCAAAACGGACAACGGGGAAAAAGCTCGGATGCATGAGACAAACACGTATGCAAATGCAATGCACATGATGACATGATATGAGATGCATGACAAAGGCAACAACACACGGAGACAAAAACCCGAACCCGAGGTAAATAAAATAACTTAGGCCGGAAACGGCAAGAGTTGGAGTACAGATAAGGTAAATTACATCCAGGGTGTTACAGTGCTCCAGCTGCAAGTGCCACTGTCGGAGCCACGACTTTTGCTGTTCGCGGAGGAGGACGGTTGTGCGTTTTTCTTGGTCGGCGGCATGCTCGACATCGGCGTGCCTATCGCCGTGTCGGCCGTCTGCGTTAGAGCGGGGCCATCCCCACTTCCACACTACATAGCCAAGTTGTGGGTGAACGGCCCGCCGGGGGAGCCCAAAAGGCAGGACCGATGCCGTCAGGGTGGAAAGGGAGGTGACAAGCAGCAAGGATCCCGGCGACGTCGCCGTGCATGAGCTGACCTTCTTCAAAGTTCCACCCAAGCTGCTGGTCGGGGCTAAGCTGGTGTCCCTCCACATTCAGATTGACAAGCTCATGTCCTAAATGATTCTATAGTGCCTTCTGTTTATCTTAGTAATATGCTAATATAAGGGTTAGCTTGGTCTACTTTAGCTTAAGAGATGGTGGGCTTTGGTGGCGATGCAACAATTACTTCGACATCAGATCAGCAGTTAAAGTAATTTCCAACAATCGAACGAATATTTTGTGTCTGTTGGATATAAAGACCCTTTGGGTAAGAAGTATAACTGCTTATAAGAAGTAAGTATAACATCTTATATGCTTGTTTGTTCAGGAAGTGTTGCATACTTGTGCGAGTTGAGGCGACACATCAAAATAGTACTACTAGCAGTACTCCCTCCGATCCTAATTTCTCTGCGCATGTGCATAATTCAAATTTGAACTACATGCACATGCTCCAGTACATAAATTGGTTGAAAAATCAAATATGTGTCCTTGGGTGCATGCTTAGGTCCCATGCAAGAAATAGGAATGAATTTCAAACACCAGGGCATCGTTGATTGCCAGCAAAACATTGAGAAGCCTGGTTTTTAAATTCTTGTAAATCCAAAACTCGTCTAGAATTCATGAAACTTGGCATGCTATCATGGAGTGGCATCAACATGCCGTGGTACAAATTTTGTCCCATTTGGGGCAGGTTTGCGTATATGCTTCTCATAAACCGGAGCTTCCCACAACAAGCATGATGGTTTTCGGTAGGGAACGTCCCACCTTTGGGGACGAAACGATATCCATTGCCTCCTATTGCTTTCAAGTTTTTTTTCTCGTGTCAACATAGAACAAGAGGAGTGTTGTGTGAATTTTATTGATTTTTCGGGGTTCGTTTGGACATTTTTATGCATTAACTGAGTTTTCGATGCATTTATGTGCATAATTCAAATTTGAACTACATGCGCATGCTGCAGTACAAATAAATTGGTTGAAAAATCAAATATGTGTCCTTGGGTGCATGCTTAGGTCCCATGAAAGAAATGGGAATGAATTTCAAACACCTGGGCACCGTTGATTGCCGACAAAACATTGAGATACCTGGCTTTTAAATTCTAATAGATCCAAAACTCATCTGAAATTCATGAAACTTGGCATGCTATCTTGGAGCGTGTCGGCGTCCTGGGGACGGGGTCCCCAGACTTGCCTTCCTGCGGCCCGCTGCGTGGCTAAGCCAGCAGGCCGTACGACCCATCTTCATCAACAAGGCATCCAAGACCCTCGCGATGGGCCAAGCCTCGCGAGGCGGACTGTAACACCCTCGATGCGACTGTATCTCCCACGTGTCGAGGCACGACTTAGAGGCATAATCGCATTGAAGGCATATGTCGCAAGTCAGGCAATCATCACAAACATCCCATGTAATATAGATAATAAAAATGGATAACATAGTTGGCTTACACTCGCCACGTCAATTAAGTACATAAATAACATAAATCATCCAAACACTCATGGCCCGACTACGGCGCCAAAATAAAAGATAACCCAACATGCGACACGGTCCCGATAACCCCCAACTGGGCACCACTACTGATCATCAGGAAAGGAAACATAATAACGTTGAGAGTCCTCGTCAAACTCCCACTTGAGCTTGAGCGCGTCACCTGGAGCGGAATCATCAGGCCCTGCATCTGGTGTAATAGTAATCTGTGAGCCACAGGGACTCAGCAATCTCGCACCCTCGTGATCAAGACTATTTAAGCTTATAGGTAAGGCAAGGTAAAATATAAGTGGAGCTGCAGCAAGCGACTAGCAAATATGTTGGCTAACTTATTGCAAAAGAGAGCGAGAAGAGGAGGCAAAGCGCGAGCGAGAAACTAGAGAACAACCTGCACAAGCATTACTCCAACACCGTGTCCACTTCCCGAACTCCGCCGAGAAGAGGAAATCACGGTAACACACTCATTTGATTCATTTAAATTAAGTTAAGGTTCAAGTTATCTACAACCGGACATTAACAAATTCCCATCTGCCCATAACCGCGGGCACGGCTTTCGAAAGTTCAAATCCCTGCAGGGGAGTCCCAACTTAGCCCATGACAAGCTCTCACGGTCAACGAAGGAATAGACCTCCTCCTGAGACGTTCCGATCAGACTCGGTATCTCGGTTCCTCAAGACACTTCAACAGGTTAAAACTAAACCAGCAACACCGCCCGAATGTGCCGAAAAATCCCGATAGGAGATGCACATATCTCTTTCTCAGGGCACACTCAGATGAACACTACGTACAACTAAAACCAACCCTCGAGTTGCCCCGAGGTGGCGCTGCAAGTGGCTCTATTTGGACCAACACTCAGAGGAGCACTGGCCCGGGGGGCTAAAATAAGATGACCCTCGGGCTCCGGAAACCCAAGGGAAAAGAGGCTAGGTGGCAAATGGTAAAACCAAGGTTGGGCATTAATGGAAAAGCTTTAATCAAGGCGAACTATCAAGGGGTTCCCATTATAACCCAACCGCGTAAGGAAAGCAAAAATCCGGGAACATAACACCGATATGACGGAAACTAGGGCGGCAAGAGTGGAACAAAACACTAGGCGAGAGGCCGAGCCTTCCACCCTTTACCAAGTATATAGATGCATTAAGATAACATAGCAATATAATGATATCCCAACAAGTAAATAAATGTTCCAACAAGGAACGGCCCCCAATCTTCACCTGCAACTAGCAACGCTATAAGAGGGGCTGAGCAAAGCGGTAACATAGCCAATCAACGGTTTGCTAGGACAAGGTGGGTTAGAGGTTTGAAATGGCAATTTGGGAGGATTGAAAGCAAATGGTAGGCATCGTAGCATTGGCATAGCAAAAGAGCGAGCAATCTAGCATAGCAAAGATAGTAGTGATTTCGAGGGTATGATCATCTTGCCTACAAAGTTGTCAGAGTTGACTGGATCCTCGAAAGCAAACTCAACGGGCTCCTCGTTAGCGAACTCGTCTCCCGGCTCTACCCAAACAAGACAAACAAGCAACAAGGACACAATCAACCACGTGCAAGGATCAAACAATACGATGCAAGGATGGTATGCTATGCAGGATGCGATGCGGGATGCATATGCAAGATGTGACAGGAAATGCATGAACCTGGCCTCAACTTGGGAATACAAGTGTGCCACTAGAAAGATGAGATGAAATCGCTTGAAAACGATATAAAGAACGTCGGAATCGGAGTTACGGTTTGGAAATGGCAAGCAAAACAAATATGACGCCGGTCTGCGATTTACAGCAAGTAGCCAACTAAATGCAATGAGATGAAAATGATACCGCACCCAAACATGACAACAAAATACATGGCAGGGATGCATTCAAGATACTTAACAAAAGTCTATCACTGAGCTACGGCCAATTCATCCATTAACAGGTTCAAACAAGCATGGCAAAAATGCATATGGAAAACAGATTTCAGACTTACTGAAATTAACACTTGTCTGGAATCTCAGATCAGGTAGCCCTCTTCGGAGCAACAAAACTACATGCTATAGGACCTGAACATGGCAAAGTAAAGCATGGCATGGAGCTACTCAAAGAGCTTAAAAAAAGTCCCTTAGTGACCTTGAGCCAAAAGGTATCACAAAATACAATTGCAAGCATGTGAACATGGCAAAAACATAATCAGTTCTCAGACTTGGTGAAAACTGGAGCATGCTGAAAACAAAACTCAAGTAGGCATGTTTACGAGCTCGATGCACTCACTACGGAGCAAGTCATGACAAACTAAGCATACATCTATCAAGAACACACAAAATGCAAGCTAGACATGGCAAGAACAATAACATAGCATGCATGGTTCAACCACAACAACATCGGCAAAATTGCAAACAAGTTGACAATCTGCCCAGATTCACAAAGTAGCAAAAGTATATCTCGATTGACTCAAGCTAGGGTGCTCCATAATTGCAAACAAAGACATGGATGGATAGAGCACTACAAGATTAATAAAACATTCTTACTGATCATCCACAAAAGAGGCACGGATCGCTAGGAAACAACATGAACATATTGCATCATGAACTAAACAGCTCAAGGACTTAGTGGAAATGCTAAGTCCCTGAAAACAGAATTAGCAAGTGCACCACTTTGGAAGCTTGCACTAGGCACCACACACATCAAAAAAATACATGGGTTGCACCTCTGGAGAGATGGCAAAACCCTTAACAAAACATATGTAGAGCATCAGGGGCATATCATGCACACAATAATCATGGAAAAAATGACAAATATGCAAATGGAGTAGCAGATCTGACAAATATCTCAAGTAGCCCTCTTGTAACAGCATTTCGGGCATCAAGATGACCTCAAATGAAAATGATGCAATGGAATGAAATGATGTACTCTCTGAGATGAACATTTTGATATGCTATATGCATGAATCGGAGCTACGGATGCAAAGTTACGAGGCCATGAACAGGAGCATATGGATCTGAAAAATTGGGAACTTAGACGAATTTTTCAACCTCCGGATCTAGGGTTTTGGTGGCACGCAGCCCGAGGCGACTCCGGCAAGCACTGTAGAGATTCCGGCGAGGCGATGGCGGCCGGGGTCGACGAGGGAGGGCCGGAGGGCGGCGAGGACGCGGCGCGGCGACCCGGGAGGAGAGGCGGCGTTCGCCGGCGTCGGGGAGGCACGTCGGCCGGCGAGGGCACGTGGTGGCGGCGGGAGCAGCGCGGGCGGCGGGGAGGCAGACGAAGCGGCGGCGGAGACGATGGGCCGGGCGGGCCCGCTGCGGGCTCGCCGGGCCGCGGCGGCGGCTGGCGGCGGAGGTGCCATGTGGCGGCACAGGAGTGGGAGCGCAGGCAGATCGAACAATGTCCGTCGGCGGGGGAGTGTCCGACGGCGCGCGAGGTGACGGATCTAGGGTTTGGAAGGAGGGGATCCGGAAATTTCGAGGAGGGGTCTTTAAATAGGCATAGAGGGAGCTAGGAGAGTCCAAATGAGGTGCGGTTTTCAGCCACGCGATCGTGATCGAATGCTCTAGGTGATGGAGCAGGTTTAGGTGGGTTTTGGGCCAAATTGGAGGGGTGTTGGGCTGCAACACACACGAGGCCTTTTCGGTCCCTCGGTTAACCGTTGGAGTATCAAACGAAGTCCAAATGATACGAAACTTGACAGGCGGTCTACCGGTAGTAAACCAAGGCCGCATGGCAAGTCTCGGTCCAATTCGGAATGTTTAATCCCCACACACGAAAGAAAGCTAGAAATGACCACCAGAGGAGAACGAAGCGCCGGAATGCAAAATGGACAACGGGGAAAATGCTCGAATGCATGAGATGAACACGTATGCAAATGCAATGCATATGATGACATGATATGAGATGCATGACAACGATAACAACACACAGAGACAAAAACCCGAACCCGAGAAAATAAAATAACTTAACGCCGGAAATGGCAAGAGTTGGAATACATATTGGGAAAGTCATATCCGGGGTGTTACACGGACGGCACAAGACCTCCTCTGGAGCATCCTAGTCAGGCAGGCTCACGAGGAATGGAGATATCAAGGCGAGGCGAACCTCACGAGGCTCTCGTGACGTGAGCCATGATGATTAACACCAGGAGGGCGCCAGTGCGCACAACGTCCTTGTTTCCTCTTTGGTGCTAAGGAAACCAGCGCAGGCGAGGAGTACTGAGGCATCAGGTAAAGGTTGCCATTTTGGTGCAACAAGACCAAGACCAGAAGGACGGAAAGACGGAGGTCATCGTGGAGCCCAAGATGGCATAACCACCAGAGCCCGTGGCAGGCGAAGGCCACTTTTGTCAGGATAGCCTGTACTAGCTGCCCCCTTCAAATTTGCACGCCATTGTTGGCTCCCTTCCCACTCAAGATTTGGGAAGATGACCAGGGCCTCTATAAGTAGGACTAGCCACCACCATAGGCAAGGGAGGCCATTTTTAGATCACTCTCACCCACACAAGTTAGCCTAGCCCAAGCACACCTCAACCTCAGGAGGTTGTTCTTCCCCTTGTATTGTTCATCATCAGCTCAAGAGGCAATCCACCACTACCACACTAGAGTAGGGTATTACACCACAACGGTGGCCCGAACCAGTATAAATCATGTGTCTTCCTGTGTTGCGAGTTCGTTGAGTTCGTCCGCGAGATCTTAGCGAGCCAGGGCTTAGATTGGTGGGAGGAAAAGACTTCGCGCGCACCCCAGTGTTCGAACCTTAAGGGTTTGCCAAAACCCCACATCCGAAATTTGGCACGCCAGGTAGGGGTGCGCCGGAGCTTCTTCTCTGACAACCGACTTGCAGACGCTCCGCGGCCGCGATGTCCGACGACCCAAGAGTTGACTCCGTCCGCTGGGCGGCCTGGCCAGCCCGGACGGCGCCACTCGCCTATGAAGACCTCAACCCCGCACTCCAGGCGGCACGAGCGCCATCCGATCCGGCGGGGCGTGGGCGACGCAGCGGGGCGTCATCTATCCCCACTCCACGACAAGTGCGGTCCGCTACCAGAGCAGCAAGCCACGCCGTACCGACGGTGCTGCACTCACGGCGGGAACAAGCAACCACGCGGGCAGCACTCACCGTGGCAAGGGAGCTGCTGCGGTGCCGGCTGATGGAAAGCAGCCGGGACACACTGCTGGAACGCGTTGCCGAGCTGCGGGACGCGGCGGCCTCAGGAGCCCCGCCTTTCTGCCATCAGCTTCTTCCTCAGGCCGCTACGGGGATTCTCGGCGGGCCACGCCGCCACCACGCACCACCAGGTGCGCCAGGGGGCTTCGTCAACACCAGCATGGCTGGCGGCGCCGGGGGCTCTACCACCCCCGTATCGCCTGCAACAAGCATGGGCAGAAGCGTCGCCTTCCATGGCCCAAGTGGGACGCCACGCTATCACCCCCAGGGTCTCACGCTGGGCCGGGCGACATGGAGTGTGGGGCACCACGGCGAGGTGTTTGGGGTAACAGCCCCAGAAACCTATGTGCCCCGCATGACGGACCAGGAGTACACGCCGGAGGACGACCCCAGCTCGTTCGTTGGAGAAGATTAGGAAGAAGGGACACTAGGAGTCAAAGCCTTCCAGTAGCTGCCGGGGAACCACCACGGCCGCGTGTGCGACGACCACTACAGAGTACCCCTAATCCCTTAGGAGCAAGCTTATGCTAACCATAAGTCGCAGGAGGAGCAGGTCACCGCAGCGGCAGGCGGCCCCAGCTCGACGGCCCCCCTGGCAGTAGGAGGATCGCATTGGGGGATGCAAAAGAGGGGCCGGGAGCCAGGCCCCTCCCCAAAGCATGCAAGGCTAGGGGATACCCGGAGGTAGGTCCTCTGCCGGGGAGGCTTCGACGACCCTTCCCCCGGCAGAGGACCTGTGGTCGCCGAGGGAACCGCTGGCGTCCCCTTTCCCTCCTTTGTGTCGTCCTGGTGACTGGTCGGCACAGAGAAGGTCGAGGGCGGCGCAAGGTGCGGCCCTCGTTTGGCAATATGAAGCAAGGCCGGTTCCTGTGAAGAAGGCCTAGTGCCTGTGAAGCTTGCCACCCGTGACACTCTCACGTAATAATGAGTTGGGGATGTACATGCCCCGGAGTCTCAGGAGCGCCGGCCTCAGGCCCTGGGCTCCCTCCCACGCCTAGTGGCAGCACTTAGCTCCGCGCTGGTGAGAAGACTTGAAGACCTGAAGACTAGACTAGGTGCCAGACGCGGCCTTTTGCTTTGGATCTCTCTTTCTGTGGCTTTGCTTTCTGGATCTGGATTTAAGTTGAAGCTAAATTTTTATCGATGCGCGCGGGGGTGCCTTTTCTCGTTCGAGCCATTTCTCGCCTTCTAGATCTCATTTGGTTTGGGACTCATGTCCATCGCCTTTCCCTTGCAAGCTCCTCGCGAGCCGGACTATGCAAAACGCACGCTCGTCAAGCACGCGTCAGCGCTGCGGCTGGCGCTCTCATCTTAAGGGCCCCCCTCAGACGGGGCGATAAGCTCTACAGGATTCTCAGAAGCTCGTCGCTTCACGACCCAGCCCAGAGCCAGTGCTGACTAAGGTAAACCATGACGGGAAGCTCGCCCCCGGCTTCATGAGTTCACGAGGACACATATCCACATCGCATAGGAAAGTAAAAACTGCAACTGCTTACATGAGGGGCTCCCCCTCTCAAAATGCTCTTACAAGTCTTCCACGGCCACGCCCGAGTTTTGCGTGCAGGATGAAACAACAGGAGAACATGGGATCAGCCAGAAATATCAATCGCTACATCACCCGCGGACGCGTCACTCGCGTCGACGTCATCTTCGTCGGCGTAGTCGTCGCCGTCGGCGATGCCCCCATAGCCGTTGTCAACCACGCTGCCTTCGTCTACGACGACCACCACCGCGTCATCCTCCAAGGTGAAGGCCCTGACCAACGCGTCCACATGGTCCTCTACCCAATGCGCCAGGTCGCCCCAGACGGCCGTGGGTACGGGGACAATGGCGGCATCAAAGTCAAAGTTGGGGTCGGCATTCAGAAGGTGGCCGAAGACACGGGAGAAGGCGTGTTGAAGCAGGCCACGACCACTTTCCTCCACAAGCTAGCGAGCCCTGGCAGATCGAGCCTCCAGGCGCGTCACCACCTCGGTAAAAAGGTCATGTGGCTGGCATAGTCATTCGAGTGGGGGGCCGGAGCGTTCTCGTCGCAGATATAACCCAGGGCGGTGTTGGCCCTGTTCTGGAGGCCTTCAAGCATAGGAGCATGCTCGCGCTCCAGCGTCCGACGCTGGAGCACCTCCTCCCTGTTTTGTCGTGCGACGGCCTCGGCATCTGATACGTCCCCACCGTATCTACTTTTCCAAACACTTTTGCCCTTGCTTTGGACTCTAACTTGCATGATTTGAATGGAACTAACCCGGACTGATGCTGTTTTCAACAGAATTACCATGGTGTTATTTATGTGCAGAAACAAAAGTTCTCGGAATGACCAGAAACTTCATGGAACATCTTTTCGGAAATAATAAAAAATCCTTAAAAAAGATGAGCACCAGGGGGCCCACACCCTAGCCACGAGGGTGGGGGGTGCGCCTGCCCCCTACGGTGCACCCCCTACCTCGTGGGCCCCCTGGAGCTCCTCCGACCTCAACTCCAACTCTATGTATTTTGTTTTGGGGAGAAAAAAATACGAGAGAAGGATTCATCGCGTTTTACAATACGGAGCCGCCGCCAATCCCTAAAACCTCTCGGGAGGGCTGATCTGGAGTCCGTTCGGGGCTCCGGAGAGGGGAATCCGTCGCCATCGTCATCATCAACCTTCCTCCATCACCAATTTCATGATGCTCATCGCCGTGCGTGAGTAATTCCATCGTAGGCTTGCTGGACGGTGATGGGTTGGATGAGATTTATCATGTAATCGAGTTAGTTTTGTTAGGGTTTGATCCCTAGTATCCACTATGTTCTGAGATTGATGTTGCAATGACTTTGCTATGCTTAATGCTTGTCAGTAGGGCCCGAGTGCCATGATTTTAGATCTGAACCTATTATGTTTTCATCAATATATGAGAGTTCTTGATCCTATCTTGCAAGTCTATAGTCACCTATTATGTGTTATGATCCGTTAACCCCGAAGTGACAATAATCGGGATACTTACTGGTGATAACCGTAGTTTGAGGAGTTCATGTATTCACTATGTGTTAATGCTTTGGTCCGGTACTCTATTAAAAGGAGGCATTAATATCCCTTAGTTTCCGCTAGGACCCCGCTGCCACGGGAGGGTAGGACAAAAGATGTGATGCAAGTTCTTTTCCATAAGCACGTATGACTATATTCGGAATACATGCCTACATTACATTGATGAATTGCAGCTAGTTCTGTGTCACCCTAGTTTATGACTGTTACATGATGAACCGCATCCGGCATAATTCTCTATCACCGATCCATTGCCTACGAGCTTTCCATATATCGTTCTTCGCTTATTTACTTTTCCGTTGATATTGCTATCATCACTACAAAATACCAAAAACACTACTTTTGCTACCATTACCTTTTGCTACCGTTACCACTACTATCATATTACTTTCCTAATAAACACTTTGCTGTAGATATTAAGTTTCTAGGTGTGGTTGAATTGACAACTCAACTGCTAATACTTGAGAATATTCTTTGGCTCCCTTGTGTCGAATCAATAAATTTGGGTTGAATACTCTACCCTCGAAAACTGTTGCGATCCCCTATACTTGTGGGTTATCAGCATCGTCAACCCAGTTCCGGAGAGAAAGCAGCTCGGCACGGGCGGAGGCCAAGTCCGCCTGCGCCGTAACCAGGGCGGCACCTGTGGCCTCCGCATGCCTCTCGGCCTCGTCCAGCCTAGGCCTGAGGGCGGCGGCTCTGCCCACATCCTCCAGACCCGCGAGCTTCAGCTTGGAGTCATACCTACCCTCCAGATCTGCGTGAACCTCGGCCACCCGGCGATTGATCTCCTCCTCGACTCCGGCCTCACGGGCCCTGACGGCGTCTTCTGCCTGAGAGACTTGACACTCCCTCGTCTCCAGTTGCTCAAGCTCGAGGCTGCGCTCCACGGCTTCCTGGGCCAGCGTCTCCTCGCGCTTCCGGACCTCCTCTTCCTCCGTGGGTGTCCCCCTCAGCGATGCAAGAGCGGCCCTGCGTGCCTCCACCTGTTGCTCAAGGGACGCGCTCCAGGCCTGGAGCCCCCACGCGCGCTCTTCCGCTGCCTCGCGACGGCGATCGGCCTCGCGAGCCTCCTCCAATGCTCGTGAGCGGGCTTCATGGGCGATCTTGAGGGAAGCCTCGGCCTTCGCATTCTCGAGGTCGCGCTGGTAGTGACCGAGGTTGGTGGCCACCTTCAGCTTGCGCCGCTCCTCCACCAGCCGGAGACCTTCAGCCTCAAGACGTGAATCGAAACCAGTGAGCTCTTCACCAAGGCGGCTCATCGCGCCCATCGCCTCCTGGAAGAGCTCATGATGAACCATCCTCCGCTCGCGCTCGAGCTCAAACGCTCGACCCGCCTCGTCCTCCACCTCGGGGGCAGCAGGAAGAGCATCGAGTGGCGCGCCACGTCCCGGCGACGGGCTGGGGGCTGGCGTCGCGCCTGACGTCAGCCCGTCCTCGCGAGGAGACCAAGCTGATCAGGACTCGCCGCTTGAAGAGGAACCGAAGATCAAGGTCAACCAGCGGCTGTTCATGAGCAAAGGAGGAGTCTTGGGCACGCTCGCCGAGCTCCACGCTAGACCGTGGGGGAGGGGCGGCCGAACCGCAGACCGAGTGCGCCACGAAGGCGAGGATGCTCCCCTGACCGGCCCTCCTCCAAGGGCGGCATGCAGGCCAGGAACGCTCAAGGCTGATGGGGGAGTTGATGAAGGAGGAGGCCGCCTCTCGGAAGACACAACAGCTTCAGCGGGAGGAGCCCCGTAAGACAGATGTCATCATAAGAAGACCACACACAAGAAGCCACGACAATAAGATGCTTACGCGTCAATGGTGATGTACTTCTGTCGCTTCAACGGCCCGAAGACATTGCTGCCGCTAGGGGATCCCTTCCTCTTGCGGAGCTCCTCGAAGTCCACACAAAGATGACCAAAGAGCTGGACGTGACGGCCGGTGCGCAGCAGAGCCGAAGAAGAACCAAGAGGGATGGCTTCAGGAGAGCTCGATCGTGGGGAACAGCCCTGCGCCCTCTCACTGCAACCTCCCGAGGCTCCTGGAGCCTCAGCCTCGGGAGTCGCATGCCGCGTCTCCCCAGCAACCAACGCCTTAGGAGGAGGGTCACGGGCCCCCGAGGATGACGCCCCCGGATCACCACTCGTCATGTGCTCCCCGACACTTGAGCCGCCGGCTCCCATCGGAGCTCGCCCCCCGCACCATCACCTGGGGCGAGCTCGGCACCGGCGGCAAGGAGGGGGACCACGATGACGAGGTTCTCGCGTGGCCCCGTCAAGCCGATTGGGCGCAGCCCCCACTCATCAAAGGAAGGCATTCTCACGGCAAATGTGACTTTGTTCCCGCAGCGGTACAACAGGCAGCTGTTCCTAGGCATCTCATCCGGCAGAGGGACACCTGATAGGACCATGAGCACTGTTGCCGCACCGCAAGAGGAAGCCCCTCCTCCTGAATCCTCATGTTGTCCTGGCTGCGGAGCAAGTCCCACATCGGGCGGGAGTGGCACTGAAGTGGAGCAACTTGATGCCTGACGAACTCCCTCACCACCATGGGCGCAGTCACGCCATGGTCGTTCAACCACCTCAGCTTGGCCTAGACAGGGGCAAGGCAGGGGCTCGTGAGCTTTTGATGACCCCATACGGAGTTTGGAATGGCAGGCCCCACCGGAGCTTGGAGCAGAGGGTTGAGCACGCCGGCGTCAACAAACACCCATCGTGTACGGAACTCGCTCGTGGATGAAGGAAGCTCGAAGTCTATCCCCGCACCTGCCGTCGCAGCCATGGCCTGGAAGCCCACGCACCCCGAACTCTGCTAGGGACCGGTGAGATGCAGCGAGAAGAAGTGGCAGAAGAGTGCCACGGAAGGAGCGATGCCCACCTTGGCCTCGCACAAGAAGGCAAAGACAGCAAGAAGGGTCACAGATTGAGGGTCGAGATGGAGCATGTGGATCTGATAGTGCTCGAGGACCGCATTGAAGAAGGCGGAGAAGGGAGGAATCAGGCCAGCCCAGAGGGCCTCAATGAAGATCGGAACCTCGGTGACTGCCCGAGCCATGCGAGTGCGAGATGCGGGCCAAGCTGCCGTGGCTCCCCACTCATTGAAACTGGAGGCAAGCATGGGGAGCACCTTGTACATGGCCTCGTCGTTGAGCACCCGGGGCCGGTCGAGCACCGGCTCGAAGGATGGAGGCGCAGTTGGCGAGGACAGAGGTTTCTTCCCCTTCTCGGCTTGTTTCGGCGCCATGGCGGTGAAGCGGGCAGAGCGCAATCAGATTGGGAGGACGGAGCAGGGCCTCGAGGAAGCAGGGAGATTGGAAGAGCCAGGCGTGGCGAAGGAAGAATAACTAAGTAAGAAGCGGGGACCACATAGCCAGGCGGATTCAAGGGCAGCGTGGGAAAGTGGAGACGCCCACGTCCAATCAACCGCCACGCGTCAACCGAGGCCGCAGGCTTTTTGGGGCCCATGGTGCTCCGTACTTGGGCCTTGGCTTCGCCGCAAAGCCAAGCCCGAGTGCACCTAGGGCCCGGGGGCTACTGTCGGTGTCCTAGGAACGGGGGTCCCCAGACTTGCCTACCTGCGGCCCGCTGCGTGGCTAAGCCAGCAGGCCGTACGTCCCATCTTCATCAACAAGGCATCCAAGACCCTCGCGAGGTGGACGACACAAGACCTCCTCTCGAGTGGCCTAATCAGGCAGGCTCACGAGGAGCGGAGATATCAAGGCGAGGCGAACCTCATGAGGCTCGCGTGACGTGATCCATGACGATCGACACGAGGCGGTCGCCAGCGCGCACATCGTCCTTGTTTCCTATTTGGTGCTAAGGAAACCAGCGCAGGTGAGGAGTACCGACGAGTCAGGCGAAGGTTGCCATTTTGGTGCAACAAGACCAAGACCAGAAGGACGGCAAGACGGAGGTCATCGTGGAGCCCAAGACGGCGTCACCACCAGAGCCTGTGGTAGGCGAAGACAACTTTTGTCGGGATAGCATGTACTAGTTGTCCCCCTTCAAATTTGCCCGCCATTGTTGGCTCCCTTCCCGCTCAAGATTTGGGAAGACGACCAGGGCCTCTATAAGTAGGACTAGCCACCACCATAGGCAAGGGAGGCCATTTTTAGATCACTCTCACCCACACAAGTTAGCCTAGCCCAAGAACACCTCAACCTCAGGAGGCTGTTCTTCCCCTTGTATTGTTCATCATCAGCCCAAGAGGCAATCCACCACCACCACACTGGAGTAGGGTATTACACCACAACGGTGGCCCGAACCAGTATAAATCTTGTCAACATAGAACTACAGGAGTGTTGTGTGAATTTTTGTGATTTTTCGGGGTTCGTTTGGACATTTTTATGCATTAATTGAGTTTTCAATGCATTTTATGTGCATAATTCAAATTTGAACTACATGCACATGCTCCAGTGCATATAAATTGGTTGAAAAATCAAATATGTGTCCTTGGGTGCATGCTTAGGTCCCCTGCAAGAAATGGGAATGAATTTCAAACACCGGGGCACCGCTGATTGCCGGCGAAACATTGACATGCCTGGTTTTTAAATTCTAGTAAATCCAAAACTCGTCTGAAATTCATGAAACTTGGCATGCTATCATGGAGCGGCATGAACATGTCGTGGTACAAATTTCGTCCCATCTAGAGCAGGTTTGGGTATATGCTTCTCACAAACCGGAGCTTCTCACAACAAGCATGATGGTTTTCGGCAGGGAACGTCCCACCTTTGGGGATGAAACGATATCCATTGCCTCTTATTGCTTTCAAATATTTTTCTCATGTCAACATAGAACAACAGGAGTGTTGTGTGAATTTTTGTGATTTTTCAGGATTCTTTTGGACATTTTTATGCATTAACTGAGTTTTCAATGCATTTATGTGCATAATTCAAATTTGAACTACATGCACATGCTCCAGTGCATATAAATTGGTTGAAAAATCAAAAATGTGTCCTTGAGTGCATGCTTAGGTCCCATGCAAGAAATGGGGATGAATTTCAAACACCGGGGCACCGTTGATTGCCGGCAAAACATTGAGATGCCTGGTTTTTAAATTCTAGTAAATCCAAAACTCGTCTGAAATTCATGAAACTTGGCATGCTATCATGGAGCGGCATCAACATGTTGTGGTAAAAAATTTGTCCCATTTGGGGCAGGTTTGGGTATATGCTTCTCACATACCGGAGCTTCTCACAACAAGCATGATGGTTTTCGGCTGGGAACTTTCCACCTTTGGGGACGAAACGATATCCATTGCCTCTTATTGCTTTCTATTTTTTTTCTCGTGTGAACATAGAACAACTGGAGTGTTGTGTGAATTTTTGTGATTTTTCGGGGTTCGTTTGGACATTTTTATGCATTAACTGAGTTTTCAATGCATTTATGTGCATAATTCAAATTTGAACTACATGCACATGCTCCAGTGCATATAAATTGGTTTAAAAATCAAAAATGTGTCCTTGGGTGCATGTTTAGGTCCCATGCAAGAAATGGGGATGAATTTCAAACACCGGGGCACCGTTAATTGCCGACAAAACATTGAGATGCCTGGTTTTTAAATTCTAGTAAATCCAAAACTCATCTGAAATTCATGAAACTTGGCATGCTATCATGGAGCGGCATCAACATGCCGTGGTAAAAAATTTGTCCCATTTGGGGCAGGTTTGGATATATGCTTCTCACAAACCGGAGCTTCTCAATACAAGCATGATGATTTTCGCTAGGGAACGTCCCACCTTTGGGGACGAAATGATATCCATTGCCTCTTATTGCTTTCAATTTTTTTCTCGTGTCAACATAGAACAACATTAGTGCTGTGTGATTTTCAGACATTTTTATGCATTAACTAAGTTTTCAATGCATTTTATGTGCATAATTCAAATTTGAACTACATGCACATGCTCCAGTGCATATAAATTGGTTGAAAAATCAAATATGTGTCCTTGGGTGCATGCTTACATCCCATGCAAGAAATGGGAATGAATTTCAAACACCGGGGCACCGTTGATTGCCGGCGAAACATTGACATGCCTGGTTTTTAAATTCTAGTAAATCCAAAACTCGTCTGAAATTCATGAAACTTGGCATGCTATCATGGAGCGGCATCAACATGTCGTGGTACAAATTTCGTCCCATCTAGAGCAGGTTTGGTTATATGCTTCTCACAAACCGGAGCTTCTCACAACAAGCATGATGGTTTTCGGCAGGGAACGTCCCACCTTTGGGGACGAAACGATATCCATTGCCTCTTATTGCTTTCAAATATTTTTCTCATGTCAACATAGAACAACAGGAGTGTTGTGTGAATTTTTGTGATTTTTCGGGATTCGTTTCGACATTTTTATGCATTAACTGAGTTTTCAATGCATTTATGTGTATAATTCAAATTTGAACTACATGCACATGCCCCAGTGCATATAAATTGGTTGAAAAATCAAAAATGTGTCCTTGAGTGCATGCTTAGGTCCCATGCAAGAAATGGGGATGAATTTCAAACACTGGGGCACCGTTGATTGCCGGTAAAACATTGAGATGCCTGGTTTTTAAATTCTAGTAAATCCAAAACTCGTCTAAAATTCATGAAACTTGGCATGCTATCATGGACCGGCATCAACATGTTGTGGTAAAAAATTTGTCCCATTTGGGGCAGGTTTGGGTATATGCTGTCACATACCGGAGCTTCTCACAACAAGCATGATGGTTTTCGGCTGGGAACTTTCCACCTTTGGGGACGAAACAATATCCATTGCCTCTTATTGCTTTCAATTTTTTTTCTCGTGTCAACATAGAACAACTGGAGTGTTGTGTGAATTTTTGTGATTTTTCGGGGTTCGTTTGGACATTTTTATGCATTAACTAAGTTTTCAATGCATTTATGTGCATAATTCAAATTTGAACTACATGCACATGCTCCAGTGCATATAAATTGGTTGAAAAATCAAAAATGTGTCCTTGGGTGCATGTTTAGGTCCCATGCAAGAAATGGGGATGAATTTCAAACACCGGGGCACCGTTAATTGCCGGCAAAACATTGAGATGCCAGGTTTTTAAATTCTAGTAAATCTAAAACTCATCTGAAATTCATGAAACTTGGCATGCTATCATGGAGCGGCATCAACATGCTGTGGTAAAAAATTTGTCCCATTTGGGGCAGGTTTGGGTATATGCTTCTCACAAACCGGAGCTTCTCACAACAAGCATGATGATTTTCGCTAGGGGACGTCCCACCTTTGGGGACGAAACGATATCCATTGCCTCTTATTGCTTTCAATTTTTTTCTCGTGTCAACATAGAACAACATTAGTGTTGTGTGATTTTTCAGACATTTTTATGCATTAACTAAGTTTTCAATGCATTTTATGTGCATAATTCAAATTTGAACTACATGCACATGCTCCAGTGCATATAAATTGGTTGAAAAATCAAATATGTGTCCTTGGGTGCATGCTTACATCCCATGCAAGAAATGGGAATGAATTTCAAACACCGGGGCACCGTTGATTGCCGGCGAAACATTGACATGCCTGGTTTTTAAATTCTAGTAAATCCAAAACTCGTCTGAAATTCATGAAACTTGGCATGCTATCATGGAGCGGCATGAACATGTCGTGGTACAAATTTCGTCCCATCTAGAGCAGGTTTGGGTATATGCTTCTCACAAACCGGAGCTTCTCACAACAAGCATGATGGTTTTCGGCAGGGAACGTCCCACCTTTGGGGATGAAACGATATCCATTGCCTCTTATTGCTTTCAAATATTTTTCTCATGTCAACATAGAACAACAGGAGTGTTGTGTGAATTTTTGTGATTTTTCAGGATTCTTTTGGACATTTTTATGCATTAACTGAGTTTTCAATGCATTTATGTGCATAATTCAAATTTGAACTACATGCACATGCTCCAGTGCATATAAATTGGTTGAAAAATCAAAAATGTGTCCTTGAGTGCATGCTTAGGTCCCATGCAAGAAATGGGGATGAATTTCAAACACCGGGGCACCGTTGATTGCCGGCAAAACATTGAGATGCCTGGTTTTTAAATTCTAGTAAATCCAAAACTCGTCTGAAATTCATGAAACTTGGCATGCTATCATGGAGCGGCATCAACATGTTGTGGTAAAAAATTTGTCCCATTTGGGGCAGGTTTGGGTATATGCTTCTCACATACCGGAGCTTCTCACAACAAGCATGATGGTTTTCGGCTGGGAACTTTCCACCTTTGGGGACGAAACGATATCCATTGCCTCTTATTGCTTTCTATTTTTTTTCTCGTGTGAACATAGAACAACTGGAGTGTTGTGTGAATTTTTGTGATTTTTCGGGGTTCGTTTGGACATTTTTATGCATTAACTGAGTTTTCAATGCATTTATGTGCATAATTCAAATTTGAACTACATGCACATGCTCCAGTGCATATAAATTGGTTTAAAAATCAAAAATGTGTCCTTGGGTGCATGTTTAGGTCCCATGCAAGAAATGGGGATGAATTTCAAACACCGGGGCACCGTTAATTGCCGACAAAACATTGAGATGCCTGGTTTTTAAATTCTAGTAAATCCAAAACTCATCTGAAATTCATGAAACTTGGCATGCTATCATGGAGCGGCATCAACATGCCGTGGTAAAAAATTTGTCCCATTTGGGGCAGGTTTGGATATATGCTTCTCATAAACCGGAGCTTCTCAATACAAGCATGATGATTTTCGCTAGGGAACGTCCCACCTTTGGGGACGAAATGATATCCATTGCCTCTTATTGCTTTCAATTTTTTTCTCGTGTCAACATAGAACAACATTAGTGCTGTGTGATTTTCAGACATTTTTATGCATTAACTAAGTTTTCAATGCATTTTATGTGCATAATTCAAATTTGAACTACATGCACATGCTCCAGTGCATATAAATTGGTTGAAAAATCAAATATGTGTCCTTGGGTGCATGCTTACATCCCATGCAAGAAATGGGAATGAATTTCAAACACCGGGGCACCGTTGATTGCCGGCGAAACATTGACATGCCTGGTTTTTAAATTCTAGTAAATCCAAAACTCGTCTGAAATTCATGAAACTTGGCATGCTATCATGGAGCGGCATCAACATGTCGTGGTACAAATTTCGTCCCATCTAGAGCAGGTTTGGTTATATGCTTCTCACAAACCGGAGCTTCTCACAACAAGCATGATGGTTTTCGGCAGGGAACGTCCCACCTTTGGGGACGAAACGATATCCATTGCCTCTTATTGCTTTCAAATATTTTTCTCATGTCAACATAGAACAACAGGAGTGTTGTGTGAATTTTTGTGATTTTTCGGGATTCGTTTCGACATTTTTATGCATTAACTGAGTTTTCAATGCATTTATGTGTATAATTCAAATTTGAACTACATGCACATGCCCCAGTGCATATAAATTGGTTGAAAAATCAAAAATGTGTCCTTGAGTGCATGCTTAGGTCCCATGCAAGAAATGGGGATGAATTTCAAACACTGGGGCACCGTTGATTGCCGGTAAAACATTGAGATG
Source organism: Triticum urartu (assembly GCF_056163025.1). Taxonomy (NCBI): domain Eukaryota; kingdom Viridiplantae; phylum Streptophyta; class Magnoliopsida; order Poales; family Poaceae; genus Triticum; species Triticum urartu. Next base: position 176,997,245 of record NC_141874.1, read on the forward strand.
CCTGGTTTTTAAATTCTAGTAAATCCAAAACTCGTCTAAAATTCATGAAACTTGGCATGCTATCATGGACCGGCATCAACATGTTGTGGTAAAAAATTTGTCCCATTTGGGGCAGGTTTGGGTATATGCTGTCACATACCGGAGCTTCTCACAACAAGCATGATGGTTTTCGGCTGGGAACTTTCCACCTTTGGGGACGAAACAATATCCATTGCCTCTTATTGCTTTCAATTTTTTTTCTCGTGTCAACATAGAACAACTGGAGTGTTGTGTGAATTTTTGTGATTTTTCGGGGTTCGTTTGGACATTTTTATGCATTAACTAAGTTTTCAATGCATTTATGTGCATAATTCAAATTTGAACTACATGCACATGCTCCAGTGCATATAAATTGGTTGAAAAATCAAAAATGTGTCCTTGGGTGCATGTTTAGGTCCCATGCAAGAAATGGGGATGAATTTCAAACACCGGGGCACCGTTAATTGCCGGCAAAACATTGAGATGCCAGGTTTTTAAATTCTAGTAAATCTAAAACTCATCTGAAATTCATGAAACTTGGCATGCTATCATGGAGCGGCATCAACATGCTGTGGTAAAAAATTTGTCCCATTTGGGGCAGGTTTGGGTATATGCTTCTCACAAACCGGAGCTTCTCACAACAAGCATGATGATTTTCGCTAGGGGACGTCCCACCTTTGGGGACGAAACGATATCCATTGCCTCTTATTGCTTTCAATTTTTTTCTCGTGTCAACATAGAACAACATTAGTGTTGTGTGATTTTTCAGACATTTTTATGCATTAACTAAGTTTTCAATGCATTTTATGTGCATAATTCAAATTTGAACTACATGCACATGCTCTAGTGCATATAAATTGGTTGAAAAATCAAATATGTGTCCTTGGGTGCATGCTTAGGTCCCATGCAAGAAATGGGAATGAATTTCAAACACCGGGGCACCGTTGATTGCCGGCAAAACATTGAGATGTCTGGTTTTTAAATTCTAGTTAATCCAAAACTCATCCCATGTGTAGGTTCACCGGGAAGCACACGAGATGTTCAATGCAGGATTTGTGCATCTCTTCAACGCAAACGGTTCAGTGAAGCAGTAAATCGGCAGAAAATAAACCAAAAAATATACATGCTACCACCGCGCAGGCATACCGGGAGGCGTGCGTGCATGTGTGTGTATTGACGGGGAGGCGTGCGAGTAGCTGTGTGAAATGATGGTAGGAATGGCATACGTCCGTCGCGCAGGCTCAGCGGGAGGCGAGACAACTTTTGACCGCAGCCTGCCTCGCTCCCACTGGTCCGTATTAATTGCGCGCCCAAGCCGCCAGCCATAATAGGCGGCCGCACCCTCGGTCCATAGTGGTCACCGACGTTTGGACTCCGGAGTGTATGACGATGCCGCCGAAACGCACCATCGGAGGGAGTGGCGATGTCGGGGCTGGTGAAGCACATGCACAACTCGTAAAGCTGGCCACAGAGGTTTCCGTCGCCGCCGACGAGGTCTCGCGCGAGAAGCAGCACGACCTTGAATTCATCGGCACCGTTGTGCCCCCCTAGCCAGAGCCGGAGGTCAACAGCAACTCCGGAAACAACTGTGACTCCTATGGAAAACCGGCGAGTCACCTACATATATGTTTGTGCCTTTTTCCTTCCTGATCTTAAGAATTGATTTCAAATGTCCGACATGTTATGCCATTTTTCTTCCAGATTGGTATGTACACAGATGAGGCTCCATCTAGCGCCGCCGCTGGATGTAGATCTTGGATCCGGCTGTGCGGCCAGAAGCGCCCCCCTGGACCTGAGAAACCAGTAGAATCTCCGACGGACCGCATCAACGATCTCCCAGACGACATCCTTGGGGAGATCATCTCCCTTCTACCCACCAAGGATGGCTGCCACACAGAAGTCCTCGCATCTCGGTGGTGCACTCTGTGGCGCACCGCGCCTCTTAATCTCGACTGTCGTCAGCTATCTGTCGATGATGATTCTGAACTCCCCGGAGCCATCATCTCCTCCCACAGGGGCTCCGTTCAACTCATCTGCATCCCGGCATGCTACCTGCTGGACATACCCTGCATGGTGGCCGCCTGGCTTACATCCCATCAATTCGATAAACTCAAGCAGCTTGAGTTCTACCATTACTATAGCCATAGGTTAGCACCAATAGCTACATCTGTGCCCTCACCACAGATGCCCATCTCATGGTTTTCCTCCTCTCTCTGCACCGCCACCTTGACCCGGTGCCATCTAGCAGACAATCTGGTATAAATGCTTCAACTGCCACTGCTGAAAAAACTTGCGCTTGTGCTGGTTCATCTATCAGAGGCCTCACTACATAGCATCATCCACTCCAGCTGCCCTGCACTGGAGCATTTGGTGCTTGTTTTTGGAGCAGGAATCGATATCCCTTGTCTCAAAATAAAGTCGCCTCACCTTGTAAGCATTGGAATTAGTTTTGACGGATAGGATCTCATCATCAAAGATGCCCCTTCACTTCAAAGGTTGGTCTTTGATTGTTGTTATAAACCTAAGCAAATAAATGTGGTCTCTGCGCCTAAACTAGAGACCTTGGGTGCAATTCCTGATCTGTTTAAATGGTTCGAGATGGCGTTTGCCTCCACACCTACTGAGGTACTGTATATTGTTCACGTACACTTCTGTAATTTGCATTTTTCATTTGTGCGCATAAGTTAAGTATCATCTCAGAGTACACTTTCTGTCCTGATATTATGTTCTATGCTCAATGAAGTGCTTGTCCATCCTATCAGTGGTGGTGGATTCTGTCAAGACCTTACATATCAGTATGTGGTGTTTTGATCTCAACATCATTATTGCCTTGCTGCAATGGTTTCCATGTCTGGAGAATTTGTATATAAAGGTGATGATTTCACGCACATTGTAAGCCCATATATAATATACTATAATTAATCGTTCAGCTATCACTCTTTCAACATAATCTTTTTTAGACATTAACTATTTTCAATCTTCATCTCTATTTTAGGCAACAACACATGGAGAAAAAGGTATAACCAATCGATGGTTGATGAAGCACGGGTATTTTCTCAGATCTCATGACATTCGTTTGAAGAAAGTAACGCTGGAACGATATTCATCCAACAGCGCAAACACTAGCTTTGTCAGATTCTTCATGTTGAATGCAAGGGCACTATTGTCCGTGAGAACTAAGTTTTTCAACAAGAAATTACTCACGACTGCACGTGTTGAAGAGCATAAAAAGAAGTTTCAGGTGGACCTAAGGGCTTCTGATTGTGTTCGGCTTCTATTTACAACAGCTTGTGGTCATCAAGGAGCAGTAGAATTATTGTATTGGGATCTTGATTTTATGGATCAGACTGATCCATTTGATTTTAACCGTCGAAAACTTTGGTTGAGTTAGCTGTCATTGTCCTATTCAATCTGGGTTATGTGTAAACCTGATGAACAATTAATACTTGTGCTTTTGTACCTTTTGTAAGATGGAGTTACACATTGTTGCCCTTTTCAACTAGGGTTTGACCCACATTTTCTTTCATACTGGGCCAATGGCTTGCCATTTCTTTAATTAAGACATAAATATTATAAGCATTCACAACATAGGGAAAGAGCCTCTTGTTCGCGGGATCCTTGAGATCTTTATTCATTACAGAACCGCAAGTTCTTAGCGCCCATTGATACGTCTCCAACGTATCTATAATTTTTTATTGTTCCATGCTATTATATTATCTGTTCTGGATGTTTATGGGATTTATTATATAGTTTTATATTATTTTTGGGACTAACCTACTAACCTAGAGCCCAGTGCCGGTTTCTGTTATTTCCTTGTTTTAGAGTATTGCAGAAAAGGAAAATCAAACGGAGTCCAATTGACCTGAAACTTCATGGAACTTATTTTTGGACCAGAAGAAGCCCACGGACTATCGGAGATGGACCAGGAGAGTCCCGGGCTTCCCACGAGGGTGGGGGGCGTGCCCACCCCCTTGGCGCGCCCTGGGCGCGCCCCTTGCCTCGTGGACAGCCCGGAGATCCACCGACGTACTTCTTCCTCCTATATATACCCATATACCCTAAAAACTTCAGAGTGCAGAATAGATCGGGAGTTCCGCCGCCAGAACCTTCTGTATCCACCGAAAACCAATCTAGACCCGTTCCGGCACCTTGCCGGAGGGGGAATCCCTCTCCGGTGGCCATCTTCATCATCCCGGTGCTCTCCATGATGAGGGAGTAGTTCACCCTCGGGGCTGAGGGTATGTACCAGTAGCTATGTGTTTGATCTCTCTCTCTCTCTTGTGTTCTCTCTCTTGTGTTCTTGAGGTGCTTTGCTATTATAGTTGGATCTTATGATGTTTCTCCCCCTCTACTCTCTTGTAATGGATTGAGTTTTCCCTTTGAAGTTATCTTATCGGATTGAGTCTTTAAGGATTTGAGAACACTTGATGTATGTCTTGCCGTGCTTATCTGTGGTGATAATGGGATATCACGTGATCCACTTGATGTATGTTTTGGTGATCAACTTGCGAGTTCCGCCCATGAACCTATGCATAGGGGTTGGCACACATTTTTGTCTTGACTCTCCGGTAGAAACTTTGGGGAACTCTTTGAAGTTCTTTGTGTTGGTTGAATAGATGAATCTGAGATTGTGTGATGCATATCGTATAATCATACCCGCGGATACTTGAGGTGACATTGGAGTATCTAGGTGACATTAGGGTTTTGGTTGATTTGTGTCTTAAGGTGTTATTCTAGTACGAACTCTATGATAGATTGAACGGAAAGAATAGCTTCATGTTATTTTTCTACGGACTCTTGAATAGATCGATCAGAAAGGATAACTTTGAGGTGGTTTCGTACCCTACCATAATCTCTTTGTTTGTTCTCCGCCATTAGTGACTTCGGAGTGACTCTTTGTTGCATGTTGAGGGATAGTTATATGGTCCAATTATGTTATTATTGTTGAGAGGACTTGCACTAGTGAAAGTATGAACCCTAGGCCTTGTTTCAACGCATTGCAATACCGTTTGTGCTCACTTTTATCATTAGTTACCTTGTTGTTTTTATATTTTCAGATTACAAAAACCTATATCTACCATCCATATTGCACTTGTATCACCATCTCTTCGCCGAACTGGTGCACCTATACAATTTACCATTGTATTGGGTGTGTTGGGGACACAAGAGACTCTTTGTTATTTGGTTGCAGGGTTGTTTGAGAGAGACCATCTTCATCCTACGCCTCCCACGGATTGATAAACCTTAGGTCATCCACTTGAGGGAAATTTGCTACTATCCTACAAACATCTGCACTTGGAGGCCCAACAACGTCTACAAGAATAAGGTTGTGTAGTAGACATCAAGCTCTTTTCTGGCGCCGTTGCTGGGGAGGTTAGCGCTTGAAGGTATATCATTAGATCTTGCAATCGAATCTTTTTTTCTTGTTTTAGCGCTAGTTTAGTTTATAAAAGAAAATTACAAAAAATATATATGGAATTAAGGGTACCTCATATGCTTCATCTTTTTAATATCTATCATGAAAATAAGGATTCTGATAATTGTGCTCAAGTGCTACAGGAAGAATGCATTAGAATGTTTGGCACAAAATCTTTGAATGATGAGCATGATTGAATGTTGTTAGTATGAATTTCTTGAATACCTATGATGCTAATGATATGCAAAGCCACAAGCTTGGGGAAGCTATGTTTGATGAAGATATTTTTTGTCCCCCAAGTTTTGATGAGAAAATTTATTATGATGAAAGCATGCCTCCTATTTATGATGATTATATTGATGAAAGTGGATTTGGAGAGGTCATGACTTTATTTTGTGATGAATCCACTATTTCGGAAGAGGTTCGAATTGATTATGAGAACAAAGTTGCTATCTATGATGATTATTGTGATGACTTGTATGCAATAAGAATAATGATATCCATGAAACTTGTCATCATGATCTTAGTTTTCAATTTGATTATGCCTCACATGATAATTACTTTGTTGAATTTGCTCCCACTACTATTCATGAGAAGAAGTTTGCTTATGTGGAGAGTAATAAAAATTCTATGCTTGTAGATCATGAAAAGAATGCTTTATGTGATAATTATATTGTTGAATTCATTCATGATGCTACTGAAAATTATTATGAGGGAGTAATATATGCTTGTAAGAATTGCAATAATATCAAGTTTCCTCTCCATGTGCTTAAAGTTTTGAAGTTATGCTTGTTTTGCTTTCCTATGCTAGTTGATTATTGTTCCCATAAATTGTTTTCTCACAAAATCCCTATGCATAGGAAGTGGGTTAGGCTTAAATGTGCTAGTCATATTCTTCATGATGCTCTCTTTATGTTACAATTCTTATCCTTTATGTGAGCATCATTGAAATCATCATGCCTAGCTAGGGGCTTTAAACGATAGCGCTTGTTGGGAGGCAACCCAATTTTATTTTTGTTCCTTGATTTTTGCTCCTGTTTATTAATAAATAATTTATCTAGACTATGTTATGATTGAGTTTTTATGTTTTAATTAGTGTTTGTGCCAAGTAGAACCGTTGGGAAGACTTGGGGAAAGTCTTGTTGATCTTACTGTAAAAAACAGAAACTTTAGCGCTCACGAGAATTGCTCACGTCCAGAAATTTAGTTAACTATTGGAGAGCGATATTTAGTTAACTATTTTTGAAGATGATTAATAGATAAATTCCTCACGTCCAGAAATTTATTTTATAATTTTTGGGGTTCCAGAAGTTTGCGTTAGTTACAGATTACTACAGACTATTCTGTTTTTGACAGATTCTGTTTTTCGTGTGTTGTTTGCTTATTTTAATGAATCTATGGCTAGTAAAAGAGTTTATAAACCATAGAGAAGTTGGAATACAGTGGGTTTAACACCAATATAAATAAAGAATGAGTTCATTACAGTACCTTGAAGGGGTGTTTTGTTTTCTTTCGCTAACAGAGCTTACGAGTTTTCTGTTAAGTTTTGTGTTGTGAAGTTTTCAAGTTTTGGGTAAAGATTCGATGGACTATGGAATAAGGAGTGGCAAGAGCCTAAGCTTTAGGATGCCCAAGGCACACCAAGGTAATATTCAAGCACAACCAAGAGTCTAAGCTTGGGGATGCCCCGGAAGGCATCCCCTCTTTCGTCTTCATTCATCGGTAACTTTACTTGGAGCTATATTTTTATTTACCACATGATATGTGTTTTGCTTGGAGCGTCATTTTATTTTATTTATTTTTGCTTCCTGTTTGAATAAAATACCAAGATCTGAAATTCTTAAATGTTAGAGAGTCTTCACATAGTTGCATAATTATTCGACTACTCATTGATCTTCACTTATATCTTTCGGAGTAGTTTGTCATTTGCTCTAGTGCTTCACTTATATCTTTTAGAGCACGGTGGTGGTTTTATTTTATAGAAATAGATGAACTCTTGTGCTTCACTTATATTATTTTGAGAGTCTTTATCACAGCATGGTAGTTTGCTTGGGTTATGAAACTAGTCCTAATATAATGTGCATCCAAGAGGGATATAATAAAAACTTTCATATGAAGTGCATTGAATACTAAGAGAAGTTTGAGACTTCATAATTGTTTTGAGATATGGAGATGGTGATATTAGATTCATGCTAGTTGAGTAGTTGTGAATTTGAGAAATACTTGTGTTGAAGTTTGTGATTCCTATAGCATGCACGTATGGTGAATCGTAATGTGACGAAGTTGGAGCATGATTTATTTATTGATTGTCTTCCTTATGAGTGGCGGTCGGGGACGAGCGATGGTCTTTTCCTACCAATCTATCCCCCTAGGAGCATGCACGTAGTACTTTGTTTTGAAAACTAATAGATTTTTGCAATAAGTATGTGAGTTCTTTATGACTAATGTTGAGTCCATGGATTATACGCACTCTCACCCTTCCACCATTGCTCGCCTCTCTAATACCGCGCACCTTTCGCCGGTATCATAAACCTACCATATACCTTCCTCAAAACAGCCACCATACCTACCTATTATGGCATTTCCAAAGCCGTTCCGAGATATATTGCCATGCAACTTTCCATTGTTCCGTTATTATGACACGCTCCATCATTGTCATATTGCTTTGCATGATCATGTAGTTGACATCGTATTTGTGGCAAAGCCACCGTTCATAATTCTTCCATACATGTCACTCTTGATTCATTGCACATCCCGGTACACCGCCGGAGGCATTCACATAGAGTCATATTTTGTTCTAAGTATTGAGTTGTAAATAAATAGAAGTGTGATGATCATCAATAATAGAGCATTGTCCCAAAAAAAGAGAAAGGCCAAATAAAAAAAGGAAGGCAAAAAAAAGGGACAATGCTACTATCCTTTTTTTCCACACTTGTGCTTCAAAGTAGCACCATGTTCTTCATGATAGAGAGTCTCTTGTTTTGTCACTTTCATTTACTAGTGGGAAATTTTCATTATAGAACTTGGCTTGTATATTCCAACAATGGGCCTCCTCAAGTGCCCTAGGTCTTCGTGAGCAAGCAAGTTGGATGCACACCCACTTAGTTTCTTTTGTTGAGCTTTCATACATTTATAGCTCTAGTGCATCCATTGCATGGAAATCCCTACTCACTCACATTGATATCTATTGATGGGCATCTCCATAGCCCGTTGATACGCCTAGTTGATGTGAGACTATCTTCTCCTTTTTGTCTTCTCCAAAACCACAATTCTATTCCACATATAGTGCTATGTCCATGGCTCACGCTCATGTATTGCGTGAAGATTGAAAAAATTTGAGAACATCAAAAGTATGAAACAATTGCTTGGCTTGTCATCGGGGTTGTGCATGATTTAAATACGTTGTGTGGTGAAGATGGAGCATAGCCAGACTATATGATTTTGTAGGGATAGCTTTCTTTGGCCATGTTATTTTGAGAAGACATGATTACTCTGTTAGTATGCTTGAAGTATTATTATTTTTATGTCAATATTAAACTTTTGTCTTGAATCTTATGGATCTGAATATTCTTGCCACAATAAAGAGAATTGCATGGATAAATATGTTAGGTAGCATTCCACATCAAAAATTCTGTTTTTATCATTTACCTACTCGAGGACGAGCAGGAATTAAGCTTGGGGATGCTGATACATCTCCAACGTATCTATAATTTTTGATTGTTCCATGCTATTATATTATCTGTTTTGGATGTTTATGGGATTATTATACACTTTTATATTATTTTTGGGACTAACCTATTAACCCAGAGCCCAGTGCCAGTTTCTGTTTTTTCCTTGTTTTAGAGTATCCCAGAAAAGGAAAATCAAACAGAGTCCAATTGACCTGAAACTTCACGGAACTTATTTTTGGACCAGAAGAAGCCCACGGAGTATCAGAGATGGATCAGGAGAGTCCCGGGCTGCCCGCGAGGGTGGGGGTGAGGGAGTCCTGGATTAGGGGTTCCTCGGACGGCCGGACTATATCCTTCGGCTGGACTGTTGGATTATGAAGATACAAGATTGAAGACTTCGTCCCGTGTTCGGGTGGGACTCTCCTTTGCGTGGAAGGCAAGCTTGGCAATTCGGATATATAGATCTCCTCCCTTGTAACCAACTCTGTGTAACCCTAGCCCCCTCCGGTGTTTATATAAACCGGAGGGTTTAGTCCATAGGACAACAACAATCATAATCATAGGCTAGCTTCTAGGGTTTAGCCTCGACGATCTCGTGGTAGATCAACTCTTGTAATACTCATATCATCAAGATGAATCTAGCTGGAAGTAGGGTATTACCTCCATCGAGAGGGCCCGAACCTGGGTAAACATTGTGTCCCCTGCCTCCTGTTACCATCCGCCTTAGACGCATAGTTCGGGACCCCTTACCCGAGATCCGCTGGTTTTGACACCAACATTGGTGCTTTCATTGAGAGTTCCACTGTGCCGCCACGATAAGGCTTGATGGCTCGTCTTGTTGTCAAGGAAAACATTACCTCGGGGGGAGCCCTGGCTGTAGGGAAAACTCTCTGACTAGGCGTCTTCGTCATGACCGCCCATTCGGCCGTCGCGCCGACGATGACTTCTCGTGTCATCAAAAATAGCCTCCACGTCAGCTCAGGATTCGTCGAGCAGATAGATCCAATAGAGTTCTCTTCTCTGAACGAGCTCTTGGATCGCATCACCGCCCTGGGAGTCACAACGGACTATGATCGGATCGGGCTTAAACCCGACCAAAGGGAGATTAACTCTCCGCCGGTCACCCATCAGATAGCGGTGCTGGAGGAGCGATGTAGCAATTCTAACTCTATTTTGAGGACAAACTATGTCCGGATTCCCGAGCTCTCCGAGCCGGATACCCATCCACGGGAGGACATGGCCCAAGCTTCGAACCTAGAATCAGACAGCGGGCCAGAACTATTGGGCAACATCTCGGAGTCCGAACTACCAAGCTCGGAAACTCCTCCGCCCCTGGGTCTCAGATCGGGTCAGGGTTTGGACCTAAATCTACCCACCCACCTAGACTCAAGTGATCTTTCCCACATTAGACAAGAGCCCCAAGAGACAGTACATCACTATTGGGCCAGATTCCTCCTTGTAATGAGCAAGGTCAAGGACAGTCGCGAGGAAGACGCAATTTCATTCTTTTGCAAAAATTGCACGGACAAGGGAATCCTCAATGCCATAAGTCGCCGTGACATAGCACACTTTGCTGACTTAGCGGCCATAGTACGGAAGTACTGTGCGATGGAAAGCGCCTGGAAAATCCAAACCAAATTCTGGGACCCTCCGGCTCTCACTAAACCCCCCGTCCAAACTAAAAGGGTGTACTCTCGTAAGTCACCCGGTCCAATTACAAAGAAACAAAAGCCTACTACAGGGCATAGAACTATTGGAGGGGTGGCTCAATGGGCCATGCAAAATTCACAGTACAACGGATACCATGCCAACACACAGCCTTAGAGCATGTTGGATACTCCGTCAGGTGGCCAAGAGCGACGAGGATATCCTCATCAGCAATACAACAGAGTACCATCCCGCAGAAAATAACAATACAGTATTGACAGTCTTCGAGACCTTAGCTTCAAATAATAGGCGCAAGCGAACACTCCACAGCCTTGCCGAAGTGTGCCACGTTGCAGCAATAAATACATGGAACGACATGGCCATAACCTTCAATGCCAGTGACGAACCTCAATAACGACCAGCCCGGGCACCAGCCGCTTTGGTCCTTAGTCCAAATGTGGACGGCTTCCGGCTTACTAAAGTGCTCATGGACGGTGGCGGCGGATTAAACCTCGTCTATGAGGAAACTCTTAGCAAAATGGAAATAGACAAGAGCCGCATTGAGCAAAGCAGCACGACCTTCAGAGGAATCATCCCTAGTAGGGAGGCCTGATGTGCGGGAAAAATCACACTAGATGCGGTATTCGGCACGCCGGAGAATTATAGGTCCGAAGAAATTACATTCCTAGTGGCCCCGTTCAGTAGCGGATACCACGCCCTTTTAGGGCGGGAGGCATTCACAATCTTCCAAGCTATACCCCATTACGGGTACATGAAGCTCAAAATGCCCGGGCCCAACGGAATCATCACTCTGGCTAGTGATCCGGACATAGCACTCCGCGTCGAAAATAAAACCGCGGCACTAGCCATCGAGGCGTTATTCGAAGCCCTTGTGGCCGAAGAACTAAGTGTGTTGCGCTCCACGGTGGACAGGGAGGACGTGATACTCGACAAAAGACCCAAGTCCACCTCTTTTAAACCAGCGGACAAAATAGTCAAATTCCAGGTCCACCCAACGGACCCTACAAAAACAGCATCCATCGGGGCACAGCTGAACCCCACAACAGACGCCTCACTGCGGGAGTTCTTGCGCGAGAATTGGGACATCTTCGCCTGGCATCCTTCAGACATGCCAGGAATGCCACGCAGGCTGGCCGAGCATAGCCTTAACATTCTAAAGGGGTTCAAGCCGGTCAAGCAGACTCTTCGGCGTTTATCTGAGCCTAAGCGACAAGCCATGGGAGAAGAGCTAGCCAAGTTACTCGAGGCCGGATTCATTAGAGAAATAAAACATCCGAACTGGCTAGCAAACCTGGTGATGGTACCAAAGAAGGACAAATCCTGGCGCCTATGTGTCGATTTCAAGGACCTTAACAAGGCTTGCCCCAAGGACCCCTTCCCCTCCCCTGCATCGATCAAATTATCGACGCTACCGTTGGACACGACTCATTGTGCTTCCTCGATGCATACTCCGGATACCATCAAATTAAGATGACGGAGCCCGATCAAGCCGTAATGGCATTCATCACTCCATGCGGCCCATTCTATTTTAACACCATGCCTTTCGGGCTCAAAAACGTCGGTGCAACCTATCAACGCATGATTCAGACATGCCTGGAAACACAAATCGGCAAAATAGTGGAGGCATACGTAGACGATGTGGTCATTAAAACAAGACACGTCGAATCCTTAATAGACGACTTGAGGCTCACGTTCGACAATCTCCGAACATATGACATCAAGCTCAATCCGAAAAAATGCTTTTGCAGCGTGCCCACCGGAAAGCTCTTGGGCTTCATCGTCTCCAATAGAGGAATTGAAGCAAATCCGGCTAAAATCCGAGCTTTGTCACAATTGTCTATCCCAACAGACCTCAAGCAAAATCCAGAAGTTAACTGGATGCGTGGCTGCCTTAAGCCACTTTATCTCCTGATTAGGGGAAAAGGCACTACCTCTTTATCGCCTTCTTCGACGCACCGAACACTTCGAGTGGACGGATGCGGCCACGGCCGGATTGGAAGAAATAAAGGCCGTATTGGCCACCAAACCAATCTTGGCCATGCCCAATGTCGGCGAACCAATGCTGTTATATATAGCTGCAACACACCAAGTTGTGTGCGCAGTGCTCGTCGTCGAACGAGATACGGACGAACATAAGTTCCCGCTTCAAAAGCCAGTATACTACGTATCCACCGTCCTCACTCCATGCAAATCACGGTACCCATATTATCAAAAGATAGCATACACGGTCTTCATGGCATCCTGGAAACTATGACACTACTTTCAAGAGTGTTCAATTACGGTGGCCTCCGAAGTACCACTCAACGACATAATTAATAACCGTGATGCCACAGGCCGGATTGCTAAATGGGCCATCGAGCTCCTCTCGTTCGACATAACATATAAACCACAGCGAGCCATTAAGTCGCAAGTACTGGCTGATTTCGTCACCGAATGGACAGAAGCCGAACTCCCTAAAGAGTATGGCGCGTACTCCAATTGGATCATGCACTTTGACGGCTCTAAAATGCTGGCTGGTCTGGGGGCAGGCGTCCTCCTGACATCCCCCACCGGAGATTCAGTCCAATACGTAATCCAAATATTATACGCAGACTCCAACAATGCAGCAGAATATGAGGCCCTATTGCATGGTCTCCGGATGGTAGTCTCCATGGGCATTCAACGCCTACAGGTGCGGGGGGATTCGAACCTCGCAATATCTCAAATAAATGGGGACTTTGACGCCAAGGACCCAAAATGGCGGCTTACCGTAACGCCATCTTGAAAATGTCAGCTCGGTTTGAGGGCCTCGAATTCCACCATGTGGTCCGAGAAAACAATCAAGCGGCAGATATCCTTGCCTGCATCGATGCTAAGCGCGACCCTGTCCCACCTAATATCTTCTTGGAAAGGTTGTTTAAGCCATCTATGGTGTGGGAAGGGGAGACCGGCAAAAACAGTCCAGATCCGGCCACAACACCAGACCCCGAACACTCTGACGTAATCGGAGGCTCTGCCACCGAAATAACATCTTCGGCCCACGTGATTTTGGCTGTCATCGCCCCGTGGACAGAACCCTTCTTGGCTTACCTTACTAGGCAAGAACTCCCTGATGACCCAAATGAGGCACATTGCATTATGCGGCGGTCTAAAGCCTACAAGATCCACGAGGGAGAGCTTTATAAGAAAAGCGCTAGCGGAGTACTTCAAAGGTGCATCTCCGAAGAGGAAGGACGACAACTTTTGGCAGAAATGAAGGAAATATGACCTAGAGGCAATAATAAAGTTATTATTTATTTCCTTATATCATGATAAATGTTTATTATTCATGCTAGAATTGTATTAACCGGAAACATAATACATGTGTGAATACATAGACAAACAGAGTGTCACTAGTATGCCTCTACTTGACTAGCTCGTTAATCGAAGATGGTTATGTTTCCTAACCATAGACATGAGTTGTCATTTGATTAACGGGATCACATCATTAGGAGAATGATGTGATTGACTTGACCCATTCCGTTAGCTTAGCACTTGATCATTTAGTTTGTTGCTATTGCTTTCTTCATAACTTGTACATGTTCCTATGACTACGAGATTATGCAACTCCCGTTTACCGAAGGAACACTTTGTGTGCTACCAAACGTCACAACGTAACTGGGTGATTATAAAGATGCTCTACAGGTGTCTCCGAAGGTACTTGTTGGGTTGGCGTATTTCGAGATTAGGATTTGTCACTCCGATTGTCGAAGAGGTATCTCTGGGCCCTCTCGGTAATGCACATCACTTAAGTCTTGCAAGCATTGCAACTAATGAGTTAGTTGCGGAATGATGTATTACGGACCGAGTAAAGAGACTTGCCGGTAACGAGATTGAACTAGGTATTCGAATACCGACGATCGAATCTCGGGCAAGTAACATACCAATGACAAAGGGAACAACATATGTTGTTATGCGGTTTGACCGATAAAGATCATCGTAGAATATGTAGGAGCCAATATGAGCATCCAGGTTCCGCTATTGGTTACTGACCGGAGATGTGTCTCGGTCGTGTCTACATAGTTCTCGAACCCGTAGGGTCCGCACGCTTAAAGTTCGGTGACGATCGTAATTAGGGTTTTTGTGTTTTGATGTACCGTAGGTTGTTCGGAGTCCCGGATGTGATCACGGACATGACGAGGAGTCTCAAAATGGTCAAGACATAAGGATCGATATATTGGAAGCCTATATTTGGATATCGGAATCGTTCCGGGTGAAATCAGGATTTTACCAGAGTATCAGGGGGTTACCGGAACCCCCCCGGGGGTTAATGGGCCTACATGAGCCCTAAGGGAGAAGAGGAGGGCCGGCCAGGGCAGGCCACGCGCCCCCTCCCCCCTAGTCCGAATAGGACAAGGGGTCGGCGCCCCCCTTTCCTCTTTCCCCCTTCCCCTTTCCTTCTTCAACAAGGCAAGAGGGGGGAGTCCTACTCCCGGTGGGAGTAAGACTCCTCCAGGCGCACCCCTAGGGGCCGGCCGCACCTCCCCCTCCCTCCTCTATATACGGGGGCAAGGGGGCACCCCATGACACACAAGTTGATCTTCGTGATCGTTCCTTAGCCGTGTGCGGTGCCCCCTTCCACCATATTCCACCTCGGTCATATCGTAGCGGTGCTTAGGCGAAGCCCTGCGTCGGTAGAACATCATCACCGTCATCACGCCGTCGTGCTGACGAAACTCTCCCTCAACAGTCGGCTGGATCGAAGCTCGAGGGACGTCACCGAGTTGAACGTGTGCAGAACTCGGAGGTGCCGTACGTTCGGTACTTGGATCAGTTGGATCGGGAAGATGTACGACTACTTCCTCTACATTGTGTCAACGCTTCCATTACCGGTCTACGAGGGTACGTAGACAACACTCTCCCCTCTCGTTGCTATGCATCAGCATGATCTTGCGTGTGCGTACGAATATTTTTGAAATTACTACGTTCCCCAACAGTGGCATCCGAGCCAGGTTTTATGCGTTGATGTTATATGCACGAGTAGAACACAAGTGAGTTGTGGGTGATATAAGTCATACTGCTTACCAGCATGCCAAACATTGGTTCAGCGGTATTGTTGGATGAAGCGGCCCGGACCGACATTACGCATACGCTTACGTGAGACTGGTTCTACCGACGTGCTTTGCACACAGGTGGCTGGCGGGTGTCAGTTTCTCCAACTTTAGTTGAACCGAGTGTGGCTACACCCGGTCCTTGCGAAGGTTGAAACAACACCAACTTGACAAACTATCGTTGTGGTTTTGATGCGTAGGTAAGAAAGGTTCTTGCTAAGCCCGTAGCAGCCACGTAAAACTTGCAACAACAAAGTAGAGGACGTCTAACTTGTTTTTGCAGGGCATGTTGTGATGTGATATGGTCAAGACATGATGCTAAATTTTATTGTATGAGATTATCATGTTTTGTAACCGAGTTATCGGCAACTGGCAGGAGCCATATGGTTGTCGCTTTATTGTATGCAATGCAATCGCGCTGTAATGCTTTACTTTATCACTAAGCGGTAGCGATAGTCGTGGAAGCATAATTGGCGAGACGACAACGATGCTACGATGGAGATCAAGGTGTCGCGCCGGTGACGATGGTGATCATGACGGTACTTCGAAGATGGAGATCACAAGTACAAGATGATGATGGCCATATCATATCACTTATATTGATTGCATGTGATGTTTATCTTTTATGCATCTTAGCTTGCTTTGATTGACGGTAGCATTATAAGATGATCTCTCACTAAATTTCAAGATAAAAGTGTTCTCCCTGAGTATGCACCGTTGCCAAAGTTCGTCGGGCCCAGACACCACGTGATGATCGGGTGTGATAAGCTCTACGTCCATCTACAACGGGTGCAAGCCAGTTTTGCACACGCAGAATACTCAGGTTAAACTTGACGAGCCTAGCATATGCAGATATGGCCTCGGAACACTGAGACCAAAAGGTCGAGCGTGAATCATATAGTAGATATGATCAACATATTGATGTTCACCATTGAAAGCTACTCCATTTCACTTGATGATCGGTTATGGTTTAGTTGATTTGGATCATGTGATCACTTAGAAGATTAGAGGGATGTCTTTCTAAGTGGGAGTTCTTAAGTAATATGATTAATTGAACTTAAATTCATCATGAACTTAGTACCTGATAGTATCTTGCTTGTCTATGTTTGATTGTAGATAGATGGCCCATGATGTTGTTCTGTTGAATTTTAATGTGTTCCTTGAGAAAGCAAAGTTGAAAGATGATGGTAGCAATTACACGGACTGGGTCCGTAACTTGAGGATTATCCTCATTGCTACACAGAACAATTACGTCTTGGAAGCACCGCTAGGTGCCAAGCCTGCTGCTGGAGCAACACCAGATGTTATGAATGTCTGGCAGAGCAAAGCTGATGACTACTCGATAGGTCAGTGTGCCATGCTTAATGGCTTAGAATCGGGACTTCAACGACGTTTTGAACGTCATGGAGCATATGAGATGTTCTAGGAGTTGAAGTTAATATTTCAAGCAAATGCCCGGATTGAGAGATATGAAGTCTCAAATAAGTTCTATAGCTGCAAGATGGAGGAGAATAGTTCTGTCAGTGAACATATACTCAAAATGTCTGGGTATCATAATCACTTGACTCAACTGGGAGTAAATCTTCCTGGTGATAGTGTCATTGACAGAGTTCTTCAATCAAGAGCTTCGTGATGAACTATAACATGCAAGGGATGGATAAGACGATTCCCGAGCTCTTCGCAATGCTAAAGGCTGCGGAGGTAGAAATCAAGAAGGAGCATCAAGTGTTGATGGTCAACAAGACCGCCAGTTTCAAGAAAAAGGGCAAAGGGAAGAAGAAGGGGAACTTCAAGAAGAATAGCAAGCAAGTTATTGATGACAAAGGGAACAACATATGTTGTTATGCGGTTCGACCGATAAATATCTTCATAGAATATGTAGGAGCCAATATGAGCATCCAGGTTCCGCTATTGGTTATTGACCGGAGACATGTCTCGGTCATGTCGACATAGTTCTCGAACCCGTAGGGTCCACACGCTTAATGTTCGGTGATGATCGTAATTAGGGTTTTTGTGTTTTGATGTACCGAAGGTTGTTCGGAGTCCCGGATGTGATCACGGACATGACGAGGAGTCTCGAAATGGTCGAGACATAAAGATTGCTATATTGGAAGCCTATATTTGGATATCGGAATCGTTCCGGGTGAAATCGGAATTTTACCGAAGTACCGGGGGGTTACCAGAACCCCCCCCCCCAGGGGGGGGGGTTGGTTAATGTGCCTACATGGGCCCTAAGGGAGAAGAGGAGGGCCGGCCAGGGCAGGACGCGTGCCCCCTCCCCCCTAGTCCGAACAGGACAAGGAAGGGGGGGGGGCGGCGCCCCCCTTTCCTCTTTCCCCCTTCCCCTTTCCTTCTTCAACAAGGCAAGAGGGGGGAGTCCTACTCCCGGTGGGAGTAGGACTCCTCCAGGCGCACCACTAGGGGCCGGCTGCACCTCCCCCCTCCCTCCTCTATATACGGAGGCAAGGGGGCACCCCATGACACACAAGTTGATCTTCGTGATCGTTCCTTAGCCGTGTGCGGTGCCCCCTTCCACCATATTCCACCTCGGTCATATCATAGCGGTGCTTAGGCAAAGCCCTGCGTCGGTAGAACATCATCACCGTCATCACGCCGTTGTGCTGACGAAACTCTCCCTCAACACTCGGCTGGATCGGAGCTCGAGGGACGTCACCGAGTTGAACGTGTGTAGAACTCGGAGGTGCCGTACGTTTGGTACTTGGATCGGTCGAATCAGGAAGATGTACGACTACTTCCTCTACGTTGTGTCAACGCTTCCGTTGCCGGTCTACGAGGGTACGTAGACAACACTCTCCCCTCTTGTTCCTATGCATCACCATGATCTTGTGTGTGCGTAGGAAATTTTTTGAAATTACTACGTTCCCCAACAAGAAATTCATGCTGGACTTGGCGGCCACCATGCCGCAGCTCGGGCCCTTGTAAGCAAGGCCTTCCGTACAGGTTTTTACTGGCCGACGGCCCGAGCAGACGCACAAGACCTCATTCAACATTGTGTCGGTTGCCAGCTTTTTGCAAGCCAAAGCCATATGCCACCTACCTCTCTCCAAACAATCCCCATTACTTGGCCCTTTGCGGTCTGGGGGCTTGACATGGTCGGACCCCTTAAAGGGGGAAGCCGTAAGAAAAAATACCTATTGGTCATGGTGGATAAATTCACCAAATGGATAGAAGCCAAACCAGTTAAAACGGCCAAGTCCGGACCAGTGATAGACTTCATATCCGGAGTTTTACACCGTTACGGCGTCCCCCACAGCATCATCACCGATAATGGCTCGAACTTTACAGCCGATGATGTAAAAACTTGGTGCAGCAACATGGGCATTAAGCTCGATTATGCCTCTGTCTATCACCCGCAAACTAACGGTCAAGTCGAGCGAGCAAATGGTCTTATCATGAATGGCATCAAACCTAGATTAGTGTGATCCTTGAAGGAATCAGATAAGCACTGGGTGGAGGAGCTTGACTCCGTACTATGGGGGCTGCGGACCACGCCGAATCGCACTACCGGATACACACTGTTCTTTATGGTGTACGACGCAGAGGCGGTACTGCCGTGCGACATCATTCATGACTCACCTCGAGTGCACATGTACGAAGAGAAAGAAGCCGAGCTTGATTGGCAAGACAGTCTGGACGCCCTGGAGGAGGAGCGTGACGTGGCAAAAGCCCGCTCCGCATTCTATCAGCAACAGGCTCGGCGGTATCAAAGCAGAGAAGTACGGGCCAAAACTTATAACGTTGGCGAACTCGTTCTATGCCTATCGGAGACGAGAAAGGACAAGCTCAAGCCCAAATGGGAAGGTCCCTTTGTTTTTGACAAAGTTCTGACCGGTGGAGCATACCTTCTGCGGGATGCATCGAACAATCGACTCGAGCCAAACCCGTGGAACGCAGCCAGACTCCGAAGGTTCTATGCCTAGTGCCGGACTCTGGGTTCGTATCCTTACCTCCGTCAATTTTTATATATCCATTATCTGTCTTTTCTTTCTTTCTTTCTTCCCTTTTTCTTCATGGCTTTAAAAGGTTAAAATGTGTCTTGACTACACAATCTTGACATGCTAGGCGTGCTCATTATACCAGGGGGCTTCTTATACAGAAGCTTAATATAACTATGTTCCTGGCTCTATGCCCCCCGCACATGTGTTACTTTTCCACATGTACCTTTTCTTCGCCATTATATGCATCGATATGACTTAAGTTTTGGCCAAGCTGGGTTGTCTAGCTCTTGTGTTTATGCCCTACGTTCCAGTTAATTTGGCTAGGGCATAAGGGGAGCACCTCTGCGATTGTTACTGCCGGGTCAGCCGGATGTGTACCTCAGACTGGGTGAAGCCAAAAGCTAGCGTTCTTAAGGGAATATTCAGTCGGTGAACAAAAGATGACTTTTATTTATTGTAATACATGCCCCCAGACGTTTATATCCTGCGTCTCTTCTCGCAGTTCAGACATGCACATTAATGCATGCGTACCAGGGAAAGGAACCCTTAACGGAACTATTCTCCCTGGAAGGTGTTTCTTACTATCCATGTAATATAACATAGGTAGTTGGGTACTTGTCTGTTCAAGCACTGATGACCCCTATGCCTGGTTCCCATGCATGCCCCGGTTTTTACATAACTGAGCAGGTATTCGGATACACCCCGGACTGTCGGGTCCGGAGGTTGAAGCGAAAAGGTCCGCCATGACAAATGATTTATAATCCGGCTAGGGACAATATATGTCACTTGAAGTACACAGTCACTTACATTGACTAAATTCTTATTCTATACCATCCAACAGGCCGTCTAGCCTACAATGCTGTTGGGAATACTTTGCGGCTAATTTCACCTGGTCATACACCAAACTGACGGGGATCTCTTTCCCATCAGACCCCATAGGTCCGACCTCGGCCATGTGGTTCGGGTCAGCCTTGGTATATCGCGTCTTCACCATGGCCCAGGCTTCCCTTCCACCTTGTCGGTAGGCTGATATCTTCCATAATCGGAAGCGTCGCCGCGCTCCCTTAAGCATCTCTACAAGCTCCCCCATGCCTCCTGGCAGGGAGGCGGATGGCCACAAGGCT
Organism: Triticum urartu; assembly: GCF_056163025.1. Lineage (NCBI taxonomy): Eukaryota > Viridiplantae > Streptophyta > Magnoliopsida > Poales > Poaceae > Triticum > Triticum urartu. The sequence continues at coordinate 177,018,170 of NC_141874.1, forward strand.
TGGGAAATGCCCTGCATCACATGCCGAACTTGTTCGTACAGTTGTGAGAGCTCTGGCAGAAGATCACCCGTAGACGCGGGCATCTCCTCTACGAGACGACCCGTCAGCATACCTACAGATATAACTCTGTTTAGCCGGTTTCTTCGCTGAACTCTATAAAAGTTCGTTCAAGCACTTACTAAAAATGCCGCATCGAAGCCTCTTATTCTCCTTTACGGAGTCAGCAAGCTGGGCCTGGACATCTTTCAGTTCAACGCCCAGCCGGGTATTGGCATCTTGGAGATTGTTTTTCTCCGACCTAACCTGCGTAAGCACGCGCTCGCCAGCCTTTAGCTATCGTTGAGCATGTTGCTCATCCCCTCGCACGACCTCCGGATTCACTCCGGGATCATCTGCAGAATCTATTGTTAGATTTGCATGCATGCCGAACACTAACTGGTACTCGTCATTCTTTTAGATAGAAACAAGTGTTACCAGATGGGGCCTTCTCGGACTCCTTCATTGCGGCAACTGCGGCCAGTAGCTGGGCTTTGCACTCCTCCAGCTCTTGAGACAACTGGGTATTCTTCTCTGTAAGAACCTACGCAAACAATGATCCTTAAATTAGTTGTGCCAACTATTTTAAGTCTCAGGGGCTACTGATATATATAATTATTAGATTTTCTTACCTGTATATCCTTCACATACTGGTCCGTGGCCCAGGCAAGACCATTTTGAGCAGCTCGGATGTACGTGTCCCCTGAGTTAAAGGCATCGAACGCCTCTTGAGAGAAACAAGCGTCGCGGAGTACGGCCCGGCGACGCCTGTGATTCATGGCGCTCTCCACTTTGGAATTTGTAGCGGACAGCCTATCTGCATCCTCTGTAGGAGGAACATCCGGTGTTGGCCCCACGTTAGCATCTGCCTCTAAGTCCGGCTCTGGAGCCCGGCTGGTGGAGGCTTGGCCAGCAGGCTCTCCGGATATGGTCCTGCGAGCGTTTTTCCTTCTAGGAACCATGGACGTTATTATATTTTAAAAGACGACAACCACGGAGCGGGGTTCCTTTTCATACCTCTGCGACGGCATCTCAGTCCTAACTGCCTTCCTTTTAAGCCTACCCGGCTGCGGTGCCCCTTGTTGGTGAGTCACTACGGGTTCGGCACGGCGTCCCGAGGGCCTTCCCTGTAAGACACCATATGTGTGCGGCAGGTGAAGTGCGAAAAAAAGGGATCCTTCTTAGAAGTTGGGACTCCGGTTTTACTTACATGCGATGCAGGGAGCAGTCCAGGATAATCGGCTATGATGACCACCAAGGCACCATCACAGCTTAACTGATGGAACATCCTGTTGATGAGCTCCGCAAATGTGTCCGGATCTTCTTCGAGTCCGGGGTCGGGGGCCCGGTCAAGGTCCTCTGGTTGTGGAGATGGGTTGTGGACCTCCCTCATAGCTTTTCGAAGTTCCTGCTATGGAATAGCAAGGTAAATACTCATGACGAAGAATGCGGGAAGGTCTGGAGTAGAAAGTAGCAGCTCACCCACTTTGGGGGGTTGTACATGGAAAATCCATCCCGTGGCATAATGCGGATGAACTCCTCTTCCTCTCCTTTATATAAATCAGACAGTATTTTCGCCAGAGCAGCGATGGAGTCCGGTCCCTTACGACCGTAACGGGTGGCATCGTATTCTCCATTAAAGTGCCACATGGGTTGTCCCCGATATTGAAGTGGATGCACCCCCCGCATTATACATATTGACATAACCTCGATTATTATCAATCCTGATTTGGCCAGCGTTTTTATCCGGCCCATCAGGTAAAGGACCTCTCTGTTATCTTCCTCCTGGGGGCTCCGAGGGCGACAGCTGCGGCGTTTCTTCAAAGGGGTGTTATCGAACTCAGGAAGGCCCATCCGAATAGGGTCCGAAAGAGGGGCGTCCTCCATATAAAAACACTCCGAAGGCCAGTCTTCGGATGTCTTCTTTGGAGTCCGGACAGGTATCCGGTTCCGGTGATGCGCCATATCTCGGCTCCGCCCACTTGATATATTGACCCCTCATGTGTACGGGGTACGAGGCAAAATAGCCTCTTCCATAGCTCGAAATGAGCCTCGCAGCCCAAAAATAGCTCGCAAAGGGCAACTTAGCTAGCGATGTGTAATATGGAGGCGGGAGTAAAGTTATGCAGCTGGAGGCCGTAGAACTCCAGGAGCCCGCGGAGGAACGGATGGATTGGAAATCCAAGCCCCCTCAATAAGTAAGGGACAAGGCATACCCGCTCCCCCATGGATGGGTTGGGAAAGCTCTCCGCTTGCTCCCCGCCGTTGTAAGTGGCAAGTCCGGCTCGAACCGAGACCTTATACGCTGGAGGGAGAAACCCCTGGGTCTGTAACTCTACTAATTGGATGTGGGGGACGGAACACTTCTTCCAATTGCTTGGCTTAGGGCCATGGGAGCGAGAGGAGGAGCTGCGATGGCCGGCCATGATGGGATGGAATTTTTCCGGGCGCACTCCGATGGATACTCGCTGTGGGAGGATGGTGTGATCTGGATCTGAGGATCCCCGTCTCTTTTAATAGACGATTTACTCACATGGTTAGGGTGGCAAGTGTAAAAATGCCCTGACTTCTCGCATTCGTTCAACACATGGAGGATAGCCATTATTAGGAGCAGAAGCCAAGGAGTGCAACATTCATGGGAAGCCGAACACTACTTGACAGGTATTCAGAATTTGGAGGAAGAACCCGCCTTGCAATGCCGAAGATAATCTGCGCGCCGGACTCATCGTCGTTGAAGCCTGGTTCGGGGGCTACTGAGGGAGTACTGGATTAGGGGGTCCTCGGATGGCCGGACTATATCCTTCGATCGGACTGTTGGATTATGAAGATACAAGATTGAAGACTTCGTCCCCGTGTCCGGGTGGGACTCTCCTTTGCGTGGAAGGCAAGCTTGGCAATTCGGATATGTAGATCTCCTCCCTTGTAACCGACTCTGTCTAACCCTAGGCCCCTCTGGTGTCTATATAAACCGGAGGGTTTAGTCCGTAGGACAACAACAATCATAATCATAGGCTAGCTTCTAGGGTTTAGCCTCTATGATCTCGTGGTAGATCAACTCTTGTAATACTCATATCATCAAGATCGATCAAGCAGGAAGTAGGGTATTACCTCCATCGAGAAGTCCCGAACCTAGGTAAACATTGTGTCCCATGCCTCCTGTTACCATCCGCCTTAGACGCACAGTTCGGGACCCCCTACCCGAGATCCGCCGGTTTTGACACTGATCAACCGACGTACCTCTTCCTCCTATATATACCCATATACCCTAAAAACTTCAGAGAGTAGAATAGATCAGGAGTTCCACCACCAGAAGCCTCTGTAGCCACCGAAAACCAATCTAGACCTGTTCCGGCACCCTGCCGGAGGGGGAATCCCTCTCTAGTGGCCATCTTCATCATCCCGGTGCTCTCCATGACGAGGAGTGAGTAGTTCACCCTCAGGGCTGAGGGTATGTACCAGTAGCTATGTGTTTGATCTCTCTCTCTCTCTCTCTCTCGTGTTCTTGAGGTGATACGATCCTGATGTATCGCGAGCTTTGCTATTGTAGTTGAATCTTATGGTGTTTCTCCCCCTCTACTCTCTTGTAATGGATTGAGTTTTCCCTTTGAAGTTATATTATCAGATTGAGTATTTAAGGATTTGAGAACACTTGATGTATGTCTTGCTGTGCTTATCTGTGGTGACAATGGGATATCACGTGATCCACTTGATGTATGTTTTGGTGATCAACTTGCGGGTTCCGCCCATGAACCTATGCATAGGGGTTGGCACACGTTTTCGTCTTGACTCTCCGGTAGAAACTTTGGGGCACTCTTTGAAGTTCTTTGTTTTGGTTGAATATATGCATCTGAGATTGTGTGATGCATATCGTATAATCATACGCGTGGATACTTGAGGTGACATTGGAGTATCTAGGTGACATTAGGGTTTTGGTTGATTTGTGTATTAAGGTGTTATTCTAGTATGAACTCTATGATAGATTGAACGGAAAGAATAGCTTCATGTTATTTTACTACGGACTCTCGAATAGATCGATCCGAAATGATAACTTTGAGGTGGTTTCGTACCCTACCATAATCTCTTCATTTGTTCTCCGCTATTAGTGACTTCGGAGTGACTCTTTGTTTCATGTTGAGGGATAGTTATATGATCCAATTATGTTATTATTGTTGGGAGGACTTGCACTAGTAAAAGTATGAACCCTAGGCCTTGTTTCAACGCATTGCAATACCGTTTGTGCTCACTTTTATCATTAGTTACCTTGCTGTTTTTATATTTTCAGATTACAAAAACCTATATCTACCATCCATATTGCACTTGTATCACCATCTCTTCGCCGAACTAGTGCACCTATACAATTTACCATTGTATTGGGTGTGTTGGGGACACAAGAGACTCTTTGTTATTTGGTTGCAGGGTTGTTTGAGAGAGACCATCTTCATCCTACGCCTCCCATAGATTGATAAACCTTAGGTCATCCACTTGAGGGAAATTTGCTACTGTCCTACAAACCTCTGCACTTGGAGGCCCAACAACGTCTACAAGAAGAAGGTTGTGGAGTAAACATCACCCACCAGCACCTACAAACTTATTTTCAGCTAGCACACCAAATGGGCTGTAATTCTTAATAAGAAAAGTTGCCTAGTAGTGACAAATTTGGATTTGTCATTTGAGACCCACGAGGAAAAAGCCTATCCAGGGCGGTGTCGAGTCGACAGTAAACACTGAGAAACCTTGTTTTAAAATTACTGTAAATCCAAAACTCGCCTCAAAATTATGAAACTTGGCATGGTGTTATGACATAGCACCATCATGGTGTGGTAAAAAATTAATCCAATTTGGGACAAGTTTTGGTACAAACTTCTTATAAACCGGAGCTTCTCTCAAAAAGGCTCATGGTTCCGAGAGGGACCTTGTCACCTATGTGTGTGAAACGACATACACTGTCTCTTCCTTCCTTGATTTATTTTACAGAGGCAACATGCAACTATAGTAGCGTCATCCTAAAAATATGAAATTATTCACAGTTTGTTTTGCCTTTTAATACATTATTTGAGTTTCCTAGGCATTTTGGAACGTACTTTGGTGTGTGCAAAGGTCATGTGTGTACTAACCACATATGTAATTGGATGTTCAACCTGTTTATGGAATCAAGTCCTTATAAGTTATAAGTACATATGTTGTTGTTCTGTGTGCAATGACATCACACACGGAGCCCAAGACCAGGAGGACGGCAAGATTTATTACAAGCCTCTTACAAAGCGGGGCTTCTCTCAAAGAAGCCTTTTTGTTCTGATAGGGAAACGTGTCCCCCTTGTGGGTGAAACGTAATCACTGCCTCTTTTTGCCTTCTATTTTCTTACACAGGCAACATGGAACGACATGATATCCGTGCTAAAATTTAAACTTATTCAGGGTTCATTTGGCCTTTTTATACACCAATTGAGTTTCGTAGGCATTTAATGTCCATTATTCAAATCTGAACTACAAATACATGCCCCAGTTCACCAAAATGGCTAGAAATATTATACATGTGTCCTTGGGTGCATGTTTAGGTCCCATGCCAGGAATGGGAACGAATTACAACCGTACCGGTGTCATGGCTCGTCCTCAAACATTTCGAATCTCGGTTTTTAAGTCCCCATAAATCCTAAACTCACCAGAAAGTCATCAAAGGTGGCATGGTGTCACGTCATGGCACATACATGTCATGGTAAAAACATTGTCAATTTGGGCCAAGCTTTATTACAAACCTCTTACAAACCGGAGCCTGTCGCAGGAACCCTCGTGGTTTCGATAGGGAAACGTGTCCCCTTGTGGGCCAAACGATAATCACTCCCTCTTCTAGCCTCCCATTTTCTTCTACACGTGACACAAAACAACTGGAGATTCATGCTGAACTTTGAAATTATTCAGTGTTCGTTTGACTTTTTATTCATTAATTGAGTTTTTTAGGCATTTAATGTCCATAATTCAAATTCGAACTACAAATACATGCTCCAGTTCACCAAAATGGCTAGAAAAAACGTACATGTTTCCTTGGGGTGCATGTTTAGTTCCCATGGAACGAATCGGAACGAATTCAACTGTCTCGCCGTCCTGGCTTGGCCACAAACATTGCGAATCTCGGTTTTTAAATCTCTGTAAATCAAAAACTCACCAGGAAATCATGAAACTTGGCATGGTGTCACTACATGGTACCTATAATTGCCCAATTTGGGCGAAGCTATATTACAAGCCTTTTACAAACTAGAGCCTGTCGCAACCCTCGTGGTTCCGGTAGGGAAACATGCCCCTCTTGTGGGCGAAACGATAATCGCTGCCTTTTCTTGCCTTGAACTTTGTTTTCTACAGGCAACATAGAATAATAGGAGTGTCGGGCTGAAATTTGAAACTGTTCAGGGTTCGTTTGGCCATTGTATATATATATATATTACTAATTACTAAGTTTTCTATGCATTTAATGTAGTCCATAATTCAAATTTGAACTACAACCACATGCCCTAGTGAAGCAAAATGGGTGGGAAAAACATACATGTGTCATTGGGTGCATGTTTAGGTCTCGTTTAAGGAATGGGAATGAACTACAAACTTGTCGTCGTCCTGAAACATTGAGAATCTCGGTTTTTAAATCCCAGTAAATCAAAAAGTCACCCAAAAAACATGAAACCTGGCATGGTTTCATGACATGGCACATATATGTCGTGGTAAAAAAAATCGTCCAGTTTGAGAAGAGGTGCACATATTAGTAGCCAAAGAAGTCATTTTTAAAACAAAAAACTGACACGTTAATATCGCAAACGGTTGTATTATATTAACCGTGTCGAAATTTAACCATGCTCGGTGGCGTGCATGCAACTGTTTGATTAGACGGGACGAGCGCGAGAAGTCCGCCGTGCAGGCTCGATGGGACGCGTGCGAGCAATCCGCCGTGCAGGCTCAATGGGACGCGTGCATCCTGTCCACATCGCAGGCTCGACGGGACACATGCGAGCAGCAAGGCCGCCCGTGCTCACCGGGAAGCGAGCTCTTTGACCTGCATGCACTAGTAGACGCCCGGCTCGCTCACAACTTCTCCAATGGGTTAATTAAAGCACCTGGACAGAGGGTGTTTGCTTGTGATCCCATGGCAGCATTTGCTTTGTTCGTATTTTCAACTCGTATTCCGCCCTAATTTAAATTGCCACATAGGGCAACGGATAATACTACCACAAATAAAATGGAAACGGATAATACAACCACAAATTTACGATGGCGCATATAATAATTGTCTTACATATTCCGGATAATTTAAAATGCCACATGCGGCAAAGCCCGGAAGACATGGGGGCAAGAGAAGAAGGAAACTGCAGACAACGATCTGGGTTGCTACTGTCTCTACTCATCGATGGATCGTCGGGCAGCGAAATCCTCCAGCTCCTTCTTCAATTCCTCATGACTTTGCTTGAAAGCATCCACGGATTCCTCCACCTCCTGCTCGCGCTCGATTCGGAGCTTCCTCAAGCCACCCATCAGTTCCTCGGCGACCGCTTTCAGCGTCATCTCCGAGGCACTGCTCTGCTCATGCAGCATCTTCCAGCCGGTGGCCTCCTCCTCCTTCTCGGTGAACAACTTGAGGAGCTTCGCATTGTCACCCATGAGTTGCTCGAAGAGGCCGGTCGCCTTGTCAACCGAGGCGTCGCTGATCTTGAGCAGCTTCATCAAGCCATCGACCAGCTCCTGCTGCGTAGTGACGCCAACAAGAATGTCATAGTCACCGGTGAAGGACTTCAGGAACGCCGGCTCGTCGCAATGGCCGATGTCGCGAATGCGCTTGTGAGAGCCCTCGCGTGCCCATGAGAGCTCGTTCGAGGGCTCCGCGGCGCGTCGAGACATCTCTGCTGCGGCTGCGGCTTCGCGGCGGGACCTCTCTAGTGCTTCCGTGACCTTGGTCTTTATTGCCTGGTTATATGTCCACCCTAAACTCCTCCTACCGGTCATGGCAGAACGACTTGATAGAAAAAACCAGTTTTCTGGGTGATGAGGAGAGGAACTGTGAAGTAATTTTCGAGTGGGTGGTTTTTATAGCCCCGTGCTAAGTGTTAACACATATTAGTTTGATAGGTGTGAACATATTTGAAATTTCTTATTGCGTTGTAATCAGCAATGTGACGAGAAACAAGGTCAAAATTTATTGATGGCAGAAGGTTGACCACGTAGTTGCTCGCCGTTGAGGTGGCCACAGCGCGCTCCGCTCTGGCGTCCCTGCGCACGCTCTGCTCATCGTTGAGGCAAAGTTACAATGGTAATGGTTAACGATTCTTAATAATTGTCTTACATACTCGGGATAATTTAAAATGCCAAATGCGGCAAGGCCCAGAACACTCACGACCTACATATGCATACAATTATAATAAAATATAAGCTAAAAGGCTGAGCTGGCGGCCTTCCAACGATGGTCTTCTCGGACTCCATGATCAGCATAGCACCCTTGCAGCCGTTCAATCCGAGTGTCCCAACCCGCCTCTGCCTACGGAGCTGCTGGCGCTGGGAAGCTCTTGGGGCTGCTGGGCCTCTTCCAAAAGAGCTTGACTACGTGCAATCGCGTGCATGACCACTCCGCGGAACAGCTCCATTTCCATGTCTCTGGCCTACTAGCAAATTCCGTCGATCACCTGCTGTGACGCCCCCGATTTGACTGTAAACTAATCATACATGCAAATGTGTATGATCAAGATCAAGGACTCACTGGAAGATATCACAACACAACTCTAAAAATAAAATAAGTCATACAAGCATCATATTACAAGCCTGGGGCCTCGCGAGCTCGAATACAAGAGCTTGATCATAGATGAGTCAGCGGAAGCAACAATATCTGAGTACAGACATAAGTTAAACAAGTTGCCATAAGATGGCTAGCACCAACTAGGATACAAAACGAAAGAGGCACAGGCCTCCTGCCTGGGATCCTCCAAAACTACTCCTAGTCGTCGTTAGCGGCCTGCACGTAGTAGTAGGAGGCCTGGGATCCTCCAAAACTACTCCTAGTCATCGTCAGCAGCCTGCACGTAGTAGTAGGCACCTCCAGTGTAGTAGGAGTCGTCGTCGACGGTGGCATCTGGCTCTTGGGCTCCAACATCTGGTCGCAACAACCAGGTATATAAAGGGGGAAAGGGGGAAGCAAAGCAACCGTGAGTACTCATCCAAAGTACTTGCAATCAAGGAACTACACTACATATGCATTGGTATCAATGAAAGGGGTAGTATATGTGGACTGAACTGCAGAATGCCAGAATAAGAGGGAGATAGCTAGTCCTATCGAAGACTACGCTTCTGGCAACCTCCATCTTGAAGTAGTAGAAGAGAGTAGATGGTAACTTAACCAAGTATCATCGCATAGCATAATCCTACCCGATGATCCTCTCTTCGTCGCCCTGTTAGAGAGCGATCACCGGGTTGTATCTGGCACTTGGAACGGTGTGTTTTATTAAGTATTTGGTTCTAGTTATCATAAGGTCAAGGTACAACTCCGTGTCATCCTTTTACCGAGGGACACGGCTATTCGAATAGATAAACTTCCCTGCAGGGGTGCACCACCTTACCCAACATGCTTGATCACTTTGGTCAGGCACACTGTTCTGGGTCATGTCCAGCCTCGGAAGATCAACACGTTGCAGCCCTACCTAGGCACAACAGAGAGGTCAACATTCCTGTCTAAATCCTAAGGCGCAGGGGTCTGGGCCCATCGCCCATTGCACACCTGCACGTTGCGAGGGCGGCCGGAAGCAGACCTAGCCTCCCTAATACAAGAGCAGGTGTTCCAGTCCAATCCGGTGCGCGCCGCTCAGTCACTGACGTCAAGAAGGCTTCGGCTGATACCACGACGTAGAGTGCCCATAACTGCTCCCGCATAGTTGGTTAGTGCGTATAGGCCAGTGGCCAGACTCAGATCAAATGCCAAGATCAAACCGCGGACGCCGACCAGGGCCAGGCCCACCTTTCTCCTAGGTGGTCTCAACCTGCCATGTCGCTCCGCCACAAAGTAACAGCCGGGGGCCATCGGGAACTCAGGCCCACCACTACCTGGATGGAGCCACCTGTCCTTTCAGCCCCCATAACAGACTCACTTGCGGGTACTCTACGAGCCGACCCGACTTTAGTCACATCATGTAATCCATATAATATGTATGTATGTATGTATGTATGTATGAACCCGTGATCACCTCCCGAGTGATCATGACCAATAGTATAGCATGGCAGATGGACAAGAATGTAGGGCCACTGATGGAATACTAGCATCCTATACTAAGCATTTAGGATTGCAGGTAAAGGTAACAACAGTAGTTGCAATGACAGGCTATGCATCAGAATAGGATTAACAAAAAGCGGTAACATGCTACACTAAAATGCAAGCAGTAGAGAGAAGAATAGGCGATATCTGGTTGATCAAGCGGGGGGGGCTTGTCTGGTTTCTCTGGCAAGAAGGAAGGGTCGTCAACACCGTAGTCGAACTGGGGTTCGCCGGCAGTCTCGGGGTCTACCGAAAAGAAGTAACGGAGGGGGAACACAACAAATAACAGGGCAATCAAAGCATCAAAAAGGATAACATGGCAATACGCGGTGCTAGGGGTGACCTAACGCAGTAGTAGGCGATACCGACGAAGGGGTGAAACATCCGGGAAAGTATTCCCGATGTTTCGCGTTTTTGGACACATGAACCAGCGAGGGTAAGTTCTGTGTTCGCTATCCTAGAGATGTGTGGCGGACTAACGGGCTACGTATCCGGATTCGTCTCGTCGTTTTGAGCAACTTTCATGTACACAGTATTTTCATCCGACTTATGGATTATTTTCTATGATTTTTCAAAGATTTAAACAATATCCTGAAAATCCATAAAATTCTTCTAAGTCTGAGAATTTGACGGTTTTAAACATCACTTGGCTGTTTTCAAAAGGCTATCACTATTGTTCTGTACATCCTATGATTTTGTGCCTTATATCAATTTTGAGCATTTTATGTGAACTACATGTTAGTATCACTTTCATCCATATTAGAGTCCATTTGCTTAATCATCAACAGCTCTAAAGTAGCTATGAAAATAAAGCTGTTTTTCAGTTTTTCTGTTAACAGGACAATGAACTTTGTGATTTTCGTAGGAATCAATCCACGCATTATTTGAAGTACGTCCAATGGAACAAAATGAAGCTTGTTACATCTACTTTCTGTTCATATAATTTTTACTCATGTTAGGACTTGTCTTATCATTGTTTTAGGGGCTGTTTAGCGGGCTAGTCATTGTAGAAATACAAAATCTAGATAGTAGCTACAGTAGCTTGAAGTACAGAGTAGTAGGATGCAGCAGCAGCGCCATGGTAGCAAGCAGCAGCAGGTGAGCGGGAGCAGCAGCGTAGTAGTAGAGAGCAGCAGCAGCATAGGAGCGGACGACGCGGGCGCGCGCGGGGAGCACTGCCGGGGATGTCAGGGCACGGCCGGGGCGCAGCAGGGGCTCGCGGGCGAGCGCATGCGGTGGGAGCGGAGCTCCGATCATGGCGCCCATGTATGGGGGCCATCGGGGTTGGGCTACAGGCGCCCATTTGACGCGCACCTGGTCGCATCCGAATGTACGCGGGGAGCCGCGTCTAACGGTGGCGTTTACAACAGCTGGAGCGGCCGGAGATGAGCACTCCGACGACGGCAAGGGGCGACGGATTTGGACGATCTTGGTTTCAAAGGCGTGGAGCACGACAGGAGCTGCAAGTGGGCGTGTTGTCCTCGTGGGAGCTCCAGGAGCTCGAGACCAAGCTCGGGTGCAAGCGACAGCAACTGTGAGCTTTGTGACGACATGGACGGCGGCGACGAGTTCCGGACGCGACGGGAACGGCGGCTATGGACACGAATTCGAGAACTAGGGAGAGGGATTTCGAGCGAGAGCTCACCGGGGAGCTCACGAAAGGATCGGTGAGGGCCGGGAGTGTAGGACGACGATGGGGTCAACATAGGTGCGCTCATGGCCGAAGGTTGAAGAAGAGTTTGATCCGCTCGATGTGGTGTCCTCAGGCTCAAACGGTGGTGCGTAGACGACATAGGGGACGACCGCGAACCTCTCGGACACTAACGGACGATGAATGGTAGCCGGTGGCCACGTGTAGTGCGACGGCGCGGCGACGGCTACGCTCGGGCGTCGAAGAAATCGAGGAGAGCGAGGCAAGGGGGGAAATGTGCGGGGGCTAGGGTTGACGACGGGGCGCCGGGGTCTTGTAGGGTGAGGCCTTAACCGCCGAGGGAGCCGCGGGATAGCTGCCACTGCGGCCATGGCGCCGTGGATGGTCGCCACGCCTCCCCCTGCCTCCTGTAGCAATAGTTTGTAGGAGCTGAGGATGGGTTGTGCCTGTTTTGCTAAATGGGCCATGGGCCAGTAGATTAGGTTTCTTTTCTTTTTATTAGTAGGTTCCCCCTTTTCTTTTTTGTTTTCTTAGTTATGGCAGTTTTGTATTAAGTTTAGGTACTAAATGGTTTTAGTTAAACTTGAAACTTCCCACAAAATTATCTACTGATATTTTGGTGTTGTCTAAAAAGTTTGAGATTATTTGGAAAACATTTGAAAATAGGTTTACATTTAAATGGGCATAATAAGTGTTGCTTGTCCACATTAACTATTCCTAGGGGCAATTTAAAAATCCATTTAATGTTGGTTCTTACCTGTTAAATACTTAATGAATAATTCTAAACCCTCGAACATTTTTATTTGACAGTTTGAAGGAATAAGAATTTGACTTGTTATTTTAAATCGGTAAATTGTTTTTGAACCATCGCGAGATTAATAACAATAATCACGGTGACGTGGCATAATTAGCAGAGGTTCACTGTAGCTTAAGTACCCGGGCGTCACAATTCTCCTCCACTACAAGAAATCTTGTCCCGAGATTTAAGAGGCGTAAGGTGGGGAGGTTCTGGTTATGAAATTCTAACGATTCTTCGCGGTCTAGGTTGCTCTTCTCGAAGAGGGCGATCCATTACGTTAATGTCTTCATTTCTCTGCTTCAGGTCATCATGATGAAGTAGGCATCCTTTCTTCGGGAACTCCATCGTACTTACGAAAGAATAAAAGGTGGTATTCCGGGAGAACGGACCTCCGCAAAGTTGACTATCTGGTCGATAACATCGGGGAAGGTGGCGGAAGGTAACTCTCGAATTGGAACTGGAGAAAATATCGAAAGCAAGTAAGATGGTGCAATAAGAAGTTTCGAGCGGGTAAGCAATCGTTCATTGCCTAAAATAGAGCGTGAAAGGGGTTTAGAGCAACGGGAATAAGTATTGCATACAATACGAGAATTGATGATCTTTCGGAAGCTGGCTCATGAATTACATACGAGGCCACATGCTAGGAATAACCTTGGGAACAGGGGGTGTGTAGGAGAGTCAGGTTTTTGTCCTGTGGAATTGTGGGTTATGGGCCCACCATGTGGGTTAAAAGTAGGAAGGGCGGTGACATCTTGCACGGTCATGATAGTAAGGCATGTCAGAGGGTAGCCTGTTAGTTATGTCGGCAACAACCCTAGTACCAAGAGCGAGGGACGAAGAGAACCATTTTCCTGCTCGTTGAACGAGGCAGACCAATAGGCAAAGTTCTCATCCATAGGTGGCTACCGGAATGTCATCAACAATAGTATCAAGGCCTTACTGGCAAAGTTGTACGCTGAGGTGTTTACATAAGCAGCAGAATATTACTACTTAGATCATATAAATCACAAGAAAGGTTAAACCAAACAATGGAATGGAAAATATGATTATCAAATTAAACAGAACAATGGAAAGGAAAATGTGTTTAAACACATATTTTAGGGGTATATCCTTCCCAAGGACAAGCAGATCATGATATCCATGACAGGATATAACGTAGAAAAACCTATAGGGAAGGGAAGAGAAGTTTCATGACATTACCCATACAAGGGTGTTTTTATAATTGATAAAGAAATTTTAGCATCGTGCTTAAAATGTTCTTATTAAAAATGGAGTACCACATACATGCTTCGAGATAGCATCGACATGCTCTTCAAGCAAAGGTCAGACTTTAGATACTCAAAGGATCCATCAGGAACACTCATAGAACATGCCTTACAATTTCCTCATGGAAGAATGGCTATCCTTGCCAAAAGGAAACTGTAACGATAGGTCCTCCGCCCAGGTTACTAGGCATGACATCACCTTACCGGGTCAAATACTAATGTTATAACTCTTGGGAATTTGTTCCAACCAACATATCCGACCGAGATTCAGAACTGATTGGTGTCAAGATACCTCAAACTCGGGATGCCTGAGAAGGAAGGGGTGCGGCACAATTTGACGAGATTGAGTTGCAAGATTCTCGGGAAATGAACTATATACGGAAACAAGTTCTGAATCATGAGTTCATCATTAAACCAAGGAGAGGATGAGGAGGTGGTTGATGAACTCAACAAAAAATTCATTGAGATTCCCAAAAGATGGATTTCCACAATTATGTGAACAAGGAGGTAACATTTGTCAGATCAAATGATATAATGATGTATGCTCGAGGAAACAGACACAATTAAACATTGATTGAAAGTGCACCGGTGAGTAGGGATTAAGTAACACGATCAATGTTAGAATGGTGATCAATAATCAATAGACTAAGAATCAAGCTATCAACCATTTACTTCAAGCAATAGGTTGCTAGAAGTTTTTGAATTACAGATCACAGTCCATTTGTCGGTATTCCGGTGAGAAACAACACGGTGACCAGCAAAAGAATGGTGATGGTGATAAGTATCACTTGTATCAAGAATTCTCCAGAGGTGGTGAAATTCTCACGACATTCTTGACATAAAAGATGGTAATACTCCAAGGTAAAGAAGAACAAATGATGGGTAGCAAGGAACTCAAGGTATAACACAAAACACAAACAAGTTTGTGTTGGAGGAAAGGCAATAAGGTGGTCGATGTTAACTCAAATCATCGATGGTATTTCTCCTCATGAATTCAATTGATATCCTGCAAGAGCTCAGAATGTTGATGATGATGACGACACATTTGTCGAGAGATTCCATGAAGATGTAATCGATTGGCAATGACATCAAGTCAAAGGAATGATTAAGCGCAAGGTTATTGGAACCACGGGTACGACACAAACTCGAAATCAAGCTTGCTATTCAAGGCAAAATGATATGACGAGGAAGATTGACGTAAGCTTAGCTTCTCGTCAAAAATTGTGCTCCGGGAAGAAGGACCAGATAGCAAAGTTAAAATTTAGCATGATAATGATATAGCCGATCAGGCTAGGAATGACTTGAAGGATTATTAAACTCATAAGCAAGACAATTACTTAGAGTTATCGAACCGGAATGCGGAATCGGTTCACCTATCGGTGTTCTTGAGCGACTAACAACTCAGAACCGTAGAGTGACTAGGATGGGGAATGGTACTACTTCATCATAAATTCATAACATGTAGTGCAATGGGTTGATATCCTCGAGATACCTGGGGGTAATACTCGAAGGTAGATCAAAATAGAGGTTGGACTTGGGTATTGCTCTGCAGAAGACAAGTGCTTAAACATGCCCGAGAAATGGGATCAAAGAAGAACAATATGGTCGGAACCATAGCTGCAAGCGATCCAATTTAATGACGCTGAAAGAATTATCCAAATGATGAAATATTTTGCAAGAAGCTTCCATGATAAGTTCCACATCGGGTCCATGGGCATGAACACAAAGTTCAAGCTCGACTCCCACTTCTTTAATGCATAACCTTTCATTCACTTCTCATCTTCGAAAAAGTTGTAGCATTGAAAATTTATCCAGCAAAACGCGAGTAGATATAACCCGCATTGTCTTCGGGTTCACAGTAATTATGGATGGCATAGGTTCAACCCAACGGGGCATCTTACGAACACATACCACAAACTTCAGGATCGAATAACTCAAGCTCGAAAGAAGAGCATGGTTGTCAAAAGTAGGGGATACAATTTACCAAAGGCATTATGTATCCGAGGAAAGGCTCACAAGGTTATCAAATAAGAAGAATAGTGTCGGATAAAATCCAACAAAGGATCTGACAGTCCTTAACGGAGCTGATGTGGGCATCGGCACACAACCAGAGGAAGAAACAATGCAAAGGCATTGGGTCATAGAAACAACTAACTAATTCAAAGCTCAAATGTAAAGGAATTATGATTTCCGATTCAAGGGATTGGAAGCAAACGCTCTGATTAAGGATGGGTAAGCTGAATAGACTTAGGGGTACAATCGACGACAATTTGATTGGTCGAAATCTGGCGCATGTTTAAAATGACGTCTGAGCCAGAAGGAGGAATTCTAGGAGCTGATTGAGGATTGCGAGCATTCGCGACATATCAAATCAAGGGATCTAAAATGATAATGACAAAGGATGCCAATAACATTACCATACTTATGGGATTAACCATAATGCAAGCAAGTAAGAATTTCAAGAGCAATAGGCTGCTGAGGACTTTCGGAAGATCGATTGGTATTTCGAAGACTTTTGTGAAATACATGAATCAACTAGGATGAGCGGATACTCGGTAAGTGTGAGAAATTATCCGTAGGGGTATTCAGGTGGCAAAGAACTGCAAGGCAATAGGCACAAAGTATTCTTGGAACCATAAAGACAATTTCGGGGTATCTTGTAATAACAAGATCAACGGGGAATGATTGTATGAATGGCAAGTGTATGTGGTTGTCCATAGTGGTGTATCGGTGGAAGGGAATTACAAAGGTGATGGCACAAAGTCTCAAGAGAACATCTTAGAGTATCTTCAAAATCTTCTGGTGCAGCAACGATCATCTGTAATAAGGGGCTCTCCAGGAGGAAGTAGTTACAAGAAACTAGAGTCAGAGTTAGTAAATTCATTTTAACCCAAATAGAAGAGAGATCAGAGTCCCTGAGTAAAGATTGAGGAGTAAAAGATCCTAATACCACCCAATGGCGACATGGTCCTGTAAGACACACAACCATGTTAGTAAAAGTTTTGCAATGTCTAGACTCGACTTCGGCCAAGGAGTGTGGAAGGGGGATTCCTACAGGCAGTCGGCTCTGATACCAACTTGTGATGCCCCCGATTTGACCGTACACGAATCATACACGCAAAAGTGTACGATCAAGATCAGGGACTCACGGGAAGATATCACAACACAACTCTAAAAATAAAATAATTCATACAAGCATCATATTACAAGCCAGGGACCTCGAGGGCTCGAATACAAGAGCTTGAACATAGACGAGTCATCGGAAGCAACAATATCTGAGTACATACATAAGTTAAACAAGTTGCCATAAGATGGCTAGCACAAACTAGGATACAGAATGAAAGAGGGGCAGGCCTCCTACCTGGGATCCTCCGAAACTACCCCTAGTCGTCGTCAGCGGCCTGCACGTAGTAGTAGGAGGCATGGGATCCTCCAAAACTACTCCTAGTCGTCGTCAGTGGCCTGCGCGTAGTAGTAGGCACCTCCAATGTAGTAGGAGTCGTCATCGACGGTGGCGTCTGGCTCTTGGGCTCCAACATCTGGTCGCAACAACCAGGTATAGAAAGGGGGGATGGGGGAAAGCAACCTTGAGTACTCATCCAACGTACTTGCAAGCAAGGAACTACAATACATATGCATTGGTATCAATGAAAGGGGTAGTATATGTGGACTGAACTGCAGAATGCCAGAATAAGAGGGACATGGCTAGTCCTATCGAAGACTACGCTTCTGGCAGCCTCCATCTTGAAGTAGTAGAAGAGAGTAGATGGTAAGTTAACCAAGTATCATCGCATAGCATAATCCTACCCGACGATCCTCTCCCCGTCGCCCTGTTAGAGAGCGATCACCGGGTTGTATCTGGCACTTGGAAGGGTGTGTTTTATTAAGTATCCTGTTCTAGTTGTCATAAGGTAAAGGTACTCCGGGTCGTCCTTTTACCGAGGGACATGGCTATTCGAATAGATAAACTTCCCTATAGGGGTGCACCACATTACCCAACACGCTCGATCACTCTGGCCGGGCACACTTTTCTGGGTCATGTCCGGCCTCGGAAGATCAACATGTCGCAGCCCTACCTAGGCACAACAGAGAGGTCAGCACGCCGGTCTAAATCCTAATGTGCAGGGGTCTTGGCCCATCACCCATTGCACACCTTCACATTGCGAGGGCGGCCGGAAGCAGACCTAGCCTCCCTAATACAAGAGCAGGTGTTCCAGTCCAATCCGGTGTGCGCCACTCAGTCGCTGACGTCAAGAAGGCTTCGGCTGATACCACGACGTCGAGTGCCCATAACTGTTCCCGGGTAGTTGCTTAGTGCGTATAGGCCAGTGGCCAGACTCAGATCAAATACCAAGATCTCGTTAAGCGTGTTATTTCGAAGTAACCGCGGACGCCGACCAAGGCCAGGCCCACCTTTCTCCTAGGTGGTCTCAACCTACCATGTCGCTTCGCCACAAAGTAACAGTCGGGGGCCGTCGGGAACTCAGGGCCACCACTACCTGGATGGAGCCACCTGTCCTCTCAGCCCCCATAACGGAATCACTTGCGGGTACTCTACGAGCTGACCCGACTTTAGTCACATCATGTAATCTATATAATATGTATGTATGTATAAACATGTGATCACCTCCCGAGTGATCATGACCCAGTAGTATTGCATGGCAGACGGACAAGAATGTAGGGCCACTGATGGAATACTAGCATCCTATACTAAGCATTTAGGATTGCAGGTAAAGGTAACAACAGTAGTAGCAATGACAGGCTATGCATCAGAATAGGATTAACGTAAAGCGGTAACATGCTACACTACTCTAATGCAAGCAGTAGAGAGAAGAATAGGCGATATCTGGGAAAGTATTCCCAGTGTTTTGCGTTTTCAGACACATGAACCGGAGGGGGGGAAGTTGTGTGTTCGCTATGCTAGGGATGTGTGGAGGACGAACAGGCTACGTATCTGGATTCGTCTCGTCGTTCTGAGCAACTTTCATGTACAAAGTATTTCCATCCGACTTACGGATTATTTTCTATGATTTTTCAAAGATTTAAACAATATCCTAAAAATCCCTGAAATTCTTCTAAGTCCGAGAATTTGCCGGTTTTAAACATCACTTGGCTGTTTTCAAAAGGCTACCACTATTATTCTATACATCCTATGATTTTGTGCCTTATATCAATTTTGAGCATTTTATGTGAACTACATGTTAGTATCACTTTCATCCATATTAGAGTCCATTTGCTTAATCATCAACAACTCTAAAGTAGCTATGAAAATAAAGCTGTTTTCAGTTTTTCTGTTAACAGAACATTGAACTTTGTGATTTTCGTAGGAATCAATCCACGCATTATTTGAAGTAGGTCCAATGGAAGAAAATGAATCTTGTTACATCTACTTTCCGTTCATATAATTTTTACCCATGTTAGGACTTGTCTTATCATTGTTTAGGGGTTGTTTAGCGGGCTAGTCATTGTAGAAATACAAAAGCTAGCCAGTAGCTATAGTAGCTAGAAGTACAGAGTAGTAGGATGCAGCAGCAGCGCCGTGGTAGCAAACAGCAGCAGGCGAGCGGGAGCAGCAGCGTAGTACCAGAGAGCAGCGGCACCGTAGGAGCGGACGAGGCGGGCTCGCGCTGGGATGTCAGGGCATGGCCCGGGCGAAGCAGGGGCTCGCGGGTGAGCACGTGCGTCGGGAGCGGAGCTCCGGTCACGACGCCCATGTATGGGGGTCGTCGGGGTTACGCTATAGGCGCCCATTTGACGCGCACCTAGTCGTGTTCGAATGTACGCGGGGAGCCGCATCTAACGGTGGCGTGTACAACAACTGGAGTGGCCGAAGTTGAGCACTCCGACGACGGCAAGGGGCGGCGGTTTCGGACGAGCTTGGTTTCAAAGGCGTGGAGCACGACAGGAGCTGCAAGTGGGCGCGTTGTCCTCGTGGGAGCTCCAGGAGCTCGAGACCAAGCTCGGGTGCAAGCGACAGCAACTGTGATCTTTGTGATGACATGGCCGGCGGCGACGAGCTTCGGACGCGACGGGAACGGCGGCTACAGACACGGATTCGAGAACTATGGAGAGGGCTTTCGAGCGGGATCTCACCAGGGAGCGCACGAAATGCTCGGTGAGGGCCGGGAGTGTAGGACAACGACGCGGTCAACAGAGGTGCGCTCATGGCCGAAGGTTGAAGAAGAGTTCGATCCGCTCGATGTAGTTTCCTCGGGCTCGAACGGTGGTGCATAGTAGACGACGTAGGGGATGACTGCGAACCTCCCTGATGCCAACTGACAATGAACGGTAGCCGGTGGCCACGTGTACAGCGACGGCGCAGCGATGGCTACGCTCGGGTGTCGAAGAAATCGAGGAGAGCGAGGCAAGGGGGGAAATGTGTGGGGGCTAGGGTTGACGACAGGGTGCCGGGTCTTGTAGGGAGAGGCCTTAACCACCGGGGGAGCCACGGGATGGCTGCCACCGCGGCCATGGAGCCTAGGATGGCCGCCACGCCTCCCCCTGCCTCCTGTAGCAATAGGTTGAAGGAGCTGAGGATGGGCTGGGCCTGTTTTGCTAAATGGGCCATGGGCCAGTAGATTAAGTTTCTTTTATTTTTATTAGTAGGTTCCCCCTTTTCTTTTCTGTTTTCTTAGTATGACAGTTTTGTTTTAAGTTTAGGTACTAAATGGTTTTAGTTAAAGTTGAAACTTCCCACAAAATTATCTACTGATATTTTGGTGTTGTCTAAAAAGTTTGAGGTTATTTGGAAAATGTTTGAAAATAGGTTTACATTTAAATGGGCATAATAAGTGTTGCTTGACCACATTAATTATTCCTAGGGGCAATTTAAAAATCCATTTAATGTTGGTTCCTACCTATTAAATAATTGGCGAATAATTCTAAACCCTCGAACATTTTTATTTGACAGTTTGAAGAAATAGGAATTTGACTTGTTATTTGAAATCGGTAAATTGTTTTTGAACCATCACGAGATTAATAACAGTAATCGCAGTGACATGGCATAATTAGCAGAGGTTCACTATAGCTTAAGTACCCGGGCGTCACACCTGCATCCTCAAGATATCACGTTGGCGATGTTCTACTTTGTCGGGGACGTCAACTCCGCCAAGGATGCGCTCGAGCCTGGCCACCACATCATCGGGATCGAGGTTGACACGGCCACCGTGGGCAATGATGAAGCCGTAGGCTGCCTTTCTCTTGACTGAATCATAGAGGTCCTCTGCCCATTCCTTGCGGGGCATCAGGCTCTCGATGAGCACTGGTGACGGAGGTTCTTTGGGTGGGTTGTCGATCATGCCACGAGCAGCTCTGGATCTTTTGCACGGTGGATGGCAAACTGCTCATCACACCTCCTCTGCAATATGTCGATTGTGCTCCCAAGGACTGTGATGCTGATATCACTGTCGATGGGCCATGGTGCCTGCACCGGCTGATGAAGCTCTTGCTCCCCGACCTACTCCGGCTCATTCTCCTCGCCGAAGATGTAACGCAAGTAGTCGTCGACGTCGAAGCTTTGGTCATTGCCTGGCATGCTTGGAATAACTAATGGTAGATGGGTGAGGACAAGATCTTCGCAGAGTGTCGCGGCGGTGCGTTGCTTCCTGGGTTATATGCAGCAAGCCATTAGCTGGTGGCGGGAAACCGATGAGGGAATAGGCGTGCATTTTCCAATTCACCCATGTGGAGTGCGGGAATACTAAGTGGAGCACACACACAACCCGAATACCGTATCCGGTGCCACATGTTATTTATCGCACAAGTGTTAACATCAGGAAATGAAGGAAATATGCCCTAGAGGCAATAATAAAATTGTAATTTATATTTCCTTATATCATGATAAATGTTTATTATTCATGCTAGAATTGTATTAACCGGAAACTTAGTACATGTGTGAATACATAGACAAACAGAGTGTCCCTACTATGCGTCTACTTGACTAGTTCGTTACTCAAAGATGGTTAAATTTCCTAACCATAGACATGTGTGGTCATTTGATGAACGGGATCACATCATTAGAGAATGATGTGATAGACATGACCCATCAGTTAGCTTAGCATAAATGATCATTTAGTTTTATTGCTATTGCTTTCATCATGACTTATACATGCTCCTCTGACTATGAGATTATGCAACTCCCGAATACCAGAGGAACACCTTGTGTGCTATCAAACTCACAACGTAACTGGGTGATTATAAAGATGCTCTACAGGTGTCTCCGATGGTGCTTGTTGAGTTGGCATCGATCAAGATTAGGATTTGTCACTCCGTGTATCGAGAGGTATCTTTGGGCCCTCTCGGTAATGCTCATCACTATAAGCCTTGCAAGCAATGTGACTAATGAGTTAGTTGCGGGATGATGCATTACGGAGTGAGTAAAGAGACATGCCGGTAATGTGAATGAACTAGGTATGATGATACCGACGATCGAATCTCGGGCAAGTAACATACTGATGACAAAGGGAACAACGTTAACGTATGTTGTTATGCGGTTTGACCGATAAAGATCTTCGTAGAATATGTAGGAGCCAATATGAGAATCCAGGTTCCGCTATTGGTTATTGACCGAAGATGTGTCTCGGTCATGTCTACATAGTTCTCGAACCCGTAGGGTCCGCACGCTTAACGTTCGATGACGATTTGTATTATGAGTTATGTGATTTGCTTTACCGAAGTTTGTTGGGAGTCCCAGATGAGATCACGGACATGACGAGGAGTCTCGAAATGGTCGAGAGGTAAAGATTCATATATTGGAAGGCTATATTTGGACAACGGAAGTGTTCTGGGTGATACCGGGTCACCGGAAGGGGTTCCAAGCAAACCCCGCAATGATATGGGCTTAATGGGCCAAGTAAGGGAACACACCAGCCCACAAGGGGCTGCTGCGACCCCTATAGGGCCAGCCACGTGGGGAGAAAGTAAAAGGAGAGGAGGAAAAGGAAAGTATGAAGTAGGACTCCTACTTCCTTCCCCTCCCCCTCCTTCCTTCCCCCCTTGTCCAAATATGGTAAGGGGGGCCGAATTGGACTAGGGGCCCAAGTAGGATTCCCTCTACTTGGGTGCGCCCTGGGCTGCCTCCCTCCCTCTCCCTCCTTTATATAGGTGGGGAGGGCACCCCTAGAACACACATCAATTGTTCATAGCCGTGTGCGGCACCCCCTCCACAGTTAACACCTCGGTCATATCGTCATAGTGCTTAGGCAAAGCCCCGCGTCGGTAACATCATCATCACCATCAGTACGCCGTCGTGCTGACGAAACTCTCCCTCGGCCTCAACTGGATCAAGAGTTCGAGGGACATCACCGAGCTGAACGTGTGCATATCGCGGAGGTACCGTGCGTTCGGTACTTGGATCGGTTGGATCGTGAATACATTCGACTACATCAACCGCATTACTAAACGCTTCTGCTTTCGGTCTGCGAGGGTACGTGGAGACACTCTCCCCGCTCGTTGTTATGGTTCTCCTAGATATATCTTGCGTAATCATAGGAATTTTTTTGAAATAGTACGTTCCCCAACAGTGGTATCAGAGCCAGGTCTATGCGTAGATGTTATATGCATGAGTAGAACACAAAGAGTTGTGGGCGATAATGGTCATACTGCTTACCAGCGACGTCTTACTTTGATTCAGCGGTATTGTTAGATGAAGCGGCACGGAATGACATTACATGACCACGTTCATGAGACTGGTTTTACCAATGAGCTTTGCACACAAGTGGCTGGCGGGTGTCTGTTTCTCCAACTTTAGTTGAATCGAGTGTGACTACGCCCGGTCCTTGTTGAAGGTTAAAACAACACATTTGACGAAAAATCGTTGTGGTTTTGATGCGTAGGTAAGAACGGTTCTTGCTAGACGCCCGTAGCAGCCACGTAAAACTTGCAACAACAAAGTAGAGGACGTCTAACGTATTTTTAGCGGGCATGTTGTGATGTGATATGGTCAAGACGTGATGAGATATAAATTGTTGTATGAGATGATCATGTTTTGTTAAAGTTATCAACAACTGGCAGGAGCCTTATGGTTGTATCTTTATTGCATAAGATGCAAGCGCCATATAATTGCTTTATTTTATCGCTATGCGATAGCAATAGTTGCAAAAGCAATAGTTGGCGAGACGACCATGTGACGACATGTTGATAAAGATCAATATGATGGAGATCATGGTGTCATGCCGGTGACGATGGAGATCATGACGGTACTTTGGAGATGGACATCAAAGGCACAAGATGATGATGGCCATATCATGTCACATATTTTGATTGCATGTGATGTTTATCTTTTATGCATCTTATTTTGCTTAGTACAGTGGTAGCATTATAAGATGATCTCTCACTAAATTTCAAGGTATAAGTGTTCTCCCTGAGTATGCACCGTTGCTACAGTTCGTCGTGCCAAGACACCACGTGATGATCGGGTGTGATAAGCTCTACGTTCACATACAACGGGTGCAAGCCAGTTTTGCACACGCAGAATACTCGGGTTAAACTTGAAGAGCCTAGCATATGCAGATATGGCATCGGAACACTAAGACCGAAAGGTCGAACGTGAATCATATAATAGATATGATCAACATAGCGATGTTTACCATTGAAAACTACTCCATCTCATGTGATGATCGGACATGGTTTAGTTGATATGGATCACGTGATCACTTAGATGATTAGAGGGATGTCTATCTAAGTGGGAGTTCTTAAGTAATATGATTAATTGAACTTTAATTTATCATGAACTTAGTACCTGATAGTATTTTGCATGTCTATGTTGTTGTGGATAAATGGCTCGTGTTGTTGTTCCGTTGAATTTTAATGCGTTTCTAGAGAAAGCTAAGTTGAAATATGATGGTAGCAACTACACGGACTGGGTCCGTAACTTGAGGATTATCCTCATTGCTGCATAGAAGAATTACGTCATGGAAACACCGCTGGGTGACAAGCCTGTTGCAGATGCTGCTAAAAATGTTAAGAACGTCTGGGAGAGCAAAGTTGATGACTACTCGATAGTACAGTGTGCCATGCTTTACGCCTTAGAACTTGGACTTCAACGACGTTTTGAACGTCATGGAGCATATGAGATGTTCCAGGAGATGAAGTTAATATTTCAATCAAATGCCAGGATTGAGAGATATGAAGTCTCCAATAAGTTCTACAGCCGCAAAATGGAGGAGAAAGTTCTGTCAGTGAACATATACTCAGAATGTATGGGTACCACAACCACTTGACTCAGCTGGGAGTTAATCTTCCTGATGATAGTGTCATTGACAGAGTTCTTCAATCACTTCCACCAAGCTATAAGAGCTTCGTGATGAACTATAATATGCAAGGGATGGATAAGACAATTCCTGAGCTCTTCGCAATGCTAAAGGCTGCGGATGTATAAATCAATAAAGAGCATCAAGTGTTGATGGTTAACAAGACCACTAGTTTCAAGAAAAGGGGCAAAGGAAAAGAAAGGGAACTTCAAGAAAGAATGGCAAGCAAGTTGCCACTCCTGTGACAAAACCCAAAGCTAGACCTAAGCCTGAAACTGAGTTCTTCTACTGCAAAGGGAATGGTCACTGGAAGCAGAACTACCCCAAATACTTGGTGGATAAGAAGCATGGCAAAGTGAACAAAGGTATATGTGATATACATGTTATTGAAGTGTATTTTACTAGTGTTTATAGCAACCCCTCGGTATTTGATACTGGTTCAGTTGCTAAGAGTAGTAACTCGAAACAAGAGTTGCAAAATAAGTAGATACTAGTTAAGGGCGAGGTGACGATGTGTGTTGGAAATGATTCTGAGGATGATAAGATCACCATCGCACACTCCCTTTACCTTAGGGATTAGTGTTGAACCTAAAATAAATGTTGTTTGTTGTTTGCGTTGAGCATGAATATGATTGGATCATATTTATTGCAATATGGTTATTCATTTAAGTCAAAGAATAATTGTTGTTCTATTTACATGAATAAAACCTTCTATGGTCATAAACTCAAAATAAATGGTTTATTGAATCTCGATCGTAGTGATACACATATTCATAATATTGATGCCAAAAGATGCAAAGTTGATAATGATTGTGCAACATATTTGTGGCACTGCCGTTTAGGTCATATTGGTGTAAAGCGCATGAAGAAACTCCATGTTGATGGGGTTTAAAATCACTTGATTATGAATCACTTGATGCTTGCAAACCATGCCTCATGGGCAAGATGACTAAAACTCCGTTCTCCGGAACAATGGAGCGAGCCACTAACTTATCGAAAATAATACATACCGATGTATGCGGTCCGATGAATGTTAAGGCTCGCGGCGGGTATCATTATTTTATGACCTTCACAGATGATTTGAGCAGATATGGGTATATCTACTTGATGAAACACAAATCTGGAACATTTGAAAAGTTTGAAGAATTTCAGAGTGAAGTAGAGAATCATCGTAACAAGAAAATAAAGTTTCTATGATCTGATCGCAGAGGCGAATATTTGAGTTATGAGTTTGGCCTTCAATTAAAACAATGTGGAATAGTTTCACAAACTCATGCCACCTGGAACACCACAGCATAATGGTGTGTTCGAACGTCATAACCGTACTTTATTAGATATGGTGTGATCTATGATGTCTCTTACCGAATTACTACTATCGTTTTGGGGTTATGCATTAGAGACAGCTGCATTCACGTTCAATAGGGCACCATCTAAATCCGTTGAGACGACACCATATGAATTGTGGTTTGGCAAGAAAATTAAGCTGTCGTTTCTTAAAGTTTGGGGTTGCGATGCTTATGTGAAAAAGTTTCAACTTGATAAGCTCGAACCCAAATTGGAGAAAAATGCGTCTTCATAGGATACCCAAAGGAAACTGTTGGGTACACCTTCTATCATAGATCCGAAGGCAAGTTATCTGTTGCTAAGAATGGATCCTTTCTAGAGAAGGAGTTTTTCTCGAAAGAAGTGAGTGGGAGGAAAGTAGAACTTTATGAGGTAGTTGTACCTTCTCCCGAATTGGAAAATGGTTCATCACAAGTGATGCCTACACCAATTAGTGAGGAAGTTAATGATGATGATCATGAAACTTCAGATCAAGTTACTACCGAACCTCGTAGGTCAACCAGAGTACGTTGCGCACCAGAGTGGTACGGTAATCCTATTCTGGAAGCCATGTTACTAGACCATGATGAACCTATGAACTACGAGGAAGCGATGATGAGCCCAGATTCCACGAAATGGCTTGAGGCCATGAAATCTGAGATGGGATCCATGTATGAGAACAAAGTATGGACTTTGATTGACTTACCCGCGATCGGCGAGCCATTGAGAATAAATGGATCTTCAAGAGGAAGACATACGCTGATAGTAGTGTTACTATCTACAAAGATTGACTTGTCAAAAAGGGTTTTTACAAGTTCAAGATGTTGACTACGATGAGATTTTCTCACTTGTACCGATGCTTAAAGTCTGTCTGAATCATGTTAGCAATTGCCACATTTCATGAAATTTGGCAAATGGATGCCAAAACTGCATTCCTTAGTGGATATCTTAAATAAGAATTGTATATGATGCAACCAGAAGGTTTTTTCAATCCTAAAGGTGCTAACAAAATGTGCAAGCTCCAGCGATCCATCTATGGACTAGTGCAAGCATCTCAGAGTAGGAATTTATGATTTGATAAGGTGATCAAAGCATATAGTTTTATACAGACTTGCGATGAAGCATGTATTTACAAGAAAGTGAGTGGGAGCACTACAGCCTTTCTGATAAGTATATGTGAATGACATATTGTTGATCAGAAATAATGTAGAATTTTCTAGAAAGCATAAAGGAGTATTTGAAAGGAGTTTTTCAAAGAAATACCTAGGTGAAGCTCCTTACATAAGTAGCATCATGATCTATAGAGATAGATCAAGACGCTTGATAAATTTTTTCAATGAGTACATACCTTGACAAGTTTTTCAAGTAATTCAAAATGGAACAGTCAAAGAAGGAGTTCTTGCATGTGTTGCCAGGTACGAAGTTGAGTAAAGACTCAAAACCCGACCACGGCAGAAAATAGAAAGAGAATGAAAAGTCATTCCCTATGCCTCAGTCGTAGGTTCTATAAAGTATGCTATGCTGTGTACCAGACCAATTATGTACCTCACCATCAGTTTGGCAAGAGGGTACAATAGTGATCCAGGAGTGGATCACTGGCAGTGGTCGAAATTATCCTTAGTGGAATAAGGAAATGCTACTTGGTTATGGAGGTGACAAAGAGTTCGTCATAAAGAGTTACGTCGATGCAAGCTTTGACACCGATCTGGATGACTCTAAGTCTCGATCTAGATACATATTGAAAGTGGGAGCAATTAGCTAGAGTAGCTCCATGCAGAGCATTGTAGACATAGAAATTGCAAAATACATACGGATTTGAATGTGGCAGACCCGTTGACTAAACTTCTCTCACAAGCAAAACATGATCACACCTTAGTACTCTTTGGGTGTTAATCACATGGCGATGTGAACAAGATTATTGACTCTAGTAAACCCTTTGGATATTGGTCACATAGCGATGTGAACTATATAGTGTTAAATCACATGACGATGTGAACTATTGGTGTTAAAATCACATGGTGATGTGAACTAGATTATTGACTCTAGTGCAAGTGGGAGACTGAAGGAAATATGCCCTAGAGGCAATAATAAAGTTGTTATTTATATTCCCTTATATCATGATAAGTGTTTATTATTCATGCTAGAATTCTATTAACCGGAAACTTAGTACATGTGTGAATACATAGACAAACAGAGTGTCCCTAGTATACCTCTACTTGAGTAGCTCGTTAATCAAAGATGGTTAAGTTTCCTAACCATAGACATGTGTTGTCATTTGATGAACGGGATCACGTCATTAGAGAATGATGTGATGGACATGACCCATCCTTAGCTTAGCATAAATGATTGTTTAGTTTTATTGCTATTGCTTTCATCATGACTTATACATGTTCCTCTGACTATGAGATTATGCGATTCCCGAATACCGGAGGAACATCTTGTGTGCTATCTAACGTCACAACGTAACTGGGTGATTATAAAGATGCTCTACAAGTGTCTCCGATGGTGTTTGTTGAGTTTTCATCGATCGAGATTAGGATTTGTCACTCTGTGTACAGGAGAGGTATCTCTGGGCCCTATCGGTAATGCTCATCACTATAAGCCTTGCAAACAATATGACTAATGAGTTAGTTGCGAGATGATGCATTACGGAACGAGTAAAGAGACTTGCCGGTAACGAGATTGAACTAGGTATGATGATACCGACGATCGAATCTCGGGCAAGTAACATACCAATGACAAAGGGAACAACGTATGTTGTTATGCGGTTTGACCGATAAAGATCTTCATAGAATATGTCGGAGCCAATATGAGCATCCAGGTTCCGCTATTGGTTATTGACCGGAGATGTGTCTCGATCATGTTTACATAGTTCTTGAACCCGTAGGGTCCGCACGCTTAATGTTCAATGACGATTTATATTATGAGTTATGTGATTTGATGTACCGAAGTTTGTTCGGAGTCCCGGATGAGATCACGGACATGACGAGGAGTGTTGAAATGGTCAAGAGGTAAAGATTCATATATTGGAAGGCTATATTCGGACACCAAAAGTGTTCCGAGTGATACCGGGTCACCGGAAGGGGTTCCGGGCAAACCCCGACAAAGATATGGGCTTAATGGGCCAAATAAGGGAACACACCACCCCACAAGGGGCTGGTGCGACACCTATAGGGCCAGCCACGTGGGGAGAAAGGAAAAGGAGAGGAGAAAAATGAAAGTATGAAGTAGGACTCCTACTTCCTTCCCCTCCCCCCTCCTTCCTTTCCCCCTTTTCCAAATATGGTAGGGGGGCGAATTGGACAAGGGGCCCAAGTAGGATTCCTCCTACTTGGGCACGCCCTAGGCTGCCTCCCTCCCTCTCCCTCATTTATATACGTGGGGAGGGCACCCCAAGAACACACATCAATTGTTCCTAGCCATGTGCGGCGCTCCCTCCACAGTTAACACCTCGGTCATATCGTCGTAGTGCTTAGGCGAAGCCCTGCGCCGGTAACATCATCATCACCGTCACCACGCCGTCGTGCTGACGAAACTCTCCCTCGGCCTCAACTGGATCAAGAGTTCGGGGGACGTCACCAAGCTGGACGTGTGCAGATCGCGGAGGTGTCGTGCGTTCGGTACTTGGATCGGTTGGATCGCGAAGGCGTTCGACTACATCAATCGCGTTACTAAACGCTTCCGCTTTCGGTCTACGAGGGTACGTGGACACACTCTCCCCGCTCGTTGCTATGCTTCTCCTAGATAGATATTGCGTGATCGTAGGATTTTTTTTGAAATACTATGTTCCCCAACAGGAAATGCATGTGTAACTTACTAATCATCACACACGAGTACTCGCAGGCGCATCGTGTGCGATACTCCTAGCCACCACAAGCAACTAGTTTGCACTTTTCAAAGTTTTTTGTACACACAGAATCACACAGGAACTAACTGTATTAACCGTCTGTGTTGTAAATTCTCATCGCAAACAGTTCATCCGAGTCGGCTGTTTGCCACGTATCACACTCATCTTGTTAAGTTGAACCGTTTCTGTTGCGTTCGCTAATCGAAAATAGTTCGTACGAGTGAACCGTATGCCCTATATCACACACACCTTGATCTTGCTAATCGTTTATGTTGCACTCCCTAATATCAAATGGTTCATCGGAGCAAACTATATTCCGTATATCGCACAAACATTGATATGGCTGCCCATTTTTGTTGTTCTGCCTCATCACAAACAATTCAAACGGTTTAACCGTGTGCCTGCATCACACACGCAACTAAAATCTAAACCGTGTTTGATGCATCCTCCAAAGCAAACATTTTGCGCCTTTTTTGATGGTTTTTTTACATCCCCGTTTGTGATTAATGCATCGCACACAGTTTCGTCAAAGGGTCTCTGATTGTACTGTCGCGTTAGCAGCATCCTACAGTAGTGCAATGTCACATTCAAGTGTAGTACAAGAGGAGGATCCTGATTTCAATCCTTCATCTGATGAAGAAGAGAAAGGATTGTTGAAGGAGGCTTATGATGATGGTTTTGAGCCATTGTCATTTGTGCTGCCAAAGAAAAGGAAGAGCAGGGCAAAGCAGAGGCCTCCTAGAAAATGGTACAATGAGAAAATGGAGCAACCACATGCGCAATTATGTCTAAAGATGTGTTTCAAGTATCAACATCAATTCAGAGAGGCTTTGTTGAACTTACACATCACTCAAGGCAGAAACTTCAAATATCACAGGAACTCAGATCAAAGGATAATTATAGAATGCAAAGAAAAACATTGCAACTTCTTTATGGTGGCAGCAGTTATAAAAGGTGAAACTAGTTTTGTAATTAAGAAGATGAGAATTGAGCACACTTGCCCTATTAGTACAGAAACAACAAGGGTAAGTGCCAAGTGGCTTGCCAACAAGTATGAGTCACTGTTCGGATCTTATCTATAGGCTTGCCAACACCTAAACCTATCATCTAGGGTCTAGGGTAGCTCCGGATCGACTAAACCACCTAAACCTATCATCTAGGGTTTGGTCGACGAAAACACCTAAAACTATCAATTAGGGTCTAGGGTGGCTCGAAGTCGACAAAACCACCGAAGCACAAGCATCTTGGGTTTTGGGTGGCACCATAACATAAGAATATAAGCATTTAAGCATCACTCTAACATAAGTCACTACTAGAATCAGGATCTTTGTCGTCAGCCAGTTCTTTGCCGTCTGCTGGGTGACGGCAAAGAAGGTCTTCGCCGTCAGCTTACAGAAAACTGACGGCAAAGAACTGGCTGATGGCAAAGATCATGTTTGTCGTTAGCTAGTTCTTTGCCGTCTGCTAGCAGGCGGCAAAGAGGGAGGTTGGCCCACTAACGAGCATAGCCTAACGGCCCCCCTCTTTGTCGCCTGCTAGCAGACGGCAAAGAAAGTGACCTAGTGATACGTCTCCAATGTATCTATAATTTTTGATTGGTCCATGCTATTATATTATCTGTTTTGGATGTTTAATGGGCTTTAATATGCTCTTTTATATTATTTTTGGGAGTAACCTATTAACCGGAGGCCCAATGCTAGTTTTTGCTTATTTTAGTGTTTCGCAGAAAAGGAATATCAAACGGAATCCAAACAGAATGAAACCTTTGCGAGGATACTTCTTGGAACAAACGCAATCTAGGAGACTTGGAGTGGAAGTCGGAGACGCAACAAGGTGGCCACGAGGCAGGACAGTGCTCCCAGGGGGGTAGACGCACCCCCCACCCTCGTGGGCCCCTCGTAGCTCCACCGACGTACTTCGTTTGCCTATATATACTCTTATACCCTAAAAATATCCAGGAGAGCCATGAAACCACTTTTCCACTGCCGCAACCTTCTATACCCGTGAGATCCCATCTGGGGCCTTTTCCGGTGATCTGCCGGAGGGGGAATCGATCACGGAGGGCTTCCACATCAACACCATAGCCTCCCCGATGATGTGTGAGTAGTTTACCACAGACCTTTGGGTCCATAGTTATTAGCTAGATGGCTTCTTCTCTCTCTTTGGTTCTCAATACAAAGTTCTCCTTGATGTTCTTGGAGATCTATTCGATGTAATATTCTTTTGCGGTGTGTTTGCGGAGATCCGATGAATTGTGGATTTATGATCAAATTTATCTATGAACAATATTTGGTTCTTCTCTGAATTCTTATATGCATGATTTGATATCTTTGCAAGTCTCTTCTAATTATCGGTTTAGTTTGGCCTACTAGATTGATCTTTCTTGCAATGGGACAAGTGCTTAGCTTTGGGTTCAATCTTGCAGTGTCCTTTCCCAATGACAGTAGGGGCAGCAAGGCACATATTGTATTGTTGCCATTGAGGATAAAAAGATGGGTTATATCATATTGCTTGAGTTTATCCCTCTACATCATGTCATCTTGCCTAAAGCATTACTCTGTTCTTATGATCTTAATACTCTAGATGCATGCTGGATAGCGGTCGATGTGTGGAGTAATAGTAGTAGATGCAGAATCGTTTTGGTCTACTTAACACGGGCGTGATGCCTATATTTCATAATCACTTCCTAGATATTCTCATAAGTATGCACTTTTCTATCAATTGCTCAGCAGTAATTTGTTCACCCACCATAATACATGCTATCATGAGAGAAGCCACAAGTGAAACCTATGGCCCCCGGGTCTATTTTATATCATATAAGTTTCTGATCTACAATTCTAGTTTACTATTTATTTTATTTTGCAATCTTTACTTTTCAATCTATACAACAAAAATACCAAAAATATTTATCTTATTATCTTTATCATATCTCACTTTTGCAAGTGGCCGTGAAGGGATTGACAACCCCTTTATCGCGTTGGTTGCAAGGTACTTGATTGTTTGTGTAGGTACTAGGCGACTTGCATGTAATCTCCTACTGGATTGATATCTTGGTTCTCAAAAACCGAGAGAAATACTTACGCTACTTTGTTCCATCACCCTTTCCTCTTCAAGGGAAAACCAACGCATGCTCAAGATGTAGCACCTAGCTAACAGTCGTCCCCCTGCCCCACCCCACTAGCTAGGCTCTTTGCCGTCTGCTAGCAGACGACAAAGCTTCTATGTCATCTGCTAGCATACGGCAAAGAAATTTGACCTAGCTAAAAACGGTCAGCGCCCCGTGCCCCACCACTCTCTCTCTCTCCCTTCTCTCTCTCTTTCCCCTCACCTCACCCGTGCCACCCCCGTGCCTGAGCCTCCGCTGGCCAGCCCCGCCCCCCGGAGCCTGCCCAATCGCCAGCCCGCCCGCCCCGCCCAACGGACATAGGCTGCGGCGGCCACCCTGCCCCGCCCCATCGCCGGAGTCGCGTTGCGCCGCCCCGCACTGCCTTGGAGCCGCACTGCGCCCCGCCACTCTTCCCCACGGCCTTCCTCAGCCCGCGCCCCCTCCCCGTGGCCTGCCTCCATGGGCCGACCTCGCCAGAGGTGAGTCTTATGTTTTTTCTGTTTTTTTAGATTTAGTTTAGTTTAGGTTAGTTCAGTGTAGGTTAGGTTAGTTTAGTTTAGGTTAGGTTAGTTGAGTTTAGTTTAGGTTAGTTTAGTTTAGTTCAGGTTTTTTTAAGAACAAATAAGAAAGATCCAAAAAAAGTAAAAGAAGGAGAGGAAGAAGAAGAAGAAGATGATGATGATGATGAAAAAAAAGAACAATAAGAATAAGAATAAGAAGAAGAAAGAAGATTAAAAAATAAGTAGAAGAATAAGATGAAAAAAAGAAGTAGGAAAAGTAGAAAAAGAGGGTCGCCGAGGGTCGAGGGTCGCCGAGTGGTCGAGGGGTCGAGGATCGAGGGGAAAAGGAGTTGAGGGTCAAGGGGTCGAGGATCGAGGTGTCGAGGGGTCGATGGTCAAGGGGAAAAGGGGTCGATGGTCGAGGGGTCGAGGATCGAGGGTTTGCCATCCCGACCCCGACACCCCGACCCCCTAACCCCGACACCCCGACCCCAACATGACACCCTGACAACCCCGACCCCGACACAGCACCCCGACCCCGACACAGCACCCCGACCCTGACACAACACCCCCGAAACCCCGACCCCCGACACCTCCCGAAAAGGTGCTCTTCGGCCTTCCAGAGGCCGACGGGGTCATATATTTGTGAATTATGAGTTAGGTCATATATTGTTTTTTGATTTGTTATAAAAACATCATATTTGTGTTTATCGGGTGGTTTTAAATGTGCAGTTGTTTCGTCGCTGCGAGGGTCTGGTGTTCGACGACCTCCCCGTTTATTCCAGGAGCTCCGCCCCTGCGTTCGTGGGTGAGCACAAATGACATCTCCTCCTCCCCCCCTTCATTTTCTCTGTTCTGGTCTTCACGCTAATGAAACTTGCTAGGGATATGTTTCTTCAATCATCAGTATGCGTCACCACTATGCTTCTCCCGTTCGAAAGGGTTACATCTATAAATATGCATGCATTTGCATATTTATAACCGTGATTCTTTCGAATTGTCCAACGTTATCCATGGACAGCCCGACTAAGTGTAGATTGGGTTCCTTTTCCCATATGCTCTGCTCCGGATCCGATGCAGAATTTCGTTAGTGCCTCCCTGTTGTTCTTGTTGGGGAACGTAGCATACAATTTCAAAAAAAATCCTACGCTCACGCAAGATCTATCTAGGAGATGCATAGCAACGAGAGGGGGAGAGTGTGTCCATGTACCCTCGTAGACCGAAAGCGGAAGCGTTTGACAACGCGGTTGATGTAGTCAAACTTCTTCTCATTCCGACCGATCAAGCACCGAACGTACGACACCTCGTTCTGTACACATTCAGCTCGATGACGTCCCTCGAACTCTTGATCTAGCAAAGTGTCAAGGGAGAGTTCCGTCAGCACGACGGTGTGGCAACAGTGATGGTGAAGTGATCCGCGCAGGGCTTCACCTAAGCACTACGAAGATATGACCGCAGGCGTAAACTGTGGAGGGGGCGGCGCACACGACTAACAATTGTTTGTGTGTGTTCTAGTGGTGCCCCCCTCATATATATAAGTTGGAGGGGAGGGGAGGCAGCCAAGGGGGCGCCCCAAGTAGGAGGAATCCTACTTGGGGTCCTCCCAATTCAGCCTCCCCCCTTTCCTATTCCTATTCGGGGTAGGAAGGGAAGGGGCAATCCTATTCCCTTTTTCCTTCCCTCCTTCCCCTTTTCTACTCCAATTTGGCCATCCCATATGGGAGGGGCGCACCAGCCCCTTAGGGGCTGGTCTATCCCCCTCTTGGCCCATTAAGGCCCATGTAGTTGCCGGGGGGATGCCCGGAACCCCTTTGGTGACCCGATATGCACCCGGTACCCCCGGAACACTTCCGGTGTCCGAATATCAACGTCCAATATATGAATTTTTACCTCTAGATCATTTAGAGACTCTTCGTCATGTCCGTGATCTCATCTGGAACTCCAAACAACATTCGGCCACCAAATCACATAACTCATATAATACAAAATCGTCATCGAACGTTAAGCATGCAGACCCTACGGGTTGGAGAACTATGTAGACATGACCGAGACACCTCTCCGGTCAATAACCAACAGTGGAACCTGGATGCTCATATTGGTTCCCACATATTCTACGAAGATATTTATCGATCGTACCATAATGACAACATACGTTATTCCCTTTGTCAACGGTATGTTACTTGCCCGAGATTCGATCGTCGGTATCTTTGTAACATCCCAAATTTTTAATTTGGAATGTTATACATAGTCATCCATGCATATCATATTTTATTTGCATTTCGTCTCGCGATCCTCGAAATCCTAAGCAACTCAAGCACCCTCGGAGAGAGTTGGGGATTTTCCCGGTTTTCAAATTTGATTTTATCAAATTTTGAAACGAGGGTTTTGGTTTTAATTATTTTTCTCTCCGAAAATATTTCATATTAAAATATATGAGAGGAGATAATATGACTTCTCCCAAATAATTGAAATATTGGAGGAAAAATATAAAAATCAAATATTTGTTTTATTTGGATTTTATTGCAATTTTGTTTGCATTAGAAAAAGTGCATGTTTTTCAAAATTACATTTTAGGCCAAGAAAATGTTCATCTCGTTCTAAATATTTTATTTAGATGGTGAAAATTTGTTTCGGCATTTTTAGATTTTTATTTATTTTTTTCAAGGATTTTATTCGGTTGGCGAAATTATTTATAAAAAAAGAGTTCCCGCGCCCGACTGGGCCTAAAGCCCAGCCGAGCCAGGCCGGCCCGCAGCCACCGCCTCCTCCCCGCGAGCGCGCCGCCCCGCCGCCGCCGCCGCTCGGACTAGGAGTCCGAGTCGGACTCCGCCGCTGCCGCTTGCCCCATCCTCCAAGCAAGCAAGCTCCCCCTCTTTATAGGCCGCCACCCCCGCCGCCCAAACTACCACCACCGCCGCCGAGCCACCGCGCCGCCGAGCCGCCTAGCCGTCACGCCGTCTAGCCGCCGCCGCAGCCAAGCCCCGCCGCCCGCACCTCGCCCCGCCGGAGCCCCTCGCCGGAGGTAGCCGCCGGATCCGCCGCCGGTTTTTTTAGAACCATTCGGTTTTTTTAGAAAACCCTAGATTCATTTTTTCGGATCGCCGGTTTTTTTCCGGTTCTTCTAGTTAGCGGACGTTCGTCTATACGTTTGTTTTAACGAACGGTGTTCGCCCGTTAGTTACAGCTAACGAATGCTCGCTCGTTAGTCTGTTCGTCGGTTTTCTTTTATTAGATTTATTCCGCGATTTTTCTGATAGCGATTTCTGATCCGATCTTAGTTTCTGTTTATCTTTTCGCTCGTTAGTCCGAATCAGGCGATTCAAGCGCCTAGAGTTTCGTCTCAAAACCCTCTTTCTGTTTAACCAACTTAAATAAGTTTTTGCTACTGTAAAATTTGACCTAGGTTCAGATTAGTAAACGAAGCTTCTCTTTTTTCGCTGTTTGAGTTTCGTTGCTCCGTTTGATTTGATTCTTTTTGCGAACCAGAGTTCTTAAGTTGAACCTTCTGGTCAACCCCCTTCTATTTGAGTTTTTGCTTGTGCATCTTGCTTGTTGCTTATGTATGTTATTGTTTGTTTGCGATAGAACACCCGGAGTGCGAAGCGTGCTACTACGAGTCCCTAGGTTTCGCAGACCGTCAGCAAGGCAAGTAACACTTTGATCATATCCCTTTTATCACCCA
Source organism: Triticum urartu (assembly GCF_056163025.1). Classification (NCBI taxonomy): domain Eukaryota; kingdom Viridiplantae; phylum Streptophyta; class Magnoliopsida; order Poales; family Poaceae; genus Triticum; species Triticum urartu. Next base: position 177,055,898 of record NC_141874.1, read on the forward strand.
GTTTTTATGCATTAGTTCCATCCTCAAACATTGCATGATTAGGATGTCATTAATATGTGGGTTGGGAAGTAGTTGATGAGGTAGAACCTATTACCCTGTTACATTCAAACCCTTAGGAGTTACTTCTACGCGTTGCTTATATTGTTATGCTATGCTATGCTCGTAGAGGTGGTTTGGGTTTGAGTGAAATCCATGACAGATGTGAGATTTTTAATTAATGGTTCAACTTAAGGTGGAAACTTAAATTAACATCTGGGTGGATTGAGGCACCTGGAGTACTAGTGTTGCCTGTATTTTTTTGGAAATCCCGGAGTACCCATGTGATCTTCCTATGAACCGCCACCCAGGCTCAAAGGGAACTGAGATGATTCATGCTAGAAACATCCGTGTGCGGCCACAAGCTATTATGGGCTCTAGCATAGTTGAGTAAGTTATGTGAAGCTCTTGAAGAGGCAGATCAGCAGGTAGTGGGATGTAGGTTTGGTATGGTCTGTCCGGAGTAGAGAGTTAATGTTTCTGAAAGACTGTGTCTTGGTCATCCGTTTCTCAAACACCTTGTAGTGCAAGAAATCCAACGGAGGCGATCGATTCTTGTGGGGAAAAGTGTGCAAACCTCTGCAGAGTGTATAATCTAATCATGGTTAGCCGTGTCCCCGGTTATGGACAATTCTTGAGTATCTAGTATTTGGGTTATCACATGTATCTCATCACTATTAATTAATACTGTTGGGGTGTTAATCACTTTAATTAGGATTGAGTTGGAGGAACCTTCTCAATGATGTTTCAACTACCATGATAGTTAAATTAAAATCTATTCCTTTGTTGTAGGGAAAAATTGGCTTTTCGCAAAAAACTATAACCGTAGAGCTTTCCACCAGCCAAATATGCATGTAGTGATAGCATTATTCAGTTCTTGCTTTATTGTGTTATTTTGCCAGCATATTCCATGTGCTGACCCATTTTCGGGCTGCAACGTATTATGTTGCAGACTTTTTAGACGAGGAGTAAGGTTCGTTAGGTCGTTGCCGTGCAGCTCAGATATGCCGTTGGAGTTAATGGACTCACTTTATATTCCAAGCCTTCCGTTGTTATCGTATTAGATGGCCTTAAGCCATATTATTGTAATAAGTTCTCTTTTGAGATATTCGATGTAATAAGTGTGTGATTGCCACTCTGTTATAAATCCTTCGAGTATTGTGTGTGTCAGCATTACCGATCCAGGGATGACACTGAAGCACAGAGACTTGACCATCTGAGGTCGGGTCGCTACAAGATGGTATCAGAGCACACACTGAGTGTAGGACACGATCACTAAGATAAATTCTAGGTCACACTTCTCTACTCTTTTCTGACTTCTCTCCATTTTCTACTCTTTAGGATGGCGGAGATGAAGAACAAGTTTACGCAACCAGATGAAGACACACCTTTTCGACGCCACTTGAAGGAAGTCACTAGGTACTTGAACATTGGAATACAAAGCTTCACCGGAACGTACAACGCCACTTTACCGGAAGAGGAGCGCTGGATGGTTCAAGTACAAGTTCCAGGAAGGATGTTCTCGCCAACTTCTAAACCCATAGAATTTTCTTTTGAAGCAACCACCTGGAGTCTAGGCAAGAGCATGGCAGCCCACATTACCATGGGACGCATTGGAGAGGTCTACAACAGGGAGCTTAAGGACACTATCTATCAAATATGTGGGCACCGAGACGAGCATTGGGAAGTAATCAGCACCAGGAAGGATAGATCCATTGCAGCTTTCATCCAGGAGTTAAACCAGCACATTCGACGTCAGGAGAACCAGATGTGCGTGGACATAATGGACTTGAAGAAGGCGAAGACTAGAATCATCGAGCTGGAGGAAGAACTCAAGTTTACACGCGATGGATATGAGGAGGAAATCAAGACACTACTGGAGAAGAAAGACGACCTAGTCAAGAAGATTGGAGTATTCATGGGAGGACCGGCACCAATAGAAGAAGAAGAACCCAAGGAGATACGCCCCGAGGACTACATCATCATCGATGACACCGATTCTGAACCTAGTGATAATGACTTTGAAGACAAAGCTGGAGCATACATCATGGAGTCTTCCACCGATCAAAATTTCTAGATGACCACCATATATTAGTAGAATTTCCCCATGTAATTAGTAGTAGATGAGCACTTTACGATAGTCCTAGACCGTTTGTATGCCCTTGCTTGATTGATTGAATGAAATGTTTGTGTTTGTCTCATGTGCATATGGGTAGTGTTTTCTCATTAGACGCCTTTTCTATTCTGATCTCTTCCATCTAAACCCATCAGATGCCTCCGAGACGTGACACCGGTTTTGCTTTCCCACCGGAGCTCACCCAGTTGATCCAGCAGCATAATACTTTGATGCAATTGCTAGTTCAGAACTAGGGCAACAATAATAACAATAACAACAACAACAACAACAACCCGCCGCTAGTGGACAATCTAGCCTGTTTTCTAAGGTTATAACCGCCAGTGTTTTCCAGTAGCACCGAGCCAATAGTTGCTGATGATTGGCTACGCCGTATTGGAAGGGAGTTAACCATTGCCGGTTGCACGGATGCTGAGAGGGTGCGCTTTGCCGCACATCATTTGGATGGACCTACAGCCTCATGGTGGGAGAATTACACAGCCACCTTTCCTATAGCCAACTTCACTTGGGACCAGTTTCAGCAAACTTTCTGCACGACCCATGTCTCAACTGGAACTATGTAGATGAAGAAACGGGAGTTCCGCAACCTACGCCAGGGGAACCGTACTGCGGCTCAGTATGTGGATGATTTTAGCAAGTTATCCCGCTATGCCCCTGATGATGTGGCCACAGATGCCGCGAAGCAGGAGAAGTTTATGGAAGGGCTGAATGATGAGATGAGCATGCAGTTGATGGTAGCAACCTTCAACAACTACCAGGAGTTGGTAGATAAGGCTCTTATGATTGAAGGGAAGCAGCAGCAGATTGAGAGCCGCAAGAGGAAGTATGGACAAGGGAAGTATAACTCAGGAGCTCGGCAGAAGCCTCGCCTAACCCCGAACACGGGAGGACTTGTTCATAACCATGGAGGTCACCACCACACCGGAGGAGGCTTGCATAACCACAATGGTTCTAAGAATGGGAATGGGAACAGAACCAACAATAATCAGAACCGCCCTAATCCAGCCACACCCACCAAAAGAGACCTAAGTCATGTTACTTGCTTCAAGTGTGGGAAGACTGGACACTACACCACGGAGTGCCCTGAAGGAAAGTATGGAAACGGAAGTGGGAGCGCTGGGAAGAAGCCTAATCCATTCAACAAAGGACAAGTGAACCACATTAACGTGGAGGAGGTTGAAGAGCAGCCGGACGCGGTAATAGGTAAGTTTTTGGTTAAGTCATTTACCGCTCTTGTTCTTTTCGATACTGGTGCATCACATTCATACATATCAAGGGGATTTTTGGATAAGTTTAAACTACCAACCCAAACCCTTAGGACCCCTCTGTTAGTAAGCTCACCCGAAGCAGAATACATGGCTAGCCGATGGTGCGACCAGGTACCCTTAACCATTGGCACACATGTTTTTCCGTCCGACATAATTATCTTGGAGTCACAAGGATTGGATGTGATATTAGGTATGGACTGGATGTCAAAGTTTGAAGGGAGTATTGACTGTGCTAGTAAGTCGATTTATCTTACCACCCTGGAGGGGAAAAGGATTAAGTATGTGTCTAGGCATGTGCCTAGGAGGAGCCAAGTGAATGCCCTTACGGGAGTTGTTCAGGAGGAAGTGCCTGTAGTGAAGGATTATCCGGATGTTTTTCTAGAAGAGTTACCAGGCATGCCACCGGATAGAGACATTGAGTTTTTGATAGAGTTGTTGCCAGGAACAGGACCAATATCCAAGAGACCCTATCGGATGCCCGCAAATGATCTGGAGGAAATTAAGAAACAGATCAAGGAGTTATTGGAAAAGGGGTACATTCGAAGAAGTTCATCGCCTTGGGGAGCCCCTGTGCTTTTGGTCGATAAGAAGGACAAATCCCTAAGGATGGTTGTTGATTATCGAGCCTTGAATGAGGTGATGATTAAGAACAAGTACCCACTACCGATGATCAACGATCTATTTGATCAGTTGCAAGGAGCTAAGGTGTTTTCGAAGATCGATCTGCGATCAGGATACCATCAGTTGAAGATACGTGAGAAGGATATACCAAAGACAGCGTTCACGACGCGGTATGGATTATACGAGTACACGGTCATGTCATTTGGACTGACTAATGCCCCTGCTTATTTCACGAGCATGATGAACAAGGTATTCATGGAGTATTTGGACAAGTTTGTTGTGGTGTTTATTGATGATATTATGGTATACTCGAAGAACGAGGAGGAGCACAAGGAGCATTTGCGCTTAGTTCTCGAGAAACTCAGGGGAACACTAGTTGTATGCTAAGTTTAGCAAATGCGAGTTTTGGTTGAAGGAAGTCGGGTTCCTTGGACATGTTATATCGGGAGAAGGTATAGCAGTAGACTCCAGCAAAATTTAGTCAGTCACTAAATGGTTGGCACCCACCTGAGTTAGCGAGATCCGCAGTTTCCTTGGACTCGCAGGTTACTATCGGAGATTCATTGAGAACTTTTCCAAGATTGCGAAGCCAATGACTGAACTGTTAAAAAAGGATACTAAGTTTAAATGGATAGAAGATTGCGAGACAAGTTTCCAGAAGTTAAAGGAATGGTTGACTGCAGCCCCAGTGCTAACACTGCCGGATATACATAAGGAATTCCAAGTGTATTGCAACGCCTCTCGCTTAGGACTTGGATGTGTACTTATGCAGGATGGAAGAGTTGTTTCATATGCCTCACGACAACTAAAACCTCATGAGTTGAACTATGCCGCGCATGATTTGGAGTTAGCAGCCGTAGTGCATGCATTGAAGACCCGGAGGCATTACCTTATTGGAAACTGATGTGATGTATACACGGACCATAAGAGTTTGAAGTACATCTTCACCCAAAAGGAACTGAACCTTAGACAGAGGAGATGGTTGGAGCTTATAAAGGATTATGATATGAAGCTACACTATCACCCAGGAAAGGCCAAAGTTGTAGCAGACGCTTTGAGCAGGAAGAGTTATGCTAATATCGTTGAAAGTAAAGGATTGCCGAAGGAGTTAGCAGAGAATATCATGGAACTTCGATTAGAGATTGTTCCCAGAGGATTCGTTGCAACAATGGAGGTCCAGTCGACATTGCTGGACAAGATTCGGGAAGCTCAGAAGGATGACAAGGAGATTGCCGAGATAAAGGAGAAGATGAGCAAAGGAAAGGCCAAAGGTTTTCATGAAGATGAGAATGATGCCCTATGGTTTGAGGACCGAGTTTATGTGCCCAATAACCAGGAGATCAGGAAGTTAATACTTCAAGAGGCTCATGATTCACCATACTCGATACACCCCGGAAACACCAAGATGTATCTGGATTTGAAGGAACGTTTCTGGTGGACCGGTATGAAGAAGGATATTGCCGAGTATATAGCCATATGTGATGTATGTCAGCGAGTGAAGGCAAAACATCAGAAGCCAGCAGGATTATTACAGCCTATGCCGATACCCGAATGGAAGTGGGATAAGCTTGGCATGGACTTTATCACCGGATTGCCCAGGACTAAAGCAGAGTATGATTCTGTATGGGTAGTAGTTGATCGCTTGACCAAAGTGGCTCACTTCATCCCAGTGAAAACCACTTATACCAGTGCGAAGTTGGCCAAGATTTATATGTCCAGGATTGTATGTTTGCATGGAGTTCCGAGGACCATCGTATCAGATAGAGGAACGCAATTTACTTCAAAGTTTTGGCATCAATTACACCAGACTTTGGGAACAAGGTTAGAGTTCAGTACGGCTTTTCACTCGCAGACAGATGGACAGACTGAGAGGGTGAACCAAATTTTAGAGGACATGTTAAGAGCCTGTGCGCTAGATTATGGATCTAGTTGGGATGACAATTTGCCCTACGCAGAATTCTCGTACAACAATAGCTACCAAGCCAGTTTGAAGATGGCACCGTTTGAAGTCCTGTATGGACGCAGGTGCATAACACCTTTGATGTGGGATGAGGTAGGAGACCGACAGTTGTTTGGACCATACTTGATCAAAGAGTCCGAGGGGAAGGTTAAATTGATTCGTGATAGACTGAAGATTGCTTAGTCCAGGCAGAAGAGTTATGCGGACTCAAAACGCAAAGAGGTAACCTATGAAATTGGAGATAGAGTATATCTGCGAGTATCTCCCTTGCGAGGAGTGAAACGTTTTGGAGTTAAGGGGAAATTAGCTCTGAGATTTGTAGGACCATATCATGTTTTGGAACGAATGGGAGAAGTTGCCTACAAGTTGGAATTACCCGAGAGATTGTCAGGAGTTCATGTTGTGTTTCACGTTTCACAGCTGAAGAAGTGTCATGCTGAGATGGCCGATATACCATTAAGAGATACAGTACCCTTGGAGGCAATTCAGTTGGACGGTGATTTGACTTACGAGGAGAAGCCGGTAAAGATTCTTGAGTTTGCCAGCAGAGTCACTCGCAGTAAGGTTATCAAGTTTTGCAAAGTTCAGTGGATCCACCATACCGAGGATGAAGCCACCTGGGAACGAGAGGATGATCTTTGCAAAGACCACCCACACCTATTTTCTAGCCAACCCGAATCTCGAGGGCAAGATTCATCCTAAGGGGGTAGGTTTGTAACATCCCAAATTTTCAATTTGGAATGTTATACATAGTCATCCATGCATATCATATTTTATTTTCATTTCGTCTCGCGATCCTCGAAATCCTAACCAACTCAAGGACCCTCGAAGAGAGTTGGGGATTTTCCCGGTTTTCAAATTTGATTTTATCAAATTTTGAAACGAGGGTTTTGGTTTTAATTATTTTTCTCTCCGAATATATTTCATATTAAAATATATGAGAGGAGATAATATGACTTCTCCCAGATAATTGAAATATTGGAGGAAAAAATATTAAAATCAAATATTTGTTTTATTTGGATTTTATTACAATTTTTTTTGCATTAGAAAAATTGCACGTTTTTCAAAATTGCATTTTAGGCCAAGAAAATGTTCATCTCATTCTAAATATTTTATTTAGACGGTGAAAATTTGTTTTGGCATTTTTAGATTTTCATTTATTTTTTTCTAGGATTTTATTCGGTCGGCAAAATTATTATTATTTTAAAAAAGAGTTCCCGCGCCCGACTGGGCCTAAGGCCTAGCCGAGCCAGGCCGGCCCGCAGCCACAGCCGCCTCCCCGCGCGCGCGCCGCCCCGCCGCCGCCGCCGCTTGCCCCCTCCTCCAAGCAAGCAAGCCCCCCCTCTTTATAAGCCGCCACCCCCGCCGCCCAAACCACCGCCGCCGCCGCGCCGCCTAGCCGCCGCCGCCGCCCCGCCGCACCGTCTAGCCGCCGCCGCCAAGCCCCGCCGCCCGCGAGCCGCCGCCCCGCCGCCCGCACCTTGCCCCGCCGGAGCCCCTCGCCGGAGGTAGCCGTCGGATCCGCCGCCGGTTTTTTTAGAATCGTTCGGCTTTTTTTAGAAAACCCTAGATTCGTTTTTTTATCGCCGGTGTTTTTTCGGTTCCTCTAGTTAGCGGACGTTCGTCTGTACATTCGTTTTAACGAACGGTGTTTGCCCGTTTGTTATAGCTAACGAACGCTCGTTTGTTAGTCTGTTTGTCAGTTTTCTTTTATCGGATTTATTCCGCGATTTTTCTGATCGCGATTTCTGATCCGATCTTAGTTTCTATTTATCTTTTCGCTCGTTAGTCGGAATCAGGCGATTCAAGCGCCTAGAGTTTCGTCTCGAAACCCTCTTTCTGTTTAACCAACTTAAATAAGTTTTTGCTACTGTAAAATTTGACCTAGGTTCAGATTAGTAAACGAAGCTCCTCTTTTTTTCGCCATTTGAGTTTTGTTGCTCCATTTGATTTGATTCTTTTTGCGAACCGGAGTTTTTAAGTTGAACCTTCTGGTCAACCCCCTTCTATTTGAGTTTTTGCTTGTGCATCTTGCTTGTTGCTTATGTATGTTATTGTTTGTTTGCGATAGAACACCCGGAGTGCGAAGCGTGCTACTACGCGTCCCTTGGTTTCGCAGACCGTCAGCAAGGCAAGTAACACTTTGATCACATCCCTTTTATCACCCAGTTTTTATGCATTATTTCCATCCTCAAACATTGCATGATTAGGATGTCATTAATATGTGGGTTGAGAACTAGTTGATGAGGTAGAACCTATTACCCTATTACATTCAAACCCTTGGGAGTTACTTCTACGCGATGCTTATATTGTTATGCTATGCTATGCTCGTAGACGTGGTTTGGGTTTGAGTGAAATCCATGACAGACGTGAGATTGTTAATTAATGGTTCAACATAAGGTGGCAACTTAAATTAACATCTGGGTGGATTGAGGCACCTGGAGTACTAGTGTTGCCTGTATTTTTTTGGAAATCCCGGAGTACCCGTGTGATCTTCCTATGGACCGCCACCCAGGCTCAAAGGGAACTGAGATGATTCATGCTAGAAACTTCCGTGTGCAGCCACAAGCTATTATGGGCTCTAGCATAGTTGAGTAAGTTATGTGAAGCTCTTGAAGAGGCAGATTAGCAGGTAGTGGGATGTAGGTTTGGTATGGTCTGTCCGGAGTAGAGAGTTAGTGTTTCTTAAAGACTGTGCCTCGGTTGTAGTGCGAGAAATCCAATGGAGGCGATCGAGTCTTGTGGGGAAAAGTGCGCAAACCTCTACAGAGTGTATAATCTAATCATGGTTAGCCATGTCCCTGGTTATGGACAATTCTTGAGTATCTAGTATTTGGGTTATCACGTGTATCTCATCACTCTTAATTAATACTGTTGGGTTGTTAATCACTTTAATTGGGATTGAGTTGGAGGAACCTTCTCAATGATGTTTCAACTACCATGATATTTAAATTAAAAGCTATTCCTTTGTTGTAGGGAAAAATTGGCTTTTCGCAAAAAACTATAACCATAGAGCTTTCCACCAGCCAAATATGCATGTAGTGATAGCATTATTCAGTTCTTGCTTTACTGTGTTATTTTGCCAGCATATTCCATGTGCTGACCCGTTTTCGGGCTGCAACGTATTATGTTGCAGACTTTTCAGACGAGGAATAAGGTTTGTTAGGTCATTGCCGTGCAGCTCAGCTATGCCATTGGAGTTAATGGACTCACTTTATCTTCCAAGCCTTCCGTTGTTATCGTATTAGATGGCCTTAAGCCATATTATTGTAATAAGTTCTCTTTTGAGACATTCGATGTAATAAATGTGTGATTGTCACTCTGTTATAAATCCTTCAGGTACTATGTGTGTCAGCATTACCGATCTAGGGATGACACTGAAGCACAGAGACTTGACCATCTGTGGTCGGGTCGCTACAATCTTCATACCTAGTTCAATCCCATTACCGGAAAGTCTCTTTACTCATTCCGTAATGCATCATCCCGTAACTAACTCATTAGTCACATTGCTTGCAAGGCTTATTATGATGTGCATTACCGAGAGGGCCCGGAGGTACCTCTCCGATACTCGGAGTGACAAATCCTAATCTCGATCTGTGCCAACCCAACAAACACCTTCGGAGATACCTGTAGAGCATCTTTATAATCACCCATTTAAGTTGTGACATTTGATAACACACAAGGAATTCCTCCGGTATTCAGGAGTTGCATAATCTCATAGTCAAAGGAATATGTATAAGTCATGAAGAAAGCAATAGCAATAAAACTTAATGATCATTTTGCTAAGCTAACAGATGGGTCTTGTCCATCACATCATTCTCCTAATGATATGATCCCGTTCATCAAATGAAAACACATGTCTATGGTTAGGAAACTTAACCATCTTTGATTAACGAGCTAGTCTAGTAGAGGCTTACTTGGGCACTGTGTTTTGTCTTTGTATCCACACATGTATCAAGTTCCCGGTTAATAAAATTCTAGCATGAATAATAAACATTTATCATGATATAAGGAAATATAAATAACAACTTTATTATTGCCTCTAGGGAATTTCCTTCAGTCTCCCACTTGCACTAGAGTCAATAATCTGGTTCACATCACCATGTGATTAACACCTATCGTTCACATCGCCATGTGACCAACACCCAAAGGGTTTACTAGAGTCAATAATCTAGTTCACATCGCTATGTGATTAACACCCAAAGAGTACTAAGGTGTGATTATGTTTTGCTTGTGAGAGAAGTTTAGTCAACGGGTCTGCCACATTCAGACCCGTATGTATTTTGCAAATTTATATGTCTAGAATGCTCTCCATGGAGCTACTCTAGCTAATTGCTCCCACTTTCAATATGTATCCAGATTGAGACTCAAAGTCATCTAGATCGGTGTAAAAGCTTGCATCGACGTAACTCTTTACGAAGAATTCTTTATCACCTCCATAACCAAGAAATATTTCCTTGGTCCTCTAAGGATAATTTTGACCACTGTCTACTGATCTACTCCTGGATCACTGTTGTACCCCCCCCCCTTGCCAAACTCATGGCAAAGTACACATTAGTTCTGGTACACAGCATGGCATATCGTATAGAACCTATGGCTGAGGCATAGGGAGTTACTTTCATTCTCTCTCTCTATCTTCTACCGTGGTCGGGCTTTGAGTCTTACTCAACTTCACACCTTGTAATACAGGCAAGAAACCTTTCTTTGACTGATCCATTTTGAACTTCTTCAAAACTTTATCAAGGTATTTGCTTTGTGAAAGTCTAATTAAGCGTCTCGATCTATTTCCATAGATCTTGATGCCTAAGATATAAGCAGCTTCACAGAGGTATTTCATTGAATTTTTTCTTCAAGTATCATTTTATGCTTTCCATAAATTCTACATCATTTCCAATCAACAATATGTCATCCACATATAATATTGGAAATGCTATAGAGCTCCCACTCACTTTCTTGAAAATACAAGTTTCTCCGAAAGTCTGTATAAAACCATATGCTTTGATCACATTATCAAAGCATATATTCCAACATCGAGATGCTTGCACCAGTCCATAAATGGATCGCTGGAGCTTGCACACTTTGTTAGCACCTTTAGGATCGAAAAACCCTTCTGGTTGCATCATATACAACTCTTCTTTGAGAAACTCATTAAGGAATGCAGTTTTGACGTCCATTTGCCAGATTTCATAATTATAAAATGCGGCAATTGCTAACATGATTTCGACAAACATAAGCATCGCTACGGGTGAGAAGGTCTCATCGTAGTCAACTCCTTGAATTTGTCGAAAACCTTTTGCAACAAGTCGAGCTTTGTAGACAATAATGAAGGAAATATGCCCTAGATGCAATAATAAAGTTGTTATTTATATTTCCTTATACCATGATAAATGTTTATTATTCATGCTAGAATTGTACTAACCGGAAACTTAGTACATGTGTGAATACATAGATAAATAGAGTGTCACTAGTATGCCTCTACTTGACTAGCTCGTTAATCAAAGATGGTTAAGTTTCCTAGCCATGGACAAAGAGTTGTCATTTGATAAATGGGATCACATCATTAGAGAATGATGTGATTGACTTGGCCCATCCGTTAGCTTAGCACGATGATCGTTTAGTTTGTTGCTATTGCTTTCTCCATAACTTATACATGTTCCTATGACTATGAGATCATGCAACTCCCGAATACCGGAAGAACACTTTGTGTGCTACCAAACGTCACAACGTAACCGGGTGATTATAAAGGTGCTCTACAGGTGTCTCTGATGGTGTTTGTTGAGTTGGCATAGATCGAGATTAGGATTTGTCACTCCGTACATCGGAGAGGTATCTCTGGGCCCTCTCAGTAATGTACATCACTATGAGCCTTGCAAGCAATGTGACTAATGAGTTAGTTGCGGGATGATGCATTACGGAACGAGTAAAGAGACTTGCCGGTAACGAGATTGAACTAGGTATTGAGATACCGACAATCGGATCTCAGGCAAGTAACATACCGATGACAAAGGGAACAACGTATGTTCTTATGCGGTTCGACCGATAAAGATCTTCATAGAATATGTAGGAGCCAATATGGGCATCAAGGTTCCGCTATTGGTTATTGATTAGAGAGGTGTCTCGGTCATGTCTACATAGTTCCCGAACCCGTAGGGTCCGCACACTTAACGTTCATTGACGATATAGTACTATATGAGTTATGTATGTTGGTGACCGAATGTTGTTCGGAGTCCCAGATAAGATCACGGACATCACGAGGAACTCAGGAATGGTCTGGAGATTGAGATTGATATATGGGATAATAGTGTTTGGTCTCCGGAAGGGTTCCGGAATTCACCAAAAGGGGTTCCGGATGTTTCCCGAAATGTTTGGGTACGAGGACACTTTTTTGGGCCAAAGGGGAAAGCCCACAAGGTTTTCGGAAAGAGCAAAAGGAAGTTTTGCGGAGTCCAATGGCCAAACGCCAGGGTCCCTAACATCTGGGTCCAAAGCCGGGAACCCTGGCGTCTGGTCCTGGAGTCCTAAAAAGACTCTTGTCTTTCGGGTGAAACCAACTTTGTGTAGGCTTTTACTCCAAATTTCGACCCCAAGGCTCAACATATAAATAGAGGGGCAGGGCTAGCACCCAAGACACATCAAGAAACACCAAGACATGTGCCGGCAACCCCGTCCCCTCTAGTTTATCCACCGTCATAGTTTTCGTAGTGCTTAGGCGAAGCCCTGCGAAGATTGTTCTTCACCAACACCGTCACCATGCCGTCGTGCTGCCGGAACTCATCTACTACTTCACCCGTCTTGCTGGATCAAGAAGGCGAGGATGTCATCGAGCTGAACATGTGCTGAACGTGGAGGTGTCCTACGTTCGGTACTTGATCGGGACGGATCATGAAGGTGTATGACTACATGAACCGCGTTGATAAAACGCTTCCGCTTTTGGTCTACGAGGGTACGTAGACACACTCTCCCCTCTCGTTGCTATGCATCACCATGATAGATCTTGTGTGTGCGCAGAATTTTTTTGAAATTACTGCATTCCCCAACAGTGGCATCAGAGCCAGGTCTATGCGTAGATGTTATATGCACGAGTAGAACACAAAGGAGTTGTGGGCATGGGTATATACATATTGCTTGCCGTCACTAGTTGATTCTTGATTCAGCGACATTGTTGGATGAAGCGGCCCAGACCGACATTACGCGTACGCTTACGCGAGACTGGTTCTACCGATGTGCTTCACACACAGGTGGCTAGTGGGTGTCTATTTCTCTAGCTTTAATTCAATCAGATTCAATGAACAGGGTTCTTTCTGAAGATCAAAAAGCAATCACTATACCGCTTTAATTCAATCAGATTCAGCCCGTAGCAGCCACGTAAAACTTGCAACAACAAAGTAGAGGACGTCTAACTTGTTTTTGTAGGGCATGTTGTGATGTGATATGGTTAAGACATGCTGCTAAATTTTATTGTATGACATGATCATGTTTTGTAACACAATTATCGGCAACTGGCAGGAGCCATATGGTTGTCGCTTTATTGTATGAAATGCAATCGCCATGTAATTTCTTTACTTTATCACTAAGAGGTAGCGATAGTAATAGAGGCAATAGTTAGCGAGACGACGACGATGCTTCGATGGAGATAAAGGTGTCAAGCCGGTGACGATGGTGATCATGATGGTGCTTTGGACATGGAGATCAAAGGCACAAGATGATGATGGCCATATCATATCACTTATATTGATTGCATGTGATGTTTAGCCTTTATGCATCTTATTTTGCTTAGTTTGACGGTAGCATTATAAGATGATCTCTCACTAAATCTCAAGGTATAAGTGTTGTCCCTGAGTATGCACCGTTGCTATAGTTCGTCGTGCCGAGACACCACGTGATGACCGGGTGTGATAAGCTCTATGTTCACATACAACGGGTGCAAGCCAGTTTTGCACACACAGAATACTCGGGTTAAACTTGACGAGCCTAGCATATGCAGATATGGCCTCAGAACACTGAGACCGAAAGGTTGAGTGTGAATCATATAGTAGATATGATCAACATAGTGATGTTCACCATTGAAAACTACTCCATCTCACGTGATGACCGGACATGGTTTAGATGATATGGATCACGTGATCACCTAGATGATTAGAGAGATATCTATCTAAGTGGGAGTTCTTAAGTAATTTGATTAATTGAACTTTAATTTATCATGAACTTAGTACCTGATAGTATTTTGCATGTCTATGTTGTTGTAGATAGATGGCCCGTGTTGTTGTTCCGTTGAATTTTAATGCGTTCCTAGAGAAAGCTAAGTTGAAAGATGATGGTGGCAACTACACAGACTGGTGTTGGGAATCGTAGCAGAAATTTAAAATTTTCTATGCATCACTAAGATCAATTTATGGAGTCATCTAGCAACGAGAGTGAGAGGAGTGCATCTACATACCCTTGTAGATCGCGAGCGGAAGCGTTCAAGAGAACGGGGTTGATGGAGTCGTACTCGACGTGATCCAAATCACCGATGATCCTAGCGCCGAACAGACGACACCTCCGCGTTCAACACACGTACGGAGCGGAGACGTCTCCTGCGCCTTGATCCAGCAAGGAGGAGGGAGAGGTTGAGGAAGAGAGCTCCAACAGCAGCACGACGGCGTGGCGGTGGTGGAGCGGCAGTACTCCGGCAGGGCTTCGCGAGCTCATAACGGACGAGGAGAGGTGTTGGGGAGGGGAGGGGCTGCGCCTTTGATGTAGTATGCAGCCCTCCCCTTGCCCCTCTATTTATAGGGGAAGGAGGAAGGGGGCCGGCCCCCTCTAGATGAGATCTAGAGGGGGGTGGCGTGGCTTGCCCCCCAAGCAAGGGGGGGCGCCCCCTCTAGGGTTTCCCCCCCCCCCAACCCTAGGCGCATGGGCCCAAGGGGGGGGTGTGCCAAGCCCACTTGGGGCTGGTTCCCTTTCCTCTACGGCCCATGAGGCCCTCCAAGAGAGGTGGCCCCTCCCGGTGGACTCCCAGAACCCCTCCGGTGGCCCTGGTACAATACCGATATGCCCCCGAACCTTTCCGGTGACCGTATGACAACTTCCTATATATAAATCTTCACCTCCGGACCATTCCGGAACTCCTCGTGACATCCGGGATCTCATCCGGGACTCCGAACAACATTCGGTAATCACATACAAGTCTTCCTAATAACCCTAGCGTCATCGAACCTTAAGTGTGTAGACCCTACGGGTTCGGGAACCATGCAGACATGACCGAGACAACTCTCCGGCCAATAACCAACAGCGGGATCTGGATACCCATGTTGGCTCCCACATGTTCCATGATGATCTCATCGGATGAACCACGATGTCGAGGATTCAAGCAATCTCGTATACGGTTCCCTTTGCCAATCGGTACGTTACTTGCCCGAGATTCGATCGTCGGTATCCCAATACCTCGTTCAATCTCGTTACCGGCAAGTCACTTTACTCATTCCGTAACACATCATCCCGTAACCAACCCTTAGTCACATTGATCTCATTACAATGATGTCTTACCGAATGGGCCCAGAGATACCTCTCCGTCGTACGGAGTGACAAATCCCAATCTCGATTCGTGACAACCCAACAGACACTTTCGGAGATACACATAGTGCACCTTTATAGTCACCCAGTTATGTTGTGATGTTTGGCACACCCAAAGTATTCCTACAGTATCCGGGAGTTGCACAATCTCATGGTCTAAGGAAAATATACTTGACATTAGAAAAGCTTTAGCAGACGAACTACACGATCTTGCGCTATGCTTAGGATTGGGTCTTGTCCATCACATCATTCTCCTAATGATGTGATCCCGTTATCAATGACATCCAATGTCCATGGTCAGGAAACCGTAACCATTTATTGATCAACGAGCTAGTCAACTAGAGGCTCACTAGGGACATGTTGTGGTCTATTTATTCACACATGTATTACGATTTCCGGATAACACAATTATAGCATGAACAATAGACAATTATCATGAACAAGGAAATATAATAATAACCATTTTATTATTGCCTCTAGGCCATATTTCCAACAGTCTCCCACTTGCACTAGAGTCAATAATCTAGTTACATTGTGATGAATCGAACACCCATAGAGTTCTGGTGTTGATCATGTTTTGCTCGAGGAAAAGGTTTAGTCAACGGATCTG
The DNA here is from genome assembly GCF_056163025.1 of Triticum urartu. NCBI lineage: Eukaryota > Viridiplantae > Streptophyta > Magnoliopsida > Poales > Poaceae > Triticum > Triticum urartu. The sequence continues at coordinate 177,072,082 of NC_141874.1, forward strand.
CGACATTCAGGTCCGTATGCACTTTACAAATATCTATGTCTCCATTTTGAACATTTTCACGAATGGAGTTGAAGCGACACTTGATATGCCTGGTCTTCCTGTGAAACCTAGGCTCCTTGGCAAGGGCAATAGCTCCAGTGTTGTCATAGAAGAGAGTCATCGGGCCCGACGCATTGGGAATAACTCCTAGGTCGGTAATGAACTCCTTTATCCAGATTGCTTCTTGTGCTGCCTCCGAGCCTGCCATGTACTCCGCTTCACATGTAGATCCCGCCACGATGCTTTGCTTGCAACTGCACCAGCTGACTGCCCCACCATTCAAAATATACATGTATCCGGTTTGTGACTTAGAGTCATCCAGATCTGTGTCGAAGCTAGCACCGACGTAACCCTTTACGACGAGCTCTTCGTCACATCCATAAACGAGAAACATATCCTTAGTCCTTTTCAGGTACTTCAGGATATTCTTGACCGCTGTACAGTGTTCCATGCCGGGATTACTTTGGTACCTTCCTACCAAACTTACGGCAAGGTTTACATCAGGTCTGGTACACAGCATGGCATACATGATAGACCCTGTGGCCGAGGCATAGGGGACGACACTCATCTTTTCTCTATCTTCTGTCGTGGTCGGGCATTGAGCCGCGCTCAATCTCATACCTTGCAATACAGGCAAGAACCCCTTCTTGGACTGATCCATATTGAACTTCTTCAATATCTTGTCAAGGTACGTACTTTGTGAAAGACCAATGAGGCATCTCGATCTATCTCTACAGATCTTGATCCCTCTCCATATTGGTACCTTCCACATTTCTCCAAGGTCCTTCATTGAAAAACACTTGTTCAAGTAGGCCTTTATGCTTTCCAAGAATTCTATATCATTTCCCATCAATAGTATGTCATCCACATATAATATGAGAAATGCTATAGAGCTCCCACTCACTTTCTTGTAAACACAGGCTTCTCCATAAGTCTGCGTAAACCCAAACGCTTTGATCATCTCATCAAATCGAATGTTCCAACTCCGAGATGCTTGCACCAGCCCATAGATTGAGCGTTGGAGCTTGCACACCTTGTCAGCATTCTTAGGATCGACAAAACCTTCCGGTTGCATCATATACAATTCTTCCTTAAGGAAACCATTAAGGAATGTCGTTTTGACGTTCATTTGCCATATCTCATAATCATAGAATGCGTCAATTGCTAACATGATTCGGACGGACTTCAGCTTCACTACGGGTGAGAAAGTCTCATCGTAGTCAACCCCTTGAACTTGTCAATAACCCTTAGCGACAAGCCGAGCCTTATAGATGGTCACATTACCATCTGTGTCTGTCTTCTTCTTAAAGATCCATTTATTTTCTATGGCTCGCTGATCATCGGGCAAGTTAGTCAAAGTCCATACTTCGTTTTCATACATGGATCCTATCTCAGATTTCATGGCCTCCAGCCATTTGTCGGAATCTGAGCCCGCCATTGATTCTTCATAGTTCAAAGGTTCGCCATTGTCTAACAACATGATTTCCAGGACAGGGTTGCTGTACCACTTTGGTGCGGAACGTGTCCTTGTGGACCTACGAAATTCAGTAGCAACTTGATCTGAAGTTTCATGATCATCATCGTCAACTTTCTCTCTAGTTGGTGCAGGCACCTCAGAAACATTTTCTTGAGCTGCGCCACTCTCCGGTTCAAGAGGCAATACTTCATCAAGTTCTACTTTCCTCCCACTTACTTCTTTCGAGTGAAACTCTTTCTCTAGAAAGGATCCATTCTTGGCAACAAAGATCTTGCCTTCGGATCTGAGGTAGAAGGTATACCCAATAGTTTCTTTAGGGTATCCTATGAAGACGCATTTTTCCGATTTGGGTTCGAGCTTTTCAGGTTGAAGTTTCTTGACATAAGCATCGCATCCCCAAACTTTCAGAAACAACAGCTTAGGTTTCTTACCAAACCACAATTCATACGATGTCGTCTCAACGGATTTCGACGGAGCCCTATTTAAAGTGAATGCGGCAGTCTCTATAGCATAACCCCAAAATGATAGCGATAGATCGGTAAGAGACATCATAGATCGCACCATATCCAATAGGGTGCGATTACGACGTTCGAACAAACCATTACGCTGAGGTGTTCCAGGCGGTGTGAGTTGTGAAACTATTCCACATTTCCTTAAGTGCGTGCCAAACTCGTGACTCAAATATTCTCCACCACGATCTGATCGTAAGAACTTGATTTTCCTGTCATGTTGATTCTCAACCTCACTCTGAAATTCCTTGAACTTTTCAAAGGTCTCAGACATGTGTTTCATTAAGTAGACATACCCATATCTACTCAAGTCATCAGTGAGGGTGAGAACATAACGATAGCCACCGCGAGCCTCAACACTCATTGGACCACACACATCAGTATGTATGATTTCCAATAAGTTGGTTGCTCGCTCCATTATTCCGGAGAACGGAGTCTTGGTCATTTTGCCCATGAGGCATGGTTCGCACGTGTCAAATGATTCATAATCAAGAGACTCCAAAAGTCCATCTGCATGGAGTTTCTTCATGCGTTTGACACCAATGTGACCAAGGCGGCAGTGCCACAAGTATGTGGGACTATCATTATCAACCTTACACCTTTTGGCATTCACACTATGAATATGTGTAACATCACGTTCGAGATTAAATAAGAATAAACCATTGACCAGCGGGACATGACCATAAAACATGTCCCTCATATAAATAGAACAACCATTATTCTCAGATTTAAATGAGTAGCCATCTTGCATTAAACGAGATCCAGATACAATGTTCATGCTCAAAGATGGTACTAAATAACAATTATTGAGGTTTAAAACTAATCCCGTACATAAATGTAGAGGTAGCGTGCCGACGCCGATCACATCGACCTTGGAACCATTCCCGACGCGCATCGTCACCTCGTCCTTTGCCAGTCTCCGTTTATTCCGCAGTTGCTGTTTTGAGTTACAAATATGAGCAACTGCACCGGTATCAAATACCCAGGAGCTACTACGAGCGCTGGTTAGGTACACATCAATAACATGTATGACCTTTGGTATTGCCGGCCTTCTTATCCGCTAAGTACTTGGGATAGTTCCGCTTCCAGTGACCGTTTCCCTTGTAATAAAAGCACTCAGTCTCAGGCTTGGGTCCATTCTTTGGCTTCTTCCCGGCAGCTTGCTTACCGGGCGCGGCAACTCCCTTGCCGTCCTTCTTGAAGTTCTTTTTACCCTTGCCTTTCTTGAACTTAGTGGTTTTATTCACCATCAACACTTGATGTTCCTTTTTGATTTCCACCTTCGCTGATTTCAGCATTGAATATACCTCGGGAATGGTCTTTTCCATCCCCTGCATATTGAAGTTCATCATAAAGCTCTTGTAGCTAGGTGGGAGCGACTAAAGTATTCTGTCAACGACCGCATCATCCGGGAGATTAACTCCCAGCTGAGACAAGCGGTTGTGCAACCCAGACATTTTGAGTATGTGCTCGCTAATAGAACTATTCTCCTCCATCTTACAACTATAGAACTTGTCGAAGACTTCATATCTCTCGACCCGGGCATGAGCTTGGAAAACCATTTTCATCTCTTGGAACATCTCATATGCTTCGTGTTGCTCAAAACGCTTTTGGAGCCCCGGTTCTAAGCTGTAAAGCATGCCGCACTGAACCAGGGAGTGATCATCACTACGCGTCTGTGAAGCGTTCATAACGTCTTGTTTTGCAGGGAAAACAGGTGCTTCACCTAGCGGTGCATCAAGGACATATGCTTTCCTGGCAGCTATGAGGATAATCCTCAGGTTACGGACCCAGTCCATGTAGTTGTTGCCATCGTCTTTCAGATTGGTTTTCTCTAGGAACGCATTGAAGTTGAGGGCAACATTAGCGTGGGCCATTTGATCTACAAGACATATTGCAAAGATTTTTAGACTATGTTCATGATAATTAAGTTCATCTAATCAAATTATTTAATGAACTCCCACTCAGATAGACATCCCTCTAGTCATCTGAGTGATACATGATCTGAGTCAATTAGGCTGTGTCCGATCATCACGTGAGACGGACTAGTCATCATCGGTGAACATTTTCATGTTGATCATATCTTCTATACGACTCATGTTCGACCTTTCGGTCTTCCGTGTTCTGAGGCCATGTATGTACATGCTAGGCTCGTCAAGTCAACCTAAGTGTATTGTGTGTGTAAATCTGGCTTACACCCGTTGTATGCGAACGTTAGAACCTATCACACTCGATCATCATGTGGTGCTTCGGAACAACATGTTGGAAATATGCCCTAGAGGCAATAATAAAATGGTTATTATTGTATTTCCTTGTTCATGACAATTGTCTATTGTTCATGCTATAATTGTATTAACTGGAAACCGTAATACATGTGCGAATACATAGACCACAACATGTCCCTAGTAAGCCTCTAGTTGACTAGCTCGTTGATCAATAGATGGTTATGGTTTCCTGACCATGGACATTGGATGTTGTTGATAACGGGATCACATCATTAGGAGAATGATGTGATGGACAAGACCCAATCCTAAGCATAGCACAAGATCGTATAGTTCGTCTGCTAAAGCTTTTCTAATGTCAAGTATCATTTCCTTAGACCATGAGATTGTGCAACTCCCGGATACCGTAGGAATGCTTTGGGTGTGCCAAACGTCACAACGTAACTGGGTGCCTATAAAGGCACACTACGGGTATCTCCGAAAGTGTCTGTTGAGTTTGCACGAATCGAGACTGGGATTTGTCACTCCGTGGGACGGAGAGGTCTCTCTGGGCCCACTCGGTAATGCATCATCATAATGAGCTCAATGTGACTAATGAGTTAGCCACGGGATCATGCGTTACGGAACGAGTAAAGAGACTTGCCGGTAACGAGATTTAACGAGGTATGGGGATACCAACAATCGAATCTCGGGCAAGTAGCATACCAATAGACAAAGGGAATTGTATACGGGAACATGTGGGAGCCAATATGGGTATCCAGATCTTGCTATTGGTTATTGGCCGGAGAGATGTCTCGGTCATGTCTGCATGGTTCCCGAACCCGTAGGGTCTACACACATAAGGTTCGGTGACGCTAGAGTTGTTATGGGAAATAGTATGTGGTTACCGAAGGTCGTTCGCAGTCCCGGATGAGATCCCGGACATGACAAGGAGTTCCGGAATGGTTCGGAGGTGAAGATCGATATATTGGACGAAGGGTATTGGAGTCCGGAATTGTTCCGGGGGTACCGGGTGATGACCAGCGTGTCCGAAACGGGTTTCGGAGGCCCCGGCAAGCGTTGGGGGGCCTTATGGGCTGAGGGGAGGGGGCACAGCAGCCCACTAAGGGGCTGAGCGCCCCTCCCACCCCATCTCACATAACTTGGAGAGGTGGGGGCGCCTCCCCTAGGGCAGCCACCCCTCCCGGCTTGGGGGGCAAGTTTCCCAGGGGTGGGGGCGCCCAAACCCATCTAGGGTTTTCCTTGTGGCCGCCGCCCCTCCCCTAGGGAACCCTAGGGCGCCTCCTCCACCCCCTTCCCCCTATATATAGTGAGGGAGAGAGAGGGCAGCTGCACCCTTCCCCTGGCGCAGCCCCTCCCCCTCTCCTACACCTCCTCCTCCTCTGTAGCGCTTGGCGAAGCCCTGCCGGAGAACCACGAGCTCCATCAGCACCACGCCGTCATGATGTCGGAGTTCTCCCTCAACTTCTAATCTCCCCTTGATGGATCAAGAAGGAGGAGACGTCCCCGGGCTGTACGTGCGTTGAACGTGGAGGCGCCATTGTTCGGCGCTTAGATCGGAATCGACCGCGATCTGAATCGCTGCGTGTACGACTCCACCAACCGCGTTCTTGTAACGCTTCCGCTTAGCGATCTTCAAGGGTATGAAGATGCACTCCCTCTATCTCGTTGCTAGTATCTCCTAGATTGATCTTGGTGACACGTAGGATTTTTTTTGAATTATTGCTATGTTCCCCAACAGTGGTATCAGAGCCAGGTCTATGTGTAGATTCTATGCACGAGTAGAACACAAAGCAGTTGTGGGCGATGATTTGTTCAATTTGCTTACCGTTACTAGTCTTATCTTGATCCGGCGGCATTGTGGGATGAAGCGGCCCGGACCGACTTTACACGTACGCTTACGTGTGACTGGTTGCACCGACTATCATGCACTTGATGGATAAGGTGGCTGGAGGGTGTCTGTCTCTCCCACTTTAGTCAGATCGGATTCGATGAAAAGGGTCCTTATGAAGGGTAAATAGCAATTGGCATATCATCATTGTGCTTTTGCGTAGGTAAGAAACGTTCTTGCTAGAAACCCATAGCAGTCACGTAAAACATGCAACAACAATTAGAGGACGTCTAACTTGTTTTTGTGGGGTATGCTATGTGATGTGATATGGCCAAAAGGATGTGATGAATGATATATGTGATGTATGAGATTGATCATGTTCTTGTAATAGGAATCACGACTTGCATGTCGATGAGTATGACAACCGGCAGGAGCCATAGGAGGTGTCTTAATTTATTTATGACCTGCGTGTAAATGAAAACGCCATGTAATTACTTTACTTTATTGCTAACCATTAGCCATACTAGTAGAAGTAATAGTTGGCGAGGCAACTTCATGAAGACACGATGATGGAGATCATGGTGTCATGCCGGTGACGATGGTGTTCATGCCGCGCCTCGAAGATGGAGATCAAAAGGCGCAAGATGATATTGGCCATATCATGTCACTTTATGATTTTCATGTGATGTTTTTCATGTTTACATCTTATTTGCTTAGAACGATGGTAGCATAAATAAGATGATCCCTCGCTAAAATTTCAAGAAAGTGTTCCCCCTAACTGTGCACCGTTGCGAAGGTTCGTTGTTTCGAAGCACCACGTGATGATCGGGTGTGATAGATTCTAACGTTTGCATACAACGGGTGTAAGCCAGATTTACACATGCGAAACACTTAGGTTGACTTGACGAGCCTAGCATGTACAGACATGGCCTCGGAACACAAGAGATCGAAAGGTCGAACATGAGTCATATAGTAGATATGATCAACATGAAGATGTTCACCGATGATGACTAGTCCGTCTCACGTGATGATCGCACACGGCCTAGTTGACTCGGATCATGTATCACTTAGATGGCTAGATGGATGTCTATCTAAGTGGGAGTTCATTAAATAATCAGATGAACTTAATTATCATGAACATAGTCAAAAGGTCATTGCAAATTATGTCGTAGCTTACACTTTAGTTCTACTATTTAAGTTATGTTCCTAGAGAATATTTAGTTGAAAGTTGATAGTAGAAATTATGCGGACTGGGTCCGTCAACTGAGGATTATCCTCATTGCTGCGCAGAAGGCTTACGTCCTTAATGCACCGCTCGGTGTGCTGAACCTCGAGCGTTGTCTGTAGATGTTGGGAAACATCTGACATACACGTTTTGATGACTACGTGATAGTTCAGTGCGTAATGCTAACGGTTTAGAATTGTGGCACCAAAGACGTTTTTGAAACGTCGCAGAACATATGAGATGTTCCAAATACTGAGATTGGGATTTCAGACTAGTGCCCATGTCAAGAGGTATGAGACCTCTGACAAGTTTCTTAAGCCTGCAAACTAAGGGAGAAAAGCTCAAACGTTGAGCATGTGCTCAGATTGTCTGAGTACTACAATTGCTTGAATCGAGTGGGAGTTAATCTTCCAGATGAGATAGTGATGGTTCTCCATAGTCACTACCACCAAGCTATTAGAGCTTCGTGATGAACTATAACATATTAGGGATAGATATGATGATCCTTGAGCTATCCGCGACACCACCAAAGTAGAAATCAAATAGGAACATCAATTGTTGATGGTTAGTAAAACCACTAGTTTCAAGAAGGGCAAGGGCAAGAAAGGGATACTTCATGAAACGGCAAATCAGTTGCTGCTCTAGTGAAGAAACCCAAGGTTGAACCCAAACCCGAGACTAAGTGCTTCTGAAATAAGGGGAATGGTCACTGAATCAAAACTACCCTAGATACTCGGTAGATGAGAAGGCTGGCAAGGTCGACAGAAGTATATTGGATATACATTATAATGTGTACTTTACTAGTACTCCTAGTAGCACCAGGGTATTAAAATACCGGTTCAGTTGCTAAGTGTTAGTAACTCGAAATAAAAGGCTACGGAATAAACGGAGACTAGCTGAAGGTGAGATGATGATATGTCTTGGAAGTGTTTCCAAGGTTGATGTGATCAAGCATCGCATGCTCCCTCTACCATCGAGATTGGTGTTAAACCTAAATAATTATTATTTGATGTTTGCGTTGAGCATAGAAATGATTGGATTATGTTTATTGCAATACGGTTATTCTTTTAAGGAGAACAATGGTTACTCTGTTTATTTGAATAATACCTTCAATGGTCTTGCACCTAAAATGAACGGTTTACTGAATCTCGATCGTAGTGATACACATGTTCATGCCAAAAGATATAAGATAGTAATGATAGTACCACATACTTGTGGCACTGCCATTTGAGTCATGTTGGTATAAAACGCATGAAGAAGCTCCATGTTGATGGATCTTTGAACTCACTCGTTTTTGAAAATATTGAGACATGCGAACCATGTCCATTGGTATATATGCATGAAGAAACTCCATACAGATGGATCGTTTGGACTCACTTGATTTTGAATCACTTGAGACATGCAAATCATACCACATGGGCAAGATGACTGAAAGGCCTCGTTCTCAGTGAGATGGAACAAGAAAGCAACTTGTTGGAAGTAATACGTTTTGATGTGTGCAGTCCAATGAGTGCTGAGGCACGCAGTGGATATCGTTATGTTCTTACTTCACAGATGATTTGAGTAGATGCTGAGTATATTTACTTGATGAAACACAAGTCTGAATTATTGAAAGGTTTAAGTAATTTCAGAGTGAAGTTGAAGATCGTCATGACAAGAGGATAAAATTTCTATGATATGATCATAGAGATGAATATCTAAGTTACGAGTTTGGCACACAATTAAGACATTGTGGAAATTGTTTCACAACTAATACCGCCTGGAACACCATAGTGTGATGGTGTGTCCGAACATCATAACTGCACCCTATTGGATATGGTGCATACCATGATGTCTCTTATTGAATTACCACTATTGTTTATGGGTTAGGCATTAGAGACAACCGCATTCACTTTAAATAGGGCACCACGCAATTCTGTTGAGACGACACCGTATGAACTATGGTTTAGAAAAACCTAGGTTGTCGTTTCTTAAAAGTTTGGGGCTGCGATGCTTACGTGAAAAAGTTTTAGGCTGATAAGCTCTAACCCAAAGCGGATAAATGCATCTTCATAGAATACCCAAAACAGTTGGGTATACCTCTTATTTCAGACCCGGAAGCAAAAGTGATTATTTCTAGAAACGGGTCCTTTCTCGAGGAAAAGTTTCTCTCGAAAGAATTGAGTGGGAGGATGATGGAGACTTGATGAGGTTATTGAACCGTCACTTCAACTAGTGTGTAGCAGGGCACAGGAAGTTGTTCATGTGGCACCTACACTAATTGAAGTGGAAGCTTATGATAGTGATCATGAAACTTCGGATCAAGTCACTACCAAACCTCATAGGTCGACAAGGATGCGTACTACTTCAGAGTGGTACGTAATCCTATCTTGGAAGTCATGTTGCTAGACAACAATGAACCTACAAGCTATGGAGAAGCGATGGTGGGCCCGGATTCCGACGAATGGCTTGAGACCATAAAATCCGAGAGAGGATCCATGTATAAAAACAAAGTATAGACTTTGCAAGAACTACTTGATGGTCGTAAGGCTATTGGGTGCAGATGGATTTTAAAAGGAAGACGAACAATGATGGTAAGTGTCACCATTAAGAAAGCTCGACTTGTCGTTAAGATGTTTTCCGACAAGTTCAAGGAGTTGACTACGATGAGACTTCCTCGCTCATAGCGATGCTAAGAGTCTGTTGGAATTATGTTAGCAGTTACTGCATTATTTATGAAATCTTGCAGATAGGATGTCAAAACATTGTTTCCTCGAAGATTTTCTTGAGGAAAGGTTGTATGTGATACAACCAGAAGGTTTTGTCAATCCTGAAAGATGCTAACAAGTATGCAAAGCTCCAGCAATCCTTCTAAGGACTGGAGTAAGCATCTCAGAGTTGGAATGTACACTTTGATGAGATGATCAAAGATTTTGGCTTTATACAAAGTTTATGAGAAACTTGTATTTCCAAAGAAGTGAGTGGGAGCACTATAGAATTTTTGATGAGTATATGTTGTTAACATATGGTTGATCAGAAATGATGTAGAATTTCTGTAAAGCATACAGGGTTATTTGAAAAGTGTTTTTCAATGGAAAACCTGGATTAAGCTACTTGAACATTGAGCATCAAGATCTATATGGATAGATCAAAAACGCTTAATAGTACTTTCAAATGAATACATACCGTGACAAGATTTTGAAGGAGCTCAAAATAGATCAGCAAAGAAGGAGTTCTTGGCTGTGTTACAAGGTGTGAGTATTGAGTAAGACTCAAGACCTGACCACGGCAGAAGAGAGAAAGGACGAAGGTCGTCCCCTATGCTTTAGACGTAGGCTCTACAGTATGCTATGTTGTGTACCGCACCTGAAGTGTGCCTTGCCATGAGTCAGTCAAGGGGTACAAGAGTGATCCAGGAATGGATCACATGACAGTGGTCGAACTTATCCTTAGTAACTAGTCGACTAAGGAATTTTCTCGATTATGGAGGTGGTAAAAGAGTTCATCGTAAATGGTTACGTCGATGCAAACTTTGACACTAATCCGGACGACTCTGAGTAGTAAACTAGATTCGTATAGTAGAGCGGTTATTTGGAATAGCTCCAAGTAGCGCGTGGTAGCTGCATCTACAAGATGACATAGAGATTTGTAAAGCACACATGGATCTGAAAGGTTCAAACCCATTGACTAATAAACCTCTTTCACAAGCGAGATATGAACAAACCCCATGGGTGTTGGATTCATTACAATCACATAGTGATGTGAACTAGATTATTAACTCTAGTGCAAGTGGGAGACTGTTGGAAATATGCCCTAGAGGCAATAATAAAATGGTTAGTATTGTATTTCCTTGTTCATGATAATTGTCTATTGTTCATGCTATAACTGTATTAACTGGAAACCGTAATACATGTGTGAATACATAGACCACAACATGTCCCTAGTAAGCCTCTAGTTGACTAGCTCGTTGATCAATAGATGGTTATGGTTTCCTGACCATGGACATTGGATGTTGTTGATAACGGGATCACATCATTAGGAGAATGATGTGATGGAAAAGACCCAATCCTAAGCATAGCACAAGATCGTATAGTTCGTCTGCTAAAGCTTTTCTAATGTCAAGTATCATTTCCTTAGACCATGAGATTGTGCAACTCCCGGATACCGTAGGAATGCTTTGGGTGTGCCAAACGTCACAACGTAACTGGGTGGCTATAAAGGCACACTACGGGTATCTCTGAAAGTGTCTGTTGAGTTTGCACGAATCGAGACTGGGATTTTTCACTCCGTGTGACGGAGAGGTATCTCTGGGCCCACTCGGTAATGCATCATCATAATGAGCTCAATATGACTAATGAGTTAGCCACGGGATCATGCGTTACGGAACGAGTAAACAGACTTGCCGGTAACGAGATTTAACGAGGTATGGGGATACGACGATCGAATCTCGGGCAAGTAACATACCGATAGACAAAGGGAATTGTATACGGGATTGATTGAATCCCCGACATCGTGATTCATCCGATGAGATCATTGTGGAACATGTGGGAGCCAATATGGGTATCTAGATCCCTCTATTGGTTATTGGCCGGAGAGATGTCTCGGTCATGTCTGCATGGTTCCCGAACCCGTAGGGTCTACACACTTAAGGTTCGGTGACGCTAGAGTTGTTATAGGAAATAGTATGTGGTTACCGAAGGTTGTTCGCAGTCCCGGATGAGATCCCGGACGTGACGAGGAGTTCCGGAATGGTTCGGAGGTGAAGATCGATATATTGGACGATGGGTATTGGAGTCTGGAATTGTTCCGGGGGTACCGGGTGATGACCAGCGTGTCCGAAAGGGGTTTCGGAGGCCCCGGCAAGCGTTGGGGGGCCTTATGGGCCAAGGGGAGGGGGCACATCAGCCCACTAAGGGGCTGAGCGCCCCTCCCACCCCATCTCACATAACTTGGAGAGGTGGGGGCGCCTCCCCTAGGGCAGCCACCCCTCCCGGCTTGGGGGGCAAGTTTCTTAGGGGTGGGGGCGCCCAAATCCATCTAGGGTTTTCCCTATGGCCGCCGCCCCTCCCTTAGGGAACCCTAGGGCGCCTCCTCCACCCCCCTTCCCCCTATATATAGTGAGGGAGAGAGAGGGCAGCCGCACCCTTCCCCTGGCGCAGCCCCTCCCCCTCTCCTACACCTCCTCCTCTGTAGCGCTTGGCGAAGCCCTGCCGGAGAACCACGAGCTCCATCACCACCACGTCGTCGTGCTGTCGGAATTCTCCCTCAACTTCTCCTCTCCCCTTGCTGGATCAAGAAGCGGGAGACGTCCCCGGGCTGTACGTGTGTTGAACGTGGAGGCGCTGTTGTTCGGCGCTTAGATTAGAATCGACAATGATCTGAATCGCTGCGTGTACGACTCCACCAACTATGTTCTTGTAACGCTTCTGCTTAGCGGTCTTCAAGGGTATGAAGATGCACTCCCTCTCTCTTGTTGCTAGTATCTCCTAGATTGATCTTGGTGACACGTAGGATTTTTTTTGAATTATTGCTACGTTCCCCAACACAACAGACCTTAACAACGGTGCACAGTTAGGGGGAACACTTTCTTGAAATTATTGCGAGGGATCATCTTATTTATGCTACCGTCGTTCTAAGCAAATAAGATGTAAAACATGATAAACATCACATGCAATCAAATAGTGACATGATATGGCCAATATCATTTTGCTCCTTTTGATCTCCATCTTCGGGGCGCCATGATCATCATCGTCACCGGCATGACACCATGACCTCCTTCATCATGATCTCCAACATCGTGTCTTCATGAATTTGTCTCGCCAACTATTACTTCTACTACTATGGCTAACGGTTAGCGATAAACTAAAGTAATTACATGACGTTTATGTTGACACGCAGGTCATAAATAAATTAAGACAACTCCTATGGCTCCTGTCGGTTGTCATACTCATTGACATGCAAGTCGTGATTCCTATTACAAGAACATGATCAATCTCATACATCACATATATCATTCATCACATCCTTTTGGCCATATCACATCACACGGCACATGCTGCAAAAACAAGTTAGACGTCCTCTAATTGTTGTTGCAAGTTTTACATGGCTGCTATAGGTTTCTAGCAAGAACGTTTCTTACCTACGCCAAAACCACAACGTGATATGCCAATTTCTATTTACCCTTCATAAGGACCATTTTCATCGAATCCGATCCGACTAAAGTGGGAGCGACAGACACCGGCTAGCCACCTTATGCAACTAGTGCATGTCAGTCGGTGGAACCAGTCTCATGTAAGCGTACGTGTAAGGTTGGTCCGGGCCGCTTCATCCCACAATGCCGCCGAATCAAGATAAGACTAGTAACGGCAAGTAAATTGACAAAATCGATGCCCACAACAACTTGTGTTCTACTCGTGCATAGAAACTACGCATAGACCTAGCTCATGATGCCACTGTTGGGGATCGTAGCAGAAATTTTAAATTTTGTACGCATCACTAAGATCAATCTATGGAGTCATCTAGCAACGAGAGTGAGAGGAGTGCGTCTACATACCCTTGTAGATTGCGAGCGGAAGCGTTCAAGAGAACGGGGTTGATGGAGTCATACTCGACGTGATCCAAATCACCGATGATCCTAGCGCCGAACGGACGGCACCTCCGCGTTCAACACACGTACGGAGCGGAGGCGTCTCCCGTGCCTTGATCCAGCAAAGAGGAGGGAGAGGTTGAGGAAGAGAGCTCCAACAGCAGCACGACGGCGTGGCGGTGGTGGAGCGGCAGTACTCCAGCAGGGCTTCACTGAGCTCTTAACGGACGAGGAGAGGTGTTGGGGAGGGGAGGGGCTGTGCCTTTGATGTGGTATGCATCCCTCCCCTTGCCCCTCTATTTATAGGGGAAGGAGGAAGGGGCCCGGCCACCTCTAGATGAGATCTAGAGGGGGGGCGGCGTGGCTTGCCCCCCAAGCAAGGGGGGCACCCCCTCTAGGGTTTCCCCCCAACCCTAGGCGCATGGGCCCAAGGGGGGGTGTGCCCAGCCCACTTGGGGCTGGTTCCCTTTCCTCTACGGCCCATGAGGCCCTCCGAGAGAGGTGGCCCCTCTCGGTGGCCCCGGTACAATACCGATATGCCCCCGAACCTTTCCGGTGACCGTATGACAACTTCCTATATATAAATCTTCACCTCTAGACCATTCCGGAACTCCTCGTGACATCCGAGATCTCATCCGGGACTCCGAACAACATTAGGTAATCACATACAAGTCTTCCTAATAACCCTAGCGTCATCGAACCTTAAGTGTGTAGACCCTACGGGTTCGGGAACCATGCAGACATGACCGAGACAACTCTCCGGCCAATAACCAACAGCGGGATCTGGATACCCATGTTGGCTCCCACATGTTCCATGATGATCTCATCGGATGAACCACGATGTCAAGGATTCAAGCAATCTCGTATACGATTCCCTTTGTCAATCGGTACGTTACTTGCCCGAGATTCGATCATCGGTATCCCAATACCTCGTTCAGTCTTGTTACCGGCAAGTCACTTTACTCCTTCCGTAACACATCATCCCGTGACCAACCCTTAGTCACATTGAGCTCATTACAATGATGTCTTACCGAGTGGGCCCAGAGATACCTCTCCGTCATACGGAGTGACAAATCCCAGTCTCGATTCGTGCCAACCCAACAGACACTTTCAGAGTTACCCGTAGTGACGTTTGGCACACCCAAAGTATTCCTACAGTATCGGGAGTTGCACAATCTCATGGTCTAAGGAAAAGATACTTGACAATAGAAAAGCTTTAGGAGACGAACTACATGATCTTGCGCTATGCTTAGGATTGGGTCTTGTCCATCACATCATTCTCCTAATGATGTGATCCCGTTATCAATGACATCCAATGTCCATGGTCAGGAAACCGTAACCATCTATTGATCAACAAGCTAGTCAACTAGAGGCTCACTAGGGACATGTTGTGGTCTATGTATTCACACAATTATCATGAACAAGGAAATATATTAATAACCATTTTATTATTGCCTCTAGGGCATATTTCCAACAACTGGGTCCGTAACTTGAGGATTATCCTCATTGCTGCACAGAAGAATTATGTCCTGGAAGCACCGCTAGGTGACAAACCCGCTGCGGGAGCAACGCCACATGTTGTGAACACCTGGCAGAGCAAAGCTGATGACTACTCAATAGTTTAGTGTGCCATGCTTTACGTCTTAGAACCGGGACTTCAACGACGTTTTAAACGTCATGGAGCATATGAGATGTTCCAGGAGTTGAAGTTAATATTTCAAGCAAATGCCCGGATTGAGAGATATGAAGTCTCCAATAAGTTCTACAACTGTAAAATGGAGGATAATAGTTCTGTCAGTGAACATATACTCAGAATGTCTGGGTACCACAACCACTTGACTCAGCTGGGAGTTAATCTTCCTGATGATAGTGTCATTGACAGAGTTCTTCAATCACTGCCACCAAGCTACAAGAGCTTCGTAATGAACTATAATATGCAAGGGATGGATAAGACGATTCCTGAGCTCTTCGCAATGCTAAAGGCTGTGGAGGTAGAAATCAAGAAGGAACATCAAGTGTTGATGGTCAACAACACCACCAGTTTCAAGAAAAAGGGTAAAGGGAAGAAGAGGAACTTCAAAAAGAACAGCAAGCCAGTTGCTGCTCAAGTGAAGAAACCCAAGTCTGGACCTAAGCCTGAGACTGAGTGCTTCTACTGCAGAGGGACTGGTCACTGGAAGCGGAACTGCCCCAAGTATTTGGCGGAGAAGAAGGATGGCAAAGTGAAAGGTATATTTGATATACATGTTATTCATGTGTACCTTACTAATTCTCGCAGTAGTGCCTGGGTATTTGATACTGGTTCAATTGCTAACATTTGTGGCACTGCCGTTTAGGCCATATTGGTGTAAAGTGCATGAAGAAACTCCATTTTGATGGACTTCTGGAATCACTTGATTATGAATCACTTGGTACTTGCGAACCATGCCTCTTGGGCAAGATGACTAAAACTTCGTTCTCTGGAACAATGTAGCGAGCAACAGAGTTATTGGAAATCATACATAATGATGTATGTGGTCCAATGAACATGGAAGCTCGTGCCAGATATCGTTATTTTCTCACCTTCACAAATGATTTGAGCATATATGGGTATATCTACTTAATGAAACATAAGTCTGAAACATTTGAAAAGTTCTAAGAATTTCAGAGTGAAGTGGAAAATCATCGTAACAAGAAAATCAAATTTCTATGATCTCATCGTGGAGGTGAATATTTGAGTTATGAGTTTGGACTTCATTTAAAACAATGTGAAATAGTTTCGCAACTCACGCCACCTAGAACTCCACAACGTAATGGTGTGTCCGAACATCGTAACCGCACTTTATTAGATATGTTCTGATCTATGATGTCTCTCACTGATTTACCACTATCATTTTGGGGTTATGCTTTAGAGACAGCTGCATTCATGTTAAATAGGGCACCATCTAAATCCGTTGACATGACACCTTATGAACTGTGGTTTGGCAAGAAACCCAAGTTGTCGTTTCTTAAAGTTTTGGGCTGTGATGCTTATGTGAAGAAGCTTCAACCTGATAAGCTCGAACCCAAACCGGAGAAATGTGTCTTCATAGGATACCCAATTGAGACTGTTGGGTATACCTTCTATCACAGATCCGAAGGCAAGATATTCGTTGCTAAGAATGGATCCTTTCTAGAGAAGGAGTTTATCTCGAAAGAAGTGAATGGGAGGAAAGTAGAACTTGACGAGGTAATTGTACCTTCTCCCTTATTGGAAAGTAGTTCAGCACTAAAATCAGTTCCGGTGATTCCTACACCAGTAAGTGAGGAAGCTAATGATGATGATCATGAAACTTCTGAGCAAGTCACTACCGAACCTCGTAGGTCAACCAGAGTAAGATCTGCACCAGAGTGGTATGGTAATCCTGTTCTGGAGGTCATGTTACTTGACCATGACGAACCTACAAACTATGAGGAAGCAATGATGAGCCCAGATTCCGCAAAATGGCTTGAGTCTATGAAATCTGAGATGGGATCCATGTATGATAACAAAGTGTGGACTTTGGTTGACTTGCCCGATGATTGGCAGGCCATAGAGAATAAATGGATCTTCAAGAAGAAGACTGGCGCTGACGATAATGTTACTGTCTACAAAGCTCGGCTTGTTGCAAAAGGTTTTCGACAAGTTCAAGGAGTTAACTACGATGAGACCTTCTCACCCGTAGCGATGCTTAAGTCCGTCCGAATCATGTTAGCAATTGCCGGATTATGTAATTTGGCAAATGGATGTCAAAACTGCATTCCTTAATGGATATCTTAAAGAAGAGTTGTATATGATGCAACGAGAAGGTTTTGTCGTTCCAAAAGGTGCTAACAAAGTGTGCAACCTCCAGGGATCCATTTATGGACTGGTGCGAGCCTCTCGGAGTTGGAATATACGTTTTGATAGTGTGATCAAAGCATATGGTTTTATACAGAATTTTGGAAAAGCCTGTATTTACAAGAAAGTGAGTGGGAGCTCTATAGCATTTTTGATATTATATGTAGATGACATATTGTTGATCGTAAATGATACTGAATTGCTGAATAGCATAAAAGGATACTTGAATAAGAATTTTTCAATGAAAGACCTCGGTGAAGCTGCTTATATATTAGGCATCAAGATCTATAGAGATAGATCAAGACGCTTAATTGGACTTTCACAAAGCACATACCTTGATAAAGTTTTGAAGAAGTTCAAAATGGGCCAAGCAAAGAAAGGGTTCTTGCCTGTGTTACAAGGTGTGAAGTTGAGTCGGACTCAATGCCCGACCACTGCAAAAGATAGAGACAAAAGGAAAGGTATCCTCTATGCTTCAGCCGTAGGCTCTATCATGTATACAATGTTATATACCAGATCTGATGTGTGCCTTGCTATCAGTTTAGCAGGGAGGTACCAAAGTAATCCAGGAGAGGATCACTGGAGAGCGGTCAAGAGCATCCTGAAATACCTGAAAAGGACTAAGGATATGTTTCTCGTATATGGAGGTGACAAAGAGCTCTTCCTAAACGGTAACGTCGATGCAAGCTTTGACATTGATCCGGATGACCCTAAGTCACAAACCGGATACGTGTTTTTATTAAATGGTGGAGCTGTTAGTTGGTGTAGTTCCAAGCAGAGCGTCGTGGCGGGATCTACATGTGAAGCGGAGTACATAGCTGCTTCAGAAGTAGCAAATGAAGGAGTCTGGATGAAGGAGTTCATATCCGATCTAGGTGTAATACCTAGTGCATCGGGTCTAATGAAAATCTTTTGCGACAATATTGGTGCAATTGCCTTGGCAAAGGGATCCAGATTTCACAAGAGAACCAAGCACATCAAGAGATGCTTCAATTCCATCTGCGATCAAGTCAAGAAGGGAGACATAGAGATTTGCAAGATACATACGGATTTGAATGTTGCGGACCCGTTGACTAAGCCTATCTCACGAGCAAAACATGATCAGCACCAAGACTCCATGGGTGTTAGAATCATCACAATGTAATCTAGATTATTGACTGCAAGTGGGAGACTGAAGGAAATATGCCCTAGAGGCAATAATAAAGTTGTTATTTATATTTCCTTATATCATAATAAATCTTTATTATTCAAGCTAGAATTGTACAAACCGGAAACTTAGTACATGTGTGAATACATAGACAAACAGAGTGTCACTAGTTGTAAAACCCACAATGCGGCTATATCTCCCACGTGTCGGGGCACGACTTAGAGGCATAGCCGCATGGTAGGTTTGTCGCAAGAGGGGTAATCTTCACACAATCCCATGTACTGAATTAGAAAGGGATAAAGAGTTGGCTTACAATCGCCACTTCACACAAATACAAGTTAAACATACATCATCCAGAATACCATCAAGGTCCGACTACGGAACCAGAATAAAAGAAGACAACCCCAAATGCTAGATCCCCGATCGTCCCAACTGGGCTCCACTACTGATCAACAGGAAACGAAACAACACAACAAACATGATCTTCATCGAGCTACCACTTGAGCTCAGTTGCGTCATCTGCACTGATATCATCGGCACCTGCAACTGTTTGGAAGTAACTGTGAGCCATGAGGACTCAAAACTCTCACACCCGCGAGATCAAGACTATTTAAGCTTATGGGTAGGAAAGGGTAGTGAGGTGGAGCTGCAGCAAGCACTAGCTTATATGGTGGCTAACATACGCAAATGAGAGCGAGAAGAGAAGCAACGTACGGTCTAGAAGCTATAAGTGATCAAGAAGTGATCCTGAAGTTACTTATGTTCAAGCATAACACGAGACCGTGTTCTCTTCCCGGACTCCGCCGAAAAGAGACCATCGCGGCTACACACGTGGTTAATTCATTTTAATTAAGTTAAGTGTCAAGTTCTCTACAACCAGATATTAACAAATTCCCATCTGCCAATAACCGTGGGCACGGCTTTCGAAAGTTCAAACCCTGCAGGGGTGTCCCAACTTAGCCCATCACAAGCTCTCACGGTCAACGAAGGATATTCCTTCTCCCAGGAAGACCCGATCAGACTCAGAATCCCGGTTACAAGACTTTTCGACAATGGTAAAACAAGACCAGCAAGACCGCCCGATGCGCCGACATCCTGATAGGAGATGCACATATCTCGTTCTCAGGGCAACACCGGATGAGACATCCTACGAGTAAAACTAAACCTCAAGTTTCCCCGAGGTGGCCCCACAGTCTACTCGGTTTGGACCAACACTTAGACAAGCGCTGGCCTGGGGGGGTTAAAATAATGATGACCCTCGAGAGCGCGACTCCCAAGGGAAAAGGTAGGTGGTGGTGAGGCAAATGGTAAAACCAAGGTTGGGCATTGCTGGAGGAGTTTTATTCAAAACGAATTGTCAAGGGGTTCCCATAACACCCAACCGTGTAAGGAACGCAAAACCAAGGAACATAACACCGGCATGACGGAAACTAGGACGGCAAGAGTGGAACAAAACACCAGGCATAACGCCGAGCCTTCCACCTTTTACCAAGTATATAGATGCATTAATTAAATAAGAGATATTGTGATATCCCAACAATAACCATGTTCCAACATGGAACAAACTTCATCTTCACCTGCAACTAGCAACGCTATAAGAGGGGCTGAGCAAAAGCGGTAACATAGCCAAACAATGATTTGCTAGGAAAGGTGGGTTAGAGGCTGGACATGGCAATATGGGAGGCATGATATAGCAAGTGGTAGGTAGCGCGGCATAGCAATAGAGAGATCAACTAGAAAGCAAAGATAGAAGTGATTTCGAGGGTATGGTCATCCTGCCTGAGATCTCGCAAGGAAGAAGAATGAGTCCATGAAGAAGACAAGCGGACGTAGTCGAACGAACCTCACAACTCCATTACGGAACCGAAGCTAACGAGAGAAGCAACCCGGAAAGAAGCAAACAACATAGTAAACAACCATCACATAAACATGGCATGATGCGCAACCAAGTATGATGCATGTCCGGTTGAAGAGGCATCGCATGGCAAAATGCACAAACAATCCTACAAATTAAGTGGAGCTCAATATGCAACGAGTTGCATATTGATGGAACACCACATTCAAGTTATTTAGTTCGATCTCGTTTATGTACCCAACAATATTAAATGTTGGTTAACATGGCAAGAGGTGAAGCATAATTAAACTAACTATCTAGTCAAGTTTAAATGAGGCCGGAAATAACAAACAACAATTTCGGAAAATTCTCATGTGCATATTTTAGATTTGGTACTGTTCTGCCCTAAACCATATTTTAGAGTTGTTAAACATGCAAAGTAAGGTCACCATGATAATCTATGCATTTTTCTACCTCATTTACATATAAAGTTTGTTAAGTTTGGAGCTACGTTTATTTAGTTATGAATTAAATAATTTTAGCATGGCATTAGAGAAAAATAAACACAAACAATAAACATGGATGAAAGTGGCATATTATGAAACTGCACAAAATTCTAAGCATTTTACATATTAAGTTTGTTTAATTCCGATGCACGGTTAATTAGTTATTATATGAATGACAACTAGGGGTTTTTTGTAAAACTGTAAAGCCCTGGAAATAGACAAATCACAGATCTGGGAAAAAACAGAGACAGGCCAAAACTGACTAGCCCAACAGTGGAAGGGGCGTAGCGGTGGCTCACCATGGGCCGAGGCCCACTTGATGGAGAAGAGGCAGATGGGCCGGTTGCTGGACTAGGGCGAGGTCGGCCCACGCGCGTGCGAGGGAGGCGGCCTAGCAGGGGTACGCTCGGTCAACAGGCCGGCCCACGCGGGGTGGCCATGCATGTGCTCGCACGCACACACGCGTGCACGAAGGTGAAGTGACGGCGCAGGTCTCCGGCGAACTGGACTTGGTGCGGGAAGACTCCTGGGAGTGCGAGACGGCAAGGACCCACCGGATCTGACGAGGAGGAGGCCGAGGCGGCCGAATCTGAGGTCGGCAGGGTGGCGCGGACGTCGGAAGCTTGGCGGCGGGGACGAGCATCCATGGCGGGGTCTCGGCTACCTGGGAAGTTACAGAGAGTGAAGGAGCTCATGAGGGAGAGGGAGTAGAGAGGAAACGAGGCGGGGTGGCGCGCTGATGACCTGGGGCGGCGGCAGTCGACGGCTCCGACGATGGCTGCAGGTAGGCGGACTCGCCGGCGCGGTGGGGAGAGCAGCGCTCGGGCTCCCTCCCGATCCAGAACGGGAAGAGCGCTCGGAAGCGGCGGCAATTCAGGCCGGGCCGGTTGCGCCCAGGCCTGGCGGGCCTGCGGTGGGGGAAGCCGGTTGGGGAGGCGGGGTGGCGGCGTGGGAGTGGTTGGCAGGTGGGGGCTGGCGACATGGCGCGCCCGGATTAGTCCGGGCGCAAGGGCGGCGGCGCCGAGTGGCGGGGTGCGGCTGGGTGGCGCCAGAAATCGAGGAGGAGGGGGTTGGTTGCGGCTGGAGGCGGCGCATCCGAGGAGAAAGGGGTCTAGGGTAGGGGAAGAGCTAGGTTTGACCAAAAATGGACTAGGGGTTGTTTATGTAGGGTAGGTGCTAGGGTTAGGGGGGTTTCAAAGCATTTCGGAGCGTCCGATCGCGATCCGGTGGTTTCGATCAGAGGGGGGTTTAGAGAGCTAGTTGTGGGCTGTGTAGAGGGCCATGGACTGAGAGGAGAGAAGAGAAGTGCAGCCCGGCAAGACTTTCGGAGACCGAAAACGTCCGACGTTTGACCGACTATATTGTCGCTATAGTTATCTGTTGGGGCCTCAAACAAACTCCTAATGCGATGAAACTTGGCAGGCGGCCTACTGACAACATAACAACACCGCATGCCAACTTTCAACCCATTTCGAGAACATTTTCCAGCCACTTATAAAATAATATTTCGGAGGTGCTGCGGGCGCGTGCAAGTGTGTCTGGGCTCAGAACGGACAACGGAAAGAACTGAGAGATCCGGACGGATGCAAGTTTTGAAAACATGTAGATGCAATGCGGATGATGACATGGCAAGATGTAACACGCAAGCGAAAGACATGGCAAAGATAGTGAAAAACTGGAAGACACGTGGTGCAACGGACTCGGGGCGTTACAACGCTCCACCACTACAAGAGGATCTCGTCCCAAGATCTAGAATGGAACCGAAGAGAAGCGCAAGAGGAAGAGGTAAACAAAGTTGCTTCTTTGAAAAACGAGTGAAACCACGAACCTTGAGAGGTTAAACAAATTGAAAGAAAGAATACAACGAAGATGGACGAATTTGAAAACACTCCGTTAGAAAAGAGAAACAAGGAACATTACGAGAACCTTGTAGGTTGAAAGACATAAGAAAAGGGTTTCAATGGACAAGAAGTACATGCAAGCACTCCGGTAGAAACGAGATGCACAAGTAATGATAAAGATCAATTATGACAACACTCCGGTTGGAAATGGAAGGCAAAAGGAAAGAACATGATCTTTGGCAAAAATGCGGATGATGGATGAAGAGAGCAACATCACTATGCCTCCGGTACAAAAGAATAGAAGTTGAATCGTTGGCAAGGAAAGAATTGAGAAGAAAATGACAACTTTTGCCACAAATGGGCTTGGAAGGCACCCTTCCAAGAAGGTTATAACGGAGTTGTTGTAAAACAGACAACGAAACGAAAAAGCTTGTAGTGGGCTCAAGGAAAAACTTCTCAAAATTATGAGGTGAAATATGCCACTAACGGAAACAATTGCTTGCTTGAGAGCAACGAATAGATGAAAACTTATTTCATCGCGAGAATAGGAGGAAACTTGGATTATTGATAAGCACCACAATAGCAACATTCATTAGGGAAGGCTTTAGGTGAAATATAACCCAAGATAACTCCAACGAAGAGATTAATTGGTTGAAAAGGTCTCTTGAACGAAGAGAAAATGATGTATTTAGAATATGTCCTTCTTGACATTTGAGAATCGTGAAACAACGAAGGGAAATTGTCAAGAATGACATAACACCACCTCAAAAGATGAGATATGAAAGAATTGCACTTCAGAATGCAAGATGAATAATGCTTGAACTCCTCGAAACAAGACATGTGTTGAACACCATGTTTAATTTAGAGTATATCTTGGCGCATCTTAACTCCACGAGAAATCTTGAAAAACAAATGGAGAATGAAAGAAAGCCTTGAAGAACCACCATGTAGAGCCTCCATGAATAACTCCGGTAAAAAAAAGGATGATAGAAGTAATGGAAGTTGAAAACACCAGGTGAAGCCTTGCAATGATTAGATGAAGCTTTGAAATGATATAATTGAAATAACTTGGAGCTCCAGAAAAGAAATATGAAACAATTGAAACCGAGAATTTTGATATCATGAACAAACTCCGAAAAAGAAAAGATGAAGCATCTCGAACCGAGAATGTGATATGATGAACAACTCCGGAAATAAGAAATTAGATCACTTGGATGAAACAATGATAAGAATTACATTATGAGTACCCTTCACCAATATAAATTGATGACAAGCAACGGATTTGGCATACTACTTATTCTCGTAGAAAGGTTTAAGAGAGATATAGCGTAAACTCAATGGACCACCGGTAGGATTTGGAAACAAGGAATGAATTGATATGATAACGAAGGAAGAAGAATCTTTGAACAAACCACTGTAAGAATTGGAAATGAACAAAGTAAAGGGATGAATCACCGGGAAGAATTGGAGAACGAATGAAGATACTTGAGGGGATTTAGATACATGAGAACGAAGATATCACGAGATGATAAGAGAATACTTGAATGATGCACCGGTATAATTTGGAGAACGAGAGCTGAAAGCTGGAATGAATAATTCTGAGATGATGGGCTCCGAAGAATCAAACTCATAACCTCATTAAATGCTCCGGATGGTTGAAAAGAATTCTCACAATCAAAACAATTATGAGAGGATGGCCTCAAACTAGAACCACGAATCTTCAAGAGAACGGACCAAGATTTAGAGGAAATACTTCTTCTTTGGTCTTCAAATGTTGAGAATGGCGATGAGAAACACCACCATGAATTATTGAGGTACTCCAGAATGAAAATTAGAAAGGTTGAACCAACAATGAAAAGAATTTGAAAGATCTTGGAGAAAGACATTGGACTAATGAAAATTCATTCTTACGTCAAACTTTCGAAATGAATTTGAAAATAACTCCGGAAAAATTAGATGAGTCAAGATCCTGGGAAAAGACCTATGGGTTAGGGCCCACTCAAAAGAGAACATTGTTGAAGAGATTTCTTGAAAAGAGATATTGCACTGGTTGAATTAAATGGCTTGAATAAGGTAACATCCTCAAAAGAACTTGAGCGAATTGAGAATGGAAACTTGAATCTTCTGAGATATCTTCAGCACTTCGGATATGAATAGAGAGAGATGAACGATTAAGAGGAGCACCGGCATGGGAAAACATTTGAAACAAGGAAAATATATGATCGACAAAGCTTGACTTGAAACCACCGGAGAAGAAAGAGAACGAATAATGAAGAACTTGAAGCTCCGTTAGTATCTTCCTGAGAATCACCGGATAAAAACATTGAAGGAAAAGAATGAAGAGACTTCACATGAATAAAAGGATACTTGATTAAGACATCTGATTTCTTGAAGGAAAAAGGGTGGGAGGGCGGGAAAACAAAGGCAGCTTGGGACGAATGAAATGAACACCGTTGAGAAGACTTTGAGTTGATCTTGCGGATGTCGAAAATTATCGAATCCACTTGAAGAGGAGCACAACGGTTGAGAAGAAATTGAGATGACAAACTCGATGATCAAGAAGGATTGGTATTCACATAGAAGTGTGAAAACACCACTTAGGGGAGGTATGGAATGAACACTTGAGATTGAAGCAACTCGAATACCATAACTCAAAACAAAACAAAGGATTGGCTTGTAGAATAAGCCGGAAACAAACATATGATAGACCCCATATCGTATCATGTGTCTGTTGGAAAGATATTCTAGGAGCTACTTGAATTCCCACTTATAAACTCCCGAAACTTTCTGGTTATGCAATCAGGTGTTGGAGATACAAGGGAAGCATAATATCTCACCCAAACTAACAATTCCTACATCCAGCTGTATCCATCCTTCAACACATAACCAAGAAAACTTCGGAAATCGTGTACCTCAACCTTCGAAAAGCATCCGTTATACGAGTTATGGCAATACTCCCAAACTCCCGCCAAGTACTAGGTGGCATCGAGGTTATCTCACCAACAACTCCATAAAAGAGATTTTCAATGTCGGCGAACTCAGGTATTCCAGAATTGCAACGATAAAATTGTGACGACAACACCTCGGAGCTCAACTCCCCGGGACACTGCCACAACCCCTAAATGTCAGGAGGCACCAAGAACAATGTTCTCGTCATAAAACCATTAGAACGATTCCAAGATACCCGTGTGATCCTAAAAAAAATTCGTGAAATTTTAGGAGAGAAGAGTCAAAACTCTACGTCAGGAGGCCTCATCAAAGCGACGAAGGGACTGGGGAGTAAAAATAATCCTACTCTCTGATATATATAATCCTAAGACTCAAAACATTTTGTTCTAGACTCAACAATGTCAGCGATTCGATCAAGCACGGGGCCACTAAGTCGGGGAAGGCTCTGATACCAACTTGAAACACCCACAATGCGGCTATATCTCCCACGTGTCGGGGCACGACTTAGAGGCATAGCCTCATGGTAGGTTTTTTGCAAGAGGCGTAGTCTTCACGCAATCCCATGTACTGAATAAGAAAGGGATAAAGAGTTGGTTTACAATCGCCACTTCACACAAATACAAGTTAAACATACATCATCCAGAATACAATCAAGGTCTGACTACGGAACCAAAATTAAAGAAGACAACCCCAAATGCTAGATCCCTGATCAACCCAACTGGGCTCCACTATTGATCAACAGGAAACAAAACAACACAACGAACACGATCTTCATCGAGCTCCCACTTGAGCTCAGTTGTGTCATCTGCACTGATATCATCGGCACCTACAACTGTTTGGAAGTAACTGTGAGCCACGAGGACTCGACAATCTCACACCCGCGAGATCAAGACTATTTAAGCTTATGGGTAGGAAAGGGTAGTGAGGTGGAGCTGCAGCAAGCACTAGCTTATATGGTGGCTAACATACGCAAATGAGAGCGAGAAGAGAAGCAACGCACGGACGAGAAGCTATAAGTGATCAAGAAGTGATCCTGAAGCTACTTACGTTCAAGCATAACACGAGACCGTGTTCTCTTCCTGGACTCCGCCGAAAAGAGACCATCACGGCTACACACGCGGTTGATTCATTTTAATTAAGTTAAGTGTCAAGTTCTCTACAACCATATATTAGCAAATTCCCATCTACCCATAACCATGGGCATGGCTTTCGAAAGTTCAAACCCTACAGGGGTGTCCCAACTTCGCCCATCACAAGCTCTCACGGTCAACGAAGGATATTCCTTCTCCCAGGAAGACCCGATCAGACTCGGAATCCCGGTTACAAGACATTTCGATGATGGTAAAACAAGACCAGCAAGACTTCCCGATGCGCCGACATCCCGATAGGAGCTGCACATATCTCGTTCTCAGGGCAACACCGGATGAGACATCCTACGAGTAAAACCAAACCTCAAGTTTCCCCGAGGTAGCCCCGCAGTCTACTCGGTACGGACCAACACTTAGAAAAGTGCTGGCCCGGGGGTTAAAATAATGATGACCCTCAACAGCATGACTCCCAAGGGAAAAGGTAGGTGGTGGTGAGGCAAATGTTAAAACCATGGTTGGGCCTTGCTGGAGGAGTTTTATTCAAAACGAACTATCAAGGGGTTCCCATAACACCCGGCCACGTAAGGAACGCAAAGTCAAGGAACATAACACCGGTATGACAGAAACTTGGGCGGCAAGAGTGGAACAAAACACCAGGCATAAGGCCGAGCCTTCCACCCTTTACCAAGTATATAGGTGCATTAATTAAATAAGAGATATTGTGATATCCCAACAATAACCATGTTCCAACATGGAACAAACTTCATCTTCACCTGCAACTAGCAATGCTATAAGAGGGGCTGAGCAAAAACGGTAACATAGCCAAACAACGGTTTGCTAGGAAAGGTGGGTTAGAGGCTGGACATGGCAATATGGGAGGCATGATATAGCAAGTGGTAGGTAGCGCGGCATAGCAATAGAGCGATCAACTAGCAAGCAAAGATAGAAGTGATTTCGAGGGTATGGTCATCTTTCCTGAGATCCCGCAAGGAAGAAGAACGAGTCCATGAAGAAGACAAGAGGACGTAGTCGAATGAACATTACAACTCCAGAACGGAACCGAAGCTAGCGAGAGAAGCAACCCAGAAAGAAGCAAACAACATAGTAAACAACCATCACATAAACATGGCATGATGCGCAACCAAGTATGATGCATGTCCGGTTTAAGAGACATCGCATGGCAAAATGCACAAACAATCCTACAAATTAAGTGGAGCTCAATATGCAACGAGTTGCATATTGACGGAACACCACATTCAAGTTATTTAGTTCGATCTCGTTTATGTACCCAACAATATTAAATGTTGGTTAACATGGCAAGAGGTGAAGCATACTTAAACTAACTATCTAGTCAAGTTTAAATGAGGCCGGAAATAACAAACAACAATTCCAGAAAATCCTCATGTGCATATTTTAGATTTGGTATTGTTCTGCCCTAGACCATATTTTAGAGTTGTTAAACACGCAAAGTAAGGTCACCATGATAATCTATGAATTTTTCTACCCCATTTACATATAAAGTTTGTTAAGTTTGGAGCTACGGTATTTAGTTATGAATTAAATCATTTTAGCATGGCATTAGAGCAAAATAAACACAAACAGCAATTTAAACATTTTAAACATGGATGAAAGTGGCATATTATGAAACTACACAAAATTCTAAGCATTTTACATATTAAGTTTGTTTAATTCTGATGCACGGTTAATTAGTTATAATATGCATGACAACTAGGGTTTTTTTGTAAAACTGTAAAGCCCTGGAAATAGACAAATCGCAGACCTGGGGAAAAAACAGAGATGGGCCGAAACTGACTAGCCAAAGAGTGGAAGGGGGCGCAGCGGTGGCTCACCATGGGCCGAAGCCCACTTGGTGGAGAAGAGGCAGATGGGCCGGTTGCTGGACTGGGGCGAGGTCGGCCCACGCGCGTGCGAGGGAGGCGGCCCAACAAGGGTGCGCTCGGTCAATAGGCCGTCCCCGCGGGGTGGCCGTGCGTGTGCTCGCACGCACACACGCGTGCACGAAGGTGCAGCCACGGCGCATGTCTCCGGCGAGCTGGACTTGGCGCGGGAAGACTCCCGGGAGCGCGAGACGGCGAGGATCCACCGGATCTGACGAGGAGGAGGCCGAGGCGGTCGAATCTGAGGTCGGCAGGGCGGCGCGGACATCGGAAGCTTGGCGGTGGGGATGAGCATCCATGGCGGGGTCTCGACTACCTGGGAAGTTACCGAGAGTGAAGGAGCTCATGAGGGAGAGGGAGCAGAGAGGAAATGAGGTGCGGTGGCACGCTGATGACCTGGGGCGGCGGCAGTCGACGGCTCCGACGACGGCTGCAGGTAGGCGGACTCGCCGGCGCGGCGGGGAGAGCAGCGCTCGGGCTCCCTCCCGATCCAGAACGGGAAGAGCGCTCGGAAGCGGCGGCTGTTCAGGCCGGGCGGGCTGCGCCCGGGCCTGGCGGGCCTGCGGTGGGGGAAGCCGGTTGGGGAGGCGAGGTGGCAGCGTGGGAGTGGTTGGCGGGTGTGGGTTTGCGACGTGGCGCGCCTGGATTGGTCCGGGGCGCGGGGGCGGCGGCGCCAAGTGGCGGGGTGCGGCCGGGTGGTGCCAAAAATCAAGGAGGAGGGGGTTGGTTGCGGTTGGAGGTGGTGGATCCGAGGAGAAAGGGGTCTAGGGGTAGGGGAAGAGCTATGTTTGACAAAAATGGACTAGGGGTTGTTTATGTAGGGTAGGTGCTAGGGTTAGGGGGTTTCAAAGCGTTTCCCGATTGCGATCCGGTGGTTTCGATCGGAGGGGGTTTAGAGAGCTAGTTGTGGGCTGTGTAGAGGGCCATGGACTGAGAGGAGAGAAGAAAAGTGCAGCCCGGCAAGACTTTCGGAGACCAAAAACGTCCGACGTTCGACCGACTATATTGTCGCTATAGTTACCCGTTGGGGCCTCAAACGAACTCCGAATGCGATGAAACTTGGCACGCGGCCTACTGACAACATAACAACACCACATGCCAACTTTCAACCCATTTCGAGAACATTTTCCAGCCACTTATAAAATAATATTTCGGAGGTGCTACGGGCGCGTGCAAGTGTTTCTGGGCTCAGAACGGACAACAGAAAGAACTGGGAGATCCAGACGGATGCAAGTTTTGAAAACATGCAAATGCAATGCGGATGATGACATGGCAAGATGCAACACGCGAGCGAAAGACATGGCAAAGACAGCGAAAAACTGGAAGACACCTGGCACAACGGACTCGGGGCGTTACACTAGTATGCTTCTACTTGACTAGCTTGTTAATCTAAGATGGTTAAGTTTCCTTGCCATGGACAAAGAGTTGTCATTTGATAAAAGGGATCACATCATTAGAGAATGATGTGATTGACTTTGACCCATCCGTTAGCCTAGCATGATGATCGTTTAGTTTGTTGCTATTACTTTCTCCATAACTTATACATGTTCCTATGACTATGAGATCATGCAACTCCCGAATACCGGAGGAACACTTTGTGTGCTACCAAACGTCACAACATAACTGGGTGATTATAAAGGTGCTCTACAGGTGTCTTTGATGGTGTTTGTTGAGTTGGCATAGAGCGAGATTAGGATTTGTCACTCCGTATATCGGAGAGGTATCTCTGGGCCCTCTCGGTAATGTACATCACTATGAGCCTTGAAAGCAATGTGACTAATGAGTTAGTTGCGGGATGATGCATTACGGAACGAGTAAAGAGACTTGCAGGTAACGAGATTGAACTAGGTATTGAGATACCGACGATCAAATCTCAGGCAAGTAACATACCGATGACAAAGGGAACAACGTATGTTGTTATGCGGTTCGACCGATAAAGATCTTCGTAGAATATGTAGGAGCCAATATGGGCATCCAGGTTCCGCTATTGGTTATTGACCAGAGAGGTGTCTCGGTCATGTCTACATAGTTCTCAAACCCGTAGGGTCCGCACGCTTAATGTTCGTTGACGATATAGTACTATATGAGTTATGTATGTTGGTGACCGAATGTTGTTCGGAGTCCCGGATAAGATCACGGACATGACGAGGAACTCCGGAATGGTCCGGAGGTAAAGATTGATATATGGGATAATAGTGTTTGGTCTCCGGAAGGGGTTCCAGATGTTGCCCGAAATGTTTGGGTACGAGAACACTTTATTTGGGCCAAAGGGAAAGACCACAAGATTTTTGGAAAGAGCAAAAGGAAGATTTTCGGAGTCCAGGGGCTAGACGCCAGGGTCCCTGGCGTCTGGGTCCAGACGCCGGGAACCCTGGCGTATGGTCCTGGAGTCCGAGAAAGGCTCTTGCCTTTCGGGTGAAACCGACTTTGTGTAGGCTTTTACTCCAAGTTTCGACCCCAAGGCTCAACATATAAATAGAGGGGCAGGGCTAGCACCCAAGACACATCAAGAAACACCAAGTCGTGTGCCGGCAACCCCGTCCCCTCTAGTTTATCCTCCGTCATAATTTTTGTAGTGCTTAGGCGAAGCCCTGCGAAGATTGTTCTTCACCAACACTGTCACCACACCGTCGTGCTGCCGGAACTCATCTACTACTTTGCCCGTCTTGCTGGATCAAGAAGGTGAGGTCATCATCGAGCTGAATGTGTGCTGAACGTGGAGGTGTCGTACGTTCAGTACTTGATCGGGACGGATCGTGAAGGTTTACGACTACATCAACCGCGTTGATAAAACGCTTCCGCTTTCGGTCTACGAGGGTACGTAGACACACTCTCCCCTCTTGTTGCTATGCATCACCATGATAGATCTTGTGTGTGCGTAGGAATTTTTTTTGAAATTACTGCATTCCCCAACAAATAACATTACCATCAGCGTTAGTCTGCTTCTTGAAGATCTATTTATTCTCTATGGCTTGCCGATCATCGGGCAAGTCAACCAAAGCCCACACTTTGTACTCATGCATGGATCCTATCTCAGATTTCATGGCCTCAAGCCATTTATCGGAATTCTGGCTCATCATCGGTTCCTCATAGTTCATAGGTTTGTCATGGTCTAGTAACATGACTTCCAGAATAGGATTACCATACCACTCTGGTGTGGAACATGCTCTGGTTGACCTACGAGGTTCGGTAGTAACTTGATCTGAAGTTTCATGATCATTATCATTGGCTTCCTCTCTAGTTGGTGTAGGCATCACTGGAACTGATTTTGTGATGAGCTACTTTCCAATTCGAGAGAAGGTACAATTACCTCATCAAGTTCTACTTTCCTCCCACTCACTTCTTTCAAGAGAAACTCCTTCTCTTGAAAGGATCCATTCTTAGCAACAAGGATCTTGCCTTCGGATCTATGATCGAAGGTGTACCCAACAGTTTCTTTTGGGTATCCTATGAAGACACACTTCTCTGATTTGGGTTCGAGCTTATCAGTTTGAAACTTTTTCACATAAGCATCGCAACCCCAAACTTTAAGAAACGACAGCTTTGGTTTCTTGCCAAACCATAGTTCATACGGTGTTGTTTCAACGGATTTAGACGGTCTCCTATTTAACGTGAATGCAGTTGTCTCTAATGCACAACCCCAAAACGATAGTGGTAAATCGGTAAGAGACATCGTAGATCGCACCATTTCTAATAAAGTACGATTCTGACGTTCGAACACACCATTACGCTGTGGTGTTCCAGGTGGCATGAGTTGTGAAAATATTCCACATTGTTTTAAATGAAGGACAAACTCATAACTCAAATATTTTCCTTCGTGATCAGATCGTAGAAACTTTATTTTCTTGTTACGATGATTCTCCACTTCATTCTGAAATTCTTTAAACTTTCCAAATGTTTTATAGTTGTGTTTAATCAAGTAGATATACCCATATCTACTCAAATCATCTATGAAGGTCAGAAAATAACGATACCCGCCGCGTGCCTCAACACTCATTGGACCACATACATCGGTATGTATTATTTCCAATAAGTCATTGGCTCGCTCCATAGTTCCGGAGAATGGAGTTTTAGTCATCTTGCCCATGAGGCATGGTTCGCAACTATCAAATGATTCATAATCAAGTGATTCCAAAAGCCCATCTGCATGGAGTTTCTTCATGCGCTTTACACCAATATGACCTAAACGGTAGTGCCACAAATATGTTGCACTATCATTATCAACTTTGCATCTTTTGGCATCAATATTATGAATATGTGTATCACTACGATCAAGATTCAATAAACCATTTACATTGGGTGTATGACCATAGAAGGTTTTATTCATGTAAA
The DNA here is from genome assembly GCF_056163025.1 of Triticum urartu. Lineage (NCBI taxonomy): Eukaryota > Viridiplantae > Streptophyta > Magnoliopsida > Poales > Poaceae > Triticum > Triticum urartu. Next base: position 177,105,383 of record NC_141874.1, read on the forward strand.
CAGAACAACAATTATTCTTTGACATAAATGAATAACCATATTGCAATAAACATGATCCACTCATATTCATACTCAACGCAAACACCAAATAACATTTATTTAGGTCCAACACTAATCCCTAAGTAGAGGGAGTGTGCGATGGTGATCTTATCAACCTTGGAATCACTTCCAACACACATCGTCACCTCGCCCTTAACTAGTCTTTGTTCATTCTGTAACTCCTGTTTCTAGTTACTAATCTTAGCAACTGAACTGGTATCGAATACCCTGGGGTTACTATGAACACTAGCAAAATACACATCAATAACATGCATATCAGATATACCTTTGTTCACTTTGCCATCCTTCTTATCCGCCAAGTATTTGGGGTTGTTCCGCTTCCAGTGACCATTCCCTTTGTAGTAGAAGCACTCCTATTCAGGCTTAGGTCTAGCTTTGGGCTTCTTCACGGGAGTGGCAACTTGCTTGTCATTCTTCTTGAAGTTCCCTTTCTTTTCCTTTGCCCTTTTTCTTGAAACTAGTGGTCTTTTCAACCATCAACACTTGATGCTTTTTCTTGATTTCTACCTTCGCCGATTTCAGCATCACGAAGAGCTCAGGAATCATTTTCGTTATCCCGTGCATATTATAGTTTATCACGAAGTTCTAGTAGCTTGGTGATAGTGACTAGAGAACTTTGTCAATCACTATCTTTATCTGGAAGATTAAATCCCACCTGATTCAAGCGATTGTACTACCCAGACATTCTGAGTACATGCTCACTGGCTGAGCCATTCTCCTCCATCTTGTAGGCAAAGTACTTGTCAGAGGTATCATACCTCTTAACATGAGCATGAGTATGAAATATCATTTTCAGCTCTTGGAACATCTCATATGCTCCATGGCATTCAAAACATTTTTGAAGTCCCGGTTCTAAGCCGTAAAGCATGGTGCACTAAATTATCAAGTAGTCATCATACCGAGCTTGTCAAATATTCATAACGTCTGCATCTGCTCCTGCAATAGGTCTGTCACCTAGCAGTGCATCAAGGGCATAATTCTTCTATGCAGTAATGAGGATAATCCTCAGATCACGGACCCAGTCTGCATCATTGCTACTTCATCTTTCAACTTAGTTTTCTCTAGGAACATATCAAAAATAAAACAAGGGAGCTATACACGAGCTATTGATCTATAACATAGATATGCAAATACTATCAGGACTAAGTTCATGATAAATTAAGTTCAATTAATCATATTACTTAAGAACTCCCACATAGATAGACATCCCTCGAGTCATCTAAATGATCACGTGATCCATATCAACTAAACCATGTCCGATCATCACGTGAGATGGAGTAGTCTTCAATGGTGAACATCTCTATGTTGATCATATCTACTATATGATTCACGTTCGACCTTTCGGTCTCCAGTGTTCCGAGGCCATGTCTATACATGCTAGGCTCGTCAAGTTTAACCCAAGTATTCCGCATGTCCAAAACTGTCTTGCACCCGTTGTATGTGAACGTAGAGCTTATCACACCCAATCATCATGTGGTGTCTCAGCACGATGAACTGTCGCAATGGTGCATACTCAGGGAGAACACTTATACCTTGAAGTTTTAGTAAGGGATCATCTTATATTGCTACCGCCGTACTAAGCAAAATAAGATGCATAAAAGATAAACATCACATGCAATCAAAATATGTGACATGATATGGCCATCATTATTTTGTGCTTTTGATCTCTATCTCCAAAGCACCGTCATGATCTCCATCATCACCAGCTTGACACCTTGATCTCCATCGTAGCGTCGTGGTCATCTCACCAACTATTGCTTCTACAACTATCGCTAACGCATAGTGATAAAGTAAAGCAATTACATGACGTTTGCATTGCATACAATAAAGCGACAACCATAAGGCTCCTGCCAGTTGCTGATAACTTTTACAAAACATGATCATCTCATACAATAACGTATGTCACATCATGTCTTGACCATATCACATCACAACATGCCCTGCAAAAACAAATTAGTCATCCTCTACTTTGTTGTTGCAAGTTTTACGTGGCTGCTACGGGCTTCTAGCATGAACCGTTCTTACCTACGCATCAAAACCACAACGGTGATTTTTCAAGTTTGCTGTTTTAACCTTCAACAAGGACGGGCCGCTGTCAAATCCAATTCAACTAAACTTGGAGAAACAGACACCCGCCAGTCACCTTTATGTAAAACTAGTTGCATGTCTGTCGATGGAACTGCTCTCATGAACGTGGTCATGTAAGGTTGGTCCGGGCCGCTTCATCCAACAATACTGCCGAATCAAAATAAAACATTGGTGGTAAGCAGTATGTTGATCACCACCCACAACTCTTTGTGTTCTACTCGTGCATATCATCTAAGCATATACCTAGCTCTAATACCACTATTGGGGAACATAGCATACAATTTCAAAAAAAATCCTACGCTCACGCAAGATCTATCTAGGAGATGCATAGCAACGAGAGGGGGAGAGTGTGTCCACGTACCCTCGTAGACCAAAAGCGGAAGCATTTGACAACGCGGTTGATGTAGTCGAACTTCTTCTCGTTCTGACTGATCAAGCACCGACTGTACGGCACCTCCGAGTTCTGCACACGTTCAGCTTGATGACGTCCCTCGAACTCTTGATCCCGCAAAGTGTCAAGGGAGAGTTCCGTTAGCACGGTTGGGTGGTGACGGTGATGGTGAAGTGATCCGCGTAGGGCTTAGCCTAAGCACTACCAAGATATGATCAGAGGCGTAAACTATGGAGGGGGGCACCGCGCACGGCTAACTATTGTTGGTGTGTGTTCTAGCGGTGCCCCCTGATGACCCACAAGTATAGGGGATCTATCGTAGTCCTTTCAATAAGTAAGAGTGTTGAACCCAACGAGGAGCAGAAGGAAATGACAAGCGGTTTTCAGTAAGGTATTCTCTGCAAGCACTGAAATTATCGGTAACAGATAGTTTTGTAATAAGGTAATTCATAATGTGTAACAAGTAATAAAAGTAAACAAGGTGCAGCAAGGTGGCCCAATCCTTTGTGTTGCAAAGGACAAGCCTGGACAAACTCTTATATAAAGTAAAACGCTCCCGAGGACACGTGGGAATTATCGTCAACCTAGTTTTCATCATGCTCATATTATTCGCGTTCGTTACTTTGGTAATTTGATATGTGGGTGGACCGGTGCTTGGGTACTGCCCTTCCTTGGACAAGCATCCCACTTATGATTAACCCCCTTCGCAAGCATCCGCAACTATGAAAGAAGAATTAAGGTAAACATAACCATAGCATTAAACATATGGATCCAAATCAGCCCCTTACGAAGCAAGGCATAAACTAGGGTTTAAGCTTCTATCACTCTAGTAACCCATCATCTACTTATTACTTCCCAATGCCTTCCCCTAGGCAATGGTGAAGTTTCATGTAGTTGACGTTCATATAACATCACTAGAGGAAAGACAACATACATCTCATCAAAATATCGAACGAATACCAAATTCACATGACTACTTATAACAAGACTTCTCCCATGACCATAGGAACAAACATAACTACTCACAAATCATATTCATGTTCATAATCAGAGGGGTATTAATATGCATAAAGGATCTGAACATATAATCTTCCACCTAATAAACCAACTAGCATCAACTATAAGGAGTAATCAACACTACTAGCAACCCACAGGTACCAATCTGAGGTTTTGAGACAAAGATCGGATACAAGAGATGAACTAGGGTTTGAGAGGAGATGGTGCTGGTGAAGATGTTGATGGAGATTGACCCCCTCCCGATGAGAGGATTGATGGTGATGATGATGGTGACGATTTCCCCCTCTCGGAGGGATGTTTCCCCGGCAGAACAGCTCCACCGGAGCCCTAGATTGGTTTCGCCAAGGTTCCGCCTCGAGACGGCGGCGCTTCATCCCGAAAGCTTCCTTCTTATTTTTTTTTCTAGGGAAAAAGACACCTTATACCAAAAGATGGGCATCGGGGGCCTGGCAGGTAGCCCACGAGGCAGGGGGTGCGCCCCCCACCCTCGTGGACAGTGGCTGACTCCCCTCTGGTGCTTTCTTCGCCCAATATTTTTAATATATTCCAAAACTGACTTTCGTGGAGTTTCAGGACTTTTGGATTTGTGCAGAATATGTCTCTAATATTTGCTCCTTTTCCAGCGCAGAATTCCAGCTGCCGGCATTCTCCCTCTTCATGTAAACCTTGTAAAATAAGAGAGAAAAGGTATAAGTATTGTGACATAATGTGTAATAACAGCCCATAATGCAATAAATATAGATATAAAAGCATGATGCAAAATGGACGTATCAACTCCCCCAAGCTTAGACCTCGCATGTCCTCAAGCGGAAGCCGATATCGAAAAATATGTCCACGTGTTTAGAGATAGAGGTGTCAATAAAATAAAATATGGACATGAGGGCATCATGATCATTCTTAGAACAAAAACATATATATATAGTCATATGATTTCTTATGCTAAAGTAACAATCTTATTCACAATGTAAAGTATGAATCAGAAACTTCATTGAAAACTAGCAAACTATAATCTCAGTCATTGATGCAATTGCAATTTATCATAACGTCAGAAAGAGTCAATATAAGAGCTTTTCAGCAAGTCCACATACTCAACTATCATTTAGTCTTTCACAATTGCTAAGACTCACGCAATACTTATGGGTATGAGGTTTTAATCGGACACAGAGAAAGATAGGGTCTTATAGTTTTGCCTCCCAACCTTTTACCTCAAGGGTAATGTCATAAATAATAGTTTATGAAAACCCACATCCAATTAGCTATATATATCAGGATCTTTCCAACACACAGTGCTTGCCAAAGGATAAAATGTAAAAACGGGAAAGGTGAAGATCACCATGACTCTTGTATAAGGTATAGGACAAAAATAAAAGATAGGCCCTTCGCTGAGGGAAGCAGAGGTTGTCATGTGCTTTTATGGTTGGATGCACAAAATCTTAATGCAAAAGAATGTCACTTTATATTACCACTTTTGATAGGGACCTTTATTATGCAGTCCGTCGCTTTTATTTCTTCCATATCACAAGATCGTATAAAGGTTATTTTCTCCACACTAATAGATCATACATATTTAGAGAGCAATTTTTATTGCTTGCAACAATGACAACTTAATTGAAGGATCTTATTCAATCCATAGGTAGATATGGTGGACATGGCAAAACTGGGTTTAAGGATATTTGGAAGCACAAGTAGTATCTCTACTTGGTGCAAAGAATTTGGCTAGCATGAGGGGGAAAGGCAAGCTCAACATATTGGATGATCCATGACAATATAATTTATTTAGGATATAAGAAAACATAACCCATTATGTTGTCTTCCTTGTCCAACATCAACTCCTTAGCATGCCATATTTTAATGAGTGCTCACAATCATAAAAGATGTCCAAGATAGTATATTTATATGTGAAAACCTCTCTTTCTTTATTACTTCATATTAACTGCAACGATGACCAAAACTATGTTTTTCATCTCTCAACAACTTTTATTCATCATACTCTTTATATGTGAAGTCATTACTGTCCATAAGATCTGTATGATCTCTTTATTTCTTTTTATTCTTTCCTTTTTTTCCTTTTATTCCCTCAAGATCATAGCAAGATAACCAAGCCCTTGACTCAAAACTAATCTTTATTATATATAGCTCACGGACTCAATTACATAGATAAGGATCAACACAAAACTCAAAGCTAGATCATACTAAACTTTATTCTACTAGATCAAGATATAACCAAAAGGATCGAACTAATAAAAACGGTAAAGATAGAAGTGTGATGGTGATACGATACCGGGGCACTCCCCCAAGCTTGGCAGTCGCCAAGGGGAGTGCCCATACCCATGTATTTATGTCTCTTTCTTTGGTGGTGGAGAAGATGGTGGTGATGATGACAATCGTGCCTTCATCTTTTTCATATTATAGTGGAGGAGAGCAATTTCCTCCTTTAAATCATCGACCTCCAACTCCAGCTTCAAGATCTTGTCACATAAATCTGCTTTGCTCTTCTGCCGAAAACGAGAAGGAATAGATCCGTTATTAGACAGGTTAGCCCTATTAGGGAGACTAGACTTCTTGAACTTCACGTGCATATCCCCAGGTTGAGGTAGAGGAACATCCTCCTCCTCCGAACTTGAATCATCGATCCTCATCAAATGAGGATCCTCCTCATCATCCATAGTTCGACCATAAGGAGATAGGTCCCCATAGGTCTTTGGGTCGGCAATGAGATCTGAGACATAGCTCTCTCCGTCGGAGTCTTGAGATGACATCTTGCTCTAAATCTGCTGCAGAAATAGCCCGAAACAAAAACAAAGGATTGTGTCGTGGTACGGTGGTCAAAACCTTTGGGAGATTATATAATGAATTTTGACCGACCAAGAGAAGTATCGTGCAAGAAAACGGAGTTCGGAGGGCACACGAGGTACCCACGAGGCAGGGGGCGCGCCCTCCACCCCCCTGGACGCCTCATGTCCTTTTCGGACTGCTTCTTATTTTCCTATTTTCTTAAATATTCCAAAATGGGGAAAAATTGCTATTAGAGTTGTTTTGGAGTCGGTTTACTTGTCGTACCACATACATATTCCTTTTTGGAGTCTGAAACGTTCTGGAAAGTGTCCCTTATATACTCCTCCGGGGTTACGGTTTCAATAACATTAGTTTAAACATTTATGGGATTACCTAAGATATAATGTTTGATCCTTTGACCGTTCACCACCCTCGGATTTGTGCCTTCGAAGTTGTTGATTTTTATGGCACCGGAGCGATAGACCTCCTCGATAATGTAAGGACCTTCCCACCTAGAGAGGGGTTTTCCTGCAAAAAAACTTAAACGAGAGTTGTATAACAGAACATAATCACCTACATTAAACTCACGTTTTTGTATCCTTTTGTCATGCCATCTTTTGACTTTTTCTTTAAATAGTTTGGCATTCTCATAGGCCTGGGTTCTCCACTCATCAAGTGAGCTAATGTCAAATGTCTCTTCTCACCGGCAAGTTTGAAATCATAATTGAGCTCTTTAATGGCCCAATATGCCTTATGTTCTAGTTTGAGAGGTAAGTGACATGCTTTTCCATAAACAATTTTATACGGAGACATACCCATAGGATTTTTATATGCAGTTCTATAGGCCCATAATGCATCATCAAGTTTCTTGAACCAATTCTTTCTGCTCTATTAACAGTCTTCTTCAAAATTAATTTAAGCTCTCTATTACTCAGTTCTACTTGACCACTAGACTGTGGGTGGTATGGAGATGCAATTCTATGATTAACATCATACTTAGCAAGCATTTTAAGAAATGCACCATGAATAAAATGTGAACCACAATCAGTCATTAAATATCTAGGGACTCCAAACCTCGGAAAAATAACTTCTTTAAGCATCTTAATAGAGGTGTTATGATCAGCACTACTAGTTGGAATAGCTTCTACCCACTTAGTAACGTAATCAACAGCAACTAAAATATGTATATACCCATTAGAGGAAGGAAATGATCCCATATAATCAAAGCCCCAAACATCAAATGGTTCGATAACAAGCGAATAGTTCATAGACATTTCTTGACGCCTACTAATATTACAAATTCTTTGACATTCATCATAAGATAAGAGAAACTTACGGGCATCCTTGAAGAGAGTAGGCCAATAAAAACCAGATTGCAATACCTTATGTGTAGTTCTATCTCCAGCATGGTGTCCTCCATAAGCCTCGGAGTGACACTTGCATAGGATCTGTTCATGTTCATGCTCAGGTACACAACGTCTAATAACACCATCTACTCCTTTATAAAGGTGTGGGTCATCCCAGAAGTAATGTCTTAAATCATAGAAAAACTTTTTCTTTTGCTGGTATGTGAAACTAGGTGGTATAAATTTAGCAACAATGTAATTAGCATAATCAGCATACCATGGAGCAGTATGAAAAGCATTTATGACAACTAATTATTCATCTAGAAAGCTATCATCTATAGGTAGTGGGTCATCAAGAACATTCTCTAACCTAGACAAGTTGTCTGCAACGGGGTTCTCAGCTCCCTTTCTATCAATAATATGCAAATCAAATTCTTGTAGCAAGAGAACCCATCTAATAGGTCTAGGTTTGGCATCTTTCTTTTTCATAAGATATTTAATAGCAGCATGATCAGTGTGAACAGTTACTTTAGAATCAACAATATAGGGTCTGAATTTATCACAAGCAAATACAACTTCTAAAAATTCATTTTCAGTAGTAGCATAATTTCTCTGGGCACTGTCTAGATTTTTACTAGCATATTGGATAACATTTAATTTCTTATCAACTCTTTGTCCTAGAACAGCACCTACAGCATAATCACTAGCATCACACATAATTTCAGATGGTAAATTCCAATCAGGAGGCTGAACAATAGGTGTAGAAATCAAGGCTTTCTTAAGTATTTCAAATGCTTCTACACAATCATCATCAAAGAAAAAAGGAACATCTTTTTGTAAGAGATTAGTCAGAGGCCTAGAAATTTTCGAGAAGTCTTTAATGAACCTCCTATAAAAACTAGCATGACCAAGGAAACTTCTTATACCTTTAATGTCCTTAGGATACGGCATCTTTTCAATAGCATTAACTTTAGCTTTATCAACTTCAATACCTCTTTCAGAAACTTTATGCCCCAAGACAATACCTTCATTAACCATAAAGTGGCACTTCTCCCAATTCAAGACAAGATTAGTTTCTTCACATCTCTGCAAAACTCGATCAAGGTTGCTTAAGCAATCATCAAAAGAAGTTCCATACACGGAGAAATCATCCATGAAAACCTCAACAATCTTTTCACAAAAGTCAGAGAATATAGCAGTCATACATCTTTCAAAGGTAGAAGGTGCATTACATAAACCAAAAGGCATACGTTATAAGCAAAGGTACCGAAAGGGCAAGTAAAAGTGGTCTTTTCCTGATCTTCTTTCGACACAGGTATTTGAGAGAAACCAGAATAACCATCTAGAAAGCAAAAATGTGTATGTTTGGATAATCTTTCTAGCATTTGATCGATAAAAGGTAAAGGGTAATGATCCTTTCTAGTAGCTTTATTTAATTTGCGGAAATCAATTACCATTCTATAACCTGTAACAATTTTTTGTGGGATCAATTCATCTTTATCATTAGGAACAACGGTAATACATGCCTTCTTAGGGACACAATGAACAGGACTTACCCACTGACTATCAGCAACAGGATAAATTATACCTGCCTCCAGAAGCTTTAGTATTTCATTTCTTACCACTTCTTTCATCTTAGGATTTAACCGTCGTTGGTGATCAACAACTAGCTTAGTGTCTTTCTCCAATTTTATTTTGTGTTGGCATAGAGTGGGACTAATGCCCTTAAGATCATCAAGAGTATATCCAATAGCAGCACAGTGCTTCTTTAGAGTTTTCAATAATCTCTCTTCTTCCTGATCTGAAAGGTTAGCACTAATAATAACAGGATATATCTTATTTTCATCAAGATAAGCATATTTAAGAGAATCAAGTAATGGTTTAAGCTCAAACTCGGCATCACCCTTGGGTGGAGGAGGATCCCCTAGAATTTCAACAGGCAAGCTGTGTTTCAAAATTGGTCCCTGTTTAAAGAATACTTCATCTATTTCCCTTCTTTCGTTCATAAACATATCATTTTCTTGGTATAGCAAATATTGTTCTAAAGGATCCTTAGGAGGCACGGCAATAGAAGCAAGACCAATAATTTCATATTTACTAGGAAATTCTTTATCATGGGGTTGTCTATGAAATTTAGAGAAATTAAAATCATGAGACATATCCCCTAAACCAACAGAAACAATATCCTATTTGCAGTCTATCTTAGCATTAACAGTATTCAAGAAGGGTCTACCAAATATAATGGGACAAAAGTCATCTTGTGGGGAACCAAGAACAAGAAAATCAGTAGGATATTTAACTTTCCCACACAAGACTTCAACATCACTAACAATCCCAACTGGTGAAATAGTATCTCTATTGGCAAGCTTAATAGTAACATCAATATCTTCTATCTCAGCAGGTGCGATACCATACATAATTTCTTTATATAAAGTATGAGGTATTGCACTCGCTCTAGCACCCATGTCACATAAGCCATGATAGCAATGATCTCCTATTTTAACAGAAACAACAGGCATGCCAACAACAGGTCTATGTATATCTTTAGTATCGGGTCTAGCAATTCTAGCAGCTTCATCACAGAAGTAAATAACATGCCCATCAATCTTATCGACCAAGAGATCTTTAACCATAGCAATACTAGGTTCAACTTTAATTTTCTCAGAGGGTGTAGGTGTTCTAGTATTACTCTTACGAACCACAGTTGTAGCTTTAGCATGATCCTTTATTCTAACAGGAAAGGTGGTTTCTCAAAATAAGTGGTAGGAACAATAGGATCAACATTATAAGTGATAGTATTTTCTTCAACCTTAATAGGTTCAACTACTTTTACTTCAATGGGAGGATGATATTTAAACCACTTATCCTTAGGGAGATCAACATGAGTAGCAAATGATTCACAGAAAGAAGCTACTATCTCAGAGTCAAGTCCATATTTAGTGCTAAATTCACGAAAAGCGTCGGTATCCATAAAAGATTTAACACAATGAAACTAGGTGTTATACCCGAATCCTTACCTTGGTCGAGTTCCCAATCTTTAGAGTTGCTTTTAATTCTTTCCAATAAATCCCATTCGAATTCAATAGACTTCAGGATAAAAGAACTGGTACAAGAAGTATCGAGCATGGAGCAATTATTGAGAGAAAGCCGAGCATAAAAATTTTGAATAATAATTTCTCTTGAGAGCTCAAGATTGGGGCATGAATATAACATTGACTTAAGCCTCCCCCAAGCTTGAGCGATGCTTTCTCCTTCGCGAGGCCAAAAATTATATATATATATATATATATATAATTACGATCACGATGAACCAGATGCATAGGATCAAACTTCTGATGAAATTCCAATTTCAATCGGTTGTAGTTCCATGATCCAATATCATCACATAGCCTAAACCATGTCAATGCCTTTCCCTTCAAATATAAAGGGAAGACCTTCTTCTTGATAACATCCTCGGGCATACCTACAAGCTTAAATAATCCACAAACATCATCCACATAGATTAGGTGCATATTGGGATGTAATGTTCCATCTCCTGTAAAAGGATTAGCTAGCAGTTTGTCTATCATACCTGAAGGAATTTCAAAGTAAACATTTTCAGTAGGGTCAGTAGGTTGAGGAGTAACTCTTTTCTCTACTGGTCGGGTGAAGATACCTCGAACAAGCCCCTCAAAGGATTGTTTTCCATAATAACAAGTGATAGTAAATTTCAGCACACTATATAAATTTTTCCCTACCAAAGGCGCTTCACTCCCTGGCAACGGCACCAGAAAAGAGTCTTGATGACCCACAAGTATAGGGGGTCTATTTTAGTCCTTTTAATAAGTAAGAGTGTCGAACCCAACGAGGAGCAGAAGGAAATGACAAGCGGTTTTCAGTGAGGTATTCTTTGCAAGCACTGAAATTATCGGTAACAGATAGTTTTGTGATAAGGTAATTCGTAACGGGTACAAGTAATGAAAGTAAACAAGGTGCAGCAAGGTGGCCAAATCATTTTGTAGCAAAGGACAAGCCTGGACAAACTCTTATATAAAGTAAAACGCTCCCGAGGACACGTGGGAATTATCGTCAAGCTAGTTTTCATCATGCTTATATGATTCGCGTTTGTTACTTTGATAATTTGATATGTGGGTGGACCGGTGCTTGGGTACTCCCCTTCCTTGGACAAGAATCCCACTTATGATTAACCCCCTTCGCAAGCATCCGCAACTACGAAAGAAGAATTAAGGTAAACCTAACCATAGAATTAAACATATGGATCCAAATCAGCCCCTTACGAAGCAACGCATAAACTAGGGTTTAAGCTTCTGTCACTCTAGCAACCCATCATCTACTTATTACTTCCCAATGCCTTCCCCTAGGCCCAAACAATGGTAATGTGTCATGTAGTCGACGTTCACATAACACCACTAGAGGAAAGACAACGTACATCTCATCAAAATATCGAGCGAATACCAAATTCACATGACTACTTATAACAAGACTTCTCCCATGTCCTCGGGAACAAACGTAACTACTCACAAATCATATTCATGTTCATAATAAGAGGGGTATTAATATGCATAAAGGATCTGAACATATAATCTTCCACCTAATAAACCAACTAGCATCAACTATAAGGAGTAATCAACACTACTAGCAACCCACAGGTACCAATCTGAGGTTTTGAGACAAAGATCGGATACAAGAGATGAACTAGGGTTTGAGAGGAGATGGTGCTGGTGAAGATGTTGATGGAGATTGACCCCCTCCCGATGAGAGGATTGACGGTGACGATTTCCCCCTCTCGGAGGGATGTTTCCCCGGCAGAACAGCTCCACCGGAGCCCTAGATTGGTTTCGCCAAGGTTCCGCCTCGAGACGGCGGCGCTTCATCCCGAAAGCTTCCTTCTTATTTTTTTCCAGGGCAAAAGACACCTTATACAAAAAGATGGGCATTGGGGACCTGTCAGGTGGCCCACGAGGCAGGGGGCGTGCCCATGGGGTAGGGCGTGCCCCCACCCTCGTGGACGGTGGGTGGCTCCCCTCTGGTGCTTTCTTCGCCCAATATTTTTAATATATTCCAAAACTGACTTTCGTGGAGTTTTAGGACTTTTGGAGTTGTGCAGAATAGGTCTCTAATATTTTCTCCTTTTCCAACCCAGAATTCCAGCTGCCGGCATTCTCACTCTTCATGTAAACCTTGTAAAATAAGAGAGAAAAGGCATAAGTATTCTGACATAATGTGAATAACAGCCCATAATGCAATAAATATCGATATAAAAGCATGATGCAAAATGGACGTATCACCCCCCTTCATATGTATAGGTTGGGGGGGAGGAGAGGCAGCCAAGGGGGCACCCCAAGTAGGAGGAATCCTACTTGGGGTCCTCCTAATTCGGCCTCCCGCTTTCCTATTCCTATTCGGAGTAGGAAGGGAAGAAGGGGAAGGGGGAATCCTATTCCCTTTTTCCTTTCCTTCTTCCCCTTTTCTACTCCAATTTGGCCAGCCCATATTCGGGAGTTGCATAATCTCATAGTCAAAGGAATGTATATAAGTCATGAAGAAAGCAATAGCAATAAAACTTAACGATCATTATGCTAAGCTAATAGATGTGTCTTGTCTGTCACATCATTCTCCTAATGATGTGATCTTGTTCATCAAATGACAACACATGTCTACGGTTAGGAAACTTAACCATCTTTGATTAACGAGCTAGTCTAGTAGAGGCTTACTTGGGACACTGTGTTTTGTCTCTGTATCCACACATGTATCAAGTTTCCGGTTAATACAATTCTAGCATGAATAGTAAACATTTATCATGATATAAGGAAATATAAATAACAATTTTATTATTGCCTCTAGGGCATATTTCCTTCAGTTCTCCTGGTACACATCCTCTCTGCTTATTGCCGAGACATGTGTCAAGAGAACAACGGGGAGGTGCTGCCGAAATATTGCGTCAGATCCGGAGCAGAGCATGGGAAAATGAACCCAATCTACGCATATTCGGGCGGGATTAGGACCTATCTTTACCTATTAGCGTCTAGGTTGCATGGACGTAATAAAAGTGACAAACTCCATTAACTGATGGATATGGTTTGCTGAATTATGTATATATTTCTTGTGTATCTAGTAGGTACGCAATATGAGTGATCGTGTGTAGATGTACACCGGTCACACTAGTCAGGAAGACATGACCAATGAATGGTTAACAAAAACCAAGGGGTTTGTGAGAGCCGCATTTGCGAATGGCCAGAGAATAAGTTGGTGCCCCTATGCCCGGTGTGACAACTATAAAAGGAGGGACGAGCTTCAAATGAGTAAAAACCTGTAGAAGTATGGTTTTACGCCTGGTTATACGGTCTTGACATTTCATGGTGAGTCTACCCAATGTCCCAGAGCCGAGGTGGTTCGTCGTCGCACCGACGAGCATGGTACCAGAATGGAAGACATGGTGCAAAACTTTGATGATGCTCGGTGTCGGATTTCAGGTTCCGGCAGACCCTTGAGGTTCGAACACTGGGGTGCGCGCGGAGATTTCGCCTTCTACCTACCTGCACCCCTCTGCCTCACTAAGATCTAAGCTAGGGAAAGAACAGCACAAGAGACACAGGGTTTATACTGGTTCGGGCCACCGTTGTGGTGTAATACCCTACTCCAGTGTGTGGTGTGGTGGACTGCCTCTTGGGCTGATGATGATGAGCAATACAAGGAAGAACAGCCTCACGAGGGTCTGTTCTTGGCTGAGGGGATGAACTGCTAGGAGGAGTTCAGTCACCCTTCTCTCTCTCTCTCTTCTTGATTCTCTCTCCGATTTCGATTTCCATCTACCCTGGGAGTGGCTAGTCCTATTTATAGGCAAAGGCCCTGGGCCTCTTCCCAAATATTGAGCGGGAAGGGCGCCAACAATTGGCCATTTTGAAGGGGAACATCTGGTACACTTATCCTGACTAAAGTTGGTCCTCGCCTGCCAAAGGCTCTGGTGGTGACGCTGGCTTGGGCTCCACAATGACTTCCTCCCTGCCGTTGGACTGGTCTTGGTCTCGTTGCACCGAAACGGGTGCCTTTGCTTGATGCTCTCGCCTGCGCTTGCTCCCTTTGCACCAAAGAGGAAAGGAGGACACTGCGCGGGCTGGCGCCCGCCTGGCACCCTTGGTCGTCATGGCTTGCGTCACGGGCACCTCGTGAGGTACCCCGCCCTGATCTCTCCGCCTCCTCGTGAGCCAGCCTGACGAGGTCGTGCCTGAGGAAGCTCCGTGTCGTCCGCCCCGCGAGGCTTGGCCCCTTGCGAGGGTCTTGGGTCTGCGTTGATGAAGATGGGCCGTGTTGGGCCCCCCTTTGAGCCACGCCGCAGGCCGCAGGCAGGCAAGTCTGGGGACCCCCGTTCCCAGAACGCCGATAGTAGCCCCTGGGCCCAAGGCGCGCCCGGACTTGGCCGTGCAGGGAGGCGAAAGGGTAAGAACGAAGCGCCGCGGGCCCTAACAGCCTGCGGCCTTGGGCGTCGCGTGGCGGTTGATTGGACGTGGGCGTCTCCACTTCCCCATGGCGCCTCGGCAACTGCACGGATTGGACAAGTCCCTGCATGCAAAGAGGGTCATGATTACCTGCGATCGTGGAGGTCGGCGGTTGGCCTTCGCCGGCCATAAGTACGGAACGGCGTGCGCCCTTCCAGTCCATCCCTTCTTGCTTCTCCTTCTTCCCGGTCCTTGCTCCGTCTTGCTGCGATGGCTCCGATCCGCCGGTTCTCGATGGCAGAGAAGGGAAAGGCTCCCCGAGAGGAACCAGACCCGCTCCCACCGAAGAAACGGCTCGCCCTCCGCGGCCGGGACGAGGGGGCCCATTAGGTGGTGTCGAGGCCCTAGTGCGAACGGCCACCGCCGGGGTTCCCGCTTCCCTTGTATGCCCACATTGAGGGCTCTGAAGGAGTCAATGCCGATCGCCACGGGCGGCGCCGCCGTCGGCGCCGACGGGTCACGAAGGTGTGGGTCGTCCCTCCTGGGGTCCACACCGAGGGCTCCTCTCGAGAGTTCGTGCTCCACGCCGCCATGCCTCCTCAGTCTTGGATTCGCCTTCCTCCCTTCTTCACCTCCATCATCCCGCAGGGAGAACTCCTGGAGCTTTGGCTGCAGCACGCCGGCTGCAGCACCCTCGCGACCAAGGCAGAGGTCGCGGTCATTGCCCCGGTCAAGGTCTTCATGACTCGAGGCTGGAGCGAAATCGCCCGGGTTTGTAGGACAAGAGGCGCCTTCGCGATCCACTTGGAGTACGACGGTGCTTCGGTGATGTTCTTCAAGGTCTTCGATGCGAACGGGCTCCGGCTGGAGTGCTGCCCCGGGAGAGGAGGTCGGGACCCTGCTACGGCGAGGACTGGGCCCGCCGACCGCTCCCTTGGCGGCTGCTCAGGCGGCGGAGGGTCCAGTGACTCCGGTGAGCTCTTCGTGACTCCGGAGACGAGCGACGACAGCTACGAGCCCCCGAGCCGGCGCCGCTCCTGGAGCAGGGCGGGCTCGTTAGGCCATCACCGACTCTGATCTGGATGGGGTTGGTGTCGGCGCTTGACGGCCCACTGTTGATGATGGCGTCTTTTGCAGGGGCGCGTGTAGTTAGCATCCTTTTAGGATCTGTTCCCTGCGAGGAATCAAAGACGCGTCCCGTGGGGGCTTGTAAGGTGCATGTGATCCTCTTTTGTTAATATAACCCTTGTCGTAGAATTGTGCGAGTTGCTCATTCCGTCTTAGCTCAGTCCTCCCTTTCGAACCTCACGAGGGCTTGGTGCTCTGCGCTGACAGGTCCCAGTCCCAAGGCGGCTTCAGCCGTCGCTGGTATGCCAGGTCGCGATGTCGTGGTCAAGGCCAGGAGGTGAGCGACCCGGGGTCCAGTAAGAGCCCCTGAGTCACGATGCTCAGGAGGTCCCCTTTGGCGCTCAAGCAGCCGTCGTTCGGTGAGAAAGGAGAGCGGCGTCGCTAACACGGGATTGCATTAGGTGCGGGGATGGTGCCATGGTAGCTGGTGCTTCCGGGTGGTGACTTATCTCGAGAATCAGGGACCGCTCTCTGGTGTGTCGTCGGGTCCGTGCATCGGCAGGCGCGAGGTTGCTCGGCGAGGTCCTCGCGTGTCCCTCCCCTCTCGCCTTTGCTCCCCTTTCCGCTCTACATCCTCGGGTCCCGGCCCTCGAGCGAGTCTCAGCCGTCGCTGGTATGCCAGGTCGCGATGCCATGGACAAGGCCAGAGGGTGAGGGCTGGAGAGCCAGTAGGAGCCCTGAGTCGCGATGCTCAGGCACCCCCCCTTTAACATGCAAGCGGTTCGCGCAGATGAGAGTGAAGGAGACACCGCAAGGGCCTCGCCTGACGCAGCTCCTTTAGGAGATCCTGTAGACCCATCATAGAAAGAATGAGGGGTTGCCATGACAATTGACAGTCAGCCGTTGGTTGCTTCCGAGGGGCGATGAGGCACTGAAGGCTTGACGAGGTGGCGCCATGCGGGGCTGCCGCGACCAGAGCTCAGCCATTCAGGTTTGTCGGCGTTGCAGGGACGGACCCATGCGCAAGCGTCGTGCCGTTTGGGAGCAGCTCCGTCAGTTGGCGTCAATTGAGCGAGCAACTAGGTCAAACACATTAGCCGCGAAGGAGTGGATTCATTCAAATAGATGCTGGGAAGGCGGACATCACTGGGTCAGGCCCGAGCGACTTGGGGATGATGCAGCCCATGGGGCGCCCCCAACAAAGTAAGCTAACAACAAGAAATAAAAGGGATACATGCCGCAGGGACGGACCCATGCGGCCTGGGAATAATGCAGCCCTAGGGGCGCTCCCAGCTAGAAATGAAACTTGAAAGATGTCACCTGATGATGTTGAGGACGAAGGAGTGTTGGTGTAGCAGACTCGGTGGGCTGCGGAAGTCGATCCTCACGAGCCCCCAGGCCCAGGGGCCTCGGGAGGCTCCGAAGGCGCTGGTGGCTCCTCGCGGACCATCTCCATCTCCGCCAGGGCTACAGAACGCCTGGCCTCTTGAGCCTCCATGATGCCCCTCATGAGGCGCTGGTACGTGGCAGTCGCGTTTGGCAAGCCGTAAGGCATGCGAATGTAGCTGTGGGGTGGACCTTCGCAGCGCCCCACTCGCGAGGGCCAGAGGCGCTCCAGAGAGGCGACTCGATTGAGCCCTGGTATGTCGATGCAGACGCGCAGCCCACCATCCTCGCCTGGATGGGGAGCCACAGCTGGTAGGCGGCGGCCGCCTTTCATGACTCTTGACTCCTGTAGCTCCTGAATGGCCTTGCTGATGAACTCCTGAGGGACTGGCCCTCCTTGCCTTACTCCTTCTTGAGGGAAACGTGCTTCGAAACACGCCTCCATGTGGTGCCCAAGCGCCTCCCTCGTGACCTTAGCCAGGTCGGTGGCCCTCCAGAGGAGAGCCCCCGAGCCCTGCCTGAGGAGGGCGCCGGGCGCGCTTTCCTATGCGATGGAAGGAGGTTCCACCTGGGCAGGCGCGGGCCCTGAGGGGCCTGCCTCCTGAGGGGCTGGGCCGGACGATGTCTTCTTCTTCTTGGGGGCGGTCTCGGGAAGCCTCCTGCTTCCATGATCCGGGTCTTCCAGTGATGCGGCCTGAAAGGCTCGTTCCAGGGAACACACCGCTTCCTTCTCTTCACAGGGCACCGTGATGACTCCGCCACTTCCTGGCATCTTGAGGACGTTGTAGCCGTGGTGAGTTACGGCCATGAACTTGGCTAGCGCTGGGTACCCAAGGATGGCGTTGTACGGCAGGCGAATGTGAGCGACGTCGAAGTCGATGAGCTTGGTGCAGTAGTTGTCGCGTGCCCCGAAGGTGACAGGGAGGCGGACCTGCCCAATCGGGACCGTGGAGCCGTCGGTGACTCCGGAGAAAGGCTTGGTCGGCTGAAGCTGGCTGTAGGGCACTTGGAGATTGTTGAATGTTTCCACGGACAGGACGTTGAGCCCTGCCCGCCATCGATGAGGGTCCTGGTGACCAGCACATTGCTGATGATTGGGGAACAAAGCATCGGGAGGACTCTGGCTGTGGCCGCACACTTGAGCTGATCTGCTGAGCTGAACGTGATGGCGCACGCCGACCACCTGAGAGGGCGTGTGGCTTCGAGCTTGGGGAGGACTGCATTCACTTCGCGGGCGAACTGCTTGAAGATGCGTTCAGAGGCTGGGGCTTGAGCCCCGCCCAGGATGCAGGCGATCGCGCGCGGCTCCTGGAAGCCCCCAGCCCCCTCGTCCTGATGGCGGTCCTTGTTTCTCCTTGGCTGCGGCAGCAGCGGAGGGAGGCCTGCGTTGCCTTGCGGGCGATCCTCGCGAGGCTAATCCCTCCAGTCTCCCTCGCGAGGCAGGTCTTGCCAGCGATCCTCGCGAGGTTGATCGCGCCACCCTTGGCGTGGGCCGCGGTCTTCCCAGCATCCTGCGTTCCTTCCTCCTCCTCGACCGTAGCCCCGGTCACCGCGGTCGGGACGACGGCCGATCCTTCCTTCTCGCACGGCTCGGAGCTCTTGACATTCGTTGGTGTTGTGGGTGTGGAGGTCGTGGTACTCATAGTACCGACTGTCCTTGGAAGATTCGGGCTGATCTCTGCCCCGCTTGGTGTCTGGTTCTGCGCGAGCACGGCAGCCCCCTTGCACTTCACATCCTTGGCCTTGGGCTTCTTCTCTTCTGGGTCTGCGGCAGGCAGCTCGAGGAGGGAGAGACGCCCTTCCTCAGCCCTGGCGCACTTGGTTGCCAAGTTGAACAACTCCAAGGAAGTGCACAGGTCTTCATGCATCGCCAGCTCCTCCTTCATCTTGACATCGCGCACGCCGTCGGAGAAGGTTGAGATGATGGCCTCCTCGGTCACCTTGGGAATCTTGAGGCGTGCGTTGTTGAAGCGCTGGATGTACTTCTGCAGGGTCTCTCCGGGTTGTTGCTTGATGCGGCGCATGTCGCTCACGGCGGGTGGCCGGTCGCGAGTACCTTGAAAGTTGGTGATGAAGCGGGTGCGCATCTCGTCCCAGGAGGAGATCGTGCCTGGAGCCTGGTTCAGGAGCCAGGTGCGGGCCCCGTCCTTGAGCGCCATGGGAAACCAGTTCGCCATGACCTTCTCGTCTCCGTTGGCAGCTTCGATGCCCAGCTCATAGAGCTGGAGGAACTCCGCAGGGTCGGCCGTGCCGTCCTAACGAGGAGGCAGGTCCGGCTTGAACTTGCCGGGCCACGCGACGCTGCGTAGCTCCAAGGTGAAGGCACGGTAGCCTGCTGTGGCCACGGGAGGCCTTGGGTGACGGAGAGCTTGGTCTTGCATGTCCCCACGCGCTGCAGCTGGGAGCAGCGCGGGGTCTTGACGTGGGGGAGCAGGAGCATGGTCGCGACGTGCTGGAGCAGGGAGCGCCTGGGCAGCTTTTTGCGAGCGAGGGACTTCTTGGCAGCTCTGCTCTTGCCGCGCTGGCACCTAACGGAGCGGGTTCCGCCCAGGGGCCACGCGCCTTGGAGCCATGGATCCTTCTTGAGGAGGAGGCGGCTGGGGCGCCGCCGGAGCTTCGTCGCCCGTGCGGGGCAGGGTGCGGTGCAGCGGAACGGACGGCGCAGGAGAGCCCCCTGCGGCGCAGACGAGCTCGGCGACGCGGTCGAGCCATTCTTCGTAGACGTCGTCGACGGGATGGTAGCGCAGGAGCTCATTTGCCATGATGAGCGCAGCTCGAGCCTCCATGGGTGCGCGGAGCGCGCGGGACGAAGAACCAGCTGGGGTGAGCGAGGGAGTAGCGGTGCGGCCGTCTTGCCGCACGGACGGATGCTGAGACGATGCTTGCCGCTCGTCCCCCGCCGGGCCGGTGGCAGCGTTGACGGCACGTGACGGGGAACAGCGAGGACGCCCGCCGACAGGAGCCGTCTGGGCGACGCGGGAAGCGAGAGCGGCCCAGCGCTCGGCGCGGGCCCGACGAGCGTCAGACATGGACGCGATGGTCGGAGGAGAACGGGGTGGTGGAAGACGAATTCCGGCGCACCCCTACCTGGCGCGCCAAATGTCAAATTTCGGGTTCCGGCAAACCCTTGAGGTTCGAACACTGGGGTGCACGCGGAGATTTCGCCTTCTACCTACCTGCACCCCTCCGCCTCGCTAAGATCTAAGCTAGGGAAAGAACAGCACAAGAGACACAGGGTTTATACTGGTTCGGGCCACCGTTGTGGTGTAATACCCTACTCCAGTGTGTGGTGTGGTGGACTGCCTCTTGGGCTGATGATGATGAGCAATACAAGGAAGAACAGCCTCGCGAGGGTCTGTTCTTGGCTGAGGGGATGAACTGCTAGGAGGAGTTCAGTCACCCTTCTCTCTCTCTCTTCTTGATTCTCTCTCCGATTTTGATTTCCATCTACCCTGGGAGTGGCTAGTCCTATTTATAGGCAAAGGCCCTGGGCCTCTTCCCAAATATTGAGCGGGAAGGGCGCCAACAATTGGCCATTTTGAAGGGGAACATCTGGTACACTTATCCTGACTAAAGTTGGTCCTTGCCTGCCAAAGGCTCTGGTGGTGATGCTGGCTTGGGCTCCATAATGACTTCCTCCCTGCCATTGGACTGGTCTTGGTCTCGTTGCACCGAAATGGGTGCCTTTGCTTGATGCTCTCGCCTGCGCTTGCTCGCTTTGCACCAAAGAGGAAAGGAGGACACTGCGCGGGCTGGCGCCCGCCTGGCACCCTTGGTCGTCATGGCTTGCGTCACGGGCACCTCGTGAGGTACCCCGCCTTGATCTCTCCGCCTCCTCGCGAGCCAGCCTGACGAGGCCGTGCCTGAGGAAGCTCCGTGTCGTCCGCCCCACGAGGCTTGGCCCCTCGCGAGGGTCTTGGGTCTGTGTTGATGAAGATGGGTCGTGCTGGGCCCCCCTTTGAGCCACGCCGCAGACCGCAGGCAGGCAAGTCTGGGGACCCCCGTTCCAGAACGCCGACACTCGGGACTCGGACGATGAGATGGAGGAATCTGCAAAGGCCTTCAATGAAATGTTGGATTCTTCAAAACGTCCTCTCCATAAGCACACTGAGCTTTGTCAGCAGGATGCCATCTCACAAATAACAGCTCTGAAGGCTCAATTCAACTTGGGCAGAGAATGCTACGATGGGATGATGACAGTATTTGGACGTTTTGTACCCAAAGGCCATGTACTACCTGCAAACTTGTACCAGTCAGACAAAATCCCCCGTGCTCTTAAGATGCCCTATGAGAAGATACACGCCTGTGAGAAAGGATGTGCCTTATTTAGGCTTCAGTATGCGGACTTGAACTATTGTCCCATTTGCAAGTCATCCAGGTATGTTGTGGTAGACAACGGTATGGGTGACAAGACGTGGACCAAAATCCTCCTTAATGTTCTTTGTTATATGCCAATCGTACCAAGGCTTCAACGCCTTTTCATGGTTGAAGGGACGGCCAGACAGATGACATGGCACAAAACAGGCAAAAGAACCCAACTAGATGCATATGGGAAGTTGATGATGGTGCACACATCGGACGGTGAAGCGTGAAAGTGCTTTGATGCACTACATGAGGACAAAGTGGCAGATCCAAGGCATCCTCGAGTCGCCATCAGCATGGATGGGTTCAATGTGTTTGGTCTGACGGCAGCCCAATACAGTTGTTGGCCCATATTTGTCATTCCACTCAATCTCCCCTCGGGACAGATTATGCAAAGAAAGAACATTTTCCTGACGTTGATAATTCCAGGGCCCAACTATCCGGGGAAGAATATGAATGTGTACATGCAGCCGCTGAAGGACGAATTGCAAGAAGCCTCGAATAATGGGTTCAAGACATACGACGCCTTTAGCAAGCAGAACTTCATAATGTGTGTCTGGTACATGTACTCGACGCATGACTTACTGGCGTATGTGCAATTCGTTGGCTGGTGTGTGCATGTAAGGTTCCCGTGCCCCACATGCAAGGGAGCTCTTGAGTTTCGTTGGCTTCAGGCCGGTTGCAAGTTTTCTTGCTTCGACTTGTATAGACAGTTCCTGGATCCTCGCCATAAGTTCAGGAAAGACAAGAAGAAATTCATCAAAGATAGAGTTGTCAAAAACTATGCACCACCTGCGTTTACAGGCCAAGAGACCCTGGATCAGTTAAACGCTCTCGAGCCAGATCCAGAGCGTCCAGGGTATTTCAAGGGGTATAATTCGAAACACGCTTGGACTCACAAGACATGCTTGTGGGATCTGCCTTACTTCAAAGACCTCATTTTCCCACACAACATCGGCGTGATGCACACTAAAAAGAATATCACCGAGGCACTTTTTGGTACATTGTTCGGCATAGAGGGGAAGTCAAAGGATAATACTAAGGCTAGAGTCGATCTGGAGGCGCTATGTGATAGACTGTTACAATACATGCAACCACCGAAAGGAAAGTAGAACTGGACAAAGCCAAAGGCATGGTTCAATCTTGGAAGGCCAGCTATGAGGGAAATTATCTTGTGGGTGAAAATACAGTTGATGTTCCCCGATGGGTATGCAGCGAATCTAAAGAGGGGAGTGAGTCTTGAAAAATTGAAAATATTTGGTCTCAAGAGTCATGATTGGCACATATGGATTGAGCGGGTAATGCCGGTGATGTTGTGTGGCTTCATCCCTGAGGATGAATGGCTAGTACTGGCAGAGCTGAGCTAATTCTTCAGTGTTCTTTGTGCGAAAGAACTATCGCCCAGCCTGCTAGAAGAAATGGAAGAGTTGGCCCCGGAGTTGATCTGCAAGTTAGAGAAGATCTTTCCGTCGGGCTTCTTTAATACAATGCAGCACTTGATTTTGCATCTCCCGGTCAAGGCAAGATTGGGGGGCGTGCAAAATCGTTGGTTCTACGCAACTAGGAGGATGCAGAAGACGCTTAGAGAAAAATGTAAAAATAAACGTAAAATCGAAGCATCGATGGCCGAGGCATTCATTACTGAGGAGGTGGCAAACTTCATGACAACACACTACGAAGCCAAAAAATGGCATTTGCATAATCCGAAGCCATGGTACAATGCTGGCGACCCTAAAAAGGGTGGATCCAACCTCAGCCTATTCAAAGGGAATCTCGCACTAGTCGGTGCTTCTAATTCCTTAACGTTGGATGTCGAAGAATGGCGGACCATTTCATTGTATATATTCAAGAACCTACAAGAAGTGCGGTCGTACATCGAGTAAGTTCTCGGTACATTGTTTCGCAACTTCCAATTCCTTTGAACTGCTCTTATTCCCGGATATATTTGATACAGTCGATACGTCGCCAAATTCTCGTATGGAATGGTGATCCAAAAGGATTCCGTCAAAGAGTATGAGCTTCTGGCGAATCCTGGAGGCAGCTATCCCGGTTTTATCTCTTGGTGCAAACAAACTATAATTTCCATTAGACCATTTCATTTCTTCATCTAATTTGCTACTAATGCAACAATCCTTTCGTATTAAACTTGTAGGCTAATTCAGAGTTTATGGACGCTGAATTGAGACAAGTCGCTAATGGTTTTGACTTTAAGATCTGTTCATTTGACAAATATGACATCAACGGGTATCGCTTTCGTACCTATGGCAAAGAGCTATCTATGGCCGGTTGAAAGTCTACAAATTGTTGTGTCTCTGCTATCGGCGAAGGAGATACCGAGTATTATGGAAGAGTTGAAGCAATTTATGAACTTCAATTCTATGGTGGAAACCCACCAAACGTCCTAGTCTTCAAGTGTTATTAGTTCCAGCTGAAGGTGACTAGAAAGACTCATGAACATATAGGGCTAGTGGAAATCAAACAAAGCACCCATTTGGATGTTCCCGATGTCTATATTACGGCTCAACAGGCAACCCAAGTTTTTTATCTACCGTGGGCCTGTCAAAGTGATCCAAATCTCAATGGTTGGGATGTCGTTTATGAAGTGCCGCCATGTGTTAGACCACCTCCCCCAATGAAGAGGATTATGAACCTCACAATAACCCAGACACGTATGAAGGAGAATTCTTCCAAGAAACATATCTTTCCAAAAAACGTTTCAAGAACCACTCTACTTCACCCTAGAACATTGAAGTAGACAGCGATAATGAATCTGACTTCACCCTTGAGCCAGAACAAGAAGATCCAGAACTAGAAGAGGTTACTGCTGTGGATGACCTGTCAATGCTTGGCCGATTACGTGAAGGAGGCCTTCCAAATGTTGATGCATTTATTGATGATGATGATGATGATGAGCACGTCACTACTGATAATGATGATGATGATGATGTATTTATTGATCCCAGAGCATATATAGAAGATGAAGAGTAATATTAGTAATGTCAGGTATTCAATTATTATTATGTAAATATATATATTATTAATTAGTTCATGTTATTAGGTATTTAATTTTTTATTATGTTCATGATGATGATACACTTAAATTTTTTGTTATGTTTATGTTGTACTAATTTCATTTACTCTTTGTCATTGCAGGTGTTGACAGATGGTGGGCGCGGGTCGAGAGCGCTCCCAGCCTCCTTCTTCGACGCGTGCTGGGAGGGGGAGCTTCCATTCCACCCCAGCACCTCCGGAGAGCGCTGCTAGACAGTATGCAGACACCACCGGCGGGCGCTTCTTCTTTGGCCGGGAGAGGTCGAGGGAAGACGAAGAGGGGTGTTAGAGGTGGACGTGGTGGCGGGAGAGGTAGGAAGGCTGCTACGCCTTCGTCGTCGCCACCCTCAACTGATTCTCCCGACCACAGGACTACTTCGTCTGAGGTGGACCTGTCTGACATGGACCCGTCTCGGACTCCGGTCCACGAGCCTCGGGCCGACGAGCCTTGATACGTCTCCAATGTATCTATAATTTTTTATTGTTCCATGCTATTATATATTCTGTTTTGTATGTTTAATGGGCTCATTTATACACTTTTATATTATTTTTTGGACTAACCTATTAACCGGAGGCCCAGCCCAAATTGTTGTCTTTTTGCCTATTTCAGTGTTCCGCAGAAAAAGAATATCAAACGGAGTCCAAACAAAATGAAACCTTCGGGAGCGTGATTTTTGGAACAAATGTGATCCAGAGGACTTGGAGTGAACGTCAAGCAATCAACAAGGAGGCCACGAGGCAGGGGGCACGCCTACCCCCCTGGGCGCGCCCTCCACCCTCGTGGGCCCCTCATGGATCCACCGACCTACTTCTTCCTCCTATATATACCTACATACCCTGAAAACATCAGAGAGCACCACGAAAACCTAATTCCACCGCCGCAACCTTCTGTACCCAAGAGATCCCATCTTGGGGCCTTTTCCGGAGCTCCACCGGAGGGGGCATTGATCACGGAGGGCCTCTACATCAACTCCATGGCCCCTCCGATGATGTGTGAGTAGTTTACCTTAGACCTTCGGGTCCATAGTTATTAGCTAGATGGCTTCTTCTCTCTCTTTTGATCTCAATACAAAGTTCTCCTCGATTCTCTTGGAGATCTATTCAATGTAATCTTCTTTTGTGGTGTGTTTGTTGAGATCCGATGAATTGTGGGTTTATGATCAAGATTATCTATGAACAATATTTGAATCTTCTCTGAATTCTTCTATGTATGATTGGTTATCTTTGCAAGTCTCTTCGAATTATCAGTTTGGTTTGGCCTACTAGATTGATCTTTCTTGCAATTGGAGAAGTGCTTAGCTTTGGGTTCAATCTTGCGGTGCTCGATCCCAGTGACAGAAAGGGAAACGACACGTATTGTATTGTTGCCATCGAGGATAAAAAGATGGGTTTTATATCATATTGCATGAGTTTATCCCTCTACATCATGTCATCTTGCTTAAAGCGTTACTCCGTTCTTATGAACTTAATACTCTAGATGCATGCTGGATAGCGGTCGATGTGTGGAGTAATAGTAGTAGATGCAGGCAGGAGTCGGTCTACTTGTCACGGACGTGATGCCTATATACATGATCATACCTAGATATTCTCATAATTATTCGCTTTTCTATCAATTGCTCGACAGTAATTTGTTCACCCACCGTAATACTTATGCTATCTTGAAAGAAGCAACTAGTGAAACCTATGGCCCCTAGGTCTATCTTCCATCATACAAGTTTCCAATATATTTTATTTTGCAATCTTTACTTTCAATCTATATCATAAAAATACCAAAAATATTTATCTTATTATTATGTCTATCAGATCTCACTCTTGCAAGTGGCCGTGAAGGGATTGACAACCCCTTTATCGCGTTGGTTGCGAGGTTCTTATTTGTCTGTGTAGGTACGAGGTGACTCGCGCGTGGTCTCCTACTAGATTGATACCTTGGTTCTCAAAAACTGAGGGAAATACTTACGCTGCTTTGCTGCATCACCCTTTCCTCTTCAAGGGAAAACCAACGCATGCTCAAGAGGTAGCAAGAAGGATTTCTGGCGCCGTTGCCAGGGAGATCTACACCAAGTCAAGACATACCAAGTACCCATCACAACTCTTATCCTTCGCATTACATTATTTGCCATTTCCCTCTCGTTTTCCTCTCCCCCACTTCACCCTTGCCGTTTTATTCGCCCTCTTTTCCTTTCGCCCTCTCTTTCCATTTGCTTTTTCTTCGCTTGTTTATTTGTGTGTTGGATTGCTTGCTTGTCACGATGGCTCAAGATAATACTATATTGTGTGACGTTACCAATACCAACAATAATGATTTTATTAGCACTCCGATTGCTCCTCTTACCGATGCTGAATCTTGTGAAATTAATACTGCTTTGCTGAATCTTGTCATGAAAGATCCGTTTTCTGGCCTTCCTAGTGAAGATGCCGCTACCCATCTAAACAACTTTGTTGATTTGTGTGATATGCAAAAGAAGAAAGATGTGGATAATGATATTGTTAAACTTAAGCTATTTCCGTTTTCGCTTAGAGATCGTGTTAAAGCTTGATTCTCGTCTTTGCCTAAAAATAGTATTGATTCATGGAATAAGTGCAAATATGCTTTTATCTCTAATTATTTTCCTCCCGCTAAGATCATCTCTCTTAGAAACGATATTATGAATTTTAAGCAACTTGATCATGAGCATGTTGCACAATCTTGGGAGAGGATGAAATTAATGATACGTAATTTCCCTACACATGGTTTGAATTTATGGATGATTATACAAAAAAATTATGCGGATTGAATTTTGCTTCTAGAAATCTTTTAGATTCGGCCGCGGGAGGCACTTTTATGGAAATCAGTTTAGGAGAAGTTACCAAACTCCTAGATAATATTATGGTTAATTATTCTCAATGGCACACTAAAAGATCTACTAGTAAAAAGGTGCATGCAATTGAAGAGATTAATGTTTTGAGTGGAAAGATGGATGAACTTATGAAATTGTTTGCTAATAAGAGTGCTCCTACTGATCCTAATGATATGCCTTTGTCTACTTTGATTGAGAATAATAATGAATCTATGTATGTGAATTTTGTTGGTAGGAACAATTTTGGTAACAACGCGTATAGAGGTAATTTTAATTCTAGGTCGTTTCCTAGTAATTCCTCTAATAATTATGGTAATTCCTACAACAATTCTTATGGAAATTATAATAAGATGCCCTCTGATTTTGAATCTAGTATTAAAGAATTTATTAGTTCGCAAAAGAGTTTCAATGCTTTGATTGAAGAAAAATTGCTTAAGATTGATGAATTGGCTAGGAACGTGGATAGAATTTCTCTTGATGTTGATTATTTGAAACTTAGATCTATTCCACCTAAGCATGATATCAATGAGTCTCTCAAAGCTATGAGAATTTCCATTAATGAGTGAAAAGAAAGAACCGCTAGGATGCGTGCTAAGAAAGATTGCTTTGTGAAGGTGTGTTCTTCTAGTTTATATGAAAATAAAGATGAAGATCTAAAAGTAATTGATGTGTCCCCTATTAAATCCTTGTTTTGTAATATGAATCTTGATAATGATGGGACTGGATATGAGTCAACCTTAGTTAGAAGGCGTCCCAAAAATTCAGAGTTTTTTGATCTTGATGCAAAAATTGGTAAAAGTGGGATTGAAGAGGTTAAAACTTTAGATAGCAACGAACCCACTATCTTGGATTTCAAGGAATTTAATTATGATAATTGCTCTTTGATAGATTGTATTTCCTTGTTGCAATCCGTGCTAAATTCTCCTCATGCTTATAGTCAAAATAAAGCTTTTACTAAACATATCGTTGATGCTTTAATGCAATCTTACGAAGAAAAACTTGAGTTGGAAGTTTCTATCCCTAGAAAAATTTATGATGAATGGGAAACTACAATTAAAATTAAAATTAAAGATCATGAATGATATGCTTTGTGTGATTTGGGTGCTAGTGTTTCCACAATCCCAAAAACTTTGTGTGATTTGCTAGGTTTCCGTGAATTTGATTATTGTTCTTTAAACTTGCACCTTGCGGATTCCACCATTAAGAAACCTATGGGAAGAAGTAATGATGTTCTTATTGTTGCAAATAGGAATTATGTGCCTGTAGATTTCATTGTTCTTGATATAGATTGCAATCCTTCATGTCCTATTATTCTTGGTAGACCTTTCCTTAGAACGATTGGTGCAATTATTGATATGAAGGAAGGGAATATTAGATTCCAATTTCCGTTAAGGAAAGGCATGGAACACTTCCTTAGAAAGAAAATTAAATTACCTTATGAATCTATTATGAGAGCCACCTATGGATTGCATACCAAAGATGGCAATACCTAGATCTATCCTCGCTTTTATGCCTAGCTAGGGGCATTAAACGATAGCGCTTGTTGGGAGGCAACCAAATTTTATTTTTATTCCTTGCTTTTTGTTCCTATTTAGTAATAAATAATTTATCTGCCTCTGTTTTGGTTGTGTTTTTCGTGTTTAATTAGTGTTTGTGCCAAGTAGAACCGTTGGCAAGACTTGGAGAAAGTCTTTTTGATCTTGCTGTAAAAAACAGAAACTTTAGTGCTCACGAGAATTGCTGCCATTTTTTATTGGAGCGTGCTATTTAGTTAATTATTTTTGCAGATTATTAACAGATAAATTCCTCACGTCCAGAAATTTATTTTAGAATTTTTGGGGTTCCAGAAGTTTGCGTTAGTTACAGATTAATACAGACTGTTCTGTTTTTGACAGATTCTGTTTTTCGTGTGTTGTTTGCTTATTTTGATGAATCTATGGCTAGTAATGAAGTTTATAAACCATAGAGAAGTTGGAATACAGTAGGTTTGACACCAATATAAATAAAGAACGAGTTCATTACAGTACCTTGAAGTGGTGTTTTGTTTTCTTTCGCTAACGGAGCTCACGAGATTTTCTTGTTAAGTTTTGTGTTGTGAAGTTTTCAAGTTTTGGGTAAAGATTTTGATGGATTATGGAACAAGGAGTGGCAAGAGCCTAATCTTGGGGATTGATACGTCTCCGTCGTATCTATAATTTTTGATTGTTCCATGCC
This sequence comes from Triticum urartu, assembly GCF_056163025.1. Lineage (NCBI taxonomy): Eukaryota > Viridiplantae > Streptophyta > Magnoliopsida > Poales > Poaceae > Triticum > Triticum urartu. The sequence continues at coordinate 177,135,414 of NC_141874.1, forward strand.
AATATTCTACAACTTTCATATACTTTTGGCAACTTTTTATACTATTTTGGGACTAACATATTGATCCAGTGCCCAGTGCCAGTTCATGTTTGTTGCATGTTTTTTGTTTGGCAGAATATCCATATCAAACGGAGTCCAAATGGGATAAAAATTGACGGAGATTTTTTTGGAATATATATGGTTTTGGGGAAGAAAAATCCACGCGAGACGATGCCCAAGGGGGCCACGAGGCAGGGGGCGCGCCCCAGGGGGGCAGGCGCCCTGGGCCCTCGTGGCCACCCCGTAAGGCGGTTGGTGCACTTCTTTCGCCGCAAGAAAGCTAACATCTGGATAGAGATCGTGTTAAAATTTCAGCCCAATCAGAGTTACGGATCTCCAGGAATATAAGAAACGGTGAAAGGGAAGAATCTGAGAACGCATAAACAGAGAGAGACAGAGAGACAGATCCAATCTCGGAGGGGCTCTCGCCCCTCCCACGCCATGGAGGCCAAGGACCAGAGGGTAAACCCTTCTCCCATCTAGGGAGGAGGTCAAGGAAGAAGAAGACGAAGGTGCCCCCTCTCCCCTTCTCTTCCGGTGGCGCCGGAACGCTACCGTGGCCATCATCATCACCGCAATCTTCGCTAACAACTTCACCGCCATCATCACCAACTCTTCCCCCCCTCTTGCAGCAGTGTAACTTATCTCTTACCCGCTGTAGTCTCTACTTAAACATGGTGCTCAATGCTATATATTATTTCCCAATGATGTATGTCTATCCTATGATGTTTGAGTAGATCTATTTTGTCTTATGGGCTATTTGATGATCAAGATTGGTTTGAGTTGCATGTTTTGTTATTGGTGCTGTCCTATGGTGCTCTCCGTGTCGCGCAAGTGTGAGGGATCCCCATTGTAGGGTGTTGCAATACGTTCATGATTCGCTTATAGTGGGTTGCGTGAGTGACTGAAACACAAACCCGAGTAAGGGGGTTGTTGCGTATGGGATAAAGAGGACTTGATACTTGAATGCTATGGTTGGGTTTTACCTTAATGATCTTTAGTAGTTGCGGATGCTTGCTAGAGTTCCAACCATAAGTGCATATGGTCCAAGTAGAGAAAGTATGTTAGCTTATGCCTCTCCCTCATATGAAACTGCAATAATGATTACCGGTCTAGTTATCGATTGCCTAGGGACAAATAACTTTCTCGTAACAAAAAGCTCTTTACTAGAACTAATTTAGTTGTGTCTTTATCTAAACAGACCCTACTTTTTATTTACATGCTCTTTATTATCTTGCAAACCTATCCAACAACACCTACAAAGTACTTCTAGTTTCATACTTGTTCTAGGTAAAGCGAACGTCAAGCGTGCGTAGAGTTGTATCGGTGGTCGATAGAACTTGAGGGAATATTTGTTCTACCTTTAGCTCCTTGTTGGGTTCAACACTCTTACTTATCGAAAGAGGCTACAATTGATCCCCTATACTTGTGGGTTATCAAAACCTTTTTCTGGCGCCGTTGCCGGGGAGCAATAGCGTGGGGTGAATATTCTCGTGTGTGCTTGTTTGCTTTATCACTAAGTAATTTTTATTTGCTGTTCTTAGTTGTTCTTTATCTTTAGTTATGGATATGGAACACGAAATACAAAAAAAATTAGGTGTACTTGCTACTCATGGAGATGGGGAACCTCCTAAAACCCTCGATGCTGGTTATGTGAAAGATATTATGTACTACTTTAATAATCCTGAGAAAACCCCATTCAATTATGTAATGGGAGTAACGTTGGATCAACGTGAATACTTTAGGGATTACCGCTTGACACAAAAAGGGAAACTATTATGGGATCAAATTCATATATTGAATTGGTATGCTAGGCAACTATGCTTGAGATATGATTATACTTGTTGCTCTAGGATGAAGGCTCCACACCTTCCCTTTTTATGCGAATTTCATGATAATAAAACCTTAGCTTCTTACGCTAATGGTATATATGATTACTATGATGTGGAACAAATAGAAGAATTTCTTGCTTTTATGGGTGCTTATGAAATTGAATCTATGTTTAAAGCGTTTGAAGATTTTGATGATTCGGTTTATAGACCTGAAAATTTAACTATCCTTAAATATTTCTATGAGAATTATGAATACAATTCCGATATTAATGCACTTATTGAGAAAGTCTACGTTGTCCAAGAAGAGACTAATATTTTGCAGGAATCTATGGAAGAAATTGATGAAACTGTGAGCTCATTGGATGAAAAAGATGATGAGGAGAGCGAAGAACAAAAGGAGGAAGAGCGGATTAGCTACCTGTGCCCACCTTCTAATGAGAGTAACCCTCCAACTCATACATTGTTTAATTTCCCTTCATGCTTACCGAAGGATGAATTCTATGATAATTGCTATGATCCCATTAATTCTTTTGAAATATCCCTTTTTGATGATGCTTGCTATGCTTGTGGCCAAGATGCCAATATGAATTATGCTTATGGAGATGAATTTTCTATAGTTCCTTATGTTAAACATGAAATTGTTTCTATTGCACCCACGCATGATAGTCCTACTATCTTTTTGAATTCTCCTGTCTACACTATATCGGAGAAGTTTGCACTTATTAAGGATTATATTGATGGGTTGCCTTTTACCATTACACATGATGATTTTGATAGATATAATATGCATGTGCTTGCTGCTCCTGCTTGCAATTATTATGAGAGAGGAACTATATCTCCACCTCTCTATGTTTCCCACACGATAAAATTGCAAGAAACTGTTTATACTATGCATTGGCCTTTACTATGTGTGCATGAATTGTTCTTTTATGACATGCCGATGCATAGGAAGAGAGTTAGACTTTGTTGTTAGTTGATATATGTTACTTTGTTCTCACTACTAAACTATAAATCATTGTTAATTAAAATTGGCTTTGATATACCTTGGGATCCGGGTGGATTCATTACTTGAGCACTATATGCCTAGCTTAATGGCTTTAAAGAAAGTGCTGCCAGGGAGACAACCCGGAAGTTTTAGAGAGTCATTTATTTCTGTTGAGTGCTTTCATATAGTTTAAAAACAACAAAAATAAAGAGGGGAACCCAAGACTTTTTCAAAAAGGAAAGTGAAAGTGAGAAATACAAGCATTGTTCAATTAACCGGAGGCCCAACCCAAATTGATGTTTTTTTGCCTATTTCAGTGTTTCGCGGAAAAAGAATATCAAACGAAGTCCAAACAGAATGAAACCTTCGGGAGCGTGATTTTTGGAACAAACGTGATCCAGAGGACTTGGAGTGGACGTCAAACAATCAATAAGGAGGCCACGAGGCAGGGGGTGCGCCCTCCACCCTCGTGGGCCCCTCGTGGCTCCACCGACCTACTTCTTCCTCCTATATATACCTACGTACCCTGAAAACATCAGAGAGCACTACAAAAACCTAATTCCACCGCCGCAACCTTCTGTACCCAAGAGATCCCATCTTGGGGCCTTTTCCGGAGCTCCGCCAGAGGGGGCATTGATCACGGAGGGCCTCTACATCAACTCCATGGCCCCTCCAATGATGTGTGAGTAGTTTACCTTAGACCTTAGGGTCCATAGTTATTAGCTAGATGGCTTCATCTATCTCCTTTGGATCTCAATACAAAGTTCTCCTCGATTCTCTTGGAGATCTATTTGATGTAATCTTCTTTTGCGGTGTGTTTGTCGAGATTAGATGAATTGTGGGTTTATGATCAAGATTATCTATGAACAATATTTGAATATTCTCTGAATTCTTTTATGTATGATTCTTGCAAGGCTCTTCGAATTATCAGTTTGGTTTGGCCTACTAGATTGATCTTTCTTGCAATGGGAGAAGTGCTTAGCTTTGGGTTCAATCTTGCGGTGCTCGATCCCAGTGACAGAAAGGGAAACGACATGTATTGTATTGTTGCCATCGAGGATAAAAAGATGGGTTTTATATCATATTGCATGAGTTTATCCCTCTACATCATGTCATCTTTCTTAAAGCGTTACTCCGTTCTTATGAACTTAATACTCTAGATGCATGCTGGATAGCGGTCGATGTGTGGAGTAATAGTAGTAGATGCAGGCAGGAGTCGGTCTACTTGTCACGGACGTGATGCCTATATACATGATCATACCTAGATATTCTCATAATTATTCGCTTTTCTATCAATTGCTCGACAGTAATTTGTTCACCCACCATAATACTCATGCTATCTTGAGAGAAGCCACTAGTGAAACCTATGGCCCCCGGGTCTATCTTCCATCATACAAGTTTCCAATCTATTTTATTTTGCAATATTTACTTTCAATTTATATCATAAAAATACCAAAAGTATTTATCTTATTATTATGTCTATCAGATCTCACTCTTGCAAGTGGCCGTGAAGGGATTGACAACCCTTTTATCGCGTTGGTTGCGAGGTTCTTATTTGTTTGTGTAGGTACGAGGTGACTCGCGCGTGGTCTCCTACTGGATTGATACCTTGGTTCTCAAAAACTGAGGGAAATACTTACGCTGCTTTGTTGCATCACCCTTTCCTCTTCAAGGGAAAACCAACGCATGCCCAAGAGGTAGCAAGCCTCGGGTCACCGAACCTTCGTCCCACGAGACTCGGGTCCCAGAGTCTTCGTCCCACGAGACTCGGGTCCCAGAGTCTTCGTCCCACGAGACTCCGGTCCCAGAGTCTTCGTCTCACATGACTGTGGAGGCTAGTGCCATGCTGATGGTGGCGAGGACAGCTTTTCTGAGGATAGCTATAGCGAGGGCGAGCTGGTTGAGGGGGGCAAGGTCTACCAGCGTGGTGGTACGAAGCTCCCGCACCTGCCAACGACCCGCAATCAAAGGTGGTTGATTGCGCCTAATGGGCTGAAGTAAGTGCATTTACTCTTTTTTAACATTTTGCCTTCATGTTTCTTCAAATTAATCTCTAATGTGTTGGCCTTGTCATACTGCAGTGGTTGGAAACACGCCCCTGGTGTCCGCATGCCCAACCAGGTCCTTGGTGTGCTTTGCCGGCAGAACTTACCGGGGTGGGTCATGTTGCCCGGTGAGGGTCAGGTTCCACAGCTCGCACTAAGCTGGGAGTTGTACTTGGCTGCCCGCCCCCCAGAGGAGAGGGTCGACGGTGTCTTGTGCGAGACGGTGACCGACATTGTGATCCAGACGTTTTGGGTAATTTCTGAAGGAAATATGCCCTAGAGGCAATAATAAAGTTATTATTTATTTCCTTATATCATGATAAATGTTTATTATTCATGCTAGAATTGTATTAACCGGAAACATAATACATGTGTGAATCCATAGACAAACAAAGTGTCACTAGTATGCCTCTACTTGACTAGCTCGTTAATCAAAGATGGTTATGTTTCCTAACCATAAACAAGTAGTTGTTATTTGATTAACAGGATCACATCATTAAGTGAATGATCTGATTGACATGACCCATTCCACTAGCTTAGCACCCGATCGTTTAGTATGTTGCTATTGCTTTCTTCATGACTTATACATGTTCCTATGACTATGAGATTATGCAACTCCCGTTTACCAGAGGAACACTTTGTGTGCTACCAAACGTCACAACGTAACTGGGTGATTATAAAGGAGCTCTACAGGTGTCTCCAAAGGTACATGTTGGGTTGGCGTATTTCGAGATTAGGATTTGTCACTCCGATTGTCGGAGGGGTATCTCTGGGCCCTCTCGGTAATGCACATCACTTAAGCCTTGCAAGCATTGCAACCAATGAGTTAGTTGCGGGATGATGTATTACAGAACGAGTAAAGAGACTTGCCGGTAACGAGATTGAACTAGGTATTTGGAATACCGACGATCAAATCTCGGGCAAGTAACATACCGATGACAAAGGGAACAACGTATGTTGTTATGCGGTCTGACCGATAAAGATCTTCGTAGAATATGTAGGAGCCAATATGAGCATCCAGGTTCCGCTATTGGTTATTGACCGGAGACATGTCTCGGTCATGTCTACATTGTTCTCGAACCCGTAGGGTCCGCACGCTTAAGGTTACGATGACAGTTATATTATGAGTTTATGCATTTTGATGTACCGAAGTTTGTTCGGAGTCCCGGATGTGATCACAGACATGACGAGGAGTCTCGAAATGGTCGAGACATAAAGATTGATATATTGGAAGCCTATGTTTGGATACCGGAAGTGTTCCGGGTGAAATCGGGATTTTACCGGAGTACCGGGAGGCTACCGAAACCCCCCGGGAGCTATATGGGCCATGATGGGCCTTAGTGGAAAAGAGAAGAGGCAGCCCTACATGGGCCGCGCGCCCCTCCCCTCCCTTGGTCCGAATAGGACAAGGAGAGGGGGCCGGCCCCTCTCTCTCTTTTCCCCCCTCCGCGAATCCTATTCCAACTAGGATTGGGGGGGGGGATCCTACTCCCAGAGGGAGTAGGACTCTCCTGGCACGCCCTCCTTGGCCGGCCGCCTCCCCCCCTTTAGTCCTTTATATACGAAGGCAGGGGCACCCAGAGATACACAAATTGATCCACGTGATCTTATTCTTAGCCGTGTGCGGCGCCCCCAGCCACCATAGTCCTCGAGAATATTGTAGCGGTGCTTAGGCGAAGCCCTGCAGCAGTAGTACATCAAGATCGTCACCACGCCGTCGGGCTGACGGAACTCTTCCCCGACACTTTGCTGGATCGGAGTCCGGGGATCGTCATCGAGCTGAACGTGTGCTAAAACTCAGAGGTGTCGTAGTTTCGGTGCTTGATCGGTCGGGCCGTGAAGACGTACGACTACATCAACCAAACGCTTCTGTTGTCGATTTACAAAGGGTACGTAGATCACACTCTCCCCTTGTTGCTATGCATCACCATGATCTTGCGTGTGCGTAGGAAATTTTTTGAAATTACTACGTTCCCCAACAGTGGCATCCAAGCCTAGGTTTTATATGTTGATGTTATATGCACGAGTAGAACACAAGTGAGTTGTGGGCGATATAAGTCATACTGCTTACCAGCATGTCATACTTTAGTTCGGCGGTATTGTTGGACGAAGCGGCCCGGACCGACATTACGCGTACGCTTACGCGAGACCGGTTCTCCCAACGTGCTTTGCACATAGGTGGCTTGCGGGTGACAGTTTCTCCAACTTTAGTTGAATCGAGTGTGGCTACGCCCGGTCCTTGCGAAGGTTAAAACAACACCAACTTGACAAACTATCGTTGTGGTTTTGATGCGTAGGTAAGATTGGTTCTTGCTTAAAGCCCGTAGCAGCCACGTAAAACTTGCAACAACAAAGTAGAGGACGTCTAACTTGTTTTTGCAGGGCATGTTGTGATGTGATATGGTCAAGACATGATGCTAAATTTTATTGTATGAGATGATCATGTTTTGTAACCAAGTTATCGGCAACTGGCAGGAGCCATATGGTTGTCGCTTTATTGTATGCAATGCAATCGCGCTGTAATGCTTTACTTTATCACTAAACGGTAGCGATAGTCGTGGAAGCACAAGCTCGGCGAGACGACAACGATGCTACGATGGAGATCAAGGTCTCGCGCCGGTGACGATGGTGATCACGACGGTGCTTAGGAGATGGAGATCACAAGCACAAGATGATGATGGCCATATCATATCACTTATATTGATTGCATGTGATGTTTATCTTTTATGCATCTTATCTTGCTTTGATTGACGGTAGCATTATAAGATGATCTCTCACTAAATTATCAAGTAGTGTTCTCCCTAAGTATGCACCGTTGCGAAAGTTCTTCGTGCTGAGACACCACGTGATGATCGGGTGTGATAGGCTCTACGTTCAAATACAACGGGTGCAAAACAGTTGCACACGCGGAATACTTAGGTTATACTTGACGAGCCTAGCATATACAGATATGGCCTCGGAACACGGAGACCGAAAGGTCGAGCGTGAATCATATAGTAGATATGATCAACATAGTGATGTTCACCAATGAAACTACTCCATCTCACGTGATGATCGGACATGGTTTAGTTGATTTGGATCACGTAATCACTTAGAGGATTAGAGAGATGTCTATCTAAGTGGGAGTTCTTTAAGTAAATTAACTGAACTTAAACTTATCATGAAACTTAGTACCTGATTAGTATCTTGCTTGTTTATGTTTGATTGTAGATAGATGGCTCGTGCTGTTGTTCCGTTGAATTTTAATACGTTCCTTGAGAAAGCAAAGTTGAAAGATGATGGTAGCAATTACACGGACTGGGTCCGTAAATTGAGGATTATCCTCATTGATGCACAGAAGAATTACGTCCTGGAAGCACCGCTGGGTGCCAGTCCTGCTGCAGGAGCAACGCCGGATGTTATGAACGTCTGGCAGAGCAAAGCTGATGACTACTCAATAGTTCAGTGTGCCATGCTTTACGGCTTAAAATCGGGACTTCAACGACGTTTTGAACGTCATGGAGCATATGAGATGTTCCAGGAGTTGAAGTTAATATTTCAAGCAAATGCCCGGATTGAGAGATACGAAGTCTCCAATAAGTTCTATAGCTGCAAGATGGAGGAGAACAGTTCTGTCAGTGAACATATACTCAAAATGTCTGGGTATAATAATCACTTGATTCAATTGGGAGTTAATCTTCCAGATGATTGCGTCATTGACAGAATTCTCCAATCACTGCCACCAAGCTACAAGAGCTTCGTGATGAACTATAATATGCAAGGGATGAATAAGACTATTCCCGAGCTCTTCGCGATGCTGAAAGCTGCGGAGGTAGAAATCAAGAAGGAGCATCAAGTGTTGATGGTCAACAAGACCACTAGTTTCAAGAAAAAGGGCAAAGGGAAGAAGAAGGGGAACTTCAAAAAGAACGGCAAGCAAGTTGCTACTCAAGAGAAGAAACCCAAACCTGGACCTAAGCCTGAAACTGAGTGCTTCTATTGCAAGCAGACTGGTCACTGGAAGCGGAACTGCCCCAAGTATTTGGCGGATAAGAAGGATGGCAAGGTGAACAAAGGTATATGTGATATACATGTTATTGATGTGTACCTTACTAATGCTCGCAGTAGCACCTGGGTATTTGATGCTGGTTCTGTTGCTAATATTTGCAACTCGAAACAGGGACTACGGATTAAGCGAAGATTGGCTAAGGACGAGGTGACGATGCGCGTGGGAAACGATTCCAAAGTCGATGTGATCGCAGTCGGCACGCTACCTCTACATCTACCTTCGGGATTAATATTAGACCTAAATAATTGTTATTTGGTGCCAGCGTTAAGCATGAACATTATATCTGGATCTTGTTTGATGCGAGACGGTTATTCATTTAAATCAGAGAATAATGGTTGTTCTATTTATATGAGTAATATCTTTTATGGTCATGCACCCTTGAAGAGTGGTCTATTCTTGTTGAATCTCGATAGTAGTAATACACATATTCATAATGTTGAAGCCAAAAGATGCAGAGTTGATAATGATAGTGCAACTTATTTGTGGCACTGCCGTTTAGGTCATATCGGTGTAAAGCGCATGAAGAAACTCCATACTGATGGACTTTTGGAACCACTTGATTATGAATCACTTGGTACTTGCGAACCGTGCCTCATGGGCAAGATGACTAAAACGCCGTTCTCCGGTACTATGGAGAGAGCAACAGATTTGTTGGAAATCATACATACAGATGTATGTGGTCCGATGAATATTGAGGCTCGTGGCGGATATCGTTATTTTCTCACCTTTCACAGATGATTTAAGCAGATATGGGTATATCTACTTAATGAAACATAAGTCTGAAACGTTTGAAAAGTTCAAAGAATTTCAGAGTGAAGTTGAAAATCATCGTAACAAGAAAATAAAGTTTCTACGATCTGATCGTGGAGGAGAATATTTGAGTTACGAGTTTGGTGTACATTTGAAAAATTGTGGAATAGTTTTGCAACTCACGCCATCCAGAACACCACAACGTAATGGTGTGTCCGAACGTCGTAATCGTACTTTACTGGATATGGTGCGATCTATGATGTCTCTTACTAATTTACCGCTATCATTTTGGGGATACGCTCTAGAGACGGCCGCATTCACGTTAAATAGGGCACCATCAAAATCCGTTGAGACGACGCCTTATGAACTGTGGTTTGGCAAGAAACCAAAGTTGTCGTTTCTGAAAGTTTGGGGCTGCGAAGCTTATGTGAAAAAGCTTCAACCTGATAAGCTCGAACCCAAATCGGAGAAATGTGTCTTCATAGGATATCCAAAGGAGACTATTGGATACACCTTCTATCACAGATCCGAAGGCAAGACTTATGTTGCTAAATTCGGAAACTTTCTGGAGAAGGAGTTTCTCTCGAAAGAAGTGAGTGGGAGGAAAGTAGAACTTGACGAGGTAACTGTACCTGCTCCCTTATTGGAAAGTAGTGCATCACAGAAAACTGTTTCTGTGACACCTACACCAGTTAGTGAGGAAGCTAATGATGATGATCATGAAACTTCAGAACAAGATACTACTGAACCTCGTAGATCAACCAGAGTAAGATCCGCACCAGAGTGGTACGGTAATCCCGTTCTGGAAGTCATGCTACTAGATCATGATGAACCTACGAACTATGAAGAAGCGATGGTGAGCCCAGATTCCGCAAAGTGGCTTGAAGCCATGAAATCTGAGATGGGATCCATGTATGAGAACAAAGTATGGACTTTGGCTGACTTGCCCGATGATCGGCAAGCAATTGAGAATAAATGGATCTTCAAGAAGAAGACTGACACTGACGGTAATATTACTGTCTACAAAGCTCGACTTGTCACAAAAGGTTTTCGACAAGTTCAAGGGATTGACTACGATGAGACCTTCTCACCCGTAGCGATGCTTAAGTCTGTCCGAATCATGTTAGCAATTGCCGCATTTTATGATTATGAAATTTGGCAGATGGATGTCAAAACTGCATTCCTGAATGGATTTCTCGAAGAAGAGTTGTATATGATGCAACCAGAAGGTTTTGTCGATCCAAAGGGAGCTAACAAAGTGTGCAAACTCCAGCGATCCATTTATGGACTGGTGCAAGCCTCTCGGAGTTGGAATAAACGCTTTGATAGTGTGATCAAAGCATTTGGTTTTATACAGACTTTTGGAGAAGCCTGTATTTACAAGAAAGTGAGTGGGAGCTCTGTCGCATTTCTGATATTATATGTAGATGACATATTACTAATTGGAAATGATATAGAATTTCTGGATAGCATAAAGGGATACTTGAATAAGAGTTTTTCAATGAAAGACCTCGGTGAAGCTGCTTACATATTAGGCATTAAGATCTATAGAGATAGATCAAGACGCTTAATTGGACTTTCACAAAGCACATACCTTGACAAAGTTTTGAAGAAGTTCAAAATGGATCAAGCAAAGAAAGGGTTCTTGCCTGTGTTACAAGGTGTGAAGTTGAGTAAGACTCAATGCCCGACCACTGCAGAAGATAGAGAGAAAATGAAAGACGTTCCCTATGCTTCAGCCATAGGATCTATCATGTATGTAATGCTGTGTACCAGACCTGATGTGTGCCTTGCTATAAGTCTAGCAGGGAGGTACCAAAGTAATCCAGGAGTGGATCACTGGACAGCGGTCAAGAACATCCTGAAATACCTGAAAAGGACTAAGGATATGTTTCTCATATATGGAGGTGACAAAGAGCTCATCATAAAAGGTTACGTTGATGCAAGCTTTGACACTGATCCGGACGATTCTAAATCGCAAACCGGATACGTGTTTACAATAAACGGTGGAGCTCTTAGTTGGTGCAGTTCTAAACAAAGCATTGTAGCGGGATCTACATGTGAAGCGGAGTACATAGCTGCTTCGGAAGCAGCAAATGAAGGAGTATGGATGAAGGAGTTCATATCCGATCTAGGTGTCATACCTAGTGCATCGGGTCCAATGAAAATCTTTTGTGACAATACTGGTGCAATTGCCTTGGCAAAGGAATCCAGATTTCACAAGAGAACCAAGCACATCAAGAGACGCTTCAATTCCATCCGGGATCTAGTCTAGGTGGGAGACATAGAGATTTGCAAGATACATACGGATCTGAATGTTGCAGACCCATTGACTAAGCCTCTTCCACGAGCAAAACATGATCAGCACCAAGGCTCCATGGGTGTTAGAATCATTACTGTGTAATCTAGATTATTGACTCTAGTGCAAGTGGGAGACTGAAGGAAATATGCCCTAGAGGCAATAATAAAGTTATTATTTATTTCCTTATATCATGATAAATGTTTATTATTCATGCTAGAATTGTATTAACCGGAAACATAATACATGTGTGAATCCATAGACAAACAAAGTGTCACTAGTATGCCTCTACTTGACTAGCTCGTTAATCAAAGATGGTTATGTTTCCTAACCATAAACAAGTACTTGTTATTTGATTAACGGGATCACATCATTAAGTGAATGATCTGATTGACATGACCCATTCCACTAGCTTAGCACCCGATCGTTTAGTATGTTGCTATTGCTTTCTTCATGACTTATACATGTTCCTATGACTATGAGATTATGCAACTCCCGTTTACCAGAGGAACACTTTGTGTGCTACCAAACGTCACAACGTAACTAGGTGATTATAAAGGATCTCTACAGGTGTCTCCAAAGGTACATGTTGGGTTGGCGTATTTCGAGATTAGGATTTGTCACTCTGATTGTCGGAGGGGTATCTCTGGGCCCTCTCGATAATGCACATCACTTAAGCCTTGCAAGCATTGCAACCAATGAGTTAGTTGCGGGATGATGTATTACAGAATGAGTAAAGAGACTTGCCGGTAACGAGATTGAACTAGGTATTTGGAATACCGACGATCAAATCTCGGGCAAGTAACATACCGATGACAAAGGGAACAACGTATGTTGTTATGCAGTCTGACCTATAAAGATCTTTGTAGAATATGTAGGAGCCAATATGAGCATCCAGGTTCCGCTATTGGTTATTGACCGGAGACATGTCTCGGTCATGTCTACATTGTTCTCGAACCCGTAGGGTCCGCACGCTTAAGGTTACGATGACAATTATATTATGAGTTTATGCATTTTGATGTACCGAAGTTTGTTCGGAGTCCCGGATGTGATCACAGACATGAAGAGGAGTCTCGAAATGGTCGAGACATAAAGATTGATATATTGGAAGCCTATGTTTGGATACCGGAAGTGTTCCGGGTGAAATCGGGATTTTACCGGAGTACCGGGAGGCTACCGGAACCCCCCGGGAGCTATATGGGCCATGATGGGCCTTAGTGGAAAAGAGAAGAGGCAGCCCTACATGGGCCGCGCGCCCCTCCCCTCCCTTGGTCCGAAAGGACAAGGAGAGGGGGCCGGCCCCTCTCTCTCTTTTCCCCCCTCCGCGAATCCTATTCCAACTAGGATTGGGGGGAATCCTACTCCCAGAGGGAGTAGGACTCTCCTGGCGCGCCCTCCTTGGCCGGCCGCCTCCCCCCTTTAGTCCTTTATATACGGAGGCAGGGGCACCCCAGAGATACACAAGTTGATCCACGTGATCTTATTCTTAGCCGTGTGTGGCGCCCCCAGCCACCATAGTCCTCGAGAATATTGTAGCGGTGCTTAGGCGAAGCCCTGCAGCAGTAGTACATCAAGATCGTCACCACGCCGTCGTGCTGATGGAACTCTTCCCCGACACTTTGCTAGATCGGAGTCCGGGGATCGTCATCGAGCTGAACGTGTGCTAAAACTCGGAGGTGCCGTAGTTTCAGTGCTTGATCGGTCGGGCCGTGAAGACGTACGACTACATCAACCAAACGCTTCCGTTGTCGATTTACAAAGGGTACGTAGATCACACTCTCCCCTCGTTGCTATGCATCACCATGATCTTGCGTGTGCGTAGGAAATTTTTTGAAATTACTATGTTCCCCAACAATTTCTCCTTTACAGAATTAAAAATCAACAGTACCTAGTGATTGTACTAATCAGTGTTGTCTTGTTTGATTGCAGACCTTCTACAGGTGTCTTGAGGAACATGAGGAGGCCGCGGCTATGGTTGTCGAAGCCGAGTGCAAGTGCCTACTTCAAAACTTATGGCACGAGGCTCGGGTGCAGGCTGTTCGAGACTACTACGCCTCAACTAACATTAAGAGGTCCAAGACGAAGTGTCGCGCCAAGTTTTTGAGTAAGGAGAAATACATGAAGGTAATTACCTAGTCTTAAGACCTTGTACTTAGTTTTCTTGTTTGATTCATAGGCGTAGCGCTGAAATTTCTCTTGACTAACTTAGGTGCCCCCGAGATGGTGTGCGGATAGGATGGACTGTTGGGAGGCGTTGGTGGATGAGTGGTGCTCTCCCCAATTGCTAGCCATCCACAACAAGGCCAAGGATAAGCGTTCCCAAATGCAAGGTGTGCCACACCACCAAGGGAGCTCCAACCTGATTGAGTACAGGGATAACTGGGTATGTGGTTTGCTTCATGATTCATGCAATTTCATTCTTCATGCTAGCTTGAGCCCTTAACTAATATTTTGTTCCTCTCTTTTAGGCGCGACACAACAAGAAGGAGGTGCCACCGGTGTTCGACCTCTATGCCATGGCCCATACCGCCCTGTACAACAAGGCCAAGGCATTCTCTGAGTCTGACCTTGATCATCCAGAGAGCTTCACCAACATCTCCTCCCACAACAAGCTCGTGAGGTACAGAGACATTGGGAAGATGAGGAAAGGGGAGGACTTCAACCCGAGCTGGAGTCCTTTTGATCTAGAGCTTGTGATGATATCTGGTGGCGGGAGGTGCCATGGCTCGGTAGTCATTGGGGATGGACTGATACGTTGTCCTAGAACTCTCTCGGAGATCAAGAAGTGCCAGACAAGCTCCGATCCTGAGATAAGGCCTCATCCACGACCAATGGAGCTCGCCATAGAGGCTAGGGCCCAGGATCTTCTGGCGGAGGCAAACAGGCAGGCGGCGGAGAGGGAGAGGGACGTCTAGGAGAGGATGGCTAGGCTATTGGAGGAGGAGAGGAACCGGAACGACGCGTCTCACCGGGCCCTATACGAGCTCCTCGTGGTAAGTTTCTCCTGCATATTAGCCAAATCATGCATGTAATGTTCGTTTCATTACTAACTAATATGACTAACTCGTGAAAATAATATGTGTAGTCCGTGTGCCAGAGCAACGGTCAGACCCCTTCGCCGATGCCCCAGATTGGTATAGCACCCACGGTGAGTTTCATTTTAATGGTCATTAGTTACTAGTATTCACATTTGAGTTGCATCATGCTAATGAGACATTGCAAATGATCTTTGGTGCAGCATGCCTCCCGACAAGCATCAACCGATCCTTCTCCGTCTGGCACTGGCGCAACCCTGACCAGTCCTTCACCTCCATGATGATGGTATGTTTTCCCAAGTGTTTTGCTTAACAAATGCATACTTAGCTTAAGAAATGACCTATTTAGCTCCAAAATGACCTATACTTAGCTTATTTTTCTCGAAAATGACATAATAACCTTACTTAGCTCCAAAATGACATATTTTACCTAGGAGATAGCTATAAAATGACCTATACTTAGCATTTTTTCCTCCAAAATGACTTAATATGCTTAGTTAGCTAAAAATGGCATAACTACATAGGATAGCTCAATAATGATCTATACTTAGCTGAGCTAGTTCATTTATGACATAATTAGCTTACTTAGGTAAAAATGGCAAAATAACATTGGTTTAGCTCCAAATTATCTTATAATTAGTTTATTTTTCTCCAAAATGACAAAATAACCTTACCTAGCTCCAAAATGGGCGATTTTAACTAGGATAGCTCTAAAATGACCTACACTTACCATTTCATCCTCCAAAATGAATAAATATGCTTAGTTAGCTCAAAAATGGCATAACTATCGAGGTTAGCTCAAAAATGACCTATACTTAGCTTCTTTAGTTCATTTATGACATACTTAGCATACTTAAGTAAAAATGGCATAATAACCTTGGTTTAGCTCCAACCTGTCATATCATTAGTTTATTTTCCTCCAAAATGACAAAATAACCTTACCTAGCTCCAAAATGACCGATTTTAACTAGGATAACTCTAAAATGACCTACACTTACCATTTTGTCCTCCAAAATGAATAAATATGCTTAGTTAGCTCAAAAATGGCATAACTACCTAGGTTAGGAAAAAATGACCTATACTTAGCTTCTTTAGTTCATTTATGACATAGTTAGCATACTTAGGTCAAAATGGCATAATAATCTTGGTTACCTCCAAAATGACATATACTTAGCTTATTTTCCTCGAAAGTTACATAATAACCTTACTAAGCTTCAAAATGACATATTTACCTAGCTTAGCTCTAAAATGACCTACACTTAGCATTTTTACCTAGCTTAGCTAAAAATGGCATAATTACCTAGGTTACCTTAGTTAGAAGAAGATAAAGAAGAGGAGAAAAAGAAAGAGAAGAAAAATTCTTCTTCTACTACTTCTTCTTCTAGTCTTCTTCTTCTTTCCCAATTTGCAAATTTGCTTAGATCACGGAAGCTTGCATTGATGGAGTCTACTCTTGTCCTTGTCCTTCCTTTTTGTTTTGATTTTGTAGGATGAACAATGTGAAACTTCCTACCTATATATGTATGTTTGGATGAAACCATTGTATGCTTGTTGTTGGATATATGTTGGCTATATATATGTTGGATATGGACTTTTGAGTTGTTATGTATATGTGTTGGATGATCATATCCATATGGCAGGGATATGTATGCTTGTTGAAAGTATTTTCAAATGTGTGTATATATATGTATATATATATATATGAAATTGATTGAATTTAAGGAAAAAAACAGGGGCAATACAGGCACTTTGCCATCTGCTGGCAGATGGCAAATAACTTTGCATTCTTTGTCGTCTGCCAGCAGACGGCTTAGAAAGCCATGTGGCAACTACCTGGGGGGCACCTAGGCTGGCCTATTTGGCCACTTTGTCATCTGCTGGCAGACGGCAAAGATGCAAAGTTCTTTGCTGTCTACCAGCAGACGGAAAAGCACGTCGTTAACCCCTTAACGGACCTAAGCCTAACCTGTGTCGTCCATGCCCTTTGCCGTCAGCTGGCTGGCGGTAAAGGCATTTGCATCTTTGTCGTCTGCCAGCAGACGGCAAAGTGCCCTTTGTCGTAGTTCGTTCAGCCGGACGTCGTGTCGTCTGCTGACTGACGGCAAAGGCCTTTGCCGTCCACCAGGCATGCCTTTGTCGTCAGCCATGGCAGACGGCAAGTGCCTGATTCCTATAGTGAGTTACTATTCCTTTTGCAAATGCATTTAAGCATCACTATAACATAAGCATCTTCCAATGCTTGGTATATCATTATTTTCAGTCTAACATTCAAGGCAAATAATACTTACTGGAGTTCAACACGTTATAGGCATACACAATCATTGTTCACAATACATAGTGGAGTTCAAATGCACAATCCATCATTTTCTCACAAAAGGATGAATATCATAACTACTAGGTACATAAATATCCAGAGTTCACAATTACTAGAACCATACATTACACAACCACAATTCTAAGTTACTAGGTCATTACACAGTCATCCTTCCCAAAAGGTCTGCAATGCCCACTAATCTCACTTCATCTTGTTCAGTTCTGTAAGATGGCCTGGATCCCCTTGATCTTCTCCTTGAGCTTCTCCTCTGCCTTCATGAGCTCAATAATCTTAATCTCTAGCATGTACTTCTCTTCATTATGCTTTTCCTTTCCCTTCAGCAGATCAGCAACCTGAAGCTTCAACTCTAGCTTCTCTTGGGTGAGCTTCTCCTCAAACTTTGTGAACTCTGCATTCTTCAACTCCAAATTCATCCTAGCCTCACTCAGCAATTCCTTCTCTTTCATATTCTTTAACTTTAAGTTCTGAATGACAGTTGCTTGAGCACTTGTCAGGTTGCACAGGAGTTCATACTTCTGATTAAGCTTCTCTGTAACTGCATCTTTATTTGCCATTTCTGCCTTCATACCAGCCACCAATTCAACTCTGCATTGGTGCAGATATGTGATGTTGGACTGCAGATAACTGAAATCCACAACCCTATCCTCCTGCATATCCACAAGTTGATGCACATCTTTCACTAACTTGTCATAGTCTGCATCCAGCTTGTTATTTTCTTCTGTCAAATGGTGAATAGTTAAAGCACTTTCAAGATTATCATTCACCCTAGCAGACTTGCTCTCTTCAACCATTGACCAAAGCTTCAACAATGCATTCTCCATTGTTGGGGGGCACTGCTCATCAACCCACTGAACAAACCCACGATTATGACCTTCCTGGAAAAATAACAAGGGCAAAATTTAGTACAATACAGCTACTATGAGTAGTAAGCAACAGTTAGTTCATGGCAGTAGCTAATGTTGGTACTGACCAACACTGAATTTGCACAACCATGTGCTAAGCAACAGGAGCACATTGTAAGATAACTTAATGTAATCCTACAATGGGTGATCAGTATATATTTAGTTGAGTAACACTCCATTCAACTTAGCATGTGCTAAGCAACAGGAGCATATATTTAGCAGAATGACCAACTTAGAATTGACCATTAATACAATGGAATCCTACAATGTGCACTGCCATTGAACTACTTTGCCATATATCACTAACAATTGGAACATAGACATCACTGAATCAAGGTTATCAAACCAGACTACATTAGCCTAGCTAAATACACTACATTAGCATGTAGCAACAAACTAGCTAATGAGAGTACCTACCGTCAGTAGTAAGAAACAATTACTTATTGGGAGTAACACATCAGCTAATGGAGGGGCTAATGTGAGTACTAAGCAACACTGCATTTGGAAACAAGTATAAAGAAATAGCATATGCACACAACAGGAGCATATATTTAGCAAAATTGGACTCCACTAAACTTAATATTGAGCATTCCTACAATGAGCACTACAGTAGGGCATACATGACTAACAAATTTACCATAGACATAACTGAATCACACTTAGCAAACAAGACTCTGCCACTTTCAATGAACACATCCTGTGCATAATCAATAAGGCAAGAAAAATACCAGCTCTACACATGCTAAGAACCTTCTCCCAGTGTATGTTCCTTCAAATGCAACAAGCCTCTCTGATGGCTTCTCATGCTTGTCATAGAACGACATCAGATCTAGCTCAAGGCCCTTGTAATCCGGGTCCTCAAGTGAGAAAGGCACCTACCGAAGCAAAATCAAAGTTACCATCATGTGCAGAGGACGAGGACGAAGCAAATCAAACGAAATCCTCACACCAAAGACCACCTACATAGAAAGATTCCCAAATTTTCTAAACCTAACCCTAACCCTAGATCCAATGGAGTAACTGACCTGGTTGAGCCCATCGATGGAGGTTTCGGATACATGTACGGGAGGCTTGAGTTGTCATCGCTGCTCTCGTCCTCCAAAACCATGGCCGCGGAGGCATGGTGGGGCGGCCGGCGGGGGCGGCCGCAGGCGACGGCGAGGGAGAGAGCAGGAAGAAGAAGGCAGAGCAAAGAGGGGAATGAGCGGCAACTGGCTCGGGCCGCACCAGCCGTGCCTAAACGGTGCGACCCAGCCTCGTTCGAGTCAGCGCGCGGGCACGCGCTCACTTTGCTAGCGTGGCACTTGAGGGCGGGCCCAACCGATCAGATTCACTATCAATACGTATAAACCAGCGTTTTAGCCTATTTTGCAACACCTCGCCCCAAAGTTGGTACTAACACATAAAAATTACTAATCTTGGTACCAATCTGCTTCCAATGCCCCAATTGTGGTACTTATGTACAATTTACTCTAGTCAAACCCCTAAATCCCCACATATCCCAAAACACCATTTGGTTCTAGTGTATTTGACATGTTTCATCCCCATATTTCCCCACAAATCCCCAAACTCTA
Source organism: Triticum urartu (assembly GCF_056163025.1). Lineage (NCBI taxonomy): Eukaryota > Viridiplantae > Streptophyta > Magnoliopsida > Poales > Poaceae > Triticum > Triticum urartu. Next base: position 177,155,258 of record NC_141874.1, read on the forward strand.
GTGCATGTTTCTCAGTACCCAATACACTACCCCTACCTATTGGATTGGGGATAAATGGGGATTTGAAGGGATTGGGTGAAGGTTGGGGTTTCACCCAATCCCTGTGGGGATTATCCCCCCCCCCCCAATCCCCTCAAAAACCCTAGTACCAAACAAGGCCTAAGTTATTGTGTATTACTAGTAGAACGCCTGTACGTTGCCAATAAGATGCTATCCATGGACCTAAAATAACCGAGAACTATGTCGTCTCAACTAATACACATTTTTTTGACAATTCGTTAACATGCATCATACTATCAAACAGAACAATATGTTATTGAAAAATAAAAATATGTTATTGAAACGAACCAGTAGTTAAATGGTTAGGATAATGGTGGTATCCATCCATGTGTGAGTGCATGAGTGTGTTGGTGGTGTGCGGACACTATTATTTGTATCTATTTGAACTTTTATCAAGGCATAGAACAATTTCATATCAAGAGTACTATTGTGCCATCAAGTGTGATCAACACTACTACTGTTGATTTCACTACTACTCGTTGAGAGCTTGCTTTAGTGTCTGCAAACTGCTTTAGTGTTTATCTTGAGATGAAATTGTGGTTACTTCTTTCCTTTACTCACTAGTTGCAAGCTTGCTTTAGTGTTTATCTTCCTAGCTTGTTGTTAGTTGAGAGCTTGGCATATTGGTTGTTCATCTACCTGCATATCTAAGTAAACTATATTCTTGTTGTATCCTCTAAAATTGAAAAAAAGATTAAAAATTGTTACTCGCCTTTTCACCCCCTCCCCTCTACTCGACCATACTGATCCTTTCAGCGATGCTGTCATAGGTTGGGTTGGCGGTGGGCTGGGCTAGTCAGAGCTCCATGGAACCAGGCGGCTCGACCAAGAGTAGGTGGTGGCGGCAGCCTGAGAGGAAGGGAGGCGACGACGATGACGCGGCCTGGCAGCGCTTGGCGACTGCACTGCGAGGCAGGCCTACCAGTGTCCGACTAGCGTGCGGGCGCACTGTGGCACAACGATGGGTACGATTTTGGCCGATCAAACCTATTTAGTTAGTGCCTTTAGTACCTACATGATGGGAATTGTCTCTATCCCGGCCATGTGGTACCTGACAATGGAACCCAACTGTCAAATTTTGTGTCAAATGACTATAATTGATCGATCAATGCTTTTTGCAAATTGTAAACAAGATTGTGATGGATTTTTTTCAAAAAGGAAAAAAGGTAATGTGGTGGTTTTTTTGATTTAGGGTCCACAAATGGGTGGGTTTTTGCAATTTACTCGCTATAGCACCATAGCTATGAACCCCAATAAATTTATTGGAAGAGCTCTATCAGGGAAGTTTTTTGTTGCTCTGCTGGAGGTGCTCTGATGTCCCGTAGATGTGAACTTTGTTCCTTGCCTATGAAACCAAAAATTTAAGAGAAATACACTACATATTTGATGTGCCTGACAGCCCATCAAGATTATTACCCTTTCGTTTTACATGAGACCCATAGATAGGAGGGAATGCTGCTAGGAGTTGCATCTAAGCAAGCTTATCCGAAGGTAGTTGTCTGGTTCACCAGAATCTTAGAAGTATAGGAGTATAGAGACCAATGAACTTTATGAACTGGACTTGTGTGGTCTAGACGAAGAGAATAAGAGTTGCAACCTAACGCTCCTTAACACTTTGCACTAATGAAGCACAACTTGACTTATCAAACAAGTACTTCTACAATCTGGCATCAAGTAGGGCACAACTTGTCTAATTGACAGATGATGCTAGAATGGATGCCTGTTTCAGTTCATGCAAATCTACTTGGCTTGGCCCAAAGTGCGAAAATATCGGTGGACATAATAGTCTAAGGACCACAACAAATGTCGTTTGTCCGCGAGTGAACACCATGTTCCCTTTTTAGCGTTCGCTATAGCGATTGTTCACGTGAACCCTAAGCTGACTTATGAAGCACCAAGGAAAAAATGAGGTGGCCCACTTACCTCATTATTTTTAAAATGCTATAAAAATACAAAAAAAACAACGCATAAAAGGCAGACAAACAAAAATTTACAATTGCCATGCTAAAACTTTATAAAACTTCCATCCTCTAATTTAAAATTTAACCATGGTATATTTGAAAGCAAAATATGCCATGGTATCTACAAAAACTAAAATTGCCATGCTCTAACGTGCAAAAAAACATAATTGATTCGATGGCAACTTCAATAGGAAAAATGTTTTATCTAGATAAGTCCAATAATATTATCATGGTCCAAAGATGATGAAAAATTGTATAAGGCACGGAAAATTGTGAAGAGTCTAATTAGCAAAATTATCATGGTGTAAAGTTCTAAATAATTGCCATTGTCTAATTAATAAATTTTCCGAGGTCTAATTAATAAAATTATCATGATGTAAATAATAAATTACCATTGTATAATTAATTAAATTAACATGGTGTAAATGAGAAAAATTGCCATGGTCCAACTGAAATAATTGCCATTGTCTAATTAATAAATTTTCCAAGGTCTAATTAATAAAATTATCATGATGTAAATAACAAATTACGATTGCATAATTAATTAAATTGACAAGGTGTAAATGAGAAAAATTGCCATGGTCTAACTGAAAAAATTGGCACGGTCTAAATAGAATGAAATTGCCACGCAATCTACAAAAATTGCCCATGGTCTAAATAATTAAAATTATCATGGACTAATTTAAAAAATGCCCAACATCTAAATCATGAATTGCCATGCTACCTATAATAAAAATGCACAAAGAAAATGTTGTAAATTTCTCCTCTAAAAACATGAAAACTTTGAGATTTTTTAATGGGCACATGCCAAAAAATTAAAAAATGCATATGAAAAGTTTTGAAAATTGTTCTCCAAAAAACATGGCAGCTTTTTGGATTGTGTCGTGGGCACATGACAAAAATTAGGAATTCTGGATCTTTCAAAACATGGAAAACTTTTGAAAAATAATTCAACCGAGAATTTCAAAATGAAAATCGGATTCAAAACATCTTAGCCCGCCCCTCCTTCATTCAGGAGGTCACCGGATTGAGCCACCACTCACGCGCCTTTGCCATAATTTTTGTGTGGGGAGAATAAAGGAGGGGATGTTCGACAAGAAGCTGGTTATAGCAATCGATTCTGAGAACCGACGTAACAGCAGCCTTGCGTTGTGATTCGTGCCAGGATATCAAACGACAACCAACACAATTGCTGAGAGAATGTTATCATTTCCATAGTCTAAAGTATAATATTTGAATACACATGGTTCAAAATACAACTAGTGATAAAATACCATGTCCAAAAATTTCTACGATAATCCTCTATAACACTAAGCTCTCTAGTTTTAAAGAGCCCACATTCAATTGATATCTCCAATTATAATTGGGTCATCCGACTTTGACCGGATCAACAATTTCTTCAAGCTCTCTCATTCAAATATTTTATACTATACACTATGCTTCCTAATTTTTAAGGCTCACAATTAATTTTCTATAATCCTAATCTCCCTAGTTTTAAAGAGTCCATATTCAATTGAGGTCTCCAATTATAATTGGGTCATCCGATTTTGACCGGCTCAACAATTTCTTCAAGCTCTCTCATTCAATTATTTTATAATATACACTATGCTTCCTGATTTTTAACGCTCACATTTAATTGATGTATTCAATTTAAAATCATGACATCCGATTTTGACCGGGTCAACAATTTCTCGAGCTCTCCCATTCAATTTTTTTAATTCATTATGTTCTCTAATTTTGAAACTCTTTCATTCAATTGAGATATTTAATTTTGCATTTGGTTTACGATTTTGACCGGGCCAATGATTTTTCAAATCAACGAGCGACAACCAGCCTATAAAAACATATCAATCCCGAGCACCCTCCCAGCACCTAGAAAAAAGAAGCGTCGCCATGTGATATTGTAGCACCAATATGGTATATGCAACTACCGGTCCAAAAATTTCTTCACATAAATATAGGTTGGTTAGCGGATAACATAGAATCACACCACGAAAGGTGCACCAAATCAATGCATTATAAAAGAAACATGTTCTATTACTTCCCCGCCCACCAAACTAAATATTCAACCAATTCCAAAATATAAGGGGTATTAGTTTTTCAGAAAGTCAAATTTCTTTAACTTTGGTCAAGTTCAGAGCAAAACTATCGACATCCATAATATTAAACAAAATGACTATGAAAATTCATTTCATGACGAATTTAAAAATATTGATTCGATATTATGGATTTTGATAAATTTATCTATAAATTTGATCAAACTTAGAAGGTTTGTCTTTTTAGAAAAGTAATACACCTTATATTTTGAAATATAGTGTTTTTTTAAGAAATCCAACAACGCCAACGGCGCGGCAAAACGTGCGCAACCCTTTTAGTAGTAATACCATGTCTGAAAAGTAGCTTTTAGTGCCAATTGAAATCTAGCGCTCAAACTTGGAAATCCATCCTAATAATTGTTTTTTAGTTGGAACTCTTTTTTTTATGGAAAGTTGGAACTATTGAAATACATGGCACCAGTTCGATAATACTCGTAGTCCTTTTGTTTTTTGCGAGAAGATAAGACTCACAGTCCGTAGGTCAATATAAAGGCTGGTTATAGGAAGAATCGGAGCAGCAGCCTTGTTTGGAAGAGACAGCTACACCGGCAGCAACCAGGAAGACATCCTCTATCTGCTATCCCAAAGCTCACGGTATCTAATGCCCCTATCGCTATCATCTCTTCCTTGTTCTTGTTCCTATTTTCTTTCTTGTTAGATAGATATGTATGCCTTTATTATGTCTTTCCATTCTCTGGTAGAATTCCTCGCTTTCCAATAGACAAGAGTCACTGGGCGAGTTCTTTTTAATTATACTGCCCACCAACTCGTCGACCCGACATTTCTGCTCAACTCACCGGAAAATGGCCATGCCGATGCCGCCACCGCCGCCCGCAGGCATGCCTCCGATGGGGCCGATGGGGCCGATGGGACCGATGGGTCCGCCGCCGGCAGCCGACATGGCTGGGATGGGGACGATGCCAGTGATGCACGCGGCCTTCTTCTGGGGGCACCGAGCGCAGGTACTCTTCCGCGACTGGCCCGGAGACCGTGCCGGCGCAGGTATGTACGTCCTCTGCCTCTTCATCGTCCTCACGCTCGCCGCGCTCGTGGAGGCCCTCTCCGCGGCGTCGAGGGGGGTCTCCAGCCGCCGGCCGGCCGTGGTGCTGGCGCTCACGGGGCTCCACGCGGTGAAGATGGCGCTGGCCTACCTGGTGATGCTGGCTGTCATGTCGTTCAACGTCGGCGTCCTCCTCGCTGCCGTCGCCGGACACGCGATCGGGTTCCTCCTCGCGCGGAGCGCCGTGTTCCGCCAAGCGACTCCGGGTGACGCGCCACAGAACGGTGCTCTCGTTCCCTCGGAGGCTGAGCCCAAACCTTAAGCTGACATGATTAGATGCTGGAAATTGTTTTATTAAGACCCGGATGGATACTGAATATGAGAAGTATATGTACGGAGTACATTCTAGAAAATTACAAGATTATACTAGTACTCCTCCTCCTCCTTGGTTCGACATAACTTTATAAAAAACACAACCTGACGGAATTCTCAAATTTAATTTTTCAAACGAATTAGACCCCACATGGAGGTCTCTCCCTCATGATTGACAAGGATGAGGGTGAAGAGTCAACGCACACACATGATTTCGAAAAGTCCGGTGTTCTGATCCGCCTCCCGGAACAAGAGGCAGAAAGCTTCCGGAGATGCACCGACAACCGCGAGATCAATATCTATGTTTGAACTATGTTTAAAATTTGTATTATTAAGTGCAAACAATTTGTATTCGTGTGCACAAAACTATGTTTGGCCAAAATGATCGACACAAATGTCTTGAAAATAGGAGCTGTGGTTGCAAATAACAAGATTTGATGCCCGTTGTCCGCGGGCGCGTCTGCAGATATTATGTCTCGGATTAGCTACCTATGGTTGTAGATGCTCTTCTGTTTCTAATTGGGCACCAGATTCTATTCTTGATAAGCAGGCACCAGGTCGTACAATATGTTGAATATTGCTCCAGTGCGAGTTACATCTATAGTTGCACACTGTATCATAGTTTTGTGGAGTTCCTATGCTTCTGTAGATGGATTTTGTCGCTGCTTTTCAGAATTCATCAAATTTTCCACATGACGTATAATATAATAAGCACTGTTACAAATTCGCTGATTTAACACGGTTGACAGCTAGAGCACAAGGCCAAAAGAAACTCTTTTACCGGAGTTGGAGAACAATAAATGTAGGCACAAGGCCAGAAAGAGGAGGGGCACTCAGCTACTTCTACAGCTAACTACAACTCCCGTCAGTTTAACCAGACTGACTCAAATTCACGGTGTAATCATCAGAAGGCAAAAATAAGTGACATCCTGTTTAGATATCGCACGAGCTGCTCCAATTTGCATGTCTATGTTCTTCATGCAGACACTTCATAACATGCCAACAATGCCATATAGATATATAACAAAAGGATAGATGATGAGTTAAATATCCTGCTGCAGTTCTTCACATTCATGTGTCATCCCGGATGCCGCGCCACCTACACAAGCACCTCGTCCAACTCAGAGTCACCGTGCTGCCTCAAGGCGATGTGAAGAACCAACTGGATAACAGCGCAGGAGAATCCTACCAAGCTTGGGTACTGCATTGAGGCCGATGAGATGTGGAGAACTACAGTTAGACAGTTGGTCATGGTTTGGAACAGGAAACACACTACTTCATACTTACAAAGATGAAATTGTCGCATTTTTCAGCCATGTAGGCGTATCCAGCCCAGAGCGTTGTGTTCGCCAAAGACAACACCACTTGAAGCAATGGTGGCATCGAGTCCATGCTCTTCTGCCGACGCACAGTCCCCTAGAGCAAAACATTAGCATGTAGAGCAATGTGACAACATTCGCATGCAGAGGAAGTAATTTGTGACAAAAGAGGGGAATTCAAGATGGTATTGGTGTACGTACCAAGTTGAACAGAGGGGAAACCGATACCAAACTGCCACACAGGGCGCAGGCCCAGCTGAAGAATAACTTGTATTTTGCCATATCTGCTAGAAAAACAATAAGGATTCCGAACCACGCATAAATGAATCCCCACGAACGTTGATCTTCCTCACAGAAGTACAGGAATGTGTAAATGTAATAGATCTCCCATGCAGCCCCGAACACATTGATCACAATTATGAGACTGCTACCCATTGGTGAGATGCCGTAGCAAAGCCAAAGGGCGCAGTTGACTAGAGCGGTCAGGTAAGGAAACACAGAGCGCTCTCCAACGTGCTCATTTCTCTTCAAGTCCGCCATAGTCGTGAACACACGTCAAATTAAATCTGTGTGTATGCTTGTATTGCACTGAAGACAAAATCACTCAAATTCAACAACATAAGCCCTGGCATATTCACAACAACTAACTAGGGCAACGGAACAATGTAGATAGCAGTTAAGGATTAAGATCTTTCAGAAAAAGTGAAAAACAGTTCAACTTTGAAAAGCTCAAGTACATTGGAGTGAAAATTGCACAGTACTGTCAAAAAATCACATACAGAGAGAGAGAGACAGAGAAGATGCGACTAGAGAGAAGATCTCCCACACCCGCATCTCTTTCAGCCAGAATCCCTTTCCTTGGTAAATCCGTTAGCAGGATGTCACGACCCAAACACATACATGGGATGAGCAATCAGATCAGTGCCGATTTCGGATACAAGAGAAGGGATTTGAGGTGAGAATCAGCAACAAGGGTGAGATACAGGTAGGGGAAGGTGAGAAACAGAAGCAAGAGGATGAGAGGCTTCAAGACGTTTCAATCTGCGCTCCCATTCTCCTTTGCTACTGCTTCTTTTATAATGCTCAACGGCTGCTCCAAGCCCATGTCATGACTTGGCCCACTGGCTTCTATGTGACCAAGGTCAAATGCAAGTGCAGGTCAGAACCTAATCCATTCAATAGCAAGAGCAATAAGATGCAATGTCTAGGTTTGGCGGATCTTGACAGAGCAATATGGAGGCAGAAGTCGCGTTTCCTTCGGCTAAAGGAGGGAGATAGAAACACAAAAATTCTCCGTATGAAGGCAACAACGCGATCTAGAAAGAATATGATTCAGTCCCTGCAGGTTGGGGATGTCACGGTGGTGGACCAGCAGCAGAAGGAGGATATTTTTGGGACCATTTTAATAGCATTCTCTGTGCTTACCAACCTCCAACCGCTGGACTCAATCTTGCCCAGCTTGGAATGGAATTCTGCGATCACTCTGATCTAGAAAGGGACTTCACAGAAGAGGAGGTGAAGAAGGCAGTCTTTGATATCCACCCAGAGAAAACATCGGGTCCGGATGGTTTTACGGGACTGTTCTTTAGGCACTGTTGGACTACTGTCAAGAACGAGGTTATGTTGACAATGCAAAAGCTCCAGACGCTCAATTCCCATTCGTTGCATCTTCTGAACACTGCTACCCTAGTTCTCCTGCCAAAACACTCACGGGTAGCGCAACCAAACGAGTTCAGGCTGATAAGCATGATCCATTTTTTTGCAAAGCTTGTCGCAAAGATTCTAGACATGAGCCCACAAGACTGCAACCAAAGATGCACACTCTTATTGCCCCATGCCAAAATGCTTTTATCAGAGGTCAATCCATGACAACTTCATGTACGTGCAGGCAATGACAATATCCCTGAGGCAGCATAAGACACCTTCTTTGTTGATCAAGCTGGACATCTCAAAAGCATTTGACACTGTTGCGTGGGATTTTTTATTTTTTTTGAGGCTTTGGCGAGAAGTGGAGGTGCTGGATATTTATGTTCCTTTCCACGGCCTCAACAAGGGCATTGGTTAATTAGAATTGGCAGAGAAAATTGATCATCGCAGAGGGCTGAGGCAGGGGGACCCCCTCTTCCCCTTGTTATTTGTGTTGGTCATTGATTGCCTTGCAGGATGCTTGACAAGGCGAGCAAGGCTGGCATTTTATCTCCCCTGGGAAGCATACCCATTCGATATAGGACATCTCTCTATGCTGACGATGTTATCGTTTTCATATGCCCGTTGGGAAATGAGGCGACCGCAGTAGCTGAGATCCTATCGCTGTTCGGAAATGCAACTGGATTTCGCACCAACTTTCAGAAGAGCAGCATCAGCTCTAAAAGGCAATTAATTCTCCAAACCCCTTTCTTTATCATCATCATCCGTGAATACTTTTTTAGCGAGACCAACGCCCCTGAGCGCCGGTCGGCCGCCCCGGCCCCGGCGGCCACCACTCTGGTGCCGGCGTCCACCCTCCCGCCGTCCCTCATAGCATCACAGGTTTTTCTCTCGGGGTCCTCCTCGTCCTCCTCGCGGGGTCGCCGCCGCCTCCTCCCCGGCCACCTCTTCGTTCCATGGTTCTGGTGCCTTATGTGCTTGGCACAGCCTTCGGACCCATCGTCCAGCCCGGTCCTGGTGGGTGCCCCTCACCACCTTGCCCGTCGGCTTGGCAGACAAGGGCCTTTCGCCGCCCGCGGAGCCCTGCGGCTCGCCCTCCCCATACTGGCGCGCGCCGCCGGACCTCTCCGACCCTCCCCACCACGCGCCCGCCGAGACCTGCATCCCAGCCTGCCTCCATGGCTGCTGCTACAATTGCGGGGATGACAGGCACATCTCGCGGGACTGCCAGAATGAGACATTGTGCGTTCGTTGTGGTGGCGAGGGCACATCGCCCGTGGATGCACTAGGTGGCGGAGCGACTCGCCGCTGGAGGGCCACGCTCGCCCACCTCCTGCCCTGCGCCGGGGTGGCGCCCTCCCGCCTCGGGCCCAAGTTGAGGACTTCCCGCCCCTCATGCCGTCGGCCCCTCCCCGGTTCCCCGTTTCTGCCTCGCGCTCCGGTTCGTCGCTCCCGCCCCCGCCGTGCAGCCCCCTCCCCCCGACGCGGTTAGGGTGCTAAGCCCGTGGAGCCCGACAGTGCGCTCTGAGTCTGTGGCCAGTGTGGGGGGCCCAGACTTCTCCGTCCCGTTTGCACGGCCGGCTGTGGCGCCGTGCCGCCTCGCCCCGAAGGTGCTTGTGGATGCAGACGACTGCTGCTTCCTGGAGTCTTCGGATGAGCTTCGACGGATGGAGAGCGACCTGGCGCGCGCAGTGGTGGTCACCGTCACTGGTACGCGGCTTGCGGTGGATTTGGCGGCGGCGGCGGAGGCCCTGCGAGGCCTCGGTTTTGTGGAGCAGGTCGGGAGCGCACGGCGAGTCGTTACGACATGTCTGGGTTCCACGTATGGCTGCGTACGCTGGACCCGGCGAGGATTCCGGCCAACCGCTGGCTGTACATTGAGGAGCCACGATTGGGTCATGGTGGACGCGCTTCGGATGCGCCAACGGCTCTGTGGTACCCAATATCGATCGCGGTGCTCGCACCGCCGGTGAGGATTGACCCCGCCGCTGATGGCGCCCCCACCCCCCTCTTCGCCGTCTGAGGAGGACGACCCGCACAGTGGAAGCCTTGATCGTGGCGGGGTTCGTCAGCACGCTGCTCGGCGGGTGAGCCACGGTGGCTCCGTCGCCTCCTTCGCCGGGTCAGCGCCGCCGGCGGAAGGCCTGTTGTAGTCGAAGCCGATGGACGATCAGCCACCTGCGCCCCTAGAGATGGGCCCTCCTTCCAGCTGCTTTGCTGCCGTCATCTCTCTGGCTGACGTGGGCGATACGGCTGTTGGGCAAAGTGGAGCTGCCTGACCGGTCCCTCCCTCGAGTCTTGTGCAGAGCAGGCATTGGGCGCGCGGGAGAGTTCTGTGTCCTGTGGTGGGCTAGCAAGTAGTCGCGTTGCGTGGACCGCGGTGGATTCGGTTGGTGGATCCCCAGGGTCGGTAACACTACAACGTTGGGGCATGGATGGCCACCGATTGGTGAGGAATCAGCCGGGCGGCGAAGGTACAGGTGATGGCTTGAATTTGATGCGGGTGGGCTCCGTCGTTCTGACACTGCCTGATGGGGCGGATGACAGCCTTACCCGGCTCCAGTTGGCAGCTTACACCTCCTGCCACCCAGCCAGGACCAAATCATGCCATTGGTGGGCGCGGATAGGGAGATGGACCATGTGGATCTGGAGGCGAGTGGGGCCGGCATCAGGTCTGGTGAGCTGCTGTCTCCGATGGGCCGTGTGCAGGGGGCATGATTATGATTAGTCTCTCGGGCCATGACGAGGGTGACACCTGCCCCGCATGCACTGCACCCCAGCCAGGCACGCCATGCAACTCCTGTAGCCCGCTGGACGTACTACATAGAGATCTCTCCACGGCCCTTTCTCCGATTCTGTCAAGGCTGCCAAGCAGAGAACCACCGGTGGCGACAAGGCGACCACACAAGAGGAGGGAGCCAACATCTAACCCCCGCAGAAGTGTGCGACTGGCGAGGGGCGTGGGACGAGGCTCGCAGACCACGAAGCAACAAGGAGTTCTGATCCGCAAGCTATGCATAGCTAATGAAGGGGATGTCATCTCTGACGAGGCCCTCCAGGCGTACATCCAGCTGTTCAACCAGCCACTGACGGACAACCACATCAGGGCTATCCTAGCGTTGTTCGGTTGGGAACCTTCGGTTCTGCCTCTGTTCGAGCACGGAGATGTTGTGGTGAGCGGGCACTAGTGCCTTGCTGTGGACGCACCGGTAGGCTGCAAAAATGAGTGCTCTTCCCCTAAAAACACTAGTGTGGAATGTCCGGGGCCTGAACAGCCCAGCCCATAGATCGGCCATCGCCCAAGTGGTCATGGCGGCCAATCCACGTGTGGTGTGTTTGCAGGAAACTAAGCCGGAGACTGTAACGGTGGACATCGTCAACCATTGTCTTGGTAATAAATTTGAGCATTTCTTTTACTTGCCGGCGGTTGGCACGAGAGGCGGGATCCTTCTTGCATGGGATGCCTCGGCCGTGGCACTCTCCCACCCTCACTACATGAACAACACCCTCACGGCCCTTGTTAAGCCCCTCAGTGGAGCGGAATGGTGGATCACAGGGGTATATGGACCGCAGGCAAATAGTCAGAAGATTGACTTTATGCAGGAGCTGGTTGACGTCCGAGAGCAGCAGGCGGGCCCTTGGTTGATAGCTGGTGACTTGAACTTGCTAGTGAACCCGGAGGACAAAAGAAACGACAGAATCAACAGGATGATGATGGCTCGGTTCCGAGCCAAACTGAACCTCTTGAAGCTGAAGGAATTGTACCATAATGGTCGTAGATACACTTGGTCAAATGAGAGAGCGGCGGCTACCCTGGAGAAGATCGATCATGCATTCTGCACAAGTTCCTGGGAGGATTTACACCCAACTAGCTATCTCATGGCTTTGGGTTCAGCAGTCTCGGATCACTGTCCAATGCTCCTTGACCTCAACGCGGATTTGCTCATGGGTAGACGGTTCAAGTTCGAGGCATTCTGGACTAAAGTGGATGGATTTCTGGATGTGGTCAGCAAGGCGTGGGAGCCCGTACCCGCAGCTGGAAACCGATACGTGATTCTGGACTCGAAGCTTCGAGCCACGGCCAAACCACTAAATAAGTGGAGTGACAGGAGAATTGGCAATATCAAGCTACAAATAGCCATTGCAATGGAAGTGATCCTTCGGTTGGACAAGGCAATGGATAGTAGGCCTCTCTCCCAGCCTGAACATGCGCTACGGAAGCTGCTGAAGAAGTTGCTTGGCCTATGCTCACTAGAGAGAACATTTGCGCGTCAAAGATCTCGCCTGCTCTTCCTCCGTGAGGGAGATGCGAACACTGGCTTCTTCCACAGCCACGCACGGCACCGGCAGAGGAGGAATATGATCACCTCCTTGACACACGGGTCAAGAATAGCTATGGGCCAGAATGAGCTTTCTGCCACGAAGAGATATGTCGCACCTCAAATGCCTTTCTTGGAGGATGAAGTAAGGAAAGTGGTCAAAGCCATGTCGCTGGACAAGGCGCCGGGCCCGGACGGCTTCACTGGGGGATTCTATGTTGTATGTTGGCATATCATCAAGAACGATATCATGCGGGCGCTCGAGCTTTTCCACAGGGGCGACATGCGCGGACTGCCATCGATCAACAAGGCCATCATCTCCCTGCTCCCGAAGGTTGATGGTGCAGTTCAACTCAAAGATTTTCGGCCGGTGAGCCTCATGCATGGCGCGATCAAGATCTTCGACAAAGTCTTGGCAACTAGAGTGGCCGTTGAGTTGCCGAACCTGGTAGGACATCATCATAGCGCCTTCAACAAAGGGCGATCGATACACGACAATTTTATGTTGGTACAATGCACGGCTCGCCGACTACACGCTTTGCGCGAGGCCACTGTTATGCTCAAGCTCGACATCACAAAAGCTTTTGACACACAGTAAACTGGGCCTTCCTAGTGGAAACCCTACGCGCGATGGGGTTTGGCACAAGATGGATCGATTGGGTTTGCGGATTATTGGGGAGCTCCTCCACGAGGATTTTGGTGAATGGATTGCCGGGACGGCCCATCTACAACTGTTGTGGACTACGCCAGGAAGGCCCACTATCTCCGATGCTATTCATACTAGTCATGGAGCCCCTGCACGGAATGGTGGAATTGGCTTCATCTAGGGGTATTTTGGCGCCGCTTGCGGGGACCGGCCTCAGGCGGCGCATCTCTATGTTTGCGGATGACATCATGTTGTTTATCAAGCCTAACAAGCTAGATCTCCAAGCATCCTCCTTATAATCTTGGATCTCTTCGGTCACGCATCAGGGCTAAGGGTCAATCTCTCCAAGAGTGAAGCACTGCCAATTTGGTGCGATGAGCAAACCATGCTGAGGGTGGAAGCCACGCTAGGATGTCCGATCGGATCATATCTGTGCAAGTACCTTGGCCTACCCCTCACAATTCGGAAGCAAACGGCAGCCCAACTTATGGGCATCGCAGACTGCCTTGCGAGTCTACCAAAGTGGAGAGTAGCAAACATGCCTAAAAGTGGTCGTCTACTGCTTGTCAAATCCGTCCTCTGCGCTATTCCGATGCACGCGATGATGGCCCTCGACATCCCGCAGAAAGTGATCTCGGCCATGACCAAAATCTGCAGGGGCTTCTTGTGGTGCGCTAAGAACAAAGCTAGTGGAGGCCACTACATGGTCGCTTAGGACGCACTATGCACGCCAAAGTGGGCAGGTGGATTGGGTATTCCGAACCAAAATTGGCTAAACATTGCTATGCAAGCGCGATGGCCATGGCTGCAGCAAACGGATGCCTCCAGGCCATGGGCAGAATTTCAAATCCAAGTCCCGGAGCAAGCGAGGGCACTCTGCGCAGCGGCTATGTGCTCCACCGTTGGCAACGGAATGCGCACCCTATCCTGGGAGGACCGGTGGCTTGGTGGGTTCCGGCTGCAGGAGATTGCACCGCACGTCTACGCATCAGTGAGCCGAGCAGCTAGGTGCTCTAGGACGGTCCACCAGGCCCTGTCAACCACAGACTGGGCTCGGGATGTCGGCCCGGAGCTTTCTCCGGATGCGCTGCAGGAATACTTTCAGCTATGGGCGCAGGTTACTCACGTCAATCTGATTCCGGATGCCACAAATAAGATTAGTTGAGTCTGGGAGCCGGATGGAAGATACTCTTGTAGATCCGCCTACCAAGCTAGATTTTGGGGCCGGGAAGTGTCTCCGGCTGCCATCTTCACGTGGTCATCCAGGGCTCCGCTCCGTTGTCGGTTCTTCACTTGGCTTGCAGTACGGAGTAGATGTTGGACGGCGGACCGGCTGGCCCGTCATGGCCTTGATCACCACGACGCTTGCCCCTTCTGCGCCCAGCATGAGACCATTGGGCATATTCTCTTAAATTGCGTCATGGCAAGAAAGGTGTGGACTATTGTCTGTACGGCTTTAAACAGGCCGGAATGGGTGCCGACAGGCGGAACAAACCTGGTGGATTGGTGTGCGGAGAAGAACGGCGCAAACAGGAGCATGAAGGAGATGCGAACGATCATCCTCCTTGTTATGTGGGAATTATGGAAACACCGGAATGCCATCGTCTTTGACGGTGCTACCCCGTCCCTATGAGTTTCGTTACAAACCATCGAAAGGAGGGCCGGGCATGGAAGGAAGCGGGACTTTTGAAGG
This sequence comes from Triticum urartu, assembly GCF_056163025.1. Taxonomy (NCBI): domain Eukaryota; kingdom Viridiplantae; phylum Streptophyta; class Magnoliopsida; order Poales; family Poaceae; genus Triticum; species Triticum urartu. Next base: position 177,170,371 of record NC_141874.1, read on the forward strand.
GAGATGTGGAAGCTCTCTTTAGGGTTGTGGCTAGGTGGGAGAGCATGAGAGAGTAGTATAGGTAATTTTGTGGTGGAGTTGGGCTTTATCGTAATATTGTGTAACACCCAACGTGGAGGGGCTCTTCCCCGTTCCTTTTTTAATATATAGTACGCACACTCGTGCGTATTCGAGAGAAAAAGAAGAAGAGCGGCATCATTCCATTGCTTGTGAGGGTCTGAACCTTAATTCCATTCACACTGTCCTGGGATGCACCATCTCTCAGTCCCCATGTGCTTACCTGGGAATGCCCCTGTCTGACAGAAGATTGAAAAGAAGTGACTTCCAAAGGTTTACCGATAAAATTGCAAAATTGATCACAATGGCTGGAAGGTTGGCGTTGATGAAGAATGTGCTATCTGCAATGCCCACCTACCAAATGATGTCCATCCTTCATCCTAAATGGCTTGATAAAATGATTGATAAAATAAAAAGGGCATTCTTATGGGCGGCCTCGGACGAAGTTTCAGGAGGTAAATGTTTGGTCAAATGGACTTTGGTTTGTGGACCTCTTGAGCTGGGAAGCCTTGGAATACCAGATATGCAGCTGCAAAGCAGAGCTTTGAGAATGAGGCTTTGGAAGAATGTGCACAACACTGACAAACCATGGCACGGGCTTCCCCTCCCGATTGATAAGGTCATAGAAGAGTTGTTCCGAGCCTGCACAAAGATTCAAATTGGTGATGGAAGAGGCACATTCTTTTGGCACGCCCGCTGGATGGATGAAATGGCGCCAAAACTATTGTTTCCCAACCTGTTTCAACACAGCTGGCAAAGAAATTTGCGCGTCCCGCAATGCCTCCAGGATAGCAGGTGGATATCCTTGATCAAACCGCTCCCCCAGCTTGCAAACTCTGCGCGAATACATTGACTTGTGGCATAGAACTCGGGTGATTCTCCTCTCCAACCAACCTGGTGAAGCGATCTGGAAATGGATTGCTGATGAATGGTATTGCGCAAGCTCTGAATACCAATTTCAACAGCAGCCTTCCCATTCTTCGAACTACATCAGTCTCATCTGGAGCATCAAGATCCCCCCCCCCCCCCCCCCCCCCCCAATGTAAGCTCTTTGCATGACTGACCATTCAAGGAAAGACCCTAACAACCGATAATTACACATTTGGCAAAGAGGGGATGGCCACATAACCCCATATGTGCCTTGTGCCGCATACATCCGGAGACAACACCTCATATAATGGTCCATTGTTCTGTGACATCTGCTGTTTGGGAGGTGGCGCTTTGTGTGAAGAACTGATGCTCCGCCACCACTAGCTTGATCCAATTCAGTGAGCCACAAGTACTAGCTTCAGCAACAGAAGATATCTTCCCATCAGGTTGTGTGCACCATATCTTGTAACTGAGCACTGCAGTCTGACACAAATAGCACATCTCTTGAGTTGTAAGCCACCAAGACACTACTGCTGCACATTCTGTCTGAAAAATAGGCTTGGGATCAAAGGCATGAGCTGGCTGTACAAATGGAATAACAGACCACCAATCCATTAGGTGCAGCACATTTTCTATAGTTGCAAAAAATATTACGGAGAATGCATTCTGAAGAAGAAACCACCATTGTAATGACCACTGATTTTCCATGAAGGCCAAGGCTACTCCACAACCATCCCCATACAGTCATGTATGTGCAGCACATCCAACTCTCTAGTCAAACAAGTCTCACCTGCAGTATCTAACTTCTTCACACGTCCTAGTAGGTGTAAGTACCAGCCCAAGGTGTTCTTGGTAATAATCAACAATCCATGAAAATTCGCACTAACAACTGCCACAAATAAAGCTCCAACCATGCATGGTTGTTTCTCCTTGTACATGTAACAATCACCCACACCTTGAATTCCATTTTGGTGTATTTTGAAATCTTCTGTACAAATTGGAGCTTCCTCAATATTTTTTATCAAACAAACATGGTGCCATCCATAGAGTTAAACTGATTGCCAATCCTAAGCCATGATGTACTGTTCCCATATCTCAGCAACGCATTGCCACATATCATTTCTTGCCTGCCCAGGAGGTTGAGGGATTGTAGTACGTGAGTTTGGCTGAGGACAACAACTGAGCTCCTCTTGGCACACCTTCTCATGATAGATATCAACCAGCAACATCTCCCGCAAACAAGCACCAGACCCAACAGTACCCAAGCAGGAAGCTATCTGAAGAACATCTAATTTCAGAGAGCATAGTGCCATTCGAGTCTCATTCCCCCGCCTGACAATGAGCAGGTGCACAGAAATTTCAGGATAAATAACGGTACTTGAATGCATACCCGTGACCGGAGGTGGTACCAAGGTAGTGACAACCCTTGATACTAAACCACAGAAAAAAGATGCTTCATGGAGCCCAATGGGGCCTGCATGTCCGCTACCATGTCAGAACATCAGGGACGCCACAAGTGTGAAGGGGAGCGGTGGCAAGGTCGAATAGGGAACCACCTCCCTGCTTGATGCAGTGGCGGCGCTTGCCGGCAGCTCGACAATGTCGTTGCAAGCTGTATCAGTATGCTTGTCGATGAATGAAGGCCATGGTGCTGGCCTGATCACTTGCCCTTGTGGCTTCAACCCCAGTGTCAGCTCTGGCATCGACACGGGCATCAACATGTAGTCGGCGGCGACGAAGCATTTCAACAAACAACTGGTGGGCGTCGTCATGACAAGCTGGAGGTTAGGAACCAATCTCCGCGGCGGGGATGGTGCGGCCACTGGTGTGCTTCAGAGGGCCATGGCCACAGACATGGGACCTTCATCGTCACCACCCTGGACCGGATCACCCATCGAGCAGGTGGCGAGGGCCTTGGCGCCTTGTTGCACACAGCAGACATGTCAAGCTTGGGGAAGAGGCAGACTGCAACGGAAAAGTGGCAGGAGTTTGGGAGCAGAGCAAGGATCCGGCGGCGAAGATGCATTCGTTCATTAATTTTTGAAATAGTGTGTCGCTCATAATGAACTGCAAATTATACGTACAATCGATTGCAGTAACCAAACAAACATCACCGGGTTGGCACGGGGTCGGCAAGACGGCTTCTCCGTTGATGTCAGGGGCGAGCGGCTGAACCTGGCCGAAGAAGATCAACGGCGGCGACCCCGCGGCGGATCGACGGTGCTCGAGCGGCGGGAAAGGAGGCGAGCAAAGGCAGAGGCATTGGGAGGGGAGGGAGAGGAGCGAGGATATTTTCCCCCTTTTTTTTAGGGGAACTTTTCTCTTCGAGCGAGGATGGATACTAACGGCCCAAGGGCCTGAGCAGATTTACATACATACACTCACGAAAAAGCCCAAGATGCCTGCCCTAGGGCCGGGCCAGATCTAGAAAAAGGGTTGTAAGACGAGTTGCGTACCAGGGTACCGTGTATCCGGTGGCGGAAGTCAGAACGCCTGCAACAACGCAAACACCAAAATTAAGCTCTGTGTTCCATCAAAAGAAAAACTAAGCTATGTGCTCGTTTAAGCATTCGTAAGGTAAAGATCCAAGTAAGCTCCGTGTATCCACCTATGATGCCGAGAACGGTGTGCGTGATCTCACGGGGCGCCGCCATATGCTCGGATCGGTGCTGTTGTCCACAGAAAAAATACGGTACACGTTAGACTAGACCGTAGAAATCACAACAAACCAACTTAAAACATAGCAGCAAGATGCACAGATGAACGGATCTAAGAACATGAGGCGCCGTTCTTCAAGAAATTAGACAAGAGGAACACACACACACACACACACACAAGCATGTACGCATGCATGATGGATTTGCTCTACGGAATACATGGATCGGAAGCATACAAAGACAGAAGGTGTGTAGATCGAAGAAGGGAAATCAACCAAGGGTGGCTGGACGATATTACTCTCCCATCTTTCTTTTATTTTCTTTCTTTTCTTTTCAGTGCATATAGCTATGGGGAGAGGGAGGGAAGGAAGGAAAATGTGGAGCAAGGGAGGGACGAGGGGAAAAGAACCTGTGCGAATCGGCAACAGAGAAATGGAAATGTGGCGCCCAAAGCATGACGTTGCCCGGTGCAGTTTATATACACAGCAGGCTTTGGTACAGCTCTGCACGCCGGTGGGGCCCATGGAGTCTAACTGCTACTGTAACAGACGCACCAGTTCCCAATGCTTATGCATAATGCATTCATGGGGTTTTCTTTACAGTGCTTATTCTCGTTTCCAGGCTTCGGCTCTTCTTTGGGTTTGGCCCGCCGAGCTAACTTGCTGCGCACGTATCAAAGAACTACAAGCGCAGCAGCTGCTTGTGGCTATTGTTTGCCTTGCCACCTTATGAAACGCCCACGGACGCTCAACCACATCATTTTAAAGTTGTATATGAGTTCCTCTGTTGTCAACTAATGATGCATTTCAAGAAATTGCTGAAATGAAATGTTGTCTGATCTTGCGGTGGCAGCTGGATATATGATCACCCATCTCTTGAAATTTCAGGCCATGGCGAACCCCCTCACCCACGTCCTCCACAATCATGTTGTTAATGATTACACAAGTTGTTATCGTCTTCCACAATGTCTTTGAGTCTCATAGTTTAGCAAGTTCGCGAACAATTGCAAAACGAGTTTGGAGCACTGCAAATGTCCTCTCCACATCCATTCTAGATCCTTCTTATTTTTGAAAAACATGGCATTTTCTGTTACCCCTTGAATTGGAGATGGTCTTGACAAACATCGTCAACAGAGGATAGATACTATCAGAAAGATGGTACCCAATGTTATAGTCACTAGCAAGCAGAGGTGCTGCGGCACGCCAGTGTTATATTTTTTTCGTAAGAGAGAAGGCGCCAGTCAGTTTGAGGGTGAGCTGGTAATAATAGATTCTTTTGTTAGTGCCGATAAAAGCTGGAAAAAACACCAGAAAAGGGTGTTTTAATCTTGTAAGGAATTCTGGCATACCAAGTTGTCATTAAATAAAATGGTCATGTTTTTTCTTTTCTCTCCATTCGTTAGTAAATGGTTTTTTCTACCTCTGAAAGGTGTTACTCAATTCAGTTAAGTGCATGGTCTGTTTGTGTTTTTACCTGCAAGCATTTTTTAAAATTTCACTAAGTAATGTTATTCGATAAATTAAGCGCATAATCTATTTTTATAGATGTAAGCACTTTTTTGGATTCATGAATAATTTTTTTAAGGTTTGAACAAATTTCAAGTTTAAAATATTAATAAATTGCAAGGGTGAAACATTCTAAATGAGGGGGATAAGTAGTTTTTTTAAATACAGTACAGACACAAGTGCTCATATACACGCGCATACACTCACCCCTATGAACGCACATACGCACACTCTATCTCTATGAGCATCTCCGAAAGACTGGATCAACATATCTTCTTGAAATTTAGACGTTGCTAGACGTGTGTTTGGCGTACATGTAGCACGTGTCCGGAATAATATAGCTCGACATAAAACTGGGCTGATTGTAGGCACATCGTCGTATATTTTTGAAGAAAGTATAGTTTTTCACTCAAATCCTATTTAATGGATCAATAACCCCCTCAACTTCAAAACCGAATTATTTCCCCACTAAACTTTGCAAAACCGTATAAATCTCACCCTGGGTAGTTTTGGAGAGAATCGAAGGTGGTTTTGCTTCTATTTCTCTCTTCTTACTTTCCACGTCGGTGGAATTTTGTCTATTTTGGGCCTAGCCCAATAGCAGTTTCAGAAATTTTTAATAAATTCTAGAGGCCCACTCAGCCCATTCGTGCAAGGCAAGAGGTGGAACTAAAGTTTAGTCCCACATTGCTAGTTTAGAGGGAGTTGGACCTCCTTATAAGGGAGGTTCTTTCCCCACTTGTATGAGCATGAGAACAAGAGGGATATCCACGCGTGCTCCTCCTTCGCCGCCCGTCGCGCCGCGGGTTGCGGGAATGAGCCGAGCCGATATCTAAACTGGAAAGTTTTTGCTGTAGTGGATATTGAATACGAACGCTGCACCCTTCGGCTGCTGCCCGTTCGTTTTGTCTTCCGCATTCCCTTCAGCTTCCGGCGCAGCCTCTCGCCTCCTTCTCTTGCGCCTATAAAAGGGAGATCGCTCCTCTCAGAGAGATGCACCAGAACTTCTCCTTCCTCTCGCCACCAGTTACAATCTCTGAGCTGCTGTTGTCTTCCTCATCCCGGCTTGCGGCGTGCACCGCGAGTCGGGACAGTAGGCCTCCGAAACCGCACCTCTTTGAGTCCTGTTGTAACACCCCGGATATGACTTTCCCAATATGTATTCCAACTCTTGCCGTTTCCGGCCTTAAGTTATTTTATTTTCTCGGGTTCGGGTTTTTGTCTCCGTGTGTTGTTGTCGTTGTCATGCATCTCATATCATGTCATCATGTGCATTGCATTTGCATACGTGTTCGTCTCTTGCATTCGAGCATTTTCCCCGTTGTCCATTTTGCATTCCGGCGCTTCGTTCTCCTCCGGTGGTCATTTATACCTTTCTTTCGTGTGTGGGGATTAAACATTTCCGGATTGGACCGAGACTTGCCAAGAGGCCTTGGTTTACTACCGGTAGACCGCCTGTCAAGTTTCGTATCATTTGGACTTCGTTTGATGCTCCAACGGTTAACCGGGGGTCCGAGAAGGCCTCGTGTGTGTTGCAGCCCAACACCCCTCCATTTTGGACCCAAACCCACCAAAACCCTCTCCATCATCTAGAGCGTTCGATCACGATCGCGTGGCCGAAAACCGCACCTCATTTGGACTCTCCTAGCTCCCTCTATGCCTATATATTCACCACCCTCCCGAAATTCGCGGATCCCCTCTTCCAAACCCTAAAAAAATCCACCTCGCGCCGGCCGGACACGTCCGTCCCCGGCCGGACACGTCCGCCGCCCCACCCGGGCCAATCCCGCGCTGCCACATGGCGCAGCCCGTGCCCACATCGCCGCCAGCGCCGCCGGCAGTCAGGCCCGCGCGGGGCCCTCCCGGCCCGCGCACCCTCCGCCGCCTACCGCCCGATCCGCCGCTCGTCCTCCTCGCGGCCGGTCGCCGCCTCCGTCGCCCAGGTCGCCGGCCGCTGCCCCGCTCTCCGTCCGGCGAGGAAGCTCGTCGTCGGACCCGTCCCCGCGCCTCCTCGCCGCCGGATCCGGCCGGAGAAGGCCGGATCTACTCCTCTTCCGCCTCCCCGACCACTCTCCGGCGCCGCCACGCGTCCACGTCGCCGGACAAGGCCGCTGCGCTCCGGCCAACCTCGGGTCGCGTGAGAACCCTAGATCTGGAGGTCCAAATTTTCTTCTAAGTCCCCGTTTTTCCAGATTCAAGTGCCCTTGTTCATCGTGCCGTAACTTTGCATTCGTAGCTCCGTTTTGGGCATATAGCATATCAGAATGTTCGTCTCAGAGATTACATCATTTCATTCCATTGCATCATTTTCATTTGAGTTCATCTTGATGCCCGAAATGCTGTTAGAAGAGTGCTACTTGAGATAATTGTCAGATCTGCTGCTCCATTTAGACATTTGTCATTTTTGCCATGATTATTGTATGCATGACATGCCCATGAGCTCTACATATGTTTTGTTAAGAGTTTTGCCATATTTCCAGAGGTGCAACCCATGTATTTTTGTGATGTGTGTGGTGACTAGCACAAGCTTGCAAAGTGAGGCACTTGGTAAAGCTGATTTCAGGGACTTAGCATTTTCACCAAGTCCTTGAGCTGTTTATCTCATATGGCCATATGTTCATGTTGTTTCCTAGTGATCCGTGCCTCTTTTGAGGATGATCACTAAGGATGTTTTGTTAATCTTGTAATGCTCTATCCATCCATGTCTTTGTTTGCATTTATGGAGCACCCTAGCTTGAGCCAATTGAGCTCTACTTTTGCTACTTCGTGAATCTGGGCAGATTGTCTACTTGTTAGCGATTTTGCCGATGATGTGGTAGTTGATCCGTGCATGCTATGTTATTGTTCTTGCCATGTCTAGCTTGCATTTTGTGTATTCTTGATGGATGTATGCTTATATCATCATGACTTGCTCTGTAGTGAGTGCATCGAGCTCGTAAACATGCCTACTTGATATCTGTTTTTAGCATGCTCCAGTTTTCACTAAGTATGAGATCTGATTATATTTTTGCCATGTTCACATGCTTGCAATTGTATTTTCTGATCCCTTTTGGCTCAAGGTAACTAAGGGACTTTTGTTAAGCTCTTTGAGTATCTCCATGCCATGCTTTACTTTGCCATGTTCAGGTCCTGTAGCATGTAGTTTTGTTGCTCCAAAGAGTGCTACCTGATCTGAAATTCCAGACAAATGTTAATTTCACTAAGTCTGAGATCTGTTTACCAGATGCATTTGTGCCATGCTTGTTTGAACCTGTTAATGGATGATTTGGCCGTAGCTCAGTGCTAGACTTTTGTTAAGCATCTTGAATGCATTCCTGCCATGCATTTTGTTGTCATGTTTGGGTGCTGTAGCATGTTCATCTCGTTGCATTTAGATGGCTACTTGCTGTAAATCGCAAAACGTGGTCATATTTGAATTGATTGCCATCTCCAAACCGTAACTCCGATTCCGGCGCTCTTTATATCGTTTTCAAGCGATTTCATCTCATCTTTCCAGTGGCACACTTGGATTTCCAAGTTGAGGCCAGGGTCATGCATTCCTTGTCACATCTTGCATATGCATCCCGCATCGCATCCCGCATAGCATACCATGTTTGCATCATATTGTTTGATCCTTGCACGTGGTTGATTGTGTCCTTGTTGCTTGTTTGTCTTGTTTGGGTAGAGCTGGGAGACGAGTTCGCTAACGAGGAGCCCATTGAGTTTGCTTTCGAGGATCCAGTCAACTCTGACAACTTTGCAGGCAAGATGATCATACCCTCGGAATCACTACTATCTTTGCTTTGCTAGATGCTCGCTCTTTTGCTATGCCAATGCTACGATGCCTACCACTTGATTTCAAGCCTCCCAAATTGCCATGTCAAACCTCTAACCCACCATGTCCTAGCAAACCGTTGATTGGCTATGTTACTGCTTTGCTCAGCCCCTCTTATAGCGTTGCTAGTTGCAGGTGACGATTGGAGACCGTTCCTTGTTGGAACATTATTTACTTGTTCGGATATCATTATATTGCCATGTTATCTTAATGCATCTATGTACTTGGTAAAGGGTGGAAGGCTCGGCCTCTCGCCTAGTGTTTTGTTCCACTCTTGCCGCCCTAGTTTCCGTCATATCGGTGTTATGTTCCCGGATTTTGCGTTCCTTATGCGGTTGGGTTATAATGGGAACCCCTTGATAGTTCACCTTGATTAAAGCTTTTCCAGCAATGCCCAACCTTGGTTTTACCTTTTGCCACCTAGCCTCTTTTTCCCTTGGGTTTCCGGAGCCCGAGGGTCATCTTATTTTAAACCCCCCCGGGCCAGTGCTCCTCTGAGTGTTGGTCCAACCCGTCAGCCGCCGGTGGCTACCAGGGGCAACTCTGGGCTGGCCTACCGGAAGTTTAGACAATCTGAGTGTGCCCTGAGAACGAGATATGTGCAGCTCCTATCGGGATTTGTTGGCACATTCGGGCAGTGTTGCTGGATTTGTTTTAACCTGTCGAAGTGTCTTGAAGAACCGAGATACCGAGTCTGATCAGAATGTCTCGGGAGGAGGTCTATTCCTTCGTTGACCGTGAGAGCTTCTCATGGGCTAAGTTGGGACTCCCCTGCAGGGATTTGAACTTTCGAAAGTCGTGCCCGCGGTTATGGGAAGATGGGAATTTTTTAATGTCCGGTTGTAGATAACTTGAACCTTAACTTAATTAAAGGGAATCAACAGCGTGAGTTACCGTGATGGCCTCTTCTCGGCGGAGTCCGGGAAGTGGACACGGTGTTGGAGTAATGTTTGCGCAGGTTGCTCTCTAGTTATTCATTCGCGCCTTGCCTCCTCTTCTCGCTCTCTTTTGCGAACAAGATAGCCACCATATTTGCTAGTCGCTTGCTGCAGCTCCACATATGTTTACCTTGCCTTACCTATTAAGCTTAAATAGTCTTGATCGCGAGGGTGCGAGATTGCTGAGTCCCTGTGGCTCACAGATTACTATTACACCAGATGCAGGGCCTAATGATTCCGCTCCAGGTGACGCGCTCGAGCTCCAGTGGGAGTTTGATGAGGACTCTCAATGTTACTATGTTTCCTTTCCTGATGATCAGTAGTGGTGCCCAGTTGAGGGTGATCGGGACCGTGTCGCATGTTGGGTTTGAAGGAAATATGCCCTAGAGGCAATAATAAAGTTATTATTTATTTCCTTATATCATGATAAATGTTTATTATTCATGCTAGAATTGTATTAACCGGAAACATAATACATGTGTGAATACATAGACAAACAGAGTGTCACTAGTATGCCTCTACTTGACTAGCTCGTTAATCAAAGATGGTTATGTTTCCTAACCATGGACAAAGAGTTGTTATTTGATTAACGGGATCACATCATTAGTTGAATGATCTGATTGACATGACCCATTCCATTAGCTTAGCACCCGATCGTTTAGTATGTTGCTATTGCTTTCTTCATGACTTATACATGTTCCTATGACTATGAGATTATGCAACTCCCGTTTGCCGGAGGAACACTTTGTGTGCTACCAAACGTCACAACGTAACTGGGTGATTATAAAGGTGCTCTACAGGTGTCTCCAAAGGTACATGTTGGGTTGGCGTATTTCGAGATTAGGATTTGTCACTCCGATTGTCGGAGAGGTATCTCTGGGCCCTCTCGGTAATACACATCACTGAAGCCTTGCAAGCATTGCAACTAATGAGTTAGTTGCGGGATGATGTATTACGGAACGAGTAAAGAGACTTGCCGGTAACGAGATTGAACTAGGTATTGAGATACCGACGATCGAATCTCGGGCAAGTAACATACCGATGACAAAGGGAACAACGTATGTTGTTATGCGGTCTGACCGATAAAGATCTTCGTAGAATATGTAGGAGCCAATATGGGCATCCAGGTCCCGCTATTGGTTATTGACCGGAGACGTGTCTCGGTCATGTCTACATTGTTCTCGAACCCGTAGGGTCCGCACGCTTAAGGTTTCGATGACAGTTATATTATGAGTTTATGAGTTTTGATGTACCGAAGGAGTTCGGAGTCCCGGATGAGATCGGGGACATGACGAGGATTCTCGAAATGGTCGAGACGTAAAGATCGATATATTGGACAACTATATTCGGACATCGGAAAGGTTCCGAGTGATTCGGGTATTTTTCGGAGTACCGGGTAGTTACGGGAGAAGCAATGGGCCTTGATGGGCTTTAGTGGGAAGAGGAAAGTGAGCACGAAAGTGAGCAGCTCAAAGGATAACATGAAGTTATCAAGACACGTTCAGAGAAGGTTAAAGTCTGTCAGGAAAATGAGAAACTCCGGATTTATTGTATTGGATTATATCCAAACATCTAAAAATCCGGTAGTAAGGGTCTATCACGCAATGTGATAGATAATGCATCGAGGGAGATGGGTATGAGACCCACAATATGAGTTGTTCACAGTGGTAACCTATTCTTTGTGACCGGAGATCCCATGAATTAGATGTGGAAGACAAGCTGTTGGTCAACTAAGAGGAGAGTGTCCTTACTATTAACTGTTGGCTTACGTAGTAATTTCAAAAAAATTCCTACGCTCACGCAAGATCATGGTGATGCATAGCAACGAGAGGGGAGAGTATGATCTACGTACCCTTGTAGATCGACAACGGAAGCGTTTGGTTGATGTAGTCGTACGTCTCCACGGCCCGACCGATCAAGCACCGAAACTACGGCACCTCCGAGTTCTAGCACACGTTCAGCTTGATGACGATCCCCGGACTCCGATCCAGCAAAGTGTCGGGGAAGAGTTCCGTCAGCACGACGGCGTGGTGACGATCTTGATGTACTACCGTCGCAGGGCTTCGCCTAAGCACCGCTACAATATTATCGAGGACTATGGTGGAAGGGGGCACCGCACACGGCTAAGAATATGATCACGTGGATCAACTTGTGTTCATGGGGTGCCCCTTGGCTCAGTATATAAAGGATGGAGGAGGAGGAGGCCGGCCAAGGCAATTGGTGCGGCCAGGATGTGGAGTCCTACTAGGACTCCAAGTCCTAGTAGGAGTCCACCAAGAGGGGAGGAAGGGAGAAGGAAGTAGAGGAGAAGGAAAGGTGGCCGGCCCCCTTTTCCCTAGTCCAATCCGGACTAGAGGGGAGGAGGGGCGCAGCAGCCCCTTGGCCCTTTTTCCTCTTCCCACTAAAGCCCATCAAGGCCCATTGCTTCTCCCGTAACTACCCGGTACTCCGAAAAATACCCGAATCACTTGGAACCTTTCCGATGTCCGAATATAGTCGTCCAATATATCGATCTTTACGTCTCGACCATTTCGAGACTCCTCGTCATGTCCCCGATATCATCCGGGACTCCGAACTCCTTCGGTACATCAAAACTCATAAACTCATAATATAACTGTCATCGAAACCTTAAGCGTGCGGACCCTACGGGTTCGAGAACAATGTAGACATGACCGAGACACGTCTCCGGTCAATAACCAATAGCGGGACCTGGATGCCCATATTGGCTCCTACATATTCTATGAAGATCTTTATCGGTCAGACCGCATAACAACATACGTTGTTCCCTTTGTCATCGGTATGTTACTTGCCCGAGATTCGATCGTCGGTATCTCAATACCTAGTTCAATCTCGTTACCGGTAAGTCTCTTTACTCATTCCGTAATACATCATCCCGCAACTAACTCATTAGTTGCAATGCTTGCAAGGCTTCAGTGATGTGTATTACCGAGAGGGCCCAGAGATACCTCTTCGACAATCGGAGTGACAAATCCTAATCTCGAAATACGCCAACCCAACATGTACCTTTGGAGACACCTGTAGAGCACCTTTATAATCACCCAGTTACGTTGTGACGTTTGGTAGCACACAAAGTGTTCCTCCGGCAAACGGGAGTTGCATAATCTCATAGTCATAGGAACATGTATAAGTCATGAAGAAAGCAATAGCAACATACTAAACGATCGGGTGCTAAGCTAATGGAATGGGTCATGTCAATCAGATCATTTAACTAATGATGTGATCCCGTTAATCAAATAACAACTCTTTGTCCATGGTTAGGAAACATAACCATCTTTGATTAACGAGCTAGTCAAGTAGAGGCATACTAGTGACACTCTGTTTGTCTATGTATTCTGAAAGCACAAGTGCTCCCTAGGTGGTTTTGGTAATTGATGACAACATATCTCTTGTTGGACTAATGTTTCTATCTAGTATGTTTCAGATAAGTTCAACAATGGAGTGGCATGGACTAAAGGTTGTGGGAACTCCTTCAAGATGCTAAGGACAAAGGATTGGCTAAAGCTTAAAGCTCAAGACTCTTCATTTTACATTTTAGTGATCCAAGATCACATTGAGTCCATAGAAAAAGCCAATACTATCAAGGAGGGATGAGGTGTTTCTTAATGAGCCTCTTGCTTCATGTGCTTAATGATATGCTCCAAAATCCTCAGCTACTTTCCCACTTCCACATATGACCTAAACCCAAAGCCAAACTCGGACCTACCGATTATTCCTATCTGGCGCCACCGAGTTTCACCTGTCATAGCCACTGCCAGAAACCCTAATCAGTTCGGTCTCACCGATGGGATCTCGGTCTCACCGAGATGGGCTTGCAAACTCTCTGTTACCTATTGCAATATTTTCGGTCCCACCGAGATATGCAATCGGCCCCACCGAGTTTGCTTGGCCAACTCTCTGTTTCACTTATTACCCAAATCGGTCCCACCGAGTTTGAGTAATCGGTCAAACCGAGTTTTGGATTTACCCTAACCCTAGCACATCGGTCCCACCGAGTTGATCCAGTCGGTCCCACCGAAAATCTCTAACGGTCACTAGGTTTCCTATTTCGGTCTGACCGAGTTTGTTGATTCGGTCCCACCGAGATTGGTAAATCGTGTGTAATGGTTGGATTTTGTGTGGAGGCTATATATACCCCTCCACCTCCTCTTCATTCATAGAGAGAGCCATCAGAACACATACACAATTCCAACTCATATGTTCTGAGAGAGAACCACCTACTCATGTGTTGAGACCAAGATATTCCATTCCTACCATATGAATCTTGATCTCTAGCCTTCCCCAAGTTGCTTTCCACTCAAATCTTCTTTCCACAAAATCCAAATCCTATGAGAGAGAGTTGCGTGTTGGGGAGACTATCATTTGAAGCACAAGAGCAAGGAGTTCATTACCTACACACCATTTGTTACTTCTGGAGAGTGGTGTCTCCTAGATTGGCTAGGTGTTACTTGGGAGCCTCCGACAAGATTGTGGAGTTGAACCAAGGAGTTTGTAAGGGCAAGGAGATCGCCTACTTCGTGAAGATCTACCGCTAGTGAGGCAAGTCCTTCGTGGGCGATGGCCATGGTGGGATAGACAAGGTTGCTTCTTCGTGGACCCTTTGTGGGTGGTTGCTTCTTCGTGGACCCTTCGTGGGTGGAGCCCTCCGTGGACTCGCGCAACCATTACCCTTCATGGGTGGAGCCCTCCGTGGACTCGCGCAACCGTTACCCTTCGTGGGTTGAAGTCTCCATCAACGTGGATGTAGGATAGCACCACCTATCCGAACCACGGGAAAAACATCCGTGTCTCCAATTGCGTTTGAATTCTCCAAACCCTTCCCTTTACATTCTTGCAAGTTGCATGCTTTATTTTCCTCTGCCTATACACTCTTTGCATGCTTGCTTGATATGTATTGTGAATGTTGAAATTATGCCTAAACTCCACTTAAACCGAAAAAGCTTAAAAATTGCAACTTTAGCATTAAGTGTCTAATCACCCCCCCTCTAGACACATCTACTTCAAGATCCTACAAGTGTTATCAGAGCCTTGGTTTCCATTGCCTTGGTTTAATCACCATTGGAGGAAGATGGATGTGTCTACCTTAGGGAGTCTTAGACATAGAGTGCCTATTCTTGATGGAGAGTATTTTCATGAGTGGAAAAATGAGATGCTTATAATTTTCAATCAATATCATTTGAACAAGTATATTGCTAGCCCTTGTGCACCTCATATTGATCCTTTGCATCCTACCCTAGATAAAGATATTGACATGATTCGCAATCTTAGAACTATTGAGCTCATCATTAGAGGATTGCCCAAAAATTTGATTGCTAGTTTGCCTACTCTTAATTGTGCCTATACTATATGGAAATTTCTTGAGGAACGATTTCTCGATCATTCCTTGAAAACTTTGGATGAAATTCTCCATAAATCTATTGCCTTGAGTAAGATGAACTCTAGTGATCCTAGTTTTGGTAATTGTCTATTTGAACTTACCAATCTTAAGCATGCTAAAGGAGATGTTGGAATCATTAGTGATATCATATTCGAAGCTATAAGAATTCATAAAAGTGACCACTTTGATGATCATTTATCTAATGAATTACCCTCTCTAGGAAATGATGAGTCACAAGATCATGATGAACATGGATACTATGATGATGATGATGATAGTGACTTCGATCTTGATGATGCAATGAGACATTTTGGTCTTATGGCAAATCTTCGGGGATATGAATCAGGAGGAAAGGAATGGGTTCTTGATAGTGGATGTACTGATCATATGACCGGAGATGAAGAGATGTTTCGTGAGCTTGCTGAAAATGACGGCCCTCGAAAATATGTCACCTTTGGTGATAATTCAAAGGGTAAAGTGGTTGGCCTTGGTAAGGTGGCCATCTCACATGATAGTTCCATTCAAAATGTCATGCTCGTTGAATCTCTCGGCTACAACTTACTTTCAGTATCTAGACTTGCTGATTTCGGTTTGAATGTCCTATTTACTGAAGTAGATTGCCAAGTATTTCGTCGAGACAATCATAAAATGGTCTTTACCGGTATGCGTAGAGGTGATCTTTACATTGTCGATTTCTCTAAAAAGGCACAACCTAAAACTTGCTTTATTGCTAAATCCTCAAAAGGTTGGTTGTGGCATAGACGACTAGGTCACGTTGGCATGAGAAACCTTGACAAGCTTATTAAAGGAAATCATATCCTTGGAGTTAACGATGTCATATTTGATAAGGATAGACTTTGAAGTGCTTGTCAAGCAGGTAAACAGGTTGGAGGAAGACATCCCGTGAAGAACATCATGACCACAAGGAGGCCACTCGAGCTACTTCATATGGATCTTTTTGGTCCCAACGCCTACAAGAGTCTCGGTGGAAATTCTTTTGGTCTAGTTATAGTTGATGATTTTTCAAGATTTACGTGGGTGTTCTTTCTTAATGACAAGTCGCAGGTCCAGAAGATCTTCAAAAACTTCGCTAGGAAGGCCCAAAATCAGTTTGACGTGAAGATCAAGAAGGTTCGGAGTGACAACGGAACAGAGTTCAAGAACGCAAATGTGGACACCTTTCTTGACGAAGAAGGGATTTCACACGAGTTCTCGGCTACGTACACACCTCAACAAAATGGAGTTGTTGAGAGGAAGAACCGGACGCTCATCGAAATGGCAAGAACGATGCTTGATGAATACAAGACGCCGAAGCACTTTTGGGCAGAAGCGGTTGAGACAGCTTGTCACGCAACAAATCGCTTATATCTTCACAAGCTACTCGGCAAGACGGCATACGAGCTTCTCACCGGTAACAAACCCCAAGTTGGATACTTTCGAGTATTCGGCTCAAAGTGCTACATTCTTGATAAGCATCGTCGTTCAAAGTTTGCTCCTAAATCTCATGAAGGTTTCCTACTTGGTTATGGCTCAAACTCTCACACTTACCGTGTCTACAACAATTTCACCCGAAAGGTTGAAGAGACGGTAGATGTGAAGTTTGATGAATCTAATGGCTCGCAAGTAGAGGAATTGCCAATTGATGTAGGAGACAAAGACCCTTCAGAAGCAATCCAAGACTTGTCCATTGGCAAAATTCGTCCAACGGAGGTGAAGGAGAGTACTTCATTCGTCCAAGTGGAAGCTTCTACTTCACGACAAAGTGAACCAATAATTGACACGGAAGCATCCACAAGTGGGACACACCAAGATGAAGAAAATGAGGAAATACATCAAGACGAACATCAACAACCTCCTTCTCCACCACGACAAGAGAACGACAACGTCAACAATGAAGAAGACCAAGAAGAAGAACAAGATGAAGAAGATGTTCAACAAAGACCCAAGCAAAAGCTCTCACGAGTTCGAGCAAGAATTGCCAAAGATCATCCCGTCGAGCAAATCTTAAATGATATACAAACCGGGAGAATCACTCGCTCAAAGACTCGTTTAGCTAACTTTTGTGAAAACTATTCATTCATCTCTAGCATTGAACCTATGAAGGTTGAAGAAGCATTGGAAGATCCGGATTGGATAAACGCTATGCATGAAGAGCTACACAACTTTGAGAGAAACCAAGTTTGGACATTAGTTGAGAAGCCCGACAACAACCACAACATCATTGGTACCCAATGGGTGTTTCGCAACAAGCAAGATGAAGATGGACAAGTGGTTCGCAACAAAGCACGTCTCGTCGCCCAAGGGTACACACAAGTCGAAGGTATGGACTATGGTGAGACATATGCTCCCGTTGCTAGACTTGAGTCCATTCGCATCTTACTTGCCTATGCTAATCACCATAATATCACCTTGTACCAAATGGACATTAAAAGTGCTTTTCTAAATGGTGAAATAGAGGAGGAAGTTTATGTCAAACAACCTCCCGGCTTTATCAATCCTAAGAAACCAAATCATGTTTACAAACTTCACAAAGCTCTTTATGGTCTTAAACAAGCTCCTAGAGCATGGTATAAATGCTTGACCAAGTTCCTTACTACAAGTGGTTTTGAAATTGGTAAAATTGATTCTACTCTTTTTACTAAAAGGGTTAATGGAGAACTATTTGTATGCCAAATTTATGTTGATGATATCATATTTGGTTCAACTAACCCTCTCTTTAGTGAAAAGTTTGGAAAGCTAATGTCAGAGAAGTTTGAGATGTCTATGATGAGTGAACTCAAATTCTTTCTCGGTTTGCAAATCAAGCAAACTAAGGAAGGTACATTTGTCTCTCAAACGAAGTACACCAAGGACTTATTCAAGAAGTTCAATATGCAAGAATGCAAAGGTATGTCTACACCCATGCCTACTAGTGGACATAATGATTTGACCAAAGATGGTGAACCGGTTGATCAAAAGGTTTATCGCTCTATGATTGGTTCATTGTTATACCTATGTGCTTCACGTCCCGATATTATGCTAAGTGTGTGCATGTGTGCACGATATCAAGCTGCTCCTAAAGAATGTCATCTTAAGGCTGTGAAAAGGATAGTGAGATATTTAATCCATACACCAATTTTTGGCATTTGGTATCCTAAGAGGTCTTCTTTTGATCTTGTTGGCTATTCCGACTCGGATTATGCCGGAGACAAGGTTGATAGAAAGTCCACTTCGGGTACTTGTCAATTTCTTGGTAGATCTCTTGTGTCTTGGTCTTCCAAGAAACAAAACTCGGTATCCTTATCCACCGCCGAAGCGGAATACATTGCCGCTGGTTCATGTTGTGCTCAATTACTTTGGATGACCCAAACTCTTAAAGATTATGGGATCTATGTGAAACATGTTCCACTACTTTGTGACAATGAAAGTGCTATCAAAATTGGTCATAATCCTGTACAACATTCTCGAACTAAGCATATTGAAGTTCGTCATCATTTCATTCGAGATCATGTTGCTAAGGGTGACATTGATCTTAAGCATGTTCGCACCGATAAGCAATTAGAGGATATATTTACTAAACCTCTTGATGAGAAAGTATTTTGCAGGTTGAGAGGAGAATTGAACATCATTGATGCTTCGAACTTGGAGTAGAAACTCCATTGGATACATGCAAGACATGAGCTTATGACTAATCCATGATATATCTCTTATGATAACTATCTTATGTCTTGGATATATTTGCACCTTGCATGTTGTCTAACCCATGTAGGTGCTTGGTTGAATCTAATTCCATGAGATTGCGACTCACTCACATCTTGAGCAATCTCTACATCACCAAGACTCTACACAATGGTGGTTGAAGACAAGGAAGCACAAAACCATTCAAACATATCCTTTGACAAATTCTATGTTGAGCTTCATGATTGTCATTTTTGGATACACAAGTGCTCTTCCTTGCAAGAACTAACCCATGTAGATAGATGAACTCAAACTCCAAGTGGTGCTCCCAACTCTTGATGAGCTACATCAACCTTGAGCACCCACACAAGTTCAACTACATGAGCAAGAACCACACCACCACCCAAGGTATGTTATTCCATCTTAGAGAAGCTTTACTCCAAGACATGAGTCAAAGCAACTCAACAAGATGTGAATACATCAAGATGCTTAAACGAAAAATGGTAACCCCATTTTGAGCTTAAACGATGAGTATGGCCTATGATCAAGTGTTCTCACTTGACTCCTAAGTCAATATACTCTAACATAGGTGACTATGTCACCGCCCAACTCTAGATGAAGTTCTCTTGTGTTCTTTTCTGTGTTATTGCATTTGTCTCATGCATGTTTATTTTCTTTCTCTTTTTCAAAAAAAAACTTCATCTAGATCTTTCAGTTTCTTCTCTTTTCTCTTTGTTTTTGTTCTGCATTTTCTGCATTCAATTCCTTGCAAATCCTTCAGGTAATTCATTGCAAATCTTTGTGAGATCCTACATGTCTAGTGAGCTGAGGTGACAAATGTTTTTCTCTTTATAAACTCGGTTTCACCGACTTGTAATTTTCGGTCCAACCGAATCCTTTCGGTACCACCGAAACATACCACTCAGTGCCACCGACTTCGCAACAAGAAAAACAGTTTGCCACTTGTTCTATATTTCTTCTGATCCAGCTCTACTCAATGAATCTTGTCCTCTACAAGCATCACAGATTTATCCATTGCTTTGCGCTGAGTCTCAAGGACCAAACCTATACGACGGATTCCAGAAAGCCCTTCTTGGAAATTGATGTCAAAGGGGGAGAGAGAGATCACATCAAAGCTTGTAGGAGAGAGAGATCACATCAAGGGAGAGAAAAAGTCTCAAGGACCAAACCTACAAGAGAGAAAGTATTAAGGGGGAGAGAGAGACTTCCAGGGGGAGAGAATACTCAAGGATCCCAGATGTCCCAGATGCTTGATGCTTGATGTTCAAGAGGAGAGATGTCACATGTCTTTTTAGGGGGAAAGACATGTTCATTTGTATCTTTCAGCTCTGATTTGCTGTTCCTTATCTTCTCCCAATATCCCATGTAAGATTCTGGGGGAGCAAGACACCTAAGGGAAAGAAATCAGTCAAATTCATTGCATATCTTTATTCTTGGGGACATGTTGAATCCAATGTGGTACCTTGTACTCACTCTCTACATGTCATCCCATTCTTGGTATTCTTGTGATTTCTTTTGTTTGCTCTGGCTAGTGGATGTACCTGTTTTATCTAACTTTGTTTGTGTAGGTTCATTCCATCCTAAGCCAACTCAAGACCACAAGGTAAGTATATGCATCAAAATCATGAGTATGAGGAGTTCTTGCTTATGTACATACTGTTTGCAAGAAGGACTCATGAGCATGAAGGTATTTTCCTTGATAATCTTTTGCTCTGATGCATATGGCCAAGATACATGTAACACATTGCCTACTCTGTCATGGTTATGCTCTCACATGCCTCTATATTTCATATTTACATGAGTGCATACATGTAGGGGGAGCCTATGCTTGTTGCATGTCCTTCCAAAGCTTTACTTGCTGTTCTTTATATCCTTATCTAAAGCTTTGATGTATGTTGCCATCAATTACCAAAAAGGGGGAGATTGAAAGCACAAGTGCTCCCTAGGTGGTTTTAGTAATTGATGACAACATATCTTTTGTTGGACTAATGTTTCTATCTAGTATGTTTCAGATAAGTTCAACAATGGAGTGGCATGGACTAAAGGTTGTGGGAACTCCTTCAAGATGCTAAGGACAAAGGATTGGCTAAAGCTTAAAGCTCAAGACTCTTCATTTTACATTTTAGTGATCCAAGATCACATTGAGTCCATAGGAAAAGCCAATACTATCAAGGAGGGATGAGGTGTTGCTTAATGAGCCTCTTGCTTCATGTGCTTAATGATATGCTCCAAAATCCTCAGCTACTTTCCCACTTCCACATATGACCTAAACCCGAAGCCAAACTCGGACCTACCGATTATTCCTATCTGGCGCCACCGAGTTTCACCTGTCATAGCCACTGCCAAAAACCCTAATCAGTTCGATCTCACCCATGGGATCTCGGTCTCACCGAGATGGGCTTGCAAACTCTCTGTTACCTATTGCAATATTTTCGGTCCCACCGAGATATGCAATCGGCCCCACCGAGTTTGCTTGGCCAACTCTCTGTTTCACTTATTACCCAAATCGGTCCCACCGAGTTTGAGTAATCGGTCAAACCAAGTTTTGGATTTACCCTAACCCTAGCACATCGATCCCACCGAGTTGATCCAGTCGGTCCCACCGAAAATCTCTAACGGTCACTAGGTTTCCTATTTCGGTCTGACCAAGTTTGTTGATTCGGTCCCACCGAGATTGGTAAATCGTGTGTAATGGTTGGATTTTGTGTGGAGGCTATATATACCCCTCCACCTCCTCTTCATTTGTAGAGAGAGCCATCAGAACACATACACAATTCCTACTCATATGTTCTGAGAGAGAACCACCTACTCATGTGTTGAGACCAAGATATTCCATTCCTACCATATGAATCTTGATCTCTAGCCTTCCCCAAGTTGCTTTCCACTCAAATCTTCTTTCCACAAAATCCAAATCCTATGAGAGAGAGTTGAGTGTTGGGGAGACTATCATTTGAAGCACAAGAGCAAGGAGTTCATTACCTACACACCATTTGTTACTTCTGGAGAGTGGTGTCTCCTAGATTGGCTAGGTGTTACTTGGGAGCCTCCGACAAGATTGTGGAGTTGAACCAAGGAGTTTGTAAGGGCAAGGAGATCGCCTACTTCGTGAAGATCTACCGCTAGTGAGGCAAGTCCTTCGTGGGCGATGGCCATGGTGGGATAGACAAGGTTGCTTCTTCGTGGACCCTTCGTGGGTGGTTGCTTCTTCGTGGACCTTTCGTGGGTGGAGCCCTCCGTGGACTCGCGCAACCATTACCCTTCGTGGGTGGAGCCCTCCCTGGACTCGCGCAACCGTTACCCTTCGTGGGTTGAAGTCTCCATCAACGTGGATGTAGGATAGCACCACCTATCCGAACCACGGGAAAAACATCCGTGTCTCCAATTGCGTTTGAATTCTCCAAACCCTTCCCTTTACATTCTTGCAAGTTGCATGCTTTATTTTCCGCTGCCTATACACTCTTTGCATGCTTGCTTGATATGTATTGTGAATGTTGAAATTATGCCTAAACTCCACTTAAACCGAAAAAGCTTAAAAATTGCAACTTTAGCATTAAGTGTCTAATCACCCCCCTCTAGACACATCTACTTCAAGATCCTACATATTCACACATGTATTATGTTTCCGGTTAATACAATTCTAGCATGAATAATAAACATTTATCATGATATATGGAAATAAATAATAACTTTATTATTGCCTCTAGGGCATATTTCCTTCAGTCTCCCACTTGCACTAGAGTCAATAATCTAGATCACATCGCCATGTGATTTAACATCAATAGTTCACATATTTATGTGATTCGTTCACATCTCCATGTGACTAACACCCAAAGGGTTTACTAGATTCAATAATCTAGTTCACATCGCTATGTGATTAAGACCCAAAAAGTGATCATGTTTTGCTTGTGAGAGAAGTTTAGTCAACGGGTATGCCACATTCAGATCCGTATGTATTTTGCAAATTTCTATGTCAACAATGCTCTGCATGGAGCTACTTCTAACTAATTGCTCCCACTTTCAATATGTATCCAGATTGAGACTTAGAGTCATCTGGATCAGTGTCAAAACTTGCATCGACGTAACCCTTTATGACGAACCTTTTGTCACCTCCGTAATCGAGAAACATATCCTTATTCCAGTAAGGATAATTTTGACCGCTGTCCATTGATCTACTCCTAGATCACTATTGTACTCCCTTTCTTAACACAGTGTAGGGTATACAATAGATCTGGTACACAACATGGCATACTTTATAGAACCTTATGGCTGAGGCATAGGGAATGACTTTCATTTTATTTCTATCTTCTGCCGTGGTCGGGCTTTGAGTCTTACTCAATTTCACACCTTGCAACACAGGTAAGAACTCTTTCTTTGACTGTTCCATTTTGAACTACTTCAAAATCTTGTCAAGGTATGTACTCATTGAAAAAACTTATCAAGCGTCTTAATCTATCTCTATAGATCTTGATGCTCAATATGTAAGCAGCTTTACCGAGGTCTTTCTTTGAAAAATTCCTTTCAAACTCTCCTTTATGCTTTGCAGAATAATTCTACATTATTTTTAATCAACAATATGTCATTCACATATACTTATCAGAAATGTTGTAGTGCTCCCACTCACTTTCTTGTAAATACAGCCTTCACCGCAAGTCTGTATAAAACTATATGCTTTGATCAACTCATCAAAGCGTATATTCCAACTCCGAGATGCTTGCACCAGTCCATAGATGGATCGCTGGAGCTTGCACATTTTGTTAACACCTTTAGGATCGACAAAACCTTCTGGTTGCATCATATACAACTCTTCTTAAATAAATCCATTAAGGAATGCAGTTTTGTTTATCCATTTGCCAGATTTCATAAAATGCGGCATTTGCTAACATGATTCGGACAGACTTAAGCATAGATACGAGTGAGAAACTCTCATCGTAGTCAACACTTTGAACTTGTCGAAAACCTTTTGCGACAATTCTAGCTTTGTAGATAGTAACACTACTATCAGCGTCTGTCTTCCTCTTGAAGATCCATTTAATCTCAATGGCTTGCCGATCATTGGGCAAGTCAATCAAATTCGATACTTTGTTCTCATATATGGATCTCATCTCAGATTTCATGGCTTCAAGCCATTTTGCGGAATCTGGGCTCATCATCGCTTCCTCATAGTTCATAGGTTCGTCATGGTCAAGTAACATGACCTCCAGAATAGGATTACCGTACCACTCTGGTGCGGATCTCACTCTGGTTTACTTACGAGATTCCGTAGTAACTTGATCTGAAGTTACATGATCATCATCATTAGCTTCCTCACTAATTGGTGTAGGTGTCACTGAAACAGTTTTCTGTGATGCACTACTTTCCAATAAGGGAGCAGGTACAGTTACCTCGTCAAGTTCTACTTTCCTCCCACTCGCTTCTTTCGAGAGAAACTCCTTCTCCAGAAAGTTTCCGAACTTAGCAACAAAAGTCTTGCCTTCGGATCTGTGATAGAAGGTGTATCCAATAGTCTCCTTTGGATATCCTATGAAGACACATTTCTCCGATTTGGGTTCGAGCTTATTAGGTTGAAGCTTTTTCACATAAGCATCACAATCCCAAACTTTAAGAAACGACAACTTTGGTTTCTTGCCAAACTACAGTTCATACGGTGTCGTCTCAACAGATTTAGATGGTGCCCTTTTAACGTGAATGCAGCTGTCTCTAATGCATAACCCCAAAACGATAGTGGTAGATCGGTAAGAGACATCATAGATTGCACTATATCCAACAAAGTACGGTTATGACGTTCGGACACACCATTATGCTGTGGTGTTCCATGTGGCATGAGTTTGTGAAACTATTCCACATTGTTTTAATTGAAGACCAAACTCGTAACTCAAATATTTGTCTCCGCGATCAGATCGTAGAAACTTTATTTTCTTGTTACGATGATTTTCCACTTCACTATGAAATTCTTTGAACTTTTAGATGTTTCAGACTTATGTTTCATCAAGTAGATATACCCATATCTGCTCAAATCATCTGTGAAGTTTAGAAAATAACGATACTTGCCGTGAGCCTTAACACTCATCGGACCGCATGCATCAGTATGTATTATTTCCAATAAGTCAGTTGCTCGCTCCGAAGAACGGAGTCTTAGTCATCTTGCCCATGAGGCATGGTTCGCAAGCATCAAGTGATTCATAATCAAGTGATTCTAAAATCCCATCAGCATGGAGTTTCTTCATGCGCTTTACACCAATATGACCTAAACGGCAGTGCTACAAATAAGTTGCACTATCATTATTAACTTTGCATCTTTTGGTTTCAATATTATGATTATGTGTATCACTATGATCGAGATCCAACGAACTATTTTCATTGGGTGTGTAACCATATAAGGTTTTATTCATGTAAACAGAACAACAATTTATTCTCTTACTTAAATGAATAACCATATTACAATAAACATGATCAAATCGTATTCATGCTTAACGCAAACACCAAATAACACTTATTCAGGTTCAACACTAATCCCGAAAGTATAGGGAGTGTGCGATGATGATCATATCAATCTTGGAACCACTTCCAACACACATCGTCACTTCACCCTTAACTAGTCTCTGTTTATTCCGCAACTCCTGTTTCGAGTTACTAATCTTAGCAACTGAACTAGTATCAAATATCGAGGGGTTGCTATAAACACTAGTAAAGTACACATCAATAACATGTATATCAAATATACTTATGTTCACTTTGCCATCCTTCTTATCTGCTAATCACTTGGGGTAGTTCCGCTTCCAGTGACCAGTCCCTTTGCAGTAGAAACACTTAGTCTCAGGCTTAGGACCAGACTTGGGCTTCTTCACTTGAGCAGCAACTTGCTTGCTGTTCTTCTTGAAGTTCCCCTTCTTCCCTCTGCCCTTTTCTTGAAACTAGTGGTCTTGTCTACCATCAACACTTGATGTTTTTCTCGATTTCTACCTTCGTCAATTTCCGCATTACGAAGAGCTTGGGAATCGTTTCTGTTATCCCTTGCATATCATAGTTCATCACGAAGTTCTACTAACTTGGTGATGGTGACTAGAGAATTCTGTCAATCACTATCTTATCTGGAAGATTAACTCCCACTTGATTCAAGCGATTGTAGTACTCAGACAATCTGGGCACATGCTCACTAGTTGAGCGATTCTTCTCCATCTTTTAGCTATAGAACTTGTTGGAGACTTCATATCTCTCAACTCGGGTATTTGCTTGAAATATTAACTTCAACTCCTGGAACATCTCATATGCTCCATGACATTCAAAACGTCTTTGAAGTCCCGATTCTAAGCCATTAAGCATGGTGCACTAAACTATCAAGTAGTCATCATATTGAGCTAGCCAAACGTTCATAACGTTTGCATCTGCTCCTGCAATAGGTCCGTCACCTAGCGGTGCATAAAGGACATAATTCTTCTGTGCAGCAATGAGGATAAACCTCAGATCACGGATCCAATCCGCATCATTGCTACTAACATCTTTCAACACAATTTTCTCTAGGAACATATCAAAATAAACACAGGGAAGCAACAACGCGAGCTATTGATCTACAACATAATTTGCAAAATACTACCAGGACTAAGTTCATGATAAATTTAAGTTCAATTAATTTACTTAAAGAACTCCCACTTAGATAGACATCCCTCTAATCCTCTAAGTGATTACGTGATCCAAATCAACTAAACCATGTCCGAAGAAACTCACGCAAGCCACCTATGTGCAAAGCACGTCGGGAGAACCGGTCTCGCGTAAGCGTACGCGTAATGTCGGTCCGGGCCACTTCGTCCAACAATACCACCGAACCAAAGTATGACATGCTGGTAAGCAGTATGACTTATATCGCCCACAACTCACTTGTGTTCTACTCGTGCATATAACATCAACATATAAAACCTAGGCTCGGATGCCACTGTTGGGTTACGTAGTAATTTCAAAAAAATTCCTACGCTCACGCAAGATCATGGTGATGCATAGCAACGAGAGGGGAGAGTATGATCTACGTACCCTTGTAGATCGACAACGGAAGCGTTTGGTTGATGTAGTCGTACGTCTCCACGGCCCGACCGATCAAGCACCGAAACTACGGCACCTCCGAGTTCTAGCACACGTTCAGCTCGATGACGATCCCCAGACTCCGATCTAGCAAAGTGTCGGGGAAGAGTTCCGTCAGCACGACGGCGTGGTGACGATCTTGATGTACTACCGTCGCAGGGCTTCGCCTAAGCACCGCTACAATATTATCGAGGACTATGGTGGAAGGGGGCACCGCACGTGGCTAAGAATATGATCACGTGGATCAACTTGTGTTCATGGGGTGCCCCTTGCCTCAGTATATAAAGGATGGAGGAGGAGGAGGCCGGCCAAGGCAATTGGTGCGGCCAGGATGTGGAGTCCTACTAGGACTCCAAGTCCTAGTAGGAGTCCACCAAGAGGGGAGGAAGGGAGAAGGAAGTAGAGGAGAAGGAAAGGTGGTCGGCCCCCTTTTCCCTAGTCCAATCCGGACTAGAGGGGAGGGGGGGCGCAGCAGCCCCTTGGCCCTTTTTCCTCTTCCCACTAAAGCCCATCAAGGCCCATTGCTTCTCCCGTAACTACCCGGTACTCCGAAAAATACCCGAATCACTCGGAACCTTTCCGATGTCCGAATATAGTCGTCCAATATATCGATCTTTACGTATTGACCATTTCGAGACTCCTCGTCATGTCCCCGATCTCATCCGGGACTCCGAACTCCTTCGGTACATCAAAACTCATAAACTCATAATATAACTGTCATCGAAACCTTAAGCGTGCAGACCCTACGGGTTCGAGAACAATGTAGACATGACCGAGACATGTCTCCGGTCAATAACCAATAGCGGGACCTGGATGCCCATATTGGCTCCTACATATTCTATGAAGATCTTTATCGGTCAGACCGCATAACAACATACGTTGTTCCCTTTGTCATCGGTATGTTACTTGCCCGAGATTCGGTCGTCGCTATCTCAATACCTAGTTCAATATCGTTACCGGCAAGTCTCTTTACTCGTTCCGTAATACATCATCCCGCAACTAACTCATTAGTTGCAATGCTTGCAAGGCTTCAGTGATGTGTATTACCGAGAGGGCCCAGAGATACCTCTCCGACAATCGGAGTGACAAATCCTAATCTCGAAATACGCCAACCCAACATGTACCTTTGGAGACACCTGTAGAGCACCTTTATAATCACCCAGTTACGTTGTGACGTTTGGTAGCACACAAAGTGTTCCTCCGGCAAACGGGAGTTGCATAATCTCATAGTCATAGGAACATGTATAAGTCATGAAGAAAGCAATAGCAACATACTAAACGATCGGGTGCTAAGCTAATGGAATGGGTCATGTCAATCAGATCATTCAACTAATGATGTGATCCCGTTAATCAAATAACAACTCTTTGTCCATGGTTAGGAAACATAACCATCTTTGATTAACGAGCTAGTCAAGTAGAGGCATACTAGTGACACTCTGTTTGTCTATGTATTCACACATGTATTATGTTTCTGGTTAATACAATTCTAGCATGAATAATAAACATTTATCATGATATAAGGAAATAAATAATAACTTTATTATTGCCTCTAGGGCATATTTCCTTCATTAACAATACCACTCCATGAAGATGCAATACTCTTCTAATCTGCATGGCAGGTTGATGTATATCTTAATGTGTTCTAAGTGACTCTTTTAAGCAGGGCCGTTGAGGGGCCTGTGCGAGCTGTGCACTCTTACAGGGCCCCCAAAATCAAAGGGCCCCCGAATAGAAGGCCAACCGGTGCCCTAAGCTCCTCCTTTTTTTCTAATTTTGATACAAACTGTGAAGTTGTATTAAGATTTCACTAATATGTTTGGAACAATTGTTTTTCTAGTTGTTGAAGTTCAGAAATTGTCATAGAATCAAGATTTTCAATAGTTGCTCGTCCTGTGGTCCAAGACCAGAATGAAGGTTCTATCTGAGTCTTACTATTCAAGTCACAAGCCTATAATTCATATGAGTTTACCAGTTCAAATGCATTAATATTTTTTTGTTTGGTTCATAAACAGAAACAATCTTGCATTCTAGTCTTAGAATAAAGTATGATTTTGTGCCTTAAAGCGTAAGAAGAAACAATAATTAGAAGAAGATGATCAATCTCAAAGGGGTGCTCTTGATAAATTTGTTGTAAGAATTTGCATTGCTAGTTGTGAATTTTCTAAAGATTGTACTACTAAATAACATGATTTTAAATTGTATAATTAAGTGATTATGCTTGAGTTATATGTTATGATTTTTTTTTCAAATGTTAGGGCCCCATTTTGCTTTTCGCACCGGAGCCCTGAATTTCTGGAGACGGCCCTGCTTTTAAGCACAGATGTTGTCCTGCAGAACATCTTTTGAAGAACACACCTATAGGAGTCTGATTATCAAACGTCGCAATCTATGAGAGTAGGGTTCTCTCTAGTAAACTCATGAAAGGTCTCGGAGTATGACGCATAAGCTCCACCCGCAGGGAAGACCCACGGTAGCCACGCATCGGTCAAGGCTTTATGTGAAGCTAGATTCCCAGAAAACTTGCAGTCCAAGGCCCAGTCCACTGTTCAAGTTGCTTACTAATGTAGCATAGAGTTCTAGGTGGAAGTTCAACTTAACAGTCTCCACTGCAGTACCGGTATATAAAACAATGTTTTGGAACCAAAGGCAAATTTTGTGTGCCTATGGGATCTGGTGGGGGATTGCTGGAATTTTTTCTATTTTGGGCCTAGCCCAATAGCAGTTTCAGAAATTCCTAATAAATCCTAGAGGCCCACACAGCCCATTCGTGCAAGGCAAGAGGTGAAACTAAAGTTTAGTCCCACATTGCTAGTTTAGAGGGAGTTGGACCTCCTTATAAGGGAGGTTCTTTCCCCACTTGTATGAGCATGAGAACAGGAGGGATATCCACGTGCGCTCCTCCTCCGCCGCCTGCCTCGCCTCACCATGCCACGCCTCGCCGCGCCGCGCCGCGGGTTGCGGGAATGAGCCGAGCCGATATCTAAATTTTTGTCACGCACTACGGGTATACGAAAAGCCACTCGGGAGCTGGAAAGTTTTTGCTGCCCGTTCATTTCGTCTTCCGTGTTCCCTTCAGCTTCCGGCGTAGCCTATCGCCTCCTTCTCTTGCGCCTATAAAAGGGAGGTCGCTCCTCTTAGAGAGATGCACCAGAACTTCTCCTTCCTCTCGCCACCAGTTCCAATCTCTGAGTTGTTGCTGTCTTCCTCATCCCGGCTTGCGGCGTGCACCGCGAGTCCGGACAGTAGGCCTCCGAAACCGCACCTCTTTGAGTCATGTACGGGAGAAGGGTGATAAGGTTTTGGGAAGCGCTTCGTGCGACTACTGACTTCCTCATCACGGACTCCGACGACTTCTTCCCTGACGTCGAAAACCTCATCAACGACATGGCTGGAGAGGATGTCGACCCCAAGTCCAGTGCTTCTGCTGCTGCTGTCCCGTACGTGCTCTTACTCTTTCTGTTAGAGGTCCTGTCGCAGTTCTTTACTCTAGTGTCTGTCCTACATATGATAGGTTCTACGCCATATATGCAACCTGTTCTACTATCTGATTTAGACATGTTTGGTTGCAGTTCGTATATGCAGATGTTATTTACCTTCTCTCTGTCAGATCACATGACTACTTTTATCCATGTTATATTAGTCATGCTTTATCTAATATTTCTGTTAATAAAATCATTCAGTAAATTGCTCATATTTCCAACAAGTAGTATGTGCGCACCAGATGTCGGAGGCCACGCGGTTCACGCCTTGCCACGAGTTGACTCCCTTGGCGAAGACGAGCACGTCGCCACTCGGCGCTCGACCTCCTAGGCGTCCCCACCGCCAAAGATGATGATGACCGGGCGCCGGCTGGCTGGTCGGATCGACTGATTAATTCCTGACATGGTCTGCGTTTGGGATCGGTGGTACGTAGACGTAGTAGTATGTTTCTTCTCCTTTGATAGACTAGTAGTAGGATGGTTCGAGGACCGGATTAACTGGTTGGCAACCGAAATCACTGTATTCTGTAAAGAACTTACACGGTGCGTCCATTGTGTATGAAATTTTGTTTTGGTCAATATATGCACCCATTGCTTGGTATTCGTTCTGCCATGTGGAATTGAGGCCTGTGCAATATCGGTCATGCATCTGCGCCGGCAATAAGCAGCTTGCCAGTCCAGCTGCACGCGCGCCGGCGACACACCATGACACGGTGTCGCGCACTCATTGCCAGCCGTGGCCATCACCATGTCACTTGCAGGTCGCATCAGTCCTCTGCTTCAGCCGCCTCGACCCCATGGGGCTGCTTGTCACGGCCCGCCACATGCTGCAGCTCGTCCCGCCCCGTCGGTTGTACGCCCGCCTCTTCGCCGTCCGCGGACTACTGCGTCCGCCGGCCAAAATTCACGATCTTTTTCGCGAATACGCAAAAGGCTTGCGTATCATTGCATTGATAGGTAGAAAAGAGTGTTAGCAACAATTACAGGAACAACTCTGACGAGGACGATCACGCAGCGCCGCATGAGTCAGGAGGTTATGCATACAACAGAAAGGGGTGTACGCATCCCCAAAGCAGAAAGGAACTACTCGTCGGGCAGGATGAGGCCGAGTCCTAGGGCGCCCGCATGAGCCCAGCCGCAAGCTTCCTCCCTGATCGTCGCCAAGGTCCTAGAGATGGATGGCCGGGCAGCGTCGAAGACACATGCATTGTGTTGCTTCCAGATCTCCCATGCGATGAGCAAGGCCAGGGTGGTGAATCCCCGTCGTAGGCAAGCGGGTGTGGTGGCAGCTGAAGCGGCCAGCCAATCGATGAAGGGGGTGTCCGCGGTGGGGGTGGACACCGGCAACGGACACCAAGCGAGGGAGTCGTACCAAACCTGTCTAGAGAATGGACGACCCGAGAGGAGGTGAGCCATGGTTTCCGTAGTCTGGTCGCAAAGGGGGCAAACAGAACCATGGGGGAGGCCGTGCCTGGCTAGGCGCTCCGCCGTCCAGCACCAATCCCTAAGCGCGAGCCAAAAGAAGATCTTCACCCGAAGAGGAGCCCAAGGGCGCTAGATGAGCCGCCAGTGGGGGAGCTCAATGGAGCCGAAGAACATGGCGCTGTAGCAGGAGCTCGCAGAGTATGCGCCATTCGTAGTCCATCGCCACGAGAGCGAGTCTGGGGAGTCCGAGAGAGTAACCTGACGCAACCGCTGTCAAAGGTGAACATACTGAACCAGAGCCGCCGGCCCCAAGGACCCAGAGATGTCCCGCACCCAAGAGCGATCAGCATGGGCATCGCGGATCGAAGGGATCTTGCGCCGACGTCGCGACACCTTGTCGAAGATTAGCGGGGCGAGCTCCGCAATAGACCTGCCGTCGAGCCAGGGGTCAACCCAGAAGCGGCAGGAGCGGCCGTCTCCGAGGGCCCATGACGTGGAAGCACGGAAGATGGCCTGGGTCTCAAGGCAGCTCGGCATGTGCAGGTGGTGCCAAGGCCGGGAAGGATCTGTCGCTTGGAGCCATAGCCAACGAGTCTGGAGCGCAATCCCTACGCGCTGGAAGTCTGGGATGCCGAGGCCTCCTAGCAAAATAGGGCGACAGACCATGCTCCAATTGATGAGACAGTGGCCTCCGTTGGCCTCCTTGCGTCCGCGCCAGAGAAAGGAATGGACCAATCGGTTCAGCTGCTTAAGGATGGGTGGAGTGAGAGCCATGGCCATCATGATGTGCAGCGGCATGGCCCCGAGGACGTGGAGAGCAAGCGCCAGCCTCTCTCCCTTGGAGAGCAAGGAAGCCCACCAAGGCGATAGCTTGTGCTCGAGCTTGTCAATGAAGGATTGGAGCGCGGTGGAGGAGATCTTCCTGATAGATAGGGACAGGCCAAGGTATTTGGTGGGGAAATCCACGATCGGGGAGGCGAGGCCGTGATGGATAGCGGCGCGATCATCCGGTGAGCACTGGATCGGGGAAGCAGAGCACTTCGCAAAGTTCGTGTGGAGGCATGAGACAACGCCGTATACCCGAAGAAGCTCGCGGACCACGGCGAGGTCATGCTCATCCGGGTGGCAGAAGACGATGACATCATCAGCATAAAGGGAGATGCTGGATGCCATGTGGCGTGGGGTAAGGCAGCGGAGGACACCGTCGGCGATGGCCCACTGGAGGAGCCGATCCAGGACGTCGATGACCAGCACAAACAACATGGGGCAAACAGGGTCGCCCTAACGGAGTCCCTTGTGGTGCGCAATAGGGGGCCCGGGACAGCCGTTGAGGAGGACTGGTGTGCTTGCCGTGCCGAGGAGGATGGAGATCCACTCCCTCCATCGTGGGCCAAAACCCAGATGTCGCAGGATGTCGAGGAGGAAGGGCCAAGAGACTGAATCAAACGCGCGAGCAATGTCCAGCTTGAGCATGACGCAGGACAGCTTGAGATTATGGAGGCGGCACGCCGTTTGTTGCACGAGGAGGAAGTTATCATGGATGCATCTTCCGGAGATGAAGGTGCTTTGGTTCGTCGAGATCATCTCGCTGAGGCGCGGGGCGAGGCGCAGGGAGAGGACCTTGGCCACAAGCTTGGCGATGATGTGAATAAGGCTGATGGGGCGGTAGTCCGCAATACAGGTCGCATCAGGGCGCTTGGGGAAATTCACGATCTTTGCTGCCAGAGACTGAGGTCGTGCTTCTCCCGGACTGGCAGGTGCTCGTACTGCACTGCCCCGGGGCTGCCGCAGAAAATGCCGACGGAAACGCGATGTGATCGTTTGGCCGCGGGATATCGTCGGTGTGCGCGCTCGGGAAGCTGTCGGCGTTTGGGCGCCGCTCGTACTCCTGCGCGCAGGCAGAGGCGGGTTCACGCGCCGTGGCTCGTGATCTCCTCCCCGGCCTCGTAGTAGAAGGTTAGTACTGCCACCGTGGCGGCCGGTCATCGGAGATTATGAGGTGGAGCGGATGGCCGACAAGAAGCTTCACGAGACGGCCTAGGCCAAGGCGGCCACCAAGCTCTTTGAGCTTGACCCAGACGGGTTGGTGCGGACGACGACCTGTTCGAGCACTTGTCAGCGGTCGTGTAGCGCAGGTCCCCGACGAGATGATCACCGCCCCTCCAATTTCCTCGGCCTGCTGCACCGCCGGTTCCCCATGAGCCGCTCCGGGGCCTCGCCTTCGCGCACCACGGCGAGCACTGGTGCCACGTCTGCCGGCTCTGCTCCCCATTGGAGGCCGCGCGATGAGGAGGCTCATGGTGGAGGGCCGCGCAGAGCAAAATGGATGACCACGCGAGCACCGCGTCATGTGGCCTGGGGCTCACCGGCCAGATCCCGCCGGAGAAGAGGATGATTGGGGGGAGAGACTCATCGGAGTTGACTTTTATATGTCCAGTCAGCATCAATAACTCAAAACCGCCTTAAATCTTGTCCAATACCACCTTGGGGCCTGGTTTATGCGGTATAACAGATTTGAGGGGGTGATTAGGCTGGCCATAGTGTGAGTAACATAACCGGTGACATGCACTTGGGACTAGCAAACATGCTTATGTGGCACACAATTAAATAAGAGAGAGAGAGAGTTATAGTAACATAGATAGATACCATATCATGTTAAATGCTATACTATTTTGTGTCATGCATGGCAATAAATATGGCCATTTATGATACTACTTTATGATACTATACACTATGAAGGTAGTATCATGTACTAGTATCATATGCATGATACTAGTATATGTTACTCCCCACTATGAGTAGCCTTAATCCGGTTTTGGACTTAAGGGGGAATTTGAACCAATTATAGAGATTTGAGGGAGAAAACTATACTTTCTTCTATATTTTTTTAACCGGGCCAACATTGGGAAAAGCTATATGGGCCAGATTCGATGGCTATACTGCGCTGACAATATAGCTACTAAAACACAGAATGAAGAAAAAAGCACATTTTTCAACGCATGAGAGAGGATGCCCAACGCGTCAAACTCAGAGGCATCAGCTATAGCTAAAGATGCAATATCTTTTGTCTAGTTTTGTGTGAAGCTCACATTAGTGTATTTGAAGTTTTATAGATCTGCATATGTCTGCTATGATCCGCATGCGTGAAAACATAATTAAATAGCTTGCTTTACAATGAAATACCTATTATTGGGGACAGTCTTCGATCTTTTCGTTCCTCATGGCATGCGTGAAAGCCTAATGAAATAGCTTGCTTTACAATGAAATACCTGCTGGTGGGGGCAGTCTTCGATCTTTTCGTTCCTCATGGAGTTTGAGCTGGAGCCGGCGGACGTATTCAATCTTTTGTGTTGGTAAACATACAAAGAGTTGACAACGAAAGCAGCTAGAGAAATTGCAAGTTTATGTGTATATCTGTAGTGAATGAAAATGTGCTAGAGATGATGAGATAAAAAGAGCTTGTATTCTCTTCACCTTACGACTATTTCTGCTACCTTTGTCGTTTGATCTGAAAATAATGTATGAGCCTTCACTATATGAGTAAACTGCATGAACAAAAGAAAGAAGTTGTATCTGGTGATTGTTTCTTAAAGATAATTTGCTAAAAAAAACAAAGATAAAATAAGGAGTTGAGAGCATATATCTGATGATGATTATTTCTTGCAAATAGTTTGCTAAAGATCCAAAGATATAAAGATTTAAAATATTTTGAGGAGACTTGCAAATGAATAAGAAGCCAAAAATAATCATGATCAAAATGAGACAAAAATAGTAAACAGTCGTAGATAGCCAATGCATGGAAGATCATACACCTTTATGATCCTTCACCCTTGGCGGTCGGTAACAGAAGCACAGAGTGGTCAGCTATGATTTGTAGAAATTGCCGATGGGTAGTAGGGCGGTAACTGTGATAGTGGATGGGGAGATGAGTAATGCTACATCTACAAAGGGTTACTTATTTTTTTTACAAACAAGCTGATGTGGAGGATTATGATTGATAATAGGAGAATGCAGGGGCCCATCCCAGTTCAATTCATGGAGGGAGAGAATTATAGTTCGAAAAGTTAAGTTAACGTTTCTAGATTCTTTGCAAGTCTAGCATTATTCATGAATAGATATGTGTTGCCACTTGTTGCATGTGAAATGTGTACATATGCGTGCTATGTCAAAACAGATGGTAGTGAGAGGACTAAATGTGCCATGGATTTTGGGAACAACTGGCACGCATGTAATTTTTAATTTTTTTGTCTTTAAAATGGAAAGTACCTTAATATAGCAAAGTGATTTCACAAATAAATTTGGGAATTGACTGGGCCAACAATGCGACTAGCCCAACAATGGTGGGCCCATGTTATATCTATTCGTTTGACCATCGAGCCATAATGTTTTTGTTGGCCATCGGCCGGAGAAAATTTAAAAAACAGAAAAGAGTGTCTTAATCTTGTAAGGAATTCTGGCAGGGCAAGTTGTCGTTAAATGAAATGGTCATGTTTTTTCTCCATTTCATGGGTAATTGGATTTTTTTCTCACCATTGAAAGGTGTTACTCAGTTGAGTTAACTGCATGGTCTATTTTTGTAGCAATGCTACACGTAAGATACTCTTTGTACCATTTTTGTACGACGATTCACCATAGCCTTTCATCTCGTCAGCCGCATAGGGCTAGACCTTTGGACCTTGACCGTGTAAGAATTGAAAATTTAAATATCGTGTGCAAAGTAGTTTCGCTATTTTTTACCTGCAAGCATTTTTTGAATTTATCCTAGAAAATGGTATTCAAATAAGCGCGCAGTCTATTTCTTATAGATATAAGCATTTTTTATTTACAATTTTTTTAAGGGTTAAAAAAGTTTAAGTTTTAAAAATTAATAAATAGCAAGGTTAAATCATTTTACAACAGGAGAATAAGTAGTTGTGGACGCAGCTAGACGTGTGTCCGAAGTAGACTTGTAATGTGTACGACAGAGCTGAAGTAGTAGTCCATCCGCACCATTTAAGTAATACTCCCTTAGTTTTTTTAGTCTGTATATAAAATTTAGTTAAAGTCAAACTTTGTCAACTTTGACTAAGTTTATAAAAAATTATCAAGATTTACAATATGAAATCAATATTATTAGATGTATTATGAAATTAATTTTCATATCATATAGCTTTTTGATTGTAGATGTTGATATTTTTTCCTATAAAATTAGTCAAACTTTACAAAGTTAACTTTGACCAGATAGTATATGTATACTAAGAAGAAACGGAGGGAGTATTTTGTTTCTTAAATTGCTCGATATGAAACTGGATTGTACACATATGGCCCTATGTTTATTTAGGCCAACTCCAGCGCACAACCCCAAACAAACGCCCGTTTTGCTTGGATTCTATCCGTTTGGGACGGCAATGGGTTAGCCCAAGTCCGTTTGGGGCCGTTGTTGTGTCGGTGCGCCCAACGCGCGGCCGCACCCCAAATCATGTCCGGGGTGGACATGATATAAAAAAATTCGCAAACCTCAAATAAATGCTAGAAAAAAACAAATAATACGCAAACATAAACGGTTAAAACATAATTAAACATTACAATCTTCACGGCCTCCATAGTACTTAGAACATAATTAACATAAAAACTAAAGACAAGCGCCGCCCGTCGATGCCAGGCCCATCGCCGTGCCCATCGCCGTCTCATGCGTTGACGTTGTCGTCGTCGCCAATGAGGTTGATGTAGGGCGGCGGCGTCCAAAGGTGGGACGGTGGTCCCTAGAAGGTGGGAGGCGCCTGCACGACCTCCCCCCATGGTGACGGCTCACGCTTCGGTGACTATTTGAGATTTTTTTGAATATTTGAGAATTTTTGGTGCAATAAACATCAGAGGGAGGTGCACCAGGTGGGTGCTACCTCTTGAGCATTGCGTTGGTTTTCACTTGAAGAGAAAAGGGTGATGCAACAAAGTAGCGTAAGTATTTTCCTCAGTTTTTGAGAACCAAGGTATCAATCCAGTAGGAGACTACATGCAAGTCCCTCGTACCTACACAAACAAATAAGAACCTCGCAACCAACGCGATAAAGGGGTTGTCAATCCCTTCACGGTCACTTACGAGAGTGAGATCTGATAGAGATAATAATAATAAGATAAATATTTTTGGTATTTTATGATATAGATTGAAAGTAAAGATTGTAAAATAAAATAGATTGGAAACTTATATGATAAAAGATAGACCCGGGGGCCATAGGTTTCACTAGTGGCTTCTCTCAAGATAGCATAAGTATTACGGTGGGTGAACAAATTACTGTCGAGCAATTAATAGAAAAGTGCATAATTATGAGAATATATAGGCATGATCATGTATATAGGCATCACGCCCGTGACAAGTAGACCAAAATGATTCTGCATCTACTACTATTACTCCACAGATCGACCCTATCCAATATGCATCTAGAGTATTAAGTTCATAAGAACAACGTAACGCATTAGGCAAGATGACATGATGTAGAGGGATAAACTCAAGCAATATGATATAAATCTCATCTTTTTATCCTTGATGGAAACAATACAATACGTGCCTTGCTGCCCCTCCTGTCACGGGGAAAGGACATCGAGAGATTGAACCCAAAGCTAAGCACTTCTCCCATTGCAAGATAGATCAATCTAGTAGGCCAAACCAAACTGATAATTCGAAGAGACTTGCAAAGATAACCAATCATACATAAAAGATTTCAGAAAAGAATCAAATATGTTGGAAATATGCGCTAGAGGCAATAATAAAATGGTTATTATTATATTTCCTTATTCATGATAATTGTCTATTGTTCATGCTATAATTGTATTAACCGGAAACCGTAATACATGTGTGAATACATAGATCGTAATATGTCCCTAGTAAGCCTCTAGTTGACTAGCTCGTTGATCAATAGATGGTCGTGGTTTCCTGACCATGGACATTGGATGTCATTGATAACGGGATCACATCATTAGGAGAATGATGTGATGGACAAGACCCAATCCTAAGCATAGCACAAGATTGTGTAGTTCGTCTGCTAAAGCTTTTCTAATGTCAAGTATCTTTTCCTTAGACCATGAGATTATGCAACTCCCGGGTACTATAGGAATGCTTTGGGTGTACCAAACGTCACAACGTAACTGGGTGGGTATAAAGGTGCACTACAGGTATCTCCGAAAGTGTCTATTGGGTTGGCACGAATCGAGACTGGATTTGTCACTCCGTATGACGGAGAGGTATCTCTGGGCCCACTCAGTAATGCATCATCATAATGAGCTCAATGTGACTAAGGAGTTAGCCACGGGATCATGCATTAAGGAACGAGTAAAGTACTTGCCGGTAACGAGATTGAACGAGGTATTGGGATACCGACGATCGAATCTTGGGCAAGTAACATACCGATGGACAAAGGGAATTGTATATGGGATTGATTGAATCCCCGACATCGTGGTTCATCCGATGAGATCATCGTGGAACATGTGGGAGCCAACATGGGTATCCAGATCCCGCTGTTGGTTATTGGCCGGACAGATGTCTCGGTCATGTCTACATGCCTCCCGAACCCGTAGGGTCTACACACTTAAGGTTTGATGACGCTAGGGTTATAGGGAAAGTTTGTACGTGGTTACCGAATGTTGTTCGGAGTCCCGGACGTCACGAGGAGTTCCGGAATGGTCCGGAGGTAAAGAATAATATATAGGAAGTGAGGTTTTGGTCACCGGAAGTGTTTTGGGCGTCACCGATAATGTACCGGGACCACCGGAAGGGTTCCGGGGGTCCACCAGGATGGGCCACATGCCCCGGAGGCGTGCATGGGCCAAGAGTAGGAAGGGACCAGCCCCTAAGTGGGTTGGTGCGCCTCCCACCAAGGCCCAAGGCGCAGCTAGGAGGAGGAAGGGGAAACCCTAGGCGCAGATGGGCCTAAAGGCCCACCCTAGGGCGCGCCCCCCTCTCTCCCCCTCTTGGTCGCCCCCTCCAGTCCCATCTAGGGCTGCCACAGCCCCTAGGGTGGGAACCCTAGAGGGGGCGCAGCCACCTCCCCTCCTCCTATATATAGTGGGGTTTTTGGGGCTGCCAAGGACATGAGTCTTTCTCTCGCTCGGCGCAGCCCTACCTCTCCACATCCTCATCCTTTGTAGTGCTTGGCGAAGCCCTACTGGAAACCACGCTGCTCCAACACCACCACGCCGTCGTGCTGCTGCTGGAGTTGTCTTCCCCAACCTCTCCCTCCTCCTTGCTGGATCAAGGTGCGGGAGACGTCACCGGGTTGCACGTGTGTTGAACGCGGAGGCGCCGTTGTTCAGCACTTAGATCGGAATCGATCGTGATCTGAATCGCTGCGTGTACGACTCCTCCAACCGCGTTCTTGTAACACTTCTGCATTGCGATCTTCAAGGGTATGAAGATACACCTCCCTCTCTCTCGTTGCTAGTATCTCCTAGATTGATCTTGGTGACACGTAGGAATTTTTTTGAATTATTGCTAATTCCCCAACAGTGGCATCATGAGCTAGGTCTATGCGTAGATTCTATGCACGAGTAGAACACAAAGCAGTTGTGGGTGATGATTTGTTCAATTTGCTTACCATTACTAGTCTTATCTTGATTCGGCGGCATCGTGGGATGAAGCGGCCCGGACCGACCTTACACGTACGCTTACGTGAGACAGGTTCCACTGACTAACATGCACTAGTTGCATAAGGTGGCTAGCGGGTGTCTGTCTCTCCCACTTTAGTCGGATCGGATTCAATGAAAACGGTCCTTGTGAAGGGTAAATGGCAATTGGCATATCACCGTTGTGGTTTTGCGTAGGTAAGAAACGTTCTTGCTAGAAACCCATAGCAGCCACGTAAAACATGCAACAACAATTAGAGGACGTCTAACTTGTTTTTGCAGGGTATGCTATGTGATGTGATATGGCCAAAAGGATGTGATGAATGATATATGTGATGTATGAGATTGATCATGTTCTTGTAATAGGAATCACGATTTGCATGTCGATGAGTATGACAACCGGCAGGAGCCATAGGAGTTGTCTTAATTTATTTATGACCTGCGTGTCAATGAAAACGCCATGTAATTACTTTACTTTATTGCTAACCGTTAGCCATAGTAGTAGAAGTAATAGTTGGCGAGGCAACTTCATGAAGACACGATGGTGGAGATCATGATGATGGGGATCAAAGGCGCATGATGATACTGGCCATATCATGTCACTTTTATGTTTTGCATGTGATGTTTATCATGTTTGCATCTTATTTGCTTAGAACGACGGTAGCATAAATAAGATGATCCCTCACAAAATTTCAAGAAAGTGTTCCCCCTAAATGTGCACCGTTGCGAAGGATCGTTGTTTCGAAGCACCACGTGATGATCGGGTGTGATAGATTCTAACATTCACATACAACGGGTGTAAGCCAAATTTACACATGCGAAACACTTAGGTTGACTTGACGAGTCTAGCATGTACAGACATGGCCTCAAAACACAAGAGACCGAAAGGTCGAACATGAGTCGTATAGTAGATGCGATCAACATGGAGATGTTCACCGTTGATGACTAGTCCGTCTCACGTGAT
The DNA here is from genome assembly GCF_056163025.1 of Triticum urartu. NCBI lineage: Eukaryota > Viridiplantae > Streptophyta > Magnoliopsida > Poales > Poaceae > Triticum > Triticum urartu. The sequence goes on from NC_141874.1 coordinate 177,211,818, forward strand.
GATCGGACACGGCCTAGTCGATTCGGATCATGTATCACTTAGATGACTAGAGGGATGTCTATCTGAGTGGGAGTTCATTAAATAATTTGATTAGATAAACTTAATTATCATGAACATAGTCTAAATTGTCTTTGCAAATTATGTTGTGGATTAATAGCTCGCGCTTTAGCTCTTTGTTTTAATACGTTCCTAGAGAAAGACTAAGTTGAAAGATATTGTAAGCAATTGTGCGGATTAGGGCCGTAGTCTGAGGATTGTCCTCACTGCTACACAGAAGGCTTCTGTCCTTGATGCACCGCTCGGTGTGCCAACCCCTCTGACATTATCTGTGGATGTTGTGAACATCTGGTAGACACGTTCTGATGACTACCTGATAATTTATTGTGCCATGCTTTACGGCTTAGAGTCAGGGTTCCAAAAGTGTTTTTGAACGCCATGGAACATATGAGATGTTCCAAGAGCCGAAATTGGTATTTCAGGCTCATGCCCGTGTTGAGAGGTTGAGGCCTCTGACAAGACCTTTGCCTACAAGATGGAGGAGAATAGCTCAGCCAGTGAGCATGTGCTCAGAATGTCTTGGTACTTCAATCACTTGAATCAAGTGGGAGTTAATCTTCCAGATAAGAAAGTGACTGACAAAAGTTCTCCAGTCGCTATCACCAAGCTACTAGAGTTTCATGATGAACTATAACATGCCAGGGAAGATAATCCCGAAGCTGTTCATTGTGCTTAAGGCCGTAAAGGTAGAAATCAAGAAGGAGCATCAAGTGTTGATGGTTAACAATAGCACTGGTTTCAAAGAAGGGCAAGGGCAAGAAGGGAAACTTCTTGAATGGCAAGCCAGTTGCCGCTCCAGTGAAGAAACCCAAGAACCCAAACCCGAGACAAAGTGCTTCTATTAGGGGAACGGTCACTGGTAGCGAAACTGCCTCAAATACTTGGTAGATAAGAAGGCTGTCAACTTCAACAAAAGTATATTTGATATATGTGTGTTATTGATGTGTACCTTACTAGTACTCCTAGTAGCACCTGGGTATTAGATACCGGTTCAGTTGCTAATATTGGTAACTCGAAACGAAAGCTACAGAATTAACGAAGACTAGCTAAGGGCGAGGTGGTGATGTGTGTTGGAAGTGTTTCCAAGGTTGATGTGATCACCATCGCACGCTCCCTCTACCTTCGGGATTAGTGTTGAACCTAGATAAATGTTGTTTGCATTGGTGTCTGCATTGAGCATGAACATGATTAGATCATGTTTATTGCAATATGGTTATTCATTTAAGTTAGAGAATAATGGTTATTCTGTTTACATGAATAATACCTTCTATGGTCATGCACCCAATGTGAATGGTTTATTGAATCCCGGTCGTAGTTATACACATGTTCATAACATTGATGCCAAAAGATGTAGAGTTGATAATGATAGTACCACTTTCATGTGGCACTGCCGCTTAGGTCATATTGGTGTAAAGCGCATGAAAGAACCTCCATGCTAATGGACTTTTGAAGTCACTTGATTTTGAATCACTTGACACATGCGAACCATGCCTCTTTGGCAAGATGACTAAAACCCCGTTCTTTGGAACAATGGAACGGGAAAGTAACTTGTTGGAAATCATACATGTTGATGTGTGAGGTCCGATGAGTGTTGACGTGCGCGGTGGATATCATTATTTTCTCACCTTCACCGGTGAATTGAATAGATATGGGTATATTTACTTAATGAAGCATAAATCTGAAATGTTTGAAAAATTCAAGCAATTGAAGAGTGAAGTTGAGAATCATCGTAACAAGAAGATCAAGTTCATTCGATCTGATCAAAGGGAAAGTATCTGAGTTATGAGTTTGGCAATCACTAAAGATAAGGTGGAATCGTTTCACAGTTGACGCCGCTTGGAACACCATAGCATGATGGTGTGTCCGAACGTCGTAATCGAACCTTATTGGATATGGTGTATGATGTCTCTTACCAATCTACCGCTATTTTGGGGGTTATGCATTAAAGACAATTACATTCACTTTAAATAGGGCACCATCTAAGTCCGTGGAGACGACACCGTATGAACTATGGTTTGGCAAGAAACCAAAGTTGTTGTTTCTCAAGGTTTGGGGCTACGATGCTTATGTCGATAGGCTTCGGTCAGAAAAGCTCGAACCCAAAGCGGAAAATTGTATCTTCATAGAATACCCAAACAAGACGATTGGGTATACCTTCTATCTCAGATCTGTAAGGTATTCTCTGCAGACACTGAAATTATAGGTAATAGATAGTTTTGCGATAAGATAGTTTGTAACGAGCAACAAGTAACAAAAGTAAATAAAGTGCAGCAAGGTGGCCCAATCCTTTTTGTAAAAAAGGACAAGCCTGGACAAACTCTTATATAGAAGAAAGCGCTCCCGAGGACACATGGGAATTATTGTCAAGCTAGTTTTCATCACGTTCATATGATCCGCATTCGGTACTTTGATAATTTGATATGTGGGTGGACCGGTGCTTGGGTACTATCCGTACTTGGACAAGCATCTGATACGTCTCCAACATATCTACTTTTCCAAACACTTTTGCCCTTGTTTTGGACTCTAACTTGCATGATTTGAATGGAACTAACCCGGACTGACGCTGTTTTTAGCAGAATAACCATGGTGTTATTTATGTGCAGGAGCAAACGTTCTCGGAATGACCTGAAACTTCACGGAGCCACTTTTCAGAAAATAAGAAAAATACCTGCCAAAGATGAAGGCCAGGGGGCCCACCGTCTCTCCATGAGGGTGGGGGCGCGTGCCCCTACCTCGTGGGCCCCCTGTTGCGTCTCCGACTCCAACTCCACCTCCATATATTGAGTTTCGATGAGAAAAATCAGAGAGAAGAAATCATCGCATTTTACGATACGGAGCCGCCGCCAAGCCCTAAAACCTCTCGGGGGGGGGGCTGATCTGGAGTCCGTTCGGGGCTTCGGAGAGGGGAATCCGTCGCCATCATCATCATCATCATCAACTATCCTCCATCACCAATTTCATGATGCTCACCACCGTGCGTGAGTAATTCCATCATAGGCTTGCTGGAAGGTGATGGGTTGGATGGGATCTATCATGTAATCGAGTTAGTTTTGTTAGGGTTTGATCCCTAGTGTCCACTATGTTCTGAGATTGATGTTGCTATGACTTTGCTATGCTTAATGCTTGTCACTAGGGCCCGAGTGCCATGATTTCAGATCTGAACCTATTATGTTTTCATCAATATATGAGTGTTATTGATCCTATCTTGCAAGTCTATAGTCACCTATTATGTGTTATGATCCATTAACCCCGAAGTGACAATAATTAGGATACTTACCGGTGATGACCATAGTTTGAGGAGTTCATGTATTCACTATGTGTTAATGCTTTGTTCCGGTTCTCTATTAAAAGGAGACCTTAATATCCCTTGGTTTCCGTAAGGACCCCGCTGCCACGGGAGGGTAGGACAAAAGATGTCATGCAAGTTCTTTTCCATAAGCACGTATGACTATATTCGGAATACATGCCTACATTATATCAATGAACTGGAGCTAGTTCTGTGTCACCCTAGGTTATGACTGTTACATGATGAACCGCATCTGGCATAATTCTCCATCACTGATCCATTGCCTACGAGCTTTCTATATATTGTTCTTCGCTTATTTACTTTCCCGTTGCTATTGCTATCATCATTACAAAATACCAAAAATATTGCTTTTACTACTGTTACCTTTTGCTACCGTTACCACTACTATCATATTACTTTGCTACTAAACACTTTGCTGCAGATATTAAGTTTCCAGGTGTGGTTGAATTGAAAACTCAGCTGCTAATACTTGAGAATATTCTTTGGCTCCCCTTGTGTCGAATCAATAAATTTGGGTTGAATACTCTACCCTCGAAAACTATTGCGATCCCCTATACTTGTGGGTTATCAAGACTATTTTCTGGCGCCGTTGCTGGGGAACATAGCTCTATTCTTTGAGTCACTTGGGATATATATCTGCTTTATGAAGAACTTGAGAGATCCAAAAACCAAGATCTATCCCTCAACTATGAGGGGAGGTAAGGAACTGTCATCTAGCTCTGCACTTGATTCACCTTCTGTTTTGAGTAAGCTTGCGACACCTACACCTGCTTCTGCTATTCGTTATGATATGTCACATGTTATTGATGATGCCACTTCTGCTATGCATGATACTTATGATGAAACTACCTCTATGCCTGATACTACTATGCCACTTAGTGCTTTTCTTGATGAACAACTTGCTAGGGCTAGAGAAATTGAAAATATTGAATCTGATGATACTGATGAAAGTGATGATGAAGAACCACTTGCCATTCCTAAGGGTTATGTTTTTGATCAAGATGCTTCTTTAGCCATTTTAGCTTGCAGAAATAGAACTGAACTTAAAAAATTATTAGCTAAATGGAGTAAGCAATCTCTAAATGCTAGAATGAAACCTGACCCTGCTTTAGCTACTTCACCTATCTTTGTTACTGATAAGGATTATGAATTCTCTGTTGATCCTGATATAGTTACTTTGGTTGAATATGATCCTTTTCATGGTTATGAATCTGAAACTGTTGTGGCACATCTTACTAAATTGAATGATATAGCTACCCTGTTCACTAAAGATGAGAGAACTCGCTACTTTTATATCCTTAAAATATTTCCGTTCTCATTAAAGGGTGATGCTAAGATATGGTTTAATTCTCTTGATCCTAGTTGTGTGCGTAGTCCCCAGGATATGATTTATTACTTCTATGGTTACTTAAACTTATTAGTAAACATGCTTCTATGGTAGAATGACTCTATGTTTACTAATCATATTTAAACTTATCGAAAGGGCCATGTTTACTTATTCTCTTGATCCTACTTTAATCCCATTTACTAATGTCAAAGTGAACTTAAACTTATTAGTAAACATGCTTCTATGGTTACCACTCAAGTAGAACAAGTACTTAAAGCTCAAAATGATTTGCTCAATGAATTGAATAGTAAAGATAATGATTATGCTGTTAGAGTGGCTACTAGAACTGGTAGAATGACTCAGGAACCTTTGTATCCTGAAGGCCATCCTAAGAGAATTGAGCAAGATTCTCAGAGAAATAATATAGATGCACCTAGTCCTTCTAAAAGGAAGAAAAAGAAAAATGATAGGACTTTGCATGCTCCTAGTGATCCTATTGTTGAAACACCTGAGAATCCAAATGATATTTCTATTTCTGATGCTGAAACACAACATGGTAATGAACCTGAAACTAGTGATAATGCTAATAATAATGTTCATGATGATGCTCCACCTAGTAATGATAATGATATAAAAATTGAACCTGCTGTTGATCTTGATAACCCACAATCAAAGAATCAACGTTATGATAAGAAAGATTTTGTTGCTAGGAAACATAGTAAAGAAAGAGAGCCTTGGGTTCAGAAATCCATGCCCTTTCCTCCCAAACCATCCAAGAAAAAGGATGATGAGGATTTTGAGCGCTTTGCTGAAATGATTAGACCTATCTTTTTACGTATGCGATTAATTGATATGCTCAAAACCAATCCTTATGCTAAGTACATGAAAGATATTATTACAAATAAAAGAAAGATACCGGAAGCTGAAATTTCCACCATGCTTGCTAATTATACTTTTAAGGGTGGAATACCAAAGAAACTTGGAGATCCATGAGTACCCACTATACCATGCTCCATTAAAAGAAACTATGTTAAAACTGCTTTATGTGAGCTTGGAGCCGGTGTTAGTGTTATGCCTCTCTCTTTATATCGTAGACTTGATTTGAATAAGTTGACACCTACTGAAATATCTTTGCAAATGGCTGATAAATCAACTGCTATACCTGTCGGTATTTGTGAGGATGTGCCTGTTGTAGTTGCAAATGTTACTATTTTAACGGACTTTGTTATTCTTGATATTCCCGAGGACGATAGTATGTCTATTATTCTTGGAAGACCCTTTTTGAATACCGCAGGGGCTGTTATTGATTTCACTAAAGGCAATGTCACTTTTCATGTTAATGGTAATGAGCACATGGTACACTTTCCGAGGAAACAACCTCAAGTTCATAGTATGAACTCTATTGGAAAAATTCCATCAATTATATTTGGAGGTTTTGAATTTCCTCTTCCTACTGTCAAGAAGAAATATGATATTCTTATTATTGGGGATGTGCATATCCCCGTTGAGGTAACATAGTGTTATTCAAAATTTCTCCGGTTCCATGTTATTTGGAATGAGTTCGTTAACAAGACTTGATCAACCTTGTTAGTGGATTTTTTTTGATGACCATGAGATGGATGAAACTAGAAGGCACAACCTTCTGTACCCCACTTTTACTTTCTATTATTTATATTAAATAAAATAAAAACAATTATTTGTATGTCTGTTATCTGATTATCCGTGCAATATAAAAATACCTCGAAAATAAAAGTTCTCCAAATGCCCTGAAAAAATAATATGATTTTTTTCTAGAATATTTGAGGATTTATGGAACTGAGAACACACCAGGGGGGCCAACCACCTGCCCACGAGGGTGGAGGGCGCGCCCGCCCCTCTAGGGCGCGCCCCCTGCCTCGTGGGCCCACGGTGGCCCTCCTCCACTTATCCTTTCACCCATACACTCCTTCTTCCTCCCCCAAACACGAATAACCAGCTCAAACCCGAGTCCAAGCTCGTTTTGCTGCCATTTTTGATCTCCTTGCTCAAAGCACCTCTCACAAAAAACTGCTTGGGGAGATTGTTCCTTGGTATGTGACTCCCCCATTGGTCCAATTAGTTTTTGTTCTAGTGCTTTATTCATTGCAAATTTTTGCTGCTTAGGTGACCCTGTTCTTGAGCTTGCATGTCAAATTTATATGGTCAAAAGTAGTTTTGATGCATGATATAGGCCCTAGGAACTTGTAGGAGTAGTTGCTATCAATATTATTGAGTTTGGTTTACTTTTATTTTGAAGTTACTAAAAAATTTCAGAAATTTTCAGAGGAAGAAAAATGCTTAGGAAAATGTTCCAAGGTGGTTCTTCAAGGAAGCAAGGACCCAGGCTTGCAATGCGAGATGCTGATGAAGAGCCACCAAGAGACGCTCCAGTGCATCCTTGTGAGTGGCCTTCTGAAAATTTTATGGATCGAGCGGGAATAAAAGAAGAATTCAATGCATATTTCCGTAACGCTGATCTCGTGAGCTTCGAGGAAGAGAAGTGCAGTCAGTATCATAATCTCACTAGTTCCTTTGTGAGGAGGTTTGAATTTTCAACTTCACGTAATTCTCCAATTGTCCTATTTGATCTTTATGATAAATCTTATACCATGGACTTAGAGGATTTTACCACTGCATGCAAACTTCCACAATGGGGTAGTATAAGGGATCCTCGCAAATCTGAATTTAGAGATTTTCTTGCTAGCATAACTGTGGGAGAATCTAGAGATATTACACAAGCTACCATAGGGAGCATTCACTTTCCTGCTATACATTATTTTACTCTCTTCATAGGTAGATGCATTAATGGTAAAGATGAGGCATGTCACATGTGTGTCCCCGATCTCAGTATTCTTAGGAGTGCTGTGTTAGGAGACCAATCTTATAATTTAGGAGCCATTATTGCACGTAGGTTGCATCTTAATAGATTTAATGGTGATTTCTTTGGTGAAATTTATGCAACCCGCGTAGCTAATTTTCTTGGTATAGATGTAGGCGAAGATGATATTGAATTACCTCCTGCCTATCTAGATTTTAATGCTATGGTTCACCACCAGTTTGTCGAGAGGAACGAATCACCTCTCCAGTACCGACTAATCTTTGACAAACGTCGTGCTGTCCGTATTACTCTCCCTGCTCCTGCTTTCTTTGATTATCAGGCAAGAGGAGGATATACTATTACCAGAGAGGAGGCAGATGAGTATGAGAGGAGAGAGGAGGCCGCTCGTCGCCACGCTGCAGCTCAGCAGGCGATAGCTGCTGCATCGCAGTATGACCCCAGCTACTATTATGGATATCCGCTAGGCCAGCCGTGGCCATAGACCAACTTAGGCCAAAAACCTAAGCTTGGGGGAGTACATATTTCCCACCGACATTACATTTATGTTCACACACTCATTGCTAGATGTCGGTGCTCATACTTTTTCATTGTATCATCCGTGCTAGTTTATTTTCCTTTTTATGCTTTCTTCTTGTGTGTTTAATAAACCTTAAGAAAAACCAAAAAAATTAGTTGTATCTTTTAATTAATTTACCTTCCATGCTTGTAGTAGTAATTAAAAAGAAAACCCAAAAATATTTCTTGTTCTTCTTTTGCTTGTTGGGAGCTTTCCCGTGTAAATAATTTTATTTCTTTTCTTTTCTTTGGGGGTCGATAGGAGAAGACCATAATTAAATTGTTCAAATGGCTCTTATACGCATTATTGTTGATCTGACAAAAGAGCCCATATTGCCTTGTCTTCTCCTATTTATTGAATGCTTGCAGATTCCAGCTTAGTCCAATGCACATGCACTATTATTATTATTCACATCATTCAATCATGCAAGTGAAAGGCAATTATGATGATATATGATGGATTGGCTGAGATGAGAAAAGCTGGTATGAACTCAACCTCTTTTGTTTTTGTAAATATGATTAGTTCATCGTTCCTGATTCAGCCTATTATGAATGAACATGTTTGCAATGACAACTAGAGATCATAGTTTCTTGTGCCATGCTTGATTAGCTATGAGTTATAATGGTTTGCCTTGCGTGCCAACATGCTATTAAAATGGTTATGATGTGGTATGATAGGGTGGTATCCTCCTCTGAATGATTTAAGTGACTTGACTTGGCACATGTTCACGCATGTAGTTGAAACAAAATCAACATAGCCTTCATGATATTTATGTTCATGGTGGATTATATCCTACTCATGCTTGCATTCGGTGTTGATTAATTTTAATGCATGTTCATGACTGTTGTCGCTCTCTAGCTGGTCGCTTCCCAGTATTTTGCTAGCCTTCACTTGTACTAAGCGGGAATACTGCTTGTGCATCCAATCCCTTAAACCCCAAAGTTATTCCACATGAGTCCACTATACCTACCTATATACGGTATCTACCTGCCGTTCCAAGTAAATTTGTATGTGCCAAACTCTAAACCTTCAAATAAATATCCTGTTTTGTATGCTCGAATAGCTCATGTATCAACTAGGGCTTTCTGTATCTTCCATGTTAGGAGGGTTATTCTCAAGAGGAGTGGACTCCGCTCCTCACTCACGAGATAAATGGCTGGTCACCGGGATGCCCAGTCCCATGCCTTATGCAAACTAAATCAAAATAATTGCAAACAAAACTCCCCCTGGGACTCTTGTTAGTTGGAGGCACTCGTTGTTTCGAGCAAGCCATGGATTGATGCTTGTGGTGGAAGGGGGAGTATAAACTTTACCATTCTGTTTGGGAATCGCCTATAATGTGTGTAGCATGGAAGATATCGCCATCTCTTGGTTGTTATGTTGACAATGAAAGTATACCACTCAAAATATTATTCACCTCTATTTCAAAACCGAGCTCTGGCACCTCTACAAATCCCTGCTTCCCTCTGCGAAGGGCCTATCTATTTATTTTTATGCTGAGTCATCATCCTCTTATTAAAAAGCACCAGTTGGAGAGCACTGCTGTCATTTGCATTCATTACTATTAGTTTACATTGAGTATGACTTGACTGGATCTCTTTTACCATGAATTACAATGTCTAGTCAGTCCTTGGTCTTTAAAGGTGCTCTGTATTTATGTTTTGCGGTCTCAGAAAGGGCTAGCGAGATATCATCCTGTTATACCATATTATGATTGTTTTGAGAAAGTGTTGTCATCCGAGTTTTATTATTATGGCTCGCTAGTTGATTATGCTATTGATATGAGTAAACTTGAGACCTATGCGTTATTGCAAATGAGGTTAGTTATAATCTTTGCTGAAAATTTGAATGCTGGCTTTACATATTTACAACAACAAGAGCAAACCGAGTTTGTAAAAGTCTTTCTTTATCACTTTTAGTTTGTCAACTGAATTGCTTGAGGACAAGCAAAGGTTTAAGCTTGGGGGAGTTGATACATCTCCAACGTATCTACTTTTCCAAACACTTTTGCCCTTGTTTTGGACTCTAACTTGCATGATTTGAATGGAACTAACCCGGACTGACGTTTTTTTCAGCAGAATTACCATGGTGTTATTTATGTGCAGGAGCAAACGTTTTCAGAATGACCTGAAACTTCACGGAGCCACTTTTCAGAAAATAAGAAAAATATCTGCCAAAGATGAAGGCCAAGGGGCCCACCGTCTCTCCACGAGGGTGGGGGGCGCACCCCCTACCTCGTGGGCCCCCTGTTGCGTCTCCGACTCCACCTCCACCTCCATATATTGAGTTTCGATGAGAAAAAATCAGAGAGAAGAAATCATCGCGTTTTACGATACGGAGCTGCCGCCAAGCCCTAAAACCTCTCGGGAGGGCTGATTTGGAGTCCGTTCGGGGCTCCGGAGAGGGGAATCCGTCGCCATCGTCATCATCAACCATCCTCCATCACCAATTTCATGATGCTCACCGCCGTGCGTGAGTAATTCCATCGTAGGCTTGCTGGACGATGATGGGTTGGATGGGATCTATCATGTAATCGAGTTAGTTTTGTTAGGCACTACTGGAATCAGCTACTTTGCCATCTGCCAGCTCTTTGCCGTCTGCTAGCAGACGGCAAAGAAGCTCTTTGCCATCAGCTATTGAAAAGCAGACGGCAAAGAACTGGCTGATGGCAAAGACCTTCTTTACCATCAGCCAGTTCTTTGCCGTTCGCTAGCAGACGGCAAAGATTCTTTGCCGTCGGCTAGCAGACGGCAAAGAGGGAGGGGCTCCACGGACGAGCTGCTTAAAAAAACTTAACGGCCCATCCTCTTTGCCGTCTGCTAGCAGACGGCAAAGAGCAAATAAGCGGACGACAAAGGGGGGCGGACGACAAAGACTTAACATATCTAACGTTAACGGCCGCGCCCCACCCGCCCCTCTCTCTCTGTTTCTCTCCTTGCTCTTCACACGCGCGTCGCCGCCCCCACCACTCGCCGCCGCCCCGTCGCCCCACCACCCCGCCGCCCCCACCCCGTTGCCACTACCGCCCGGCGCCGGCGCCGTCGCCCCACCACCCGGCGCCCCGTCGCCCCCGCCGCCCTGTTGTCTCGGCGCCGCCGCGCCCTGGCGCCCTGGCCCCCCCGCGCCCCACCGCCCCGGCCGGGCCCAACCCTGTCGCCACTGCCGCCCGGCACCGCCGCTCCAGGCTGCCCTGCCCCCCCTCCTCCACCGGCCACCTCCTCCACCGGCCCTGCCCCAGGTGAGCTCTCCTCCTCTTTTTTTCCTTTTTTTCTGTTTTATTAGTTTTATGTTTATGTTTAGTTTAGATTTAGATTTAGTTTTAGTTTTAGGTTTAGTTTTAGGTTTAGGTTTAGTTTTAGTTTAGTTTTAGGTTTAGATTTAGTTTTTTCCTTTTTTCTGTTTTTTTAGTTTTAGGTTTATGTTTAGTTTAGATTTAGTTTTAGTTTTAGTTTTAGTTTTAGATTTAGGTTTAGGTTTAGGTTTAGTTTAGTTTTAGGAAAGAAGAAGAAGAAAAAAAGAGGAGAGGAGGAGAAGAAGAAGAGGAAAAAGGAAAGGAAGAAGAAGAAGAGGAGGAGGGGAAGAAAAAAGAAGAAGAGGAAGAAGAAGAAGAAAAAAGAGGAGAGGAGGAGAAGAAGAGGAAAAAGGAAAGGAGGAGGAAGAAGAAGAAGAAGAAGAAGGAAAAAAGGAAGATGTCGGATTTCGGGTTCCGGCAGAACCTTGAGGTTCGAACACCGGGGTGCGCGCGGAGATTTCACCTTCTACCTACCTGCGCCCCACCGCCACGCTAAGATCTAAGCTATGGAAAGAACAGCACAAGAGACACGGAGTTTATACTGGTTCGGGCCACCGTTGTCGTGTAATACCCTACTCCAGTGTGTGGTGTGGTGGATTGCCTCTTGGGCTGATGATGATGAGCAATACAAGGAAGAACAGCCTCGTGAGGGTCTGTTCTTGGCTGGGGCGATGAACTGCTAGGAGGAGTTCAATCACCCTTCTCTCTCTCTCTCTCTGTGTGATGCTACTCGATCCGATCCCAGCTTGTTTCTGGGTTGGCCGATTCTCCTTCTCGATCCCGATCCCTCTACCCTGTGGGTGGCTAGTCCTATTTATAGGCAAAGGCCCTGGGCCTCTTCCCACATATTGAGCGGGAAGGGCGCCAACAATTGGCCATTTTGAAGGGGAACATCTGGTACACTTATCCTGACTAAAGTTGGTCCTCGCCTGCCAAAGGCTCTGGTGGCGACGCTGGCTTGGGCTCCACAATGACTTCCTTCCTGCCATTGGGCCGGTCTTGGTCTCGTTGCACCGAAACGGGTGCCTTTGCTTGATGCTCTCGCCTGCGCTTACTCCCTTTGCACCAAAGAGGAAAGGAGGACACTGCGCGGGCTGGCGCCCGCCTGGCACCCTTGGTCGTCATGGCTTGCGTCACGGGCACCTCATGAGGTACCCCGCCTTGATCTCTCCGCCTCCTCGTGAGCCAGCCTGATGAGGCCGTGCCTGAGGAAGCTCCGTGTCGTCCGCCCCGCGAGGGTCTTGGGTCTGTGTTGTTGAAGATGGGCCGTGCTGGGCTCCCCTTTGAGCCACGCCGCAGGCCGCAGGCAGGCAAGTCTGGGGACCCCCGTTCCCAGAACGCCGACAGAAGAAGAGGAAGAAGAAGAAAAGGAAAAAAGAGGAAAAAACCTCGACCCGACCTGGCACCCCGACCCCGACCCGGCACCCTGACACGACACCCCGACCCCGAGACCCCGACCCTAACACCCCGACCCCAACCCCGACACCCCGACCCCGACACCCCGACCCCGAGCCTGACCCGACACCCCGACCCCGACACCGACACGGCACCCCGACCCCGACCCGGCACCCCGACCCCGAGACCCCGACCCCGGCCCCGACACCCAGACCCCGAGCCTGACCCGACACCCCGACACCGAGCCTGACCCGACACCCCGACCCCGACAACCGACCCCCTGACCCCGACACCCCGACCCCGACACGACACCCCGACCCCAAAACAGCACCTCGACCCCGACACCGACACGACACCCCGACCCCCGACCCCGAAACAGCACCCTGACCCCGACACGACACCCCGACACCGACACGACACCCCGACCCCCGACACCTCCCGAAAAGGTGTTCTTTGGCCTTCCAGAGGCCGACGGCGTAATGCAACAATCCTTTCATATTAAACTTGTAGGCTAATTCAGAGTCTATGGACGCCGAATTGAGACAAGTCGCTAATGGTTTTGACTATAAGGTCTGTTCATTTGACAAGTACGACATCAACGGGTATCGCTTTCGTACCTATGGCAAAGAGCTATCTATGGCCGACCGAAAGTCTACAAATTGTTGTGTATCTGCTATCGACGAAGGAGGTATCGAGTATTATGGGAGAGTTGAAGCAATTTATGAACTTCTGTTCTATGGTGAAAACCCACCGAATGTCGTAGTCTTCAAGTGTTATTGGTTTCAGCCGAAGGAGACTAGAAGGACTCATGAACATATAGGGCTAGTTGAAATCAACCAAAGCACCCATTTAGATGTTCCTGATATCTATATTACGGCACAACAGGCGACCCAAGTATTCTATCTACCGTGGGCCTGCCAAACTAATCCAAATCTGAAAGGTTGGGATGTCGTTTATGAAGTGCCGCCACGTGCTAGACTTTCTCCCCCAAAGGAAGAGGATTATGAACCTCACATTAACCCAGACACATATGAAGGAGAAATCTTCCAACAGACACGTCTTTCCAAAAAGTGTTTCAAGAACCGCTATACTTCACCCAAAAACATTGAAGTAGACAACGACAATGAATCTGACATCACCGCAGAGGAGGAACAAGAAGAGCCGGAACAAGAAGAGGTTACTGTTGCGGATGACCTGTCAATGCTTGACCGATTACGTCAAGGTGGCCTTGCACATGTTGATGCCAATGAACCCTATGAGCCCATCATTGATTATAGTGATGATGATGATTATGCATTTATTGATGATACTGATCGAGATTATTAGTAGTGTCAGGTATTCAATTTTTTATGTTGTACTTGATGATGATACACTTAAGTGATATACATATTATTATTCATGTCGGTACTTTTTTTATGTTGTACTAATTTCGTTTATTCTTTGTCATGGCAGGTGTTGAAAGATGGTGGGCGCTGGTCGGGAGCGCGCCGAGGCCCCTTCTTCATCGGCGCGTGGTGCGAGGTCTTCCATTCCACACGCACCTCTCCGCCGAGCGTTGCTGGACAGTATGGCGACACCGCCGGGCCCTTCTTCATCGACCGCGGTGCCCAGCAGGGGACGAGGTAAGAAGAAGAGAGGAGGTGGAGCACGTGGTCGCGGGAGAGGAGGTAGGGTGACTCTTACGGCGCCTTCCTCGCCACCGCCCCCAGCTGCTTCACTCGAGCACATGACTGCTAGGGTGGACTCGTCTGAGGAGGAGGCTGCATGGACTCCGGTCCATGAGCCTCCGGTCCACGGGTCTTCGGCCCACGAGCCTTGGGTCGACGAGCCTTCGGCCCACGAGACCCCGGAGGAGCAGACGTCTGGATGGGGTACCTGGTTGGGTCAGCCTGAGGAGCAGAGTAGCCATGCTGATGATGGCGGGGAGCCGAGTGGCCATGCTGATGATGGCGGGGAGCCGACTGATTTTGAGGAGGAGGGGGAGGAGGGGGGCAACGTCTACCAGCGTGGTGCTACACGGCTCCCGTCCGTGCCAGCGACCCACGAGCAGAGGTGGTTGATTTTCCCTGATGGGGAGAGGTAAGTGCATTTAATCTTTTTGTACCTTCTGCATTCACGTTTCTTCAAATAACTGATGTGTTGGCCTTGTCATGCTGCAGGGGTTGGGACCACCATGAAAGTGTCCGCCGGCCCAACTCCGTCCTTGGAGTTCTGATTCGGCAAAACTTCCCGGGGTTTGTCACGTTGCCTGGTGAGGGTTGGCTTCCAGAGGTTGGATTGAGTTGGGAGCACTACTTGGCTGCCCCGGCCCCGCTGGGTGAGATTATCGACGGTGTCTTGTGCAAGACGAGGGCAGACGTGGTGATCAGAAAGTTTTGGGTAATTTCTCCTTTACACAATTAAAAATCTTCAACTAGCTAGTTATTAATTGTACTAATCAATATTGTCTCATTTGATTGCAGACATTCTACAGGTGTGAGGAGGGATACGAGGAGGAGGCGGCATATGTTATCCACAAGGAGTGCAAGCGCCTACTTCAGAACATACAGCATGAGGTTCGGGTGCAGGCTGTTCGAGACTACTACGCCGGGCGTGGTATCAAGAAGCCCAAGCAGGAGTGCCGTGATAAGTTCTTGAGTAAGGAGCAGTACATGAAGGTAATTCTTAAGGCCTTGTACTTACTTCCTTCATTTAGTAATTCATAGCCGTAGCGCTCAAGTTTCTATTTGCTAACTTAGGCCCCTCCGAGATGGTGTGCGGATCAGATGGATTGTTGGGAGGTTGGTCAATGCGTGGTGCTCAAAAGAATGGCGGACCACCCACAAAGAGGCCAAGGACAAACGTGCCCAAATGGAAGGTGTGCCACACCACCAAGGCAGCTCCAACTTATTTCAGTACGGGCGGAACTGGGTATGTGGTTTGCTTCATGATTCATGTAATTCATTCATCATGCTAGCTTTAGCCCTTTAATTACTAATTAACTTTGTTTCTCTCTTTCAGGCATGCTACAATAAGGCGGATAAGGTGCCAGAGGTGTATGACCTGTATGCCATGGCCCACACTGGCCCTTACACGAAAGTCAAGGCATTCTCTGCGTCTGACCTCGATGATCCAAAGAACTTCACCAACATCTTCGCCCACGACAAGCTCGTGCAATATAGAGATTAGGGGAAGGCGAGGAAAGGGGAGGACTTTAACCCAAGCCAGGGTCCCATACAGAGTTGCTGATGATATCTGGTGGCGGGAGGTCCCATGGCTCCTTAGCCATGGGAGATGGACTTATCCGTTGTCCTAGCACTCTCCGGGAGATCAAGGCGCGCCAGTCGAGCTCCGCTCCTGAGATAAGGCCTCATGAACGGCCAGTCCAACTCGCCTTGAAGGTTAGTTATACGTACTCATCTATCTTTCTCCATTACATTGTGTGCGCTTCCATCAATGATTACAAATGGCCATGTGAGTGGTGTTGCAGGCTGCTATACAGAGTGAGAGAGATAGAACGGAGAAACTTCTGGCGGAGGCGGCGGAGAGGCAGCGGGAGTTGGAGGAGAGGACGACAAAGATGTTGGAGAAGGAGAGGGCACGGAATGACATGCAGGCAAGGGCCATGTACGAGCTCCTTGTGGTAAGTTTCTTCTGAAGATTACTTGCTAGTCTTAACATTTGAGTCTCATTACTAACTAGTATGACTCTGTTGTGAAAACCAAATGTGCAGTCTGTGTGCGAGAAGTCCGGTCAGACCGCTCCGCCGATGCCAGTGATTGCTCCTGGGAGCACGGTGAGTTTAATTTGAATGGACATTACTTGCTAGTCTTAACATTTGAGTGTCATAATGCTAACGAGACATTGGAAATGATCTTTGGTGCAGCTTAACTCCAGAAACGCATCGCACGATCCTTCTCCAGCTACCGACGCGAGCCAGCCTGCTCCTACACCTCCCTGATCATGGTAAGTTTCTCTAGTGTTTTGCTTAACAAATGCATAAAGACCCAGACTTAGCTTTATTTCCTCCAATATGCTTACCATAATGACCTAGAGTTAGCTTCTTTTCCTCCAAAATGACTTAATAAGCTTACTGACCTCATAAACCATCCATTTTACCTAAGTTAGCTCTAAAACAATATGTACTTAGCTTACTTATGTCAAAAATTGCATAATTAGCTTAGTTAGCTCATAAACGATCCATTTTACCTAAGTTAGCTCTAAAATGAATCATTTTACCTTAGTTAGCTTACAAGTGATCCAATTTATCCAAGTTAGCTCTAAAATGACCCATTTTACGTAGATTAGCTCCTAAATGATCCATTTTACCTACGTTAGCTTTAAAATGACCCATTTCACCAAGGTTAGCTCCAAAATGACCCATTTCACCTAGGTTAGCTCCAAAATGACCCATTTCACCTAAGTTAGCTCAAAAACGATCCATTTCACCTTAGTTAGCTCAAAAACGTGGCATTTCAACTTAGTTAGCTCATAAACGACCCATTTCAACTAAGTTAGCTCCAAAATGATCAATTTCACATAGGTTAGCTCATAAACGACCCATTTCACCTAGGTTAGCTCATAAACGACCCATTTCACCTAAGATAGCTCATAAATGATCCATTTCACCTAGGTTAGCTAATAAACGATCCATTTCACCTAAGTTAGCTCATAAACGATCCATTTCAACTAATTTAGCTCATAAATGATCCAATTCACCTAAGTTAGCTAATAAATGGCATATACTTCTTCTTCTAGTCTTCTTCTTCTTCTTCTTCTATTCTTTTTCTTCTAGTCTAATTCTTCTTCTAGTATTCTTTTTCTAACTTTCTTATTTGTCATTTTGCAGGTTTCATTCACTTCACGGAAGCCAGCTTCCTATGATGGATTGCTTGTTTTTTCCTTTGATGCACTTCTTGTATTCTGCTCGCTTGCTATGATGAAACTAGATTGCTATGATGAAACTTTGCATATTGTAATATGTATGGATCGATGGAACTATGTGCAACCTATTATGTATGTATGTATGGATATATATGTTCTGGATATTTATTATGTTGGATATATATGTGCTGGATATTTATGTGATGGATATATATGTGCTGTGATATATTTGCTGTGATAATTGTTGGATATAAGAAAAACAGAATAAAAAGGAGGCAGTGCAGGCTCTTTGCCATCCGCGGCAGACGGCAAAGACGCCTTTGCCATCGATGGCAGACGACAAAGGGGGCACGTGGCGCCCACCTATGCTTCCTGAGGGATGGGCCATTTGGCAAATTTTCCTACCGTGGCGGACGGCAAAGCTAAGCTGATGGCAAAGACTTTGCCTTTGCCGTCCGCCGTGGCAAATGGCAAAACACAGCGGGCGCTGACGCATTGCTGACGTCAACTGGCGGACGGCAAAGAGGCGCTCAAATTTGCCGTCCGCTGGCGGACGGCAAAGGCCGCCGTTAGCCGCCTAACGGACTAACGCTGGCGGACGTCTAGTTTTTTGCCGTCCCTCCTCTTTGCCGTCCGCCGCTGTAGGCAAAGGGCTCTTTGCCGTCCGCCATAAAAAGCAGACGGCAAAGGACCTGTTTGCCGACCCTGTCTTTGCCGTCATTGTTTGCCGTCCACCGCTGACGGCAAAGCTCTTTGCCGTCCGCCGTCCGTGCCTTTGCTGTCCGCTGTGGCAGACGGCAAAATACTGGATTCCTGTAATGAGGGTTTGATCCCTAGTGTCCACTATGTTCTGAGATTGATGTTGCTATGACTTTGCTATGCTTAATGCTTGTCACTAGGGCCCGAGTGCCATGATTTCAGATCTGAACCTATTATGTTTTCATCAATATATGAGTGTTCTTGATCCTATCTTGCAAGTCTATAGTCACCTATTATGTGTTATGATCCATTAACCCCAAAGTGACAATAATCGGGATACTTACCGGTGATGACCGTAGTTTGAGGAGTTCATGTATTCACTATGTGTTAATGCTTTGTTCCGGTTCTCTATTAAAAGGAGACCTTAATATCCCTTAGTTTCTGTAAGGACCCTGCTGCCACGGGAGGGTAGGACAAAAGATGTCATGCAAGTTCTTTTCCATAAGCACATATGACTATATTCGGAATACATGCCTACATTGTATCAATGAACTAGAGCTAGTTCTGTGTCACCCTAGGTTATGACTGTTACATGATGAACCGCATCTGGCATAATTCTCCATCACTGATCCATTGCCTACGAGCTTTCTATATATTGTTCTTCGCTTATTTACTTTCCCGTTGCAATTGCTATCATCATTACAAAATACCAAAAATATTGCTTTTACTACTGTTACCTTTTGCTACCGTTACCACTACTATCATATTACTTTGCTACTAAACACTTTGCTGCAGATATTAAGTTTCCAGGTGTGGTTGAATTCACAACTCAGCTGCTAATACTTGAGAATATTCTTTGGCTCCCCTTGTGTCAAATCAATAAATTTGGGTTGAATACTCTACCCTCGAAAACTGTTGCGACCCCCTATACTTGTGGGTTATCAGCATCCCACTTATGATTAACCCCTATTGCAAGCATCCGCAACTACAACAGAAGTATTAAGGTAAACCTAACCATAGCATGAAACATATGGATCCAAATTAGCCCCTTACGAAGCAACACATAAACTAGGGTTTAAGCTTCTATCACTCTAGCAACCCATCATCTACTTATTACTTCCCAATGCCTCCCTCTAGGCCCAAACAATGGTGAAGTGTCATGTAGTTGACGTTCACATGACACCACTAGAGGGATGACAACATACATCTCATCAAAATATCGAACGAATACCAAATTCACATGACTACTAATAGCAAGACTTCTCCCATGTCCTCAGGAACAAACGTAACTACTCACAAAGCATATTCATGTTCATAATCAGAGGGGTATTAATATGAATATAGGATCTAAACATATGATCTTCCACCAAATAAACCAACTAGCATCAACTACGAGGAGTAATCAACACTACTAGCAACCTACAGGTACCAATCCCAGACTTAGAGACAAGAATTGGATACAAGAGATGAACTAGGGTTTGAGAGGAGATGGTGCTGGTGAAGATGTTAACGGAGATTGCCCCCCTCCCGATGAGAGGAGCGTTGGTGATGATGATGGCGATGATTTCCCCCTCCTGGAGGGAAGTGTCCCCGGCAGAACAGCTCCGCCAAAGCCCTAGATTGGTTCCGCCAAGGTTCCGCCTCGTGGCGGCGGAGTCTCGTCCCGAAAGCTTGCTTATGATTTTTTCCTCAACGAAAGACTCCATATAGCAGAAGATGGGCATTGGAGGGCCACTAGGGGGCCCACGAGGCAGGGGGGGCGCACCCAGGGGGTAGGGCGCGTCCTCTACCCTCGTGGCTGGTGAGTGCCCCCCCTCTGGTACTTCTTGCGCTCAGTATTTTTTTATATTCTGGAAATAACTTCCGTGAAGTTTCAGGACTTTTGGAGCTGTGCAAAATAGGTCTCTAATATTTACTCCTTTTCCAGCCCAGAATCCTAGCTGCCGGCATTCTCCCTCCTTATGCAAACCTTGTAAAATAAGAGAGAATAGGCATAAGTATTGTGACATAATGTGTAATAACAACCCATAATGCAATAAATATCGATATAAAAGCATGTTGCAAAATGGACGTATCAGCCGCTTAGGTCATATTGGTGTAAAGCGCATGAAAGAACCTCCATGCTAATGGACTTTTGAAGTCACTTGATTTTGAATCACTTGACACATGCGAACCATGCCTCTTTGGCAAGATGACCAAAACCCCGTTCTTTGGAACAATGGAACGGGCAAGTGACTTGTTGGAAGTCATACATGCTGATGTGTGCGGTCCGATGAGTGTTGACGTGCGCGGTGGATATCGTTATTTTCTCACCTTCACCGGTGAATTGAATAGATATGGGTATATTTACTTAATGAAGCATAAGTCTGAAATGTTTGAAAAATTCAAGCAATTGAAGAGTGAAGCTGAGAATCATCGTAACAAGAAGATCAAGTTCCTTCGATCTGATCAAAGGGAAAGTATCTGAGTTATGAGTTTGGCAATCACTAAAGACAAGGTGGAATCGTTTCACAGTTGACGCCGCCTGGAAAACCATAGCATGATGGTGTGTCCGAACGTTGTAATCGAACCTTATTGGATATGGTGTATGATGTCTCTTACCAATCTACCGCTATTTTTGGGGTTATGCATTAAATACAATTACATTCACTTTAAATAGGGCACCATCTAAGTCCGTGGAGACGACACCGTATGAACTATGGTTTGGCAAGAAACCAAAGTTGTTGTTTCTTAAGGTTTGGGGCTATGATGCTTATGTCAATAGGCTTCGGTCAGAAAAGCTCGAACCCAAAGCGGAAAATTGTATCTTCATAGAATACCCAAACAAGACGATTGGGTATACCTTCTATCTCAGATCTGAGGGCAAAGTGTTCGTCGCTGAGAACAAGTCCTTTTTCTAGAAAGAGTTTCTCTTGAAAGAATTGAGTTGGAGGAAGATAGAACTTGATGAGGTTGTTGAACCTTCACTTCAACCAGAGAGTAGCGCAGCACAGAAAGATGTTTCTGTGGCAACTACGTCAGTTGAAGAGAAAGCTAATGATGATGATCATGAAGCTTCAGATCAAATTTCTATCGAACCTCGTAGGCCGACAAGGGTGTGTACAACTTCTCAGTGGTAACCCTGTCTTAAAGGTCATGTTGTTGGACAACGATGAACCTATGAGCTATGAATAAGCGATGGTGGGCCCGGATTCCAACAAATAGCTAGAAGCCATGAAATCCGAGATAGGGTCCATGTATGGACTTTGGTGGACTTGCCCGATGAACTTGTCTCAAAGAAGTTTCCGACAAGTTCAAGGAGTTAACTATGATGATACCCTCTCGATCATAGCGATGCTAAAGTCTGTTAGAACTATGTTAGCAGTTGCTGCATTTTCATTTACGAAATCAGGCAGATGGATGTCAAAACAAATTTTCCTTGACGGTTTCCATGAGGAAAGGTTGTATGTGATACAACCTATCGGTGTCAAAACCGGCGGATCTCGGGTAGGGGGTCCCGAACTGTGCGTCTAGGCCGGATGGTAACAGGAGGCAAGGGACACGAAGTTTTACCCAGGTTCGGGCCCTCTTGATGGAGGTAAAACCCTACGTCCTGCTTGATTAATATTGAAGATATGGGTGTTACAAGAGTAGATCTACCACGAGATCAGAGAGGCTAAACCCTAGAAGCTAGCCTACGGTATGATTGTATGTTGTGATTGTTGTCTTACAGACTAAAACCCTCCGGTTTATATAGACAGCGGAGAGGTTTAGGGTTACACAAGGTCGGTTACAAAGGAGGAGATATCCATATACGTATTGCCTAGCTTGCCTTCCACGCCAAGTAGAGTCCCATCCGGACACGAGACGAAGTATTCAATCTTGTATATTCATAGTCTATCAGTCCGGCCAATGGAGATAGTCCGGCTGTACGAAGACCCCCTAATCCAGGACTCCCACAGTAGCCCCTGAACCAGGCTTCAATGACGATGAGTCTGGCGCGCAGTTGTCTTCGGCATTGCAAGGCGGGTTCCTTCTCTGAATACATTACAGAAGAAGTTGAATACGAGGATAGTGTCCGACCCTGCAAAATAAGTCCCACATTTCACCGTAGAGAGAATAATGTTTTTTTGTAGATCTAATTTGCTGGCTTGCTTTGACAGCATGACGTTATGTCATGGCCCGGTGATTATTCAAACCATTTCTTTTAACCAGCCCCGCACATAACGCGAGGCAGTCTTTCGACACGTCTTGTCAAAGCAGAGATCGTGTCCCCTTATTACGGGATTCTCATCAATACAGGCGTGGGTAACCCAACCGCGCCATCAATTGCGGCGCTTGGGGGATAAGCGAGTTTTACTAGGCAAGTGGGAACGTTTAATTTTGTCCGCCCATATAAAGGGATAAGGATTCACCTTTCTATCCACGCCTTCTTCCTCCTCTGCTCATCCGCTCCCGCATACTCGAGCTCTAGCGCCCAAGTCCTCACTTCCATCTCAACCTTATCCAACCATGTCCGGAGCGGGAGGCAAGTGGATGGTCTCCTCCGTCATGGAGGGAGACATCAAGAAACTGAGGAGAGCCGGATACCTGCACGACGACATTGCGCACCGGCTCCCAGATGAGGGATAGCTCATCCCCACCCCCGAGCCCCATGAGAGGGTTATTCCTCACCCATTTCCTCCGCGGACTAGGATTCCCTCTCCATCCCTTCGTCCGGGGGCTCATGTTTTATTACGGCCTGGATTTCCATGATCTAGCCCCAAACTTCATCCTCAACAACTCGGCGTCTATCGTCGTGTGTGAGGCCTTCCTCCGCATCAAGCCCCACTTTGGCTTATGGCTGAAGACCTTCAATGTCAAGCCGAAGGTAGTGAGCAGCCGCCAGGCGGAGTGCGGAGGCGCCATGGTGGGCAAGATGCCCAACATCACATGGCTCGAGGGCACCTTCGTGGACACCATAAAGGGGTGGCAATCAGGGTGGTTCTATATCACCGAGCCGCGCGACCCCGTGGGTAGCGGCCCCCGAGTTCCGATCCGGCATCCCCATGCGACTCACCTCCTGGAAAGAGAAGGGCCTGTCCTGGGGTAATTCAAAAGAGCTGACCGGACTCCAGTCATGTATTCAGAACATGGTGGATAAGAAGCTCAAGCTTGTCAACATAGTCCAGGTTATGCTCGTTCGCCGGATACTCCCATGCCAACAACGGGAGTTTACCTTGTGGGAGTTTAATCCGGCGCAGCACCGAACTCTGAACAGGCTCTTCGACACGACTCATGAAGATGCCTGGAGGGTGCTGTTCAAGGGTGCCGCGGTCCCTCCCCCCATTACTAAGGATCGCGGATTCAGCGCGAAGCGCCACGCCAGTGCGGTAAGTTGTTTTACTTCTCACAAGATATTTGTTTTATATATATAGATTGGCTCTATGCGGGATCCAAACTCCCGTAATTTTGACAGGACTGGCAGAAGATGGCCGGGCAGATCGACTGTCCAGCTCCCTTGCCCGAAGGCCCCGCAGACGCTCTTTTGACGAAGATGCTGACTCCGGCCCTCTATAAGGTGCCGGAGAAGACCAAGAAGGCCAAGGGAGCTCGAAAGAGTTCCCGACGCCATGCGTCGTCGGACTCACCATCCGATGACTCTGCGGCGCACTCTTCCCCCGAAGATGAGGAAGAGGAAGAAGAGGCTCCCCCACCGACTGGGGGAGACAAGAAAAGGAAGGCCGCCCCAACTGGGGAGGCCGAAGGGTCCAAGAAGGGAAGGACGCTCCCTCCGGACAGCGCTACCGCCACCGACGAAAGTGAAGACGAGTGGTTGCCCAGGGGTAAGCCCCAGGGGAGATCTAAGTGTTCGGATACCAAAGTAACCCATGGGATTCCTTTGTCGCGTTGCTTTCCCTAACGCCGAACTCAATTGTGCAGGCCGCCTTGAGCCAATATCGAGGTATCCTCGGACGGCTCCCTGGGTGCGTCGGACATGGATAGCGATCCAGTCCCGACGGCCACCTCCCCTCATCCAGCCGACGACACCGAGGTGCTGTCTCAAGAGGCACCGGATCGAGGGGGGACAGTCCCGGAGGCGCCGCAAGGCGACCTTCCGGACTCCGGGAGCCGAGGGGACGGGGTCCCCGAGAGCTTCGAGTTCGGCCCTCAGTCGAACACCGTGCTGGACCCTCCAACGGATCCGAGCTCGGGCAGGCAGTCCCCTTCTAAGGAGGGTGAGACGCCTGTGCCGGTGACCTCTGTCCATCTAGAGGCGCCAGACACTATGTTGGAAGCGCTTCCATCGAGGAGGAGCACTGCACTATCATGAGTGTGGTGATCCAGAAGGTTCAGTCCGCCAAGAGCGGATTGACTGAAGCCTGTACTAGCCTTCTAATAGGCTTCGAGGTAAGTGTTTAAAATGTAGTAGAAATATTACCGCATAGACAGTAGCCCCTGATACTTTGTTCGGTGTTCACGAAGAAAAGCCGAATAGAGGATCAAATAACATCGTAGGAGTCTAATATAAGTATGTCAATATGCATATGCAGGCTTAGCTGCTGGCGTCCGCCGCACTGACGGCGGAGGTCGCCGTACTGAACGAGGCCCTTGAGGGGTCCCAAAAAGAGCTCGGCCTTGCTAAGAGGCAGCTCGAGGAGAACAAGGGTAAGTAATACCCCGTCTATAGATGAGAAAAAGGACGCGATTGCTAAATGACAGGATCATTGTATGTTTGCCAGGGGCCACAACCGAGGTGGCGACCCTGAAGCAACCGCTGTCCCAAGCCGAAGAGAAGGCGGCCCAGGAGCGCATCGAGCGTGATAGGCACGAGGCTCGGGTGGGCGAGGTGCAGCAAGAGCTCCAGGCTCTCATGACAAAGCACGAGGCGTTGGAGCTTGACTTGAAGACGAGAGAGTCTGAGCTTGCCACGGCCCGTGAGAGCGCGAAGAGTGCCAAGGCCGAGGCCCAGAAGGCCCTTCAGGAGATCGACGTGATGAAGAAGATAGCGGCGGGTAAGGCTTTCTATATGCAACGCAAGCATGCAACAGTGAATTACCGATTACTTACCCGAATCTGGAGCTCTTCAGGAGCATTCGCAGATTTGCCCCGCAGTGTGTCCGATGCCGCACTATTCTACCAGGCCGAGGACAGAAGCTCAACGGAGAAGCTGTTCTGGTCTCAGTATGCTGAGGCCGAACATCCGGTGCCAATGAGCGACCAGCTGAAGCAGATGGCCGAGCTACATAAGGCGGCCGATCAGGCCATGAAAGGCTTCATAGTCCGGTTGTGGCCTGGCGACGCCCTTCCGAATAGCTTCTTCGGCCTGGTGAGGCGGCTTGTGGATGCCTGCCCACGGCTGGAGGTCGTCAAGCGATCCGTCTGCATTGAAGGTGCACGCCGGGCCTTCGCCCGTGTGAAAACGCAGTGGGTCAAGCTAGACGCCGTGAAGCTTATCAAGGAGGGGTCGCCGGAGGGCAAGGAGCACCGCCACCCCGAGATGTACTACGAGGGTGTTCTGCCGGGTGCCCGTCTTATCGCGGATGAGTGTTCACAAAATGTAATATTTGAATGAGACTTGCTCATTTTTTATCCTGTGTAATGAAAACTTGTTTCATATGTGCTATGCAACGCTTGTGTGAATTTAAAATATTACCTTCTGTTTGGCTGTTTATCCAATCTAAGAGATGGCTAGTCCTCGGCTTCTGCCCCCATTCCACGAGTGCCGGGGTGTTCGGGATAAACCTGAGCACTCTTGTTCCCATGTTTGGGTCCTTCGAGGGAGGTGCTCAGCACAACGAACAAGGCAACCGGACTAATAATGGTTTATCACTCTCACTTAGCCATAGAATTCTATAATTTTAAATTTCGGCGAAGCCCCTAGTATTCGGAAGGCCGCATTCGGGGCGCGATACATGCCTGTAAGCCGGACGGAGCCGGCCCCTTGCCCTAAGCGGCATAAGTCTTTAGGGACTCGAAAAACCTTGCCGAACAGCGACCAGTCTCTCGCCTTATCATGACAGTCAGTTTTAGCTTTCTCTACTGAGGTTCTCGGCCCGGCAGAACCGGGGCACAATCGCAGTAGTTCTCCTAGCGCTACCTTAGCCGATAGAGCGGAACGTAAGGTACCAAAACATAGGAGTCGGGCAAACCCAACATTTGACCAAAGACATGATTCAGAGCTGATGCATATAATGCTATAAGTTCGGGGTGCCGCACTTGTGAAAGTGTTCGGACTTTTCACACCATATTGTGGGTACGTAAGCCCCTGGTGCATTGGCCGTACCAGAGTGTATGGTTGCTAGGCGTCATTAATGAACACATAGATATGTATACATATAACAAAAATGTGATAATAGTCGTAATGTCACGCATTGTATATTAAAAAATTGCATTAAAGCAGAGTGATACAGATAGTGTAATGAGCAAAAGAGTAGGACTATGTCCATCCAATGGCGAGCTGAGGAATTATGTGAAATCTGTAATCCACCTGGGAATTCCGTAGTCGTCGGCCTCCTTGGTTGCTGTATCATGTGTTCGGCAATAGAGCTGCCGGACAGTGTTTCCAGAGATTGAAGTCCTGAAAGAAAAAGAAAAATAACCAAACGGGAAGCCCCTAGTGCGGTTTAGGCCGCGTTTTGGGACGTGCCGTAGTTGTGCCTCCCCCTCCCCATCTATGCCCATGGTATTTTTAATGCATAATGATGTACGCGCAGCACGAACAACGTCGTTGGGCTGGGGTTGGGGTGGCCGCCGTATTGCTACGCGAGCTCAGATTGTGCCAGGCGGCCTGTTTGCCGATTGCCCCGAGCGCGCTTGAAGGTGTCTGGGCTTTGAAACACCGAACTGGTAGATTGCCTTGAAAGGCTGCTTTGTGCTTTTGCTGCGAGGGCCGCGGTGTGCTCCTCTGTTCGGAGAGAGCGCTCTGTGTTTCCGTTGATTGTAATAACGCCGCGAGGTCCTGGCATCTTGAGCTTGAGGTATGCATAATGTGGTACCTCATTGAATCTAGCGAATGCGGTTCGTCCGAGCAGTGTGTGATAACCACTGCGGAACGGGACTATATCGAAGATTAACTCTTCGCTTCGGAAGTTATCCGGGGATCCGAAGACCACTTCCAGTGTAATTGAGCATGTGCAGTGGGCCTCTACGCCTGGAATGACGCCTTTAAAGGTCGTCTTTGTGGGTTTGATCCTTGAGGGGTCTATACCCATTTTGCGCACCGTGTCCTGATAAAGCAGGTTCAGGCTACTGCCGCCGTCCATGAGGACTCGAGTGAGGTGAAATCCGTCGATGATTGGGTCTAGGACCAGTGCGGCGAATCCACCGTGACGGATACTAGTGGGGTGGTCCCTGCGATCAAAGGTGATCGGACAGGAGGACCAAGGGTTGAACTTCGGGGCGACTGGCTCCAGCGCATATACGTCCCTGAGCGCACGCTTCCGCTCCCTCTTGGGGATGTGGGTTGCATATATCATGTTCACCATCCTCACTTGTGGGGGAAACCTCTTCTGTCCTCCAGTGTGCGGCTGCCGGGGTTCTTCCTCGTCATCGCTATGCGGCCCCTTGTCCTTGTTTTCGGCAATTAACTTGCTGGCCTGCTTGAACACCCAACAATCCCTGTTGGTGTGATTGGCTGGCTTGTCTGGGGTGCCGTGTATTTGACACAAGCGATCGGGTATACGGTCCAAGCTGGACGGACCCGGCGTACTTTGTTTGAATGGCTTTTTCCGCTGACCGGGTTTAGAGCCTTTGAATCCGGCATTGACTGCCGTATCCTTAGTACTTTCGCCGTTAATGCGGCGCTTATGCTTGTTGCGACGTGACCTGCTATTGCCGTCCTTGGTATCTGAGGTACCATGGTTCTTTGATATATTGTTACCGCGAGCCAACCAGCTGTCTTCTCCCGTACAAAAGCGGGTCATGAGCGTCGTGAGGGCTGCCATAGATTTTGGCTTTTCCTGACCAAGGTGCCGGGCCAGCCACTCGTCTCGGATGTCGTGCTTGAAAGCCGCTAAGGCCTCCGCATCCATACAGTCGACGATTTGGTTTTGCTTTGTAAGGAACCGGGTCCAGAATTGCATGGCCGACTCTTCTGGCTGCTGAATTATGTGGCTCAAGTCATCGGCGTCTGGTGGTCGCACATAAGTGCCCTAAAAGTTGTCGAGGAATGCGGCTTCCAGATCTTCCCAACAGCTAATGGAGTCCGCTGGCAAGCTATTAAGCCAATGTCGTGCTGGTCCTTTGAGTTTTAGTGGGAGGTAGTTGATGGCATGTAAGTCATCACCGCGGCCCATGTGGATGTGGAGGAGGAAGTCCTCAATCCATACGGCGGGATCTGTTGTGCCGTCGTATGATTCAATGTTTACAGGTTTGAAACCTTCTGGGAATTGATGTTCCATTACTTCGTCTGTGAAGCAAAAGGGGTGTGCGGCGCCTCTGTATTGGGCTATATCGCGACGCAGCTCGTATGGGTCCTGCCCGCTGTGTTCGGCCCGGTCGGATTTGCTTTTACTGTATCCGGCGTGACGTTTACCGTCTCGTGGAGTGGTGCGCCCTCGTGATCCGTAGATCGATCTTGAGTGCTTTGCTTTGTCCTCCAATATGTCTCGCAGGTCTGGCGTATCTCCCCATTCATTTTTATTTGGATGTCGTTGGGGTGGAGGCTGAGCTTTCGGCATGAATGCCTCTCTATCGCGGCCACGAGGTGGCCGATCAGTCGTATCATACGCTTCTTCCTCCAGTCGGGGCAGTAACCTGCGCCTTGGGTAACTCTTGGAGGGACGCTCGAGTTTATATTCCTCGGCTGCGAGGACTTCAGTCCATTTGTCAGCTAGCAGATCTTGATCAGCTTGAAGCTGCTGCTGCTTTTTCTTCAGGCTATTTGCCGTGGCCATAATCCTGCGCTTGAAGCGCTCTTGTTTGACGGGATCCTCTGGTACGGCAAATTCATCGTCGCCGAGGCTTGCCTCGTCTTCGGAGGGGGGCATGTAATTGTCATCCTCCTCCTCTCTGCCAGCCGCTCTCTCAGGAGAGCTGGCACCTTCATCCTTCTGATCTAACTCTTGCTGGAGGGGGTTTTCATTGTCTTCGGCGCTATCTGGAGTGTTATTATCTCCTGCGCCGGTATCACCACTTTTGCTTTGGCAGGACTTAGAGCGGCATCGCTGACGTCGGCGCTTGGGCTGCTTCTTGGAGGGGTCATCCTCCGCTATCTCGTCGCCGTTGCCTTCATTGGGTGTATCCACCATGTATATGTCATACGACGAGGTGGCTTTCCAGTGCCCTATAGGTGCTGGTTCATGTTCGTCTCCTACATCGTCATCCATACCGTCGATGTCTTCGGAGTCGAAGTCGAGCATGTCGGTTAAATCATCGACAGTGGCTACAAAGTGGGTGGTGGGTGGGTGTCGAATTTCTTCGTCGTCCGCATCCCAGTCCTGTTGGCCATAATCCGGCCAGGGCTCTCCTAACAAAGAGAGAGACCTTAGTGAATTCAGAATGTCGCCGAAGGGCGAGTGCTGAAAGATATCTGTGGCGGTGAATTCCATGATCGGCGCCCACTCGGATTCGATTGGCAGGGGTGCGGATGGTTCGGGGTCCAGAAGAGAGTCCGGCACCTTGGAGTCACGGGTTGCGCGGAGGATTATGCTGGTGTTTGGCTCGATCGCCGTCGAGACTGCAGCCCCTGAGGCGGTGTCTAGCCACCCGTCCTCGATTGGCGCAGTTGGCTCCGAGCTAAGGGTCGGAGCTGGTGTGGGCGCGGCCTCCGGAGTACCGTCCGGTGGCAGAGCTAGGTCATGTCCATCGAGACAGTGCGGCGCGCCCGGCTGTGGCTCGAATCCGTCGAAGATCAAGTCTCCGCGGATGTTGGCCATGTAGTTCAAACTTCCAAATCTGACATGATGGCCAGGGGCGTAGCTTTCAATCTGCTCCAGATGGCCAAGCGAATTAGCCCGCAGTGCAAAGCCGGCGAATACGAAGATCTGTCCAGGGAGAAAAGTCTCACCCTAGACCGCATCACTACCGATGATAGTAGGAGCCATCAAGCCTAACGGTGACAACACATAGGAACTCTCAATGAAAGCACCAATGTCGGTGTCAAAACCGGCGGATCTTAGGTAGGGGGTCCCGAACTGTGCGTCTAGGCCGGATGGTAACAGGAGGCGAGGGACACGAAGTTTTACCCAGGTTCGGGCCCTCTTGATGGAGGTAAAACCCTACGTCCTGCTTGATTAATATTGAAGATATGGGTGTTACAAGAGTAGATCTACCACAAGA
Organism: Triticum urartu; assembly: GCF_056163025.1. Lineage (NCBI taxonomy): Eukaryota > Viridiplantae > Streptophyta > Magnoliopsida > Poales > Poaceae > Triticum > Triticum urartu. The sequence continues at coordinate 177,242,411 of NC_141874.1, forward strand.
TCAGAGAGGCTAAACCCTAGAAGCTAGCCTACGGTATGATTGTATGTTGTGATTGTTGTCCTACGGACAAAAACCCTCCGGTTTATATAGACACCAGAGAGGGTTAGGGTTACACAAGGTCGGTTATAAAGGAGGAGATATCCATATACGTATTGCCTAGCTTGCCTTCCACGCCAAGTAGAGTCCCATCCGGACATGAGACGAAGTGTTCAATCTTGTATCTTCATAGTCTATCAGTCTGGCCAATGGAGATAGTCCGGCTGTCCGGAGACCCCCTAATCCAGGGCTCCCACACAACCAAAAGGTTTTTGTCAATCCTAAGGATGCTAAAAGGTATGCAAACTCTAGAGATCCTTTTATGGATTGGAGCAAGCATCTCGGAGTTGGAACATACGCTTTGATGAGGTGATCAAAGCATCTGGGTTTATACAAAGTTTGCAAGAAACTTGTATTTGCAAGAAAGTGAGTGGGAGCACTACAACATTTCTGATAGGTATATATGGATGACATATTGTTGATCGGAAATTATGTAGAATTTCTAGAAAGCATAAAGGGTTGTTTGAATGGATTTTTTCAAAGGAAGACCTGTGTAAAACTACTTACATGTTGGGTATCAAGATCTATAGAGATAGATCAAGATGCCTGATAAGACTTTCACAGAGCACATACCTTGACATGATCTTGAAGGAGTTCAAGATGGATCAGTCAAAGAAGGAGTTCTTTCCTGAGTTGTGAGGTGTGAAGTTAAGACTTGAAGCTCAACCACGACAGAAGAAAGAGAAAGGACGAAAGTCGTCCCCTATGCCTTAGCCATAGGCTCTATACGATATGCCATGTTGTGTACCACGATGTGCCATGCCACGTGTCTGGCAAGGGGGTACAAGAGTGATCCAGGAGTGGATCATTGGACAGTGGTCAAAATTGTCCTTGGGAATAAGGAAATGTTTCTCCTTTATGGAGGTGATAAAGAGTTCGGCATAAAGGCACGTCGATGCAAGCTTTAACACCTATCCGCATGAATCTGAGTAGCAAACCGGATACGTATACTAGAGCAACCATTTGGAATAGCTCCAAGTGGAGCATAGTAGCAACATCTACAATATGAAATCGAGATTTGCGAAGAACACACGGATCGGAATGTTGCAGACCCGTTGACTAAAACTTCTCTCGTAAGCATAACATGATCAAACCCTAGAACTCATTGAGTGTTAATCACATGGTGATGTGAACTAGATTATTGATTCTAGTAAACTCTTCGGGTGTTAGTCACATGGCGATGTGAACTATGAGTGTTAATCACATAACGATGTGAACTAGATTATTGACTCTAGTGCAAGTGGGAGACTTTTGGAAATATGCCCTAGAGGTAATAATAAAATGGTTATTATTATATTTCCTTGTTCATGATAATTGTCTATTGTTCATGCTATAATTTTATTGACCGGAAACCGTAATACTTGTGTGAATACATAGATCATAATATGTCCCTAGTAAGCCTCTAGTTGACTAGCTCGTTGATCAATAGATGGTCGTGGTTTCCTGACCATGGACATTGGATTCCATTGATAACGGGATCACAACATTAGGAGAATGATGTGATGGACAAGACCTAATGCTAAGCATAGCACAAGATCGTGTAGTTCGTCTGCTAAAGCTTTTCTAATGTCAAGTATCCTTTCCTTAGACCATGAGATTGTGCATGATGACCCACAAGTATAGGGGATCTATCATAGGCCTTTCGATAAGTAAGAGTGTCGAACCCAACGAGGAGTAGAAGGAAATGATAAGCGGTTTCCAACAAGGTATTCTTTGCAAGTACTGAAACAAGTTGTAACAGATAGTTTTGTGATAGGATAATTTGTAACGAGCAACAAGTAACAAAAGTAAATAAAGTGCAGCAAGGTGGCCCAATCCTTTTTGTAGCAAAGGACAAGTATGGAAAAACTCTTATATAGAGAAAAGCGCTCCCGAGGACACATGGGAATATCCTCAAGCTAGTTTTCATCACGTTCATATGATTCGCGTTTGGTACTTTGATAATTTGGTGTGTGGGTGGACCGGTGCTTGGGTGCTGCCCTTACTTGGACAAGCATCCCACTTATGATTAACCTCTATTGCAAGCGTCCGCAACTGCAACAAAAGTATTAAGGTAAACCTAACCATAGCATGAAACATATGGATCCAAATCAGCCCTTACGAAGCAACACATAAACTAGGGTTTAAGCTTCTATCACTCTAGCAACCCATCATCTACTTATTACTTCCCAATGCCTTCCTCTAGGCCCAAATAATGGTGAAGTGTCATGTAGTCGACGTTCACATAACACCACTAGAGGAGAGACAACATACATCTCATCAAAATATCGAACGAATACCAAATTCACATGACTACTAATAGCAAGACTTCTCCCATGTCCTCAGGAACAAAAGTAACTACTCACAAAGCATAAACATGTTCATAATCAGAGGGGTATTAATGTGCATATAGGATCTGAACATATGATCTTCCACCAATTAAACCAACTAGCATCAACAACGAGTAATTAACACTACTAGCAACCTACTAGCACCAATCCCAGACTTGGAGACAAGAATTGGATACAAGAGATGAACTAGGGTTTTGAGAGGAGATGGTGCTGATGAAGATGTTGATGGAGATTGCCCTCTCCCGATGAGAGGAGCATTGGTGATGACGATGGCGATGATTTCCTCCTCTGGGAGGGAAGTTTCCCCGGCAGAACAGCTCCGCCAGAGCCCTAGATTGGTTCCGCCAAGGTTCCGCCTCGTGGCAGCGGAGTTTCGTCCGAGAAGATGGCTTGTTAATTTTTTTCCCATCGAAAGACTTCATGTAGAAGAAGATGGCCATTGGAGGGCCACCAGGGGGCCCACGAGGTAGGGGGCGCGCCTAGGGGGGTAGGGCGCGCCCCCACCCTCGTGGGCAGGGTGTGGTCCCCCTAGTGAAGTTCTTGCTCTCAGTATTTTTTATATATTTGGAAAACGTCTTCCGTGGAGTTTCAGGACTTTTGGAGCTGTGCAGAATAGGTCTCTAATATTTGCTCCTTTTCCAGCCCAGAATCCCAGCTGCCGGCATTCTCCCTCTTTATGTAAACCTTGTAAAATAAGAGAGAATAGGCATAAGTATTGTGACATAATGTGTAATAACAACCCATAATGCAATACATATCGATATAAAAGCATGATGCAAAATGGACGTATCAACTCCCCCAAGCTTATACCTCGCTTGTCTTCAAGCAAAAAGCCGAAATAGAAAAATATGTCCACATGTTTAGAGATAGAGGTGTCGATAAAAATAAAATACGGACATGAGGGCATCATGATCATTCTTAGAACAACAACTTATATAATTCTTGCCATATGATTTCTTATGCTAGAGTAATGATTCAATCACAATCTCAAGTATGAATAGTAAACTTCATTGAAAACTAACAAACTATAATCTCACTCATTGGAGCAATTGCAATTTATCATAACATAGGAATGAGTCAATGTATAAGAGCTTTTGAGCAAGTCCACATACTCAACTATCATATAGTCTTTCACAATTGCTGCCACTCATGCAATACTTATGGGTATGGAGTTTTAATCGGACACAGAGAAAGATAGGGGCTTATAATTTTGCCTCCCAACATTTTACCTCAAGGGTAATGTCAACAATAATAGTTCATGAAAACTCACATCCAGTTAGCCATATATACTAGGATCTTTCCAACATACTTTGCTTGCCAAAGGATAAAATGTAAAAAGGAAGGGTGAAGATCACCATGACTCTTATGCAAAGTGGGAGATAAAAGTAAAAGATAGGCCCTTCGCAGAGGGAAGCAGAGGTTGTCATGCGCTTTTATGGTTGGATGCACAAAATCTTAATGCGAAAGAACGTCACTTTATATTGCCACTTGTGATATGGACCTTTATTATGCCGTCTGTCGCTTTTATTTCTTCCATATCACACGATCGTACAAAGCTTATTTTCTCCCACACTAATAAGTCATACATATTTAGAGAGCAATTTTTATTGCTTGCACTGATGAAAACTTACTTGGAGGATCTTACTCAATCCATAGGTATGTATGGTGGACTCCGATGGCAAAACTGGTTTAAGGGTATTTGGAAGCACAAGTAGTATTTCTACTTGGTGCAATGAATTTGGCTAGCATGAGGGGTAAAGGCAAGCTCAACATGTTGGAGGATCCAAGACAATATAATTTATCTTAGATGTAAGAAAACATAACCCATTACATTGTCTTCCTTGTCCAACGTCAACTCTTTAGCATGTCATATTTTAATGAGTGCTCACAATCATAAAAGATGTCCAAGATAGTATATTTATATGTGAAGACCTCTATTTCTTTATTACTTCCTATTAATTGCAACGATGACCAAAACTATGTTTGTCAACCCTCAACAACTTTTATTCATCATACTTTTTCTATGTGAGCTCATTACTCTCCATAAGGCTCACACGATCTCTTTGTTTCTTTTTATTTCTTTCTCTTTTCTTTTATTCACTTAGGATCATGGAAAAATAATCAAGCCCTTGACTCAACACTAATCTTTATTATATAGCTCACGGACTCGATTACATAGAAGGATTTATAAAGCAAAACTCACAACTAGATCATACTAAGAACTTTTATTCTACTAGATCAAGATATTACCAAAAGGACCGAACTAAGAAAAACGGTAAAGATAAAAGTGATGGTGATACGATACCTGAAGGAAATATGCCCTAGAGGCAATAATAAAGTTATTATTTATTTCCTTATATCATGATAAAAGTTTATTATTCATGCTAGAATTGTATTAACCGGAAACATAATACATGTGTGAATACATAGACAAACAGAGTGTCACTAGTATGCCTCTACTTGACTAGCTCGTTAATCAAAGATGGTTATGTTTCCTAACCATGGACAAAGAGTTGTTATTTGATTAACGGGATCACATCATTAGTTGAATGATCTGATTGACATGACCCATTTCATTAGCTTAGCACCCGATCGTTTAGTATGTTGCTATTGCTTTCTTCATGACTTATACATGTTCCTATGACTATGAGATTATGCAACTCCCGTTTGCCAGAGGAACACTTTGTGTGCTACCAAACGTCACAACGTAACTGGGTGATTATAAAGGAGCTCTACAGGTGTCTCCAAAGGTACATGTTGGGTTGGCGTATTTCGAGATTAGGATTTGTCACTCCGGTTGTCGGAGAGGTATCTCTGGGCCCTCTCGGTAATGCACATCACTTAAGCCTTGCAAGCATTGCAACTAATGAGTTAGTTGCGGGATGATGTATTACAGAACGAGTAAAGAGACTTGCCGGTAACGAGATTGAACTAGGTATAGGATACCGACGATCGAATCTCGGGCAAGTAACATACCGATGACAAAGGGAACAACGTATGTTGTTATGCGGTCTGACCAATAAAAGATCTTCGTAGAATATATAGGAACCAATATGGGCATCCAGGTCCCGCTATTGGTTATTGACCGGAGACGTGTCTCGGTCATGTCTACATTGTTCTCGAACCCATAGGGTCCGCACGCTTTAGGTTTCGTTGACAGTTATATTATGAGTTTATGAGTTTTGATGTACCGAAGTTAGTTCAGAGTCCCGGATATGATCACGGACATAACGAGGAGTCTCGAAATGGTCAAGACATAAAGATTGATATATTGGACGGCTATATTCGGACACCGGAAGTGTTCCGGGGAAGTTTCGGATAAAACCGGAGCACCGGGGGGTTACCAGAACCCCCCCCCCCCCCCCCGGGGTTAATGGGCCTCATGGGCCTAAAGTGAAGAAGAGGAGGGGCTGCCAGGGCAGGCCGCGCGTCCCCTCTCCCCCTAGTCCGAATTGGACAAGGAGGCAGGGGCGGCACCCCCCTCTCCTCTCTCCCTTCCTCCCCCCTCTCCTACTTGGACAAGGAAAGGGAGGGGAGTCCTACTCCCGGTAGGAGTAGGACTCCTCCTGCGCGCCTCCTACTAGGTCCGGCCGCACCCCCCTTGGATCCTTTATATACGGAGGCAAGAGGAACCCCATAGACACAAGTTGATCCACGTGATCATATTCTTAGCCGTGTGCGGTGCCCCCTTCCACCATAGCCCTCGATAATATTGTAGCGGTGCTTAGGCGAAGCCCTGCGACAGTTGTACATCAAGATCGTCACCACGCCGTCGTGCTGACGGAACTCTTCCCCGACACTTTGCTTCGGAGTTCGGGGATCGTCATCGAGCTGACCATGTGCTAGAACTCGGAGGTGCCGTAGTTTCGGTGCTTGATCGGTCGGGCCATGAAGACGTACGACTACATCAACCAAGTTAACGCTTCCGTTGTCGATCTACAAGGGTACGTAGATCACACTCTCCCTTTCGTTGCTATGCATCACCATGATCTTGCGTGTGCGTAGGAATTTTTTTGAAATTACTACGTTCCCCAACAGTGGCATCCGAGCCTAGGTTTTATATGTTGATGTTATATGCACGAGTAGAACACAAGTGAGTTGTGGGCGATATAAGTCATACTGCTTACCAGCATGTCATACTTTGGTTCGGCGGTATTGTTGGACAAAGCGGCCCGGACCGACATTATGCGTACGCTTACGCGAGACCGGTTCTCCCGACGTGCTTTGCACATAGGTGGCTTGCGGGTGACAGTTTCTCCAACTTTAGTTGAACTGAGTGTGGCTACGCCCGGTCCTTGTGAAGGTTAAAACAGCACCAACTTGACAAACTATCGTTGTGGTTTTGATGCGTAGGTAAGATTGGTTCTTGCTTAAGCCCGTAGCAGCCACGTAAAACATGCAACAACAAAGTAGAGGACGTCTAACTTGTTTTTGCAGGGCATGTTGTGATGTGATATGGTCAAGACATGATGCTAAATTTTATTGTATGAGATGATCATGTTTTGTAACCGAGTTATCGACAACTGGCAGGAGCCATATGGTTGTCGCTTTATTGTATGCAATGTAATCGCGCTGTAATGCTTTACTTTATCACTAAGCAGTAGCGATAGTCGTGGAAGCATAAGATTGGCGAGACGACAACGATGCTACGATGGAGATCAAGGTGTCGCGCCTGTGACGATGGTGATCATGACGGTGCTTCGGAGATGGAGATCACAAGCACAAGATGATGATGGCCATATCATATCACTTATATTGATTGCATGTGATGTTTATCTTTTATGCATCTTATCTTGCTTTGATTGATGATAGCATTATAAGATGATCTCTCACTAAATTATCAAGAAGTGTTCTCCCTGAGTATGCACCGTTGCGAAAGTTCTTCGTGCTGAGACACCACGTGATGATCGGGTGCGATAGGCTCTACGTTCAAATACAACGGGTGCAAAACAGTTGCACACGCGGAATACTCAGGTTATACTTGACGAGCCAAGCATATACAGATATGGCCTCGGAACACGGAGACCGAAAGGTCGAGCACGAATCATATAGTAGATATGATCAACATAGTGATGTTCACCAATGAAACTACTCCATCTCACGTGATGAACGGACATGGTTTAGTTGATTTGGATCACGTAATCACTTAGAGGATTAGAGGGATGTCTATCTAAGTGGGAGTTATTTAAGTAATATGATTAATTGAACCTAAATTTATCATGAACTTAGTACCTGATAGTATCTTGCTTGTTTATGTATAATTGTAGATAAATGGCCCGTGCCGTTGTTCCGTTGAATTTTAATGCGTTCCTTGAGAAAGCAAAGTTGAAAGATGATGGTAGCAATTACGCGGACTGGGTCCGTAACTTGAGGATTATCCTCATTGTTGCACAAAAGAATTACGTCCTGGAAGCACCGCTGGGTGCCAGGGCTGCTGCTGGAGCAACACCAGATGTTGTGAACGTCTGGCAGAGCAAAGCTGATGACTACTCGATAGTTCAGTGTGCCATGCTTTACGGCTTAGAACCGGGACTTCAACGACGTTTTGAACGTCATGGAGCATATGAGATGTTCCAGGAGTTGAAGTTAATATTTCAAGCAAATGCCCGGATTGAGAGATATGAAGTCTCCAATAAGTTCTATAGCTGCAAGATGGAGGAGAACAGTTCTGTCAGTGAGCATATACTCAAAATGTCTGGGTATAATAATCACTTGATTCAAATGGGAGTTAATCTTCCAGATGATTGCGTCATTGACAGAATTCTCCAATCACTGCCACCAAGCTACAAGAGCTTCGTGATGAACTATAATATGCAAGGGATGAATAAGACTCTTCCCGAGCTCTTCGCAATGCTGAAAGCTGCGGAGGTAGAAATCAAATAGGAGCATCAAGTGTTGATGGTCAACAAGACCACTAGTTTCAAGAAAAAGGGCAAAGGGAATAAGAAGGGGAACTTCAAGAAGAACAGAAAGCAAGTTGCTGCTCAAGATAAGAAACCCAAGTCTGGACCTAAGCCTGAAACTGAGTGCTTCTACTGCAAGCAGACTGGTCACTGGAAGCGGAACTGCCCCAAGTATTTGGCGGATAAGAAGGATGGCAAGGTGAACAAAGGTATATGTGATATACATGTTATTGATGTGTACCTTACTAATGCTTGCAGTAGCACCTGGGTATTTGATACTGGTTCTGTTGCTAATATTTGCAACTCGAAATAGGGACTACGGATTAAGCGAAGATTGGCTAAGGACGAGGTGACGATGCGCGTGGGAAACGGTTCCAAAGTCGATGTGATCGCGGTCGGCATGCTATCTCTACATGTACCTTCGGGATTAATATTAGACCTAAATAATTGTTATTTGGTGCCAGCGTTAAGCATGAACATTATATCTGGATCTTGTTTGATGCGAGACGGTTATTCATTTAAATCAGAGAATAATGGTTGTTCTATTTACATGAGTAATATCTTTTATGGTCATGCACCATTGAAGAATGGTCTATTCTTATTGAATCTCGATAGTAGTGACACACATATTCATAATGTTGAAGCCAAAAGATGCAGAGTTGATAATGATAGTGCAACTTATTTATGGCACTGCCGTTTAGGTCGTATCGGTGTAAAGCGCATGAAGAAACTCCATACTGATGGACTTTTGGAACCACTTGATTATGAATCACTTGGTACTTGCGAACCGTGCCTCATGGGCAAGATGACTAAAACGCCGTTCTCCGGTACTATGGAGAGAGCAACAGATTTGTTGGAAATCATACATACTGATGTATGTGGTCCGATGAATATTGAGGCTCGTGGCGGGTATCGTTATTTTCTCACCTTCACAGATGACTTAAGCAGATATGGATATATCTACTTAATGAAACATAAGTCTGAAACATTTGAAAAGTTCAAAGAATTTCAGAGTGAAGTTGAAAATCATCGTAACAAGAAAATAAAGTTTCTACGATCTGATCATGGAGGAGAATATTTGAGTTACGAGTTTGGTGTACATTTGAAACAATGCGGAATAGTTTCGCAACTCACGCCACCTGGAACACCACAACGTAATGGTGTGTCCGAACATCGTAATCATACTTTACTAGATATGGTGCGATCTATGATGTCTCTTACTGATTTACTGCTATCGTTTTGGGGTTATGCTTTGGAGACGGCCGCATTCACGTTAAATAGGGCACCATCAAAATCCGTTGAGACGACGCCTTATGAACTATGGTTTGGCAAGAAACCAAAGTTGTCGTTTCTGAAAGTTTGGGGCTGCGATGCTTATGTGAAAAAGCTTCAACCTGATAAGCTCAAACCCAAATCAGAGAAATGTGTCTTCATAGGATATCCAAAGGAGACTATTGGATACACCTTCTATCACAGATCCAAAGGCAAGACTTTTGTTGCTAAGTTCGGAAACTTTCTGGAGAAGGAGTTTCTCTCGAAAGAAGTGAGTGGGAGGAAAGTAGAACTTGACGAGGTAACTGTACCTGCTCCCTTATTGGAAAGTAGTGCATCACAGAAAACTGTTTCTGTGACACCTACACCAATTAGTGAGGAAGCTAATGATAATGATCATGAAACTTCAGAACAAGATACTACTGAACGTCGTAGATCAACCAGAGTGAGATCCGCGCCAGAGTGGTACGGTAATCCAGTTCTGGAAGTCATGCTACTAGATCATGATGAACCTACGAACTATGAAGAAGCGATGGTAAGCCCAGATTCCACAAAATGGCTTGAAGCCATGAAATCTGAGATGGGATCCATGTATGAGAACAAAGTGTGGACTTTGGTTGACTTGCCCAATGATCGGCAAGAAATTGAGAATAAATGGATCTTCAAGAAGAAGACTGACGCCGACGGTAATATTACTGTCTACAAAGCTCAACTTGTCGCAAAAGGGTTTCGGCAAGTTCAAGGGGTTGACTATGATGAGACCTTCTCACCCGTAGCGATGCTTAAGTCTGTCCGAATCATGTTAGCAATTGCCGCATTTTATGATTATGAAATTTGGCAGATGGATGTCAAAACTGCATTCCTGAATGGATTTCTGGAAAAAGAGTTGTATATGATGCAACCGGAAGGTTTTGTCGATCCAAAGGGAGCTAACAAAGTGTGCAAGCTCCAGCGATCCATTTATGGACTGGTGCAAGCCTCTCGGAGTTGGAATAAACGCTCTGATAGTGTGATCAAAGCATTTGGTTTTATACAGACTTTTGGAGAAGCCTGTATTTACAAGAAAGTGAGTGGGAGCTCTGTAGCATTTCTGATATTATATGTGGATGACATATTACTGATTGGAAATGATATAGAATTTCTGGATAGCATAAAGGGATACTTGAATAAGAGTTTTTCAATGAAAGACCTCGGTGAAGCTGCTTACATATTAGGCATAAAGATCTATAGAGATAGATCAAGACGTTTAATTGGACTTTCACAAAGCACATACCTTGACAAGATTTTAAGAAGTTCAAAATGGATCAAGCAAAGAAAGGGTTCTTGTGTGTGTTACAAGGTGTGAAGTTGAGTCAGACTCAATGCCCGACCACTGCAGAAGATAGAGAGAACATGAAAGATGTTCCCTATGCTTCAGCCATAGGCTCTATCATGTATGCAATGCTGTGTACCAGACCAGATGTGTGCCTTGCTATAAGTCTAGCAGGGAGGTACCAAAGTAATCCAGGAGTGGATCACTGGACAGTGGTCAAGAACATCCTGAAGTACCTGAAAAGGACTAAGGATATGTTTCTCGTATATGGAGGTGACAAAGAGCTCATCGTAAACGGTTACGTTGATGCAAGCTTTGACACTGATCCGGACGATTCTAAATCGCAAACCGGATACGTGTTTACATTAAACGGAGGAGCTGCCAGTTGGTGCAGTTCTAAACAGAGCGTCGTCGCGGGATCTACGTGTGAAGTGGAATACATAGCTGCTTCGGAAGCAGCGAATGAAGGAGTCTGGATGAAGGAGTTCATATCCGATCTAGGTGTCATACCTAGTGCATCGGGTCCAATTAAAATCTTTTGTGACAATACTGGTGCAATTGCCTTGGCGAAGGAGTCCAGATTTCACAAGAGAACCAAGCACATCAAGAGACGCTTCCATTCCATCCGGGATCTAGTCCAGGTGGGAGACATAGAGATTTGCAAGATACATACGGATCTGAATGTTGCAGACCCGTTGACTAAGCCTCTTCCACGAGCAAAACATGATCAGCACCAAGGCTCCATGGGTGTTAGAATCATTACTGTGTAATCTAGATTATTGACTCTAGTGCAAGTGGGAGACTGAAGGAAATATGCCCTAGAGGCAATAATAAAGTTATTATTTATTTCCTTATATCATGATAAAATTTTATTATTCATGCTAGAATTGTATTAACCGGAAACATAATACATGTGTGAATACATAGACAAACAGAGTGTCACTAGTATGCCTCTACTTGACTAGCTCGTTAATCAAAGATGGTTATGTTTCCTAACCATGGACAAAGAGTTGTTATTTGATTAATAGGATCACATCATTAGTTGAATGATCTGATTGACATGACCCATTTCATTAGCTTAGCACCCAATCGTTTAGTATGTTGCTATTGCTTTCTTCATGACTTTATACATGTTCCTATGACTATGAGATTATGCAACTCCCGTTTGCCAGAGGAACACTTTGTGTGATACCAAATGTCACAACGTAACTGGGTGATTATAAAGGAGCTCTACAGGTGTCTCCAAAGGTACATGTTGGGTTGGCGTATTTCGAGATTAGGATTTGTCACTCCGATTGTCGGAGAGGTATCTCTGGGCCCTCTCGGTAATGCACATCACTTAAGCCTTGCAAGCATTGCAACTAATGAGTTAGTTGCAGGATGATGTATTACAGAACGAGTAAAGAGACTTGCCGGTAACGAGATTGAACTAGGTATAGGATACCGACGATCGAATCTCGGGCAAGTAACATACCGATGACAAAGGGAACAACGTATGTTGTTATGCGGTCTGACCGATAAAAGATCTTCGTAGAATATGTAGGAACCAATATGGGCATCCAGGTCCCGCTATTGGTTATTGACCGGAGACGTGTCTCGGTCATGTCTACATTGTTCTCGAACCCGTAGGGTCCGCACGCTTAAGGTTTCGATGACAGTTATATTATGAGTTTATGAGTTTTGATGTACCGAAGTTAGTTCGGAGTCCCGGATATGATCACGGACATAACGAGGAGTCTCGAAATGGTCGAGACATAAAGATTGATATATTGGACAGCTATATTCGGACACCGGAAGTGTTCCGGGGAAGTTTCGGATAAAACCGGAGCACCGGGGGGTTACCGGAACCCCCCCGGGGGTTAATGGGCCTCATGGGCCTAAAGTGGAGAAGAGGAGGGGCTGCCAGGGCAGGCCACGCGCCCCCTCTCCCCCTAGTCCGAATTGGACAAGGAGGGAGGGGCGGCGCCCCCTCTCCTCTCTCCCTTCCTCCCCCCTCTCCTACTTGGACAAGGAAAGGGAGGGGAGTCCTACTCCCGGTAGGAGTAGGACTCCTCCTGCGCGCCTCCTACTAGGGCCGGCCGCACCCCCCTTGGATCCTTTATATACGGAGGCAAGAGGCACCCCATAGACACAAGTTGATCCACGTGATCATATTCTTAGCCGTGTGCGGTGCCCCCTTCCACCATAGCCCTCGATAATATTGTAGCGGTGCTTAGGCGAAGCCCTGCGACAGTAGTACATCAAGAGCGTCACCACGCCGTCGTGCTGACGGAACTCTTCCCTGACACTTTGCTGGATCGGAGTCCGGGGATCGTCATCGAGCTGAACGTGTGCTAGAACTCGGAGGTGCCGTAGTTTCGGTGCTTGATCGGTCGGGCCGTGAAGACGTACGACTACATCAACCAAGTTAACGCTTCCGTTGTCGATCTACAAGGGTACGTAGATCACACTCTCCCTTTCGTTGCTATGCATCACCATGATCTTGTGTGTGCGTAGGAATTTTTTTGAAATTACTACGTTCCCCAACAATACCGGGGCACTCCCCCAAGCTGGGCAGTTGCCAAGTGGAGTGCCCATACCCATGTGATTATGTCTCTCTTTTCGGGGATGGTGATGTGATGTTCTTGGCGATGATGCCACTCAAGATACGATTCTCCTCCTCGAGCTTGTCGACTTGCTGCTTGAGGTCCATTATTTCCCTTCGGAGTTTTCCAGTAAGAGCCAAAGCTCCCTGCACCCAAGGGTGCTGCATAGCTGTGGGAGAACCAATGACACTCTTTTTCATATTCTCATAAGAAATAAATCTAACATTGGAAGGGATAACCGAGTTTGGAATAGTCGAGCTCTGCAGTTCTCCCATTGTGAATCCAGCTTGGAGGCGGGAAGTGACTTCTTGATCCTCTTCCATGGCAACTATCCTCTTCAAATCAGCTTCCATCTCTTCCTCCGTTGTTGGCACAAAGAGGCCAGCATTGTTGTTTGTCGTTGATCTCGGTGCCGGATGAGACACCCGGCTCTCCCCGACTGACTCTTGCGAAGACATCTTGCTCTAATCTGCAGCAGCAACAGCTCGAAACACAAACAGAAGATAATTGCGTGATACGGAAGTCAAAACCCCGGGGAGACTATATAATGATTTTTACCGACCAAAATACGCATTGTGCAAGAAAACGGAGTCTGGAGAGCACACGAGGTGCCCACGAGGTAGGGGGCACGCCCAGTAGGGTAGGGCGCGCCCTCCACCCTCATGGAGGCCTCGTGTCCTTCCCGGACTGCTTCTTATTTTTCTATTTTTCTAAATATTCCAAAACGGAGAAATATTGCCTTAAAAACTGTTTTGGAGTCGGTTTACTTACCGTACCACATACCTATTCCTTTTCGGAGTTTGAAACGTTCCGGAAAGTGTCCCTTATGTATTCCTCCGGGGTTACGGTTTCAATAACATTGGTTTCAACATTTATGGGATTACCTGAGATATAGTGTTTGATTCTTTGACCGTTCACCACCTTCGGATTTGTGCCTTCGAAGTTGTTGATTTTTATGGCACCGGAACGATAGACCTCCCCGATAACGTAAGGGCCTTCCCATTTAGAGAGAAGTTTTCCTGCAAAAAATCTTAAACGAGAGTTGTATAGCAATACATAATCACCTACATTAAACTCACGCTTTTGTATTCTTTTGTCATGCCATCTTTTAACTTTTTCTTTAAACAACTTGGCATTTTCATAGGCTTGGGTTCTCCATTCATCAAGTGAGATAATATCAAATAACCTCTTCTCACCAGCAAGTTTAAAATCATAATTGAGTTCTTTAATAGCCCAATAAGCCTTGTGTTCTAGTTCGAGAGGTAAGTGACATGCTTTTCCATAGACCATTTTATACGGAGACATACCCATAGGATTTTTATATGCAGTTCTATAGGCCCATAATGCATCATCAAGTTTCTTGGACCAATTCTTTCTAGATCTATTGACAGTCTTTTGCAAAATTAATTTGAGTTATCTATTACTCAATTCTACTTGACCACTAGACTGAGTGTGATAAGGAGATGCAATTCTATGATTAACATCATATTTAGCAAGCATTTTACGGAAAGCACCATGAATGAAATGTGATCCACCATCAGTCATTAAATATCTAGGGACTCCAAATCTTGGAAAAATAAATTCTTTAATCATTTTAATAGAAGTGTTATGATCAGCACTACTAGTTGGAATAGCTTCTACCCACTTAGTAACATAATCAACATCAACTAAAATATGTGTATATCCATTAGAGGAAGGAAAGGGTCCCATATAGTCAAAGCCCCAAACATCAAATGGTTCAATAACAAGTGAATAATTCATAGGCATTTCTTGACGTCTACTAATATTACCAATTCTTTGACATTCATCACAAGATAGGACAAACTTACGTGCATCCTTGAAGAGAGTAGGTCAATAAAAACTAGATTCAGTACCTTATGTGCAGTTCTATCTCCAGCATGGTGTCCTCCATAAGCTTCGGAGTGACACTTGGGTAGGATCTGTTCCTGTTCATGCTCAGGTACACAACGTCTAATAACACCATCTACTCCTTCTTTATAAAGATGTGGGTCATCCGAAAAGTAATGCCTCAAATCATAGAAGAACTTTTTCTTTTGCTGGTATGTGAAACTAGGTGGTATAAACTTAGCAACAATGTAATTAGCATAATCAGCATACCATGGAGTAGTATGAGAAGCATTTATGACATTTAGTTGCTCATCAGGAAAGCTATCATCACTAGGAAGTGGGTCATCAAGCACATTTTCTAACCTAGACAAGTTGTCTGCAACGGGGTTCTCAGCTCCCTTTCTATCAACAATATGTAAGTCAAATTCTTGTAGCAAGAGAACCCATCTAATAAGTCTAGGTTTAGCATCTTTCTTTTCCATGAGATATTTAATAGTAGCATGATCGGTGTGAATGGTTACTTTAGAATCAACAATATAAGGTCTGAACTTATCACAAGAAAATACAACTGCTAAGAATTCTTTTTCAGTAGTAGCATAATTTCTTTGAGCATTGTCTAGGGTTTTACTAGCATATGGAATAACATTTAATTTCTTATCAACTCTTTGTCCTAGAACAGCACCTACAGCATAATCACTAGCATCACACATAATTTCAAATGGTAAATTCCAATCAGGTGGCTGAACAATAGGTGTAGAGATCAATGCTTTCTTAAGTACTTGAAATGTTTCTACACAATCATCATCAAAGATAAATGGTATATCTTTTTGTAATAAATTAGTCAGAGGCCGAGAGATTTTCGAGAAGTCCTTAATAAACCTCCTATAAAAACCGGCATGACCAAGGAAACTTCTTATACCTTTGATGTCCTTGGGACATGTCATCTTTTCAATAGCATCAACTTTGGCTTTATCAACTTCAATACCTCTTTCCGAAACTTTATGCCCCAAGACAATACCTTCATTAACCATAAAGTGGCACTTTTCCCAATTCAAGACAAGATTAGTTTCTTCACATCTCTGCAAAACTCGATCAAGGTTGCTCAAGCAATCATCAAAAGAAGATCCATAGACGGAAAAGTCGTCCATGAAAACCTCACAAATATTTTCACAAAAGTCAGAGAATATAGCCATCATGCATCTTTGAAAAGTAGCAGGTGCATTACATAAACCAAAAGGCATACGTCTATAAGCAAAAGTACCAAAAGGGCATGTAAAAGTAGTCTTTGATTGATCTTTGGCTGACACAGGTATTTGAGAGAAAACAGAATAACCATCTAGAAAGCAAAAATGTGTATGTTTGGATAATCTTTCTAGCATTTGATCGATAAAAGGTAAGGGGTAATGATCCTTTTTAGTAGCCTTATTTAATTTGCGGAAATCAATTACCATCCTATAACCTGTAATATTCTTTGAGGGATCAATTCATCTTTATCATTAGGAACAACAATAATACCTCCCTTCTTAGGGACGCAATGGACTGGGCTTACCCACTGACTATCAGCAACGGGATAGATTATACCTGCCTCAAGGAGCTTTAGTATTTCCTTTCTTACCACTTCTTTCATTTTAGGATTCAGCCGGCGTTGATGGTCACGAACTGGTTTAGCGTCTTCTTCCAAATTAATTTTATGTTGACATAGAGTGGGACTAATGCCCTTAAGATCATCAAGAGTATACCCAATAGCTACACGGTGCTTCTTCAGAGTTTTCAATAATCTCTCTTCCTCATGCTTTGAAATGTTAGCACTAATAATAACATGATATATCTTTTTCTCATCAAGATAAGCATATTTAAGAGTATCAGGTAACAGTTTAAGCTCAAACACGGGATCACCCTTGGGTGGAGGAGGATCCCCTAGGATTTCAACAGGTAAATTGTTTTTCAGAATAGGTTCCTGTTTAAATAATACTTCATCTAATTCCCTTCTTTCATTCATAAACATATCATTTTCATGGTCCAGCAAGTATTGTTCTAAAGGATCACTAGGGGGTACGGCAATAGAAGCAAGACCAATAATTTCATCCTTACTAGGTAATTCTTCTTCACGGTGTTGTCTACTAAATTTAGAGAAATTAAATTCATGAGTCATATCATCTAAACCGATAGTAACAACATCCCTTTTGCAATCTATGGTAGCATTAACAGTGTTCAAGAAGGGTCTACCAAATATAATGGGACAAAAGCTATCTTGTGGGGAACCAAGAACAAGAAAATCAGCAGGATATTTAGTTTTCCCACACAAGACTTCAACATCTCTAACAATTCCCATTGGTGAAATAGTATCTCTATTGGCAAGTTTAATTGTGACATCAATATCTTCCATCTCAGCAGGTGCAATATAATGCATAACTTCTTTGTATAAGGAATAAGGTATTGCACTAGCACTAGCACCCATATCACATAAGCCATGATAACAATGATCTCCTATTTTAACAGAAATAACATGCATGCCTACCACATGTCTAGGTTTATCTTTAGCACAGGGTTTAGCAATTCTAGCAGTTTCATCACAGAAATAAATAACATGCCCATCAATATTATCAGACAAGAGATCTTTAACAATAGCAATATTAGGTTCAACTTTAACTTGCTCGGGAGGTGTATATGTTTTAATATTGCTTTTACGACCTACAGTTGAAGCTTTAGCATGATCCTTTATCCTAACTTGGAAAGGTGGTTTCTCAACATAAGAAGTAGGAACAATAGGATCACTATAAGTGGCAATCTTTTCCTCAACTTTAATAGGTGCAGCTACTTTTACTTCTATGGGAGGATGATATTTAAACCACTTCTCCTTGGGGAGATCAACATAAGTAGCAAAAGATTCACAGAAAGAAGCTACTATCTCAGAGTCAAGTCCATATTTAGTGCTAAATTTACAAAAAATATCGGTATCCATAAAAGATTTAACACAATCAAAACTAGGTGTTATACCTGACTCCTTACCTTTGTCGAGGTCCCAATCTTCAGAGTTGCGTTTAATTCTTTCCAATAAATCCCCTTTGAATTCAATAGTCTTCATCATAAAAGAGCTAGCACAAGAAGTATCAAGCATGGTGCGATTGTTATAAGAAAGCCGAGCATAGAAATTTTGAATAATCATTTTTCTTGAGAGCTCATGATTGGGGCATGAATATAACATTGATTTAAGCCTCCCCCAAGCTGGAGCGATGCTTTGTCCTTTGCGAGGCCAAAAATTATATATATAATTTTGATCACGATGAACAAGTTGCATATGATAAAACTTCTGATGAAATTCCAATTTCAATCTTTTGTAATTCCAAGACCCCATATCACCACATAGCCTATACCATGTTGATGCGTCTCCCTTCAAAGATAAAGGGAAGACCTTCTTCTTAACAACATCTTTGGGTACACCTGCAAGCTTAAATAATCCACAAACTTCATCCACATATATTAGATGCTCATCAGTATGTTTTGTTCCATCTCCTAAAAAAGGATTAGCTAGCAGTTTTTCTATCATACCCGAAGGAATTTTAAAGCAAATATTTTCATTTTCATATTCATTTTTAGTAGGTTGAGTAGGTTGAGGAGCAACTCTTTGCTCTACTGGTCGGGTGAAGATACCCCGAACAAGCCCCTCAAAGGATTACTTTCCATAATAACAAGTGACAGTAAATTTCAGCACACTATATAAAATTTTCCTTACCAAATTCCACCTACCAAAGGCGCTTCACTCCCCGGCAACGGCGCCAGAAAAGAGTCTTGATGACCCACAAGTATAGGGGATCTATCGTAGTCCTTTCGATAAGTAAGAGTGTCGAACCCAACGAGGAGCAGAAGGAAATGATAAGCGGTTTCCAGCAAGGTATTCCCAACACTACTAGCAACCTACTAGCACCAATCCCGGACTTGGAGACAAGAATTGGATACAAGAGATGAACTAGGGTTTTGAGAGGAGATGGTGCTGATGAAGATGTTGATGGAGATTGCCTTCTCCCGATGAGAGGAGCGTTGGTGATGAAAATGGCAATGATTTCCCCCTCCGGGAGGGAAGTTTCCCCGGTAGAACAGCTCCGCGAGAGCCCTAGATTGGTTCCGCCAAGGTTCCGCCTCGTGGCGGCGGAGTTTCGTCCGAGAAGATGCATGGCTTGTTATTTTTTTCCCATCGAAAGACTTCATATAGCAGAAGATGGCCACCGGAGGGCCACCAGGGGGCCCACGAGGTAGGGGGGCGTGCCCAGGGGGTAGGGCGCGCCCCCACCCTCGTGGGCAGGGTGTGGCTCCCTGGTGAAGTTTTTGCTCTCAGTATTTTTTTATATATTTGGAAAACATCTTCCGTGGAGTTTCAGGACTTTTGGAGCTGTGCAGAATAGGTCTCTAATATTTGCTCCTTTTCCAGCCTAGAATCCCAGCTGCCGGTATTCTCCCTCTTTATGTAAACCTTGTAAAATAAGAGAGAATAGGCATAAGTATTGTGACATAATGTGTAATAACAGCCCATAATGCAATAAATATCGATATAAAAGCATGATGCAAAATTGACATATCAGTGCACTACAGGTATCTCCGAAAGTGTCTGTTGGGTTGGCACGAATCAAGACTGGGATTTGTCACTCCGTATGACAGAGAGGTATCTCTGTGCCCACTCAGTAATGCATCATCATAATGAGCTCAATGTGACTAAGGAATTAGCCAGGGGATCATGCGTTACGGAACGAGTAAAGTGACTTGCCGGTAACGAGATTGAATGAGGTATTGGGATACCGACGATCGAATCTCGGGCAAGTAACATACCGATGGACAAAGGGAATTGTATACGGGATTGATTGAATCCCCAACATCGTGGTTCATCTGATGAGATCATCGTGGAACATGTGGGAGCCAACATGGGTATCTAGATCCCGCTGTTGGTTATTGGCCGGACAGATGTCTCGGTCATGTCTACATGCCTCCCGAACCCATAGGGTCTACACACTTAAGGTTCGATGACGCTAGGGTTATAGGGAAAGTTTGTACGTGGTTACCGAATGTTGTTCGGAGTCCCGGATGAGATCTCGGACGTCGCGAGGAGTTCCGGAATGGTCCGGAGGTAAAGAATAATATATAGGAAGTGAGGTTTTGGTCACCGGAAGTGTTTCGAGCGTCACCGGTAATGTACCGGACCACCAGAAGGGTTTCGGGGGTCCACCGGGAGGGGCCACATGCCCCGGAGGCGTGCATGGGCCAAGAGTAGGAAGGGACCAGCCCCTGAGTGGGCTGGTGCGCCTCCCACCAAGGCCCAAGGCGCAGCTAGGAGGAGGAAGGGGAAATCCTAGGCGCAGATGGGCCTAAAGGCCCACCCTAGGGCGCGCCCCCTCTCTCCCCCTCTTGGCCGCCCCCTCCAGTCCCATCTAGGGCTGCCGCACCCCCTAGGGTGGGAACCCTAGAGGGGGCGCAGTGTAACACCCCGGATGTAATTTTCCCAATTTGTACTCCAACTCTGCCGTTTCCGGCATTAAGTTATATTTATTTCCTCGGGTTCGGGTTTTGTCTCCGTGTGTTGTTGTCGTTGTCATGCATCTCATATCATGTCATCATGTGCATTGCATCTGCATACGTGTTCGTTTCATGCATTCGACCATTTTCCCCGTTGTCCGTTTTGCATTCCGGCGCTTCGTTCTCCTCTGGTGGTCTTTTCTACCTTTCTTTCGTGTGTGGGGATTAAACATTTCTGGATTGGACTGAGACTTGCCAAGTGACCTTGGTTTACTACCGGTAGACCGCCTATCATGTTTCGTACCATTTGGACTTCGTTTGATACTCCAACGGTTAACCGAGGGACCGAAAAGGCCTCGTGTGTGTTGTAGCCCAACACCCCTCCAATTTGGCCCAAAACCCACCTAACTCTGCTCCATCATCTAGAGCGTTCGATCACGATCGTGTGGCCGAAAACCGTACCTCATTTGGACTTTCCTAGCTCCCTCTATGGCTATAAATAGATCCCTCCACGAAATCCCGGGTCTCCTCCCTCCCCAAACCCTAGATCTCGTCATCGCGCGCCGCCGGACGTTTTCCCCGCCGACGGACACGTCCGGACTCCGCCCCCGCCGCCACGTGGCGTCGCGCCGTTGGCCGCGCCCCGCGGGACCGCATCGCCGCGCCGCCGGGCCCGGGAGGCCCAAGGCCGGCCCCCGCGAGCCCGCGAGCCGAGCCGCCTCGCCCGCTGCCTCCTCAGCCGCGCCCCGCCGCCTCCTTCGCCGGCCGCCGCCGCCAAGCCGCCATCGCCGCCGCGCCGCA
The DNA here is from genome assembly GCF_056163025.1 of Triticum urartu. Taxonomy (NCBI): domain Eukaryota; kingdom Viridiplantae; phylum Streptophyta; class Magnoliopsida; order Poales; family Poaceae; genus Triticum; species Triticum urartu. The sequence continues at coordinate 177,264,060 of NC_141874.1, forward strand.
GCCGTCGGACCTCGCCGCCCGGCGCCATCGTCGCCTCGCCGCCACCGCGGGCCACCGCCGACCCCGTCGGTCGTCCTCTCCGTCGCCGGCCACCACCACCCGCGCCCGGCCGGACCTCCCCGCCTCTCCTTCGGCTCCGAGAGCCAACTCCGGTGAGCCCCGAGCACTGTTCCGGCGAGATCCGGCCGCGCCTCGGTTTCCGTGCAAACCCTAGATCTCGGGGTGATTTTTTTCGTCTAAGTCCTCGGAATTTTCAGTCCAAGTGCTCATGTTCATGGCTCCGTAACTTTGCATCCGTAGCTCTGATTCATGCATATAGCATATCAAAATGTTCATCTCAGAGAGTACATCATTTCATTCCATTGCATTATTTTCATTTGAGCTCATCTTGATGCCCGAAATGCTGTTAGAAGAGGGCTACTTGAGATAATTGTCAGATCTGCTACTCCGTTTAGCTTTTTGTCATTTTTTCCATGATTATTGTGTGCATGCTATGCCCATGAGTTCTACATGTGTTTTGTTAAGGGTTTTGTCATCTTTCCAGAGGTGCAACCCATGTATTTTTAGGATGTGTGTGGTGACTAGTGCAAGCTTGCAAAGTGGTGCACTTAGTAATTCTGTTTTCAGGGACTTAGCAATTCCACTAAGTCCTTGATCTATTTATCTCATGATGCCATATGTTCTTATTGTTTCCTAGTGATCCGTGCCTCTTTTGAGGATGATCAGTAAGGATGTTTTGTTAATCTTGTAGTGCTCTATACACCCGTTTCTTTGTTTGCAATTATGGAGCACCCTAGCTTGAGTCAATCGAGCTCTACTTTTGCTACTTTGTGAATCTGGGCAGATTGTCAACTTGTTTGCAATTTTGCCGATGATGTTGTAGTTGATCCGTGATTGCTATGCTATTGTTCTTGCCATTTCTAGCTTTTATTTTGTGCCTTCTTGATGGGTGTATGCTTGTCTTGCCATGACTTGCTCTGTAGTGAGTGCATCGAGCTCGTAAACATGCCTACTTGAGTTGTATTTCAGCATGTGTCAGTTTTTCACTAAGTCTGAAAACTGATTATGTTTTTGCTATGTTCACGTGATTGCAATTGTATTTTCTGATCCCTTTTGGCTCAAGGTCACTAAGGGACTTTTGTTAAGCTCTTTGAGTATCTCCATGCCATGCTTTACTTTTCCATGTTCATGTCCTGTAGCATATAGTTTTGTTGCTCCGAAGAGGGCTACCTGATCTGAAATTCCAGACAAGTGTTAATTTCACTAAGTCTGAGATCTGTTTGCCATATGCATTTTTGCCATGCTTGTTTGAACCTGTTAATGGATGAATTGGCCGTAGCTCAGTGCTAGACTTTTGTTAAGCATCTTGAATGCATCCCTGCCATGTATTTTTTTGTCATGTTTGGGTGCTGTAGCATGTTTATCTCATTGCATTTAGATACCTACTTGCTGTAAATCGCAGATCGGTGTCATATTTGAATCGCTTGCCATTTCCAAACCGTAACTCCGATTCCGGCGTTCTTTATATCGTTTTCAAGCGATTTAATATCATATTTACAGTGGCACACTTGGATTTCCAAGTTGAGGCCAGGTTCATGCATTTCCTGTCATATCTTGCATTTTGCATCCCGCATCGCATCCGCATAGCATATCATCTTTGCATCGTGTTGTTTGAGTTTGCACGTGGTTGATTGTATCCTTGTTGCTTGTTTGTCTTGTTTGGGTAGAGCTGGGAGACGAGTTCGCTAACGAGGAGCCCGTTGAGTTTGCTTTCGAGGAACCAGTCAACTCTGACAACTGTGCAGGCAAGATGATCATACCCTCGAAATCACTACTATCTTTGCTATGCTAGTTTGCTCGCTCTTTTGCTATGCCATTGCTACGATGCCTACCACTTGCTTTCAAGCCTCCCAAATTGCCATGTCAAACCTCTAACCCACCATTTTCCTTGCAAACCGTTGATTGGCTATGTTACCGCTTTGCTCAGCCCCTCTTATAGCGTTGCTAGTTGCAGGTGAAGATTGGAGCCCGTTCCTTGTTGGAACATTTATTTACTTGTTGGGATATCATTATATTATCTTGTTATCTTAATGCATCTATATACTTGGTAAAGGGTGGAAGGCTCGGCCTCTCGCCTAGTGTTTTGTTCCACTCTTGCCGCCCTAGTTTCCGTCATATCGGTGTTATGTTCCCGAATTTTGCGTTCCTTACGTGGTTGGGTTATAATGGGAACCCCTTGATATTTCGCCTTGATTAAAGCTTTTCTAGCAATGCCCAACATTGGTATTACCATTTGCCACCTAGCCGCTTTTTTCCCTTGGGTTTCCGGAGCCCAAGGGTCATCGTATTTAAACCCCCCCGGGCCAGTGCTCCTCTGAGTGTTGGTCCAAACTAGAGTCCTGTGCAGCGCCCCCTCGGGGAAACTCAAGGTTTGGTTTTAGTTGTATGGAGCGCTCATCTGAGTGTGCCCTGAGAAAGAGATATGTGCAGCTCCTATCGGGATTTGTCGGCACATTCGGGCGGTGTTGCTGGTCTTGTTTTAACCTGTCGAAGTGTCTTGAGTAACCGAGATACCGAGTCTGATCGGAACGTCTTGGGAGGAGGTCCATTCCTTCTTTTACCATGAGAGCTTGTCATGGGCTAAGTTGGGACTCCCCTGCAGGGATTTGAACTTTCGAAAGCCGTGCCCGCGGTTATGGGCAGATGGGAATTTGTTAATGTCCGGTTGTAGATAACTTGAACCTTAAATTAATTAAAATGAATCAACCGAGTGTGTTACCGTGATGGCCTCTTCTCGGCGGAGTCCGGGAAGTGGACACGGTGTTGGAGTAATGTTTCCGCAGGTGGTTCTCTAGTTTCTCACTCGTGCTTTGCCTCCTCTTCTCGCTCTCTTTTGCGAATAAGTTAGCCACCATACTTGCTAGTCGCTTGCTGCAGCTCCACATATTTTTACCCTGCCTTACCTACAAGCTTAAATAGTCTTGATCGCGAGGGTGCGAGATTGCTGAGTCCCTGTGGCTCACAGATTACTATTACACCAGATGCAGGGCCTGATGATTCCGCTCCAGGAGACGCAATTGAGCTCAAGTGGGAGTTCGACGAAGACTCTCAATGTTACTATGTTTCCTTTCCCGATGATCAGTAGTGGTGCCCAGATGGGGGTGATTGGGACCGTGTCGCTTGTTGGGTTATATTTTATTTTGGCGCCGTAGTCGGGCCATGAGTGTTTGGATGATGTAATGTTATTTATGTACTTGATTGACGTGGCGAGTGTAAGCCAACTATGTTATCTCCCCTTTATTATTTACATTACATGGGATGTTGTGAAGATTGCCTAACTTGCGACATATGCCTTCAATGCGATTATGCCTCTAAGTCGTGCCTCGACACGTGGGAGATATAGTCGCATCGAGGGTGTTACAAGTTGGTAATCAGAGCCTTCCCCGACCTTAGGAGCCCCATTGCTTGATCGTTTTTAGCGGCCGAGTTGTGTCTAGAAAAATGTTTTGAGTCTTTAGGAATTATATATCGGAGAGTTTAGGAATTCTTTTTACTTCCCAGTCTCCTCATCGCTCTGGTAAGGCATCCTGACATAGAGTTTTGACTCTTCTCTTCTCAAATTTCACTAATTTTTTTTAGGATCACGCGGGTATCTTGGAATCGTTCCGATAGTTTTATGATGAGAACATTGTCTTGGTGCCTCCTGTCAGGGGTTTAGTGGAAGTGTCCCGGGGAGTTGAGCTCTGAGGTGTTGTCATCATAATTTTATCGTTGCAGTTCTGGAATACCTGAGTCTAGTACGCCGACATCGAAAATCTCTTTTATGCAGTTCGTTGGTGAGATAACCTCGACGCCACCTAGTACTGGGGCGGGAGTTCGGGAGTATCGCCATAACTTGTATAACGGATGCTTTTCGAAGGTTGAGGTAGATGGTTTCCGGAGGTTTCTTGGTTATGTGTTGAAGGATGGATACAGCTGGATGTAGGATTTGCTAGTTTGGGTGAGATATTATGCTTCCCCTGTATCCCCAACACCTGATTGCATAACCGGAAAGGTTCGGGAGTTTCATAGGTGGGAATTCTAGTAGCTCTAGTTCTTCTTCCACGGATATTGGTTTGAGATTGGGATTTCTTACCGATTATTCGTTCTTGATCAGTACCTTGTTAATTTATTTCTCTACCTTAATTCTACGTGGCTTCTCAATTTATGGATATGTGACCATTTCAAGAGGAATGCATTCGTTCATTTTGTTCGGATGTGAAGACTATATGTTGCAATTTTCATTCCGTTGGATTCAGCTTCAATATTGTCTATCAATGTGCTAATGGTGGTCAACCTCTTCAGGATGGCTCCTCCAACGCGCACGACTCCGAATCCTGATCCACCTCCACCTCCACCTCCTCCAGAGGCATGGCAAGCTATGATGGCCGCAACCAATGCAAACACATAGTTGATCATGCAAATTCTTCAAGAACGCAATCAAGGCAACCAAGGGAATCAAGGCAGCAATCAGAGTCACTTTGCTACACTCAACCAGTTCCTTGCTAACGGGCCAAAGACTTTCAACAATTGTGTTGAGGCAACCGATGCTGACGATTGGCTTGTGGATCTGTGCAAGCATTTCGAGTGCAGTAACGTCAGGCCTGAGGACTTTGTCAAGTTCGCTTCCTTCCAACTCAAAGATCAAGCTGCAGAATGGTTCCAGCAGTACAAGGACTCCAGAGGTGGATGTGTTATCACTTGGGATGATTTCCGTCGAGATTTTCGAGCTCATCATATTCCTCAAAGCATGGTTGAAAGCAAGCGTCAGGAATTCCGCAATCTGAAGCAAGGCTCTTTGTCTGTCTATGACTACAACAAGTTGTTCCAGAAGCTCGCCCGTTTTGCCAAGCAGGACGTACCTGATGAGAAGAGCATGATATATCAGTTCAGGGGTGGTCTCAGAGAAGAAATTCAGCTAGCTCTTGTTCTCTTTGAGCCCTTGAGATACGATGAGTTCTACAACATGGCATTGAAGCAAGAGGCTGCTCAGTTGAGGTGTGATGCTTCTAAGAAGCGAGTCAGAGATGTTACTCCTTCTTCCTCTACTCAAGTGGCCAAGCAGCAGAAGTATTGGCTTCCTCCTCCTCCGTTCCGTCAGCCGTATCAGCAGAAGAGCAAAGGTGGCAGTGGTTCTTCCCACCCACCCAACCCTGGCTTTCAGAACAAGACTTCGTCTCAAGCTCCAAGATCGAGTGCTCCGTATCACCGTCCGCTTTCAGAGGTCACGTGCAACAAGTGCCAACAGAAGGGTCACTATACCAACAAGTGTTTCAACCAGAGGCGTCTTCCTCCTCCTCCTCCTGTGAGATCGGCAAGTACAGCTGTGGTCAAGCATAACCCCAAGTTCGCCAAGGTCAATATGGTGAATGAAGCTCAAGCAGAGGACTCACCAGATGTCATCATGGGTAACCTTCCTATTAATGATATTCCTGCAAAAGTTCTTTTTGACACGGGTGCATCGCATTGCTTCATTTCCAAACCTTTTGCATCAAAGTATGAGTGCGATTATCAGTATCTGCAAAGTTCCTTGCACTTTGTGTCACCGGGCAAGTAGATGACAGCTAACACCTGTGTCCCGGAGGTTACTATCACATTGGGTGACTACAAGTTCCTTTCTTCCCCAATTGTTCTTGGTAACTCGAATATTGATCTTATTCTCGGAATGGATTGGCTTTCTAAGCACAAGGCACATCTTGATTGTGCTGCCAGGCAGATTCAATTGACTCATTCGTCTGAGGATGTAATTGTCTTTGCCGCTCGGGATAATACCATCCATCTGTTTTCTCTCAATGAGAAGGGTGAATTGGACGCTATTTCGCAAATTCCAGTCGTTTGCGAATATCAAGACGTCTTTCCAGAAGAGCTTCCAGGAATGCCTCCGCACCGGCCAGTTGAATTCGTTATTGATCTTGAGCCTGGCACGGAACCTGTGTGCAAGCGTCCTTACAAGCTCGGACCTGAAGAGTTGAAGGAGCTGAAGAAGCAACTCGATATTCAAGAGAAAATGGGTCTCATCCGGCCTAGTTCTTCTCCGTGGGGTTGTGGGGTTCTTTTTTTGAAGAAGAAGGATGGAACAGACCGACTTTGTGTTGATTACCGTCCAGTGAACAAGAAGACCATCAAGAACAAATACCCACTTCCCAACATCAATGAGCTGTTCGAACAACTCAAAGGTGCTCGAGTATTCTCCAAGCTTGATCTCCGTATGGGTTATCATCAGATTCGAATCCGTGAGCAAGATATTCCCAAGACGGCTTTCAGGACAAGCTTTGGTTCATATGAATACACTGTCATGTCTTTTGGTCTCGTCAACGCTCCTCCGACGTTCTCTCGCATGATGAACTTCATCTTCAACGCCTACACTAATGACTTCGTTTTGGTCTATCTCGACGACATTCTGGTTTTCTCCAAGAACAAGGAAGATCATGACAAGCACTTGCGTTTGGTTCTTGATAAGCTCAGAGAACATCCGTTCTACGCCAAGTTCTCCAAGTGTGAATTTTGGCTCGATGAGGTTCTTTATCTTGGTCATATCATCTCTGCCAAGGGCATTGCCATGAATCTTGAGAAGGTGTCTGCAATTGTGAATTGGGAACCTCCTCAGAACGTGAAGCAACTTCGTAGCTTCCTCGGTCCCGCAAGCTATTGCCGAAGATTCGTTGAAAACTTTTCTAAGATCGCGAAGCCTCTCTCAAATCTTCTCCAAAAGCACGTCAAGTACGTTTGGTCTCCGGAGTGTGACATTGCTTTCAACACTTTGAAAAAGAAATTGATCACTACTCCAGTTCTGACTCCGCCTGATGAATCCAAGCCGTACGAGGTCTTTTGTGATGCCTCTCTCCAAGGTCTTGGCGCAGTATTGATGCAAGAGAAGAAAGTTGTTGCTTGTACCTATCGCCAGTTGAAGCCTAATAAGAAGAACTACCCCACTCATGATCTCGAGTTGGCGGCAGTTGTGCATGCTCTTTTGACTTGGAGACATCTTCTATTGGGAAGAAAAGTGGACATTTTCACTAATCACAAGAGTCTCAAGTACATATTCACTCAGCCTAATCTCAACCTTAGGCAAACTCGATGGGTCGAAATGATTCAAGAGTATAATCCGAGTATCGAGTATACTCCAGGCAAGGCCAATGTGATTGCTGACGCATTGAGCAGGAAAGCTTATTGTAACAGTCTGATTCTCAAGCCTTATCAACCCGAGCTTTGTGAAGCTTTCCACAAACTTAATATACAAGTTGTTCCTCAAGGTTTCCTTGCCAACCTTCAAGTCTCTCCTACCTTGGAAGACCAGATTCGCCAAGCCCAGCTTCTTGATGCTATGGTGAAAAAGGTGAAGATTGGGATTGCCAAGAGTCAACCCAAGTACAAGTGCTACCGCCTTGATGACAAGGATACTCTCTTCTTCGAGGATCGTATTGTGGTACCCAAAGGTGACCTTCGTAAAGTGATCATGAACGAGGCTCACAATTCTCTCCTCTCCATCCACCCTGGGAGCACGAAGATGTATCAGGACCTCAAGCAAGCTTATTGGTGGACTCGAACGAAGCGCGAGATTGCTCAATTCGTGAATGAATGTGATGTCTGCAGAAGAGTGAAGGCAGAACACCAAAGGCCAGCAGGTCTCCTCCAACCTCTTGCCATTCCAGAATGGAAGTTTGACCACATTGAAATGGACTTCGTGATTGGGTTTCCAAAGTCCAAGCGTGGCAATGATGCTATATTCATTGTCATCGACAAACTCACCAAAGTGGCTCACTTTCTGCCTATCAAAGAGTCGACACTGCAGCTCAATTGGCGGAACTCTATACCTCTCGTATTTTTTCTCTGCACGGTATTCCTCAAGTGATCTCTTCAGACTGTGGCAGCATCTTTACCTCGAAGTTTTGGGATTCTTTTTAGAAGGCCATGGGCACCAACATCCGCTTCAGCACAGCTTTCCATCCTCAAACTAGCGGTCAAGTCGAGCGTGTCAACCAGATTCTTGAAGATATGCTTAGGGCTTGTGTGATCTCCTTCGGCATGAAGTGGGAGGATTGTCTTCCTTATGCTGAATTCTCCTACAACAACAGTTTTCAAGCAAGTTCGGGCAAGGCCCCATTTGAAATTCTGTATGGCAGGAAGTGCCGTACCCCTCTCAACTGGTCTGAAACTGGTGAACGTCAGCTTTTGGGTAATGACTTAATCACAGAGGCAGAAGAAATGTGCAAAGTCATTCGTGATAACCTCAAAGCAGCCCAATCCCGTCAGAAGAGCTACTATGATAGTAAGCACCGTGATTTGGCTTTCGAGATCGGAGATCATGTTTACCTCCGTGTCTCTCCTATGGAAGGTACTCGTCGCTTCGGTATCAAAGGGAAGCTTGCCCCTAGATACGTGGGACCTTTCAAGATTGTCAGCAAGAGAGGCGACCTCGCCTATCAACTCGAGCTTCCTTCAAACTTTGCAAATGTTCACGATGTGTTCCATGTCTCTCAGCTTCGAAAGTGCTTCAAGACTCCTGACCGCACCGCCAACTTCGAGGACATTGAGCTCCAAGAAGATCTCTCTTATCGTGAGCACCCAGTTGCTATTCTTGAAGAGACTGAACGCAAGACTCGCAACAAGTCAATCAAATTTCTCAAAGTCAAGTGGTCACACCATTCCGACCGTGAAGCTACCTGGGAACGCGAGGATCACGTCCGTTCTGAGTACCCGGCGTTCTTTCAGTCCTAGATCTTAGGACGAGATCCTTTCGTAGTGGTGGAGTGTTGTAACACCCCGGATGTAATTTTCCCAATTTGTACTCCAACTCTGCCGTTTCCGGCGTTAAGTTATATTTATTTCCTCGGGTTCGGGTTTTGTCTCCGTGTGTTGTTGTCGTTGTCATGCATCTCATATCATGTCATCATGTGCATTGCATCTGCATACGTGTTCGTCTCATGCATTCGAGCATTTTCCCCGTTGTCCGTTTTGCATTCCGGCGCTTCGTTCTCCTCTGGTGGTCTTTTCTACCTTTCTTTCGTGTGTGGGGATTAAACAATTCTGGATTGGACCGAGGCTTGCCAAGCGACCTTGGTTTACTACCGGTAGACCGCCTGTCAAGTTTCGTACCATTTGGACTTCGTTTGATACTCCAACGGTTAACCGAGGGACCGAAAAGGCCTCGTGTGTGTTGCAGCCCAACACCCCTCCAATTTGGCCCAAAACCCACCTAACTCAGCTCCATCATCTAGAGCGTTCGATCACGATCGCGTGGCCGAAAACCGCACCTCATTTGGACTCTCCTAGCTCCCTCTATGGCTATAAATAGACCCCTCCATGAAATCCCGGGTCTCCTCCCTCCCCAAACCCTAGATCTCGTCATCGCGCGCCGCCAGACGTTTTCCCTGCCGACGGACACGTCCGGACTCCACCCTCGCCGCCACGTGGCGTCGCGCCATTGGCCGCGCCCCGCGGGACCGTATCGCCGCGCCACCGTGCCCGGGAGGCCCAAGGCCGGCCCCCGCGAGCCCGCGAGCCGAGCCGCCTCGCCCGCCGCCTCCTCAGCCACGCCCCGCCGCCTCCTTCGCCGGCCGCCGCCGCCAAGCCGCCATCGCCGCCGCGCCGCAACCGCCGGACCTCGCCGCCCGGCGCCATCGTCGCCTCGCCGCCACCGCGGGCCACCGCCGCCGCCGACCCCGCCGGTCGTCCTCTCCGTCGCCGGCCACCACCACCCGCGCCCGGCCGGACCTCCCCGCCTCTCCTTCGGCTCCGGGAGCCAACTCCGGCGAGCCCCGAGCACTGTTCCGGCGAGATCCGGCCGCGCCTCGGTTTCCGTGCAAACCCTAGATCTCGGGGTGATTTTTTTTGTCTAAGTCCTCGGAATTTTCAGTCCAAGTGCTCATGTTCATGGCTCCGTAACTTTGCATCTGTAGCTCCGATTCATGGATATAGCATATAAAAATGTTCATCTCAAAGAGTACATCATTTCATTCCATTGCATCATTTTCATTTGAGCTCATCTTGATGCCCGAAATGCTATTAGAAGAGGGCTACTTGAGATAATTATCAGATCTGCTACTCCCTTTAGCTTTTTGTCATTTTTGCCATGATTATTGTGTGCATGCTATGCCCATGAGTTCTACATGTGTTTTGTTAAGGGTTTTGTCATCTTTCTAGAGGTGCAACCCATGTATTTTTGGGATGTGTGTGGTGACTAGTGCAAGCTTACAAAGTGGTGCACTTAGTAATTCTGTTTTCAGGGACTTAGCAATTCCACTAAGTCCTTGATCTGTTTATCTCATGATGCCATATGTTCTTGTTGTTTCCTAGTGATCTGTGCCTCTTTTGAGGATGAACAGTAAGGATGTTTTGTTAATCCTGTAGTGCTATATCCACCCATGTCTTTGTTTGCAATTATGGAGCACCCTAGATTGAGTCAATCGAGCTCTACTTTTGCTACTTTGTGAATCTGGGCAGATTGTCAACTTGTTTGCAATTTTGCCGATGATGTTGTAGTTGATCCGTGATTGCTATGCTATTGTTCTTGCCATGTCTAGCTTTTATTTTGTGCCTTCTTGATGGGTGTATGCTTGTCTTGCCATGACTTGCTCTGTAGTGAGTGCATCGAGCTCGTAAACATGCCTACTTGAGTTGTATTTCAGCATGTGTCAGTTTTTCACTAAGTCTGAAAACTGATTATGTTTTTGCTATGTTCACGTGCTTGCAATTGTATTTTCTGATCCCTTTTGGCTCAAGGTCACTAAGGGACTTTTGTTAAGATCTTTGAGTATCTCCATGCCATGCTTTACTTTGCCATGTTCAGGTCCGGTAGCATGTAGTTTTGTTGCTCCGAAGAGGGCTACCTGATCTGAAATTCCAGAGAAGTGTTAATTTCACTAAGTCTGAGATCTGTTTGCCATATGCATTTTTCCATGCTTGTTTGAACCTGTTAATGGATGAATTGGCCGTAGCTCAGTGCTAGACTTTTGTTAAGCATCTTGAATGCATCCCTGCCATGTATTTTGTTGTCATGTTTGGGTGCTGTAGCATGTTCATCTCATTGCATTTAGATGCCTACTTGCTGTAAATCGCAGATCGGTGTCATATTTGAATCGCTTGCCATTTCCAAACCGTAACTCCGATTCCGGCGTTCTTTATATCGTTTTCAAGCGATTTCATCTCATCTTTACAGTGGCACACTTGAATTTCCAAGTTGAGGCCAGATTCATGCATTTCCTGTCATATCTTGCATTTTGCATCCCGCATCGCATCCCGCATAGCATATCATCTTTGCATCGTATTGTTTGAGTTTGCACGTGGTTGATTGTACCCTTGTTGCTTGTTTGTATTGTTTGGGTAGAGCCGGGAGATGAGTTCGCTAACGAGGATCCCGTTGAGTTTGCTTTCGAGGATCCAGTCAACTCTGACAACTGTGCAGGCAAGATGATCATACCCTCGAAATCACTACTATCTTTGTTATGCTAGTTTTCTTGCTCTTTTGCTATGCCATTGCTACGATGCCTACCACTTGCTTTCAAGCCTCCCAAATTGCCATGTCAAACCTCTAACCCACCATTGTCCTTGCAAACCGTTGATTGGCTATGTTACCGCTTTGCTCAGCCCCTCTTATAGCGTTGCTAGTTGCAGGTGAAGATTGGAGCCCGTTCCTTGTTGGAAAATTTATTTACTTGTTGGGATATCATTATATTATCTTGTTATCTTAATGCATCTATATACTTGGTAAAGGGTGGAAGGCTCGGCCTCTCGCCTAGTGTTTTGTTCCACTCTTGCCGCCCTAGTTTCCGTCATATCGGTGTTATGTTCCCGGATTTTGCGTTCCTTACGCGGTTGGGTTATAATGGGAACCCCTTGATATTTCACCTTGATTAAAGCTTTTCCAGCAATGCCCAACATTGGTCTTACCATTTGCCACCTAGCCCCTTTTTTCCCTTGGCTTTCCGGAGCCCAAGGGTCATCGTATTTAAACCCCCCCGGGCCAGTGCTCCTCTGAGTGTTGGTCCAAACTAGAGTCCTGTGCAGCGCCCCCTCGGGGAAACTCGAGGTTTGGTTTTAGTTGTATGGAGCGCTCATCTGAGTGTGCCCTGAGAAAGAGATATGTGCAGCTCCTATCGGGATTTGTTGGCACATTCGGGCGGTGTTGCTGGTCTTGTTTTAACCTGTCGAAGTGTCTTGAGTAACCGAGATACCGAGTCTGATCGGAACGTCTTGGGAGGAGGTCTATTCCTTCGTTGACCATGAGAGCTTGTCATGGGCTAAGTTGGGACTCCCCTGTAGGGATTTGAACTTTCAAAAGCCGTGCCCGCGGTTATGGGCAGATGGGAATTTGTTAATGTCCGGTTGTAGATAACTTGAACCTTAAATTAATTAAAATGAATCAACTGGGTGTGTTACCATGATGGCCTCTTCTCGGCGGAGTCCGGGAAGTGGACACGGTGTTGGAGTAATGTTTGCGCAGGTGGTTCTCTAGTTTCTCGCTCGTGCTTTGCCTCCTCTTCTCGCTCTCTTTTGCGAATAAGTTAGCCACCATACTTGCTAGTCGCTTGCTGCAGCTCCACATATTTTTACCCTGCCTTACCTACAAGCTTAAATAGTCTTGATCGCGAGGGTGCGAGATTGCTGAGTCCCTATGGCTCACAGATTACTATTACACCAGATGCAGGGCCTGATGATTCCGCTCCAGGAGACGCGATTGAGCTCAAGTGGGAGTTCGATGAAGACTCTCAACGTTACTATGTTTCCTTTCCCGATGATCAGTAGTGGTGCCCAGTTGGGGATGATTGGGACCGTGTCGCTTGTTGGGTTATCTTTTATTTTGGCGCCGTAGTCGGGCCATCAGTGTTTGGATGATGTAATGTTATTTATGTACTTGATTGACGTGGCGAGTGTAAGCCAACTATGTTATCTCCCCTTTATTATTTACATTACATGGGATGTTGTGAAGATTGCCTAACTTGCGACATACTTCAATGCGATTATGCCCCTAAGTCATGCCTCGACACGTGGGAGATATAGTTGCATCGAGGGTGTTACACGCAGCCACCTCCCCTCCTCCTATATATAGTGGGGGTTTTGGGGCTGCCAAGGACACGAGTCTTTCTCTCCCTCGGCGCAACCCTACATCTCCACATCCTCATCCTTCGTAGTGCTTGGCGAAGCCCTGCTGGAAACCACGCTGCTCCAACACCACCACGCCGTTGTGCTGCTGTTGGAGTTGTCTTCCCCAACCTCTCCCTCCTCCTTGGTAGATCAAGGCGCGGAAGAGGTCACCGGGCTGCACGTGTGTTGAACGCGGAGGCGCCGTTGTTCGGCGCTTAGATCGGAATCGACCGCGATCTGAATCGCTACGTGTATGACTCCTCCAACCACGTTCTTGTAAAGCTTTCACATTGCGATCTTCAAGGGTATGAAGATACACCTCCCTCTCTCTCATTGCTAGTATCTCCTAGATTGATCTTGGTGACACGTAGGAATTTTTTTGAATTATTGCTACGTTCCCCAACGAAATATTGTTCATAGATAAACTTGATCATAAACCCACAATTCATCGGATCTCGACAAACACACCGCAAAAAGAGTCACATCAAATAGATCTCCAAGAAGATCGAGGAGAACATTGTATTGAGATCCATAGAGAGAGAAAAAGCCATCTAGCTAATAACTATGGACCCGAAGGTCTGTGGTAAACTACTCACACATCATCGGAGAGGCTATGGTGTTGATGTATGATACGTCTCCAATGTATCTATAATTTTTGATTGTTCCATGCTATTATATTATCTGTTTTGGATGTTAATGGGCTTATTTATACACTTTTATATTATTTTGGGACTAACCTACTAACCCAAGGCCCAGTGCAAATTGCTATTTTTTTGCCTATTTCAGTGTTTTGCAAAAAAGGAATATCAAATGGAATCCAAACGAAATGAAACCTTCGGGAGAGTTATTTTTGGAACAAACGTGACCCAGGGGACTTGGAGTGGACGTCAAGAAATCAACGAGGAGGCCACGAGGCAGGTAGGCGCGCCTGCCCCCCTGGGCACGCCCCCACCCTTGTAGGCCCCTCATGACTCCGCCAACCTACTTCCTCCTATATATAATATATATCCATATACCCCAAAAACATCTAGGAGCACCATGAAACCCTATTTCCACCGCCGCAACCTTCTGTACCCAAGAGATCCCATCTTGGGGCCTTTTCCGGAGCTCCGTCGGAGGGGGAATCAATCACGGAGGGCTTTTACATCAACACCATAGCCTCTCCGATGATGTGTGAGTAGTTTACTTCAGAACTTCGGTTCCATAGTTATTAGCTTGATGGCTTCTTCTCTCTCTTTGGATCTCAATACAATGTTCTCCTCGATCTTCTTGGAGATCTACTTGATGTAACTCTTTTTACGGTGTGTTTGTCGAGATCCGATGAATTGTGGGTTTATGATCAAGTTTATCTATGAACAATATTTGATTCTTCTCTGAAATCTTTTATGTATGATTGGTTATCTTTGCAAGTCTCTTTGAATTATCAGTTTGGTTTAGCCTACTAGATTGATCTTTCTTGCAATGTGATACGTCTCCAACGTATCTATAATTTTTGATTGTTCCATGCTATTATATTATCAACCTTGGATGTTTTATATGCTACTTTATATGATTTTTGGGACTAACCTATTAACCTAGAGCCCAGTGCCAGTTTCTGTTTTTTCCTTAATTTTGAGTTCTGTAGAAAAGGAAAACCAAACGGAGTCCAATTGAGCTGAAATTTGACGGAGATCATTTTTGGACCAGAAGAAGCCCACGGAGGACCGGTGGTGGGCCAGAAGAGTCCCGAGGCCACCACGAGGGTGGGGCACGCCTCCCTGCCTCGTGGCCACCTCGGCAACCCCCTGACTAGTCCCCGACTCCAACACCTCTTTTATAACCCAAAACTTCCAGAAAGAAACCTAGATCGGGTGTTCCGCCGCCAGAAGCCTCCGTAGCCACCGAAAACCAATCTAGACCAGTTCCGGCACCCTGCCGGAGGGGGGAATCCCTCTCCGGTGGCCATCTTCATCATCCCGGAGCTCTCCATGACGAGGAGGGAGTAGTTCTCCCTTGGGGCTAAGGGTATGTACCAGTAGCTATGTGTTTGATCTCTCTCTCTCTCTCTCTGTTGTGTTATTGAGTCGGCACGATCTTGATGTATCGCGAGCTTCGCTATTATAGTTGGATCTTATGATGTTTCTCCCCCTCTGTTATCTTGTGATGAATTGAGTTTTCCCTTTGAAGTTGTCTTATCGGATTGAGTCTTTAAGGATTTGAGAACACTTGATGTATGTCTTGCACGTGCTTATCTGTGGTGACAATGGGATATCATGTGATCCACTTGATGTATGTTTTGGTGATCAACTTGCGAGTTCCATGACCTCGTGAACTTATGCATAGGGGTTGGCACACGTTTTTGTCTTGACTCTCTGGTAGAAACTTTGGGGCACTCTTTGAAGTTCTTTGTGTTGGTTGATGATGTCTACTACACAACCTTCTTATTGTAGACGTTGTTGGGCCTCCAAGTGCAGAGGTTTGTAGGACAGTAGCTAATTTCCCTCAAGTGGATGACCTAAGGTTTATCAATCCGTAGGAGGCGTAGGATGAAGATGGTCTCTCTCAAGCAACCCTGAAATCAAATAACAAAGAGTCTCTTGTGTCCCCAACACACCCAATACAATGGTAAATTGTATAGGTGCACTAGTTCGGCGAAGAGATGGTGATACAAGTGGTATATGGATGGTAGATAAAGGTTTTTGTAATCTGAAAATATAAAAACAGCAAGGTAACTAATGATAAAAGTGAGCACAAACGGTATTGTAGTGTGTTGAAACAAGGCCTAGGGTTCATACTTTCACTAGTGCAAGTCCTCTCAACAATAATAACATAATTGGATCACATAAATATCCCTCAACATGCAACAAAGAGTCACTCCAAAGTCACTAATAGCGGAGAACAAACGAAGAGATTATGGTAGGGTACGAAACCACCTCAAAGTTATTCTTTCCAATCAATCCTTTGGGCTATTCCTATAAGTGTCACAAACAGCCCTAGAGTTCGTACTAGAATAACACCTTAAGACACAAATCAACCAAAACCCTAATGTCACCTAGATACTCCAATGTCACCTCAAGTATCAGTGGGTATGTTTATACGATATGAATCACACAATCTCAGATTCATCTATTCAACCAACACATAGAACCTCAAAGAGTGCCCCAAAGTTTCTACCGGAGAAGCACGACGACAACGTGTGCCAACCCCTATGCATAGGTTCATGGGCGGAACCCGCAAGTTGATCACCAAAACATACATCCAGTGAATCACGTGATATCCAATTGTCACCACAGATACGCACGGCAAGACATACATCAAGTGTTCTCAAATCTTTAAAGACTCAATCCGATAAGATAACTTCAAAGGGGAAACTCAATCCATTACAAGAGAGTAGAGGGGGAGAAACATCATAAGATCTAACTATAATAGCAAAGCTCGCGATACATCAAGATCGTGCCAAATCAAGAACACGAGAGAGAGAGAGAGAGATCAAACACATAGCTACTGGTACATACCCTCAGCCACGAGGGAGAACTACTCCCTCCTTGTCATGGAGAGCACTAGGATGATGAAGATGGCCACCGGAGAGGGATTGCCCCCACCGAAGATGGCCACCGGAGTTGAATAGATGAATATGAGATTGTGTGATGCATATCGTATAATCATACCCACGGACACTTGAGGTTGTCGGATGTGGGGTTCCGGCAAACCCTTAAGGTTTGAACACTGGGGTGCGCGCGAAGTCTTGTCCTCCCACTGATCTACGCCCTAGCTCGCTAAGATCTCGCGGACGAACTCGACGAACTCGCAACATAGAAAGGCACAAGATTTATACTGGTTCGGGCCACCATTGTGGTGTAATACCCTACTCCACTGTGGTGGTGGTGGATTGCCTCTTGGGCTGATGATGAACAATACAAGGGGAAGAACAACCTCATGAGGTTGAGGTGTTCTTGTGCTTGTCTTACTTGTGTGGGTGAGAGTGATCTTTCGGACCCTCTCTCTCTCTCTCTCTCCGTCCTCGCCTGCCTATGGTGGTGGCTAGTCCTATTTATAGAGGCCCTGGTCCTCTTCCCAAATAGAGCGGGAGGGGAGCCAACAATGGCGGGCAAATTTGAAGGGGGACAACTAGTACAAGCTATCCTGACAAAAGTGGCCTTCGCCTGCGAAAGGCTCTGGTGGTGACGCCGTCTTGGGCTCCACAATGACCTCCGTCTTGACGTCCTTCTGGTCTTGTTCTTGTTGAACAAAATTGGCAACCTTTGCCTGATGCCTTGGTACTCCTTACCTGCGCAGGCCTCCTTAGCACCAAAGAGGAAACAAGGACGCTGCGCACGCTGGCGCCCGCCTGGCGCCCGCCTGGTGTCGATCGTCATGGCTCACGTCACGAGAGCCTCATGAGGTTTGCCTCGCCTTGACATCTCCGCTCCTTGTGAGCCTGCCCGACTAGGACACTCCAGAGGAGGTCTTGTGTCGTTCGCCTCGCGAGGGTCTTGGATGCCTTGTTGATGAAGATGGGACGTACGGCCTGCTGGCTTAGCCACGCAGCGGGCCGCAAGCAGGCAAGCCTGGGGACCCCCGTTCCCAGGACGCCGACAATAGCCCCCGGGCCCAAGGTGCGCTCGGGCTTGGCTTCTCGGCGAAGCGAAGGGCCGAGTACGGAGCACTGCGGGCCCCAAGAGCCTACGGCCTCGGTTGACGCGTGGCGGTTGATTGGACGTGGGCGTCTCCGCTTCCCCACGCTGCCTTTGATTCCGCCTGGCTATGCGCCCCCCGCCTCTTACACAGTTATTCTTCCTTCGCCGCGCCTAGCTCTTCCAATCTCCCTGCTTCCTCAAGGCCCTGCTCTGTCCTCCCAATCTGATTTGCGCTCCGCCTGCTTCACCGCCATGATGCCGAAACAAGCCGAGAAGGGGAAGAAACCTCTGTCCTCGCCAACCGCGCCTCCATCCTTCGAGCCGGCGCTCGGCCGGCCCCGGGTGCTCAACGATGAGGCCATGGACAAGGTGCGCCGCATGCTTGCCTCTAGTTTCAACGAGTGGGGACCGACGGCAGCTTGGCCCGTGTCTCGCACTCGCATGGCTCGGGCAGTCACCGAGGTTCCGATCTTCATTCAGGCCCTCTAGGCTGGCCTGATTCCTCCCTTCTCCGTCTTCTTCAACGCGGTGCTCGAGCACTATCAGATCCACATGCTCCATCTCGACCCCCAATCTGTGACCCTTCTCGCCGTCTTCGCCTTCTTGTGCGAGGCCATGGTGGGCATCGCTCCTTCCGTGGCACTCCTCCGCAACTTCTTCTCGTTGCATCTCACCGGTCCCCGGCAGAGCTCGGGGTGCGTGGGCTTCCAGGCCATGGCTGCGACGACAGGCGCAGTGATCGACTTTGAGCTTCCTTCATCCACGAGTGAGTCCCGTAGACGATGGGTGTTTGTTGATGCCGGCGTGCTCAACCCTCTGCTCCAAGCTCTGGTGGGGCCTGCTATTCCAAACTCCGGCTGGGGTCATCAGAAGCTCACGATCCCCTGCCTTGCCCCCGTCTGGGCCGGGCTGAGGTGGTTGAAGGACCTCGGCGTGACTGCGCCCATGGTGGTGAGGGAGTTCGTCAGGTGTCGAGTCGCTCCACTTCAGCGCCACTCCCGCCCGATGTGGGACTTGCTCCACAGCCAGGAAAACATGAGGTTTCAGGAGGTGGGGCTTCCTCTTGCGGCACGACAAACAGTGCTCACGGTCCTATCAGGTGTCCCTCTGCCGGATGAGATGCCCAGGAACAGCTGCCTGTTGTACTGCTGCGAGAACAAAGTCACATTTTCCGCGAGCATGCCTTCCTTTGATGAGTGGGGGTTGTGCCTAATCGGCTTGACGGGGCCCCGCGAGAACCCCGTCATCATGGTCCCCCTCCTTGCCGCCGGTGCCGAGTTTGCCCCAGGTGATGGTGTGGGGGTGCCCTAGGCGAGTGTCGAGGAGCACATGACGAGCGGTGATCCGGGGCGTCGTCCTCGGGGGCCTGCGACCCCCTCCTGAGGCGTCGGTTGCTGAGGAGATGCGGCATGCGGCTCCTGAGGCTGAGGCTCCAGGAGCCTTGGGAGGTTGCAGTGAGAGGGCGCTGGGCTGTTCGTCACGATTGGGCTCCCCTGAAGCCATCCCTCTTGGTTCTTCTTCGGCTCCGCCGCGCACCGGCCGTCACGTCCAGTGCTTTGGTCATCTTTGTGTGGACTTCGAGGAGCTCCGCAAGAGAAAGGATCCCCCAACGGCAGCAATATCTTCGGGCTGTTGAAGCGACGGAAGTACATCGCCATTGACGCGTAAGTATCTTATCGTCGTGGCTTCTTGCGTGTGGTCTTCTCATCCTGACGTCTGTCCTCCAGGGCTCCTTCCGCTGAAGCTGTCATGTCTTCCGAGAGGCGGCCTCCTCCTTCATCAATTCCCCCATCAGCCTTGAGCGTTCCTGGCCTACCTGCCGCCCCTGGAGCAGGGTCGGTCGGGGGAGTGTCCTCGCCTTCGTGGCGCGCTGAGTCCGCGGTTTGGCCGCCCCTCCCGCACGGTCTGGTCTGGAGCTCGGCGGGCGTGCCCAAGACTCCTCCTTTGCTCATGAACAGCCGCTGGTTGACCTTGATCTTCGGTTCCTCTTCAAGCGGTGAGCCCCGATCAGCTTGGGCTCCTTGCGAGGATGGGCTGATGTCAGGCACGGCGCCAGCCCCCAGCCCCCCGCCAGGAGGTGGCGCGCCACTTGATGCTCCGCCCGCGGCCCCCGAGGTGGAGGACAAGGCGGGTCGAGCGTTCGAGATCGAGCGCGGGCGGAGCATAGTTCGTCATGAGCTCTTCCAGGAGGCGATGGGCGCGATGAGCCGACTCAGTGAAGAGCTCGCTGGTGTCGATTCGCGTCTTGAGGCTGAAGGTTTCCGGCTGGTGGAGGAGCGGCGCAAGCTGAAGGTGGCCATCTATTGGAAATATGCCCTAGAGGCAATAATAAATTGATTATTATTATATTTCCTTGTTCATGATAATCGTTTATTATCCATGCTAGAATTCTATTGATAGGAAACTCATATACATGTGTGGATACATAGACAACATCATGTCCCTAGTAAGCCTCTAGTTGACTAGCTCATTGATCAATAGATGGTTACGGTTTCCTAACCATGGACATTGGATGTCGTTGATAACGGGATCACATCATTGGGAGAATGATGTGATGGACAAGACCCAATCCTAAGCCTAGCACATAGATCGTGTAGTTCATTTGCTAAAGCTTTTCTAATGTCAAGTATCATTTCCTTAGACCATGAGATTGTGCAACTCCCGGATACCGTAGGAATACTTTGGGTGTGCCAAACGTCACAACGTAACTGGGTGGCTATAAAGGTGCACTACGGGTATCTCCGAAAGTGTCTGTTGGGTTGGCATGAATCGAGACTGGGATTTGTCACTCCGTGTAAACGGAGAGGTATCTCTGGGCCCACTCGGTAGGACATCATCATAATGTGCACAATGTGACCAAGGAGTTGATCATGGGATGATGTGTTACAGAACGAGTAAAGAGACTTGCCAGTAACGAGATTGAACAAGGTATCGGGATACCGACGATCGAATCTCGGGCAAGTATCGTACCGCTAGACAAAGGGAATTGTATACGGGATTGATCGAATCCTCGACATCGTGGTTCATCCGATGAGATCATCGCGGAACATGTAGGAACCAACATGGGTATCCAGATCCCGCTGTTGGTTATTGACCGGAGAACGTCTTGGTCATGTCTGCATGGTTCCCGAACCCGTAGGGTCTACACACTTAAGGTTCGGTGACGCTAGGGTTATAAGGAATAGATATACGTGGTTACCGAATGTTGTTCAGAGTCCCGGATGAGATCCCTGACGTCACGAGGAGTTCCGGAATGGTCCGGAGGTAAAGATTTATATATGGGAAGTCCTGTTTTGGTCACCGGAAAGGTTTCGGGTTTTACCGGTAGTGTACCGGGACCACCGGAGGGGTCCGGGGGTCCACCAAGTGGGGCCACCAGCCCCGGAGGGCTGCATGGGCCATGTGTGGGAGGGGACCAGCCCCAAGTGGGCTGGTGCGCCCCCCCACCAAGGCCCAAGGCGCCTCCAAGAGGGAAGGGGGGCAAACCCTAGGGCAGATGGGCCCTAAGGCCCACCCCAGGTGCGCTTCCCCCTCTCCCCCTTGTGGCCGCCACCCAGATGGGATCTGGGGGGCTGCCGCCACCCCTAGGGAGGGAACCCTAGGTGGGGGCGCAGCCCCTCCCCTTCCCCTATATATACTTGAGGTTTGGGCTGCCCAACACACATGAGTTCCTCTCCTTCTTGGCGCAGCCCTACCCCTCTCCCTCCTCGTCTCTTGAGGTGCTTGGCGAAGCCCTGCTGGAGTACCACGCTCCTCCACCACCACCACGCCGTTGTGCTGCTGCTGGATGGAGTCTTCCTCAACCTCTCCCTCTCTCCTTGCTGGATCAAGGCATGGGAGACGTCACCGGGCTGTACGTGTGTTGAACACGGAGGTGCCGTCCGTTCGGCACTAGGATCATCGGTGATTTGGATCACGACGAGTATGACTCCATCAACCCCGTTCTCTTGAACGCTTCCGCGTAGCGATCTACAAGGGTATGTAGATGCACTCTCCTTCCCCTCGTTGCTAGTTTCTCCATAGATAGATCTTGGTGACACGTAGGAAAATTTTGAATTTCTGCTACGTTCCCCAACAGTGGCATCATGAGCTAGGTCTATTGCGTAGATTCTATGCACGAGTAGAACACAAAGTAGTTGTGGGCGTTGATTTTGTTCAATATGCTTACCATTACTAGTCCAATCTTGTTTCGACGGTATTGTGGGATGAAGCGGCCCGGACCGACCTTACACGTACTCTTACGTGAGACTGGTTCCACCGACTGACATGCACTAGTTGCATAAGGTGGCTAGCGGGTGTCTGTCTATCCCACTTCAGTCGGAACGGATTCGATGAAAAGGGTCCTTATGAAGGGTAAATAGCAATTGGCATATCACGTTGTGGTTTTGTGTAGGTAAGAAACGTTCTTGCTAGAAACCCATAGCAGCCACGTAAAACAAGCAAACAACAATTAGACGACATCTAACATGTTTTTGCAGGGTATGCTATGTGATGTGATATGGCCAAAAGGATGTGATGAATGATATATGTGATGTATGAGATTGATCATGTTCTTGTAATAGGAATCACGACTTGCATGTCGATGAGTATGACAACCAGCAGGAGCCATAGGAGTTGTCTTTATTTATTGTATGACCTGCGTGTCATTGAACAACGCCATGTAATTACTTTACTTTATTGCTAACCGGTAGCCATAGTAGTAGAAGTAATAGTTGGCGAGCAACTTCATGGAGACACGATGATGGAGATCATGATGATGGAGATCATGGTGTCATGCCGGTGACAAGATGATCATGGAGCCCCAAGATGGAGATCAAAGGAGCTATATGATATTGGCCATATCATGTCACTATTATTTGATTGCATGTGATGTTTATCATGTTATTGCATCTCGTTTACTTAGAAGGACGGTAGTAAATAAGATGATCCCTCATAATAATTTCAAGAAAGTGTTCCCCCTAACTGTGCACCGTTGCGACAGTTCGTTGTTTCGAAGCACCACGTGATGATCGGGTGTGATAGATTCTAACGTTTACATACAACGGGTGTAAGAAAGATTTACACATGCAAACACTTAGGTTGACTTGACGAGCCTAGCATGTACAGACATGGCCTCGGAACACAGAAGACCGAAAGGTCGAACATGAGTCGTATAGAAGATACGATCAACATGAAGATGTTCACCGATGTTGACGTCCGTCTCACGTGATGATCGGACACGGCCTAGTTGACTCGGATCATGTAAACACTTAGATGACTAGAGGGATGTCTATCTGAGTGGGAGTTCATAAGATGAACTTAATTATCCTGAACATAGTCAAAAGATCTTCGCAAATTATGTCGTAGCTCGCGCTTCAGTTCTACTGTTTAGATATGTTCGTAGAGAAAATTTAGTTGAAAGTTGATAGTAGAAATTATGCGGACTAGGTCCGTAAACTTAGGATTGTCCTCATTGCTTCATAGAAGGCTTATGTCCTTAATGCACCGCTCAGTGTGCTGAACCTCGAACGTCGTTTGTGGATGTTGCGAACATCTGACATACACATTTTGATAACTACGTGACAGTTCAGTTAAACGGTTTAGAATTGAGGCACCGAAGACGTTTTTGAAACTTCACGAAACATATGAGATGTTTCGAGGGCTGAAATTGGGATTTCAGGCTCGTGCCCACGTCAAGAGGTATAAGACCTCCGACGATTTTCTTAGCCTGCAAACTAAGGGAGAAAAGCTCAATTGTTGAGCTAGTGCTCAGATTGTCTGAGTACAACAATCATTTTGAATTGAGTGGGAGTTGATCTTCCAGGTGAGATAGTGATATTTCTCCGAAGTCATTACCACCAAGCTGCTAGAGCTTCGTGATGAACTATAATATATCAGGGACATATATGATGATCCTTGAGATATTCGCGATGTTTGACACCACAAAAGTAGAAATCAAGAAGGAGCATCAATTGTTGATGGTTGGTGAAACCACTAGTTTGAAGAAGGGCAAGGGCAAGAAGGGATACTTCATGAAACGGCAATTCAGCTACTGCTCTAGTGAAGAAACCCAAGGTTGAACCCAAACCCGAGACTAAGTGCTTCTGTAATAAGGGGAACAGCCACTGGAGCAGAATTACCCTAGATACTTGGTAGATGAGAAGGCTGGCAAGGTCGATAGAAGTATATTGGATATACATTGTGTTAATGTGTACTTTACTAGTACTCCTAGTAGCACCATGGTATTAGATACCGGTTCTGTTGCTAAATGTTAGTAAACTCGAAATAAAAGGCTGCGGAGTAAACGGAGACTAGCTAAAGGTGAGCTGGCAATATGTGTTGGAAGTTTTTCCAAGCTTGATGTGATCAAGCATCGCACGCTCCCTCTACCATCTAGATTGGTGTTTGCATTGAGCATAGACATGATTGGATTATGTCTATCGCAATACGGTTATTCATTTAAGGAGAATAATGGTTACTCTGTTTATTTGAATAATACCTTCAATGGTCTTGCACCTAAAATGAATGGTTTATTGAATCTCGATCGTAGTGATACACATGTTCATGCCAAAAGATATAAGATAGTAATGATAGTACCACCTACTTGTGGCACTGCCACGTAAGTCATATCGGTATAAAACGCATGAAGAAGCTCCATGTTGATGGATCTTTGGGCTCACTCGTTTTTGAAAAGTTTGAGACATGCAAACCATGTCTATTGGTGTATATGCATGAAGAAACTCCATGCAAATGGACCATTTGGACTCACTTGATTTTTTCACTTGAGACATGCAAATCATAGCACATGGGCAAGATGACTGAAAGCCTCGTTTTCAGTAAAATGGAACTAGAAAGCAACTTGTTGGAAGTAATACATTTTGATGTGTGCAGTCCAATGAGTGCTGAGGCATGTAGTGGACATCGTTATGTTCTTACTTCACAGATGATTTGAGTAGATGTTGAGTATATTTACTTGATGAATCATGAGTCTGAATTATTGAAAGGTTCAAGTAATTTCAGGGTGAAGTTGAAAGATCGTCGTGACAAGAGGATAAAAGATCTATGATATGATCATAGAGATGAATATCTGAATTACGAGTTTGGCACAGAATTAAGATATTGTGGAAATTGTTTCACAACTAATACAGCCTGGAACACCATAGTGTGATGGTGTGTCCGAACATCATAACTGCACCCTATTGGATATGATGCATACCATGATGTCTCTTATCGAATTACCATGATAGTTTATGGGTTAGGCATTAGAGACAACCACATTTACTTTAAATAGGGCACCATGTAATTCCGATGAGATGACACCGTATGAACTATGGTTTAGAGAAACCTAAGCTGTCATTTCTTAAAAGTTTGGGGCTGCGACGCTTATGTGAAAAAGTTTCAGGCTGATAAGCTCGAACCCAAAGGGGATAAATGCATCTTCATAGGACACCCAAAACAGTTGGGTATACCTCCTGTCTCGGATCCGAAAGCAATAAGGGATTGTTTCTAGAATCGGGGCCTTTCTCGAGGAAAAGTTTCTCTCGAAGAATTGAGTGGGAGGATGGTGGAGACTTGATGAGGTTATTGAACCGTCACTTCAACTAGTGTATAGCAGGGCACAAAGAGTTGTTCCTGTGGCACCTACACCAATTGAAGTGGAAGCTTATGATATTGATCATGAGACTTCAGATCAAGTCACTCCCAAACCTCGTAGGATGACAAGGATGCGTACTACTTCAGAGTGGTACGTAATCCTGTCTTGGAAGTCATGTTGCTAGACAACAATGAACCTACGAGCTATGGAGAAGCGATGGTGGGCCCGGATTCCGATAAATGGCTCGAGGCCATAAAATCCGAGAGAGGATCCATGTATGAAAACAAAGTGTAGACTTTGGCAGAACGGCTCGATGGTCATAAGGCTATTGAGTACAGATGGATTTTAAAAGGAAGACGGACAATGATGGTATGTATCACCATTAAGAAAGCTCGACTTGTCGTTAAGATTTTTTCCGGCAAGTTCAAGGAGTTGACTATGATGAGACTTTCTCACTCGTAGCGATGCTAAGAGTCTGTTGGAATTATATTAGCGATTACTGCATTATTTATGAAATCTTGCAGATAGGATGTCAAAACATTGTTTCCTCGATGAGTTTCTTGAGGAAAGGTTGTACAACCGGAAGGTTTTTGTCAATCCTGAAGGATGCTAATAAGTATGCAAAGCTCCAGCAATCCTTCTAAGGACTGGAGTAAGCATCTCGGAGTTGGAATGTATGCTTTGATGAGATGATCAAACATTTTGGGTGTATACAAAGTTTATGAGAAACTTTTATTTCCAAAGAAGTGAGTGGGAGCACAATAGAATTTCCGATGAGTATGCGTTGTTAACATGTTGTTGATCGGAAATGATGTAGAATTTCTAGAAAGCATGCAGAGTTATTTGAAAAGTGTTTTTCAATGGAAAGCCTGGATTAAGCTACTTGAACGTTGAGCATCAAGATCTATAAGGATAGATCAAAACGCTTAATGGTACTTTCAAATGAGCACATACCTTGACATGATCTTGAAGGTGTTCAAGATGGATCAGTCAAAGAAGGAGTTCTTGCCTGAGTTGTAAGGTATTAAGTTAAGACTTAAAGCTCGACCACGGCAGAAGAAAGAGAAAGGACGAATGTCGTGCCCTATGCTTTTGTCATAGGCTCTATACGACATGCCATGCTGAGTACCGCACCTGATGTGTGCCTTGCCACATGTCTGGCAAGAGGGTACAAAGGTGATCCAGGAGTGGATCACTAGATAGCGATCAAAATTGTCCTTGGAGTAATAAGGACATGTTTCTCGATTATGGAGGTGATAAAGAGTTCGGCGTAAAGGGTTACATCGATGCAAGCTTTAACACCTATCCGAATGACTCTGAGTAGCAAACCGGATACGTATAGTGAGCAACCATTTGGAATAGCTCCAAGTGGAGCGTGGAAGCAGCATTTATAATATGACCTAGAGATTTGCGAAGTACATATGGATCTGAATGTTGCAGACCCGTTGACTAAAACCTCTCTCACAAGCAAAACATGATCAAACCAAGAACTCATTGAGTCTTAATCACATGATGATGTGAACTAGTTTAGTGACACTAGTAAACTCTTTGGATGTTGGTCACATGGCGATGTGACCTGTGAGTGTTAATCACATGGTGATGTGAACTAGATTATTGTCTCTAGTGCAAGTGGGAGACTATTGGAAATATGCCCTAGAGGCAATAATAAATTGATTATTATTATATTTCCTTGTTCATGATAATCGTTTATTACCCATGCTAGAATTGTATTGATAGGAAACTCATATACATGTGTGGATACATAGACAACACCATGTCCCTAGTAAGCCTCTAGTTGACTAGCTCGTTGATCAATAGATGGTTACGGTTTCCTGACCATGGACATTGGATGTCATTGATAACGGGATCACATCATTGGGAGAATGATGTGATGGACAAGACCCAATCCTAAGCCTAGCACATAGATCGTGTAGTTCGTTTGCTAAAGCTTTTCTAATGTCAAGAATCATTTCCTTAGATTATGAGATTGTGCAACTCCCGGATACCGTAGGAATACTTTGGGTGTGCCAAACGTCACAACGTAACTGGGTGGCTATAAAGGTGCACTACGGGTATCTCCGAAAGTGTCTGTTGGGTTGGCACGAATCGAGACTGGGATTTGTCACTCCGTGTAAAAGGAGAGGTATCTCTAGGCCCACTCGGTAGGACATCATCATAATGTGCACAATGTGACCAAGGAGTTGATCACGGGATGATGTGTTATGGAACGAGTAAAGACAATTGCCAGTAACGAGATTGAACAAGGTATCGGGATACCAATGATCGAATCTCGGGCAAGTATCGTACCACTAGACAAAGGGAATTGTATACGGGATTGATCGAATCCTCGACATCGTGGTTCATCCGATAAGATCATCGTGGAACATGTAGGAACCAACATGGGTATCCAGATCCCGCTGTTGCTTATTGACCGGAGAACGTCTCGGTCATGTCTGCATGGTTCCCGAACCCGTAGGGTCTACACACTTAAGGTTCGATGACGCTAGGGTTATAAGGAATAGATATACGTGGTTACCGATTGTTGTTCGGAGTCCCGGATGAGATCCCGGACGTCACGAGGAGTTTCGGAATGGTACGGGGGTAAAGATTTATATATGGGAAGTCATGTTTTGGTCACCGGAAAGGTTTCGGGTTTTAGCGGTAGTGTACCGGGACCACCGGAGGGGTCTAGGGGTCCACCAAGTGGGGCCATGTAACACCCCGGATGTAACTTCCCATATTTGTATCCAACTCTTGCCGTCTCCGGCGCTAAGTTATATTTATTTCTCGGGTTCGGGTCTTTGTCTCCGTGTGTTGTTTTCTTTTTCGTGCATCTCTTATCATGTCATCTCGTGCATTGCACTTGCGTACATGTTCATCTCATGCATTTGAGCATTTTCTCCGTTGTCCGTTTTGCATTCCGGCGCTTCATTCTCCTCCGGTGGCCATTTCCAGCTTTCTTTCATGTGTGGGGTTCAAACATTTCCGGACTGGACCGAGACTTGTCATGCGGCCTTGGTTTACTACCGGTAGACCGCCTGTCAAGTTTCGTATCATTTGAACTTCGTTTGATACTCCAACGGTTAACCGAGGGACCGAAAAGGCCTCGTGTGTGTTGCAGCCCAACACCACCCAAATTTGGCCCAAAACCCACCAAACTCTGCTCCATGTCCTAGATCGTTCGATCACGATCGTGTGGGCGAAAACCGCACCTCATTTGGACTCTCCTAGCTCCACTTATGCCTATTTAAACACCCCCCCATTTCGGATCTCGTCTTCCTCCCCGTCCTCCTCCTAAAAAAAAAGAGATCCATCTTCCCCGCGCCGGGCCGGACGTGTCCGCCCGCGCCGGACGTTGTCCGCCCCGCCGCCGCAGCGAATCCCGCGCCGCCACGTGGGCGCGCGCCCACTTCGCCGCCGCCAGGCCCGGGAGGCCCGCAGCCGGCCCCCGAGGCCCGCGTCGCCCCGCCGCCGCCCTCGCGTCGCCTCGCCGCCTCTTCCCCGCGGCCGACCGCCGGCGCCGCCGCGCCCCGCCACCGCCGCCGCGGCGGACAACCGCCGCCTCCGCGCCGCCGCCCGCGGCTCCCATCGCCGCCCGGGAGCACCGGCGCCGCGCCGCCCGCCTCCACGCCGGTGCCGCCCCGGCAGCCTCCTCCCCGACCGGCGGCCGCGTCTCCGGCGAGCTCCGTCTCCGGCTGCTACAGTGTCTCTGGCGCCGCCTCAGGAAGCGTGCCGATCCAGATCTGGATCTGGGCATCGGTTGACTTTTTCCCCAAACCCTAGTTCATGATGCATTCTTTGACTGCCCATAACTTTGCATCCGTAGCTCCGATTTGGGCATATAATATATCAAAATCTTCGCCTCGACATGTACATCATTTCATTCCATTGCATCATTTGCATTTGAGCTCATCTTGATGCCCAAAATGCTGTTAGAAGGAGGCTTCGTGAGTTAAATTGCAGATCCGTTAGTTCATCATGCACTTTTGTCATTTTTGCCATGTTTAATCCGTGCATGATATGCCTGTGCCCCTTTGGGATGAATTGTTAAGCATTTCGTCTTCTTTCCAGAGGTTCCACCCATGCATTTTTAGGATGAGTGTGTTGTCTTGTGCAAGCTTGCGAAGAGAGGTACCTGAGATTGCTGATTTCAGGGACTTAGTGATTTTCACTAAGTCTGGGATATTTTAGTTTGTGATGCTATATGTCCAGCTTGTTTCCTAGTGATCCGTGCCTCTTTTGAGGATGATCAGTAAGGGAGTTTTAATATTTATGTTATGCTCTATCCATCCGTGTCTTTGTTTGCATATGTGGAGTGCTCTAGATTGACTCAATCGAGCTCAACTTTTGCTTCGTTGTTAATCTGGGCAGATCGTCAACTTGTTTGCGATTTTGCCGATGCTACCGTTAGTGTTCCATGCATGCTATGCCTTTGTTCTTGCCATGTGTAGCTAGCATATTGTGTCTTCCTTCTAGATATATGCTTGCCTTTCCATGACTTGCACCGTAGTGAGTGCATCGAGCTCGTTTACATGCCTTCGTGAGCTATAATTTCAGCATGTCTCAGTTTTCACCAAGTCTGAAAACTGATTGTGTTCGAGCCATGTTCGTGAGCTCGGTAGAGTATTTTGTGAACCCTTTTGGCCCCAGGTCACTTTGGGTGTTTTGTTAAGCTTGTTGAGTAGCTCCATGCCATGTTCTTACTTGTCATGTTCAGGTCTTTTATCATGTTGTTTTGCTGCTCCGAAGAGGGCTTCGTGGTCCGAAATTTCAGGCTAGTGTTAATTTCACTAAGTCTGGAATCTGTTTTGCATATTCGTTTTTGCCATGCTCCCCTTAATGGATGAATTTGCCTATGGCTCAGTGCTAGTGTTTTGTTAACCATCTTGTGTACATCACTGCCATGTATTTTTTTTTTCATGTTTGGTGGCTGTAGCATATTCATTTCGTTGCATTTAGATGCCTACTTGCTGTAAGTCGCAGACCAGTGTCCTATCTTAAAACGCTTGCCATTTCCAAACCGTAACTCCGATTCCAATGATCTTTATATCGTTTTCAAGAGATTTCATCCCCTCTATCCAGTGGCACCCTTGGAATTCCAAGTTGAGGCCAGTTTCATGCATTTCCTGTCATATCTTGCATTTTGCATCCCGCATCGCATCCCGCATAGCATGTCATCATTTCATCATATTGCTTGGTCTTGCACGTGGTTGATTGTATCCTTGTTGCTTGTTTGTCTTGTTGGGTAGAGCCAGGAGACGAGTTCGCTACCGAGGAGTCCATTGAGTTTGCTTGTGAGGATCCAGTCAACTCTGACAACTGTGCAGGCAAGATGATCATACCCTCGAAATCACTACTATCTTTGCTATGCTAGTTTGCTCGCTCTTTTGCTTTGCCACTGCTATGATGCCTAACATTTGCTTGTCAGCCTCCCAATTGCATGATTGAACCTTTAACCCACCTTGTCCTAGCAAACCGTTGATTGGCTATGTTACCGCTTTGCTCAGCCTCTCTTATAGCGTTGCTAGTTGCAGGTGAAGATTGGAGCCGTTCCTATTGGAACATCTTTTATTTGCTTGTTGGGATATCACTATATTGCTATGTTATCTTAATGCATCTATATACTTGGTAAAGGGTGGAAGGCTCGGCCTCTCGCCTAGTGTTTTGTTCCACTCTTGCCGCCCTAGTTTCCGTCATATCGGTGTTATGTTCCCGGATTTTGCGTTCCTTACGCGGTTGGGTTATAATGGGAACCCCTTGATATTTCGCCTCGATTAAAGCTTTTCTAGCAATGCCCAACCTTGGTTTTACCATTTGCCACCTAGCCTTTTCTTTCCCTTGGGTTCTCCAGACTCAAGGGTCATCTTATTTTAACCCCCCCCGGGCCAGTGCTCCTCTGAGTGTTGGTCCGAACTGGGAAGCCTGCGGGGCCACCTCGGGGAAACTTGAGGGTTGGTTTTACTCGTAGCTTGACCTATCTGAGTGTGCCCTGAGAAAGAGATATGTGCAGCTCCTATCGGGATTTGTCGGCACATTCGGGCGGTGTTGCTGGTCTTGTTTTAACCTGTCGAAGTGTCTTGAGTTACCGAGATACCGAGTCTGATCGGAACGTCTTGGGAGGAGGTCTATTCCTTTGTTGACCGTGAGAGCTTGTCATGGGCTAAGTTGGGACTCCCCTGCAGGGATTGAACTTTCGAAAGCCGTGCCCGCGGTTATGGGCAGATGGGAATTTGTTAATGTCCGGTTGTAGATAACTTGAACCTTAATTAATTAAAATGAATCAACTGAGTGTGTTGCCGTGATGGCCTCTTCTCGGCGGAGTCCGGGAAGTGGACACGGTGTTGGAATAATGCTTGCGCAGGTTGTTCCTTTAGCTCCTCGCTCGTGCTTCGCCTTCTCTTCTCGCCCTCATTTGCGTATAAGTTAGCCACCATATATGCTAGTCGCTTGCTGCAGCTCTACCTACACTTGCATTATCCTTCCTATAAGCTTAAATAGTCTTGATCGCGTGGGTGTGAGATTGCTGAGTCCGCGTGGCTCACAGATACTACAACTCCAGATGCAGGTCCAGGTGATTCCGCTCCAGGTGACGAGTACGAGCTCAAGTGGGAGTTCGACGAGGACTCTCAGCGTTATTATGTTTCCTTTCCCGATGATCAGTAGTGGTGCCTAGTTGGGGATATCGATTCAGGGCCTTGTCGCATGTTGGGGGTCTTCTCTATTTTGGCGCCGTAGTCGGGCCATGAGTGATTTGTATGATGAATGTTATTTATGTACTCTGATGTGACGTGGCGAGTGTAAGCCAACTATGTTATCTTCCCCTTTTATTATGTATTACATGGGATGTTGTAATGATTGCCTGACTTGCGACATTGCTTTCAATGCGGTTATGTCTCTAAGTCGTGCCTCGACACGTGGGAGCTATAGCCGCATCGAGGGCGTTATAAGTTGGTAATCAAAGCCTTCCCCGACCTTAGGAGCCCCAATGCTTGATCGTTTTTAGCAGCCGAGTTGTGTCTAGAAAAATGTTTTGAGTCACTTAGGAATTATATATCGGAGAGTTAGGAATTCTTTTTTACTTCCCAGTCTCCTCATCGCTCTGGTAAGGCATCCTGACGTAGAGTTTTGACTCTTCTCTTCTCAAATTTCACTAAATTTTTTTTAGGATCACGCGAGTATCTTGGTTTTGTTCCGATGGTTTTGTGACGAGAACATTGTTCTTGTTGCCTCCTGTCTTTAGGGGTTGTGGCAGTGTCCCGGGGAGTTGAGCTCCGAGGTGTTGTCGTCACAATTTTATCGTTGCAATTCTGGTATACTTGAGATTTGTGCGCGACATCGAAAATCTCTTTTATGCAGTTCGTTGGTGAGATAACCTCGACGCCACCCAGTACTGGGGCGGGAGTTCGGGAGTATCGCCATAACTTGTATAACGGATGCTTTTCGAAGGTTGAGATAGATGGGTTTCCGAAGGTTTCTTGGTTATGTGTTGAAGGATGGATACAGCTGGATGTAGGATTTGCTAGCTTGGGTGAGATATTATGCTTCCCCTGTATCCCCAACACCTGATTGCATAACCGGGAAAATTTCGGGAATTTCATAGGTGGGAATTCAAGTAGCCTTAGGATATCTTTCCGACAGATGTATGATATGAAATTGGGGTTCGACGTCTAGTGGTTCGCCTATTTACGGTCGATTTTACAGTGGTCTCGTTGTGTCTTAAAGAGTCCTTGGCTATGCTGACTCGGGGACGCTTCGTATGTCATGTGCACTGCCTTGTACATGATGGTGCTATACGATCGAGCCCGTGTAGGTCCCACCACGAAAACTTTGGACGGAATTTCTATCATGTATTTGTTCCGGCTTATTCCGCAAGCCAACCCTTGGTTTTATTTTCAGTTGTGGCATTCGAGTTGCTCCGACGTCATATGTTGATACCATTCCTCGTTGTTGTACCCCTTCTACCTGATTCTTCGTGGCTTCGCAATTTAGGAATATGTGACCACTTCAAGAGAAATGCATTCGTTCATTTTGTTCGGATGTGAAGACTTTATGTTGCAATTTTTCATTCCGTTGGTTTCAGCTTCATTTATCTGTCATGTGCTAATGGTGGTCAACCTCTTCAGGATGGCTCCTCCAACGCGCACGACTCCGAATCCTGATCCGCCACCACCTCCACCTCCTCCAGAGGCATGGCAAGCTGTGATGGCCGCAACCAATGCAAACACTCAGCTGATCATGCAAATTCTCCAAGAGCGCAATCAAGGCAGTCAAGGGAATCAAGGCAGCAACCAGGGTCACTTTGCTACACTCAACCAGTTCCTTGCTAACGGGCCAAAGACTTTCAGCAATTGTGTTGAGGCAACCGATGCTGACGATTGGCTTGTGGATCTGTGTAAGCATTTCGAGTGCAGCAACGTCAGGCCTGAGGATTTTGTGAAATTCGCTTCCTTCCAACTCAAAGATCAGGCTGCAGAGTGGTTCCAGCAGTACAAGGATTCCAGAGGTGGACGTGTTATCACTTGGGATGATTTCCATCAAGATTTCCGCGCTCATCACATTCCGCAGAGCGTGGTTGAAAGCAAGCGTGAGGAATTCCACAATCTGAAGCAAGGCTCTTTGTCTGTCTATGACTACAACAAATTGTTCCAGAAGCTTGCCCGTTTTGCCAAGCAGGATGTTCCTGATGAGAAGAGCATGATCTATCAGTTCAGGGGTGGTCTTCATGAGGAAATTCAGCTCGCTCTTGTCCTCTTTGAGCCGTTGAGATACGATGAGTTCTACAACATGGCACTGAAGCAAGAGGCTGCTCAGTTGAGGTGTGATGCTTCCAGGAAGCGAGTCAGAGATGTTACTCCGTCTTCCTCTACTCAAGTGGCCAAGCAGCAGAAGTTTTGGCTTCCTCCTCCTCCGTTCCGTCAGCCGTATCAGCAGAAGAGCAAAGGTGGCAGTGGTTCTTCCCACCCACCCAACCCAGGCTTTCAGAACAAGACTTCGTCTCAAGCTCCAAGATCGAGTGCTCCGTATCACCGTCTGCTTTCAGAGGTCACGTGCAACAAGTGCCAACAGAAGGGTCACTATGCCAACAAGTGTTTCAACCAGAGGCGTCTTCCTCCTCCTCCTCCTGTGAGATCGGCAAGTACAGCTGTGGTCAAGCATAATCCCAAGCACGCTAAGGTCAATTTGATGAATGCAGCTCAGGCAGAGGACTCGTCAGATGTGATCATGGGTAACCTTCCTGTTAATGATATTCCTGCAAAAGTTCTTTTTGACACGGGTGCATCGCATTGTTTCATGTCAAAGCCATTTTTTTACCAAGCATGAGTTCGTTTCTTCACATTTGGGTAAACAAATGGATATCGTTTCTCCTGGCAAACGTTTGAGTGCAAGTCTGGAGGTGCCAGATGTCTCTATCACGATGGGCGATTTCAAGTTTCTTGCTTCTCCAATGGTTCTTGGTAACTCTGATATTGATCTTATTCTCGGGATGAATTGGCTTTCTAAGCATAAAGCTCAGCTTGATTGTGCAGCCAGGCAGATTCAACTGACTCATTCGTCTGAGGATGTCATTGTCTTTGCCGCTCGGGATAATACCATCCGGTTGTTTTCTCTCAATGAGAAGGGCGAATTGGATGCCATCTCTCAAATTCCTGTCGTTTGCGAATATCCAGACGTCTTTCCAGAAGAACTCCCAGGGATGCCTCCAAACCGGCCGGTTGAATTTGTTATTGAACTTGAGCCCGGTACGGAACCTGTGTGCAAACGTCCCTACAAGCTCGGCCCCGAAGAGTTGAAGGAGTTGAAGAAACAACTCGATGAGCAAGAAAGATTGGGTCTCATCCGGCCTAGCACTTCTCCGTGGGGTTGTGGTGTTCTTTTTGTGAAGAAGAAGGATGGTTCGAGCCGACTTTGTGTTGATTACCGTCCAGTGAACAAGAAGACCATCAAGAACAAATACCCACTTCCCAACATCAATGAGCTGTTCGAACAACTCAAAGGTTCCCAAGTATTCTCCAAGCTTGATCTCCGTATGGGTTATCACCAGATTCGCATTCGTGAAGAAGATATTCCCAAGACAGCATTCAGAACAAGCTTTGGTTCATATGAATACACTGTCATGTCTTTTGGCCTCGCCAACGCTCCTCCGACGTTCTCTCGCATGATGAACTTCATCTTCAACGCCTACACCAATGACTTTGTTTTGTTCTATCTCGATGACATTCTGGTTTTCTCCAAGAACAAGGAAGATCATGCCAAGCACTTGCGTTTGGTTCTTGACAAGCTCAGGGAACATCAGTTCTACGCCAAGTTCTCCAAGTGTGAATTTTGGCTCGATGAGGTTCTTTATGTTGGTCATATCATCTCTGCCAAGGGCATTTCCGTCAATCCTGAGAAGGTGTCTGCTATTGTGAATTGGGAACCTCCTCAGAACGTGAAGCAACTCCGCAGTTTTCTCGGACTCGCAAGCTATTGCCGAAGATTCGTTGAAAACTTTTCTAAGATCGCCAAGCCTCTCTCAAATCTTCTTCAGAAGCACATCAAGTACGTTTGGTCTCCAGAGTGTGATATTGCTTTCAACACTTTGAAAGAGAAGTTGATCACTGCTCCAGTTCTGACTCCACCTGATGAATCCAAACCGTACGAGGTCTTTTGTGATGCCTCTCTCCAAGGTCTTGGCGCAGTATTGATGCAAGAGAAGAAAGTTGTCGCTTATACATCTCGCCAGCTGAAGCCTAATGAGAAGAACTACCCCACTCATGATCTCGAGTTGGCGGCAGTTGTGCATGCTCTTTTGACTTGGAGACATCTTCTATTGGGAAGAAAAGTGGACATTTTCACTGATCACAAGAGTCTCAAGTACATCTTCACTCAGCCTAATCTCAACCTAAGGCAAACTCGATGGGTCGAAATGATTCAAGAGTATAACCCGAGTATTGAGTATACTCCAGGCAAGGCCAATGTGATTGCTGACGCTTTGAGCAGAAAGGCCTATTGCAACAGTCTGATTCTCAAGCCTTATCAACCCGAGCTTTGTGAAGCTTTCCGCAAACTGAATCTGCAAGTTGTTCCTCAAGGTTTCCTCGCCAACCTTCAAGTCTCTCCTACCTTAGAAGACCAGATTCGCCAAGCCCAGCTTCTTGATGCTATGGTGAAAAAGGTGAAGATTGGGATTGCAAAGAGTCAGTCCAAGTACAAGTGCTACCGCCTTGATGACAAGGACACGCTCTTCTTCGAGGATCGTATTGTTGTGCCCAAAGGTGAACTTCGTAAAGTGATCATGAACGAGGCTCACAACTCTCTCCTCTCCATCCACCCTGGTAGTACGAAGATGTATCAGGATCTCAAGCAAGCTTATTGGTGGACTCGAATGAAGCGCGAGATCGCTCAATTCGTGAATGAATGTGATGTCTGCAGAAGAGTGAAGGCAGAACACCAAAGGCCAGCAGGTCTCCTCCAACCTCTTGCCATTCCAGAATGGAAGTTTGACCATATTGAAATGGACTTCGTGACTGGGTTTCCAAAGTCCAAGCGTGGCAATGATGCTATATTTGTTGTCATCGACAAGCTCACCAAAGTGGCTCACTTTCTGCCTATCAAAGAGTCAATCACTACAGCTCAATTGGCGGAACTCTATACCTCGCGCATTGTCTCTCTGCACGGTATTCCTCAAGTGATCTCTTCAGACCGTGGCAGTATCTTTACCTCGAAGTTTTGGGATTCTTTTCAGAAGGCCATGGGTACCAACATCCGCTTCAGCACAGCTTTCCATCCTCAAACAAGCGGTCAAGTCGAACGTGTCAACCAAATTCTTGAAGATATGCTCAGGGCTTGTGTGATCTCCTTCGGCATGAAGTGGGAGGATTGTCTTCCTTATGCTGAATTCTCATACAACAACAGCTTTCAAGCAAGTTCGGGCAAGGCCGCCTTTGAAATTCTGTATGGCAGGAAGTGCCGTACCCCTCTCAACTGGTCTGAAACCGGTGAACGTCAGCTGCTGGGTAATGACTTAATCATAGAAGCAGAAGAAATGTGCAAAGTCATTCGTGATAACCTCAAAGCAGCCCAATCCCGCCAGAAGAGCTACTATGATAGTAAGCACCGTGATTTGGCTTTCGAGATCGGAGATCATGTTTACCTCCGCGTCTCTCCTATGAAAGGTACTCGTCGCTTCGGTATCAAAGGGAAGCTTGCCCCTAGATACGTGGGACCTTTCAAGATTGTCAGCAAGAGAGGCGACCTCGCCTATCAACTTGAGATTCCTTCAAACTTTGCAAATGTTCATGATGTGTTCCACGTCTCTCAGCTCCGAAAGTGCTTCAAGACTCCTGACCGCACAGTCAACTTCGAGGACATTGAGCTCCAAGAAGATCTCTCCTATCGTGAGCACCCAGTTGCTATTCTTGAAGAGACTGAATGCAAGACTCGCAACAAGTCAATCAAATTTCTCAAAGTCAAGTGGTCTCACCATTCCGACCGTGAAGCTACCTGGGAACGCAAGGATCACCTCCGTTCTGAGTACCCGGAGTTATTTCAGTCCTAGATCTCGGGACGAGATCTTTTCGTAGTGGTGGAGTGTTGTAACACCCCGGATGTAACTTCCCATATTTGTATCCAACTCTTGCCGTCTCCGGCGCTAAGTTATATTTATTTCTCGGGTTCGGGTCTTTGTCTCCGTGTGTTGTTTTCTTTTTCGTGCATCTCTTATCATGTCATCTCGTGCATTGCATTTGCGTACATGTTCATCTCATGCATTTGAGCATTTTCTCCGTTGTCCGTTTTGCATTCCGGCGCTTCATTCTCCTCCGGTGGCCATTTCCAGCTTTCTTTCATGTGTGGGGTTCAAACATTTCCGGACTGAACCGAGACTTGTCATGCGGCCTTGGTTTACTACCGGTAGACCGCCTGTCAAGTTTCGTATCATTTGAACTTCGTTTGATACTCCAACGGTTAACCGAGGGACCGAAAAGGCCTCGTGTGTGTTGCAGCCCAACACCCCCCAAATTTGGCCCAAAACCCACCAAACTCTGCTCCATGTCCTAGATCGTTCGATCACGATCGCGTGGGCGAAAACTGCACCTCATTTGGACTCTCCTAGCTCCACTTATGCCTATTTAAACACCCCCCCATTTCGGATCTCGTCTTCCTCCCCGTCCTCCTCCTAAAAAAAAGAGATCCATCTTCCCCGCGCCGGGCCGGACGTGTCCGCCCGCGCCGGACGTTGTCCGCCCCGCCGCCGCAGCGAATCCCGCGCCGCCACGTGGGCGCGCGCCCACTTCGCCGCCGCCAGGCCCGGGAGGCCCGCAGCCGGCCCCCGAGGCCCGCGTCGCCCCGCCGCCGCCCTCGCGTCGCCTCGCCGCCTCTTCCCCGCGGCCGACCGCTGGCGCCGCCGCGCCCCGCCACCGCCGCCGCGGCGGACCACCGCCGCCTCCGCGCCGCCGCCCGCGGCTCCCATCGCCGCCCGGGAGCACCGGCGCCGCGCCGCCCGCCTCCACGCCGGTGCCGCCCCGGCAGCCTCCTCCCCGACCGGCGGCCGCGTCTCCGGCGAGCTCCGTCTCCGGCTGCTACAGTGTCTCTGGCGCCGCCTCGGGAAGTGTGCCGATCCAGATCTGGATCTGGGCATCGGTTGACTTTTTCCCCAAACCCTAGTTCATGATGCATTCTTTGACTGCCCGTAACTTTGCATCCGTAGCTCCGATTTGGGCATATAATATATCAAAATCTTCGCCTCGACATGTAAATCATTTAATTCCATTGCATCATTTGCATTTGAGCTCATCTTGATGCCCAAAATGCTGTTAGAAGGAGGCTTCGTGAGTTAAATTGCAGATCCGTTAGTTCATCATGCACTTTTGTCATTTTTGCCATGTTTAATCCGTGCATGATATGCCTGTGCCCCTTTGGGATGAATTGTTAAGCATTTCGTCTTCTTTCCAGAGGTGCCACCCATGCATTTTTAGGATGAGTGTGTTGTCTTGTGCAAGCTTGCGAAGAGAGGTACCTGAGATTGCTGATTTCAGGGACTTAGTGATTTTCACTAAGTCTGGGATATTTTAGTTCGTGATGCTATATGTCCAGCTTGTTTCCTAGTGATCCGTGCCTCTTTTGAGGATGATCAGTAAGGGAGTTTTAATATTTATGTTATGCTCTATCCATCCGTGTCTTTGTTTGCATATGTGGAGTGCTCTAGATTGACTCAATCGAGCTCAACTTTTGCTTCGTTGTTAATCTGGGCAGATCGTCAACTTGTTTGCGATTTTGCCGATGCTACCGTTAGTGTTCCATGCATGCTATGCCTTTGTTCTTGCCATGTGTAGCTAGAATATTGTGTCTTCCTTCTAGATATATGCTTGCCTTGCCATGACTTGCACCGTAGTGAGTGCATCGAGCTCGTTTACATGCCTTCGTGAGCTATAATTTCAGCATGTCTCAGTTTTCACTAAGTCTGAAAACTGATTGTGTTCGAGCCATGTTCGTGAGCTCGGTAGAGTATTTTGTGAACCCTTTTGGCCCCAGGTCACTTTGGGTGTTTTGTTAAGATTGTTGAGTAGCTCCATGACATGTTCTTACTTGTCATGTTCAGGTCTTTTATCATGTTGTTTTGCTGCTCCGAAGAGGGCTTCGTGGTCCGAAATTTCAGGCTAGTGTTAATTTCACTAAGTCTGGAATCTGTTTTGCATATTCGTTTTTGCCATGCTTGTTTGAACCCCTTAATTGATGAATTTGCCTATGGCTCAGTGCTAGTGTTTTGTTAACCATCTTGTGTACATCACTGCAATGTATTTTTTTTTCATGTTTGGTGGCTGTAGCATATTCATTTCGTTGCATTTAGATGCCTACTTGCTGTAAGTCGCAGACCGGTGTCCTATCTTAAAACGCTTGCCATTTCCAAACCGTAACTCCGATTCCAATGATCTTTATATCGTTTTCAAGCGATTTCATCCCCTCTATCCAGTGGCACCCTTGGAATTCCAAGCTGAGGCCAGTTTCATGCATTTCCTGTCATATCTTGCATTTTGCATCCCGCATCGCATCCCGCATAGCATGTCATCATTTCATCATATTGCTTGGTCTTGCACGTGGTTGATTGTATCCTTGTTGCTTGTTTGTCTTGTTGGGTAGATCCAGGAGACGAGTTCGCTACCGAGGAGTCCGTTGAGTTTGCTTGTGAGGATCCAGTCAACTCTGACAACTGTGCAGGCAAGATGATCATACCCTCGAAATCACTACTATCTTTGCTA
The DNA here is from genome assembly GCF_056163025.1 of Triticum urartu. Classification (NCBI taxonomy): domain Eukaryota; kingdom Viridiplantae; phylum Streptophyta; class Magnoliopsida; order Poales; family Poaceae; genus Triticum; species Triticum urartu. Next base: position 177,304,607 of record NC_141874.1, read on the forward strand.
TGCTAGTTTGCTCGCTCTTTTGCTTTGCCACTGCTACGATGCCTAACATTTGCTTGTCAGCCTCCCAATTGCATGATTGAACCTTTAACCCACCTTGTCCTAGCAAACCGTTGATTGGCTATGTTACCGCTTTGCTCAGCCTCTCTTATAGCGTTGCTAGTTGCAGGTGAAGATTGGAGCCGTTCCTATTGGAACATCTTTTATTTGCTTGTTGGGATATCACTATATTGCTATGTTATCTTAATGCATCTATATACTTGGTAAAGGGTGGAAGGCTCGGCCTCTCGCCTAGTGTTTTGTTCCACTCTTGCCGCCCTAGTTTCCGTCATATCGGTGTTATGTTCCCGGATTTTGCGTTCCTTACGCGGTTGGGTTATAATGGGAACCCCTTGATATTTCGCCTCGATTAAAGCTTTTCCAGCAATGCCCAACCTTGGTTTTACCATTTGCCACCTAGCCTTTTCTTTCCCTTGGGTTCTGCAGACTCAAGGGTCATCTTATTTTAACCCCCCCCCCCCCCGGGCCAGTGCTCCTCTGAGTGTTGGTCCGAACTGGGCAGCCTGCGAGGCCACCTCGGGGAAACTTGAGGGTTGGTTTTACTCGTAGCTTGACCTATCTGAGTGTGCCCTGAGAAAGAGATATGTGCAGCTCCTATCGGGATTTGTCGGCACATTCGGGCGGTGTTGCTGGTCTTGTTTTAACCTGTCGAAGTGTCTTGAGTTACCGAGATACCGAGTCTGATCGGAACGTCTTGGGAGGAGGTCTATTCCTTCGTTGACCGTGAGAGCTTGTCATGGGCTAAGTTGGGACTCCCCTGCAGGGATTGAACTTTTGAAAGCCGTGCCCGCGGTTATGGGCAGATGGGAATTTGTTAATGTCTGGTTGTAGATAACTTGAACTTTAACTTAATTAAAATGAATCAACTGAGTGTGTTGCTGTGATGGCCTCTTCTCGGCGGAGTCCGGGAAGTGGACACGGTGTTGGAATAATGCTTGCGAAGGTTGTTCCTTTAGCTCCTCGCTCGTGCTTCGCCTTCTCTTCTCGCCCTCATTTGCGTATAAGTTAGCCACCATATATGCTAGTCGCTTGCTGCAGCTCTACCTACACTTGCATTATCCTTCCTATAAGTTTAAATAGTCTTGATCGCGTGGGTGTGAGATTGCTGAGTCCGCGTGGCTCACAGATACTACAACTCCAGATGCAGGTCCAGGTGATTCCGCTCCAGGTGACGAGTACGAGCTCAAGTGGGAGTTCGACGAGGACTCTCAGCGTTATTATGTTTCCTTTCCCGACGATCAGTAGTGGTGCCTAGTTGGGGATATCGATTCAGGGACTTGTCGCATGTTGGGGGTCTTCTCTATTTTGGTGCCGTAGTCGGGCCATGAGTGATTTGTATGATGAATGTTATTTATGTACTCTGATGTGACGTGGCGAGTGTAAGCCAACTATGTTATCTTCCCCTTTTATTATGTATTACATGGGATGTTGTAATGATTGCCTGACTTGCGACATTGCTTTCAATGCGGTTATGTCTCTAAGTCGTGCCTCTACACGTGGGAGCTATAGCCGCATTGAGGGCGTTATAGGCCACCAGCCCCGGAGGGCTGCATGGGCCAAGTGTGGGAGGGGACCAGCCCCAAGTGGGCTGGTGCGCTCCCCACCAAGGCCCAAGGCGCCTCCAAGAGGGAAGGGGGGCAAACCCTAGGGCAGATGGGCCCTAAGGCCCACCCCAGGTGCGCCTCCCCCTCTCCCCCTTGTGGCCGCCACCCAGATGGGATCTGGGGGGCTGACGCCACCCCTAGGGAGGGAACCCTAGGTGGGGGCGCAGCCCCTCCCCTTCCCCTATATATACTTGAGGTTTGGGCTGCCCAACACACACGAGTTCCTCTCCTTCTTGGCGCAGCCCTACCCCTCTCCCTCCTCGTCTCTTGTGGTGCTTGGCGAAGCCCTGCTGGAGTACCACGCTCCTCCACCACCACCATGCCGTTGTGCTGCTGCTGGATGGAGTCTTCCTCAACCTCTCCCTCTCTCCTTGCTGGATCAAGGCATGGGAGACGTCACCGGGCTGTACATGTGTTGAACACGGAGGTGCCGTCCGTTCGGCACTAGGATCATCGGTGATTTGGATCACGACGAGTACGACTCCATCAACCCCGTTCTCTTGAACGCTTCCGCATAGCGATCTACAAGGGTATGTAGATGCACTCTCCTTCCCCTCGTTGCTGGTTTCTCCATAGATAGATCTTGGTGACACATAGGAAAATTTTGAATTTCTGCTACGTTCCCCAACACCATCAACCTCGGTTGCTACCAGCGCGACCTCAAGAATGCGAAGGCCGAGGCATCCCTCAAGATCGCCCATGAAGCCCGCTCGCGAGCCTTAGAAGAGGCTCGCAAGGCCGATCGCCGCCGCGAGGCTGTGGAAGAGCGTGCGTGGGGGCTCCAAGCCTGGAGTGCGTCCCTTGAGCAGCAGGTGGAGGCGCGTGGGGCTGCTCTTGCATCCCTGAGGGGGACGCCCGCGGAGGAAGAGGAGGTCCAGAAGCGCAAGGAGGCGTTGGCCCTGGAAGCCGTGGAGCGCAGCCTCGAGCTTGAGCAACTGGAGACGAGGGACCGTCAAGTTGCTCAAGCAGAAGACGCCGTCGGGGCCCACGAGTCCGGAGTCAAGGAGGAGATCAATCGCCGGGTGGCCGAGGTTCGCGCAGATCTGGAGGGATGGTACAACTTGAAGCTGAAGCTCGCGGGTCTGGAGGATGTGCGCAGGGCCGCCGCCCTTAGGCCTAGGTTGGATGAGGTCGAGAGGCATGCGGAGGCCACAGCCGCCGCCCTGGTTACGGCGCAGGCGGACTTGGCCTCCGGCCACGCCGAGCTGCTTTCCCTCCAGAAACGAGTTGATGATGCCGAGGCCGTCGCACGGCAAAACAGGGAGGAAGTGCTCCAGCGCCGGACGCTGGAGCACGAGCATGCTCCTATGCTTCAAGACCTCCGGAACAAGGCCAACACCACCCTAGGTTACATCTGCGACGAGAACGCCCCGGCCCCTCACTCGAATGACTATGCCAGTCATGTGGCCTTCTTCGCCGAGGCGGTGACGCGCCTGGAGGCTCGATCCGCCAGAGCTCGCCAGCTTGTGGAGGAGAGGGGTCGTGGCCTGCTTCAGCGCGCCTTCTCCCGTGTCTTCAGCCACCTTCTGAATGCCGACCCCAACTTCAATTTTGACGCCGCCATTGCTGCCATACCCACGGCCATCCGGGGCGACCTGGCGCGTTGGGTAGAGGACAATGTGGACGCGTTGGTCAGGGCCTTCACCACAGAGGATGACGCGGTGGTGGTCATCGCAGACGAAGGCGACGTGGTCGATGACGGCGATGGGGGCGTCGCCGACGGCGGCGACGATACCGACGAAGATGACGACGACGCGAGTGACGCGTTCGCGGGTGATGTAGCGAGTGATATTTCTGGCTGATCCCATGTTCTCCTGTTGTTTCATCCTGCACGCAAAACTCGGGCGTGGCCCTTGGAAGACTTGTAAGAGCATTTTGAGAGGGGGAGCCCCTCCTGTAAGCAAATTGCAGTTTTTACTTTCCTATGTGATGTGGGTATGTGTCCTCGTGAACTCGTGAAGCCGGGGGCGAGCTTCCCATCGTGGTTTACCTTAGTCAACGCCAGCTTCGGGCTGGGTCGGGACGAGCTTCTGAGAATCCTGTGGAGCTTATCGCCCCGTCTGAGGGGGCCCCTCAAGAGGTGAGCGCCAGCCGCAGCGTTGGCGCTTGCTTGACGAGCGTGCGCTTTGCACGGTCCGGCTCATGAGGAGCTTGCGAGGGAAAGGCGATGGACATGAGTCCCAAACCAAACGAGATCCAGAAGGTGAGAAATGGCTCGAACGAGAAAAGGCATCCCCCGCGCGCATCGATAAAAATTCAGCTTCAACTTAAATCCAGATCCATAAAGCAAAGCCATAGAAAGAGAGATCCAAAGCAAAAGGCCGCGTCCGACACCTAATCTAGTCTTCAGGTCTTCAAGTCTTCTCACCGTGCGGGGCTAAGTGCTGCCACTAGGCGTGGGAGGGAGCCCAAGGGCCTGAGGCCGACGCTCCTGAGACTCCGGGGCGTGTACAACCCCAACTCATTATTATGTGAGAGTGTCACGGGCGGCGAGCTTCACAGGCACTGGGCCTTCTTCACAGGTACCGGACTTGGTTCATATCGCCACACGAGGGCCCCGCCTTGCGCCACCCTCGACCTCCTTTGAGACGACCGGTCACTAGAACGACACAAAAGAGGGAAAGGGACGCCAGCGGTTCCCTCGGCGACCACGGGTCCTCTGCCGGGGGAAGGGTCGTCGAAGCCTCCCCGATAGAGGGCCTACCTCCGGGTGTCCCCTGATTTCGCGCGCCTTGGGGAGGGGCCTGGCTCCTGGCCCCTCTCCTATAGCCCCAAACGCGATCCTCCCGCTGCCAGGGGGCCGTCGAGCTGGGGCCGCCTGCCGCTGCGGTGACCTGCTCCTCCTGTGACTCATGGTTAGCGTAAGCTTGCTCCTGAGGGATTAGGGGTACCCTATAGTGGTCGTCGCACACGTGGTCGTGGTGGTTCCCTGGCAGCTCCTGGAAGGCTTCGACTCCTAGCGTCCCTTCTTCCCAATATTCTCCAACGAACGAGCTGGGGTCGTCCTCCGGCGTGTACTCCTGGTCCGCCATGCGGGGCACGTAGGCTTCTGGGGCTGTTACCCCAAACACCTCGCCATGGTGCCCCACACTCCATGTCGTCCGGCCCAGCGTGACGTCCTGGGGGTGATAGTGTGGCATCCCACTTGGGCCATGGAAGGCGACACTTGTACCCATGCTTGTCGTAGGCGGTAAGGGGGTGGTAGAGCCCCCACCGCCGCCGGCCATGCTGGCGTTGATAAAGCCCCCGGGCGCGCCTGATGGTGCATGGTGGCGGAGTGGCCCGCCAAGAATCCCTGGAGCGGCCCGAGGAGGAAGCTGATGGCAGAAGGGCGGGGCTCTCGATGCCGTCGCGTCCAGCAGCTCGGTGACGTGTTCCAGCAGCGTGTCCCGGCTGCTTTCCATCAGCCGACACCGCAATAGCTCCCTTGCCATGGTGAGTGTTGCCCGCGTGTTTGCTTGTTCTCGACGTGAGTGCGGCGCCGTCGCCGCGGCATGGCTTGCTGCTCTGGAAGTGGCCCGTACTTGCCGTGCAGTGAGGGTAGATGATGCCCCGCCGCATCGCCCGCGCCCCGCCGGATTGGACAGCGCTCGTGCCGCCTGCAGCGCGGGGTTGAGGTCTTCATAGGCGGGCAGTGCCGACCGGGCTGGCCAGGCTACCCAGCGGTCGGAGTCAGCTCTTCGGTCGTCGGGCATCGCGGCCAAGGAGCGTCTGCAAGTCGGTTGTCGGAAAAGAAGCTCCGGCGCACCCCTACCTGGTGCGCCAAATGTCGGATGTGGGGTTCCGGCAAACCCTTAAGGTTCGAACACTGGGGTGCGCGCGGAGCCTTTTCCTCCCACTGATCTACGCCCTAGCTCGCTAAGATCTCGCGGACGAACTCGACGAACTCGCAACACAGAAAGACACAAGATTTATACTGGTTCGGGCCACCGTTGTGGTGTAATACCCTACTCCAGTGTGGTGGTGGTGGATTGCCTCTTGGGCTGATGATGAACAATACAAGGGGAAGAACAGCCTCCTTAGGTTGAGGTGTTCTTGTGCTTGGCTAACTTGTGTGGGTGAGAGTGATCTTTCGGGCCCTCTCCCTCTCTCTCTCTCTCCCTCTCCCTCTCTCTCTCCCTCTCCCTCTCTCTCTCTCTCCCTCTCCGTCCTCTCCTGCCTATGATGGTGGCTAGTCCTATTTACAGAGGCTCTGGTCCTCTTCCCAAATAGAGCGGGAAGGGAGCCAACAACGGCGGGCAAATTTGAAGGGGGACGGCTAGTACAAGCTATCCTGACAAAAGTGGTCTTCGCCTGCGAAAGGCTCTGGTGGTGACGCCGTCTTGGGCTCTACGATGACCTCCGCCTTGTCGTCCTTCTGGTCTTGGTCTTGTTGCACAAAAATGGCAACCTTTGCCTGATGCCTCGGTACTCCTCGCCTACGCAGGCCTCCTTAGCACCAAAGAGGAAACAAGGACGCTGCGCACGCTGGCGCCCGCCTGGTGTTGATCGTCATGGCTCACGTCATGAGAGCCTTGTGAGGTTTGCCTCGCCTTGACATTTCCGCTCCTCATGAGCCTGCCCGACTAGGCCACTCTAGAGGAGGTCTTGTGTCGTCCGCCTCGCGAGGCTTGGCCCCTCGCGAGGGTCTTGGATGCCTTGTTGATGAACATGGGCCGTACGGCCTGCTGGCTTAGCCACGCAGTGGGCCGCAGGCAGGCAAGCCTGGGGACCCCCATTCCCAGGACGCCAGCAGAGGTGACATTGGAGTATCTAGGTGACATTAGGGTTTTGGTTGATTTGTGTCTTAAGGTGTTATTCTAGTACGAACTCTATGATAGATTGAATGAAAAGAATAGCTTCGTGTTATTTTACTACGGACTCTTGAATAGATCGATCAGAAAGGATAACTTTGAGGTGGTTTCGTACCCTACAATAATCTCTTCGCTTGTTCTCCGCTATTAGTGACTTTGGAGTGACTCTTTGTTGCATGTTGAGGGATAGTTATATGATCCAATTATGTTATTATTGTTGAGGGAACTTGCACTAGTGAAAATATGAACCCTAGGCCTTGTCTCAACACATTGCAATACCGTTTATGCTCACTTTTATCACTTTCTACCTTGCTGTTTTTATATTTTAATATTACAAATACCTATATATACCATCCAGATTGCACTTGTATCACCATCTCTTCGCCGAACTAGTGCACCTATACAATTTACCATTGTATTGGGTGTGTTGAGGACACAAGAGACTCTTTGTTATTTGGTTGCAGGGTTGTTTGAGAGAGACCATCTTCATCCTACGCCTCCCATGGATTGATAAACCTTAGGTTATCCACTTGAGGGGAATTTGCTTCTGTCCTACAAACCTCTGCACTTGGAGGCCCAACAACGTCTACAAGAAGAAGGTTGTGTAGTAGACATCAAGCTCTTTTCTGGCACCGTTGCCGGGGAAGTGAGTGCTTGAAGGTATATCTTTAGATCTTGCAATCGAATCTTTTAGTTTCTTGTTTTATCACTAGTTTAGTTTATAAAAAAATTACAAAAAAATGGAATTGAGTTTGCCTCATACGCTTCATCCTTTTAATATTTTTCGTGAGAATGATGGAAAAGAAAATTGTGCTCAAGTGCTAGAAGAAGAAGTCTATAAAATGTTTGGCACTAAATCTTTGAATGATGAGTATGATTGCAATGTTGTTAGTATGAACTCCTTGAATATCCATAGTACTAATGATGATTGCACTAGTCATAATGAAAATGTCTCTTATAAGCATGTCAATTTTTGTGGAGTGCATAGAGTGTGCAATTACAAACCAAATGGGGAAGAGAGATTTTGCAAGAGGCATAAGTATTTGGAAACTACATGGTTGCAAGAAAGGCTAGATGATTGTGCTGAAAGATTTAATATTTATCGCCATCCTTGTGAACTTTGCAATGAACATGGTCATTTAAAGCTCCAATGCTATTTGTTTCATGATCAAATTGTGTCCAAAAATTGTGATAACTTGATTAGCCTTGAGCATCATAAAGAGCTTAGTCTTCTTTTGGGGTATGAAGAAATGAAACGTATAACTGAGGGTATTCCAAAATTTAATCTTGATAGATTTCTTGATTTTAATCTAGAAGAAATTTTTATGTATTGTGCGGTGAATTGGATTGAAAATCCTTATATTGCCAATTACATAAAGACAAGGAAACAAATAGAAGATGAAGAGAATACTAATGAAAGGGAAGAGACTTCCAAATATCCTCCTATTATTTCTTATGATGAATCAGGTAACGAGGAGGAGCCTTCTATTCAACGAATCTCATTAATAAGGAGCTCCAAAAGGAGGGATAAACCCATACTTAATGTGAAGAAGAAAAAGAAAAGACAGAGAAGTAAAGGTAAAGAGGTATCCCTCCCAAATGATGTTGCTCCTATTACTCATTGTGATGATGATAATTGTTGTACTATTGATGCTATCCATACTATCAATGATGAGAGTGATTATGCTTATGATATGAAAAGGCCCAAGCTTGGGGATGCTATGTTTGATGAGAATGACAAGTTTGAAAATATATTTGCTGCAATTAATGTTTGTCCCAAGCTTGGGGATGCTATGTTTAATGAAGATGATATTTTTAGCCTCCCAAGTTTTGATATGCAAATTTGTTATGGTGATAGCAGCCCCCCTACTTATGATGATTATATTGATGAAAGTGGGTTTGGAAGAGTGTCAACTTTAGGAAGTAATGAGCCCACTATTTTGGAGGGTGTTGAATCTTATTATGATAATTATGAAAGTGGATTTGGAGAGGTCATGACTTTATTTAGTAATGATTCCACTATCTTGGAAGAGGTTTCAATCGATTATGATGAGAACAAAGTTGCTACTTATGATGATTATTGTAATGATACTTATGCTATAAAAAGTAGTGATGATTATATTTATAAAACTTGTCATGATTATGATTACCCTTTTTCTGAACATTACTCCTTTAATGTGGAAACAATTTATAGTAATTGAGTTTCTTATGATACTCCCACTATTCCGAACGAGAAGAATTTTGCTTATGTGGAGAGTAATAATATTTTTATATGCTTTTAGATCATGAAAATAATGCTTTATGTGATAGTTGTATTGTTGAATTCATTCATGATGCTACTGGAAATTATTATGAGGGAGGAACATAAGCTTGTAGGAATTGCAATAATATCAAGTTTCCTCTCTATGTGCTTAAAGTTTCAAAGTTATGCTTGTTTTACCCTCATATGCAAGTTGATTCTTCTTCCCACAAGTTGTTTGCTCACAAAATTCCTATGCATAGGAAGTGGTTTAGACTTAAATGTGCTAGCCATATTATTCATGATGCTCTCTTTATGTTCTGTAGCGATCCGACCTCAAACGGTCAAGTCTCTGTGCTTCAGTGTCATCCCTGGATCGGTAATGCTGACACACACAGTACTCGAAGGATTTATAACAGAGTAGCAATCACACACTTATTACATCGAATGTCTCAAAAGAGAACTTATCACAATAAATATGGCTTAAGGCCATCTAATACGATAACAACGGAAGGCTTGGAAGATAAAGTGAGTCCATCAACTCCAACGGCATAGCTGAGCTGCACGTCAACGACCTAACGAACCTTACTCCTCATTTGAAAAGTCTACAACATAATACGTTGCAGCCCGAAAACGGGTTAGCACATGGAATATGCTGGCAATATAACACGGTAGAGCAAAAACAGAATAAAGCTATCACTATATGCATATTTGGCTGGTGGAAAGCTCTACGATTAAAGTTTTGCGAAAAGCCAATTTTTTCTACAACAAAGGAATAGATTTTATTTAACTATCATGGTAGTTGAAACATCATTGAGAAGGTTCCTCCAACTCAATCCCAATTAAAAGTAATTATCAACCCAACAATATTAATTTAGAGTAATGAGATACATATGATAATCCAAGTACTAGATAGTCAAGATGTCCATAACCGGGGACACGGCTAACCATGATTAATTTGTACACTCTACAGAGGTTTGCGCACTTTTCCCCACAAGATTCGATCTCCTCCGTTGGATTTCTCACACTACATGGTGTTTGAGAAATGGATGGCCGAGACACAGTCTTTCAGAAGCATTAACTCTCTACTCCGGATAGACTATACCACCTACAACCCACTACATCTGCTAGTCTACCTCTTCAAGAGCTTCACGCAATTTACTCAACTATGCTAGAGCCCATAATAGCTTGTGGCTGTACACGGAAGTTTCTAGCATGAAATATCTCAGTTCCCTTTGAGCCTGGGTGGCGGACCTTAGGATTATCACACGGGTACTCCAGGATATCCTAGGACAACACGGGATTCCCAGGTGCCCGACAAGCAATCCACCCAGATGTGTATTAAAGTTGCCACCTTAAGTTGAACTATTAATTAACAATCTCACATCTGTCATGGATTCACTCAAACCCAATCCACGTCTACGAGCATAGCATAGCAATATAAGCAACGTAGAAGTAACTCCCAAGGGTTTGATAATAAACAGGAGAATAGGTACTACCTCATCTACTCCCCAATCCCACATGTTATCAAGTCCTAACCATGCAATGTTTGAGGGTTGAAACTAATGCATAAAAACTGGGTGATAAAGGGATATGATCAAAGTGTTACTTGCCATGCTGATGATCCGTGAAACCTAGAGACTCGATATAGCACGCTTCGCACTCCGGGTACTCTATCGCAATCAAACAAGCATACAATAAGCAATCAAACAAGGGCACGAGTAAAACTCAAATAAGAGATCTAACCAGAAATTTTAACTTAAGAACTCCGGTTTGCAAAAGAATCAAATCAAACGAAGCAACGAAACTCAAACTGCGAAAGAAACAAGATCCGGTTACTAATATGGACTAAAGTCAAATTTTACTATATCAAAATCTTGTTCAAGTTGGTTAAACGGAAAGAGGGTTTCGAGACGAAACTCTAGGCGCTTGAATCGCCTGATTCCGATAAACGAGCAAAAAGTTATACTAAAACTAAAATCAGATCAGAAATCGCGATCGAAAATAATCACGGAAAATCCGAGAAAAAGAAAAACTGACGAACAGGCTAACAAACGAATGTTCGCTATCTGTGGCTAAACGGTGAAACCGTTTGTTAAAACGAATGTAAAAACGGGTGTTCGTTAAATAACTAAACCGAAAAAATAAACCGAACCGGATCTAAAAAAAGGATCTAGGGTTCCGGAAAAAAACCAAACGGTTTTCTCATGAAAACCGAGGTGGCTACCTCGGGTCCGGCGAGGCGGCACGGCGGCGGTGCGACTCCGGCGACGGCGGCGGGCGGTGCAGGGCGGCGGCGGCGGTGCGGGGCAGCGGCGGCGGCGCGGGGGCTAGGGTTAGGGCGCGAGGCCCGGGTGGGTTTCAGCGGGCGGTTGTGGGCTTCAGCGGCTCAGGGGTGGCGGCTTATAAAGGCCCCCCGGGCGGAGACCCGCTGGGGTACGGCCTGGAGTCGGTTGACTTTTTTTTATAATTCCAATGTGCAGAAAGAGAAAGAAAAGAAATACTAAATGGACTACAAAAATCCCGAAATAAATTTTCCCCGTCCTCTAAAAATGAGCCGGACAAGGTGAACATTTATTTGGGCCTAAAATGCAACTTTGAAAAACACATATTTTTCCTAATTCAAATAAAATAGCGATAAAACTCCAAATAAAAATCTTATTTGATTTTAATATTAAATCTTCGATATTTCTCTATTTTGAGGAAGTCATTTTATCGTCTCTCTTTTATTTTTATAAAAGAAATATTCGAAGAGAAAATAATTAAAATCAAACGACTCTCTTTCCAAAATTCGAAAAAACTCAAATATGAAAATAATGAAATCCCCAACTCTCTTCGTAGGTCCTTGAGTTGTATAGAATTTCTAGGCTCAAGCCAAAATGCAATAAAATATGATATGCAATGATGATCTAATGTATAACATTCCAAATTGAAATTTTGGGATGTTACAAACCTACCCCCCTTAAGATGAATCTCGCCCTCGAGATTCGGGTTGGCTAGAAAATAGGTGTGGATGGTCCTTGCGTAGGTCTTACTCTCGTTCCCAGGTGGCTTCATCCTCGGTATGGTGGCTCCACTGAACTTTGCAAAACTTAATAACCTTGCTGCGGCTAACCCGACTAGCAAACTCGAGAATCCTGACTGGCTTCTCCTCATAGGTCAAATCATTGTCCAACTGAATCGCTTCCAGCGGTACTGTATCTCTCAGAGGAATGTCGGCCATCTCTGCGTGGCACTTCTTGAACTGAGAAACGTGGAACACATTGTGAACTCCTGACAATCCTTCGGGTAATTCCATCTTATAAGCAACTTCTCCCATACGTTCCAAAACTCTGTATGGTCCCACAAAGCATGGCACTAACTCTCCCTTAACTCCAAAGCGTTTAACTCCTCGGAGTGGTGATACCCGAAGATACACTCTGTCTCCGATTTCATAGACTACCTCCTTGCATTTTGAATCTGCATAACTCTTCTGTCGGTACTAAGCTAGGTTTAGTCTATCTCTAATCAATTTAACCTTCTCTTCTGATTCCTTAATCAAATCTGGTCCAAACAACTGACGGTCTCCAACTTCATCCCACAACAACGGTGTCCTGCACCTCCTTCCCTACAAGGCTTCGAAAGGTGCCATCTTCAAACTGGCCTGGTAACTGTTGTTGTATGAGAACTCTATGTAGGGCAAGTTGTCATCTCAACTAGATCCATAATCTAGTGCACAAGCTCTCAACATATCCTCCAGAATCTGGTTAACTCTCTCGGTCCGTCCATCTGTTTGCGGGTGAAAAACTGTACTGAACTCCAGTCTGGTTCCCAAAGTTTCATGCAACTGATTCCAAAACTTTGAGGTAAACTGGGTTCCTCTATCTGATACAATTGTTCTCGGAACTCCATGCAAACATACGATCCTGGTCATGTATATATTTGCCAACTTGGCACTTGTATAGTTGGTTTTCACTAGGATAAAGTGAGCTACTTTGGTCAAGCGATCAACTACTACCCATATAGAATCATATCCTGATTTGGTCCTGGGCAATCCGGTGATGAAATCCATGCCTAGCTTATCCCACTTACATTCGGGTATCGACATAAGTCGTAACAATCTGGCTGGCTTTTCATGTTCTGCCTTCACTCTCTGACATACATCACATACGGCTACATACTCGGCAATATCCTTCTTCATACCAGTCCACCAGAAACGCTCCTTTAAATCCACATACATCTTGGTGTTTCCGGGGTGAATCGAGTATGGTGAGTCATGAGCCTCCTGAAGTATTGACTTCCTGATCTCTGTGTTATTGGGCACATAAACACGGTCCTGAAACCACAAGGTGTCGTGTTCATCCTCACGAAAACCTTTGGCCTTTCCTTTGCTCATTCTCTCTTTTATCTCGGCGATCTCTTTGTCATCCTTCTGAGCTTCTCAAATCTTTCCTAACAATGTAGACTGAACTTCCATTGTTGCAACAAAACCTCTAGGGACAATCTCCAATCGAAGTTCCCTGAGATCCTCTGCCAACTCCTTTGGCAATCCTGCGCTTATGAGTGTGTTGGCATAACTCTTCCGGCTCAAAGTGTCTGCTACGACGTTGGCCTTGCCTGTATGATAGTGAAGCTTCATGTCATAATCCTTCATAAGCTCCAACCATCTCCTCTTCCTAAGGTTCAGATCCTTCTGTGTGAAAATGTACTTCAAACTCTTATGGCCAGTGTATACATCGCAATGGTTTCCAATAAGATAATGTCTCCAAGTCTTCAATGCATGCACTACGGCAGCCAACTCCAAGTCATGCGTGGCATAATTTAACTCATGCGGTTTCAGTTGTCGCGAGGCATATGAAACAACTTTTCCGTCCTGCATCAGTACTCCTCCAAGTCCTAAGCGAGAGGCGTCGCAATACACTTGGAAATCCTTGCGTATATCCGGCAGAATCAGTACTGGGGTTGTAGTCAGACGTTTCTTTAACTCCTGAAAACTCGCTTCACATTCTTATTTCCATTTAAATTTGATATCCTTCTTCAATAGCTCTATCATTGGCTTTGCAATCTTGGAAAAATTCTCAATGAATCTCCGGTAGTATCCCGCGAGTCTAAGAAAACCGCGGATCTTGCTAACTGAAGTGGGTGCCAACCATTCAGTGACTAACTGAACCTTGGTGGGGTCTACTGCTATACCTTCTCCTGATATAACATGTCCAAGGAATCCAACTTCTTTCAACCAAAACTCACATTTGCTAAACTTGGCATACAACTGATGTTCCCTAAGTTTCTCGAGAACTAAACGCAAATGCTCTTTGTGCTCCTCTTCATTCTTCGAGTATACCATTATATCATCAATGAACACCACAACAAAATTATCCAAATATTCCATGAACACCTTGTTCATCATGCTCATGAAATAGGCGGGGGCGTTAGTCAGTCCAAATGACATGATCGTATACTCATATAACCCGTACCTTGTGGTAAATGCGGTTTTAGGTATATCCTTTTTCCTGGATCTTCAGCTGGTGATATCCTGATGTTTGAAAACACCTTAGCTCATTGCAACTGGTCAAACAAATCATTGATCATTGGCAGTGGGTATTTGTTCTTGATCGTCACCTCATTCAATGCACGATAATCAATAACCATCCTTAGAGACTTATCCTTCTTCTCAACCAAAAGCACTGGGGCTCCCCATGGTGATGAACTCTGCCGGATGTAACCTTTCTCCAATAACTCCTTGATCTGCTTCTTAATCTCCTCCAGATCATTTGGGGGTATCCGGTAGGGTCTCTTTGATATTGGCCCGGTACCTGGCAATAGCTCTATCAAAAACTCGATGTCTCGATCCGGTGGCATGCCTGGTAACTCCTCTGGAAAAACATCTGGGTAATCCTTCACTACAGGCACTTCCTCCTGAACAACTCCCATGAGGGTATTTACTTGGCTCCTCCTAGGCGCACGTCTAGATACATACTTGATCCTTTTTCCCTCCGGGGCGGTGAGACAAATTGATTTACTAGCACAGTCAATGCTTCCTCCATACTTTGACATTTAGTCCATGCCTAATATCACATCCAATCCTTGTGACTCCAAAATTATTAGGTCTGACAGAAAAACATGGCTACCAATGGTTAGGGGTATCTGGTCGCACCATCGGCTGGCCATATACTCTGCTCCAGGTGAACTTACTAACAGAGGGGTCCTAAGGGTCTGGGTTGGTAGTTTAAACTTATCCACGAATCCCCTTGATATGTATGAATGTGATGCACCAGTATCAAAAAGTACAAGGGTGGTAAAATACTTAACCAAAACTTACCGATAACTGCGTCTGGCTGCCCTTCAACCTCTTCCATGTTAACGTGGTTCACTTGTCCTTTGTTGAATGGATTAGGCTTCTTCCCAGCGCTCCCATTACCGTTTCCATTCTTCGCTTCAGGGCACTCCGTGGCATAGTGTCCAGTCTTCCCGCACTTGAAGCAAGTAATGTGACTTAGGTCTCTCTTGGCGGGTGTGGCTGGATTAGAGCGTGTCAGATTGTTGCTTGTTCCGTTCCCAGTCCCATTCTTGGAACCATTGTGGTTATGCGAACTTCCTCTGTTATGTTTATGACCTCCATGGTTATGAACAAGTCCTCCCGAGTTCGGGGTTAGACGAGGCTTCTGTTGAGCTCCTAAGTTGTACCTTCCTTGTCCATACTTCCTTTTGCGGCTCTCAATTTGCTGTTGCTTCCCTTCAATCATAAGAGCCTTGTCTACCAACTCCTAGTAGTTGTTAAATGTTGCCACCATCAACTTCATGCTCATCTCATTGTTCAACCCTTCCATAAACTTCTCCTGCTTCGCGGCATCTGTGGCCACATCATCAGGGGCATAACGAGATAGCTTACTAAGTTCATCCACGTACTGCCCCACAGTACGGTTCCCTTGGCGCAAGTTGTGAAACTCACGCTTCTTCATGCTCATAGCTCCCGTTGAGACATGGGCGGTGCGGAATGCTTACTGAAACGGATCCCATGTAATAGTGGCTATAGGATAGGTGACTGTGTAATTCTCTCACCATGAGGCTGCTGGTCCATCCAACAAATGTGCGGCAAAACGCACCTTCTCAGCATCCGTACAACCTGCAGTGGTTAACTCCCTTCCAATCCTGCGGAGCCAATCATCTGCCACTATCAGCTCGGTGCTGCTGGAAAACACCAGCGGCTGCAACCTCAGAAAGCGGGCTAAGTTGTCAACTGGTGGTGGTGGTGGTGGGTTGTTGTTGTTGTTGCCTTGATTATGAACTAACAACTGCATCAGTGTATTCTGCTGTTGGATCAACTGAGTGAGCTCCGGTGGGAAGGTAAATCCGGGGTCACGTCTTAGAGGCATTTGAGGGTTTAGAGGGGAAAATAGAATAGAATGAGGTCTAGTGAGAAAAACACTACCCATATGCACATGAGACAAACACAATCATATCACTCAATCAATCAAGCAAGGGCATACAATGGATCTAACTATCATTACAAAAGTGCTCGGACTATACTATATACATGGTGGAATACTACTACTGATGTGGTGGCCTACAAGAAATATTGATCAGTCGAAGACACCATGATGTCTGCTCCAGCTTCGTCTTCATAGTCATCATCGCTATCGTCGGGGTCCGAGTCGGTGTCGTTGATGATGATGTAGTCCTCAGAACAAATATCCTTGGGTTCATCGTCTTCTCCTCCTGGCCCGGGGGTCTCCCATGAATACTCCCAGCTTCCTTTCCAGATCATCATTCTTCTCCACTAGTACGACGATTTCCTCCTCATAATATCCGCGAGTAGCCTTGAGTTATTCCTCCAGTTCTGTGATCCTTGTCATCGCCTTCTTCAGATCTATCATGCCTGCGCACATTTGGTTCTCCTGGCGACGAATGTGCTGGTTTAACTCCTGGATGAAAGCTGCGATTGATCTATCCTTCCTGGTGCTGATCATCTCCCATTGCTCATCTCTGCGCCCACAAATCGGGTAGATAGTATCCTTAAGCTCCTTATGGTAAACTTCTCCAATGCGTCCCATGGTGATGTGAGCTGACATACTCTTTCCTAGACTCCAGGTTGGTGCATCAAAGGAAAACTCTATGGGTTTGGTGACTGGCGTGAATGTCCTTCCTGGAACTTGAACTTGAATCATCCATCGCTCCTCTTCTGGTAAAGTGGAGTTGTAAGTCCCGGTGAAGCTTGGTATTCCAATGTTCAGCTACTTAGTGACTTCCTTCAAGTGTCGCCCAAAAGGTGCTTCTTCATCCGGTTGTGCAAACTTATTCCTTGCGTCCGCCATCCTAAAGAGTAGAAAATGGAGAGGCGTCAGAAATGAGAAGAGAGTGGTGATATAGGGCTTTAGCTTAGTGGTTGTGTCCTACAATTAGTGTGTGCTCTGATACCATCTTGTAGCGACCCGACCTCAAACGGTCAAGTCTCTGTGCTTCAGTGTCATCCCTGGATCGGTAATGCTGACACACACAGTACTCGAAGGATTTATAACAGAGTAGCAATCACACACTTATTACATCGAATGTCTCAAAAGAGAACTTATTACAATAAATATGGCTTAAGGCCATCTAATACGATAACATCGGAAGGCTTGGAAGATAAAGTGAGTCCATCAACTCCAACGACATAGCTGAGCTGCACGGTAACGACCTAACGAACCTTACTCCTCGTCTTAAAAGTCTGCAACATAATAAGTTGCAGCCTGAAAACGGGTCAGCACATGGAATATGCTGGCAATATAACATGGTAGAGCAGGAACAGAATAAAGCTATCATTATATGCATATTTGGCTAGTGGAAAGCTCTATGGTTAAAGTTTTGCGAAAAGCCAATTTTTCCCTACAACAAAGGAATATATTTTATTTAACTATCATGGTAGTTGAAACATCATTGACAAGGTTCCTCCAACTCAATCCCAATTAAAAGTAATTATCAACCCAAAAATATTAATTTAGAGTGATGAGATACATATGATAATCCAAGTAATAGATACTCAAGATGTCCATAACCGGGGACACGGCTAACCATGATTAGTTTGTACACTCTACAGAGGTTTGCGCACTTTTCCCCACAAGACTCGATCTCCTTCGTTGGATTTCTCGCACTACATGGTGTTGGAGAAACGGATGACCGAGACATAGTCTTTCAGAAGCATTAACTCTCTACTCCGGATAGACTATACCACCTACAACCCACTACATCTGCTACTCTACCTCTTCAAGAGCTTCACGCAACTTACTCAACTATGCTAGAGCCCATAATAGCTTGTGGCTGCACACCGACGTTTCTAGCATGAAATATCTCAGTTCCCTTTGAGCCTGGGTGGCGGACCTTAGGATTATCACACGGGTACTCCGGGATATCCTAGGACAACACTGGATTCTCTAGGTGCCCGACAAGCAATCCACCCAGATGTGTATTAAAGTTGCCACCTTAAGTTGAACTATTAATTAACAATCTCACATCTGTCATGGATTCACTCAAACCCAATCCACGTCTACGAGCATAGCATAGCAATATAAGCAACATAGAAGTAACTCCCAAGGGTTTGATAATAAACAGGTGAATAGGTACTACCTCATCTACTTCCCAATCCCACATGTTATCAAGTCCTAACCATGCAATGTTTGAGGGTTGAAACCAATGCATAAAAACTAGGTGATAAAGGGATATGATCAAAGTGTTACTTGCCTTGCTGATGATCCCTGAAACCTAGAGACTCGATGTAGCACGCTTCGCACTCCGGGTACTCTATCGCAATCAAACAAGCATACAATAAGCAATCAAACAAGGGCACGGGTAAAACTCAAATAAGATATCTAACCAGAAAGTTCAACGTAAGAACTCCGGTTTGCAAAAAGAATCAAATCAAACGAAGCAACGAAACTCAAACTTCGAAAGAAACAAGATCCGATTACTAATTTGGACTAAAGTCAAATTTTGCTGTATCAAAATCTTGTTCAAGTTGGTTAAACGGAAAGAGGGTTTCATGACGAAACTCTAGGCGCTTGAATCGTCTGATTCCGATAAACGAGCGAAAAGTTATACTAAAACGAAAATCGGATCAGAAATCACGATCGAAAATAATCGCGGAAAATTCGAGAAAAAGAAAAACTGACGAACAGGCTAACGCACGAACGTTCGCTGTCTGCGGCTAAACGATGAAAACCGTTCGTTAAAACGAACGTAAAAACGGACGTTCGTTAAATAACTAAACCGAAAAAAATAAACCGAACCGGATCTAGGGCCCCGGAAAAAAAACCCAAATGGTTTTCTCACGAAAACCGAGGCAGCTACCTCGGTTCCGGCGGGGCCTGGCGAGGCGGCGCGGTGGCGGTGCGGCTCCGGCGACGGTGGGCGGTGCGGCGGCGGCGGGCGATGGCGGCGGCGGCGCGGCGGCTAGGGTTAGGGTGCGAGGCGCGGGTGGGCTTCGGCGGGTGGCTGTGGGCTTCGGAGGCTCGGGGGTGGCGGCTTATAAAGGCCCCCAGGCGGAGTCCCGCTCGGGTACGGCCCAGAGTCGGTTGACTTTTTTTTTTATTTCCGACATGCAGAAAATGAAAGAAAAGAAGTACTAAACAGACTCCAAAAATCCTGAAATAAATTTTCCCCGTCCTCTAAAAATAAGCCGGACATGGTGAACATTTATTTGGGCCTAAAATGCAACTTTGAAAAACGCATATTTTTCCCAATTAAAATATAATAATGATAAAACTCTGAATAAAAATCTTATTTGATTTTAATATTAGATCTTCTATATTTCTCTATTTTGAGGAAGTCATTTTATCCTCTCTCTTTTATTTTCATAAAAGAAATATTCGAAGAGAAAATAATTAAAATCAAACGATCCTCTGTCCAAAATTCAAGAAAACTCGAATATGAAAATAATGAAATCCCCAACTCTCTCCGTAGGTCGTTGAGTTGCATAGAATTTCTAGGATCAAGCCAAAAATGCAATAAAATATGATATGCAATGATGATCTAATGTATAAAATTCCAAATTAAAAATTTGGGATGTTACATGTTTCAATTCTTATCTTTTATGTGAGCATCCTTGAAATCATCATGCCTAGCTAGGGGCGTTAAACGTTAGCGCTTGTTAGGAGGCAACCCAATTTTATTTTTGTTCCTTGCTTTTTGCTTCTGTTTAGTAATAAATAATTCATCTAGCCTCTGTTTAGATGTGGTTTTATGCTTTTAATTAGTGTTTGTGCCAAGTAGAACCTTTGGGAAGACTTGGGGAAAGTCTTTGTGATCTTGCTGTAAAAAACAGAAACTTTAGCGCTCACGAGAATTGCTGCCATTTTTATTGAAAAGTGCTGTTTAGTTAATTATTTTTGAAGATGATTAATAGATAAATTCCTCACGTCCATAAATTTATTTTAGAATTTTTGGGGTTCCAGAAGTAGTCGAAACTTACAGATTACTACAGACTGTTCTGCTTTTGACAGATTCTGTTTTTCGTGTGTTGTTTGCTTATTTTGATGAATCTATGGCTAGTAATAGAGTTTATGAACCATAGAGAAATTGGAATACAGTAGGTTTAACACCAATATAAATAAATAACGAGTTAATTACAGTACCTTGAAGTGGTAGTTTCTTTTCTTTTACTAACGGAGCTTACGAGTTTTCTGTTGAGTTTTGTGTTGTGGAGTTTTCAAGTTTTGGGTAAAGATTCGATGGACTATGGAATAAAGAGTGGAAAGAGCCTAAGATTGAGGATGCCCAAGGCACCCCAAGGTAATATTCAAGGACAACCAAGAGACTAAGCTTGGGGATGCCCCGTAAGGCATCCCCTCTTTCGTCTTCGTTCATCGGTAGCTTTACTTGGAGCTATATTTTTATTCACCACATGATATTTGTTTTGCTTGGAGCGTCAATTTATTTTGGTAGGATTTGCTTGATGTTATTTAGAACAATGTTTTGCAGCTTTTATTTCAATAAAAGTGGCATTGATAGCCTTTACTATGCCTATTTTACAAGTCTTCATGTTGCTGCTTGAAAACAGAAAGTTTACCACTGTTGCAAAAATTCCCTAGAAAATTCAGAATGTGATAAAATGTTGAAACCGTTTTCATAATAAGATATGATAAATTTACTACAGTGGAAATTTTCTTTCATATTTCTTGGAGCTAGGGAAGTATGGATCTTGCTGCATTCTTTACAGACTGTCCTGTTTAGGCAGATTGCTGTTATGTTTGCATTGTTTGCATATGTTTGCTTCTTTAATAATTCTATTTGAGGATAGGACTATTAAATATGCAGAGGCATTTAGTATGAAATGTTGAATAATAATTTTAATGATTTGCTACAGTAGAGTATGATTTGGTTTTTGCATTGGTTTAAACTAACTTATCTCACGAGTCCTTGTTGAGTTTTGTGTGGATGAAGCTTTTGAGATTTAGGGAGACCGTGATATGAGAGGAATTAAGGAGACACAAAAGCTCAAGCTTGGGGATGCCCAAGGCATCCCAAGATAATATTTCAAGAAGTCTCAAGCGTCTAAGCTTGGGGATGCCCCGGTTGCCATCCCACCTTTCTTCTTCGACAACTATCGATTAGTATCGGTTGATCCTAAGTTTTTGCTTCTCCACATGATTTTGTTATTCTTAGATGTCATTTTACTTTGTTTTGCTTGCTGTTTGAATAAAGTATCAAGATCTGAAATTATTAAATGGGAGAGTCCTCACATAGCTAAATAATTATTTAACTACTCGTTGATCTTCACTTATATCTTTTGGGGTAGTTTGTCATTTGCTCTAGTGCTTCACTTATATCTTTTTAGAGCACAACAGTGGTTTTATTTCGAATAAATTGTTGAACTCTCATGCCTCACTTATATTATTTTGAGAGTCTTTAGAACAGCATGGTAATTTGCTTTGATTATGAATCTAGTCCTAATATGATAGGCATCCAAGAGGGATATAATAAAAACTTTCATATAGAGTGCATTGAATACTATGAGAAGTTTGATACTTGATGATTGTTTTGAGATATGAAGATGGTGATATTAGAGTCATGATAGTTGAGTAGTTGTGAATTTGAGAGATACTTGTGTTAAAGTTTGTGATTCCCGTAGCAAGCACGTATGGTGAACTGTTATGTGATGAAGTCGGAGCATGATTTATTTTTTGATTATCTTCCTAATGAGTGGCGGTCGGGGACGAGCGATGGTCTTTTCCTACCAATCTATCCCCCTAGGAGCATGCGCGTAGTACTTTGTTTCGATAACTAATAGATTTTTGCAATAAGTATGTGAGTTCTTTATGACTAATGTTGAGTCCATGGATTATACGCACCCTCACCCTTCCTCATTTGCTAGCCTCTCTAGTGCCGCGCAACTTTCGCCGGTACCATAAACCCACCATATACCTTCCTCAAAACAGCCACCATACCTACCTATTATGGCATTTCCATAGCCATTCCGAGATATATTGCCATGCAACTTTCCACCGTTCCGTTATTATGACACGCTTCATCATTGCCATATTGCTTTGCATGATCATGTAGTTGACATCGTATTTGTGGCAAAGCCACCGTTCACAATTCTTTCATACATGTCACTCTTGATTCATTGCATCCCGGTACATCGCCAGAGGCATTCACGTAGAGTCATATTTTGTTCTAAGTATTGAGTTGTAAGTAAAAAGAAGTGTGATGATCATCATTATTAGAGCATTATCCCAGTGAGGAAAGGATGATGGAGACTATGATTCCCCCACAAGTCGGGATGAGACTCCGGAGGAAAAATAAATAAATAAAAGAGAGAGAAAAGAGGCCAAAAGAAAAAAGGGAAAGAAGGCCCAAATAAAAAAATGAGAGAAAAAGAGAGAAGGGGCAATGTTACTATCCTTTTACCACACTTGTGCTTCAAAGTAGCACCATGATCTTCATGATAGAGAGTCTCCTATGTTGTCACTTTCATATACTAGTCGGAACCTTTCATTATAGAACTTGGCTTGTATATTCCAATGACGGGCTTCCTCAAAATTCCCTAGGTCTTCGTGAGCAAGCGAGTTGGATGCACACCCACTTAGTTTCTTTTTGAGCTTTCATACACTTATAGCTCTAGTGCATCTGTTGCATGGCAATCCCTACTCACTCACGTTGATATCTTTTGATGGGCATCTCCATAGCCCGTTGATACGCCTAGTTGATGTGAGACTACCTTCTCCTTTTTGTCTTCTCCACAACCACTATTCTTTTTCACCTATAGTGCTATGTCCATGCCTCACGCTCATGTATTGCGTGAAGATTGAAAAAGTTTGAGAACATCAAAAGTATGAAACAATTGCTAGGCTTGTCATCGGGGTTGTGCATGATTTAAATATTTTGTGTGATGAATATAGAGCATAGACAGACTATATGATTTTGTAGGGATAGCTTTCTTTGGCCACGTTATTTTGAGAAGACATGATTACTTTGTTAGTATGCTTGAAGTATTATTATTTTTATGTCAATATTAAACTTTTGTCTTGAATCTTTCGGATCTCAATATTCTTGCCACAATAAAGAGAGTTACATGGATAAATATGTTAGGTGGCATTACACATCAAAAATTCTGTTTTTATCATTTACCTACTCGAGGACGAGCAGGAATTAAGCTTGGGGATGCTTGATACGTCTCCAATGTATCTATAATTTTTGATTGTTCCATGCTATTATATTATCAACCTTTGGGAAGACTTTCCCAAGTCTTCCCAAAGGTTCTACTTGTCACAAACACTAATTAAAAGCATAAAACCACATCTAACCAGAGGCTAGATGAATTATTTATTACTAAACAGAACCAAAAAGCAAGAAACAAAAATAAAATTGGGTTGCCTCCCAACAAGCGCTATCGTTTAACGCCCCTAGCTAGGCATTGATAATTTCAATGATGCT
Source organism: Triticum urartu (assembly GCF_056163025.1). Lineage (NCBI taxonomy): Eukaryota > Viridiplantae > Streptophyta > Magnoliopsida > Poales > Poaceae > Triticum > Triticum urartu. The sequence goes on from NC_141874.1 coordinate 177,328,183, forward strand.
CACATGAAAGACAAGAATTGAAGCACAAAAGAGAGCATCATAAAACACGTGACAAACACATCTAAGTCTATCATACTTCCTATCCATAGGCATCTTATAGGCAAACAAATTATCATAGCAAGCAAAAACTAGCATGTGCAAGGAAGCAGAAAGAAACAATAGCAATCTCAACATAACGAGAGGTAATTTAGTAACATGAAAATTTCTACAATCATATTTTCCTCTCTCATAATAATTACATGTGGGATCATAAGCAAATTCAACAAAATAGCTATCACATAAAATATTTTCAACACGATCCACATGCATGCAAAGTTGACACTCTTCCAAAATAGTGGGATTAACATTAACTAAAGTCATGACCTCTCCAAACCCACTTTTATCAAAAATTTCATAAATTGAACATTCTGCATATATGTGGGATCTAAAGTTGACACTCTTACAAACCCACTTTCAATAATATTGCAAACACTATTATCAATCTCATATTCATCATGGGGCTTAAATAAAATTTTCAAGATCATAAGAAGAATCACCCCAATCATGATCATTGCAACAAGTAGAGGACATAGAAAAACTAGCATCCCCAAGCTTAGGGTTTTGCATATTATTAGCACAGTTGACATTAATAGAATTTATAATAACATCATTGCAATCATGCTTTTCATCGAAGGAACTATCAAGTATGGGCGCAATAGCAACGATCTCATATTTAACATAAGGAACTATAGCAAATTCATCTTCATAAATAATGGCATCATGGCCACAAGAATAGCAAGCATCATGTTCATCAAGGGATATTTCAATCAAATCATCGGAATCATAATTATCTATAGATTCATGCATATCATTATTTTCTTCCAAAGCAACGGTCATTCTTTCAATAAATTCTTTGACATAGACATTATGAGCATAGTTTTCATAGCAATATTTAAGTATGTCAAGATTTTCAGATTCGTAGAGAGTAATATCATACTTTTCAATCAAAGAAGCAACTTCATAAGCACCCTTAAAAGGAACAAATTCTGCAATTTGTTCAATGTCGTACTAACTATAAACACCCTTTGCATAAGAAGATAAGATTTCATTTTCATTAAACTCACATAGGTAGGGAAGGTGTCTTTTAGGGTTCTTAGAGCAACAAGTAAAATCACAAATTTCACAAAGATTCCAAGCATAACACCGCAATCTGTTTATTTGATCCCATAAGAGTTTCCCTTTTTCAGCCAAACGGTGACACACAAAATGAGCATGTTCATCCAAATATTTCCCATCAACTAGGCTAGTTGGGGTTTCAGCACGAGCGCATAAGGACCAAAGATGATCCAAGTAGAACACTTTAAGTGGATCCATATCAATAGATTTTTAGCGAGCAAAGATGCAAGCAAATAGAAGGCACGTGGAAACACAAACAAAAAGACATACGGGAAGAGGGCGAAGAAAAGGCAAAGGTGAAGTGGGGGAGAGGAAAATGAGAGGCAAATGGCAAATAATGTAATACGAGGGATAAGAGTTTGTGATAGGTACTTGGTATGTCTTGACTTGTGCGTAGATCTCCCCGGCAACGGCGCCAGAAATCCTTCTTGCTACCTCTTGAGCACTGCGTTGGTTTTCCCTTGAAGAGGAAAGGGTGATGCAGAAAAGTAGCGTAAGTATTTCCCTCAGTTTTTGAGAACCAAGGTATCAATCCAGTAGGAGACTACACGCAAGTCCCTCGTACCTACACAAACAAATAAGAACCTCGCAACCAACGGGATAAAGGGTTTGTCAATCCCTTCACGGTCACTTACGAGAGTGAGATCTGATAGAGATAATAATAATAAGATAAATATTTTTTGTATTTTTATGATATAGATTGAAAGTAAAGATTACAAAATAAAATAGATTGGAAACCTATATGATAAAAGATAGACCCAGGGCCATAGGTTTCACTAGTGGCTTCTCTCAAGATAGCATAAGTATTACGGTGGGTGAACAAATTACTGTCGAGCAATTGATAGAAAAGTGCATAATTATGAGAATATCTAGGCATGATCATGTATATAGGCATCACGTCCGCGACAAGTAGACCGAAACGATTCTGCATCTACTACTATTACTCCACACATCGACTGCTATCCAGCATGCATCTAGAGTGTTAAGTTTATAAGAATAGAGTAACGCATTAGGCAAGATGACATGATGTAGAGGTATAAACTCAAGAAATATGATATAAACCCCATTTTTTTATCCTCGATGGCAACAATACAATACAATACGTGCCTTGCTGCCACTGCTGTCACTGGGAAAGGACACCGCAAGATTGAACCCAAAGCTAAGCACTTCTCCCATTGCAAGAAAGATCAATCTAGTAGGCCAAACCAAATCGATAATTCGAAGAGACTTGCAAAGATAACCAATCATACATAAAAGATTTTAGAGAAGAATCAAATATTGTTCATAGATAAACTTGATCATAAACCCACAATTCATCGGATCTCGACAAACACACCGCAAAAAGAGTTACATCAAATAGATCTCCAAGAAGATTGAGGAGAACATTGTATTGAGATCCAAAGAGAGACAAGAAGCCATCTAGCTAATAAATATGGACCCGAAGGTCTGTGGTAAACTACTCACACATCATCGAAGAGGCTATGGTGTTGATGTAGAAGCCCTCTATGATCGATTCCCTCTCCGGTGGAGCTCCGGAAAAGGCCCCAAGATGGATCTCTTGGGTACAGAAGGTTGAGGCGATGGAAATAGGGTTTCGTGGTGCTCCTGGATGTTTTCGTGGTATATGGATATATACAGGAGGAAGAAGTAGGTCGGTGGAGCTGTGAGGGGCCCACGAGGGTGGGGGGCGCGCCCAGGGGGGCAGGCGTGTTGGAAATATGCCCTAGAGGTAATAATAAAATGGTTATTATTATATTTCCTTGTTCATGATAATTGTCTATTGCTCATGCTATAATTGTATTAACCGGAAACCGTAATACATGTGTGAATACATAGATCATAATATGTCCCTAGTAAGCCTCTAGTTGACTAGCTCATTGATCAATAGATGGTCATGGTTTCCTGACCATGGACATTGGATGTCATTGATAACGGGATCACATCATTAGGAGAATGATGTGATGGACAAGACCCAATCCTAAGCATAGCACAAGATCGTGTAGTTCGTCTGCTAAAGCTTTTCTAATGTCAAGTATCTTTTCCTTAGACCATGATATTGTGCAACTCCCGGATACTGTAGGAATGCTTTGGGTGTACCAAACGTCACAAATAAATGGGTGGCTATAAAGGTGCATTACAGGTATCTCCGGAAGTGTCTGTTGGGTTGGCACGAATCGAGACTGGGATTTGTCACTCGGTATGACGGAGAGGTATCTCTGGGCCCACTCGGTAATGCATCATCATAATGAGATCAATGTGACTAAGGAGTTAGCCACGGGATCATGAGTTACAGAACGAGTAAAGTGACTTGCCGGTAACGAGATTGAACGAGGTATTTGGATACCGACGATCGAATCTCGGGCAAGTAACATACCGATGGACAAAGGGAATTGTATACGGGATTGATTGAATCCCCGACATCGTGGTTCATCCGATGAGATCAACGTGGAACATGTGGGAGCCAACATGGGTATCCAGATCCCACTGTTGGTTATTGGCCGGACAGATGTCTCGGTCATGTCTACATGCCTCCCGAACCCGTAGGGTCTACACACTTAAGGTTCGATGACGCTAGGGTTATAGGGAAAGTTTGTACGTGGTTACCGAATGTTGTTCGGAGTACCGGATGAGATCTCGGACATTGCAAGGAGTTCCGGAATGGTTCGGAGGTAAAGAATAATATACAGGAAGTGAGGTTTTGGTCACTGGAAGTGTTTCAGGCATCACCGGTAATGTTCTGGGACCACCGGAAGGGTTCCGGGAGTCCACTGGGAGGGGCCACATGCCCCGGAGGCGTGCATGGGCCAAGAGTGGGAAGGGACCAGCCTCTGAGTGGGCTGGTGTGCCTCCCACCAAGGCCCAAGGCGCAACTAGGAGGAGGAAGGGGAAACCCTAGGCGCAGATGGGCCTAAAGGCCCACCCTAGGGCGCGCCCCCTCTCTCCCCCTCTTGGACGCCCCCTCTAGTCCCATCTAGGGATTCCGCACCCCCTAGGGTGGGAACCCTACAGGGGGCGCAGCCACCTCCCCTCCTCCTATATATAGTGGGGTTTTTGGGGCTGCCAAGGACACGAGTCTTTCTCTCCCTCGGCGCAGCCCTACCTCTCCACATCCTCATCCTTCGTAGTGCTTGGCAAAGCCCTGCTGGAAACCACGCTGCTCCAACACCACCATGCCATCGTGCTGCTGCTGGAGTTGTCTTCCCCAACCTCTCCGTCCTCCTTGCTGGATCAAGGCGCGGGAGACGTCACCAGTATGCACGCGTGTTGAACACGGAGGCGCCATTGTTCGGCGCTTAGATCGGAATCGACCGCGATCTGAATTGCTGCGTGTACGACTCCTCCAACCGCGTTCTTGTAACACTTACGCATTACGATCTTCAAGGGTATGAAGATACACCTCCCTCTCTCTCGTTGCTAGTATCTCCTAGATTGATCTTGGTGACACGTAGGAAAATTTTGAATTATTGCTACGTTCCCCAACAGTGGCATCATGAGCTAGGTCTATGCGTAGATTCTATGCACGAGTAGAACACAAAGCAGTTGTGGGCGATGATATGTTCAATTTTCTTAGTGTTACTAGTCTTATCTTGATGTGGTGGTGTAAGAGCATATTTATCCCTACGGTTTTTTTGGTGATTGATGACAATGCATTTGCGGACTAATCGTGTGTCTCGAGTATTTCAGATATTTCATGACTAGGCACAAGACGGTTAGGAGCCCCTCGAAGATTGTTGAAGACGGCATTTTTTTCTACGTTCCTTTTTCGGTGGATTTGAGTCATAGGAAAGCCGTACTATTAAGAGGGGGTTCGCTTTGGAAAGGTTTGGGTGGAATCGTCACATACATGTTTACTCCTGTTTGCACCGCCTTTCCCTTAGCACTTTGGAGCATCCTCCGTTTCTTCGAGTTTGTGCAAAAACAAGAATTCCTAGTGTTGCTGTTCTGGGGCTTGCGGTAGTACTGCTCTTAGGAGTGGTAGTACCGCAGGCCCCTGTGGTAGTACCGCAGGCCTTTGCGGTAGTACCACAGGAGGCCACGGTAGTACCGCTCCTTGGGAGCAGTAGTACCGTGAGTCCTGGTCTGGCACAGCGCCATAAGCGAAAGTAGGGACAGATGTAATTTTTTACATCTGCTCCCTGTGCGGTAGTACCACTTGCCTTCAGCGGTAGTACCGTGTCGGACTTTTGCACTATTTGAAAATCAGCGGAACTGGCCACGGACGTTTATTTGTCCATGGCCTTCCCAGGCTGGGCCAACCCTGCCTTGCGGTAGTACCGCAAGGAGGTGCGATAGTACCGTGAGCCCTTGCGGTAGTACCGCTTGGCAGGCACGGTAGTACCGCATGTCACGGGCTGGTTAAGTGGATAATGGTTGGATTTGTCTCTCTATATATAAGGGGTATCTTCTTCTCCGAGTTGACCACCTCTTCCAACCCTAAGCTCCATTGTTGCTCCAAGCTCCATTTTCGCCCGATCTCTCTCCCTAGCCAATCAAACTTGTTGATTTTCTAGGGATTGGTTGAGAAGGCCTCGATCTACACTTCCACCAAGAGAAATTCGATTCCCCCGACTAATCCCTTGCGGATCTTGTTACTCTTGGGTGTTTGAGCACCCTAGACGGTTGAGGTCACCGCGGAGCCATATTCCATTGTGGTGAAGCTTCATGGTGTTGTTGGGAGCCTCCGATTAAGTTGTGGAGATTGCCCCAACCTTGTTTGTAAAGGTCCGATCGCCGCCTCCAAGGGCACCAATAGTGGATTCACGGCATCTCGCATTGTGTGAGGGCGTGAGGAGAATACGGTGGCCCTAGTGGCTTCTTGGGGAGCATTGTGCCTTCACACCGCTCCAACGGAGACGTACTTCCCCTCAAAAGGAAGGAACTTCGGTAACTCATCCTCGTCTCCACCGGCTCCACTCTTGGTTATCTATACTTTACTTGTGCAAGCTTATTTGTGTTATTTCCCTTGCTTGCTTGTGTGCTTGTTGTTGTTGCATCATATAAGTTGCTCACATAGTTGCATGTCTGGACAACCTACTTTGATGCAAATTTTAATTTGGTAAAGAAAAGTTAAAAATTGTTAGTTGCCTATTCACCCCCTCTAGTCAACTATATCGATCCTTTCAATTGGTATCAAAGCCTCATCTCTTTTTAAGGACTTCTTCGTCCAAAGAGTATGGTTGACATCGTAGACGGTGTGGAGGAGCACTCCGGTGCGAATCCGGTCTCGTCTATGGGAGATGGGGGAACCTCGGTCTCTCATGAGGAATTCAATGTGGCCTTGGAGACATTGAAAACCTCCATGACGACCGAGGTTGAAAGCATGTTTACTAAATTCATTGAAGGGCTTAAACTATCCACCGCACCGTTGGAAGTGGGTCATCCCACTAACAAGGTGACGGAGGCTAACTCCGACAAGGGGAAGCTACAAGTGAAAAGGCTCCTTCTTCTAGTGGTAAAAATGGCACCAGCATCTTTGCCCATGTGGAACCTCCACTTGTTTATGGTGGATCGATTCCTTCCACTCATTTGAATCATGCCGGTCCTCCCCCTAAGATTGTGAAAAATGAGGACTTTGATTCTTGGGTCTATCGGTTTAAGCATCATTTAAATCATGTGAATACTAATCTTTGGAGAATCATTGAAGAAGGTTTCTATCCACATGACCGAAGCAACTTCACTCCAAGAGAAGCCGCGGATAATCAATTCAATGAGAATGCTCTCTTCATCATCCAATATGCAATTCCACCCGAAGATCTTCCTCACCTCCGGCCCTACGCCATAGCCAAAGATGCATGGCACCAAGTTGTTTCTCTCTACCAGGGAAGCGCAAGCATTCAACGCTCCAACTATGAAGTGGTGCAAGATGAAGCCGATGAGTTTGCAATGAAAGAAGATGAAGAACCTCGTGAGCTTTATCGAAGAGTAACCAAACTCGCGGTTTCACTCCGAGATCATGGGAGCAAGGACACGGATGACAACTGGATCAAGCGCAAATTCCTCAAGGCAATGATGCCTTACCACAAGGCCATGTCCTCCGTCATTCGTCAAAGGCCGGACTTCCACACCTTGTCCTCAAGTGAAGTGTTGGATGAGTTTGTGGCTATGAGCATCTTGGACAAGACCGTCGACAATGCGGTGCTTCTATCTCAAAGGGCAAAGAAGCCCAACCTTGCATTGAAGGCCAAGGTTTGTGTTGAAGAAGAAGAAGAGGAAGAAGAGGAAAGCAACCCCGAAGATACAAAGTATGCCTATCATGAGCACTTGCTTCAAGGCAATTTTGGAGCAAGAAAAACTCAAGGCCAAACTTCAACAAGAACAACTCAAGTGGCACAAAGAGCAAGCAACGTGTGAGGACTTGCTATAATTGTGGCAATGTGAGCCATTTTGTTGCGGAGTGCCCACATGAGAAGAGGGAAGACAATGGTGGCAAGCTCATCCGAAAGGACAAAGCCAAGTCTTTCCCAAACAAGAGCAACTTCTATAAGAATACTTCTCACAAGGCGTTGGTGGTTCAAGAAGAGTACCATGAGGATGATGATGATGAAGATGGTGAGTCAGTTGCCATGGCCTCCGTTGCCATTGCAACAACTCCACGAGCGTCTCTCTTCGACTCACCTAATGAGAACATCTCCGCCAAGTGCCTCATGGCTAAAGCCACCAACAAGGTAACCCCCAACATCAAAACTACCATCAGTAATAATCCCTCTTTGATGGATTGCATTGATGAACATGCGGGGTCTAATGTGGAGGAGAATGAGTTTGAGTCTTTTATGAACAAACTCAAGGGTAAATCCAAGAAACACTTTGTTGCTCTCTTGGAACAACTTGGTGAAGCCAATGACATGATTGAGGCTCATGAAGATACCATCTCTAAGATGGAGGGGCATAGTCGTGACTATGCCAACGAGATTTCAAATCTTTCCAATGCTCTTGAGGAAGAGCATGGTCTTCGTTTGGCTCTTGAGGAGACACACAACGATGATCATGCTAAATTAAAGAAAGATCTTGATCATGCTCTTGTTGTATCTCGTGTGCTAAATTCCGAGAAGGCCAAACTTGGGGTTGATCTTGCTAGACTCAAGGTGGAGTTTGATATACTTGACAAGGCTCACGAGGCCTTGAAAGGTGTTCATGCTAGCCTCAAGGAGTCTCATGATCAACTCCAAGTGAAGCTAACCAAGGAGAAAGCCACATTTCCTCATATGGTGTTAATTGATAATGCAAATGCTACTAACCCTTGTTGTGAGCATGTGCATCTTGTTGAGGAAAATGCTAAGTTGAAGGAGCAACTTGAGAAAGGTCTTGTGTCTTGCATACAAGGCGATAAGAACCTCAACGACCTTTTGAGCAACCAAAAGGAAGTTGTGGCCAAAGAAGGGATTGGGTACGTGCCCAAGTCCAAGAACAAGAAGAAGAATGACACGGCCAAACGGCCTCCTCCTCTCAAGCAAACCTTTGTGAAGGAGGGAGAGAGTGCTACTAAGGAGAAGGAGAAGAACACCATGAGGGGTAGTGATGCCAAGAAGGACAACGCTTCCCTTCCCAACAAAGCCGACGACTTTAACCCTTCTTATGTGTTGTGTCGTGCTAGTGATGGGCATGTTTATGCCAAATTTGTTGGTTCTCCTTATGAGTACATTGAGTGGTCTATTTGGGTTCCTAAGAACCTTGTTACTAACATCAAAGGACCCATTACAAAATGGGTACCTAAAACAAAGCATTGATCTCTTGTAGGTGTTTGCTTCCGATGGGGGATCATGGTTGCTCGATAGTGGAGCTACTAATCATATGACCGGAAGCAAGGACTTGGTGGTGGGCGTGCAAAAGATTCCATCCATGCCCACCAACGTCGAGTGGGGTGACGCCTCGTCCTCTAAGGTATTGGGACTCGGCAAGGTTGTCATTTCTCATGATCTTACGATCGAGAAGGTCATGCTTGTTGAGTCCCTTGCATACAATTTACTTTCCATTCGTCAACTAGCACTCATGGGTTTTGCCACCTTCTTTGATGTTGATACCGTGGCCCTCTTGTGGAGCAAGACTCTTAAATTAGCCTTTGTTGGGCATGTCGAAAATGGTCTCTATGTGATTAACTTTTCGGAGTGACTCACTAAGACCGCGACATGCCTAATGGCTAAAGTATTCTCAAGGGGGACCATGTCCATGGACTAACAGATGATACCTTTGCCAAAGATCGTGCTTGTAGTGCTTGTATCGAAGGAAAGCTACATGAAAAGGCTTACCCTCCCACGACTATCATTTACTCGAAGAGGCCTTTGGAGCTCCTTCACATGGATCTCTTTGGGCCTCCATATTTTGATAGTCTTGGGGGTAGGAAGTATTGCTTGGTGATTGTGGATGATTATTCAAGATACATGTGGGTAAATTTCTTCAAGAGGAAGAGTGAGACCCAACAAGCCGTCATTGACTTTGCAAATGAAGCTCAATGTCAACATAATGCAAAGATCTTGACAATAAGAAGTGACAACGGCACCGAGTTCAAGAACTACACCTTGGATGAGTTTCTTAGTGATGAGGGGATCAAGCATCAACATTCCGCACCATACACCCCTCAACAAAATGGTGTAGCGGAAAGGAAGAGCCGGACATTGATGGATGCGGCAAGGACCATGATGGCGGAGTTCAAGTCTCCATACAACTTTTGGGCCAAAGCCATCAACACCGCGTGTCATGCATCAAATTGGCTCTACCTCCGCAAAGGCGTGAACAAGATTCCATATGATATACTCACTGGGAACAAGACCAACCTCAAGTACTTCCGGGTGTTCAGGTGTAAGTGTTTCATTCTCAAGAAAGGTGTCTGTTTGTCTAAATTTGAGGCTAGATATCATGAGGGCATATTTGTTGGTTATGCTACAAACTCCCATGCTTACCGTGTCCTCAGTAAGTCCACGGGACTTATTGAGGAGACATGTAACGTGGAGTTTGATGAGAATAACGGCTCCCAAGTGGAGCAAAGTGGCACTTGTGATGTAGGTGATGAAATTCCTCCCCAAGCCACAAGAAGAATGGGTGTTGGTTTTATCTTACCCATTGAGGAACCCCTTGTGGCCGAAGGAGAAGGACAATGCTCCACTCAAGTGGAGCCATCACCAACCCAAGGCCCACACGCTATCGAAGAACAAAGTGAAGGCCCTCAACCTCAAGAACAAGACCAAGGGCAAGGTCAATCTCAAGATGGTGTTGTAACATCAAGTGATGCCCAAGGTCAAGTTCTCTCCTCCGATCAAGTTCAAGATCAAGAGCTTCCTCGAGATCAAGAACAAGCTCAAGACGGTGCTCAAGATGATCAAGTGACCGCTCCTCGACTCACCCCCGAGGAGGAATTGGAGCGTCATGCCGCCAAGATTGCTTCCAAGCTCTCCACCAAAGATCATCTCATGACAAATGTGCTTGGAAGCTTAAGAAAGGGGGTAAGCACTCGTAGACAATTAGCAAACTATTGTGAACATCACACGTTTGTCTCTTGTGTTGAACCCCAAAAGGTCTATGAGGCGCTCAAAGATCCGGATTGGCTCAATGCCATGCATGAAGAACTCAACAACTTCGAGCACAACAGGGTGTGGAGATTAGTGCCAAGGCCAACGAGGAACCACAATGTCATTGGAACCAAGTGGATATTCAAGAACAAGCAAGATGCTCATGGGATTATCATTCACAACAAGGCTCGTTTGGTAGCACAAGGCTACTCCCAAGTCGAGGGTATCGACTACGGTGAAACCTTTGCTCCCATTTCTCGTCTTGAATCCATTCACATGTTGATTGCATATGCTTCTCATCATAACTTCAAGTTACAACAAATGGATGTGAAGAGTGCTTTTCTTAATGGTCCTATTAATGAGTTGGTATATGTCAAGCAACCCCCCGGGTTCGAGGATCCCTACTTTCCCGATCATGTGTATCAACTCGATAAGGCACTCTATAGCCTTAAGCAAGCCCCACGTGCGTGGTATGACCACCTTACCGAGTTGTTGGAAGATCGTGGTTTTGAAATTGGGAAAATCAACCCCACTCTTTTTACTAAGAAGGTCAAAGGGGAGTTGTTTGTGTGCCAACTATATGTTGATGATATTATCTTTGGTTCCCCTAACAAAGCTTTCAACGAGGAATTTGCCGCACTCATGACCTCCAAGTTCAAGATGTCCATGATGGGAGAGTTGAAGTTCTTTCTCGGGTTCGAAGTCAAGCAACGAAGAGAAGGAACCTTCATCAACCAAGCCAAATACACTCAAGACATGCTCAAGAGATTCAAGCTAAGTGATGTCAAGCCGGCACCCACTCCTATGCCTGTCAAATGCCAACTTGACATAGATCCCAATGGTAAAGCAGTGGATCAAAAGGTATATCGCTCCATGATTGGCTCCTTGCTTTACCTTTGTGCATCTAGACCAGATATCATGTTGAATGTGGGAATTTGTGCATGGTTTCAAGCCGCACCTAAGGAAAGTCACTTCGTGGCGGTCAAGCGAATCTTTTGATATTTGGCTCATACCCCAAACTTTGGCTTATGGTACCCAGGAGGAGCAAACTTCAAGCTTGTAGGTTATTCGGACTCGGATTGGGCGGGAGACAAAGTGGATAGGAAGTCCACTTCCGTAGGGTGCCAATTTCTCGGTTGCTCTTTGGTGAGTTGGTCTTCCAAGAAGCAAAGTTGTGTGTCTCTCTCATCCATCAGAGCGGAGTATGTGGCGGCCGGTAGTTGTTGTGCACAACTCTTATGGATGAGACGAACTTTAAAGGATTGCGGTGTCATTTGTGACAAAGTGCCTCTTTGGTGTGACAATGAAAGTGCAATCAAGATTTCTCTCAACCCGGTGCAACACTTCAAGACGAAGCATATTGAGATCCAGTATCACTTCATCTGGGATCATATTAGGCGAGGGGAAATCGAGCTCAACTATGTCAACACTCTTACCTTGCAGATATCTTCACGAAGCCCTTGGATGAAGCAAGATTTCGCGAGTTAAGGCATGAGCTAAATATCATTGATTCGAGCAATATTGCTTGAACTCGTGCACACCCCACCATACTCAAGTTGTTATCTTGTTTAGGTGTAGGCATGGACATAGGGGGAGTGTTGTTATCTCAATGAACTCTCTCTCCCCCCATTATGCATAAATTGATCAACTCTTTCACATTAGCCATTTTTGATGGCACTTGTGCTTCAAAGACGAGTTTTGGTCATGGGGCCAAGGATAATTCTTTGTGGTGCCATACCAAATGACTCAAACATAGGTGGCTCCGGCCACCGCCCTCTCCTTGGAGAGGTTGTGTCTCGTGGTTGGTCCTTGTTGTCTCTTGCCTTTCTTTCTTCGTGTTGAGCATGTTCTTGCGGTGTCTCGTTCGCTTGAAGTTTTCTTGCGTAGCCCCTTTCTCTTTTTTTGTTTGAAACTTGCATCTTCTTGAGCTCACGGTAGTACCATGGCCTGCCATGGTACTACGGCTTGTGGAGTGCATGGTACTTCCGCACCCGGTGCGGCAGTAATTTTTTACTGCCGCCTGGGGGAGCAGTACTACTGCTTCGGTGCGGCACTTCCCCCCGAGCGGTACTACCGCGCTGCCGAGGGCGCGTGGGGGTTAAGACCCGGGCAGGGGGAGTTCCAACTCCCCCATACCCATTCGTCTGTTTCTCTCCCCACTGCCTCTCTCTCTCCTGCTCAAGAACGGCGCCGGAGACCCTCGCCGGATCTCCGTCCCCAGCCGCTCTCCTCGGATTCCAGCTGGTGGGATCGTTCCCCACCACTTCCTCTTGCCATGGATCAAGGTCTCTCACCAAATCCCTCTCTCTTTTGTTCGTGCTTTTGCTTCTAGGTTTTTGGGGAGATGCATGTTGTTCTTGAGATTTTAGGCCAAATCTTTGCAATAGTAGGATGTAGGAGAGTAGTGATGCGTAGAAAGTGTACTTGATATGTTGTCCCGTGGTAGATTTGATCAACCGTAGTACCGCCTCATTTTCGCGGTTGTTCTCAGATTCATTTGTTCGGATCTGATGTCGTGCGGTACTACCGCTCCTCCGGCGTGGTACTACCGCACGGGCCGCGGTACTAAAATTCTACTGCCGCTCCGAGCCCCGGTACTACCGTGCCACAGCGCGGTACTACCGCGACTAGGAGCGGCACTAAAATTTTAGTACCGCATGTAGTACTACCGCTGTTGTTAAATCTTTTTCATGGCAATTACCATATGCACTTTCTACTGGTTTCTTGTGTTTTGTTGTGGTCTTTGTTTTGACCCGTATCGCTTCTCGTGTGTGTTTGTGTTTTGTGTGTGGCTTAGGTGGTGGCTCCGGTGTCCCTGCTCGTCGTTCCAATCCAAGCCGTGACACGGGTTCCAAATGTCTGCGCAACCAAGAGGATGTTCCAGAGGGCTCCAATGCCCCCAAGCGCAATGTCAAGACCACTGCTAGCAAGGTCAAGGAACCATCAAAGGACATGGATGAGATACCTCTTGATGAGTTTGTCTCTCTAAGGAAGATCAACCCTTATGCGAATCCTCATGCAAACTTCAGAGGGAATGAACTGTTCTAGACCAAGCAGCAGAATCTCATTTACTTGGAGGTGATCAAGGCCAAGCAGAACCTATATGTGGATGTGCACTGGATCGACATGCACCACATGAGGGATGATAAGCATCGTCACTACTTTGGTGAGGCCTTGGATCTCGTGGAGCAGTTTGCATTGAGGATGTGATCTCTTTCCACCTGGACTATGACCCCGAGCTAGTGGCCCAGTTCTTTGCTTCGGTCCACTTCCATTCTGGGGAGGATCAAAGGATGACCTATGAGGGAGTCCTGGATTAGGGGGTATCTGGACAACCGGATTATATCCTTTGGCCGGATTGTTGGACTATGAAGATACAAGATTGAAGACTTTGTCCCGTGTCCGGATGGGACTCTCCTTGGCGTGGAAGGCAAGCTTGGCAATACGGATATGTAGATCTCCTTCCTTGTAACCGACTCTGTGTAACCCTTGCCCCCTTCGGTGTCTATATAAACCGGAGGGTTTAGTCCGTAGGACCAACGACAACAATCATACCATAGGCTAGCTTCTAGGGTTTAGCCTCTTCGATCTCGTGGTAGATCAACTCTTGTACTACTCATATTATCAAGAACAATCAAGCAGGATGTAGGGTATTACCTCCATCGAGAGGGCCCGAACCTGGGTAAACATCGTGTCCCCGGCCTCCTGTTACCATCCGCCTTAGACGCACAGTTCGAGACCCCCTACCCGAGATCCGCCGGTTTTGACACCGACATTGGTGCTTTCATTGAGAGTTCCTCTATGTCGTCATCGTTAGGCTTGATGGCTCCTTCGATCATTGATAGCGATGCAGTCCAAGGTGAGACTTTTCTCCCCGGACAGATCTTTGTATTCGGCGGCTTCGCACTGCAGGCCAACTCGCTTAGCCATCTGGAGCAGATCGAGAATTACGCCCCTGGCCACCAGGTCAAGTTTGGAAGCTTAAACTACACAGCCGACATCCGCGGAGACTTGATCTTCGACGGATTCGAGCCCCTGCCAAGTGCACCACACGATCACGATGAGCACGATTTAGCTCTACCATCGGATAGTGTTCAGGAGACCGCACCGGCAGCCGCTCCGACCCTCAATTCGGAGCCAATCACGCCATCCATGGACGGGTGGATAGACCCCGCCACGGAGGCCGCATTCTCAGCGGCGATCGAGCCAAGTATCGACCTTACCCTTCATGAGAGCCGTGACGCCAAACTTCCGGATTCTTCCCCGGCCACGGACTTCGAACCGCCTGCGCCCGTGCCTATCGAATCCGACTGGGCGCCGATCATGGAGTTCACCTCCACGGATATCTTTTATCACTCGCCCTTTGGTGACATACTGAACTCATTAAGGTCTCTCTCCTTGTCAGGAGAGTCCTGGTCGAACCATGTCCGGCAGGATTGGGATGCGGATGATGAAGAAATTCCCCGCCCACCCACCACCCACTTAGTAGCCACTGTTGATGATTTGACCGACACGCTCGACTTCGACTCTGAAGACATCGACGGTATGTACGACGATGTAGGAGACGAACAGGAACCACTGCCCACAGGGCACTGGACAGCCACCTCATCATATGATATATACATGGTGGACACACCCAAAGAAGGCAATGGCAACGGGACAGCGGGGGATGACGCCTCCAAGAAGCAACCCCAGCGCCGACGACAGCGGCACTGCTCTAAGTCTCGCCAAAGCAAAAGCGGTGACACCGGCACAGGAGATAATATCACTCCGGACAGTGCCAAAGATGACGACAATCCCCTCCAGCGGTATTTGGAGCTGGA
This sequence comes from Triticum urartu, assembly GCF_056163025.1. NCBI lineage: Eukaryota > Viridiplantae > Streptophyta > Magnoliopsida > Poales > Poaceae > Triticum > Triticum urartu. The sequence continues at coordinate 177,343,661 of NC_141874.1, forward strand.
GGATGGAGAAGCCAGCCCTCCCGAGAGAGCGGCAGATGGAGAGGCGGAGAATGATAATTACATGCCTCCCTCCGAAGACGAGGCAAGCCTCGACGATGACGAATTTGTCGTGCCTGAGGATCCCGTCAAGCAAGAGCGCTTCAAGCGCCGGCTTATAGTAACGGAAAATAGCCTTAAGAAAAAGCAACAGCAGCTTCAAGCTGATCAAGATTTGCTAGCTGATAGATGGACTGAAGTCCTTGCGGCTGAGGAATATGAACTCGAACGCCCCTCCAAGATTTACCCAAAGTGCAGGTTGCTACCCCGACTGGAGGAGGAAGCATTAAAACCTACATCTCCAGCGTATGACGCGGCTGATCGGCCACCTCGTGGCCGCGACAGAGAGGCATTTTAGCCAAAAGCTTGGCTCGCACCCCGACGCCACTCAAATAAAAATGTCAAGGCACGGGGAAACACGCTAGACCTGCGAGACGTATTGGAGGACAAAGCAAAACATGCAAGATCAATCTACGGATCACGAGGGCGCGCCACTATGTGAGACGATAACTGTCACGCGGATACAGTAAAAGTAAATCCGGTCGGGCCGAACACAGCGGACAAGACTCATTTGAGCTGCGTCGCGATATAGCCCAGTACAGAGGCGCCGCACACACCCTATGCTTCACAGACGAAGTAATGGGTCACCAAATCCCAGAGGGTTTCAAACCCATAAATATCGGATCATACGACGGTACAACAGATCCTGCGGTATGGATCGAGGACTTCCTCCTGCACATCCACATGGCCCGTGGTGACGATCTACACGCCATCAAATACCTCCCACTCAAACTCAAAGGACCAGCTCGGCATTGGCTCAACAGCCTGCCAGCAGAATCCATTGGTTGTTGGGAAGATCTGGAAGCCGCATTCCTCGACAACTTCTAGGGCACTTATGTGCGACCACCAGATGCCGATGACTTGAGCCACATAATTTAGCAGCCAGAGGAATCGGCCAGGCAATTCTGGACACAGTTCCTAACAAAGAAAAATCAAATCGTCGACTGTCCGGATGCAGAGGCCCTAGCAGCTTTTAAGCACAACATCCGCGACGAGTGGCTCGCCCGGCACCTTGGCCAGGAAAAGCCGAAATCTATGGCAGCCCTCACGACACTCATGACCCGCTTTTGCGCGGGAGAGGACAGCTGGCTGGCTTGCAGCAATAATATATCAAGAACCATGGTACTTCGGATACCAAGGATAGCAATGGCAGGTCACGTCGCAACAAACACAAGCGCCGCATCAATGGCGACAATGCCGAGGATACGACAGTTAATGCCGGATTCAGAGGCTCTAAACCCGGTCAGCAGAAAGGCATTCAAAAGAAGCACTCCAGGCCCGTCTAGTTTGGACCGTATACTCGATCGCTCGTGTCAAATACACGGCACCCCCGACAAGCCAGCCAACCACACCAACAGGGAATGTTGGGTGCTCAAGTAGGCCGACAAGTTAAATGCCGAAAACAAAGATAAGGGGTTACATAGCAATGACGAGGAGGAGCCCCGGCCGCCGAACACCAGAGGACAGAAGAGGTTCCCCCCACAAGTGCGAACGGTGAACATGATATACGCAACCCACATCCCCAAAAGGGAGCGGAAGCGTGCGCTAAGGGACGTATATGCGTTGGAGCCAGTCGCCCCAAAGTTCAACCCATGGTCCTCCTGTCCGATCACCTTCGATCGCAGGGACCACCCCACTAGTATCCATCATGGCGGATTCGCCGTACTGGTCCTAGACCCAATCATAGACGGATTTCACCTCACTCGAGTCCTTATGGACGGCGGCAGCAGCCTGAACCTGCTTTATCAGGACACAATGCACAAAATGGGTATAGACCCCTCAAGGATCAAACCCACAAAAACGACCTTCAAAGGCATCATACCAGGTGTAGAGGCCCATTGCATAGGCTCAGTCACACTGGAAGTGGTCTTCGGATCCCCGGATAACTTCCGAAGCGAGGAGTTAAACTTTGATATAGTCCCGTTCCACAGTGGCTATCACGCACTACTCGGGCGAACCGCATTTGCGAGATTCAATGCGGTACCGCACTATGCATACCTCAAGCTCAAGATGCCAGGACCTCGGGGGGTCATCACAGTCAATGGAAACACAGAGCGCTCTCTCCGTACGGAGGAGCACACTGCGGCCCTCGCAGCAGAAGCACAAAGCAGCCTCTTCAGGCAATCCACCAGTTCGGCGATTAAACACCCGGACATCGTCAAGCGCACCCGAAGTAATCTGCAACAAGACCGGCTGGCACGTTCCGAGCTCGCATAGCAATGCGGCCCCCACCCCAGTCCCAGCCAAACGGCGAAATCCGCGCCACGCGTACATAATTACGCATTGAAAATACCATGGGCATAGGTGGGGGGCACGACTACGGCACGCCCCAAAACGTGGCTCAACCGCACTAGGGGCTTCCCGCTTTGTTATTTTTTCTTTTTTTCAGGACTTTACTCTCTAGAAACCCCGTCCGGCAGTATGATTGCCGGACACACGATACAATAACCAAGGAGGCAGAAAGCTACGTCGCACCATGGAATTCCCAGGTGGTCTCTGGTAACGAGTGAAATACCTGCTTTAAATACCATTCCTCAGCTTGCCCTTGGAGGGGACATGTCAAATAGTCCTACTTTTTGCTTATCGCACTACTTGTATCATTCTGCTTCGACGCACCTTTTTGAATAAACAATGCATAGCACTAGACTATTACCGCATTCTCTATTCTTTTATATATATATATATATATATATATGTGTCCATTCATGACATTCAGCACCCGTACACTCTCGTACGGCCAATACGCCATGGGCTTAAGCGTACCCCATAATACGGCGTGAGAAGTCCGAACACTTTCGACAGTGCGGCACCCCGAACTTATAGCATTATATGCATCAGCTCTGAATCATGTCTTGGGTCAATAGTTGGGTTTGCCCGGCTCCCATGTTTTGGTACCTTACGTTCCGCTATATCAGCTAAGGTAGCACTAGGAGAACTTTTGCGATTGTGCCCCGGTTCATCTGGGCAAGCACCTCAGTAGAGAAAGCTAAAACTGGCTGTCATGATAAGGCGAGAGCTGGTCGCTGTTCGAGAGGTCTCGAGTCCCTAAAGACTTATGCCGCTTAGGGCGAGGAGTCGGCTTTGTCCGGCTTAGGCGTGTATAGCGCCCTGAATTCGGCCTTCCAAATACTAGATGAGAGTGATAAAGCATTATAGTCCGATTGCCTTGTTCGTTGTGCTGAGCACCTCCCTCGAAGGACCCAACAATGGGAAAAAGAGTGCTCAGATTTATCCCGAACACCCCAGCACTCGTGGCATGGGGGAAGAAGCCGACGACTGGCCATCTCTCAGATTTGATAAACAGCCGCACAGAAGGTAATATTTTAAATTCAAACAAGCGTTGCATAACGCACATGAACAAGTTTTCATAATACAGGATCACACGAGCAAGTTCATTCAAAAATTACATCTTCCGCACACTCGTCCGCCACAAGACGGGCACCCTTCAGGACACCCTCATAATATATTTCAGGGTGGCGATGCTCCTTGCCCTGCGGTGGCCCCTCCTTCACCAGCTTCTCGGCGTCCATCTTGTCCCAGTGCACCTTCGCACGGGCAAAAGCCCGACGTGCACCTTCGATGCAGACGGACCGCTTTATGACTTCCAGCCGTGGGCAGGCATCCACAAGCCGCCTCACCAGGCCGAAGTAGCTGTTGGGAAGGGAGTCGCCAGGCCACATCCGGACTATAAGGCCCCTCATGGCCTGTTCGGCCGCCTTGTGCAGCTCGACCAGTTGCTTCAGCTGATCGCTCACAGGCATCGGGTGTTCGGTCCCAGTATACTGAGACCAGAACAACTTCTCCGTCGAGCTTCCCTCCTCGGCCTGGTAGTACTTTGTGGCATCTGACACGCTGCGGGGCAAATCTGCGAATGCTCCTGGAGAGCTCCGGACTCGGGTAAGTAACAAGTAATTTACTTTCACATGCTTGCTTTGCATAATGAATGCCTTACCCGCCGCTATCTTCCTCATCGCCTCAATTTCCTGGAGGGCCTTTTGAGATTCAGCCTTGGCACACTTTGTGCTCTCGAGGGCCGCGGCAATCTCGGACTCTCACGTCTTTGAGTCAAGCTCCAAAGTCTCGTGCTTCTTCATGAGATCCTGGAGCTCTTCCTGCACCTCGCCCACCCGTGCCACCTGTTTCTCCCGCTCGGTGCGCTCCTTGGCCGCTTTGTTTTCGGCCTCGGACAGCGCTTGCTTCAGGGTCGCCACTTCGTTCGTGGCCCCTGGCACATCCATGATGATCCTATTATTTTGCAACCACATCTTTTTATATATATAGACAATGTATTACTTACCTTTGTTCTCCTCGAGCTGCCTCTTGGTAAGGCCGAGCTCTTTCTCGGACCGCTCGAGGTTCTGCTTCAGTGCGGCGACCTCCGCAGTCAGTGCGGCAGAGGTCAGTAGCGAAGCCTGCATACGCATACAGACATACTTATATTAGACTCCTGCAGATATTATTTGATCCTCTATTCAGCTTTTCTTTGTGAACGCCAAACAGAGCATCAGGGGCTACTGTCTATGCGGTAATATTTTCCTATATTTTAAATACTTACCTCAAAGCCTGTTAGAAGGCTGGCACAGGCTTCAGTCAGTCCGCTCTTGGCAGATTGAACCTTCTTGATCACCGCACTCATAATAGTGCGGTGCTCTTCATCGATGGAAGCGCCGCGAAGCGCTCCCAGCAGGTTGTCCGGTGCCTCTGGATGAACAGAGGTCACCGGCACGGGCGGCTTGCCCCTCTTGGAAAGGGGCCGCCTGCCGGAGTCCGGAACCATAGGAGGTTCCCGCGCGGTGTTCGACTAAGGGCCGGACTTGGAGCCGTTGGGAGTCTTGCTCCCTTTGCACCTGGAGTCCGGAAGGTCGCCTTGAGGCACCTCCAGGACTACCTCCCCTCGGTTCGGTGCCCCTTGAGACAATACCTCGACATTGTCCATAGGGTGAGGAGAGGACGCAGTTGGAAGTGACTCTCTATTCATATCCGACGAGTCCAATGAACCGTTCGACGAGGATACGTCGATGCGGGCTCGGGGCGGACTGCATGATCATATTCGACATTAGGAGAAGCAGTGCAATAAAAGTATGCTATGAGTTACTCTGGTATCGGAATACATACGACTTCGCCAGGGGCTTGGCCCTGAGTAACCACTCGTTTTCGCTGTCGGCGGCGGTGGTGGAACAGTTCGAAAGGAGAGTCCTTCCCTTCTTGGACCCTTCGGCCTCCCCGGTTGGGGTGACCTTCCTTTTCTTATCTCCCCCGGCTGGAGGGGGAGAATCTTCATATTCCTCCTCGTTTTCACGGGAGGAGCGCGTCACGGAGCTATCGGACGATGAGTCCGATACCACCTGGCACGGGGAACTCTTTCGGGTTCCCGTGGCCTTCTTCTTGATCTTCTTCTCCCGCACCCCGTAAGGAGCCAGGGTATGCATCTCCGTCAGGAGAGCGTCTGCAGGGTCTTCGGGCAGAGGGGCCGGGCAGTCAATCTACTCCAATGTCTCCACCCAGTCCTATCAAAGGCATGGGAGCTCAGATCCCGCACATGGTTAAACTATGGAAAATAAATACCTTACGAGATGTGCAGAACTTACCGGATTCGCAGGGCGCGTCGCGCTTAGCCCGCGGTCCTCGGTAAGGGGAGGGGGGACCTCAGCGCCCTTGAACAGCACCTTCCAGATGTCCTTATGTGTCGTGTCGAAGAACTCGCGTAGAGTCTGGTGCTGGGCCGGGTCAAACTCCCATAAGTTGAAAGCCCGTTGTTGACACGGGAGGATCCGATGGAAGATCATGACCTGGACTATGTTGACAAGCTTGATTTTCTTGCCTATCATGGTCCGGATACACTTCTGGAGTCCGTCCAGCTCCACCGATGAACCCCAGGACAGGCCCTTCTCCTTCCAGGAAGTGAGCCGCGTGGGGATTCCGAATCGAAACTCGGGGGCCGCCACCCAGCTGGTGTCACGCGGCTTGGTGATGTAGAACCACCCCGATTGCCACCCCTTTATGGTCTCCACGTAGGAGCCCTCGAGCCATGTAACGTTGGGCATTTTTCCCACCATGGCGTCGCTGCATTCCGCTTGTTGGCTGCCTACTACCTTCGGTTTGACATTGAAGGTCTTCAGCCACAGGCCGAAGTGGGGCCGGATGCGGAGGAAAGCCTCGCACACGACGATGAACGCCAAGATGTTGAGGATGAAATTCGGGGCTAGATCATGGAAGTCCAGCCCATAATAGAACATAAGACCGAGGACGATTGGATGGAGGGGAAACCCCAGTCCGTGGACGAAGTGGGTGAGGAAAACCACCCTTTCGTGAGGTTCCGGGGTAGGGATGATCTGCCCCGCAGCGGGCAGCCGGTGTGCAATATCCGTGGCTAAGTATCCGGCCCCGTGCAGCTTTTTAATGTCTCCCTCCATAACGGAGGAGACCATCCACTTGCCTCCCGCTCCGGACATGTTTGGAGAGGGTTGAGGAGAAGGATGTGGACTTGGGCGCTAGAGCTCGAGTGCGCGAGAATGGATGAGCAAGGAGGAAGAAGGCGTGGGTAGAAAAAGGTGAACCCTTATCCCTTTATAAGGGCGGACGAAACTATGCGCCCCCACCAGCCTGGTAAAACTCGCTTATCCCCCAAGCGCTGTAATTGATGGCGCGGTTGGGTTACCCACGTCCGCATTGATGGGAATCCTGTAATAAGGGGACACGATCTCTGCTTCGACAAAGACGTGCCAAGGAAACCGCCTCGCGAAACATGCTGAAGTTGGTTGTGAAAACTGATTCGAATGGTGACCTGGCTGTGGTGTGATGTCACACTACGGAATGCGTCGGCAGATTAGATTTGTGGAAATATTATTCTCTCTACGGTTGTATGTGGAACTTGTTTTGTAGAGCCGGACACGATCCTCGTGTTCAAAATCTTCTATGATGTATTCGGAGGAGGAACCCGCCTTGCAATGTCGAAGACAATCTGTGCGTCGGACTCATCGTCATTGCAGCCTGGTTCAGGGGCTACTGAGGGAGTCCTAGATTAGGGGGTATCCGGACAGCTGGATTATATCCTTTGGCCGGACTGTTGGACTATGAAGATACAAGATTGAAGACTTCGTCCCGTGTCCGGATGGGAATCTCCTTGGCGTGGAAGGCAAGCTTGGCAATACGGATATGTAGATCTCCTTCCTTGTAACTGGCTCTGTGTAACCCTAGCCCCCTCCCGTGTCTATATAAACCGGAGGGTTTAGTCTGTAGGACCAACGACAACAATCATACCATAGGCTAGCTTCTAGGGTTTAGCCTCTTCGATCTCGTGGTAGATCAACTCTTGTACTACTCATATTATCAAGAACAATCAAGCAGGATGTAGGGTATTACCTCCATCGAGAGGGCCCGAACCTGGGTAAACATCGTGTCCCCGGCCTCCTGTTACCATCCGCCTTAGACGCACAGTTCGGGACCCCCTACCCGAGATCCGCCGGTTTTGACACCAACAACCTGGATGACCAATGGACGTCAGTTGACTACTACTTGGAAGGAGTTCATGGATTTTCTTAGAGTGCCTGATGAGGGGCTCCACACGCCTATTGGTGTTCGCCCTCATGCCAACTCCGAGTCAGCAAGAAAGGACAAGCTTATGCCATTCTATGTTGAGAAGAAGCTGGCCAGTGGCAAGTCGACATGGGTGCTCAACTCGTTTCTTGACATCATGCACCGGATCTTCCACCACTCCCTCTTTCCTTGCATTGGGGGCAAGGACAAGGTGCATGCCTTTCTTGTGGACATGTTGCTCATTTGTGAGGAGGCATGCGTGTCTCAGACTCAACCACTTGATGTCTCACAAATCATGTGGTGCGAGCTTCGGTTCGCGGTATTCACCCGCAAGGTACCCATCTATGGTCCATATATGTTCCTCCTGATATCGAAAACTTGGGAGAAGATCTATCCCACTAGGGAGTTTTTGGCCCCTGACTGGATCCGTCATGACTCCATCAGACTCCGCATCAAGCCCCAGTGGGGTAACACTACTACTCGTGCCGAGGCTGAGGCTGCTAAGAGGGCTGCTGATGAGGAGGAGATTGAGGAGGAGAGTGCAGCTGAGGACAGCTCTATGGGATATGCACCTCCCTCCACTGAGCCCTCATGGGCGAAGAAGCTGAAGGCCAAGATGAAGGCCTTGTTCTGCATGCAGGCCAAGGGGCAGTATCGGACTCACGTGGCCTCCAAGGAGAGTCGCCGCCGCGATAAGAAGATCATGAGGGTTTTTGGGGAGGATGTTTCTGGCGGCTCCGAGGAGCACATCACTCCAGAGGCCGAATGGATGGTAAAACAAGGCTACAAGTGGACTGATTCTAAGGAGGAGCACATCCCCGCTGCCGAGTTCGACGAAGAGCGTGCGAGCGACTACTCCGCTTGAGCCACCACTCGTGTTGTAGGTGTCCTCTCTGCCTTTTTGGCGTATCGATGCCAAAGGGGGAGAGAGTGTAGGGATTTGCCATGTCGTGTCTTGTTTTCTTCGCTTGTGTTTGGTTTGTTGAACCTTGTTTGCTTTGGTTTGGTTTGAGTTTATTTGAGCGTGTGAGACTTATCTATCATATGGTGTAAGACATATGCACTCTATCTGTCGCACCTTACTGAGCTTATGATATATTGTGCTACTTAGTTTATGCTCTTATTTACTATCGTGCTTAGTGTTAGCATTATTATTGCAAGATATGCCATGTCTATAAAATATAGGGGGAGTGTTGATCCTAGTATGTGTGCCGTGCAGTCCAAAGCACTCATCTAAATAGCACACATCTAGGGGGAGCCCATCTATATTTTAGAGATGTATGGTTTGCTCATGTTCTATTCTTTCTCCCTTGTGCAATCCTGTATTGTCATCAATCCACCAAAAAGGAGGAGATTGTAAGGGCATATTTATCCCTAAGGTGTTTTGGTGATTGATGACAATGCATTTGCGAACTAATCATGTGTCTCATGTATTTCAGATATTTCATGACTAGGCACAAGACGGTTAGGAGCCCCTCAAAGATTATTGAAGACGGTGTTTTTTTCTACATTCCTTTTTCAGTGGATTTGAGTCGTAGGACAGCCGTACTATTAAGAGGGGGTTCGCTTTGGAAAGGTTTGGGTGGAATCCTCATGTACATGTTTACTCCTCTTTGCACCGCCTTTCCCTTAGCACTTTGGAGCATCCTCTGTTTCTTCGAGTTTGTGCAAAAAGAAGAATTCCTAGTGTTGTTGTTCTAGGGCTTGCGGTAGTACTGCTCTTAGGAGCGGTAGTACCGCAGGCCTTTGCGGTAGTACTGCAGGAGGCCACAGTAGTACCGCTCCTTGGGAGCAGTAGTACCGTGAGTCCTGGCCCGGCACAGCGCCATAAGCGGAAGTAGGGACGGATGTAATTTTTTACATCTGCTCCCTGCGCGGTAGTACCGCTTGCCTTCAGCGGTAGTACCGTGTCGGACTTTTGCACTATTTGAAAATCAGCGGAACTGGCCACGGACATTTATTTGTCCACGGCCTTCCCAGGCTGGTCCAACCCTGCCTTGCGGTAGTACCGCAAGGAGGTGCATTAGTATCGTGAGCCCTTGCGGTAGTACCGCTTGGCAGGTGCGGTAGTACCGCAAGTCACAGGCTGATTAAGTGGATAACGGTTGGATTTTTCTCTCTATATATAAGGGGTATCTTCTTCTCCGAGTTGACCACCTCTTCCAACCCTAAGCTCCATTGTTGCTCCAAGTTCCATTTTCGCCCGTTCTCTCTCCCTAGCCAATCAAACTTGTTGATTTTCTAGGGATTGGTTGAGAAGGCCTTGATCTACACTTCCACCAAGAGAAATTCGATTCCCCCCACTAATCCCTTGCAGATCTTGTTACTCTTGGGTGTTTGAGCACCCTAGACGGTTGAGGTCACCGCGGAGCCATATCCCATTGTGGTGAAGCTTCGTGGTGTTGTTGGGAGCCTCCAATTAAGTTGTGGAGATTGCCCCAACCTTGTTTGTAAAGGTCCAGTCGCCGCCTCCAAGGGCACCAATAGTGGAATCACGACATCTCGCATTGTGTGAGGGCGTGAGGAGAATACGGTGGCCCTAGTGGCTTCTTAGGGAGCATTGTGCCTCCACACCGCTCCAGCGGAGACATACTTCCCCTCAAAAGGTAGGAACTTCGGTAACTCATCCTCGTCTCCACCGTCTCCACTCTTGGTTATCTCGTACCTTTACTTTTGCAAGCTTATTTTTGTTATTTCCCTTGCTTGCTTGTGTGCTTGTTGTTGTTGCATCATATAGGTTGCTCACATAGTTGCATGTCTAGACAACCTACTTTGATGCAAAGTTTAATTTGGTAAAGAAAAGTTAAAAATTGTTAGCTGCCTATTCACCCCCCCTCTAGTCAACTACATCGTTCCTTTCAGGAGGCATCGTGGGATGAAGCGGCCCGGACCGACCTTACATGTACGCTTACGTGAGACAGGTTCCACCGACTGACATGCACTAGTTGCATAAGGTGGCTAGTGGGTGTCTGTCTCTCCCACTTTAGTCGGATTGGATTCGATGAAAAGGGTCCTTATGAAGGGTAAATAGCAATTGGCATATCACCGTTGTGGTTTTGCGTAGGTAAGAAACATTCTTTCTAGAAACCCATAGCAGCCACGTAAAACATGCAACAACAATTAGAGGACGTCCAACTTGTTTTTGCAGGGTATGCTATGTGATGTGATATGGCCAAAAGGATGTGATGAATGATATATGTGATGCATGAGATTGATCATGTTCTTGTAATAGGAATCACGACTTACATGTCGATGAGTATGACAACCGGCAGGAGCCATAGGAGTTGTCTTAATTTATTTATGACCTGCATGTCAACGAAAACACCATGTAATTACTTTACTTTATTGCTAACCGTTGGCCATAGTAGTAGAAGTAATAGTTGTCGAGGCAACTTCATGAAGACACGATGGTGGAGATCATGATGATGGAGATCAAAGGCGCAAGATGATATTGGCCATATCATCACTTTATGATTTGCATGTGATGTTTATCATGTTTGCATCTTATTTGCTTAGAATGACGGTAGCATAAATAAGATGATCCCTCACAAAATTTCAAGAAATTGTTCCCCCTAACTGTGCACCGTTGCGAAGGATCATTGTTTCGAAGCACCACATGATGATCGGGTGTGATAGATTCTAACATTCACATACAACGGGTGTAAGCTAGATTTACACATGTGAAACACTTAGGTTTACTTGATGAGCCTAGCATGTACAGACATGGCCTCGAAACACAAGAGACCGAAAGGTCGAACATGAGTCGTATAGTAGATGCGATCAACATGGAGATGTTCACCGTTGATGACTAGTCCGTCTCACGTGATGATCGGACACGGCCTAGTCGATTCGGATCATGTATCACTTAGATGACTAGAGGGATGTCTATATGAGTGGGAGTTCATTGAATAATTTGATTAGATGAACTTAATTACCATGAACATAGTCTAAATTGTCTTTGCAAATTATGTTGTGGATTAATAGCTCGCGCTTTAGCTCTTTGTTTTAATACATTCCTAGAGAAAGACTAAGTTGAAAGATATTGTAAGCAATTGTGCGGACTAGGGCCGTAGTGAGGAGTGTCCTCACTGCTACACAGAAGGCTTTTGTCCTTGATGCACCGCTCGGTGTGCCAACCCCTCTGACATTGTCTGTGGATGTTGTGAACATCTGGTAGACACGTTCTGATGACTACCTGATAGTTTAGTGCGCCATGCTTTACGGCTTAGAGTCAGGGTTCCAAAAGCGTTTTTGAACGCCATGGAACATATGAGATGTTCCAAGAGCTGAAATTGGTATTTCAGGCTCATGCCCGTGTTGAGAGGTTGAGATCTCTGACAAGACCTTTGCCTACAAGATGGAGGAGAATAGCTCAGTCAGTGAGCATGTGCTCAGAATGTCTGGGTACTTCAATCACTTGAATTAAGTGGGAATTAATCTTACAGATAAGATAGTGATTGACAAAAGTTCTCCAGTCACTATCACCAAGCTACTAGAGTTTCGTGATGAACTATAACATGCAAGGGAAGATAATCTTGGAGCTATTCATCATGCTTAAGGCCGTAAAGGTAGAAATCAAGAAGGAGCATCAAGTGTTGATGGTTAAGAATAGCACTGGTTTCAAAGAAGGGCAAGGGCAAGAAGGGAAACTTCTTGAATGGCAAGCCAGTTGCCGCTCCAGTGAAGAAACCCAAGAACCCAAAACCGAGACAAAGTACTTCTATTAGGGGAACGGTCATTGGTAGCGGAACTACCTCAAATACTTGGTAGATAAGAAGGTTGTAAACTTCAACAAAAGTATATTTGATATATGTGTGTTATTGATGAGTACCTTACTAGTACTCCTAGTAGCACCTGGGTATTAGATACCGGTTCAGCTGCTAATATTGGTAACTCGAAACAAAAGCTACGGAATTAACGGAGACTAGCTAAGGGCGAGGTGACGATGTGTGTTGGAAGTGTTTCCAAGGTTGATGTGATCACCATCGCACGCTTCCTCTCTACCTTCGGGATTAGTGTTGAACCTAGATAAATGTTGTTTGCATTGGTGTATGCGTTGAGCATGAACATGATTAGATCTTGTTAATTGCAATATGATTATTCATTTAAGTAAGAGAATAATAGTTATTCTGTTTACATGAATAATACCTTCTATGGTCATGCACCCAATGTGAATGGTTTATTGAATCCCGGTCGTAGTTATACACATGTTCATAACATTGATGCCAAAAGATGTAGAGTTGATAATGATAGTACCACTTTCATGTGGCACTGCCGCTTAGGTCATATTGGTGTAAAGCGCATGAAAGAACCTCCATGCTAATGGACTTTTGAAGTCACTTGATTTTGAATCACTTGACACATGGGAACCATGCCTCTTTGGCAAGATGACTAAAACCCCATTCTTTGGAACAATGGAACGGGCTAGTGACTTGTTGGAAATCATACATGTTGATGTGTGCGGTTCGATGAGTGTTGACGTGCGTGGTGGATATCGTTCTTTTCTCACCTTCACCAGTGAATTGAATAGATATGGGTATATTTACTTAATGAAGCATAAGTTTGAAATTTTGAAAAATTCAAGCAATTGAAGAGTGAAGTTGAGAATCATCGTAACAAGAAGATCAAGTTCCTTCGATATGATCAAAGGGAAAGTATCCGAGTTATGAGTTTGGCAATCACTAAAGACAAGGTGGAATCGTTTCACAGTTGACGCCGCCTGGAACACCATAGCATGATGGTGTGTCCGAACGTCATAATAGAACCTTATTAAATATGGTGTATGATGTCTCTTACCAATCTACCGCTATTTTTGGGGTTATGCGTTAAAGACAATTACATTCACTTTAAATAGGGCACCATCTAAGTCCATGGAGACGACACCGTATGAACTATGGTTTGGCAAGAAACCAAAGTTGTTGTTTCTTAAGGTTTGGGGCTACGATGCTTATGTCGATAGGCTTCGGTCAGAAAAGCTCGAACCCAAAGCGGAAAATTGTATCTTCATAGAATACCCAAACAAGACGATTGGGTATACCTTCTGTAGGATGTGGGGATCCGGCAAACCCTTAAGGTTCGAACACTGGGTGCGCGTGAAGTCTTTCCCTCTACCGATCTACGCCCTAGCTCGCTAAGATCTCGCGGACGAACTCGACGAACTCACATCACAGAAAGACACAGGATTTATACTGGTTCGGGCCACCGTTTCGGTGTAATACCCTACTCCAGTGTGGTGGTGGTGCATTGCCTCTTGGGCTGATGATGAACAATACAAGGGGAAGAACGACCTCCTAAGGTTGAGGCATTCTTGTGCTTGGCTAACTTGTGTGGGTGAGAGAGTGATCTAAGATGCCGTCTTCTCTCCCCTCCTCTCTTCTTCTCTCTTCTCTTATCCTCTCTTCTCCTCTCTTCTCCCTTCTTCCCTTTTCTTCTCCCTTCTTCCCTTTTCCTCTATGGTGGTGGCTAGCCCTACTTATAGAGGCCCTGGTACTCTTCCTAGATATTGAGCGGGAAGGGAGCCAACAATGGGGGGCTAATTTGAAGGGGGACAGCTAGTACAAGCTATCTTGAGAAAAGGTGGTCTGCGCCAGCGAAAGGCTTTGGTGGTGACGCCGTCTTGGGCTCCACGATGACCTCCGTATTGTCGTCCTTCTGGTCTTGGACTTGTTGCACCAAAATGGCAACCTTTGCCTGACACCTCGGTACTCCTCACCTGCGCTAGTTTCCTTAGCACCAAAGAGGAAACAAGGACGCTGCGCGCGCTGGCGCTCGGCTGGTGCCCGCCTGCTGTCGATCGTCATGTCTCACGTCACGGGAGCCTCGTGAGGTTCGCCTTGCCTTGATATCTCCGCTTCTCATGAGCCTGCCAGACTAGGCCGCTCCAGAGGAGGTCTTGTGTTGTTCGCCTCGCGAGGCTTGGCCCCTCGCGAGGGCCTTGGATGCCTTGTTGGTGAAGATGGGTCGTATGTTCTGCTGGCTGAGCCACGCAGCGGGCCGCAGGCAGGCAAGTCTGGGGACCCCCATTCCCAGGACGCCAACAGTAGCCCCCGGGCCCAAGGTGCGCTCGGGCTTGGCTTCGCGGCGAAGCCAAGGGCCAAGCATGGAGCACCGCGGGCCCCCAAAGCCTGCGGCCTTGGTTGACGCGTGGCGGTTGATTGGTCGTGGGCGTCTCCGCTTCCCCACGCTGCCTTGGCGACAACACGACTTGACGAGTCCCTGCGAAATGCAAGGGAAACCATCATTACCTGCGGTCGTGGGAGGTGCCGGTTGGCCTTCTCTTGCTATAAATGGGGAGGGGGCGGAGCCCCCGTCGCCCATCTCTTCCTCGCTTGCCGCTTCTTCTTCCTCGCTCCACTCCTAGCTTCTTCTTCCTCGCTTCGTTGCTCGCTGTGCCACCAATGGCGCCTATTAGAAGGTTCTCTGCTGAAGAAAAGGGGAAAGCCCCCTGGATGTCCCGGAGCAACTCCCGCCGAAGAAGAGGGCAATCTACCGCCATGAAGAAGCGGCGATGCAGGTGGTGGCGAGGCCTTGGTGCGAGCGGCCTCCTCCAGGGTACCCGCTACCCCTGTACTCCCAAGACGAGGGCTCAGGAGGGCGGGGCGATGAACAATGCTGCCAGCGCCGCGCTCAGGGTCGCCGCGCCACGAGGACGCGCGCCGTCGCCCCCGGAATCCACGTCGCGGACTCCTCGCGTGAGCTGGTGCTGTGGGTGCCGATGCCACCAAGCTCTTGGTTCCGCTTCCCGCGGTTCTTCTCCGACGTGATGCCGCCTAGGGGGCCTCTCGAGCTCTGGTTGCAGCACGCCGACTGCAGCGCTCCTGCGACTGGAGCAGAGATCGAAGTGGTCCCCTTCGGCAAGATCTTCATGACCCGCGGCTGGGACGAGATCGCGCAGGTTTGCCGCGCGAGGGGCGCCCTGGCGATCCATCTTGAGTACGACGGCGTCTCCACGCTCTTATTCAAGGTCTTCGACGGCGAGGGCCGCCGCCTGGAATGCTGCTCCGGAGAGGATCGCGAGGCTGATGCGCCCTCCGCTCGCGACCACTCCAGCAGCAGCAGCCCTTGGGAGTCCAGCAGCTCTCCTGAGCTCTACGAGACTCCAGAGACGAGCGACGACAGCTACGTGCCCCCGAGCTCTTTCCGCGCTCGGGGCAGTGCTACTGCGTTCAGCCGCCGCCGCCGCTGATCTGGATGGGGTTGGCGCCGGCCTCCCGTGGCCCACTGTTGATGATGGCGTCTCCTACGGGGGGGGTGTAGATAGGACCCTCCTCAGTTTTAGCTTTTGTTTCCTGCGAAGAACCATGAAGCGCCCCGTGGGGGCATGTAAGGGTCTGTAATGTCTTTTGTGCTTTTCTTCCCTGTTATGAAGATTTGATGAACGCGCGTCCCGTTAAGGCTCGGTCCCCCCTTTCTTTCCTCACGATAGCTTGTTGCTCTACGCCGACAGGTCCCAGTCCCCGGGCAGGCTACAGTCGTCGCTGGTATGCTGATAACCCACAAGTATAGGGGATCGCAACAGTTTTCGAGGGTAGAGCATTCAACCCAAATTTATTGATTCGACACAAGGGGAGCCAAAGAATATTCTCAAGTATTAGAAGCTGAGTTGTCAATTCAACCACACCTGGAAACTTAATATCTGCAGCAAAGTGTTTAGTAGCAAAGTAATATGATAGTAGTGGTAAAGATAGCAAAAGGTAACAGTAGTAAAAGTAATGTTTTTGGTATTTTGTAGTGATGATAGCAATAGCAACGGAAAAGTAAATAAGAGAGAACAATATATGGAAAGCTCATAGGCAATGGATCGGTGATAGAGAATTATGCTGGATGCGGTTCATCATGTAACAGTCATAACCTAGGGTGACACAGAACTAGCTCCAGTTCATTGATATAATGTAGGCATGTATTCCGAATGTAATCGTACGTGACTATGGAAAAGAACTTGCATGACATCTTTTGTCCTACCCTCCCGTGGCAGCGGGGTCCTTACGGAAACTAAGGGATATTAAGGCCTCCTTTTAATAGGGAACCGGAACAAAGCATTAACACATAGTGAATACATGAACTCCTGAAACTATGGTCATCACCGGTAAGTATCCCGATTATTGTCACTTCGGGGTTAACGGATCATAACACATAATAGGTGACTATAGACTTGCAAGATAGGATCAAGAACACTCATATGTTGATGAAAACATAATAGGTTCAGATCTGAAATCATGGCACTCGGGCCCTAGTGACAAGCATTAAGCATAGCAAAGTCATAGCAACATCAATCTCAGAACATAGTGGATACTAGGGATCAAACCCTAACAAAACTAACTCGATTACATGATAGATCCCATCCAACCCATCACTGTCCAGCAAGCCTACGATGGAATTACTCACGCACGGTGGTGAGCATCATGAAATTGGTGATGGAGGATGGTTGATGATGACGATGGCGACGGATTCCCCTCTCCGGAGCCCCGAACGGACTGCAGACCAGCCCTCCCGAGAGGATTTAGGGCTTGGAGGTGGCTTCGTATCGTAAAACACGATGATTTCTTCTCTCTGATTTTTTTCTCCTCGAAACACAATATATGGAGTTGGAGTCAGAGAGGCAACAGGGGGCCCACGAGGTAGAGGGCGCGCCCCCACCCTCGTGGAGAGGTGGTGGGCCCCCTGGCCCTCATATTTTGCAGGTATTTTTCATATTTTCTAAAAAGTTGCTCCGTGAAGTTTCAGGTCATTCCGAGAATGTTTGTTTCTGCACATAAATAACACCATGGTAATTCTGTTGAAAACAGCGTCAGTCCGGGTTAGTTCCATTCAAATCATGCAAGTTAGAGTCCAAAACAAGGGCAAAAGTGTTTGGAAAAGTAGATACGACGGAGACGTATCAACTCCCCCAAGCTTAAACCTTTGCTTGTCCTCAAGCACTTCAGTTGACAAACTGAAAGTGATAAAGAAAAACTTTTACAAACTCTGTTTGCTCTTGTTGTTGTAAATATGTAAAGCCAGCATTCAAGTTTTTAGCAAAGATTATAACTAACCACATTCACAATAACGCATATGTCTCAAGTTTACTCATATAAATAGCATAATCAACTAGCGAGCCATAATAATAAATCTCGGATGAGAACACTTTCTCAAAACAATCATAATATGATATAACAGGGTGGTATCTCGCTAGCCCTTTCTGAGACCACAAAACATAAATGTAGAGCACCTTTAAAGACCAAGGACTGACTAGACATTGTAATTCATGGTAAAAGAGATCCTGTCAAGTCATACTCAATGTAAATTAACAGTAATGAATGCAAATGACAGCGGTGCTCTCCAACTGGTGCTTTTTAATAAGAGGATGATGACTCAGCATAAAAGTAAATAGATAGGCCCTTCGTAGAGGGAAGCGGGGATTTGTAGAGGTGCCAGAGCTCGGTTTTGAAATAGAGGTGAATAATATTTTGAGCGGTATACTTTCATTGTCAACATAACAACCAAGATATGGCGATATCTTCCATGCTACACACATTATAGGCAGTTCCCAAACAGAATGGTAAAGTTTATACTCCCCCTTCCACCAACAAGCATCAATCCATGGCTTGCTCGAAACAACGAGTGCCTCCAACTAACAAGTGTCCCAGGGGGAGTTTTGTTTGCAATTATTTTGATTTAGTTTGCATAAAGCATGGGACTGGGCATCCCGGTGACCAGCCATTTATCTCGTGAGTGAGGAGCGGAGTCCACTCCTCTTGAGAATAACCCGCCTAACATGGAAGATACAGACAACCCTAGTTGATACATGAGCTATTCGAGCATACAAAACAGGATATTTATTTGAAGGTTTAGAGTTTGGCCCATACAAATTTACTTGGAACGGCAGGTAGATACCATATATAGGTAGGTATAGTGGACTCATGTGGAATAACTTTGGGTTTTAAGGTATTGGATGCACAAGCAGTATTCCCGCTTAGTACAAGTGAAGGCTAGCAAAAGACTGGGAAGCGACCAGCTAGAGAGCGACAACAGTCATGAACATGCATTAAAATTAATCAACATCGAATGCAAGCATGAGTAGGATATAATCCACCATGAACATAAATATCGTGAAGGCTATGTTGATTTTGTTCCAACTACATGCGTGAACATGCGCCAAGTCAAGTCACTTAAATCATTCAGAGGAGGATACCACCCTATCATACCACATCATAACTATCTCAATAGCATGTTGGCACGCAAGGTAAACCATTATAACTCATAGCTAATCAAGCATGGCACAAGAAACTATGATCTCTAATTGTCATTGCAAACATGTTTATCCATAATAGGCTGAATCAGGAATGATGAACTAATCATATTTACAAAAACAAAAGAGGTAGAGTTCACACCAGCTTTTCTTATCTCAGTCAGTCCATCATATATCGTCATAATTGCCTTTCACTTGCACGACCGAACGATGTGAATAATAATAATAGTGTGCGTGCATTGGACTAAGCTAGAATCTGCAAGCATTCAATAAACATGAGAAGACAAGGCAATGTGGGCTCTTTTGTCAGATCAACAATAATGCATATAAGAGCCACTTCAACGATTTAATCATGGTCTTCTCCTATCGACTCCCAAAGAAAAGAAAAGAAATAAAACTATTTACACGGGAAAGCTCCCAGCAAGCAAAAGAAGAACAGGAAATCTTTTTAGGTTTTTCTTTTTAATTACTACTACAAGCATGGAAATTAAACTAACTAAAAGCTACAACTAATTTTTTTGTTTTTTCTTAAGGTTTATTAAACACGCAAGAAGAAAGCATAAAAAGGAAAATAAACTAGCATGGATGATACAATGAAAAAGTATGAGCACCGACATCTAGCAATGAGTGTGTGAACATAAATGTAATGTCGGTGAGAAATACGTACTTCCCCAAGCTTAGGCTTTTGGCCTAAGTTGGTCTATGGCCATAGCTGGCCTGACGGATATCCATAATAGTAGTTGGGTTCGTACTGAGATGAAGAAGAGGAAGACTCCGATTGCCACTGGCTGCCAATCATCTCCAGATCCCACTGGTAATTAGACTATCGTGAAGGATCAACTTGTGGTTCCGGCTCTGGCTCCATGGCTAGTGCAGGGTTTCGATAGGTGTGAATAGCCTTTAACGAAACAAGGTACTAGCCTACAGATAAATCAAACAAAGAAGGAGCAGGCAGGGAAATAGTCTCAGGATGATGTTTATTAAAGAACAATTGATATTTAAGCTCTCCTTCCCCATTCTTAACAATAAAATCATGTGCCACCATACTTTTGTAATCTAGATAAACACGAGGCAGCACCTTTTCTTCCTTCTCATAATGCCTAATAGGTATGTTAAAATGTGCAGCTAGGCGTGAAGCATAGATGCCTCCAAAGATGGGGCCCTTGGTACGGTTCAGACTTAACCATTTAGCAATAATGCCGCCCATACTAACAGAGTTATCACCGTCCCTGGAGCAAAATAATAATATCAGGGATACTAAGGTTTCCACAGTTTCCGCGATCAATTAAACAACGACTAGCAAATAATGGAAAGTAACGTAAAACAGGAAAATGTATGCTAGTGATTCGTGCATCGGAAACCTTCCTTGTTTCCCCTACAGTGATAGTATCAATAAACCCCTCCACATCATCGTGATGTGGTTCTTATGTCTTGCCCTCAAAAGGGACTAAACAAACCCGACAAAAATCATAGAGTGACATCTCCTTATGCTCATCATATAACTGAAACTCCACCGTAGGTGGTGAGCTCCTAGAATGGAAATGAAAGTTTTGCACAAAGGTGTGAGTAAGAGATACTGATCGCATTGGTCGTGGAGGAAAGCGGTGAGGCCTGCATTCTTAGCCAATTCATGAAAATCTTCATAAATACCGGCTGCTCTCAAGAAATCATCGGAAGGCCATTCACACGCCCGAACCTCCGCGGTGCGAGGCAGATTATACTTAGCCTTCGGTGCCTTTTCCTTCGAGCTTTGGCTCGATGAGCCCCTCAAAAGTCTCCTCATCATTTTCTGAAAAATTCTGAAAAATTTTAGTAACTTGAAAATAAAAGTAAACCAAACTCAATAATATTGATAGCAACTACTCCTACAAGTGCCTAGAGCCTATATCATGCATGCAAACTACTTGGAACCATATAAATTTGACATGCAAGCTCAAGAACAGGGTCACCTAAGCAGCAAAAATTTGCAATGAATAGAGCACTAGAACAAAAACTAATTGGACCAATGTAGGAGTCACATACCAAGGAACAATCTCCCCAAGCAGTTTTGTGAGAGGTGCTTTCAGCAAGGAGATCGAAAATGGCAGCAAAACGAGCTTGGACTCGGGTTTGAGTTGGTTATTCGTGTTTGTGGGAGGAAGAAGGAGTGTATGGGTGAAATGATAAGTGGAGGAGGGCCACCGTGGTCCCACGAGGCAGGGGGCGCGCCCAGGGGGGTAGGGCGTGCCCTCCACCCTCGTGGGCAGGTGGTTGACCCCCCTGCTGTGTTCTTAGTGCCAAATATTCTCAAATATTCTAGAAAAAATAATATTTAAATTTCAAGGCATTTGGAGAACTTTTAATTTCGGGGTATTTTTATATTGCATGGATAATCAGATAACAGACAGAAAATATTTATTTTTATTTTATTTTATATAAATAACATAAAGTAAATTGGGATACACAAGGTTGTGCCTTCTAGTTTCATCCATCTCATGATCATCAAAAGGAATCGACTAACAAGGTTGATCAAGTCTTGTTAACGAACTCATTCCAGATCAACAGCAGGTTCAATTTCTATATCATTATCATTACTAGGTTGAGCATCATCATGAATATTATCATTAACATTATCACTAGTTTCAGGTTCATTACCAGATTGAGTTTCAGCATCAGAAATAGAAATATCATTTGGATTCTAAGGTGTTTCAGTAATAGATTCACTAGAAGCATGCAAAGTCCTATCATTTTTCTTTTTCTTCTTTTTAGAAGTACTAGGTGCATCTATATTATTTCTCTGAGAATCTTGCACAATTCTCTTAGGGTGGCCTTCAGGTTGCAAAGGTTCCTGAGTTATTATACCAGTTCAAGTAGCCACTCTAACAGCATTAACATTATCTTTACTATTCAATTCATTGAGCAAATCATTTTGAGTTTTAAGTACTTGTTCTACTTGAGTGGTAACCATAGAAGCATGTTTACTAATAAGTTTAAGTTCACCTTTAACATTAGCCATATAATCACCCAAGTGTTCAAGCATATTTGAATTGTATTTCAATTGTCTTCCAAAATAAGCATTAAAATATTCTTGTTTAGCCATAAATTTATCAAACTCATCTAAGCGTGGGCTAGCAAATTTAGTAAATGGGATTCAGCTTTATCATATCTATAGAGATAATTTACCTTTACTACCTGTGTCGGGTTATCTAGACCATAAGTTTCTTCAATAGGAGGAGGATTTGGATCATAAGTTTCTTCAACAGGTGGTAAATTAAGACCATGTATTTCTTCAATAGGAGGTAAATTCTTAACATCTTCAGCTTTAATACCTTTTTCTTTCATAGATTTCTTTGCCTCTTGCATATCTTCAGGACTGAGAAATAGAATACCCCTCTTCTTCGGAGTTGGTTCAGGAATTGGCCCCGGAGGTGTCCAATTATTTTCATTTGCCAACATATTATTCAATAGAATTTCAGCTTCATCCGGTGTTCTTTCCTGGAAAACAGAACCAACACAACTATCCAGGTAATCTCTAGAGGCATCGGTTAGTCCATTATAAAAGATATCAAGTATTTCATTTTTCTTAAGAGGATGATCAGGCAAAGCATTAAGTAATTGGAGAAGCCTCCCCCAAGCTTGTGGGAGACTCTCTTCTTCAATTTGCACAAAATTATATATATCCCTTAAAGCAGCTTGTTTCTTATGAGCGGGGAAATATTTAGCAGAGAAGTAATAAATCATATCCTGGGGACTATGCACACAACCAGGATCAAGAGAATTAAACCATATCTTAGCATCACCCTTTAATGAGAACGGAAATATTTGAAGGATATAAAAGTAACGAGTTCTCTCATCTTTAGTGAACAGGGTGGCTATATCATTCAATTTAGTAAGATGTGCCACAACAGTTTCAGATTCATAACCATGAAAAGGATCAGATTCAACCAAAGTAATTATATCAGGATCAACAGAGAATTCATAATCCTTATCAGTAACAAAGATAGGTGAAGTAGTAAAAGCAGGGTCAGGTTTCATTCTAGCATTTAGAGATTTCTTACTCCATTTAGCTAATAGCCTTTTGGGTTTATTTCTATTTTTGCAAGCTAAAATAGCTAAAGAAGCTTCTTGATCAAAAACATAACCCTTAGGAATAACAAGTGATTCTTCATCATCACTTTCATCAAGAAAATCACTAAGTGGCACAGTAGTATCAGGTATAGAGGTAGTTTCATCATAAGTATCATGCATAGCAGAAGTGGCATCATCAATAACATGCGACATATCAGAATGAATAACAGCAGCAGGTGTAGGTGTCGCAAGCTTACTCAAAACAGAAGGTGAATCAAGTGCAGAGCTAGATGGCAGTTCCTTACCTCCCCTCGTAGTTGAGGGATAGATCTTGGTTTTTGGATCTCTTAAGTTCTTCATAATGATATGCAGATATATATCCCAAGTGACTCAAAGAATAGAGCTATGCTCCCCGGCAACGGCGCCAGAAAATAGTCTTGATAACCGACAAGTATAGGGGATCGCAACAGTTTTCGAGGGTAGAGTATTCAAGCCAAATTTATTGATTTGACACAAGGGGAGCCAAAGAATATTCTCAAGTATTAGAAGCTGAGTTGTCAATTCAACCACACCTGGAAACTTAATATCTGCAGCAAAGTGTTTAGTAGCAAAGTAATATGATAGTAGTGGTAACGGTAGCAAAAGGTAACAGTAGTAAAAGTAATGTTTTTGGTATTTTGTAGAAATGATAGCAATAGCAACGGAAAAGTAAATAAGCAGAGAACAATATATGGAAAGCTCGTAGGCAATGGCTCGGTGATAGAGAATTATGCCGGATGCGGTTCATCATGTAACAGTCATAACCTAGGGTGACACAGAACTAGCTCCAGTTCATTGATATAATGTAGGCATGTATTCTGAATATAGTCATACGTGCTTATGGAAAAGAACTTGCATGACATCTTTTGTCCTACCCTCCCGTGGCAGCGGGGTCCTTACGGAAACTAAGGGATATTAAGGCCTCCTTTTAATAGAGAACCGGAACAAAGCATTAACACATAGTGAATACATGAACTCCTCAAACTACGGTCATCACTGGTAAGTATCCCGATTATTGTCACTTCGGGGTTAACGGATCATAACACATAATAGGTGACTATAGACTTGCAAGATAGGATCAAGAACACTCATATATTGATGAAAACATAATAGGTTCAGATCTGAAATCATGGCACTCGGGCCCTAGTGACAAGCATTAAGCATAGCAAAGTCATAGCAACATCAATCTCAGAACATAGTGGACACTAGGGATCAAACCCTAACAAAACTAACTCAAGTACATGATAGATCCCATCCAACCCATCACCGTCCAGCAAGCCTACGATGGAATTACTCACGCACGGCGGTGAGCATCATGAAATTGGTGATGGAGGATGGTTGATGATGACGATGGCGATGGATTCCCCTCTCCGGAGCCCCGAACGGACTCCAGATCAGCCCTCCCGAGAGGTTTTAGGGCTTGGCGGTGGCTCTATATTGTAAAATGTGATGATTTCTTCTCTCTGATTTTTTCTCCCCGAAACACAATGTATGGAGTTGGAGTTGGAGTCGGAGAGGCAACAGGGGCCCACGAGGTAGGGGGCGCGCCCCCCACCCTCGTGGAGAGGTGGTGGGCCCCCTGGCCCTCATCTTTTGCAGGTATTTTTCATATTTTCTAAAAAGTTGCTCCGTAAAGTTTTAGGTCATTCCGAGAATGTTTGTTTCTGCACATAAATAACACCATGGTAATTCTGCTGAAAACAGCATCAGTCCAGGTTAGTTCCATTGAAATCATGCAAGTTAGAGTCCAAAACAAGGGCAAAAGTGTTTGGAAAAGTATATACAACGGAGACGTATCATATGCCAGGTCGCGTGCCGTGGTCAAGGCTAGAAGGTGTGCGGCCCGAGGTCCAGTAAGAGCCCCTGAGGCGCAATGCTCAGGAGGTCCCCCTTAGCGCTCAAGCGGCCATGGTTAGGGAAGAAAGGGAGTTGACGTGGCCACAACGGGATTACGGCAAGGTGTGAGTGTCCATGGGGCTCAGACATTTAGTCGATCCGAGGGCGAGACTTAACTTGCGAACTTCATGATGATTCCTGACGTTGCGCTGGGGCTGCGCGCCAACTTGTGCAGCATAGCCGGGCCGGCCCATACAAGTTTCCCTCCTCCCATGCTCTCCTTAGTGCTCTGCGTCCTCAGGTCCCAGCCCTCGAGCGAGCTCAGCCGCCGCTGGTATGCCAGGTCGCGATGCCGTGGTCAAGGCCAGGGGGTGAGGGCTGGAGAGCCAGTAAGAGCTCCTGAGTCGCGATGCTCAGGAGCCCCCCTTTTAATGCACAAGCGAATTGCACGAGAGAAAAGGAGACTCGCGGTGCCGCCTGCTATCCTTCCTGCGGGGTCCCTCTGAACAGGCACAAGAAGAACAGGGTTTGCCGTTACAGCCGTCAGCCTGCCGCTGGTTGGTCCGGATGAAATGAGGGCACTGAGGGCCTGGTGAGGTGACGTGCGCGGGGCGTTCCGCGAGCCAGAGCTCGACTGCTCAGGTTTGTCGACGTGCCAGGGACGGACCCATGCACCAGTGCCATGCCTGTGAGGAGGCCCCGTGGGAGGCGATGATCGGGCAGATGATGACCGTAGGCAGGTTAAGCAGGGAAGGTAAATCAGCTTGGGTAAATGCAGGAAGATACATGCCACTAGGTCCGGCCCGAGCGGCTTGGGGATGATGCAGCCCGAGGGGCTCCCCCAGCAAGGTAAGCTAAAGACATAAGCAAATGGGATACATGCCGTAGGGATGGACCCACACGGCCTGGGAATGATGCAGCCCAAGGGGCGCTCCCAGCTTAACGAGCTTGGAAGATGTCACCTGGTTTTGTAGACGAAGCAGAGTTGGTGCAGCTGAAGGCGTGCGTCAAAGAAGCGACTCCTTATGAGCCACCGGAGCCCTGAGCCTCGGGAGGCTCTAGGGGCTCAGGAGGCTCCCTGAAGACCGTCTCCATTCCCTCTAGGATGACGCGGTACCTGGCCTCTTGAGCCGCTAGGTCACGCCGCATGGCGCGCTGATAGGACGACGCCACGCTCGGCAAGCCGAGGGGCATGCGAACGTAGCTGTGTGACGGGCCTCCGCAACGGCCCACACGTGAAGGCCAGAAGCGCTCCTGAGACACGGCCCTGTTGAGCCCTGGAATGTCGATGCAGACACGCAGCTCGGCATCCTCGCCTGGGTGGTGAGCCACGCCCTATGTGCGGCTATCACCGCACATGGCCCCCGCGTCTTGCAGTTCCTGTGTGGTCTTGGCGATGAACTCCCGAGTGGTGGGCACCCCTTGCCCTATGTCGGATGTGGGGTTTCGGCTACCCTTAAGGTTCGAACACTGGGGTGTGCGCGAAGTCTTTCCCTTCTACTAATCTACGCTCTAGCTCGCTAGGATCTTGTGGACAAACTCGACGAACTCGCAACACAGAAAGACACAGGGTTTATACTGGTTCGGGCCACCGTTGTGGTGTAATACCCTACTCCAATGTGGTGGTGGTGGATTGCCTCTTGGGCTAATGATGAACAGTACAAGGGAAGTACTGCCTCCTGAGGTTGAGGTGTTCTTGCGCGTATGAACTAGTAGTGCGGGGATTCGCCCTCTCCCTCCCCATGGTGGTGGCTAGTCCTATTTATAGAGGCCCTGGTCCTCTTCCCAAATATCGAGCGGGAAGGGAGCCAACAATGGTGGGAAAATTTGAAGGGGGGCAGCTAGTACAAGCTATCCTGACAAAAGGTAGTTTGCGCCTGCACAAAGCTTTTGGTGGTGACGCCGTCTTGGGCTCCACAATGACCTCCATCTTGCAGTCCTCCTGGTCTTGGTCTTGTTGCACCAAAATGGCAACCTTTGCCTGAGGCCTTGGTACTCCGTGGCTGCGCTTGCCTCCCTTGCACCAAAGAGGAAACAAGGACGATGCGCGAGCTGGCGCCCGCTTGGTGTCGATCGTCATGGCTTATGTCACGAGAGCCTCGTGAGGTTCGCCTTGCCTTCATATCTCCACTCCTCGCGAGCCTGCCTGACCAGGCCACTCCTGAGGAGGTCTTGACGTCGTCTGCCTCGCGAGGATTGGCCCCTTGCGAGGGTCTTGGGTGCCTTGTTGGTGAAGGTGGGCCGTACGGCTTGCTGGCTTAGCCACGCCCTGGGCCGCAGGTAGGCAAGTCTGGGGACCCCCGTTCCCAGAACGCCGACGGTAGCCCCCGGGTCCAAGGTGTGCGCGGGCTTGCCTTCGCGGCGAAGCCAAAGGTCAAGTTCGAAGCACCGCGGGGCCCCAAAAGCCTATGGCCTCGGTTGACGCATGGCGGTTGATTGGACGTGGGTCTCTCCACTTCCCCACGCTGCCTCGGCGACTGCAAGACTTGACAAGTCCCTGCGACATGCAAGGGAAACGATCATTAACTGCGATCGTGGGAGGTGCCGGTTGGCCTTCTTCCGCTATAAAGGGAGAGGGGGCGGAGCCCCCGTCACCCATCCCTTGCTCGCTTGCTTGCTTCTTCTTTGCTTCATTGCTTGCAGTGCCTCCGATGGCGCCGCGTAGGAAGTTCTCTGCCGCCGAGAAGGGGAAGCCCCTCGCGAGGGCCCCGGTTCCCCGGTGCCCAAGCGCGGTCGCGGCCGTCCGTGCAAGCACGCTGCGACCCCTGTCATGGCCCACCGTCGAGGCGGCATCGTGGCACGTGGAGGGGACCGTCCCAACCATGGCGGTCCAGCTGACGAGGGGAGGCGCGCGATGGTGGCGCGGCCTCCCCGCCCACGCTTCCATTCAGTAGAGGTGTCGCCGAAGTTCGTTGTCTGGTCAGAGAACCCGGCCGGCAACTGGCTCTAGCTTCTGCACTTCCTTGTTGATGAACTACCGGCCCCTGGTCCAGGCGGGCTCTGGTTGCAGGAGGATGGTTGCTGCAGCAAGGCCTCATGGGTCGCGGTCGAGACTTCCGCCGCGGGCATCATAGCCCTGGCCCGCGGCTGGCAGACGTTCGCCCGCGCGCGCGGCCTGGGCAGGCGGTGCACGCTCCACTTCAACTATGACGGTGGATCGACCCTCTATGAGAGGGTGTTCGGGGAAGACGGTCGCCGCGCCGGGTGCTGCCCCAAGACGAACGACGGTGAGGAGGTGCTCGGCCTTGGTGACGGTCGCGACGAGGATGAGCGCGGGCCTGCCCTCGGCGGCGACCGCATCTCTTCCAGCTACGGCGGCTCTTCCTCCGGTGACAGCTCCAGCAGCAATGGCTATGACCAGCCGCCGCGCCCGCTTCGAAGGAGGCAGCGGGTCATCTCGTCGCCGCGCCTACATGAAGCGCGAGGAGGAGTCTGGCTAGGCTCGGGGCGTCGCCAAGGGCCTGCCTCCGCGGATTGCTGTAACGCTGCCTTGTTTAGCTTTTCCTTTTTTTCCTGTGTCAGAAAATGAAACCAGTATGGGCCCGGAGGGGCGTGTATCGAACTGTGGTTCTTGGTTAGTGCAGCGTGTGTGTTATTCCCATGCCATGTTGTTATATTGCGCAAAATATAACTTAACCTGGCGCATTTGTGACGGCCTTCCCTTCGCGAGATGACTGCGCTTGCTCAGAAACTGCAAAAAAATTGTTAGCGGGTGCGCTAGAGGATTTGTTGTTCACCCGAACCTTGACTTGGCGCTTTGTATCGCGGTACCCAAGGGGCACGGATTTAGGAGAGATGTGCCAGCTTTCAGGCTCGAACGAGGGTGACTCGCGAGAATGCAGGGAGAAGAAAAATGCTCGCGAGGGCACCTGCCTAGCCCCCTCACGAGGCATGCGAGAGAGATATCAAGAGCAAACTAGAGCCAAAAAATGCAGTAAAAGGCGAAGGAAACAAATCAGCAAGGAACGCCAAGGGTGAACTTGATTAAGGAGAAGCGAGCCAACTTTGAAAAGCAAATGAAAAGCCGCGTCCGGCACCTAATATAGTCTTCAAGTCTTCTCACCAGCACGGAGCTAAGTGCTGCCCACTAGGCGTGGGAGGGAGCCCCAGGGCCTGAAGCTGGCGCTCCTCAGACTCCGAGGCGTGTACAGCCCCAACTCATTATTATGTGAGAGTGTCACGGGCGGCGATTCTTCACAGGCACCAGGCCTTCTTCACAGGCTCTAGGCCTTTCTTGTCAGGCTCTGGGCCTTGTTTCTCAGGCTCTGGGCCTTGCTTCATGGGTAGAACCTCCGGAGGTGCTGGATGTTCCAGACGTTTTGGATAGGTGTCCCTTCTTGCGTCTCCAGGTGCACCGCGCCAGGCCTGGAGATGTGGACGACCCTGAACGGGCCCTCTCACATGGGTGAAAGCTTGTGCAACCCTTCCCTGGAGAGGACCCACCTCAGGGCCAGGTCACCCGTCTCGAGTGTCCTGGAGCGAATGTTGCGGCAGTGGTAACGCCGCAGCGCTTGCTGGTATCTTGCCGCCCTTAATGCGGCTTCGCGACGACGTTCCTCCCCCAGCACAAGTTCCATCCCCTGCATGGTGTCCTGCTGCATTTCGTCGAATGCTAGGACCCACGCGGAGCGATGCTTGACCTCGTGAGGGAGGACTGCTTCAGCTCCGTAGACGAGGAAGAACAGAGTCTCGCCCGTTGGCTTGGTGGCGGTGGTGCGGATGGACCACAGCACGGACTGGAGCTCGTCGTGCCAGCCCCTGCCGCAGGCCTCCAGCTTCTTCTTGAAGGTCCTGGTCTTGAGGCCCCTCAGGACCTCAACGTTGGCGCGCTCAGCCTGACCATTGCTCCTGGGGTGGGCCACCGAAGCGTAGCAGATCTGCGTTCCAAGGTTAGCACAGTAGGTTTTAAAGAGGTTACTAGTGAACTGCGAGCCGTTATCTATGATGATACAGTTGGGGACCCCGAAGCGGTTCACGAGGCCCTTGATGAACTTGACAGCAGAGCCGGCTGGAATGGTTCGGACGGCTTCCACTTCCGCCCATTTGGTGAACTTATCGATGGCGATTGAGGGAGTCCTGGATTAGGGGGTCTCCGGACAGCCGGACTATGTCCTTTGGCCGGATTGTTGGACTATGAAGATACAAGATTGAAGATTTCGTCTCGTGTCCGGATGGGACTCTACTTGGCGTGGAAGGCAAGCTAGGCAATACGGATATGTATATCTCCTCCTTTGTAACCGACCCTGTGTAACCCTAGTCCCCTCCGGTGTCTATATAAACCGGAGGGTTTTAGTCCGTAGGACAACATACAATCATACCATAGGCTAGCTTCTAGGGTTTAGCCTCTCCGATCTCGTGGTAGATCAACTCTTTTAATACTCACATCACCAAGAATAAATCAAGCAGGACGTAGGGTTTTACCTCCATGAAGAGGGCCCAAACCTGGGTAAAACATCGTGTCCCCTGCCTCCTGTTACCATCCGCCTTAGACGCATAGTTCGGGACCCCCTACCCGAGATCCGCCGGTTTTGACACGGACATTGGTGCTTTCATTGAGAGTTCCTCTGTGTCGTCGCCATTAGGCTTGATGGCTCCTTTAATCATCGATAGCGATGTGGTCCAGGGTGAGACTTTTCTCCTCGGACAGATCTTCGTATTCGGCAGCTTCGCACTGCGGGCCAACTCACTTGGCCATCTGGAGCAGATCGAAAGTTATGCCCCTGGCCACCAGGTCAGGTTTGAAAGCTTAAACTACACGTCCGATATCCGCGGAGACTTGATCTTCGGCGGGTTTGAGCCCCTGCCTTGTGCACCGCACGGCCGCGATGAGTACGATTTAGCTCTACCATCGGACAGTGTTCAGAAGATCGCACCAGCAACCACTCCGACCCTCAATTCGGAACCAGTTGCGCCATCCATGGACGGGTGGATAGACCCTGCCATGGAGGCCGTATACTCAGCGGCGATCGAACCGAATATCGACCTTACCTTTCACGAGAGCCGTGTTGCCGAACTGTCGGATCCTTCTCCGGCCACGGACTCCGAACCGCCTACATCCGTGCCTATCGAATCCGATTGGGCGCCGATCATGGAGTTTACCTCCATGGATATTTTTCAGCACTCGCCCTTTGGCAACATACTGAACTCATTAAGGTCTCTCTTCTTGTCAGGAGAATCCTGGCCAAACTATGTTCGACAGGATTGGGATGCGGATGACGACGAAGTTCACAGCCCACCAACCACCCACTTAATAGCCACTGTCGACGACCTAACCGACATGCTGGACCTCGACTCCGAAGACATCGACGGTAGGGACGACGATGCAGGAGATGAACAGGAACCACCGCCCACAGGGCACTGGATGCCCACTTCATCACATGACGTATACATGGTGGACACACCCAAAGAAAATGACGACGAGGAACGGAAGGACGCAGCGAAGGGTTGTTCCCTCGAAAAGAAGTCAAAGCGGCGGCGTAAACGCCGCTCCAAATCCCGTCTCGGCAGAAATAACGATCATATAGACCCAGCGTTAGAGCAGGGTGAACCATTGCCTGTGGCGACCCGACCCGAATGGATCAAGTCTACTGTGCTCCGGTGTCATCCCTGGATCAGTAATGCTGACACCACACAGTACATCGAAGGATTTATAGCAGAGTGGCAATCACACACTTATTACATCGATGTCTCAAAAGAGAACTTATTACAATAAATATGGCTTGAGGCCATCTAATAACGATAACAGCGGAAGGCTCGGAAGATAAATGGGTCCATCAACTCCAACGGCATCACTGAGTATAGAACCACGACCTAAAAGCACCTTACTCGTCGTCTGAAAAGTCTGCAACATGAAAGTTGCAGCCCGAAAACGGGTCAGCACATGGAATATGCTGGCAAAGTAACACATAGAGAGTAATAAACAGTAATGA
Source organism: Triticum urartu (assembly GCF_056163025.1). NCBI lineage: Eukaryota > Viridiplantae > Streptophyta > Magnoliopsida > Poales > Poaceae > Triticum > Triticum urartu. The sequence continues at coordinate 177,375,371 of NC_141874.1, forward strand.
GCTATACTATATGCATGTATGGCTGGTGGAAAGCTCTATGGTTACAGTTTTGCATGAAGCCAGTTTTTCCCTACTGCAAAGGAATAAATTTATTTAACTATCATGGTAGTTGTTAAACATCGAGAATGGTTGACAGCATTCCGATCCCAATTAAGTAATTAAAACCCAACAACATTTATTAGAAGTAACGTGATGAGATTCACATGATATTCAAGTACTAGATACTCAAGTTGTCCATAACCGGGGACACGGCTAATCATGATTAGTTTGTTACACTCTGCAGAGGTTTGCGCACTTTTCCCCACAAGACTCGATCGCCTCCGTTTGGTTTCTCGCACTACATGGTGTTTGAGAAACGGATGACCGAGACACAGTCTTTCAGAAGCGCTAGCACCTTACAATGTGGGTAGACCGTACCACCTACATCCCCTACATCTGCTAGTCTACCCTGTAAGAGTTCGCACGACTTAGTCAACTATGCCAGAGCCCATAATGGCTTGTGGCTGCACACGGAAGTTACTAGCATGAATGATCTTATGATCCCTTTGAGCCTGGGTGGCGGTCCGAAATAAAAACAGGCAAGTCCTGATAGACATCAGGTGCCTCAATCCACCCAGATGTGTGTTTAAGTTGCCACCTTAGGTAAACCATTAAATTATCAATCTCACATCTGTCATGGATATCACTCAGCCAATCCACGTCTACTAGCATAGCATGGCATAATAAGCAAACGTAGAAGTAACTCCCAAAGGTTTCATAATAATATAGGTAATAGGTACTACCTCATTTACTTCCCATCCCACAATTTAATTAGATCCTAATCATGCAATGTGAGAGGATTGATCTAATGCAATAAAACATGGGTTGTAGAAAAGGTATGATCAAAGTGTTACTTGCCTTGCTGATGATCCGCGAGTCCTAGGGTTTCGAAGTAACAGGCGGCGCAATCCGGGTAATCTATCGCAGACAAACAACAAGCATACAATAAGTACTCATCTAGTGCACAGGTAAAACTCGAACAAGAGAACGAACCAGAAAGTTCAACTTAAGAACTCCGGTTGCAAAGAAAGAACGAACCGAACAAAGAAACGGAAAAACAAACGGCGGAAGAAAACAACTCGGTTCTAGCAAGTTAAAACTAGGTCAAATTTTACTGTAGCAAAACTTGTTTAAGTTGATTAGACGGAACAGCGGTTTCGAAACGAAACTCCAGGCGCTTGAATCACCTGATTCCGATAAACGAGCGCGAAGAAAGACTAGAACGAAGATCGGATCTGAGATCGCGATCAGAAAAATTCACGGAATAAATCCGACAAAAAGAAAACGACGAACGGTTAAACGAACGGACGTTCGTTAACCGAGAATAACCGGTGATCACGTTCTTTAAGACGAACGGTCCGGCGAACGCTCGCTAAACAACTAAATCGAAAGAAAAACGAAAACCGATCTAGGGTTTCGAAAAAAAACCAAAGCAACGAACGAAAAGAAACCGGAACGGTTTTTTTAAAAAAAAACCGAACCGAGGGGAGGGTGGCGCGGCGCGGGGCTACCTCAATGAGGGCTCCGGCGGGGCGGGGCTTGGCGGCGGGCGGCGGCGCTGGCGCGGGGCAGCGGCAGCAGGCGGCGGTGCGGGCAGGCGGCGGCGGCAGGCGGCGCGGCGGCGGCGGCTGCTGCTGCTGCTTGGGGCGGCGGGGCTGGCGGCTTGGGAGGAGAGGGGGGTGTTGGGGTATAAATAGGAGGGAGGGGGAGGGTGGCTTGGGGGAGGGGGCAAGCAAGGGGCGGCGGCGGTGGAGTCCGATCCGGACTCGGCGGCGGCGGCGTGCTGCGCGCGGGCGCGCGCGCGAGGGGGGTGGCGGCTGGGCCGGCTGGGCCTTGGCCCAGGCGGGCGCGAACGTTTTTTTTTAAATAGATGCGCGCGCAGAAAAAAACAAAGGAAAGAAAATCTAAACGAACTCCAAAAATTCCCAAAGTAAATTTTCCCCGACTCCTAAAAATGAGTCGAACAAAAAGAACTTTACTCGGGGCCTAGATGCAATTTTTGAAAACACGCATTTTTTTCCTATCCAAATAAAATGCAAATAAAACTCTGGCAAAACCAAAATTTGATTTATTAATTAGATCTTCATTTTTCCTAACTTTGGGAAAGTCATATTATTCCCTCTCTCATATTTTTGATATTGGAAAAATAATTGAAGATGAAATAAATAAATCAAATGATCCTCTTTTTAAAATTTGAGAAAACTCTCAAATGTGAAAATAACGAAATCTCCAACTCTCTCCGAAGGTCCTTGAGTTGCGTGAAATTTCTAGGATCAACTAAAATGCATGAAAATATGATATGCATGATGATCTAGTGTATAGCATTCCAAATTGCAAATTTGGGATGTTACAAACCTACCCCCCTTAAGATGAATCTCGCCCTCGAGATTCGGGTTGGCTAGAAAATAGGTGAGGGTGGTCCTTGAGCAAGTCTTCTTCTCTTTCCCAGGTGGCTTCATCCTCTGAGTGGTGGTTCCACTGAACTTTGCAAAACTTGATAACCTTGCTGCGGGTAACTCTGCTGGCATAATTGAGAATCTTGACTGGCTTTTCCTCATACGTTAAGTCGTCTTTCAACTGAATCGCTTCGAGTCGCACGGTATCTCTTAGCGGTACCTCCGCCATCTCGGCATGACATTTCTTCAGCTGAGAAACATGGAATACATCATGAACTCCTAACAGCTCCTCTGGTAATTCCAACTTATAAGCGACTTCTCCCATACGTTGCAAGATCTTATACGGTCCAACGAAACGCGGTGCTAATTTTCCCTTAACTCCAAAGAGCTTAACTCCTCGAAGTGGGGATACTCGAAGATAAACTCTGTCTCCGGTTTCGTAAGCTGTCTCCTTGCGTTTAGAATCTGCATAGCTCTTCTGCCTAGACTGGGCTACCTTGAGCCTATCGCGAATCAACTTAACTTTCCGTTCAGACTCCTTAATCAAATCTGGTCCAAAGAATTGACGGTCTCCAACTTCGTCCCATGACAACGGTGTCCTGCACCTCCTTCCGTATAAAGCTTCGAAAGGTGCCATCTTCAAACTGGTTTGGTAACTGTTGTTATAAGAAAACTCCGCATACGGCAAGTTATCGTCCCAACTAGATCCATAATCTAGTGCACAAGCTCTCAGCATATCTTCCAAAATCTGATTGACTCTATCAGTCTGTCCATCTGTCTGCGGATGAAAAGCTGTGCTGAACTCTAGTCTGGTTCCCAAAGTTTCATGCAATTGATTCCAAAACTTTGAGGTAAATTGGGTTCCTCTATCTGATACGATACTCCTCGGAACTCCATGCAAACAAATGATTCTAGTCATGTAGATCTTTGCCAACTTAGCACTGGTGTAAGTGGTCTTAACTGGAATGAAATGGGCTACCTTCGTCAGACGATCAACTACTACCCATATCGAGTCATAGCCTGCTTTTGTCCTGGGTAGTCCTGTGATAAAATCCATGCCTATCTTATCCCACTTCCATTCGGGTATCGGCAATGGTTGTAAAAATCCTGCTGGCTTCTGATGCTCTGCCTTTACTCTCTGACATGCGTCACAAACTGCTACATATGCTGCAATATACTTCTTCATTCCGGTCCACCAGAATCTTTCCTTCAAATCCAAATACATCTTGGTATTCCCTGGGTGAATCGAATACGGTGAATCATGTGCCTCTTGCAAAATCAACTTCCTGATCTCCGGGTCATTGGGCACATAAACACGGTCCTCAAACCATAGGGTATCGTGCTCATCCTCACGAAATCCCTTTGCTTTTCCTTCGCTCAATTTCTCTTTTATAGCAGCAATCTCCTTGTCAGATTTCTGAGCTTCTCTGATCTTATCCATCAATGTTGACTGAATCTCCAATGTTGCTATATAGCCTCTCGGAACTATTTCCAAACATAGCTCACGAAAGTTTTCTGCTAACTCCTTTGGTACTTCTCCCGTCACTAGGGTGTTGACATGGCTCTTACAGCTCAATGTGTCAGCTACCACATTAGCTTTTCCGGGATGATAATGCAATCTCATGTCATAATCCTTGATGAGCTCCAACCATCTCCTTTGTCTGAGGTTCAACTCCTTCTGCGTGAAAATGTACTTCAAACTCTTGTGATCCGTGTACACCTCACAATGATTTCCAATGAGGAAATGTCTCCACGTTTTCAATGCATGCACTACGGCTGCTAACTCCAAATAATGCGTGGCATAATTCAACTCATGAGGCTTCAATTGCCGTGAAGCATATGAAACAACTCTCCCTTCCTGCATAAGCACTACTCCAAGTCCTCGACGTGAAGCATCGCAATACACCTCATAATCCTTGGTCTGATCTGGCAAAATCAATACTGGTGAGGTAACCAAGCGTTTCTTCAACTCCTGGAAACTAGCCTCACACTCCTCAGTCCATTTAAACTTAGTATCCTTCTTCAACAATTCAGTCATAGGCTTTGCAATCTTTGAAAAGTTCTCAATGAATCTCCGGTAGTATCCTGCGAGTCCAAGAAAACTCCGGATCTCTCCAACTGTCGTTGGCGATTCCCATTCGGTTACGGTCTCAACCTTAGTGGGGTCAACTGCTATACCTTCTCCAGATATAACGTGTCCGAGGAATCCAACTTCCTTCAACCAAAACTCACATTTGCTGAATTTGGCGTCTAACTGATGTTCCCTTAGTTTCTCCAAAACCAATTACAAATGTTCCTTATGCTCCTCTTCATTCTTTGAATAAACCAGGATGTCATCAATGAACACTACGACGAACTTATCCAAGAACTCCATAAACACTTTGTTCATCAGGTTCATAAAATAGGCAGGTGCGTTAGTCAATCCAAATGACATAACGGTATACTCATACAGTCCATATCTTGTGGTGAATGCTGTCTTAGGTATGTCCTACTCTTGAATCTTCAATTGATGGTACCCTGATCGCAAATCGATCTTGGAAAACACTTTAGCTCCTTGCAAACGATCAAACAGATCATTAATCATTGGCAGTGGGTACTTATTCTTGATGGTTACTTCATTCAATCCACGGTAATCAACAACCATCCTTAATGATCCATCCTTCTTTTCCACTAGAAGTACGGGTGATCCCCAAGGTGAAGAACTTGGGCGAATGTAACCTTTATCCAATAACTCCTTAATCTGATTCTTAATTTCCACCAAATCCTTTGCTGGCATCCGGTATGGTCGCTTCGATATTGGGTCGGTACCTGGCAATAACTCAATCAAGAATTCTATGTCCCTATCCGGTGGCATTCCTGGCAATTCCTCGGGAAATACATCAGGAAAATCCTTTACCACTGGTACTTCTTCTTGCACAACTCCTGTTAGGCAGTTTACTTGTGTCCTGTTTGGCACATGCCAGGATACATACTTGATCCTTCTTCCTTCTGGTGTGGTAAGCAAAATTGACTTACTAGCACACTCAATATTCCCTTCATACTTCGATAACCAATCCATGCCTAATATCACATCCAATCCTTGAGATTCCAATACTATTAGGTCTGAGGGAAACACATAGTTACCAATCCTTAATGGTAACCGATCACACCATCGTCTAGCCATATACTCCGCTCCTGGTGAGCTTACTAACATGGGTGACCTAAGGGCTTGGGTTGGCAGGTTATATTTATCCACAAATCCCCTTGATATGTATGAATGCGATGCACCAGTATCAAAAGAACGAGTGCAGTAAATGACTTAACCAAAAACTTACCCATTACTGCATCAGGATGATCTTCAACCTCCTCCACATTAATGTGGTTCACCTGTCCTCTATTGAAAGGGTTCGGCTTCTTCCCAGAGCTTCCATTGCCATTTCCATTCTGGCCTTCGGGACATTCATTGGCATAATGTCCGGTCTTGGAACACTTGAAACAGGTGACTTGACTCAGATCTCTCTTGGTTGGGGTCGATGGGGTGGTACGGTTCTGGCTGTTGCTTCCTCTATTCCCATTACCATTCTTGTGACCGTTATGGTTGTGCGAGCTACCTCCTCCATGGGTGTGCTGAAACTGAAATCCCGGTTTAGGGGTAAAACGGGGCTTCTGCTGGGCTCCCGAGTTATACTTCCCCTGTCCATACTTCCTCTTACGGTTCTCAATCTGCTGTTGCTTTCCTTCAATCATGATGGCATGATCTACCAACTCCTGGTAGTTGTTGAAACTTGCTACCATCAATTTCATGCTTAGTTCATCATTCAGTCCTTCCAGAAACTTCTCCTGCTTAGCTGCATCCGTAGCAACGTCATCTGGGGCATAACGTGCTAACTTGCTGAAGTCGTCAACGTATTGGCCAACTGTCCTTCCTCCTTGGCGTAAGTTGCGAAACTCACGCTTCTTCATGGCCATAGCTCCTGCTGAAACATGGGCAGTGCGGAAAGGTTGCTGAAACTGATCCCATGTGACAGTGTCAACTGGGTAAGTGGCTGTGAAATTCTCCCACCATGCTGCCGCGGGTCCGTCAAGCTGATGTGCGGCAAACGTCACTTTCTCACCATCTGTGCATCCTGCAGTGGTCAACTCCCTTCCTATCTTGCGGAGCCAATCGTCTGCTACTATTGGCTCGGTGCTACTGGAAAACACCGGCGGATTCAGCCTAAGGAAACGGGCTAAGTGGTCAACAGGTGGTGGTGGTGGTGGGTTGTTGTTGTTGTTCTGCTGGTTCTGGACTAACATCTGCATCAATTGATTCTGCTGTTGGATCAACTGAGTGAGCTCCGGTGGAAATCCATTGTCACGTCTCGGAGGCATCTGAGGGTTTAGAATAGACGAGAATTAAGAATAGAGTGAGGTCTAAAGGGAAAACACTACCCCAATGCACATGAGCAAATGCACACAAAATCACTTCATTCAATCAAACAAGGGCTTACAAACGGTCTAAAACTATCGCAAAAGTGCTCGACTATAATGTTTACATGGGGGAATAATACTACTATCTGGTGGTCATCTAGAAATTTGAACCGGTGGAAGACTCCATGATATCTGCTCCAGCTTCGTCTTCAAAGTCGGGTTCACTTGGATCCGAATCGGTGTCGTCGATGATGATGTAGTTGTCCGGACATGTGACGTACTCGTCTTCCTCCTGGGATGCTAACTTCCTCTTGAGGTCTTCAATCTCCTGCTTAAGATCGCCATTGTGTCTCGCTAGAGCTACGATCTCATCCATGTAGTCCTTGCGTGTAGACTTCAGTTCTCGTTCTAGCTCGATGATCCTTGCCTTCGCATTCTTCAACTCTATCATATCATTGCACATCTGGTTCTCGTGGCGTCGAATGTGCTGGTTTAACTCCTGGATGAAAGATGCAATGGATCTATCCTTCTTGGTGCTGACTAACTCCCATTGTTCATCTCGGCGTCCGCAAATCTGGTAGATAGTATCCTTGAGGTCTTCTTGATAAACTTCTCCAATGCGTCCTATGGTGATATGAGCTGCCATGCTCCTTCCCAGACTCCAGGTTGGTGCATTGAAAACACTATCTATGGGCTTCGTGACTGGCGTGAATGTCCTTCCCGGAACGTGAGCTTGAATCTTCCAGCGCTCCTCTTCAGGCAGAGTGGTGTTGAAGGTTCCCGTGAAGCTTGGTAATCCAATGTTCAGGTACTTGGTGACTTCCTTCAGGTGAAATCCAAATGGTGTGCCTTCATCCGGTTGAGCGTACTTAATCTTCGCGTTCATCATCCTAAAAGAGTAGAAAAGATGAGGAGTTAGAAAATGAGAAGAGGATGGTGATCTATGGCTTTAACTTAGTGGTCGTGTCCTATAGTCAGCGTGTGCTCTGATACCATCTCTGTGGCGACCCGACCCGAATGGATCAAGTCTACTGTGCTCCGGTGTCATCCCTGGATCAGTAATGCTGACACCACACAGTACATCAAAGGATTTATAGCAGAGTGGCAATCACACACTTATTACATTGATGTCTCAAAAGAGAACTTATTACAATAAATATGGCTTAAGGCCATCTAATAACGATAACAGCGGAAGGCTCGGAAGATAAATGGGTCCATCAACTCCAACGGCATCACTGAGTATAGAACCACGACCTAAAAGCACCTTACTCGTCGTCTGAAAAGTCTGCAACATGAAAGTTGCAGCCCGAAAACGGGTCAGCACATGGAATATGCTGGCAAAGTAACACATAGAGAGTAATAAACAGTAATGAGCTATACTATATGCATGTATGGCTGGTGGAAAGCTCTATGGTTACAGTTTTGCGTAAAGCCAGTTTTTCCCTACTGCAAAGGAATAAATTTATTTAACTATCATGGTAGTTGTTAAACATCGAGAATGGTTGACAGCATTCCGATCCCAATTAAGTAATTAAAACCCAACAACATTTATTAGAAGTAACGTGATGAGATTCACATGATATTCAAGTACTAGATACTCAAGTTGTCCATAACCGGGGACACGGCTAATCATGATTAGTTTGTTACACTCTGCAGAGGTTTGCGCACTTTTCCCCACAAGACTCGATCGCCTCCGTTTGGTTTCTCGCACTACATGGTGTTTGAGAAACGGATGACCGAGACACAGTCTTTCAGAAGCGCTAGCACCTTACAATGTGGGTAGACCGTACCACCTACATCCCCTACATCTGCTAGTCTACCCTGTAAGAGTTCGCACGACTTAGTCAACTATGCCAGAGCCCATAATGGCTTGTGGCTGCACACGGAAGTTACTAGCATGAATGATCTTATGATCCCTTTGAGCCTGGGTGGCGGTCCAAAATAAAAACAGGCAAGTCCTGATAGACATCAGGTGCCTCAATCCACCCAGATGTGTGTTTAAGTTGCCACCTTAGGTAAACCATTAAATTATCAATCTCACATCTGTCATGGATATCAGTCACCCAATCCACGTCTACTAGCATAGCATGGCATAATAAGCAAACGTAGAAGTAACTCCCAAAGGTTTCATAATAATATAGGTAATAGGTACTACCTCATCTACTTCCCATCCCACAATTTAATTAGATCCTAATCATGCAATGTGAGAGGATTGATCTAATGCAATAAAACATGGGTTGTAGAAAAGGTATGATCAAAGTGTTACTTGCCTTGCTGATGATCCGCGAGTCCTAGGGTTTCGAAGTAGCAGGCGGCGCAATCCGGGTAATCTATCGCAGACAAACAACAAGCATACAATAAGTACTCATCTAGTGCACAGGTAAAACTCGAACAAGAGAACGAACCAGAAAGTTCAACTTAAGAACTCCGGTTGCAAAGAAAGAACGAACCGAACAAAGAAACGGAAAAACAAACGGCGGAAGAAAACAACTCGGTTCTAGCAAGTTGAAACTAGGTCAAATTTTACCGTAGCAAAACTTGTTTAAGTTGATTAGACGGAACGGCGGTTTCGAAACGAAACTCCAGGCGCTTGAATCACCTGATTCCGATAAACGAGCGGGAAGAAAGACTAGAACGAAGATCGGATCTGAGACCGCGATCAGAAAAATTCGCGGAATAAATTCGACAAAAAGAAAACGACGAACGGTTAAACGAACGGACGTTCGTTAACCGAGAATAACCGGTGATCATGTTCGTTAAGACGAACAGTCCGGCGAACGCTCGCTAAACAACTAAACCGAAAGAAAAACGAAAACCGATCTAGGGTTTCGAAAAAAAACCGAAGCAACGAACGAAAAGAAACCGGAACGGTTTTTTTTTAAAAAACCGAACCGAGGGGAGGGTGGCGCGGTGCGGGGCTACCTCGACGAGGGCTCCGGCGGGGCGGGGCTTGGCGGCGGGCGGCGGTGCGGGCAGGCGGCGGCGGCAGGCGGCGCGGCGGCGGCTGCTGCTGCTTGGGGCGGCGGGGCTGGCGGCTTGGGAGGAGAGGGGGGTGTTGGGGTATAAATAGGAGGGAGGGGGAGGGTGGCTTGGGGGAGGGGGCAAGCAAGGGGCGGCGGTGGTGGAGTCCGATCCGGACTCGGAGGCGGCGGCGTGCTGCGCGCGGGCGCGCGCGCGAGGGTGGTGGCGGCTGGGCCTTGGCCCAGGCGGGCACGAACGTTTTTTTCAAATAGATGCGCGCGCAGAAAAAAACAAAGGAAAGAAAATCTAAACGAACTCCAAAAATTCCCAAAGTAAATTTTCCCCGACTCCTAAAAATGAGTCGAACAAAAAGAACTTTACTCGGGGCCTAGATGCAATTTTTGAAAACACACATTTTTTTCCTATCCAAATAAAATGCAAATAAAACATCGGCAAAACCAAAATTTGATTTATTAATTAGATCTTCATTTTTCCTAACTTTGGGAAAGTCATATTATTCCCTCTCTCATATTTTTGATATTGGAAAAATAATTGAAGATGAAATAAATAAATCAAATGATCCTCTTTTTCAAATTTGAGAAAACTCTCAAATATGAAAATAACGAAATCTCCAACTCTCTCCGAAGGTCCTTGAGTTGCGTGAAATTTCTAGGATCAACTAAAATGCATGAAAATATGATATGCATGATGATCTAGTGTATAACATTCCAAATTGCAAATTTGGGATGTTACATTGCCCGACCACGGCAACACTGAAAATCAAGCCGAACAAACCAACCCCGTCGAAGATAACAGTCCAGACGACATCACACCGGACAGGCACCCGGAGCAACAGAATGCCCATCAAAGGCTGGTTGCCACTGCGAGGAGTCTGAAAAAACAAAAGCAAAGGCTCAAGGCTGCACAAGACACACTCAAAATCAAATGGAGTGAAGTACTCAACACTGCAGCGAAGTACGGCAATAATCGCCACACCAAGAGCTATCCGAAGCGAAAGTTGCTACCTGAATTCGATGAGGAGGCCTTAGATCCTCCACAATTAAAAAATAAAACGGCCATCCGGTCGGATAGACGACCTCATAGCCAACATAAAGCGGCAAACGACGCCGCACATAAACCAGTACGCGATCCGCGTAAGGGCTTGCATCAAAAGGAAGGCGCAACCAGATCCATCATACAATGCAACACAACAAACATCCGAACACCACGGTACACCCAAATACAGGGGTGTCGCACACCCCCTATGTTTCACCGACGAGGTGCTGGACCATGAATTTCCAGAGGGATTCAAACCCGTAAACATAGAGGCATACGACGGAACAACAGACCCTGGGGTCTGGATTGAGGACTACATCCTCCATATCCGTATGGCTCGAGGAGACGATCTCCGCGCCATCAAGTACTTATCCCTCAAGCTCAAAGGGCCAGCTCGGCACTAGCTTAAAAGCCTCCCCGAAAACTCCATCGGAAGCTGGGAAGAGCTCGAAGACGCCTTTCGGGCAAATTTTCAAGGGACATATGTCCGACAACCGGATGCAGACGATTTAAGTCATATAACTCAACAGCCCGGTGAGTCAGCCAGAAAACTTTGGAACAGGTTCCTCACTAAAAAGAACCAAATAGTCGACTGTCCGGACGCCGAAGCCTTAGCAGCTTTCAAGCATAGCGTTCGAGACGAATGGCTTGCCAGACACCTCGGTCAAGAAAAGCCGAGAACAATGGCAGCATTAACAAGCCTCATGACCCGCTTTTGCGCGGGCGAGGACAGTTGGTTAGCCCGATGCAGCACCAGCGACCCAAGTCATCCGAAGTCAGGGATGGAAATGGGAAATCATGATGTAGCAAGAATAAGCGTCGGAATAAAGAAGACAGCCCGAAGAGCACGGCGGTAAATGCCAGATTCAGAAGCTCTCGGCCAGGTCAGCAAAAGCCGCCCTCCAAAGGCAACAGAGACGAACTGTCCAGCCTAAACAAAATTCTGGACCAAATATGTCAGATCCATAGCACCCCTGATAAACCTGCAAATCATACCCACAGAGAATGTTGGGTCTTCAAACAGTCCGGCAAGCTCAATGCCGAACACAAGGGGCAGGATACACCAAGTGAAGACAAGGACGAGCCTCGCAAGCAAAGCACAGGGGGAACAGAAGAAATTCCCACCAGAAGTCAAAACAGTCAACTTGTTACACGTGATAAAAGGGAGAAACAAAGCGGCACCTTTAGAGAAACATGCCCCAGGGCCTATCACCGCGGAGCTCCGCCACTGGTCATCTCAATCAATCACCTTCGATCATCGGGACTACTCGGCAAGTATCCGGCATGCAGGATGGGCTGCCTTGGTATTAGATCCAATAATTGGCGGATACCACTTCACACGAGTCTTGATGGATGGCGGGAGCAGTTTCAATCTGATATATCAGGATACAGTCCGCAAAATGGGGATAGACCCAACAAATATTTGCCGCAGTGATGCTACCTTTAAAGGAGTAACGCCAGGTCCAGAGGCTCATTCCAAGGGCTCCCTGCTACTAGAGGTTATATTCGGCTTCCCCGATAACTTCCACAGCGAAAATTTAACCTTCCACATCGCTCCGTTCCAAAGTGGCTATCAAGCACTACTCGGACGCGAAGCTTTCGCTCGCTTTAATGCAATACCACATTACGCTTCCCTCACGCTTAAGATGCCCGGTCCATCATCACAGTAAATGGAAATATTGAGCGTTCCTTGAGCACCGAAGACAGTGCGGCTGCCTTGGCAGCCGCACACTAAACGGCCTTACCAACTCAAGTATTTGACAGGTCATTAAGACCACGGACGCGGTTAGACGAGTCCGGCACAGCTATATGTAATTAATACAGGTTTGATGGCCATACCCCTAGTACAATACATGGGGCTCAACGTGCGCAAACAAGTGGCAATTAGGCTCAATCTTACTCATCTTGCATTGTACATGGTTTCTTTAGTATAACCTACCTTTTTGTGCGAAAACTTTTCAACTAAGTTCCTCTCTTTTACAGATGACCATCTGTAACGCCCCGGACACACCCGCCGGTGGTCGTTACTCCTGGCGGGATCTAGACTGGCCCCACAGATCAATACTAGTCTTTTCTGCGCACTTTGTCCTCACTCGTGCGCACCTGGGAGCAACTTCCCGGTCGGTCACCCATCCTGACACTACTCCAAGCTGAGCATGCTTAACTTTGGAGTTCTGTCCGAATGGGCTCCTGGAAAAGAAGGAATTCCTTATTGATATGAGTAGTCTATCATCCCTAATAAGCTAGGCTATCACATACACCCCCACTAAGAGGAACCGACGTCCTCGTAGGGCCACAGGAACGTTCCCTCTTGGCACAAACGTCTGTGCTTCCAGTCCGGTACATGTGCCATGCCAGGTGCCACGACGGGTCACAAACGTCATGAACAACATGACCACGCACCTATCCTCAACCAGTCGTGTAACCGCGAGGGTCGGCTCTGATACCAACTTGTAACGCCCCGGACACACCCGCCGGTGGTCGTTACTCCTGGTGGGATCTAGACTGGCCCCACAGATCAATAATAGTCTTTTCTGCGCACTTTGTCCTCACTCGTGCGCACCCGGGAGCAATTTCCCGGTCGGTCACCCATCCTGACACTACTCCAAGCTGAGCACGCTTAACTTTGGAGTTCTGTCCGAATGGGCTCCTGGAAAAGAAGGAATTCCTTATTGATATGAGTAGTCTATCATCCCTAATAAGCCAGGCTATCACACCATCGTGCTACACCCATCCAGGATACAGCACAACGGAGAAACAGGTGCAGACGTGCAGCAGGGACCCGTTCCAAGGATTCTTTTTAGATTAAGACCCTGCGTAAACCTTTTTTACTATCTCTTGTTGCTACACATCCCTTGAATTCTCAGTACAATTGAGAAGGATGCTAACGTCTTGGCATGTGGCCACGTCAGAATAATGCATGTACCTGGACACCAGGGGCTTATTACAAAGGGCACTGTTTAGGCCCGGTTTACACCATAAAAGACCGAATACCTTAGGGAGTGTTCGGCGTCGCGAGTTTGGCCTTATATGCATCAGCTCCGAATCATGTCTTTGGTCAAATGTTGCGTTTGCCCGGCTCCTGTGTTTTGCTGCCTTACGTTCCGCTCTATCGGCTAAGGCGGCACCAGGAGAACTACTGCGATTGTGCCTTGGTTCATCCGGACGAGCACCTCAGTAGAGAAAGCCGAAAACTGACTGTCATGATATAGCGTGAGACTGGTCAACCACTTGATGACCTATTGGAATCTTCAGGATTCCTCCGCATTAACGAAGGGTCGTTTCCCGGCCAGGCATGTACGCACCCCAAATCCGGACGAGTGCAGAGCCACCAGGGGCTATATAGTAGCCCCACTGTCAAACTCCTCTGGCTAAGTGAAAGTGTTAAAGCATTATTGTCCGGTTGCCTAGTTCGTTGCGCTATCACCTCCTTAATAGGACCAAGACGTTGGATTAAGTGTGAATACGCGTCTTCTGCAAACACCCCAGCTTTATATGCGTGGGGGCTGAAGCCGACGACTGCAATCTTTCAGGTTATATACATGTATACATAAACGGCCGCACAGGAGGCATCACAATACTTTCGGGTAAAAGTATAAATACAGCTATGATAAATTCAATAAAACGTTGTTTTTACAATGGGAATACATGTCACTCAAACATAACATTCTTCGAGCACTAGGCCTCTATCGAATGAGCGCCCTCAAGAACTTCTTCAAAATAGTGCTCGGCAGCCACTCGGCCTATGGCCGAACCCTGCGCCGCGACAGTGGTGGCATCCATCTCCGCCAAGTATGTTTTGACACGGGCAAGGGCCATCCGTGAGCCTTCTATGCACGCCAACCTCTTCATCGCATTAATGCGTGGCACCGCACAAAGGAACTGCTGCACCAAGCTAAAATAGTTGTTCGGCTTTGGCCTTTCCGGCCACAGATGATCCACGACAGACCTCATGGCGAGTCCGGACAATCTATTGAGTTCGGCCCATTTGGCAAGCTGATCAGTCAATGGAAGCGGACGCTCTAGAACATTAAATTGTGACCAGAATATAGCTTGTCCACTTCATGATCTGTTTGATCTCGGAAGTATTCGGCCGCATCGACAGCGCTCGCCGCCAAGTCCAGATATGCATCGGCCGAACTCCATAGCCGATCCAGAGGGGCATACCGCGGATCTCCGAACTTCCTCCGCAGCATAAAGGGCTTCCCAGCCACAATGTCCCCGGCTTCACGCAGTTCCTCCTTCTTTTCTCTCATTGCAGAGCGGGTGCCTTTGGTCGCCATTGTGGCCTTTTCGAGGTCCGTAGCCTTCGCCCGGTTTTCTTCTTCAAGTAACTAGCAGTGGTCGGCAGTGTCTTTTAACTTCACAGCCATTTTGGCCATTTTCTCTTTGCTCTCGCTATGCCCGGCCTTCTCGGCTCTCAACTCTTCGGCCGCCTTCAAAGCGGCCGCATTACTACTCCTTGCTTGCTCCTTGGCTCGGGCAAGCTCCGCCCGCAGGGCCTCCACGGTGGCAGCTCCATCTGCAGTCACAACATTTTAAAGATACTAGCATCACGCTGCTCTTACTATGTGACATTCACTATAAACATCACCTACCCTGTGCCTCGCCAAGCCGCTTGTTAACAAGCTCGATGTCGGCATCCGCCGCATCCAGTCGCCGCTTTAGTTCGGCTAGCCACCGGAGCTTCAGACACCTGCACATAAATGCGGTCTGGTTATTACCTGGGACTATGATCCTCTGTTCGCCGCCGTTCTCGACGACAACCAGAGTCTCAGGGGCTACTATCTACACAGGGCACACCTAAAAATGTGCGGTACTATCACAAATGTAATTCATTTCACGTACCTCAAAACCCGTCAGTAGACTCATAAAGGCTTCATGCAACCCGCTTTCGGCGGACGAAATCCTTTCTATCACCGTACCCATCAATGTACGGTGCTCTTCTGAGATAGTGGCTCGCTCTAGCAGATCCCTTAGTGCGTCCGACCGCATACTAGACGGTGCCGGATTCTTTTGGTTGCTCTCTTCAAGAGCCGAATACTGGGGACTTCGGGCGACCATAGGATTATCTTCTGGCCTCACCGGATCCGGAGTGACCCTCCGCGACGACACTTCAAGGTCGCCCGCTTCTTGAGCCGGGGAATCTGGGGGAGGCGTTTCTCTCTCCATCATCTCCGGAAGAAGATCCCCCGAAGACGAGCTCTACTGAGAAGGGCTAAGATCTGAACTGCAAGATAAATGCTTCGGTCATTTTCCTCAAAGGTAAGGTAGTATATCTTCACTACTAAGTACTTTTTGATTACTTACAACTTGTTAGAGGGCTGATCCCTGCGCGGACTTTGTGCGGCAAGAGCACCCTCCGAGGCAGGACCCTCTGGTGAAGTTTTCTTCTCCTGTTTGGGAACTTTGGTTTCTGGATCTTCATAGGTGGTCCTCTTCCTCCCCCGGGGCGAGGGAACGTCAGATTCTTCCCCTTGGTTATCCTCCCTCACGGAGGCGCTCATTCCCTCGGTTGGAATAGGTAGCGGTGGAGGCCCGCTTTCGCCCTCTTTATTCCCCCCCTTCATCTTCCTTTGAGGGCACCGGGCAGGGTGCTAGCTCGAGCATCTTTTCCAGCACCTGATTGTCCAAGCCTTCAGGAAGGGGGGCCAAACACCGGATCATCTTCGCCTTTACTATCCAGTCCTGGTCAAAGAGCGACTCTTCAGAATGATGTCATGATAAATAAAAAGACAGTGTGTTCGGCCGTGGGATTACTTACTTGGGCTGCGGTGCGGTTGCTGCTTAGGCCCACGTCCTCGGTAGTGTCCGGACACTCTGCTTGGGGTCCGAAGAACGATTTGTACAACTCCTCGTGCGTTAGGCCGAGGAAGTTCTGGATAGCGCGCGGTCCTTCTGGGTTGAATTCCCACATACGGAGGGGCCGGCGTTTGCAAGGCTGGACTCGATGAACCAGCATGACTTGCACTACCATAACCAAACTAAAATCTCCCTCGAAGAGATCTCGGATGCGGCTCTGCAGTATGGGCACATCCTTGGCTGGATCCCAGCTCAACCCCCTGCTGATCCATGACATCATTTGTGGTGGAGGGCCCGAGCGAAAGGCGGGGGAAGCTACCCACTTGGCACTTCTGGGAGCGGTGACGTAGAACCACTCTCGTTGCCATAATCCGGACACCTCTGGAAAGGAACCCGTTGGCCATGGAGCTCCAGCGATCTTGCTTATTAATGCACCTCCGCACGCTGCATGCTGCCCCTCGACCGTCTTCGGCTTCACATCAAAGGTCTTGAGCCACAGGGCGAAGTGAGGGGTAATGCGGAGGAAGGCCTCACATACGACAATAAATGCCGAGATGTGGAGAAAGGAATCCGGGGCTAGATCGTGGAAATCTAGCCAGTAATAGAACATCAAACCCCTAACGAAGGGATCCAGAGTGAGGCGTAGTCCTTGGAGGAAGTGGGAGATGAACACGACATCTTCATTGGGTTCAGGAGTAGGGACGACCTGCCCTCGGGCAGGCAGTCGATGCGAAACTTCGGCGGTCAGGTATCTTGCCCCCCTCAACTTCTTGATATCCTCTTCCATGATGGAGGAGGGCATCCACCGGCCCTGGAGGCTGGATCCGGACGTGATTGAAGGTCCGAAGCACCTGACCTGGGCTTTGGTTGTTAGAACTCGAGGCGGGGAAGGATTCGATTGAGCACGGGAGGAAGAAAGTAAAAGCATTGTCCCTTTATAAAGAGGGTGAATATCAAGCGTCCTCCTCGTGGTCGTTTGGGACTTGCCTAAAATCTAGGAGTCCTAGGCGCGGTTGGGTTACCCACGTCCGTATTGATGAGAATCCCGTAATAAGGGGAACACGATCTCTGCTTTGACAAGACGTGTCAAGAAAACGCCTCATGTTATGTGTGGGGCTGGTTAAGGAAAAACTGTTCGAATAATTACCGGGCCATGGCGTGATGTCATGCCACCTAAACGTGTCAGCAGATTAGATTTGTGGAAATATTATCCTCTCTACGGTCGTATGTGGAACTTATTTTTCAGGGTCAGACGCTATCCTCGTATTAAAACTCTTCTATGGTGTATTCGAAGGAGGAACCCGCCTTGCAATGCCGAAGACAACACTACGCGCCGGACTCATCATCATTGAAGCCTGGTTCAGGGGCAACTGAGGGAGTCCTAGATTAGGAGGTCTCTGGACAGCCGGACTGTTGGACTATGAAGATACAAGATTGAAGACTTCGTCTCGTGTCCGGATGGGACTCTACTTGGCGTGGAAGGCAAGCTAGGCAATACGGATATGTATATCTCCTCCTTTGTAACCGACCTTGTGTAACCCTAGCCCCCTCCGGTGTCTATATAAACCGGAGGGTTTTAGTCTGTAGGACAACATACAATCATACCATAGGCTAGCTTCTAGGGTTTAGCCTCTCCGATCTCGTGGTAGATCAACTCTTGTAATACTCACATCATCAAGAATAAATCAAGCAGGACGTAGGGTTTTACCTCCACCAAGAGGGCCCGAACTCGGGTAAAACATCGTGTCCCCTGCCTCCTATTACCATCCGCCTTAGACGCACAGTTCGGGACCCCCTACCCGAGATCTGCCGGTTTTGACACCGACAGCGACGTAGAGATAACGGTTGCCCCCTGGCGCTCGTGGGAACGAGCCTAGGATGTCTAGCCCCCAGACCGCGAACGGCCACGTGAGCGGGATGGTTTGGAGGCCCTGAGCAGGCTGATGGATTTGCTTGGCGTGGAATTGGCAAGCTTCGCAGGACTTCACCAGCTCGGCTGCATCGTTGAGTGTTGTGGGCCAATAGAATCCGCTGCAGAAGGCCTTGCCGACGAAGGTCCATGATGATGAGTGATGTCCACAGTCCCCGCCGTGTATGTCAGTGATAACCCACAAGTATAGGGGATCGCAACAGTTTTCGATAAGTAAGAGTGTCGAACCCAACGAGGAGCTAAAGGTAGAACAAATATTCCCTCAAGTTCTATTGACCACCGATACAACTCTACGCACGCTTGACGTTCGCTTTACCTAGAACAAGTATGAAACTAGAAGTACTTTGTAGGTGTTTTCGGAAAGGCTTGCAAGAAAGTAAAGAGCACGAAAATAAAACTAGGGGTTGTTAAGGTAAAGAAGCAACTAAAGTAAATATAGCGAGTGTGGAAAAGTGATGGTAGGAGTTGTGAAAGTGCCCCTAAGAAATTGACTACTTTACTAGACCGATAGCAAGTATTATGTGGGAGAGGCCACTGCTAGCATGTCATCCCTTACTTGGAGTTCTATGTACTTATGATTGGAACTATTAGCAAGCATCTGCAACTACTAATGTTCATTAAGGTAAAACCCAACCATAGCATTAAGATATATTGGTCCCCCTTCAATCCCGTATGCATCAATTTCTATGCTAGGTTGAAGCTTCTGTCACTCTTGCCCTCCAATACATAGTCCTATCAACATACAACTAACCCTATGGTGTGATCCACACGCGCGCTCATATGATGGGCACCAAAGGACAGCAACATAACCACAAGCAAATTAAATCAATCATAGCAATTCATCAACCACCGATAGGACAACGAAAATCTACTCAGACATCATAGGATGGCAACACATCATTGGATAATAATATGAAGCATAAAGCACCATGTTCAAGTAGAGGGTACAGCGGGTTGCGGGAGAGTGGACCGCTGTAGATAGAGGGGGGGAGGTGATGGAGATGATGGTGAAGATGGCGGAGGTGTTGGTGAAGATCGCGGTGATGATGATGATGGCCACGACGGTGTTCCGGCGCCACCGGAGGAGAGGGGGAGAGGGGCCCCCTTCTTCCTCTTCTTCCTTGACCTCCTCCCTAGATGGGAGAAGGGTTTCCCCTCTAGTCCTTGGCCTCCATGGCATGGGAGGGGCGAGAGCCCCTCCTAGATTGGATCTATCTCTCTGTTTCTCTCTGTTTCTGCGTTCTGTTCTAGCTCTGTTTCACCATTTCGTATATATATGGAGATCCGTAACTCCAATTGGCCTGAAACCTTCGCCGTGATTTTTTCCGAATATTAGCTTTCTTGCGGCAAAAGAAGAGCATCAACCGCCTTACGGTGGGCTCACGAGGGTAGGGGCGCGCCCTAAGGGGGGGCGCCCCCTACCTCGTGACCACCTCGGGCACTGGTTCGCATTGATTTTCCTTCCGAATTTTCCAAAAATAAGCTCCGTCCGTTTTTATCCCGTTTGGACTCCGTTTGATATGCATATTCTGCGAAACCAAAAACATGCAACAGACAGGAACTGGCACTGGGCACTGGATCAATATGTTAGTCCCAAAAATAATATAAAAAGTTGCCAAAAAGTATATGAAAGTTGAATAATATTGGCATGGAACAATCAAAAATTGTAGATACGACGGAGACGTATCAGCATCCCCAAGCTTAATTCCTGCTCGTCCTCGAGTAGGTAAATGATAAAAAAAGATAATTTTTGATGTGGAATGCTACCTAGCATAATCTTGATCATATGTCTAATCATGGCATGAATATTAAGACACGAGTGATTCAAAGCAATAATCTATCTTTTGACATAAAGACAATAATACTTCAAGCCTACTAATAAAGCAATCATGTCTTTTCAAAATAACATGGACAAAGAAAGTTATCCCTACAAAATCATATAGTCTGGCTATGCTCCATCTTCACCACACAAAATATTCACATCATGCACAACCCCGATGACAAGCCAAGCAATTGTTTCATACTTTTGACGTTATCAAACCTTTTCAACTTTCACGCAATACATGAGCGTGAGCCATGGACATAGCACTATAGGTGGAATAGAATATGATGGTGGAGAAGATAAAAAGGAGAAGATAGTCTCACATCAACTAGGCGTATCAACGGGCTATGGTGATGCCCATTAATAGATATCAATGTGAGGAGAAGGGATTGCCATGCAACGGATGCACTAAGAACTATAAGTGTATGAAAGCTCAAACTGGAAACTAAGTGGGTGTGCATCCAACTTGCTTGCTCATGAAGACCTTGGGCGTTTGAGGAAGCCCATCATTGGAATATACAATCCAAGTTCTATAATGAAAATTCCCACTAGTATATGTAAGTGAAAGCATAGGATACTCTCTCTATGAAGAACATGGTGCTACTCTGAAGCACAATTGTGGTAAAAGGATAATAACATTGCCCCTTCTCTCTTTTTCTCTCATTTTTTTATTTTCTCTTTTTTTATTTTTTTTATTTTTTTGGTGGGCTTCTTTGGCCTCTTTTTTTTATTTGGGCTTCTTTGGCCTCTTTTTTTTTGTAAAGTCCGGAGTCTCATCCCGACTTATGGGGGAATCATAGTCTCCATCATCCTTTCCTCACTGGGGCAATGCTCTAATAATGATGATCATCACACTTTTATTTACTTACAACTCGATACTAGAACAAAGATATGACTCTATATGAATGCCTCCGGCGGTGTACCGGGATGTGTAATGATCTAGCGTAGCAATGACATCAAAAAACGGACAATCCATGAAAACATCATGCTAGCTATCTTACGATCATGCTAAGCAATATGACGATAAATGCTCAAGTCATGTATATGATGATGATGGAAGTTGCATGGCAATATATCTTGGAATGGCTATGGAAATGCCATGATAGGTAGGTATGGTGGCTGTTTTGAGGAAGGTATATGGTGGGTTTATGGTACCGGCGAAAGTTGCGCGGTACTAGAGAGGCTAGCAACGGTGGAAGGGTGAGAGTGCGTATAATCCATGGACTCAACATTAGTCATAAAGAACTCACATACTTATTGCAAAAATTTATTAGTCATCGAAACAAAGTACTACGCGCATGCTCCTTGGGGGATAGATTGGTAGGAAAAGACCATCACTCATCCCCGACCGCCACTCATAAGGAAGACAATCAATAAATAAATCATGCTCCGACTTCGTTACATAACGGTTCACCATACGTGCATGCTACGGGAATCACAAACTTCAACACAAGTATTCCTACAATCCACAACTACCCACTAGCATGACTCTAATATCACCATCTTTATATCGCAAAACTATTGCAAGGAATCAAACATATCATATTCCGTGATCTACAAGTTTTATGTAGGATTTTATGACTAACCATGTGAATGACAAATTCCTGTCATCTCTCTAAATAGATATAAGTGAAGCAAGAGAGTTTAATTCTTTCTACAAAAGATATGCCCATGCTCTAACAAATATAAGTGAAGCAAAAGAGCATTCTACAAATGGCGGTTGTCTAAGTGAAGAGAAACAGGCAATCCAAACTTCAAATGATATAAGTGAAGCACATGAAGCATTCTATAAAGCCATACTCAAAGAATATAAGTGAAGTGCAAAGAGCATTCTATAAATCAACCAAGGACTATCTCATACCAGCATGGTGCGAAAACAAACATGAAAACTAAAGCAAAGACGCTCCAAGATTGCACATATCGCATGAATGAAACGAATCCGAAAACATACTGATACTTGTTGAAGAAAGAGGGGATGCCTCCCCAGCATCCCCAAGCTTAGACACTTGAGTCTCCTTGAATATTTACTTGGGGTGCCTCGGGCATCCCCAAGCTTGAGCTCTTTCCTCTCTTCCTTCTTCTCACATCGAAACCTTCTCGATCATCTAACACTTCATCCACACAAAACTTCAATAGAAAACTCGGTAAGATCCGTTAGTATAATAAAGCAAATCACTACTCTAGGTACTGTTGAAAACCAATTCATATTTTGTTTTTGCATTGTGTCTACTGTAATATGACTTTTTCATGGCTTAATCCACTGATATAAATTGATAGTTTCATCAAAACATGCAAACTATGCATCAAAAACAGAATCTGTCTAAAACAGAACTGTCTGTAGCAATCTGAACATTCACCATACTTCCGATACTTGAAAAATTCTGCAAAAATTAGTAAAACTAAACAATTTGTACAGCAAGACAGTGAAAAAAGAATCAGAACCATTTGACGTCCAGCTAAAAATGTAAAATCGCGCACTACAGCCAAAGTTTCTATCCTGCACCGTACAAACCATCAAGCAAATGTAAACATCCTAAAGGCAAACCTTGGCACATTATTTTTATATATAAATTTTATAAAAGCACACAACAGAAATAAATGACTCTCTAAAACTTCCGGGTTGTCTCCCTGGCAGCGCTTTCTTTAAAGCCATTAAGCTAGGCATATAGTGCTCAAGTAATGGATCCACCCGGATCCCAAGGATATCAAAGCCAATTTTAATTAACAATGATTTGTAATTTAGTAGTGAGCACAAAGCAAAATATATCAAGCAATGACGAAGTCTAACTCTCTTCCTATGCATCGGCATGTCATAAAATAACAATTCATGCACACCTAGTAAAGGCCAATGCATAGTATAAACAGTTTCTTGCAATTTTATCATGTTGGAAACATAGGGAGGTGGAGATATAGTTCCTCTCTCATAATAATTGCAAGTAGGAGCAGCAAGCACATGCATATTATATTTATCGAAATCATCATGTGCAACGGTAAAAGGCAACCCATCAATATAGTCCTTAATAAGTACAAACTTCTCCGATATAGTGTAGTTGGGAGAATTCAAAAAGATAATAGGGCTATCATGCGTGGGTGCAATAGCAACAATTTCATGTTTAACATAAGGAACTATAGCAAGTTCATCTCCATAAGAATAATTCATATTGTCATCTTGGCCATAAGCATAGCAAGCATCATCAAAAAGGGATATTTCAAAAGAATCATAGGGATCATAACAGTCATCATAGCAATCATCCTTCGGTAAGCACGAAGGGGAATTAAACAATGTATGAGTTGAAGAGTTACTCTCATTAGAAGGTGGGCACGGGTGATCAATCCGCTCTTCCTCCTTTTGTTCTTCGCTCTCCTCCTCATCTTTTTCATCCAATGAGCTCACAGTTTCATCAACTTCTTCTTCCATAGATTCCTGCAAAATATTAATCTCTTCTTGGACAGCGGAGACTTTCTTAATAAGTGCATTAATTTCATAATTGTATTCATAATTCTCATAGCAATATTTGAGGATAGCTAAATTTTCAGATCTATAACAAGCATCATCAATATCATCAAACTCTTTAAACATAGATTCAATTTCATAAGCATCCATAAAAGCAACAAATTCTTCTATTTGTTCCACATCATAGTAATCATATATACCTCTAGCATAAGAAGACAAGGTTTCATTATCATTAAATTTGCATGAAAAGGGGAGTTGCTGAGAATTCATCCTAGAGCAACAAGTATAATCATATTCCGAGCATAATTGTCTAGCATACCACTTCAATATATAAATTTGATCCCATAATAGTTTCCCTTTTTGTGTCAAGAGATAATCCCTAAAGTATTCGCATTGATCCAATGTTACTCCCATTACATAATTGAATGGGGTTTTCTCAGGATTATTAAAGTGGTACATAATATCTTTCACATAACAAGCATCGAGGGTTTTAGGAGGTTCCCCATCTCCATGAGTAGCAAGTACACCTAATTTTTTTTGTATTTCGTGTTCCATATCCATAACTAAAGATAAAGAACAACTAAGAACAACAAATAAAAATTACTTAGTGATAAAGCAAACAAGCACACACGAGAATATTCACCCCGCGCTATTGCTCCCCGGCAACGGCGCCAGAAAAAGGTCTTGATAACCCACAAGTATAGGGGATCGCAATAGTTTTCGATAAGTAAGAGTGTCGAACCCAACGAGGAGCTAAAGGTAGAACAAATATTCCCTCAAGTTCTATCGACCACCGATACAACTCTACGCACACTTGACGTTCGCTTTACCTAGAACAAGTATGAAACTAGAAGTACTTTGTAGGTGTTTTCGGAAAGGCTTGCAAGAAAGTAAAGAGCACGAAAATAAAACTAGGGGCTGTTAAGGTAAAGAAGCAACTAAAGTAAATATAGCGAGTGTGGAAAAGTGGTGGTAGGAGTTGCGAAATTGCCCCTAAGCAATTGACTACTTTACTAGACCGATATCAAGTATTATGTGGGAGAGGCCACTACTAGCATGTCATCCCTTACTTGGAATTCTATGCACTTATGATTGGAACTATTAGCAAGCATCCGCAACTAGTAATGTTCATTAAGGTAAAACCTAACCATAGCATTAAGATATATTGGTCCCCCTTCAATCCCGTATGCATCAATTTCTATGCTAGGTTGAAGCTTTTGTCACTCTTGCCCTCCAATACATAGTCCTATCAACATACAACTAACTCTATGGTGTGATCCACGCGCGCGCTCATATGATGGGCACCAAAGGACAGCAACATAACCACAAGCAAATTAAATCAATCATAGCAATTCATCAACCACCGATAGGACAACGAAAATCTACTCAGACATCATAGGATGGCAACACATCATTGGATAATAATATGAAGCATAAAGCACCATGTTCAAGTAGAGGGTACAGCGGGTTGCGGGAGAGTGGACCGCTGTAGATAGAGGGGGGAAGGTGATGGAGATGATGGTGAAGATGGCGGAGGTGTTGGTGAAGATCGCGTTGATGATGATGATGGCCACGGCGGCGTTCCGGCGCCACCGGAGGAGAGGGGGAGAGGGGCCCCCTTCTTCCTCTTCTTCCTTGACCTCCTCCCTAGGATGGGAGAAGGGTTTCCCCTCTGGTCCTTGGCCTCCATGGCATGGGAGGGGTGAGAGCCCCTCCGAGATTGGATCTATCTCTCTGTTTCTCTCTGTTTTTGCGTTCTATTCTGGCTCTGTTTCACCGTTTTGTATATATATGGAGATCCGTAACTCCGATTGGCCTGAAACCTTCGCCGTGATTTTTTTCCGAATATTAGCTTTCTTGCGGCAAAAGAAGAGCGTCAACCGCCTTACGGTGGGCTCATGAGGGTAGGGGGCGCCCTAAGGGGGGCGTGCCCCCTGCCTCGTGACCACCTTGGGCACTGGTTCGCGTTGATTTTCCTTCCGAATTTTCCATATTTTCCAAAAATAAGCTCCGTCCGTTTTTATCCCGTTTGGACTCCATTTGATATGGATATTCTGCGAAACCAAAAACATGCAACAGACAAGAACTGGCACTGGGCACTTGATCAATATGTTAGTCCCAAAAATAATATAAAAAAGTTGCCAAAAAGTATATGAAAGTTGAATAATATTGCGATGGAACAATCAAAAATTATAGATACGACGGAGATGTATCAGTCAGTCAGCAGCTCCCTCCATTGATCGCTGGTGATGCAGCGCAGCGTGACATCGTTCGGTCGTTTCCTGTACAACTCACCGTCCTGGATGCAGTATGTCGTGGCCTGTCGGGCCACGCGCTCCGCATCCTCTTCCTTCTCCGACAGTGTCTCGTGCATCAGGTACTCCTTGAACTCCTTGGTCCAGCACTCCTCCTGGGGCTCGAGCGCCAAGAGTAGCCGAGCTCCTGAGGTTGGGCCGCAAGCTGGTGCTCCCGTGGCCGGGGGCTGTGGGAGCTTCTCCCGAGGCTGAGTCGTGCTTGAAAGAGGTGGCGTAGCTGACGGCTTGAAGAGCCGCTCTTCGAAGACGTCGGGCTCTTGCGGTTGCCGTTTGGATGCTCTCTTGGCGATGTCGTCGGCTTCCTTGTTGGTCCCCCGGGGCACGTGCTGCAGCTCCAATCCTGAGAACTGCTTCTCCATCTTGCGCACCTCCGCAAGGTAGGCCTCCATGTGCTCGTCCTTTAGCTCGTACACTTTGTTGGAAAAGTTGACGAGGAGCTGCGAGTCGCCCTTGACGGTAAGGCGCCTCACCCCCAGAGCCGCCGCAGCCTTCAGGCCGGCTATGAGGCCTTCGTATTCTGCGATATTGTTGGAGACCTTCTCGTTGTGCTGGAAGCGGAGTTGCACGGCGTAGTAAAGCTTGTCCTGAGTGGGCGAGATCAGCACTGCTCCAGCCCCCGCGCCCTGGTGCGTAAAGGCGCCATCAAAATACATGACCCGGCCGTCTGGTGCCTCACTTCCTGGGGAGGTGGACCGGTATTCTCCTTCCTCAAGAGCCGGGGCATCTGTCCATTCCACCACAAAATCGGCGAGCGCGGTTCCCTTGATGACCCTGGTGGTGCTGAACTCCAGCTGGAATGCTTGCAGCTCGATGTTCCATTCAGCCACCCTTCCAGCTGAGTTTGGGCTCCTGAGTACCCTCTCCAATGGGTAAGATGAGACGACCTTGATGGGGTGCCCCTAAAAGTAGTGTCGCAGCTTGTGCAAGGCCACCAAGAGTGCAAGCAGGAGCTTTTGCGGCATGGGGTAGCGTGCCCTTGCGTCCCGCGGTATGGTGCTGACGAAGTACATCGGGTGCTCGATGAGGGCTGGCACACTGCTGAGGCTCGGGTCTTGCGGAGATTGTGGCGTATCCCGAGGTGGAGGGTTTCCTGAGACTTGGCCATCCTCAGGAGTTTCCGCGACGCTGCCCTACCGAGCTTGGTGTTCCGCCGCTGATGGCTCTGGTGTGCCTTCCTGACCCTGCGCTGCATCAGCTCTGGCTTGGTGCGGCACACCCTTGACTCTGCGCTCCTCCCGGACCGCCACCAGCACCGCGCTGGCGGAGTACGGGGTGGCGGCGAGGTAGAGTACCAGAGGCTCGAGAGGCCGCGGCACCACCATCACCGGGGAGCTGGTGAGGTATTTCTTGAGGTCTTGGAAGGCCCGGTCGGCCTCCGGGGTCCACTCGAAGGGGACCTTCTTCTTCATGAGCTTAAAGAAGGGTAAGGCGTGCTCGCCCAGCTTGGAGATGAAACGCCCTAACACGGTCACCCGTCCTGCCAGCTTTTCCATCTCCTTGAGGGTATGTGGTGGGCTCATGTCTTCGATGGCCTTGATCTTCTCCGGGTTCGCCTCGATCCCTCTGTGGGATACGAGAAACCCCAGCAGCTTGCCAGAGGGGACGCCAACCACGCACTTCTCCGGGTTAAGCCTCAAGTTCACCTGGCGCAAACTCTCAAAGGTCTCCTCCAAGTCTTGAATCAACGTCCTCGCCTCGCGAGATTTGACCACTATGTCATCAACGTAGGCCTCTGTGTTCCTGCCGAGCTGCCGCCCCAAGGGATGTGCATCAGCCGCTGAAAGGTCGCGCCAGCATTGCGGAGGCCAAAAGGCATGCAGGTGTAGCAGTACACCCCACATGGCGTCAAGAAGGTCGTCTTCTCCACATCCTCCATCGCCATCTTGATCTGATGGTATCCAGAGAACGCATCCAGGAAACATAACAAATCGCACTCGGCAGTGGAGTCGATGATTTGATTGATCCGCGGAAGGGGGAACGGGTCTTGGGGGCAAGCTTTGTTGAGGTTGGTGAAGTCGATGCACATCCGTTCCTTTCCACCTTTCTTCGGTACTACGACGGGGTTCGCTAGCCATTCGGGGTATCGAACTTCTCGGATGGTACCTGCTGCCTCCTGCTTGCGTGTCTCTTGGACGATGAAGGCCTGCTTCTTAGTGTACTGCCGTCTTGCTCGCTGCTTCACGGGGTGTACGTTGGGGCACACCCTTAGATGATGCTGGATTACCTCTCTCGGGACCCCTACCAGCTGATTGGGCTCCCACGCGAATATCTCCTTGTTCGCGCGCAAAAACCTCACCAAAGCTTCTTCTTGTCCTAAGGTGAAGGTGGCTCCTGAAGATGTATCCTCGCTGACCAGCACCTGCTTGGTCTCTACCTTGTCTTGGGTGAACAGCTGCCTCTTCTTGGTGGGCGCGGTCTCCTTGGCCTCCAGCGCACCGGCGCCAGCTGGCTGTGCCGCTGCCGCGGTCTTGAAGGCGAGCATGAGCGCCGTCACGGCCTCCTTAGCGTCCCCCTTGATGGTGAGGACGCCCTTGCTCCCTGGCATCTTCATGAGGTTGTAGGCCGGGTGAGTCGCCGCCATGAACTGAGCGAGAGCCGGGTACCCGAGGATGGTGTTGTACGGCAGACCGATGCGGGCAATGTCAAAGTCCACCAGCTCGGTGCGATAGTTGTCTCGTGTGCCAAAGGTGACAGGGAGGCGGATCTGCCCCAGAGGGTGAGCAGCTCCACCGCCCACTCCTATGAAGGGCTTGCTTAGGCTGAGCCGTTCGAGCGGCACGTGCAGAAGGCTGAAGGCTTCCACGAAGAGCAAGTTGAGGCTGGCGCCGCCGTCGATGAGGGTCTTGGTGACGACCACGTTGCAGATGGTGGGCGTGCAGAGCATCGGGAGCATCTCGGAGCCGGCGGTGGAGCCGGGGTGGTCTTCCGAGTCGAAGGTGAGGTCGGCCTCTGGCGCAGTCCAACCTGGCAGAGCCCCCGGGCACCTGCGGGCTGCCCCAATCTGGCGGAAGAAAGGCTTGACGTGGCGATCTGAAGGAGGTGCTTGGGAGCCACCCAACAGTGCCGCGACTGCGTGGTGTGCCGGTGATACGTCTCCAACGTATCTATAATTTTTGATTGCTCCATGCTATATTATCTACTGTTTTGGACATTATTGGGCTTTATTATCCACTTTTATATTATTTTTGGGACTAACCTATTAACCGGAGGCCCAGCCCAGAATTGTTGTTTTTTGCATGTTTTAGGGTTCCGAAGAAAAGGAATATCAAACGGAGTCCAAACGGAATGAAACCTTCGGGAACGTGATTTTCCCATCGAATACAACTCAGGAGACTTGGACCCTACGTCAAGATACGTAACAGGAGGCCATGAGGTAGGGGGCGCGCCTACCCCCCCCCAAGCGTGCCCTCCACCCTCGTGGGCCCCCTGTTGCTCCACCGACGTACTTCTTCCTCCTATATATACCCACGTACCGCCAAACGATCAGATACGGAGCCAAAAACCTAATTCCACCGCCGCAAATTTCTGTATCCATGAGATCCCATCTTGGGGCCTATTCCGGAGCTCCGCCGGAGGGGGCATCGATCACGGAGGGCTTCTACATCAACACCATAGCCCTTCCAATGAAGTGTGAGTAGTTTACCTCAGACCTACGGGTCCATAGTTAGTAGCTAGATGGCTTCTTCTCTCTTTTTGGATCTCAATACAATGTTCTCCCCCTCTCTTGTGGAGAACTATTTGATGTAATCTTCTTTTTGCGGTGTGTTTGTTGAGACCGATGAATTGTGGGTTTATGATCAAGTCTATCTATGAATAATATTTGAATCTTCTCTGAATTCTTTTATGTATGATTGGTTATCTTTGCAAGTCTCTCGAATTATCAGTTTGGTTTGGCCTACTAGATTGATCTTTCTTGCAATGGGAGAAGTGCGTAGCTTTGGGTTCAATCTTGCGGTGTACTTTCCCGGTGACAGTAAGGGTAGCAAGGCACGTATTGTATTGTTGCCATCGAGGATAAAAGATGGGGTTTTCTTCATATTGCATGAGTCTATCCCTCTACATCATGTCATCTTGCTTAAGGTGTTACTCTGTTTTTAACTTAATACTCCAGATGCATGCTGGATAGCGGTTGATGAGTGGAGTAATAGTAGTAGATGCAGGTGGGAGTCGGTCTACTTGTCTCGGACGTGATGCCTATATACATGATCATACCTAGATATTCTCATAACTATGCTCAATTCTGTCAATTGTTCAACAGTAATTTGTTCACCCACCGTAGAATACTTATGCTCTCGAGAGAAGCCACTAGTGAAACCTATGGCCCCCGGGTCTATCTTTATCATATCAATCTCCTACTACTTAGTTATTTACTTTGCCTTTATTTTACTTTGCATCTTTATCATAAAAATACCAAAAATATTATCTTATCATATCTATCAGATCTCACTCTCGTAAGTGGCTCTACAGGGATTGACAACCCCTATTTGCGTTGGTTGCGAGGATTTATTTGTTTTGTGCAGGTGCGAGGGACTTGGGCGTAGCCTCCTACTGGATTGATACCTTGGTTCTCAAAAACTAAGGGAAATACTTACGCTACTTTGCTGCATCATCCCTTCCTCTTCGGGGAAAACCAACGCAGTGCTAAAAGAGGTACCAGCTGGCGCCGCGTAGCGCGCAGCGAAGAGGTCGCGGAGTTCCCCCCAGGACATCACTGTGGATCCCGGGAGGTTGAGCAGCCAGGTGCGTGGCTTGCCGGCGAGCGCCAGGGGGAACAAGTTTGCCATGATCTTGGCGTCGCCTCTGGCTTTGAGGACGGCCCCCTCGTATGCTAGTAGGAACAACGATGAGTCTGTTGCGCCATCGTAACGTGGCGGCATCTCCGGCCTGAACTTGGCCGGCCACTGCACCTGCCGTAGAGCGGGGGCCAGGGCTCGGTACCCAGACTCCCCGCTGCCGGTGTTGGCCGCAGAGGTTGGTGGCGGGGCGCCTGCCATGGGAGCGTAGTGCGGAGGTGCGGGGCGATGGTTGGTGGAGAGAAGCCCCGGCGCACCCCTACCTGGCGTGCCAAATGTCGGATGTGGGGTTCCGGCTACCCTTAAGGTTCGAGCACTGGGGTGCGCGCAAAGTCTTTCCCTTCTACCAATCTATGCTCTAGCTCGCTAGGATCTTGCGAGCGAACTCGCAACACAAAGAGACACAGGGTTTATACTGGTTCGGGCCACCATTGTGGTGTAATACCCTACTCCAGTGTGGTGGTGGTGGATTGCCTCTTGGGCTGATCATGCACAGTACAAGGGAAGAACTACCTCCTGAGGTTGAGGTGTTCTTGAGCGTATGAACTAGTGGTGCGGGGATTCACCCTCTCCCTCCCCATGGTGGTGGCTAGTCCTATTTATAGAGGGCCTGGTCCTCTTCCCAAATATCGAGCGGGAAGGGAGCCAACAATGGCGGGCAAATTTGAAGGGGGACAACTAGTACAAGCTATCCTGACAAAAGGTAGTTTGCGCTTGCACAAAGCTTCTGGTGGTGACGCCGTCTTGGGCTCCATAATGACATCTATCTTGCAGTCCTCCTGGTCTTGGTCTTGTTGCACCGAAATGGCAACCTTTGCTTGAGGCCTCGGTACTCCGCGGCTGCGCTTGCCTCCCTTACACCAAAGAGGAAATAAGGATGATGCGCGCGCTGGCGCCCGCCTGGTGTCGATCGTCATGGCTTACGTCACGAGAGCCTCGTGAGGTTCGCCTTGCCTTGATATCTCCGCTCCTCGCGAGCCTGCCTGACCAGGCCACTCCTGAGGAGGTCTTGACGTCGTCCGCCTCGCGAGGCTTGGCCCCTCGCGGGGTCTTGGGTGCCTTGTTGGTGAAGGTGGGCCGTACGGCCTGCTGGCTTAGCCACGCCCTGGGCCACAGGCAGGCAAGTCTGGGGACCCCCGTTCCCAGATCACCGACACCCTATGTTCTCCTGAGGAAAGCATTCCGCGTAGCACGCCTCCAAGTGGTGCCCAAGCGCCTCCCTCATGAGGTGGGCAAGGTTTGAGGCCCTCCAGAAGAGAGCCCCCGAGCCCTGCCCGAGGAGGGCGTCGGGCGCCCTATGTGATGGAGGGAGGCGCCCCTGGGACGGACGCTGATCCTGACGAGGCTCCTGCCGCGACGCCATTCTCCCGAGGTCCTGCGAGGCGCAGCTGCTTCTTCTTAGGGATGGCCTCCGGAGGACCCTCACTTCTGCTGTCGGGGTCGTCGATTGCTGCAGCTCGGAAGGCGTGCTCGAGGGAGAACACCGCATCCCTCTCTTCACACGGGACCGTGATGACCCCACCACTTCCAGGCATCTTGAGGACGTTGTAGCCGTGGTGGGTGACCGCCATAAACTTTGCCAGGGCCGGATACCCAAGGATGGCGGCAGGCGGATGTGCGCGACGTCGAAGTCGATGAACTGAGTGCGGTAGTTGTCGCGTGTGCCGTAGGTGACAGGCAGGCGGACCTGCCCTATCGGTGTGGTGGAGCCGTCGGTCACTCCCAAGAAAGGTTTGGCAGGCTGGAGCTGCTCATATGGCACTTGGAGGTTGTCGAAAGTGTCGACGGACAGGATGTTGAGTCCTGCACCGCCGTCGATGAGAGTCTTGGTAACCTGCACGTTGTTGATGACTGGGGAACACAACATCGGGAGGACGTCGGCGGTGGCCGCGCACTTGAGCTGATCTGCCGAGTCGAAAGTGATGCCGCACTGGGACCACTTGAGCGAGCGCGCGGCCTCAAGCTTGGGGAGCGCCGCGTTCACCTCGCGAGCGAATCATTTGAAGATGCGCTGAGAGGCTGGGGCCTGGGCGCCGCCCAAGATGCAGGCGATTTCACGCGGCTCCTGGAAGCCCCCAGCCCCCTCATCCCGATGATGGTCGTCGTTCCTTCTTGGTGGCGGCAGTGGGGAAAGACCGGTGTTGCCTTGGGGGCGATCCTCACGAGGCTGGTTCCTCCAGGGCCCCTCGCAAGGATGGTCTTGCCAGCGGTCCTCACGAGGCCTGTCACGCCATTCCTGGCATGGGCCACGGTCGTCCCAGCGTCCACCTCCTCGTCCTCCTCCACGGCTATAGCCCTGGTCGCCGCACTCGGGGCGTCGACCGTAGCGTCCCTCACGTAGGGCTCGGAGCTCTTGGCAGTCGCTGGTGTTGTGGGTGTTCAGGTTATGGAAGGCGCAGAATGGTCGGCTATTCTTGGATGACTCAGGCTAATCTCTGCCTCGTTTGGTGTCGGGCACCGCAACTAGCACTACCGCTTCCTTCCGCTTCACTTCCCTGGCCTTGGCTTTCTTCTCCTCTGTGCCAGCGGCCGTCAACTCAAGGAGGGAAAGGTGCCCCTCCTCGGCTCTTGCGCACTTGGTCGCGAGGTTGAACAGCTCCTGAGACGTGCAGAGCTCCTCGTGGATGGCGAGCTCTTCCTTCATCTTCACATCACGGACGCCATCAGAGAACGCGGAGATGATGGCCTCATCCGTGACCTTGGGGATCTTGAGGCAGGTGTTGTTGAAGCGATGGATGTACTTCTGGAGGGTCTCCCCTAGTTGTTGATTGATGCGGCGCAGATCGGTCGCGGCCAGCAGGCGGTCGCGAGTGCCCTGGAAGTTGGCGACGAAGCGGTCGCGCATCTCGTCCCAGGAGGAGATCGAGCCGTGCTGCAAGTTCAGGAGCCAGGTGCGGGCCCCATCCTCGAGAGCCATGGGAAACAAGTTCGCCATGACTTTCTCGTCGCCGTTGGCTGCTTCGATGCTCAGCTCATAGAGCTGCAGGAACTCTGCAGGATCGGCGGTGCCATCATAGCGAGGAGGCAGATCCGACTTGAACTTGCCTGGCCAGGCGACGTTGCGGAGCTCGGGGGTGAAGGCGCGGCAGCCGGCCATGGTTACCTGGGCCCACTTCGGAGGTGGAGCTTGGTCTTGTCGAGGTCCGAGCGGTGCCACCGCAAGCGGCGCACGGTCTTGACGATGCGGTGCGGGAAGCGCGGGTGCAGCTTCTCGCGGCCGTGGGATTTCTTGGTAGCTTCTCTCTTCGCGCGCAGGCACCGGTTGTGGCGGATCGCATCGCGGGGCCGCGCGCCTTGGTGCCAAGGCGCCGTCTTTGGGCTGGCGTGTGATGACCGACAATTATAGGGGATCTATTGTAGTCCTTTCGATAAGTAGAGTGTCGAACCCAACGAGGAGCAGAAGGAAATGATAAGCGGTTTCCAGCAAGGTATTCTCTACAAGTACTGAAAGAAGTGGTAACAGATAGTTTTGTGATAGGATAATTTGTAACGAGCAACAAGTAACAAAAGTAAATAAAGTGCAGTAAGGTGGCCCAATCCTTTTTGTAGCAAAGGACAAGCCTGGACAAACTCTTATATAGAGAAAAGCGCTCTCGAGGACACATGGGAATATCATCAAGCTAGTTTTCATCACGCTCATATGATTCACGTTCGGTACTTTGATAGTTTGGTATGTGGGTGGACCGGTGCTTGGGTACTGCCCTTACTTGGACAAGCATCCCACTTATGATTAACCTCTATTGCAAGCATCCGCAACTACAACAAAAGTATTAAGGTAAACCTAACCATAGCATGAAACATATGGATCCAAATCAGCCCCTTACGAAGCAACGCATAAACTAGGGTTTAAGCTTCTGTCACTCTAGCAACCCATCATCTACTTATTACTTCCCAATGCCTTCCTCTAGGCCCAAATAATGGTGAAGTGTCATGTAGTCGACGTTCACATAACACCACTAGAGGAGAGACAACATACATCTCATCAAAATATCGAACGAATACCAAATTCACATGACTACTAATAGCAACACTTCTCCCATGTCCTCAGGAACAAAAGTAACTACTCACAAAGCATAAACATGTTCATAATCAGAGGGGTATTAATATGCATATAGGATCTGAACATATGATCTTCCACCAATTAAACCAACTAGCATCAACTACAAGGAGTAATTAACACTACTAGCAACCTACTAGCACCAATCCTGGACTTGGAGATAAGAATTGGATACAACAGATGAACTAGGGTTTTGAGAGGAGATGGTGCTAATGAAGATGTTGATGGAGATTGCCCTCTCTCGATGAGAGGAGCGTTGGTGATGACGATGGCGATGATTTCCCCCTCCGGGAGGGAAGTTTCCCCGACAGAACAGCCCCGCCAGAGCCCTAGATTGGTTCCGCCAAGGTTTTGCCTCGTGGCGGCGGAGTTTCGTCCGAGAATATGGCTTGCTATTTTTCCCATCGAAAGACTTCATATATCATAAGATGGCCACCAGAGGGCCACCAGGGGGCCCACGAGGTAGGGAGGCACACCCAGGCGGTAGGGCGCGCCCCCCACCCTCGTGGGAAGGGTGTGGCCCCCCTGGTGAAGTTCTTGCTCTCGGTATTTTATATATATTTGGAAAACGTCTTCTGTGAAGTTTCAGGACTTTTGAAGCTGTGCAGAATAGGTCTCTAATATTTGCTCCTTTTCCAGCCCAGAATCCCAGTTGCCGGCATTCTCCCTCTTTATGTAAACCTTGTAAAATAAGAGAGAATAGGCATAAGTATTGTGACATAATGTGTAATAACAGCCCATAATGCAATAAATATTGATATAAAAGCATGATGCAAAATGGACGTATCAGGGTGGTGGAGGTGCGCCTCAGGCCTCATCACCCGTGGCTGGCTGAGGGTGAGGCCGAGAGAAGGACGGCGTCGGGGAGCCCCCTGCGGCACGGACGAGCTCGGCGACGCGGTCTAGCCACTCCTCGTAGAGGTCGTCGACCAGGCGGTAGCGCAGGAGCTCGTTTGTGGCGAGGAGTGCTGCCCGCGCCTCCATGGGAGCGCGGTGTGCGTGAGACGAAGAACCAGCTGGGGCCAGTGATGGAGTGGCGGTGCGGCCGTCCTGCCGCACCGAAGGATGTAGCGAAGACGCTTGCTGCTCGTTCCCCACCGGGCCGATGGCAGCGTTGGTGGCGGGGGACGGAGAACGACGTGGTGGCCCGTTGATGGGAGCTGTCTAAGCAACGCGGGCAGTGAGAGCAGCCCGACGCTCAGCTCGAGTGCGGTGAGCGTCCGCCATGGAGACGATGGAGCGACAAACTGACAGAAGGAAAGCTTCGGCGCACCCCTACCTGGCGCGCCGAATGTCGGATGTGGGATCCGGCAAACCCTTAAGGTTCGAACATTAGGGTGTGCGCAAAGTCTTCCCCTCCTACCAATCTACGCCCTAGCTTGCTAAGATCTCGCGGACGAACTCGACGAACTCGCAGCACAGAAAGACACAGGATTTATACTGGTTCGAGCCACCGTTGCGGTGTAATACCATACTCCAGTGTGGTGGCGGTGGATTGCCTCTTGGGCTGATGATGAACAATACAAGGGGAAGAACGGCCTCCTGAGGTTGAGGCGTTCTTGTGCTTGGCTAACTTGTGTGGGTGAGAAAGCGATCTAAGATGCCATCTTGTCTCCCCTCCTCTCTCCTTCTCTCTTCTCTTCTCCTCTTTTCTCCCTTCTTCCCTTTTCTTCTCCCTTCTTCCCTTTTCCTCTATGGTGGTGGCTATCCCTACTTATAGAGGCCCTGGTCCTCTTCCCAAATATTGAGCGGGAAGGGAGCCAACAATGGCGGGCTAATTTGAAGGGGGGCAGCTAGTACAAGCTATCCTGACAAAAGGTGGCCTGCGCCTGCGAAAGGCTCTGGTGGTGATGCCGTCTTGGGCTCCACGGTGACCTCCGTCTTGCCGTCCTTCTGGTCTTGGTCTTGTTGCACCAAAATGGCAACCTTTGCCTGATGCCTCGGTACTCCTCATCTGCGCTAGTTTCCTTAGCACCAAAGAGGAAACAATGACGCTGCGCGCGCTGGCACCCGCCTGGTGTCGATCGTCATGGCTCACGTCGCGGGAGCCTCGTGAGATTTGCCTTGCCTTGATATCTCCGCTCCTCATGAGCCTGCCTAACTAGGCCGCTCCAGAGGAGGTCTCGTGTCGTCCGCCTCGCGAGGCTTGGCCCCTCGTGAGGGTCTTGGGTGCCTTGTTGGTGAAGATGGGCCGTACGGCCTGCTGGCTGAGCCACGCAGCGGGCCGCAGGCAGGCAAGTCTGGGGACCCACGTTCCCAGGACGCCGACACCTTCTATCTCAGATCTGAGGGCAAAGTGTTTGTCGCTGAGAACAGGTCCTTTCTCGAGAAAGAGTTTCTCTCGAAAGAATTGAGTGGGAGGAAGATAGAACTTGATGAGGTTGTTGAACCTTTACTTAAACCAAAGAGTAGCGCAGCACAGAAAGATGTTTATGTGGCAACTACGTCAGTTGAAGAGAAAGCTAATGATGACGATCATGAAGCTTCAGATCAAATTGCTATCGAACCTCGTAGATCGACAAGGGTGTGTACAACTTCTCAGTGGTAACCCTGTCTTAAAGGTCATGTTGTTGGAAAACGATGAACCTATGAGCTATGAAGAAGCGATGGTGGGCCCGGATTCCAACAAATGGCTAGAAGCCATGAATTCCGAGATAGGATCCATGTATGGACTTTGGTGGACTTGCCCAATGAACGGCAAGCCATTGAAAATAAATGGATCTTTAAGAAGAAGACAGACGCTGATGGTAATGTCACCATTTGTGAAGCTCGACTTGTCTCAAATAAGTTTCCGACAAGTTCAAGGAGTTGACTATGATGAGACCCTCTTGATCATAGCAATGCTAAAGTCTGTTAGAACTATGTTAGCAGTTGCTGCATTTTCATTTACGAAATCAAGCAGATGGATGTCAAAACAAACTTTCCTTGACGGTTTCCGTGAGGAAAGGTTGTATGTGATA
The DNA here is from genome assembly GCF_056163025.1 of Triticum urartu. NCBI lineage: Eukaryota > Viridiplantae > Streptophyta > Magnoliopsida > Poales > Poaceae > Triticum > Triticum urartu. The sequence continues at coordinate 177,413,345 of NC_141874.1, forward strand.
CAACCAAAAGGTTTTTGCCAATCCTAAGGATGCTAAAAGGTATGCAAACTCCAGCGATCCTTCTATGGATTGGAGCAAGCATCTCGGGGTTGGAACATACGCTTTGATGAGGCAATCAAATCATTTGGGTTTATACAAAGTTTGCAAGAAACTTGTATTTGCAAGAAAGTGAGTGGGAGCACTACAACATTTATGATAGGTATATATGGATGACATATTGTTGATCGGAAATGATGTAGAATTTGTAGAAAGCATAAAGGGTTGTTTGAATGGAGTTTTTCAAAGGAAGACCTGTGTAAAACTGCTTACATGTTGGGTATCAAGATCTATAGAGATAGATCAAGATGCCTGATAAGACTTTCACAGAGCACATACCTTGACATGATCTTGAAGGAGTTCAAGATGGATCAGTCAAAGAAGGAGTTCTTTCCTGAGTTGTGAGGTGTGAAGTTAAGACTTGAAGCTCGACCACGGCAGAAGAAAGAGAAAGGACGAAAGTCGTCCCCTATGCCTTAGCCATAGGCTCTACACGATATGCCATGATGTGTACCGCGATGTGCCTTGCCACGTGTCTGGCAAGGGGGTACAAGAGTGATCCAGGAGTGGATCATTGGATAGCGGTCAAAATTGTCCTTAGGAATAGGAAATGTTTCTCATTTATGGAGGTGATAAAGAGTTCGGCGTAAAGGGTTACGTCGATGCAAGCTTTAACACCTATCCGGATGACTCTGAGTAGCAAACCGGATACGTATAGTGGAGCAACCATTTGGAATAGCTCCAAGTGGAGCATAGTAGCAACATCTACAATATGAAATCGAGATTTGCGAAGAACATACGGATTTGCGAAGAACACACAGATCTAATTTGAGAATATTTTTTGAATATTTGAGAATTTTTGGTGCAATAAACATCAGAGGGAGGTGCACCAGGTGGGTGCTACCTCTTGAGCACTGCGTTGGTTTTCCCTTGAAGAGGAAAGGGTGATGCAACAAAGTAGCGTAAGTATTTTCCTCAGTTTTTGAGAACCAAGGTATCAATCCAGTAGGAGACTACATGCAAGTCGCTCGTACCTACACAAACAAATAAGAACCTCGCAACCAACATGATAAAGGGGTTGTCAATCCCTTCACGGTCACTTACGAGAGTGAGATCTGATAGAGATAATAATAATAATAATAATAATAATAAGATAAATATTTTTGGTATTTTTATGATATAGATTGAAATTGAAGATTGCAAAATAAAATAGATTGAAAACTTATATGATAAAAGATAGACCCGGGGCCATAAGTTTCACTAGTGGCTTCTCTCAAGATAGCATAAGTATTATGGTGGGTGAACAAATTACTGTCGAGCAATTAATAGAAAAGTGCATAATTATGAGAATAACTAGGCATGATCATGTATATAGGCATCACGTCCGCGACAAGTAGACCGAAATGATTCTGCATCTACTACTATTACTCCACACATCGACCGCTATCCAGCATGCATCTAGAGTATAAAGTTCATAAGAACAGAGTAACGCATTAGGCAAGATGACATGATGTAGAGGGATAAACTCAAGCAATATGATATAAACCCCATATTTTTATCCTTGATGGAAACTATACAATACGTGCCTTGCTGCCCCTCCTGTCACCGGGAAAGGACACCGCAAGATTAAACCCAAAGCTAAGCATTTCTCCCATTGCAAGAACAATCAATCTAGTAGGCCAAACCAAACTGATAATTCGAAGAGACTTGCAAAGATAACCAATCATACATAAAAGATTTTAGAGAAGAATCAAATATGTTGGAAATATGCCCTAGAGGCAATAATAAATTGGTTATTATTATATTTCCTTATTCATGATAATTGTCTATTGTTCATGCTATAATTGTATTAACCGAGAACCGTAATACATGTGTGAATACATAGATTGTAATATGTCCCTAGTAAGCCTCTAGTTGACTAGCTCGTTGATCAATAGATGGTCGTGGTTTCCTGACCATGGACATTGGATGTCATTGATAACGAGATCACATCATTAGGAGAATGATGTGATGGACAAGATCCAATCCTAAGCATAGCACAAGATCGTGTAGTTCGTCTGCTAAAGCTTTTCTAATGTTGAAAGTGCAACTATCCCTAGGTGGTTTTGGTAATTCATAACAACATATAGCTCATTGAGCTAATGCTATTCCAAGATGATTATTTCAGGAAAGCTCAATGATTGGCATGGCATGGATGTGAAAGTGGAACCCTCAAAATGCTAAGGAAAAAGGATTGGCTCAAGCTCAAAAGCTCAAGACTCTTCATTTTATATTTTAGTGATCCAAGATCACATTGAGTCTTTAGGAAAAGCCAATACTATCAAGGAGGGATGAGGTGTTGCTTAATGAGCCTCTTGCTTCATGTGTTTAGTGATATGCTCCAAAAACCCTCAACTACTTTCCCATATCCACATTTGACCTAAACCCTAAGCCAAACTCGGTCCTACCGATTCTTCCTATCCGGCGCCACCGAGTTTCACTTGTCATTAGCCACTGCCAAACCCTAGCAATTCGGTTCTACCGATAGGGATCTCGGTCTCACCGAGATGGGATTGCAAAATCTCTGTTTCCCTTTCGTAAATTTTCGGTCTCACCAAAAGAGCGAATCGGTCCCACCGAGATTGCAATGTAAATTCAGTGTTTCCCCTTTGTAACTTTTCGGTCTCACCGAAAGAGCAAATCGGTCCCACCGAGTTTGCCTGACCAACTCTCTGGTTAGCTAATTACCAATTCGGTCTCACCAAGTTTGTGTAATCGGTCTCACCGAGTTTACGTTATGCCCAAACCCTAACCATATCGGTCCTACCGAGTTGCATGCCAGTCCCACCGAAAATCTCTAACGGTCACTAGGTTTACATTTTCGGTCCGACCGAGTTTGTGATTCGGTCCCACCGAGATTGGAAAACTGTGTAACGGTTGGATTTTGTGTGGAGGCTATATATACCCCTCCACCTCCTCTTCATTCGAGGAGAGAGCCATCAGAACACATACACCATTCCAACTCGTATGTTCTGAGAGAGAACCACCTACTCATGTGTTGAGACCAAGATATTCCATTCCTACCATATGAATCTTGATCTCTAGCCTTCCCAAGTTGCTTTCCACTCAAATCTTCTTTCCACCAAATCCAAATCCTATGAGAGAGAGTTGAGTGTTGGGGAGACTATCATTTGAAGCACAAGAGCAAGGAGTTCATTACCTACACACCATTTGTTACTTCTTGGAGAGTGGTGTCTTCTAGATTGGATAGGTGTCACTTGGGAGCCTCCGACAAGATTGTGGAGTTGAACCAAGAAGTTTGTAAGGGCAAGGAGATCGCCTACTTCGTGAAGATCTACCACTAGTGAGGCAAGTCCTGTGTGGGCGATGGCCATGGTGGGATAGACAAGGTTGCTTCTTCGTGGACCCTTTGTGGGTGGTTGCTTCTTTGTGGACCCTTTGTGGGTGGAGCCCTGTGTGGACTCTCGCAACCATTACCCTTTGTGGGTGGAGCCCTATGTGGACTCTCGCAACCGTTACCCTTTGTGGGTTAAAGTCTCCATCAACGTGGATGTAGGATAGCACCACCTATCCGAACCACGGGAAAAACATCCTGTCTCATATTGCGTTTGAATTCTCCAAACCCTTCCCTTTACATTCTTGCAAGTTGCATGCTTTACTTTCCGCTGCCAATATACTCTTTGCATGCTTGCTTGAACTATGTGATGATTGCTTGACTTGTCCTAAAATAGCTAAAATCTGCCAAGAACTAAAATTGGGAAAAGGTTAAGCTTTTATTTGGTCAAGTAGTCTAATCACCCCCTTTTAGACATACTTTCGATCCTACAAGTGGTATCAGAGCTTTGGTCTCCATTTGCTTTGATCTCCATAGCTTTGGTGGTCATAGCCTTGGTTTCACAACCTAGGAGAGTATGGCGTCTAGCGAGGGAAATTACCACCGTAGAGGTCCCTACTTTGATGGTACTAATTTTGCTAGTTGGAAGCATAAAATGAAAATGCATATTCTTGGACATAACCCCGCCGTTTGGGCTATTGTGTGTGTTGGTTTGCAAGGTGACTTCTTTGATGGGAGAGAACCAAACCGTGAAGCTACCGCGGATGAGTTGAAGATGTTGCAATACAATGCTCAAGCTTGTGATATTCTCTTCAACGGATTATGCCCCGAAGAATTCAACAAAATCAGCCGTCTTGAGAATGCGAAGGAAATTTGGGACACTTTGATTGATATGCACGAAGGTACCGACTCCGTCAAGGAATCCAAGTTGGATGTGCTTCAAAGCCAACTTGACAAGTTCAAGATGAAGGATGGTGAAGGTGTCGCTGAAATGTACTCTAGGCTTGCTCTCATCACAAATGAGATTGCCGGCTTAGGAAGTGAAGAGATGACCGACAGATTCATCATCAAGAAGATTCTAAGAGCCTTGGATGGAAAATATGATACCGTGTGCACATTGATCCAAATGATGCCCAATTACAAAGATCTCAAGCCAACGGAGGTGATTGGAAGAATTTTTGCTCATGAGATGTCACTTAAGGATAAAGAGGAACTTCACAACAAATCAAGTGGTGCCTATAAAGCCTCATGTGAAGCCCCTACATCATCAAGTGAGAAACAAGACTTCAATGAAGAATTGAGCTTAATGGTGAAGAACTTCAACAAGTTCTACAAGAGTAGAAGCAAAGATAGAAGCTTCAAGTCAAGGTCCTACAATGACAAAAGATCTTCTAGTCGAGAGCGAAACTGCTACAGTTGTGGAAGACCCGGACACTATTCCAATGAGTGTACGGCTCCCTACAAGAGAAGAGAAGATTCTCCAAAAAGAAGAAGCAAAGAATCACCACCAAGAGAGAGGAGGAGTAGAGATGATCGTTATGAACGAAGATACTCACGGAGAAGCAAGGATTCGGAAAGGAAGGAAAAATCATCAAGGAGCTACACAAGACGAAGACATCAAGCTCATGTTGGTGAATGGGTATCCGGCTCCGACTCCGACAGCCACTCCGAGAGAAGTTATCACTCCGACTCCGAAGATACTCAAGATGAAGGTGTTGCTGGTCTAGCACTTGTGTCAACCAACTCCTACGACATATTTGACTCACCAAATGAAGGAATTGGAAGATGCTTCATGGCCAAAGGTCCTAAGGTAACACACCCCGAGTATGTTGATTTCAATAGTGATGAAGGTGACTTGTTAGGTGATGATTTGCTTGTTGACAACTCTAGTGATGAATACTATGATGAAACGTCAATTAAACATGCTAATCAAGATAAAACGAAGGACAATGATAAGGAGAAGATTGAGGCTCTAACTAAAGAACTAAACACTCTTAAGTTAGCTCATGAAACTATCTTCGAAGATCATCGAGAACTTTTAAGTGCTCATGAGAAATTACGCTTTGAAAAGCTCAATCTTGAGCAAGAGCATGAGTTCTTAAAAGCAATCAATGATGATCTCCGCAAGAAAAGCTCTTCTTACATTGCCAAGCGTTTACTCTTATCCACTTACATGCCTCAAGTCAAGTCTAGTAACAAGAACAAGAAAGATTCTTCCTCTAGCAGTAACAATGATCATGCTAAATCCAATGTTGTTGCTTCTAGTAGTTCTCTTGATTCCACTAATGATTCTCTTAGCCAAGTTACACTTGAGCAAGAAAATAGTTTATTGAAGGGAATTATAGAGAAAGGAGTGTACAAAAGCCTTGCCGGGAGTAAGCAATTTGAGGAAATTGTGCGCAAGCAAGGAATGCACCGGAAGAATCAAGGTGTTGGTTTTGAACGAAAGTTCAATGCCAATGGAGTTGAGTGGGAAGAAGATCAATACCCCAAGACAAAGTTTGTTCCTCAACAAGAGAAGTATACTTCTTTCAAGGGGACACAAGCTCAAGATGATCTTCCACCACAAGACTACAAGCAAAAAGGCAAGGACAAGCTTCAAGAGGAAATTGACACATTTGAAGAAGCTCCTAAGACCTTAGTCAAGTGGATTCCCAAGACTACTTCAAGTTCCACTTCATCAAGTACGACTACAACTCCAAGGATTCCCATCAAGATGATGTGGATCCAAAAGAAGAAGAACTAGAGAGTTCTTGAGGGTGACTCCACCAACATACTTCACTCTTATCATTTTGGCAAGAACAAGTGCAATCAACTTCCACATCTTGCACTAGTTCAAGGAGTCACAAACCCTCTTGTTGGTAAGACAAGGGACAAGGTAACCTAAAAGTTTTCAGGGACATCATCTTTTGTGTGCATCACTCTATGTCTATGGATATCCTTGTTTGTTCCTTGTGGGACTAACCCATGTATTGAAAGTGCAATTCACTCAAATGGATAGCTCCAAGTGATCTACATCAACATTGAGCATCCACATCTTCAACATCTACATGAAGTCATCATCGACAAAACCCAAGGTTAGTTCATCCCTCTTAGGGGGGATATCACATCTAGGGGGAGCTTTACTCTAAGACTTGAGCTAAATCAACTCTAAAGATGTGAACACAACAATGCTTTATGTAAAAGTAGTAACCCCACTTGAGCTCAAACGATGAGTATGACCTATGATCAAGTGCTCTCACTTGACTCCTAAGTCAATGTACTCATATATAGATGACCTTGTCATCGCAAATTGCTTGATAGATGCTAGAATTGGTTGTGCATGCCTTGCCACATATTTCATTTGCCATCTTATTGTGTGAGCATGCTGGTTGCATATTTTGCTCATTCGAGGACATCCACTTGTTGTTTTGATTGTTTGGTTTTATTTTCTTTTGCCAAGTGGATGGACAAGAATGCCTAAGTACCTCCTCTAGCTATCTATGCTTTTCTCGTCTCAAACTCTATTCATGCTGCATCACAAAATTTGATCAAGTCAGATTCGAACCACTCTGTGTGAGGAGCGCTCGGAGTCCCCGATTCGTCATAGACTTGAACTTCCAAAACCTCTTTATGATTCTCGGTCTGACTGATACCCCACTTTCGGTCCTACCGAGATCATTAAGTTGATCTAGGTTTTCGATCTCGGTGCAACCGATTTGAACATTTCGGTCACACCGAGTTTCAGTAACTGCCTGCAGTTATGAATCTCGGTGCCACCGAGTTGTTCCACTCGGTCACACCGACAGGGTCGGGCTATATATAGTCACGGGCAAAATTTGGAAATTTCTCCGAACCCCTTCGCCCGCGCGATAGCCTGCTCTGCCAACGTGGTCTCCGGATCGTCTTCTCGCCGCCAGCCGCCTCCAGTCACTGGTCTCCGTCGCCGTCAACGGGAATTCTGCCCCGCCGTTGCCGCCGTAGCGAGTCTCCGCCAAACTAGGGTATGGACTCAATCACAGTGCTATTCCCCGTCCGATTCCTAGCACATTGTGTTCTTCATGATTCTTGCCACGATTGAAACACTCCTATCCAGTCAATACGCCCGTAGATTAGCTTTGATTCGAAAATTTTAGGGTTAGGTTTCCGCCGAAACCATCTCGGACCCACCAAGTTGAAAAACTCGGTCCCACCGATTTGGCTTATGCCATTGCACAAGTGAGACTCGGTCTGACCGAGAATTACTTATCGGTGTGACCGATTTTGGAACTCTGTGAAACCCTAGCAGTCTCGGTGCCACCGAACTGTGACTCAGTCCTACCGAGTTCACTAGTTTAGGTTCCAAAACTGCTTCGGTATCACCGAGTTTGAAAATCGGTAGATCCGAGATGATTTCAGTGGGAAACTAAAACTAAGTTTTTGGATCATTCTTTTGCAAAAATCTCTGCATTTTGTGATGCTCATCTTTTCTACCTCATCTATAAACTGTTCACAGGGTCAGCAGTCAGAGTTTGCAGCATGTCTGATCAAAGTGACAGCCAGAACATGTCAGAGCAGCAGGTGCACATGAGTGAGGGCACTAGTCCCTCTAGCTCTTCAGATGAGGGCAGCAGGAGCACCCCTAGCAACTTGCCAAAAGCTTCCACCAGACAGAGGAAGAAGAGAACTTCTGATTCCGAAGATGAAGATTACGTGGCAGAGGAAGAGGCCACATCAAAGAGAGTTGAGCCAGCTCAAGGCACAAAGCCAGGGCTGAAAATCAAAAGGCCAGCAGGCAGGCAGCCCATGTCAAAGGCAAGAGCTTCAACTGAGAAGCCTGCACCCAAAGAGCCAGTTGCTGCTAAGGGAAAGAAAAGAAAGGAAAGGGTCAAGAAGACCGTAGCCAGAGTGCTAGGAAAGGCTTCCATCATGGAAGAGGAAGAGGAAGAAGAGGTAGCTGCACCAGCACCCAAGGCACCCAAGCTGATGGGTGATGCCATAAGATCAGGGGCTACTGCATCTAAGCCCAAAGCTGCCTCCAAGCCAAAACCAAAGAGGAATACAAGGAGCATTCCTGCAGCTGAGAAGAACAAGGCCCCAGTGCCTGAGACTGTTGCTGAAGAAGAGGATGAAGAGCAAGTTCTGAGAAAGCTCAAGCCCAAGATCCCAGACCACAACGATGCGCATCCTGTGGCTGAGGACATGAAGCTCAGGAGAGATTCAGGGCTGAGGAAGTGGAGAGAAGCAGACCCGTATGCTTCAAGGAGGAGGACTGCTGTTGACTACAGATTCCACACTAAGGAACAGCAGGACTTCTATGAGACAGTGCTGCTTGATAAGAAGCCAATAGTTTGTGATATGAGATGGGTTGACTGGCAGTACATCAAGGACAATGAGGAGCACTATCCTGGAGTGCAAGACAGCTTCATAGCTTGTGGAGTAGCTGACTTTGTTGGGCAGAAGCTCACAAAGTGGAATGAGGAGCTTATAATGCAGTTCTACTCCACAGCACATTTTTATTCAGATGGGAGGATTACATGGATGTCTGAGGGTACAAGGTACCAATCCACAGTTGCTGAGTGGGCACAGATCATTAATGCCCCAGAGGAGCATGATGATGACTTGGACATATATGCCAAGAAGAAGAAGGACCATAACTCTATGTCCAATATGTACAAGGAAATTCCCAATGAAGCTCTTGACACCTTCAAATTTGGGTCTGTGCGTTACCTTCTGTCAGGGCTGCCAACTATCAATTGGATCTTGAGGCACACCTTATTGCCCAAGTCTGGAGATGACAAGATGATCAGAGGCCATGCTATCAACTTGCTACATGTATTTGATGTACCTTAGAAGTTCAAGGTGATGAGCCTCATAGTGGAAACTATCAAAAGGACTGCAGCAGATCAGAAGAGGAGTTGTGGATATGCCCCTCAGATCCAGGAGCTCATTAACTCCAAGATGGGCACGGGCATATATTTATTGGACAAGGAACACCTACCCATCCGTCCAGATTTTGAGGACAATCAAGTTGTCATGACTGAGAACGAGCCATCATCTGCCCAAGCATACGCAAAGAAGGAGAAGGCAAGGAAGGAGAAAGCTGCCAAGATGCCAACTCAAGAGGAGGCATCTGAGTATTTCTTGAAGACCAAACAAGAGCAGCTTGGCTACCTGATTGCATCCACCCTGCGGATTGAGCAAGGACTAGCCACCCTAACTCAAAACCAGGCAAACCTAGAGAGAATCGTGGAACAAAAGTTCTATGACTTGGATGTCAAGGTAACGGAGATTCAAACTGCAGTGGAGCAGCTCCAATATGATATGCAGGAGAGGAGAGGCAGGACTACCACTCATGCCTTTGCCAGAGTGCCACGAGGTCCGAGGTCGTCTGCCGTGCCAGTTGCTGACACAAGAGCCACCACCTCAGCACCAGCTACAGCCTCAGTTCCACCAGCTCCAGCATCTACTTCAGCTCCAACTCCAGCGTCTACTTCAGCGTCTACAGAAGCCTTCGTCCTTGGAGTGATCCGGACTCCACCACCACCAGAAGATCAAGCCTGAGCGTCGATCTAGTACTATGCATTTTCTAGGAACTTTTTGGTAATTTGTTGCAAAAGGGGGAGAAAAATGTATAGATCATAGGCTTCGAGAGAGAGAGTTGCTTTTCTCTCTTGCTTTATTTGGTGGTTTTTCAAACTTGTTTGCTTTTGAGTGCTTGAGATACTATGTCATTATTTGTGAGACATTGATGACCATGTGTTTGATCATAAGCTACACTTAATGCTTGCTTAATGCTATTATCTTATCTATCTTATCTGATCTTTCACTATTCTTGGTGATGAGTGCATGTATTTCATTCTTATCATTTTAAGCGCTCCACCAAGATGTATGTGACATGGAAGAGTAACCCATGACTCTAACTCCTTGTGCATTTGCAGTCCAAAGCAAATTTTAAATATGCACAAATTTAGGGGGAGCTCTTACTTATCACATACTTCTCAAAGCGACGATATATTTCATGCTTATTATCATTTGTCGAAGCTTTGATCTATATGTTGTCATCAATTACCAAAAAGGGGGAGATTGAAAGTGCAACTATCCCTAGGTGGTTTTGGTAATTCATAACAACATATAGCTCATTGAGCTAATGCTATTCCAAGATGATTATTTCAGGAAAGCTCAATGATTGGCATGGCATGGATGTGAAAGTGGAACCCTCAAAATGCTAAGGAAAAAGGATTGGCTCAAGCTCAAAAGCTCTAGACTCTTCATTTTATATTTTAGTGATCCAAGATCACATTGAGTCTTTAGGAAAAGCCAATACTATCAAGGAGGGATGAGGTGTTGCTTAATGAGCCTCTTGCTTCATGTGTTTAGTGATATGCTCCAAAAACCCTCAACTACTTTCCCATATCCACATTTGACCTAAACCCTAAGCCAAACTCGGTCCTACCGATTCTTCCTATCCGGCGCCACCGAGTTTCACTTGTCATTAGCCACTGCCAAACCCTAGCAATTCGGTTCTACCGATAGGGATCTCGGTCTCACCGAGATGGGATTGCAAAATCTCTGTTTCCCTTTCGTAACTTTTCGGTCTCACCAAAAGAGCGAATCGGTCCCACCGAGATTGCAATGTAAATTCAGTGTTTCCCCTTTGTAACTTTTCGGTCTCACCGAAAGAGCAAATCGGTCCCACCGAGTTTGCCTGACCAACTCTCTGGTTAGCTAATTACCAAATTCGGTCTCACCGAGTTTGTGTAATCGGTCTCACCGAGATTACGTTATGCCCAAACCCTAACCATATCGGTCCTATCGAGTTGCATGTCAGTCCCACCGAAAATCTCTAACGGTCACTAGGTTTACATTTTCGGTCCGACCGAGTTTGTGATTCGGTCCCACCTAGATTGGAAAACTGTGTAACGGTTGGATTTTGTGTGGAGGCTATATATACCCCTCCACCTCCTCTTCATTCGAGGAGAGAGCCATCAGAACACATACACCATTCCAACTCGTATGTTCTGAGAGAGAACCACCTACTCATGTGTTGAGACCAAGATATTCCATTCCTACCATATGAATCTTGATCTCTAGCCTTCCCAAGTTGCTTTCCACTCAAATCTTCTTTCCACCAAATCCAAATCCTATGAGAGAGAGTTGAGTGTTGGGGAGACTATCATTTGAAGCACAAGAGCAAGGAGTTCATTACCTACACACCATTTGTTACTTCTTGGAGAGTGGTGTCTTCTAGATTGGATAGGTGTCACTTGGGAGCCTCCGACAAGATTGTGGAGTTGAACCAAGAAGTTTGTAAGGGCAAGGAGATCGCCTACTTCGTGAAGATCTACCACTAGTGAGGCAAGTCCTGTGTGGGCGATGGCCATGGTGGGATAGACAAGGTTGCTTCTTCGTGGACCCTTTGTGGGTGGTTGCTTCTTTGTGGACCCTTTGTGGGTGGAGCCCTGTGTGGACTCTCGCAACCATTACCCTTTGTGGGTGGAGCCCTATGTGGACTCTCGCAACCGTTACCCTTTGTGGGTTAAAGTCTCCATCAACGTGGATGTAGGATAGCACCACCTATCCGAACCACGGGAAAAACATCCTGTCTCATATTGCGTTTGAATTCTCCAAACCCTTCCCTTTACATTCTTGCAAGTTGCATGCTTTACTTTCCGCTGCCAATATACTCTTTGCATGCTTGCTTGAACTATGTGATGATTGCTTGACTTGTCCTAAAATAGCTAAAATCTGCCAAGAACTAAAATTGGGAAAAGGTTAAGCTTTTATTTGGTCAAGTAGTCTAATCACCCCCCTCTAGACATACTTTCGATCCTACAAATGTCAAGTATCTTTTCCTCAGACCATGATATTGTGCAACTCCCGGATACTGTAGGAATGCTTTGGGTGTACCAAACGTCACAACGTAACTGGGTGGCTATAAAGGTGCCCTACAGGTATCTCCGAAAGTGTCTGTTGGGTTGGCACGAATCGAGACTGGGATTTGTCACTCCGTATGACGGAGAGGTATCTCTGGGCCCACTCGGTAATGCATCATCATAATGATCTCAATGTAAATAAGGAGTTAGCCACAGGATCATGCATTATGGAACGAGTAAAGTGACTTGCCGGTAATGAGATTGAACGAGGTATTGGGATACCGACGATCGAATCTCGGGCAAGTAACATACCGATGGACAAAGGGAATTGTATACGGGATTGATTGAATCCCCGACATCGTGGTTCATCCGATGAGATCATCATGGAACATGTGGGAGCCAACTTGGGTATCTAGATCCCGATGTTGGTTATTGGCCGGACAGATGTCCCGGTCATGTCTACATGCCTCTCGAACCCTGATAACCTACAAGTATAGGGGATCGCAATAGTTTTCGAGGTTTGAGTATTCAACCCAAATTTATTGATTCGACACAAGGGGAGCCAAAGAATATTCTCAAGTATTAGCAGTTGAGTTGTCAATTCAACCACACCTGGAAACTTAGTATCTGCAGCAAAGTGTTTAGTAGCAAAGTAATATGATAGTAGTGGTAACGGTAGCAAAAGTAATGTTTTTGGTATTTTGTAGTGATGATAGCAATAGCAACGGAAAAGTAAATAAGCGAAGAACAATATATGGAAAGCTCGTAGGCAATGGATCGGTGCTGGAGAATTATGCCGGATGCGGTTCATCATGTAACAATCATAGCCTAGGGTGACACAGAACTAGCTCCAGTTCATCAATGTAATGTAGGCATGTATTCCGAATATAGTCATACGTGCTTATGGAAAAGAACATGCATGACATATTTCGTCCTACCCTCCCGTGGCAGCGGGGTCCTAACGGAAACTAAGGGATATTAAGGCCTCCTTTTAATAGAGTACCGGAACAAAGCATTAGCACATAGTGAATACATGAACTCCTCAAACTACGGTCATCACCGGTAAGTATCCCGATTATCATCACTTCGGGGTTAGCGGATCATAACACATAATAGGTGACTATCGACTTGCAAGATAAGATCAAGAACTCTCATATATTGATGAAAACATAATAGGTTCAGATCTGAAATCATGGCACTCGGGCCCTAGTGACAAGCATTAAGCATAGCAAAGTCATAGCAACATCAATCTCAGAACATAGTGGATACTAGGGATCAAACCCTAACAAAACTAACTCGATTACATGATAGATCCCATCCAACCCATCACCGTCCAGCAAGCCTACGATGGAATTACTCACGCACGGCGGTGAGCATCATGACATTGGTGATGCAGGATGGTTGATGATGACGATGGCGACGGATTCCCCTCTCCGGAGCCCCGAACGGACTACAGATCAGCCCTCCCGAGAGGTTTTAGGGCTTGGCGGCGGCTCCGTATCGTAAAATGTGATGAATTCTTCTCTCTAATTTTTTTCTCCCCGAAACCAAATATATAGAGTTAGAGTTGAGGTCGGAGGAGCTCCAAGGGGCCCATGAGGTAGGGGGCGCGCCCCCACCCTCGTGGACAGGTGGTGGGCCCCCTGGCCTTCATATTTTGCAAGGATTTTTTATTATTTCCGAAAAGTTGTTCCGTGAAGTTTCAGGTCATTCCGAGAACTTTTGTTTCTACACATAAATAACACCATGGTAATTCTGCTGAAAACAACGTCAGTCCGGGTTAGTTCCATTCAAATCATACAAGTTAGAGTCCAAACAAGGGCAAAAGTGTTTGGAAAAGTAGATACAACGGAGACGTATCAACTCCCCCAAGCTTAAACCTTTTCTTGTCCTCAAGCAATTCAGTTGATAAACTGAAAGTGATAAAGAAAAACTTTTACAAACTCTATTTTCTCTTGTTGTTGTAAATATGTAAATCCAGCATCCAAGTTTTCAGCAAAGATTATGACTAACCATATTCACAATAACGCTTAGGTCTCAAGTTTACTCATATCAATGGCATAATCAACTAGAGGGCAATAATAATAAATCTCGAATGACAACACTTTCTCAAAACAATCATAATATGATATAACAAGATGGTATCTCGCTAGCCCTTTATGAGACTGCAAAACATAAATGCAGAGCACCTTTAAAGATCAAGGACTGACTAGACATTGTAATTCAAGGTAAAAGAGATCCAGTCAAGTCATACTCAATGTAAACTAACAGTAATGAATGCAAATGACAATGGTGCTCTCCAACTGGTGCTTTTTAATAAGAGGATGATGACTCAGCATGAAAGTAAATAGATAGGCCCTTCGCAGAGGGAAGCGGGGATTTGTAAAGGTGCCAGAGCTCGGTTTTGAAATAGAGGTGAATAATATTTTGAGCAGTATACTTTCAGTGTCAACATAACGACCAAGAGATGGTGATATCTTCCATGCTACACACATTATAGGCGGTTCCCAAACAGAATGGTAAAGTTTATGCTCCCCCTTCCACCAACAAGCATCAATCCATGGCTTTCTCGAAACAACGAGTGCCTCCAACTAACAAGAGTCCCAGGGGGAGTTTTGTTTGCAATTATTTTGATTTGATTTGCATAAAGAATGGGACTGGGCATCCCGGTGACCAGCCACTTTCTCGTGAGTGAGGAACGGAGTCCACTCCTCTTGAGAATAACCCGCCTAACATGGAAGATACGAACAGCCCTAGTTGATACATGAGCTATTCGAGCATACATAACAGGATATTTATTTGAAGGTTTAGAGTTTGGCACATACAAATTTACTTGGAACAGTAGGTAGATACCGTATATAGGTAGGTATGGTGGACTCATATGGAATAACTTTGGGGTTTATGGAGTTGGATGCACAAGCAGTATTCCCGCTTAGTACAGGTGAAGGCTAGCAAAAGACTGGGAAGCGACTAGCTAGAGAGTGACAACAGTCATGAACGTGCATTAAAATTAATCAACACCGAATGCAAGCATGAGCAGGATATAATCCACCATGAAAATAAATATCGTGAAGGCTATGTTGATTTTGTTTCAACTACATGCGTGAACATGCGCCAAGTCAAGTCACTTAAATCATTCAGAGGAGGATACCACCCTATCATACCACATCACAACCATTTTAATAGCATGTTTTTTTTGAATATGTACTGCAAGGCAACAGCCTCACAACTCTTTATTGAAAACGACAAAGAACAAAGTCCTATTACAAGTCCATACAAGTAAAGAAAAGAAGAAGACGGAAATACTTACAAAGTTACAACCCAAGCAGGGCAAAGAAAAAACAGTACCTAAGGAAGGTTAGAGATCCAAGTTAGAAGGCTATCCTTGTATTTACATTTTATCCTATGAGAAAGAAGGGTTAAGTCATGGATGAAGTTATGCCTCCATGCGCTGAAAGAAGGTGTCTCATTCCTGAAAACCTTGCCATTCCTCAAGATCCAAATGTTCCAAGCTGCTGTAAAGACCACTTCAGTGAAGAAAGAATGCCCAAAATCCTTCCTAGCCTTTACTGCCATATTGTATGTTATCATCCCAGGTTGTGGGTCCCAGATAATCTGCAAGTAATTCCAGACTCTAATGCTAAAATTACAAGAGAAGAACAGATGTGCACGATCTTCATGGATCAGATATGGACATAGGACACAAGTATGATCTTCCACATGGCAATGCCTTCTGAGTAGCATGTCTCTGGTGTTTAAACGATCTCTCAGCAGTAACCAACCAAACATTTTGATTTTCAATGTACATGAAGATTTCCAAATCCATTGGAAAATTGGATCAACAACAATATGCTGATGCTCATACACATAGAAGGATTTGGGTCTGAAACAACCCTTATGAAAAGGCCAAATCCATGCGTCATGAGTTGTAGAGCAAGAATAAGCATGAGTCAGCTGTTGAAGACATTCAAGCTCAGCAAAGGCTTGTGTAGAGAGGGGCAAATGTAAATTTGACAAAAACTCCTGGGAAAGCACATCAGACACTGAAAGCTTCTCATCAATAACAAAGGAGAAGAGCCTGGGAAATTTTTCACTGAGACAGGAACCCTTTAGCTCAACCATCCATCTGTCAGACCAAAAGAGAATGGACCTTCCATCACCCAACGTTGGAGTAGCCATCTGACGATATTTGTCAGCCAATTTAAACACATCACGCCACCAAAAAGATCCACAGAGTGTGGTAGCATGAGGGACAGAGTTGGCATAGTAGGCATTCCAAATAAGGCCAACCCAGGGGATGTCATGATGATTATAAAATTTGTGCAAGAACTTCATAAGCAAGGCCTCATTCTGCACCCTGAGATTAAGCACACCAAGACCCCCTTTGTTTTTTGGTAAGCATACCAAGTCCCAAGCAGCTAGGGATTGTCTTGGAGTATCAGAGTTCCCTCTCCATAGACATTGTCTCTGAATCCTTTCAATTTGCTTCAAAATTCCAGTTGGGATGACTAGTGTGCACAGGAAGTATATGGGCATTGATGTTAAAACAGACTGGAGCAACTGCAACCTGCTACCTTGATTTAGAAAACATGAAGTGGCAGACAATCTTCTTTCAATCGTATGCACAAGGGGCATGAGGTCTTGGATTGAGGGCCTTGTAGTCCCCATGGGTAGACCCAAGTAAGTAAAAGGCATGGTTCCTATACTACATCCAAGAATTGAGGCCAACCTGTTAGCTTCATCAGATGACATGTTCATAGGCACCATAAGGGATTTTGTAAAATTCACAGATAATCCTGTTGTCGCAGCAAAGACATCAAGCATGTCTTTAAGAGCAAGCAGTTGGTGATTGATAGCAGGCAACACAATTAGTGTATCATCAGCATACTGAACAATGGGGTAATCCTGGCTGTTGGAAGGGATTGGCAAAGTCAGAATTCCTTTACTGCACATGTCATTGACAATAGACTGAAGCAAGTCAGCAACAAGGACAAAAAGAAGAGGTGACATTGGGTCTCCTTGCCTGAATCCTCTCTTACATTTAAAATGGTTACCAGGAACACCATTAAGAAGCACAGAAGAAGAACCAGAAGACAAAATAGTTTGCATCCAGGAAATCCATTTGTCATTAAAACCCTTGTATCTTAAGATTCTAAGAATGGCATCATGCTCAATAGTGTCAAAGGCTTTAGTAAAATCCAATTTCAGCAGCACTATTGGTTTCTTTGAAGCATTACACTGGTGGATATACTCAAAGCACCAAGCTAGACAATCCTGAATAGACCTGGATTTAATAAACCCATATTGGTTTTTATGAATACAGGAAAGGATGACCTTCTGCAACCTGTTTGCCAAAAGTTTAGTGAGGAATTTCAAACAGGTATTTGTCAAGGATATTGGCCTGTAATCATTCAAACCCTCAGGTGTAAGCTTTTTTGGAATCAAGGTTATGAGAGAACTATTGATACACTCCAAATCAAGGTGCCCCTCAGACAACTCTTTGACCAGTTGATGAAAGTCATCTTTAATTATGTGCCAACACTTCTTAAGAAAAAGGCCAGTGAAACCATCTGGCCCAGGTGCTCTGTCAGGGGGCATTTCCTTAATAACACAATTAATTTCCTGCTCAGAAAAGGGCTTGGTCAAGTCATCTAGTCTCTGAACCTTCTTGATAATATTTGGCATATCAAAACCCATTTGTGTATTATTTGTGCATCCCATCCTCTGCTTGAACTCCTGCAAAAATAATCCAGCAATTGATGCATGATCAGAGGTCACTTTCCCATCATCAGAAGTTATACTAGAAATAGAGTTATTCCTGTATCTCTCTGTGGCCATGGCATGGAAAAATTTGGTGTTTTCCTCTCCCACTTTAATGTTTCTAATGGTACATCTCTGCTTCCAGTAGATAAATTGCAACCTTAGAGTTTCCTCCAAATGCAACTTTACAATTTTCTTGAAATTTTCCTCAGGCCCAGACAAAGGCCTTAACTCCTCAAGACCATCCAGACAAAGAATTACTTTATTGCAGTTGGAAATTAGAGCCTTGACGGTAGAAAGGCTAATGTGCCAATGTTTGAGTGCCTGCTTGAGAGCTTTGAACTTTGCAGATATTATAGCAGCAGAAGATCTCTTATGAACTGGCCTACTCCAAGATTCACTGACACAATCAAGAAAACCAAGCAAATTAGTCCAGTAATTTTCAAATCTAAACACTTTGGCCTTGGGAATAGTGGTTTTGATTTGCACCACACATGGCACATGATCTGAAGTGGTTCTAGCCAGAGGTAGGACCATAGAGTTAGGATAAGAACATGTCCATGAAGGGGTTGTAAAAAACCAATCAATCTGTTCAAGCAAAGGAGCAGTTTGCATATTTGTCCAAGTGTACTTTCTGCCCTTGATAGGTAATTCAATTAAGCCCAGATGCCCAATAACCTCATTAAAGATGAACATGTCATTAATATCACCACCTGGTTTGTTCCTATTTTCCATTGATCGCATGAAATTGAAATCACCCAGTAACAGCCAGTTAGCATCATCAGGGATAATTATATCATGCAACCAATTAAGCTCCTAGTTAATCAAGCATGGCACAAGAACTATGATCTCTAGTTGTCATTGCAAACATGTTTATTCATAATAGGCTGAATCAGGAACGATGAACTAATCATATTTACAAAAACAAGAGAGGTCGAGTTCATACCAGCTTTTCTCATCTCAATAAGTTCATCATATAATCATCATTATTGCCTTTCACTTGCACGACCGAATGATGTGGATAATAATAATAGTGCACATGCATTGGACTAAGCTGGAATCTGCAAGCATTCAATAAACAGGAGAAGACAAGGTAATATGAGCTCTTTTGTCAGATCAACAATAATGCATATAAGAGCTACTTCAACAATTTAATTATGGTCTTCTCCTATCGACCCCCAAAGAAAAGAAAAGAAATAAAACTATTTACACGGGAGAGCTCCCAACAAGTAAAAGAAGAACAGGAAATCTATTTGGGTTTTCTTTTTAATTACTACTACAAGCATGGAAAGTAAACTAATTAAAAGCTATGACTAATTTTTTTGGTTTTTCTTAAGGTTTATCAAACACACGAGAAGAAAGCATAAAAGGGGAATAAACTAGCATGGATGATACAATGAAAAAGTATGAGCACCGACATCTGGCAATGAGTGTGTGAACATAAATGTAATGTCGGTGAGAAAAACGTACTCCCCCAAGCTTAGGCTTTTGGCCTAAGTTGGTCTATGGCCACGGCTGGCCTGGCGGATAGCCATAATAATAGTTGGGGTCGTACTGTGAAGAAGAAGACTCCGTTTGCCACTGGTTGGCAATCATCTCCGGATCCCACTGGTAATTAGACTGTCATGGGGGATCAACTTGTGGTTTCGGCTCTGGCTCTGTGGCTGATGTAGGGTCCTGATAGGCGTGAATAGCCTCTAACGGAACAAGGTACTGGCCTGCAGATAAATCAAACAAGGAAGGAGTAGGCAGGGTAATAGTCTCAGGATGATGTTTATCAAAGAACAATTTGTATTTAAGCTCTCCTTCCCTATTCTTAACAATAAAATCATGTGCCACCATACTCTTATAATCTAAATAAACATGAGGTAGCACTTTTTCTTCCTTCTCATAATGCCTAATAGGTATGTTAAAATGTGCAGCTAGGCGTGAAGCATAGATGCCTCCAAAGATGGGGCCCTTTGTACGGTTCAGACTTAACCGTTTAGCAATAATGTCGCCCATACTAACAGAGTTATCACTGAATAAACCGTGGAGCAAAATAATAATATCAGGAACACTAAGGTTTCCACAGTTTCCGCGACCAATTAAGCAACGACTAGCAAATAATGCAAAATAGCGTAAAACAGGAAAATGTATGCTAGTGATTCGTGCATCGGAAACCTTCCTCGTTTCCCCTACAGTGATGATATCAATAAACCCATCCACATCGCTGCGATGTGGTTCCTCTGTCGTGCCCTCGAAAGGGACCAAACAAACCCGACAAAAATCATAAAGTGACATCTCCTTATGCTCATCATATAAATAAAACTCCACCGTAGGTGGTGAGCTCCTAGAATGGAAATGAAAGTTTTGCACAAAGATATTTGTGAGTAAGAGATAGTAATCACGTTGGTCGTGGAGGAAAGCGGTGAGGCCTACATTCTTAGCCAATTCATAAAAATCTTCGTAAATCCCGGCTGCTCTCAAGAAATCATCGGAAGGCCATTCACACGACCAAACCTCCGTGGTGCGAGGCAGATTATACTTGGGCTTATGTGCCTTTTCCTTCGAGCTTCGGCTCGATGAGCCCTAAAAAGTCTCTTCATTATTTTCTGAAAAATTCTGAAATTTTTAGTAACTTCAAAATAAAAGTAAACCAAACTCAATAATATTGATAGCAACTACTCCTACAAGTGCCTAGGGTCTATATCATGCATCAAAACTACTTTTGACCATATAAATTTGGCATGCAAGCTCAAGAATAGGGTCACCTAAGAAGCAAAAAATTGCAATGAATAAAGCATTAGAACAAAAACTAATTGGACCAATGGAGGAGTCACATACCAAGGAACAATCTCCCCAAGCAGTTTTGTGAGAGGTGCTTTGAGCAAGGAGATCGAAAATGGCAGCAAAATGAGCTTGGACTCGGGTTTGAGCTGGATATTCGTGTTTGGGGGAGGAAGAAGGAGTGTGTGGGTGAAAGGATAAGTGGAGGCGGGCCACCATGGGCCCACGAGGCAGGGGGCGCGCCCAGGGGGTAGGGCGCGCCCCTGACCCTCGTGGCCAGGTGGATGACCCCCCCCCCCTGCTGTGTTCTCAGTGCCAAATATTCTCAAATATTCCAGAAAAAATCATATTTAAATTTCAGGGCATTTGGAGAACTTTCATTTTCGGGGTATTTTTATATTGCACGGATAATCAGATAACACACAGAAAAATACTTATTTTTATTTTATTTAATATAAATAACAGAAAGTAAAAGGAGGGTACAGAGAGTTGTGTTTTCTAGTTTCATCCATCTCATGATCATCAAAAGGAATCCACTAATAAGGTTGATCAAGTCTTGTTAACGAACTCATTCTGAATAACATGGAACCGGAGAAATTTCGAATAACACTATGTTACCTCAACGTGGATATGCACATCCCCAATAATAAGAATATCATATTTCTTCTTGACAGTAGGAAGAGGAAATTCAAAACCTCCAAATATAATCGATGGAATTTTTCCAATAGAGTTGATACTATGAACTTGAGGTTGTTTCCTCGGAAAGTGTACCGTATGCTCATTACCATTAACATGAAAAGTGGCATTGCCTTTAGTGCAATCAATAACAGCCCCTGCAGTATTCAAAAAGGGTCTTCCAAGAATAATAGACATACTATCGTCCTCGAGAATATCAAGAATAACAAAGTCCGTTAAAATAGTAACATTTGCAACTACAACAGGCATATCCTCACAAATACCGACAGGTATAGCAGTTGATTTATCAGCCATTTGCAAAGATATTTCAGTAGGTGTCAACTTATTCAAATCAAGTCTACGATATAAAGAGAGGGGCATAACACTAACACCGGCTCCAAGATCACATAAAGCAGTTTTAACATAGTTTCTTTTAATGGAGCATGGTATAGTGGGTACTCCTGGGTCTCCAAGTTTCTTTGGTATTCCACCCTTAAAAGTATAATTAGCAAGCATGATGGAAATTTCAGCTTCCGGTATCTTTCTTTTATTAGTAACAATATCTTTCATATACTTAGCATAAGGATTCATTTTAAGCATATCAGTTAATCGCATACGCAAAAAGATAGGTCTAATCATTTCAGCAAAGCGCTCAAAATCCTCATCATCCTTTTTCTTGGATGGTTTGGGAGGAAAAGGCATGGGTTTCTGAACCCAAGGCTCTCTTTCCTTACCATGTTTCCTAGCAGCAAAGTCTTTCTTATCATAACGTTAATTCTTTGACTGTGGGTTATCAAGATCAATAGCAGGTTCAATTTCTATATCATTATCATTACTAGGTTGAGCATCATCATGAACATTATCATTAACATTATCACTAGTTTCAGGTTCATTACCAGATTGTGTTTCAGCATCAGAAATAGAAATATTATTTGGATTCTCAGGTGTTTCAATAACAGGTTCACTAGAAGCATGTAAAGTCCTGTCATTTTTCTTTTTCTTCCTTTTAGAAGGACTAGGTGCATCCACATTATTTCTCTGAGAATCTTGCTCAATTCTCTTAGGATGGCCTTCAGGATACAAAGGTTCCTGAGTCATTTTACCACCTCTAGTCATAACTCTAACAGCATTATCATTATTCTTACTATTCAATTCATTGAGCAAATCATTTTGAGCTTTAAGTACTTGTTCTACTTGAGTGGTAACCATAGAAGCATGTTTACTAATAAGTTTAAGTTCACCTTTCACATTAGCCATATAATCACCCAAGTGTTCAAGCATATTTGAATTGTATTTCAATTGTCTACCAAAATAAGCATTAAAATCTTCTTGCTTAATGTCAGTGTCAAAACCGGCGGAACTCGGGTAGGGGGTCCCGAACTGTGCGTCTAGGCCGGATGGTAATAGGAGGCAAGGGACACGAAGTTTTACCCAGGTTCGGGCCCTCTCGATGAAGGTAAAACCCTACGTCCTGCTTGATTAATATTGATGATATGTGTAGTACAAGAGTAGATCTACCACGAGATCGGAGAGGCTAAACCCTAGAAGCTAGCCTATGGTATGATTGTTGTTGTGTATGTTGTCCTACGGACTAAAACCCTCCGGTTTATATAGACACCGGAGAGGGTTAGGGTTACACAAAGTTGGTTACAATGGTAGGAGATCTACATATCCGTATCGCCAAGCTTGCCTTCCACGCCAAGGAAAGTCCCTTCCGGACACGGGACGAAGCCTTCAATCTTGTATCTTCATAGTCCAGGAGTCCGGCCGAAGGTATAGTCCGGCTATCCGAACACCCCCTAATCCAGGACTCCCTCAGTAGCCCCTGAACCAGGCTTCAATGACGACGAGTCCGGCGCGCAGATTGTCTTCGGCATTGCAAGGCGGGTTCCTCCTCCAAGTACTTCATAGAAGATTTTGAACACAAAGATAGTGTCCGGCTCTGCAAAATAAGTTTCCACATATTGCCATAGAGAGAATAATATTTACAAAAATCTAATCTGCTGACGTATTCCGTAGTGTAACACACCACGGCCAAGCCTTTATCCGAGTCGTTTTATTATCCCACCTCAGCGCGTCATGCGAGGCGGTTTCCTTGGCACGTCTTGTTAAAGCAGAGATCGTGTCCCCTTATTCCGGGATTCTCATCAATACGGGCGTGGGTAACCCAACCGCTTCTAGGACTCCTAGATTATAGGCAAGTCCAAACGGACACGGAGAGGACGCTTGATATTCACCCTCTTTATAAAGGGACAAGGCTTTTATTTTTCCCTCCCATGCTCAATCGAATCCTTCCCCCACCTCAAGCTCAAATGCCCAAAGTTCAGGTCAGGTGCTCCGAACCTTCAGTCATGTCCGGATCTAGCCTTCAAGGCCGATGGGTGCCTTCCTCCGTCACGGAGGAAGACATCAAAATGTTGAGGGAGGCCAGATATCTGACCGCCAAGATCTTGCATCGGCTGCCTCCCCGATGGCAGGCCGTCCCCACCCCTGAACCCAACAAAAACGTCGTGTTCGTTTCCCACTTCCTCCGAGGTCTAGGCCTTGCTCTGGATCCTTTCGTCAGGGGTTTGATGTTTTATTACGGGCTAGACTTCCATGATCTAGCTCCGGACTCCTTTCTTCATATCACGACAATCATTGTCGTGTGCGAGGCCTTCCTCCGGGTTACCCCTCACTTTGGCCTATGGCTCAAGAACTTTGAAGTAAAGCCGAAGATGATCGAGGGGCAACATGCAGCGTGTGGAGGTGCCTCAGTACGCAAGATGACGGGAGCTCCATGGCCCAAAGGTTCCATCCCAGAGGTGTCTGAATTGTGGCAACAGGAGTGGTTCTACATCACAGCTCCTAGAAGTGCCAAGTGGGCGGCCGCCCCTGTTTTCCACTCGGGCCCTCCACCACAACTGATGTCATGGATCAGCAGAGGTCTGAGCTAGGGTCCAGCCAAGGACGTGCCTATACTGCAAATCCGCATTCAAGATCTCTTCAATGGAGATTTCAGTTTGGTTGCGGTAATACAAGTTATGCTGGTTCGTCAAGTCCAGCCTTGCAAACGCCGGCCTCTTCGCCTGTGGGAGTTCAATCCCGAGGGACCGCGTGTCATTCAAATTTTTTTCAGCCTGACGCACGAGGAGATGTACAAGTCATTCTTCGGACCTCAGGTGGAGTGTCCGGAAATCATCGAGGACGTGGGCCTGAGTAGTAACCGCGCCGCCGAACAGGTAAGGCATCTTCCGGCCGAACATATTATCTCTCCTTTGTTACGAAGTTATTTCTGAGAGTTCGCTTTTTGACCAGGACTAGCTAACAAAGGCGAAGTTGATTCGGTGTTCGGCCCCCCTCCCAGAGGCTTTGGAAAATCCGGTATTGGAAAAGATGCTCCAGACCGCACCTTGCCCGGAGCCCCTGAAGGAAGATACTGTGGAGGATAATGCGGGCGGACATGGGCCCCTAATGCTACCCATTCTAACCGAGGGAGCGAGCGTCTTCATGAAGAAAGACGACCAGAAAAGGAAAAGGACTGCGCCCGGGGATTCGGAAGCCGAAGCTTCCAAACGGGAGAAGAAGTCTCCCACAGAGGGTCCTACCTTGGGGGGCGCTGTTGCCGCACAAAGTCCGCGGGGGGATCAATTCTCCCGCGAGTTGTAAGTGACCCGAAATACTTTAATAGTACAGATATGCCATCTTTTTCTTCTGAGAAAATAACCACCGCATATGTCTTTGCAGTTCGGGACTTAGCCCCTCTCAAATGAGCTCGTCTTCGGGGGATCTTCTTCCAGAGATGATGGAGAGCGAAACGCCTCCTCCGGACTCCTCCGCTCCGGAAGCGGGCGACCCTGAAGTGTCGTCGCGGAGGGCCTCTCCGAGTCCGGTGAGGCCAGAAGATAATCCCATTGACCCCCGAAGCTCCCAGTGTCCGGCTCCCGAAGAGAGCAGACAAAAGAGTCCGGCACCGTCTAGTGTGCGATCGGATGTTCTGAGGGAGTTGGTGGGGCGAGCGGCCATCTCAGATGAACACCGTGTGCTGATGAATACGGTGATGGAGAGAATATCGTCCACCAAAAGCGGATTGCATGAAGCTTTTATGAGTCTACTGACATGCTTTGAGGTACGTAAAAGAATGTATGATAGTCCTGCACATGCTAGGTGTGCCCTGTGTAGATAGTAGCCCCTGAGGCTCTGATTATCGTCGGAAACGACGACGAACAGAGGATCATATTCCCAGGTAATAACCATACTGCCTCTATGTGCAGGTGATGGAAGCTCCGGTGGCTAGCCGGACTAGCGAGTTTGCCCATTTAGAATGGCAGTTGGATGCGGCAGACGCCGACATCGAGCTTGTTAACAAAAGGCTTGACGAGGCACAGGGTAAGTGTCCTTATCTGGTAAACGCCACATAGGAAGAGCAACATGATGCCAGTATCTTTAATATGTTGTGACTGCAGATGGAGCTGCCACTGTTGAAGCCTTGCGGGCAGAACTTGCCCGAGCCAAGGAACAAGCGAGGTTGGGTAATGCGGCTGCTTTGAAGGCGGACGAAGAGTTGCAAGCCGAGAAGGCCGCGCATGGCGAGAGCCGAGACAAGATGGCCAAGATGGCCATAGAATTAAAAGCCGCCGCCGACCGTTGCCGGGTTCTTGAAAAGGAAAACCAAGCGAAGGCATCGGACCTTGAGAAGGCTGCTGTGATGAAAAAGGACTTCCGCTCTGCTATGAGGGCAAAGAAGGAGGAGCTGCGGGAAGTCGGGGATATTGTAGCTGGGAAATCCTTTATGTTGTGGAGGAAGTTCGGAGATCCACGATATGCCCCTCTGGATCGGTTGTGGAGTTCGGAGGATGTATATATGGATTTGGCGGCGAGCGCTGCCGATGCTGCCAAGTATTTCCAGGGTCAGACGGACCATGAAGTAGAGCAGTTGTTTTGGAGACAATTCCATTCTCCCGAGCGTCCGCTTTCATTGACTGACCAATTAGCCGAATTGGCCGAACTAAATAGGTTGTCCGGACTCTCCATGAGGTCTGTTGTGGATCAGCTATGGCCGGAAAGGTCAAAACCGAACAGCTATTTCAGCTTGGTGCAGCAGTTCCTTGACGTGGTGCCGCGCATTAATGCGATGAAGAGGTCGGCGTGCATAGAGGGCGCACGGATGGCCTTTGCCCGTGTTAAAGCATACTGGGCTGAGATGGATGCTACCACTGTTGTAGCGCGAGATTCGGCCATAGGTCGAAGGGCTGCTGAGCACTACTTTGAAGAAGTTCTTGAGGGTGCTCGTTTGATAGAGACCCAGTGCTCAAAAAATATTATGTTTGAGTGATATGTAATCTCATTGTAAGCGAAATGCTTTTATAAATTTTTATAAGGCTATTTTTATACTTTTGCCTGAAAGTAATATGATGCCTCCTGGGCGGCCGTTTATGTATACATGTGTATAACCTGAAAGATTGCAGCCGTCGGCTTCAACCCTCACGCATATAATGTGGAGGTGCTCGCAAAAACACGCGTTCACACTTAACCCAACGTCTTGGTCCTATTAAGGAGGTGATAGCGGAGCGAGCGAGGCAACCGGACTATAATGCTTTAGCACTTTCACTTAGCCATAGGAGTTTGACAGTGGGGCTACTAAATAGCCCCTGGTGGCTCCGCACTTTCCCGATCCCGGGGTGCGTACATGCCTGGCCGGAAAACGGCCCTTCGTTAAGGCGGAGGAATTCTAACATTCCAATAGGTCATCGAGTGGTTGACTAGTCTCACGCTATATCATGACAGTCAGTTTTCGGCTTTCTCTACTGAGGTGCTCATTTGGATGAACCAGGGCACAATCGCAGTAGTTCTCCTGGTGCTACCTTAGCCGGTAAAGCGGAACGTAAGGCACCAAAACACAGGAGCCGGGAAAACCCAACATTTGACCAAAGACAATGATTCGGAGCTGATGCATATAGGGCCAAACTCGCGACGCCGAACACTCCCTAAGGTATTCGGTCTTTGTGGTATAAACCGGGCCTAAATAATGGCCTTTGTAAGAAGCCCCTTGTGTCCAGGTATGTGCATTGTTCTGGCGTGGCCACATGCCAAGACGTCAGCATCCTTCTCAACGGTGGATATGTATCAACAAGAGACAGTAAAAAAGGTTTACGCAGGGTCTTAATCTAAAAAGAATCCTTGGAGCGGGTCCCTGCTGCACGTCTGCGCCTGTGTCTCCGTTGTGCCGTATCCTGGACGGGTGTAGCACGATGATCGTCTGTAAAAGAGAGTAATTTAGGTGAAAAAGTTGTCGTGCAAAAAGATAGTTTGTTAAAGAAATCATGTATAATTCAAGATGAGAAGAAATTGCCACTCGTATGCGCGTGTTGAGCCCCTTGTATTGACAAATAGGGGTGTGACCATTTATTTGTATAAGTAGTGGCGCCGGACTCGATTAGTTGCATCTGAGGTCTTGACGACCTATTGGATGCTTTCGCTTGTCAGGGCGCCTTTAGTGTGCGGCTGCCAAGGCAGCCTCACTCGCTTCGGCGTGCAGAGATCGCTTGATATTTCCGTGCACTGAAATGATGCCACGTGGACCGGGCATCTTGAGTGTGAGGGAGGCATAGTGTGGTATTATATTAAAGCGAGCGAAAGCTTCGCGTCCGAGCAGTGCTTGATAGCCACTTTGAAACGGAGCGATGTGGAAAGTTAAATGCTCGCGACGGAAGTTATCGGGGGAGCCGAATATAACTTGTAGTAGGAGGGAGCCCGTACAACGAGCCCCTGGGCCTGGCGTTACTCCTTTAAAGGTAGTATTGCTATGGCGAATTTGTTTTGGGTCTAACCCCATCCCGCGGATTGTATCCTGATATATTAGGTTTAGGCTACTACCGCCGTCCATCAAGACTCTTGTGAAGTGATATCCGCCAACTACTGGGTCTAATACCAGGGCAGCCCATCCTGCGTGTCGGATACTTGCTGAGTAATCGCGATGGTCGAAAGTGATCGGTTGAGATGACCAGTGGTAGGACTTCGTGGTGACAGGCACTTGGGTATATTTTCCTGGGAGTGCCGCGTTGTTTTTTCCCTTGATTACGTGTAACACGTTTACTGTTTTGACTTATGGTGGAAATTTCTTTTGTTCCCTCGTGTCTTGCTTGGGGGGCTCGTCCTCATATTCACTAGGTGTATCCTCCCCCTTGTGTACGGCGTTGAGCTTGCCGGACTGCTTGAAGACCCAACATTCTCTGTGGGTATGATTAGCAGGTTTACCAGGGGTACTATGAATCTGACATACTTGGTCCAGAATTTTGTTGAGGCTGGACAATTCATCCCTGGTGCCTTTAGGGGGCGGCTTTTGACCTGGCCGAGAGCTTTTCAATCCGGCATTTACTGCCGTGCCCTTCGTGCTGTCTTCTTTATTCCGGCATTTGTTATTGCTGTTGCGCCGTGATTTCCTGTTTCCGTCTCTAACTTCAGATGTATTGGGGTCGCTGGTGTTGCATCTGGCTAGCCAGCTGTCCTCACCCGCACAAAAGCGAGTCATGAGGTTCGTTAATGCGGCCATCGTTCTCGGCTTATTTTGGCCGAGGTGTCTGGCGAGCCATTCGTCACGGACGCTATGCTTGAAAGCTGCCAAGGCTTCGGCGTCCGGACAGTCGACAATCTGGTTCTTTTTAGTAAGAAACATGTTCCAAAGCTTTCGGGCTGACTCTCCGGGCTGTTGAGTTATATGACTTAAATCGTCCGCATCCGGAGGTCGGACATAAGTCCCTTAAAAATTTGCCCGAAAGGCGTCTTCGAGCTCTTCCCAACTTCCAATGGAGCTTTCGGGGAGGCCTTTGAGCCAATGACGAGCTGGCCCTTTGAGCTTGAGGGGTAGGTACTTGATAGCGTGGAGATCATCTCCTCGAGCTATATGGATATGAAGGATGTAGTCCTCAATCCAGACCCCGGGGTCTGTTGTTCCGTCGTATGCCTCTATGTTTACGGGCTTGAATCCCTCTGGAAATTCGTGGTCCAACACCTCATCGGTGAAACATAGGGGGTGTGCAGCACCCCTGTAGCTGGGTGTACCGCGTTGTACGGATGTTTGTTGTGTTGCATTGTATGCTGGGGCGCGCTTGCGTGGTCCATAGATGGATCTTGTTGCGCCGTCCTTTGGGTGTGAGCCCTCGCATGGGTCGTGTATTGTATTGTGAGCGGCATTGTATGCCGCTCTATGTTGGTAGAGGGGTCGTCTATCCGACCAGGTGGCTGCTTTGATATTTGGTTGTGGGGGTTCTGAGGCCTCCTCATCGAATTCGGGTAGCAGCTTCCGCTTTGGGTAGCTCTTGGAGGGGCGATTGTCGCTGTACCTTGCTGCAGTGTTGAGTATTTTACTCCATCTGATTTGGAGTGTGTCTTGCGCGGCCTTAAGCCTTTGCTTCTGCTTTTTCAGACTCCTCGCGGTGGCAACAAGACTTTTACGGGCAGTCTGCTGCTCCGGGTGTCTGTCCGGCGTTATGTCGTCCGGACCATTATCCTTGATAGGATTTGTTTGTTCGGTTTGATTATCCGGATTGCCGTTGTCCGGCAGCGGTTCGCCCTGCTCCAGCGCTGGGTCTGTGTGATTGCTATTTCTGTCGAGGCGGGATTTGGGGCGGCGCTTGCATCGCCGCTTTGACTGCTTTTTGAGGGAACAAGCCTTCAGTGCGTCCTTCCGCTCCTCGTCGTCATCTTTTGGTGCATCCACCATGTATACGTCATATGAAGAGGTGGCGTTCCAGGGCCCAATAGGCGCTGGTTCTTCATCGTCTCCTTCATCGGCGTCCATACCATCGATGTCTTCAGAGTCGAAGTCGAGCATGTCGGTTAAATCGTCGACAGTGGCTACAAAGTGGGTGGTGGGTGGGCTTTGAATTTCTTCATCGTCCGCATCCCAATCTCGTTGACCGTAGTCCGGCCAGAGCTCTCCTGACAAAGAGAGAGAGACTTTAGTGATTTTATAATATCGCCAAAGGGCGAGTGCTGAAAGATGTCCGCGGCAGTAAACTCCATGATCGGCGCCCAATCGGATTCGATCGGCAGAGGCGCGAATGGCTCGGAGTCCGGAGAGGAGTCTGGCTCCTTGGAATCATGAGTCTCGTGGAGTGCGGGGCTGGTGTTCGGCTCGATCGCCGTTAGGATCGCAGCCCCCGAGGCGGCGTCCAACCACCCATCCTCGATCGGCGCGGTTGGCTCCGAATTAAGGGTCGAAGACGATGCGGGTGCGGCCTTCAGGGCACTGTTAGGCGGCAGAGCTAGATCATGCTCGTCGTGGCAGTGCGGCGCGCTCGGCAGTGGCTCGAATCCGTCGAAGATCAAGTCCTCGCGGATGTCAGCCGTGTAGTTTAAACTTCCAAATCTGACCTGACGGCCAGGGGCATAGCTTTCGATCTGCTCCAGATGGCCAAGTGAATTGGCCCGCAGTGCAAAGCCGCCGAAGACAGAGATCTGTCCGGGGAGACAAGTTTCACCCTGGACCGCATCACTATCGATGATCGTAGGAGCCATCAAGCCTGACGGCGACGACACAGAGGAACTCTCAATGAAAGCACCAATGTCGGTGTCAAAACCGGCGGATCTCGGGTAGGGGGTCCCGAACTGTGCGTCTAGGCCGGATGGTAATAGGAGGCAAGGGACACGAAGTTTTACCTAGGTTCGGGCCCTCTCGATGGAGGTAAAACCCTACGTCCTGCTTGATTAATATTGATGATATGGGTAGTACAAGAGTAGATCTACCACGAGATCAGAGAGGCTAAACCCTAGAAGCTAGCCTATGGTATGATTGTTGTTGTGTATGTTGTCCTACGGACTAAAACCCTCCGGTTTATATAGACACAGGAGAGGGTTAGGGTTACACAAAGTCGGTTACAATGGTAGGAGATCTACATATCCGTATCGCCAAGCTTGCCTTCCACGCCAAGGAAAGTCCCTTCCGGACACGGGACGAAGTCTTCAATCTTGTATCTTCATAGTCCAGGAGTCCGGCCGAAGGTATAGTCCGGCTATCCGAACACCCCCTAATCTAGGACTCCCTCACTTAACCATAAATTTATCAAACTCATCTAAGCATGGGCTAGCAAACTTAGTAAATGGGATTTCAGCTTTATCATATCTATAGAGAGAATTTACCTTTACTACCTGTGTCGGGTTATCAAGACCATGAGTTTCTTCAATAGGTAATGGATTAAGATCATATGTTTCTTCAATAGGCGGTAAATTAAGACCATGTATTTCTTCAATAGGAGGTAAATTCTTAACATCTTCAACTTTATTGCCTTTTTCTTTCATAGATTTCTTTGCCTCTTGTATATCTTCAGGACTGAGAAATAGAATACCCCTCTTCTTCGGAGTTGGTTTAGGAATAGGCTCAGGAATTGGCTCCGGAGCTGGCTCAGGAAGTGTCCAATTATTTTCATTTGTCAACATATTATTCAATAGAATTTCAGCTTCATCCGGTGTTCTTTCCCTGAAAACAGAACCAACACAACTATCCAGGTAATCTCTGGAGGCATCGGTTAGTCCATTATAAAAGATATCAAGTATTTCATTTTTCTTAAGAGGATGATCAGGAAAAGCATTAAGTAACTTGAGAAGCCTCCCCCAAGCTTGTGTGAGACTCTCTTCTTCAATTTGCACAAAATTATATATATCCCTTAAAGCAGCTTGTTTCTTATGAGCAGGGAATATTTAGCAGAGAAGTAATAAATCATATCCTGGGGACTACGCACACAACGAGTATCAAGAGAATTAAACCATATCTTAGCATCACCCTCTAAGGAGAACGGAAATATTTTAAGGATATAAAAATAATGAGTTCTCTCATCAGTAGTGAACAGGGTGGCTATATCATTTAATTTAGTAAGATGTGCCACAACAGTTTCAGATTCATAGCCATGAAAAGGATCAGATTCAACCAAAGTAATTATATCAGGATCAACAGAGAATTCATAATCCTTATTAGTAACAAAGATAGGTGAAGTAGCAAAATCAGGGTCAGGTTTCATTCTAGCATGAAGAGATTGTTGCTTCCATTTAGCTAATAACCTCTTGAGCTCGTATCTATCTTTGCAAGCTAAAATAGCTAAAGAAGCTTCTTTATCAAAAACATAACCCTCAGGAATAACAGGTGAGTCTTCATCATCAGTTTCGTCAATATTATCAGATTCAGTATTTTCATTCTCTCTAGCCCTAGCAAGTTCTTCAAGAAATTCACCAAGTGGCACAGTAGTATCAAGCACATAAGTAGTTTCATCATAAGTATCATGTATAGCAGAAGTGGCATCATCAATAACATGCGACATATCAGAACGAATAGCAGAAGCAGGTTTAGGTGTCGCAAGCTTACTCAAAACAGAAGGTGAATCAAGTGCAGAGCTAGATGGCAGTTCCTTACCTCCCCTCGTAGTTGAGGGATAAATCTTAGTTCTTGGATCTGTCAAGTTCTTCATAATGATAAGCAAATATAAATCCCAAGTGACTCAAAGAATAGAGCTATGCTCCCCGGAAACGGCGCCAAAAATAGTCTTGATAACCCACAAGTATAGGGGATCCCAACAGTTTTTGACGGTAGAGTATTCAACCCAAATTTATTGATTCGACACAAGGGGAGCCAAAGAATATTCTCAAGTATTAGCAGCTGAGTTGTCAATTCAACCACACCTGGAAACTTAGTATCTGCAGCAAAGTGTTTAGTAGAAAAGTAATATGATAGTAGTGGTAACAGTAGCAAAAGGTAACGGTAGAAAAAGTAATGTTTTTGGTATTTTGTAGTGATGATAGCAATAGCAACGGAAAAGTAAATAAGCGAAGAACAATATATGGAAAGCTCGTAGGCAATGGATCAGTGATGGAGAATTATGCCGGATGAACAATCATAACCTAGGGTGACACAGAACTAGCTCCAGTTCATCAATGTAATGTAGGCATGTATTCCGAATATAGTCATACGTGCTTATGGAAAAGAACTTGCATGACATCTTTTGTCCTACCCTCCCGTGGCAGCGGGGTCCTAACAGAAACTAAGGGATATTAAGGCCTCCTTTTAATAGAGTATCGGAAAAAAAAGCATTAGCACATAGTGAATACATGAACTCCTCAAACTACGGTCATCACCGGTAAGTATCCCGATTATTGTCACTTCGGAGTTAATGGATCATAACACATAATAGGTGACTATAGACTTGCAAAATAGGATCAAGAACACTCATATATTGATGAAAACATAATAGGTTCAGATCTGAAATCATGGCACTCGAGCCCTAGTGACAAGCATTAAGCATAGCAAAGTCATAGCAACATCAATCTTAGAACATAGTGGATACTAGGGATCAAACCCTAACAAAACTAACTCGACTACATGATAGATCCCATCCAACCCATCACCGTCCAGCAAGCCTACGATGGAATTACTCATGCACGGCGTGAGCATCATGAAATTGGTGATGGAGGATGGTTGACGATGACGATCGCGACGGATTCCCCTCTCCGAAGCCCCGAACGGACTACAGATCAGCCCTCCAGAGAGGTTTTAGGGCTTGGCGGTGGCTCCGCATCATAAAAAGCGATGAATTCTTCTCTCTGATTTTTTTCTCCCCGAAACCAAATATGTAGAGTTGGAGTTGAGGTCGGAGGAGCTCCAGGGGGCCCACGAGGTAGGGGGCGCGCCCCCCACCCTCGTGGACAGGTGGTGGGCCCCCTGGCCTTCATCTTTTGCAAGGATTTTTTATTATTTCTGAAAAGTTGTTCCGTGAAGTTTCAAGTCATTCCGAGAACTTTTGTTTCTGCACATAAATAACACCATGGTAATTCTGCTGAAAACAGCGTCAGTCCGGGTTAGTTCCATTCAAATCATGCAATTTAGAGTCCAAAACAAGGGCAAAAGTGTTTGGAAAAGTAGATACGTTGGAGACGTATCAACTCCCCCAAGCTGCGGCACCCCCTAGGGTGGGAACCCTAGAGAGGGCGCAGCCACCTCCCCTCCTCCTATATATAGTGGGGGTTTGGGGGCTGCCAAGGACACGAGTCTTTCTCTCCCACGGCACAGCCCTACCTCTCCATATCCTCATCCTTCGTAGTGCTTGGCGAAGCCCTGCTGGAAACCACGCTACTCCAACACCACCACGTCGTCGTGCTGCTGCTGGAGTTGTCTTCCCCAACCTCTCCCTCCTCCTTGCTGGATCAAGGCGCGGGAGACGTCACCGGGCTGCACATGTGTTGAACGCGGAGGCGCCGTTGTTCGGTGCTTAGATCGGAATCGACCGCGATCTGAATCGCTGCGTGTACGACTCCTCCAACCGTGTTCTTGTAACGCTTCCGCATTGCGATCTTCAAGGGTATGAAGATACACCCCCCTCTCTCTCGTTGCTAGTATCTCCTAGATTGATCTTGGTGACACGTAGGAATTTTTTGAATTATTGCTATGTTCCCCAACAAGGCGCGCCCTCCTGCCTCGTGGCCACCTTGTTTCTTTCTTGACGTCTACTCCAAGTCCCCTGGATCACGTTTATTCTAAAAATAACTCTCCCGAAGGTTTCATTCCGTTTGGATTCCGTTGGATATTTCTTTTCTGCGAAACACTGAAATAGGCAAAAAAACAGCAATTTGCATTGGGCCTTGGGTTAGTAGGTTAGTCTCAAAAATAATATATAAGTGTATAAATAAGCACATGAACATCCAAAACAGATAATATAATAGCATGGAACAATAAAAATTATAGATACGTTGGAGACATATCAGTGGGCACAACCCACCTGGGCACGCCAGCCCCCCAGACACGTCCTGGTGGGTTGTGGTCCCCACGTGGACCCCTCACTTACCTCTTCATACCACATCATCACTTACCTCCAGAAAAGAATCCACATTGCTCTCTCCCGTGTTCTTGAGTTCAAACCCGTGGATTTCGATCTATTTGCTCGAAGCTCCAATTCCGAAACTGTTTCGGCGGATTGTTGCTTGGTATGTGACTCCATCATTTGTCCCATAAGTTTTTGTTTTAGTGGCTTATACTTTGAATAATTAGCTACTCTTGGTGCTGCTGTAGATGTGCTTGCATGTTGAATTCTTAGTGTTCTAAGTTGTTTGAATACTTGCTATGGCCTCTATGTATCCCTATGAGTAGTTGCTATCAATCTTACAAAGTTTTGTTGACAAATTTTTGTCACTCCAAAATTTTTATTTTCATAAAATTGTACGCGGACATGATGAACCTATTTGGAAGGAGTTCTTCGAGGAGACGATCCTTGGGGCATCTTCTAGTGACAGTTTCGCCCGTCGATCTTATGTTGGACCAAGTGAAAGTTCCACGCGAGATGCCGCCACCAAGACATGTTTATGGCCTAGTGATGAATATATGGTGTGTGTGGGCATTAAGAAGGAATTTGAGCAATATGTTCACAATGCCGGCCTCGATCCCTACCTATCAGATAAGTGTGTACAACACCAACTTCTCACTGAATTATTTGTCAAAGGATTTAAATATTTTCCATGTGAGTCTAGGTTGCCGTTTATGCTTTATGATAATCCTTATACTATCCCACTGGAGAATTTTGCTTACCATTGCAAACTGCCATTTTGGGGTTCACTTGATGAGCCACCAATGGTTGAGTACGAGTCTTTCTTGACTAGCCTGTGCTACGGTGAAAATAGGGGAGTGAGACAAGGAAGAATAAAGAGCATTCACTTTCCCGCAATTCAGTATTTTGCATTATTTAACGGGAAATGCATAGTAGGCAAGAAAAACTGTAGCATACTTTGTGCGCCAGACTTGAGCCTCCTTCACACCGCTCTCACTAGTGAAAGGAATTATAACCTTGGAGCGATTGTTGCACGCAGACTTCAGCACAATGCTAAAAGTGGCTGGTTCTATGGTGGAATTTATGCCACACACCTAGCATGAGGGTTGGGTGTCTCACCTTTGCCCTTTGATCCTATCCTACCCACTCGGTATTTAGATTTTGATGCCTTGAAAGATCATAAAATTCTCAAGGGAAGGGCTGATAACTTCACTTATAATTTGTTGTTTAACCAATCACATGTTGTGGACACATATTTGCATGCGTATGTTCTCTTTGATTATCACAGCAAAGAAAGATATTTTGTCCTTGAGAGCGAAGCCCGAGCTCAAAACGCAGCAGTGGTGGCGGCACGGTGTGCTGAGGCATCCGCACCAAGAGCCTCTATGAGCTACCACGCCGACTACTACCCTCCAGGCTACTGATTGACTACCAAGTTAGGCCAAAAGCCTAAGCCTGGGGGAGTACGTGTTCTCACCGACATTATATTCATGTTCACATATCATTCCATTTGTCGGTGCTCACACTTTTTCATTGTATCATCCATGCTTAGATTTATTTTCTTGCTTTCTTCTTGTGTGTTTGGTAAAACTTTAGAAAAACCAAAAAAATTAGTTGTAGTTAATTTACTTTCTGTGCATGCTTAGTAATAGTACTAAAAATAAAATCCAAAAAGATTTCCTTGTTCTTCTTTTGCTTGTTGGGAGCTTTCACGTGTAAATAGTTTTTCTCGTTTTTTGCTTTTCCCTTTTATTTGCTTGCTAAAGAAAACCAAAAACTCCAAAAATATTTCAGTGTGTTTCTCTGAATTTCTTTTCCTTTTATTCGAGTTGTACCGAGGAGAAGACCACGATGAAAATGTTGAGTGGGTCTCATATGAATAATTGTTGAACTAATAGAGAGCCCATTTTACCTTGTCTTCTCCTGTTGAATAAAATGTTTGCAGATTCCAGCTTAGTCCATGGCACTCTTGCACTATTATTATTTTCATATCATTCGGTCGTGCAAGTGAAAGGCAATAATGACGACATTCGATGAACTGGTCGTGGCAAAGAGAAACTGGTATGAACTCGACTTGTCTTGTCTGTGTAAATATTTTTAACCTAGTGCCCATGATTCAGCCCGTTATGATTAAACATGTTTGCAATGACAATTAGAGATTATAGTTTCTCATGCCATGCATAAGTAGCTGGGAGTTAATAATGATTTATCTTGGATATCAACATAACGTTAAAATGATTGTGATGTAGTATGATGATATGGTATCCTCCTCTGAATGTTCAAATGGCTTGACTTGGTACATGTTTATGCATGTAGCTGAATCAAAACCAACATAGCCTCTATAATATTTATGTTCATGGTGTTCATATCCTACTCATGCTAGTGTCCAATGTTACTTATGCATAATGCATGGTTATGATCGTTGTTGCTCTTTAGCTGTCCGCTTCTCAATCTTAATTGCTAGCCTTCGCCTGTACTAAGTGGGAACTCTGTTTGTACATCAAAAACCTTGAACCCAAAGTTATTCCAGATGAGTCCACAATACCAACCTATATACGGTATTACCCTGCCGTCCTAAGTAAATTTGCATGTGCCACCTCTAAAAACTTCTAAAAAATTATCCGTTTTGTGTGCCTGGATCGTTCATGGAATGACAGGAGGTGGTCGATATCTTTCGTGCTAAGCGTGTTATTCTCAGGCCGAGTGTTTATTCACTCTCCATCGCACGAGAAAATGGGCGGTAATAGAGATGCCCGGTCCCAAACTGAAAAATACAAAAAGAGTTCATCTCTTAAATAATCAAACGAAAAACTCGCAATGGAGTCAAAACCTTTACTTTTACTGCTTGGGAACCGCCACTAGCGTGCTTAGCATGGAAGACGTTGATAACTGATGGTCGTGAAGTGAATAAGAAGGGTGCATGTCTCAAAATATCATGTATCTCTGTTTTAAAAATTGAGCTCTGGCACCTCTGCAAATCACTACTTCCCTTTGCGAAGGGACTTTTCATTTACTTTTATGTTGTGTCATCACCTTCTAAAAAAACAAGCGTCAGAAACTGAGTAGAGCACAAATGTCATGATTTATGCATTGTGTGTAGCTAATGTTGGGTGCATCATGACTGGATCTTTTCTACCATAAATTACAATGTTTACTTGTTGCTTGAACTTTGGAGGTGCTCTGCATTTATGTTTTGCGGTCTTAGAAAGGGCTAGCGAGATACCATTATTGTCATATTATATCATGATTGTTTTGACAACATGTTGCCGTTTGAGATATCTTATTATTGCTCGCTAGTTAATTATGTCATTGATATGAGTCATTATAATCTTTAAGAGTTATTGTAAACATGGTTAGTTATAATGCTGGCTGAAAACTTGGGTGTTGTTTAAGCTTATTTATGCAAACAAGAGCAAAATAGTTCGTAAAAGTTTTTCTTTCTCACTTTCAGTTTATCAACTGAATTGCTTGAGGACAAGCAAAGGTGTAAGCTTGGGGGAGTTGATACGTCTCCAACGTATCTACTTTTCTCACGCTTTTCCTCTTGTTTTGAACTCTAATTTGCATGATTTGAATGAAACTAACCCGGGACTGACACTATTTCCAGCAGAACTACCATGGTGTTGTTTTTGTGCAGAAATAAAAGTTTTCGGAATGGAACGAAACTTTGCGAGGATTTTTTATATCAATAATAAGAATTTCTGGAGCCAAGACCCACCAGAGAGGAGCCCCGGGGTGGGCACAACCCACCAGGGCACGCCCCCCTCTCCTGGCGGGCCCAGGTGGGTTGTACCCACCTGGTGGCCCCGCTGACGACCCCTTGATACTATAAAATCACATATTTTCAGAAGAAAAAAATCGGGGAGAAAGAATTATCGCGATTCATGAGATGGAGCCGCCGCCAAGCCCTGTTCTTCCTCGGGAGGGCGGATCTGGAGTCCGTTTGGGGCTCCGGAGAGGGGGATCTTCGTTCTTCGTCATCACCAACCCTTCTCCATCGCCAATTCCACGATGCTCCCCACCGGGAGTGAGTAATTCCTTCGTAGGCTCGCTGGTCGGTGAGGAGTTGGATGAGATTCATCATGTAATCGAGTTAGTTTTGTTAGGGCCTGATCCCTAGTATCCACTATGTTCTTAGATTGATGTTGCTATGACTTTGCATGCTTAGTGCTTGTCACTTTGGGCCTGGGTGCCATGATTTTAGATCTGAACCGTCTATGAATTCATCATTATATCCATGTTTTAGGTCTGACCTTGCAAATTATTGTCACCTACTACGGTTATGATCCGGCAACCCCGGAGCGACAACAACCGGGCCCACTCGCGGTGATGACCGTAGTTTGAGGAGTTCATGTATTCACTATGTGTTAATGCTTTGTTTCGGTTCTTTATTAAAAGGAGGCCTTAATATCCCTTAGTTTTTTCCAATATGGACCCCGCTGCCACGGGAGGGTAGGACAAAAGATGTCATGCAAGTTCTTTTAATAAAGCACGTATGACTATTTACGGAATACATGCCTACATTATATCGATGAACTGGAGGTAGTGCCGTATCGCCCTAGGTTATAACTGTCTCATGATGAATATCATCTAACAAGTCACTGATCCAATGCCTACGAATTTATCTTATATTGTTTCTACTAAGTTACTACTACTATCATCATTGTTACACGTGTTACAAATTACTGCTGTTACTGTTACTGTTACCGCTGTCACTACTATCAAAACTATCAAACTATTTGGTACTGATCATATTGATGTAGATAATTAATCTCCAGGTGTGGTTGAATTGACAACTCAGCTGCTAATACTTTCAAATATTCTTTGGCTCCCCTTGTATCGAATCTATAAATTTGGGTTGAATACTCTATCCTCGAAAACTGTTGTGATCCCCTATACTTATAGGTTATCAAACTTCTACATGCCAAACTGACAATTTAAGGCATAGTCCATTGTTCACTTGTGAAGAAATCTAATCCTGTTGCTCTAGGTGGAAGTTCAACTTAACAGTCTCCACTGAAATTTCTGATATATCAAACATTGTTTGAAACAGTTGACAAACTTATGTGCCTCGAGATCTGGTGGGGGGGTTGTTGAATCATAGATGGGCTTTAGGCCCATATGAATAATGATTCCTGATTAATCTTGAGGCCCATGTATGATA
This sequence comes from Triticum urartu, assembly GCF_056163025.1. Taxonomy (NCBI): domain Eukaryota; kingdom Viridiplantae; phylum Streptophyta; class Magnoliopsida; order Poales; family Poaceae; genus Triticum; species Triticum urartu. The sequence goes on from NC_141874.1 coordinate 177,453,698, forward strand.
TGGCAGGTGGTGGGAAGTTTAGTTCCACCTTACTAGTTGAGGAGAGTTGAGACCTCTTTATATGGGTTGCTCTACCACTTGCCATTGGAAGCTTGGGAAGAGGAGTGGTACACGCGCGCTCCTCCTCCTCCGTCGCCCGCCTCGCCACGCCTCGTCACGACGTGCACGCGCCGCGGATTGCAGGAATGAGTCGAGCCGAAACTTATGACTTCCTACCCGACGGCCTATATAAGAAGGCTTTGGCCAGTGGAGTGACCTAGTTCGGTTCACTCACTCTCTCTCGCGTAACCTAGCCGTCATCTACTGTTCCTCACTATGTGCTGCCTCCGGCGACCTCATCCCGACGACCGCGTGCACGATTGGTCGGGAGAGCATGTGCCTCCGGAACCCTGTCGTTCGAGATTCTGCCCGGGAGAACGGCAATAAGGTTTTTGAGGAGCGTCTCGACGCGACTGCTTCCGATCCGTCCCAGCTCCGTCTGCCTCTGCTTCCACTACTTCCCCTGCATCGACACCATGGTCGCCGCCGCCGCCGCCAAAAAGAAGGTCATGGACAACGCCGAGGCTGCTGTTGTCATTGCCGCGTTGGCCTGACCAATCGGAGGGTATGATCTATTCATCCTTTGTTTACTCGTAGTCATGCTAGCCGTATATGTGCTGCTCATAGATGGTTCGTTTCTATGTTATGTAGTACGTACTAGTATGCTTAGCTATCGGTATGGGATGCATATCATATTTGCCATGCTTACTGTGTACTTATAGATTAGTCTCTTTTTTTATGTATGTACTTGTAGATTAGTCTAATCGAGAAAGTGCTAATATTTTCAACAATAGATACCATAAATGTAAACCGTGTGAAAACCATAGGAGGAATGTTCCTCCTGAAACAATGAAATCTATCTGGCCGCCAGCCCGGCGCACGTTAGACGCGATGAACTTGCCGATGGTCAATGGTACGTATGAGACCTCCTAGTTCGACGCTCTGAGGCGTGAAACGGGTGTGTTGCCGCTAGGGGCGTCCTGGTAGGCTAGCCCATTTGCCCCAACTGCAGCGAGTGGGTTTAAGTGGGAGAACTGATACTGTAGTGAACTGATGTACAATATTGTAGCGAACAGTTGTACTTTAGCAGCCATGGTAATGTACTGTAGCAACCATTTAAAAATGATAGCATTTCTTGAGCAGTGATCAATTTTGGGAAACACAAAACTTTTTTGAAAATTGGGACCTTTTTTCGGAAAACGAACATTTTTTAAAAGACTCGACCAAATTTGAAATTATGATTTTTTAAATCTGAATAAATAAAATCACATTTTTTATGTTCACCGTATTTTAGAAAAAGTTCACTGTACATAAAAAATGTTCAATGTGTACTTCTGAAAATATTCACCATATATTAAAGCATGTTTAGTGTGTATTTAAAACAAATGTTCGCACTATTATAAAACAATGTTTAGGATGTGCTTGAAAAATGTTCACCATATATAGAAAAATATTTATAGTACAGAACCTATAAAAGATTGAAAAGGTAAAAAAAAGACAGAAAACGCCCAACATGGTAGAAGAGAAAAAACAAAAAAAAGTAGAAGGAAAAAACACAAAGCACAAAACTAGTCGACACCTTCGGGTTTCCCAAGGGTGTCGACTAGGGTTTACCAAGTGAGAGCCAGTCGTGTGTGGCCGCATAGAGTATCATATTTTGTTTCATTTTTCTTGTATTATTTTATTATTTCTCTATTTCCAGAAAATCCTTTTAAAATGTGTTTAAATTTTTATTTATAAACAAGTTTTTCAAACTAAAATTTTGACTTTGAAGAAAAAATATTAATTAAACAACCATGAATTCAAAATATGATCGCGAATTCAACAAATATTCATGAGTTACAGAAATAACATGAATTTTAAAACTATTCATGATTCTTGTTATTTAAAATTTCATAAGTATTCAAATAATTAAAAAATGTTCTTGAACTCAAATGATGTTCAAGAATTTTAAGAATGGTCATGGATTTTAAAAAGTGATTGGGAATTCAAACAATGTCATAAATTTGAAAAGTTGTTCATGAAAAAATGAAAGATAAAAAGAAACAGCACCAAAAAATGCGGTGAGAAAAATATAAGAAGAAAAATGAAAATTCTACTCGGACCTTCCCAAACCTAGAGAGAAGGTTCCGAAAGTTTTCCAAAAATGTGCAGAATCAGCCAAACAGAAAAAAGAAAACCACATATTTGTGTCTTTGCTGGGTCGCAAGCTGCGACCGTAACCTATAGGCTAGTGCTCGGTGGCAAAGGCATTTGCAAGTGTCCCTTTCTTTTATTGTTGGTTCAGTGCAATTTTATATCTTCCGTGGATGGCGTACAAACTAAGAGAGAGATGGCATATATTTTTCAATGTAATACTTTCTCCGTTCCAAATAAGTGTCTCAACTTTAATACAACTTTGTATTAAAAATAGTATAAAGTTGATACACTTATTTTGGGACGGGGGTAATTTTATTTTGTACTGTCTATGCCCAGTTGTCCTTTTACTGAAATTGGCTATTGCTTTCCTTCGTAAATATCAGATACATGTTCCTCTTTGGGTGTCATTTTTTCAAAAGTAGTCCTCCTATTCGAGCGTGTAGTGCCCTGGACAGCCAGCAAGCGCGGACTCTGGTGCATGCTATTGGGCCAGCCCATTTACCCAATTTGCTGAATGTTTTTTTTTTCAATCGTGGCAAGGAGCTAAAATGTCAGTGGCCCCTAAAAAAAGAAGATAAACTGTCAGTGAAATTTAAAAATGTTCACGGATTAAAAATTCATGAATTAAAAAAGTTTCTGAATTAAAATCGTGAATTTAAACCAAGTTGCTGAATTCAAAAAAGGATCATGAATTTAAAAAAATTCATGGATTTAAAAAATTAACAAATTAAAAATCACAAATATAGAAAAATGTTTGAGTAATTAAAAATTGTTTGTAAATTCACGAAATATTCATAAATTTAGTAATATTTTAAATTTCAAAAGAAAACTCACGAAATTATAAGAAGGAAAATAACTAAACTAAAATGTAAAATATGAAAAAAAACAGAAAGCAACATAGAAAAATAAATAATAAAAGCAGGACAAGGAAACACACACAAGAAAGCTGAATTTGGGCTGTTTTGTGGTGCCAGTTTTGTGGTGTATCCATCGTGTTACGTGTTACGTGAGGAATGGGCAAACAGCCGCGCCTTCACACAGGCGCGATCCGAATGGACTTATCCATTTGGGATTTAGAGACACTGTTTTACCCAACTACTGTAGCAAACTAGAACTATAGCGACTGGTGTACCATTGCAACCTCATTTTCTGTTCCTTTGACCATTTTATGAAAAGATGGATATTTTCTAGAAACATGAACAACTTTTCACAACTATTAACATTTTTTGAAGTTTTGGACATCTTCTCCATATTTTGATTTTTTTTAAAGATCAATCATTTTTTGAAAATTATTCAGTATGTGATTGAAAAAAGTTCATCATAGTTAAAAAATGTGAAGTGTGAACTAGAAAATGGTGGTCGTCATAATTAAGTAAAGTTCACCCTGTTTTAACAATTGATCAACGGTATATCAAAAATGCCCATCTTCTACTGAAAAAATGTTCATTTATATTTGAAAATATTCATCATATATTAAAAATATTAACTGTGTATTTGAAACAAAATCAATTGAAAAAATTGGCATTGTATATTGCAAACTCTATAAAGAATATTTTTTTGAAGAAAACCAAATCTGAAAAAGAAAAAAGAAAAGCGAAAAAAAACCACATGCACAAAACAAACAAATAAAACAGCCCCAAAAAGCAGCTAAAAAAGCAACCGCCAAAAAAGGCTTGCCCATCTGGAGCCCCGCTTCAGTGAAGCTGTGACTATTTGCCCGAAATCATTAATTAAGAAGCACTCTTTGCAATTATCACTCCCATCTCTCTGAGCCACTTGTCACGGCCTAGGAGTTTTCTCTTCGTTCGTACATCCATGTATTCAAAACGTTTTATCTCTTAAACCGTGCGTCTAAATCTCGAACCGTTTTCACTGTTGGATTCATCGCATCATGATATTAAACTCTAGATCTCATGTTGATAGTTTTGACAAACTCTTTTTCACGAAAAAAAATGCATGAAAAAATAAATCGGGAGCATGTTTTTTTCTCTATTTTTGAAAAGAGGCATGACTGGGTTTCTCGCAAAAGAAAAACCATGCCTCCACGAGAAGCAAATCCGTGCCTCTCACGGAAGAAAAAAACTTTTTTTTTCTGTTTTCGAGATGCAACAAATCCGTGCCTCTCACGAAAGTGAAAAAAACATGTTTTTTTTCGTTTCGGAGAGGCTTGGCCGTGCCTCTCGCAGAAGCAAAACCATGCGTCTCGCAAAAGCAAATCCGTGATTTTCGCGGAAGCAAAAAACACGTTTTTTCCGTTTTCGAGTGACACGACCGAGCCTCTCACGAAAGCAAAAGGATGAAACGCATTTTTTCATGCTATTTTTTTATTTTTTGTCTAAAAGTTAAGAAATACCAATGAAAAGCCAAAACAACATTTAAAAAGCCGAAAACACGTGCAAAAAAATAAATAAAAAACAAAAGTCAAAGGAAAGTTCAAAACACGACATTGACGGTGACTGAGAGCGCGTCAAGTGACACGCTCTTAGCCCATCCAGATGACTCTTGCGAAGCTCCGGAACGAGCGCTCATTAGTTAGTTGCTCTCCTATTTGCTGGCCGTAGGCAGCATGAGGATTGGCCCAAATTCCGTGCGAACCATCGGCCCTGGTCGTCCGGCCTCCCGCTGGCCCAGTCAAAGTGAATGGCCGCCATAAAGTTTGGGTCAACAAACAATGTTTTTTTGTCTCAGAAAAAAGTTTTTCCGACTCTAAGGAATCCTGTCAAGGAATGTCTCCATGTGTTTTCTCTTGTTTTTTTTTTAAACTATGTGTTTTCTCTTGTTGAGTGTACAGATTGGTAGAGTTCTGTGAAGTGTTATTGCTACGTTTGCATGAACTCGTGAATTAATCAACCACCATGCTCTTATTCCATGATCATCAGAGAAGTTTCAGTGATTAGGTATCTGTTTCCCCTCCCGCGCGGCGACCGGAAGGGCAAACCCCAGCGCCGCCAAGCGAGCTCCCCTTTCCCCTGCCCTCTCCTCGCCGCCGCTGGGCTGCGCCGCCGGGCAAAGCCCGGTCGGCGTCGGCGTCGGCGGGGCATCTCCTCCCCACGTGCGGTGTCGGCAGGCGCGGGCGTCTACATCGAGCGGTGGCGGCACGCTGGCGGCGGGGCGTGACGGCGCGATGGTGGGCGGCGCGGGGGCGAGCGGCGCGGCCTGCTGCTCCCGCTGGCGCCTGGCCGAGGCGTGGAGGCTGCGCGCGGCCGCCGGGCTGGCTCGGTCTGGCTCGGCCAGATCTGGCCACCTGGGCTACGCGGGCACCGCCGGGGCTACCGTCGGCGGGTGGTCCGGTGCTGGTACGCTGGGGCGGCGGCCCCAGGCTGAGGCGGATTCGCTCTCTTCTCCCCGAAGCGGAGGCGCGTCGTGGTGGCTGGTCGGGAGTTGCGGCGGATGTGCGGTGGCGTCCCGGCGAAGGCGCTGATGTCCCTGGCCGTGAGGGCGGCGGGGATGTGGCGGGTGGAGGCAGGCGCTGGTCTCCCTCGACCAGGGGCTACGGTGGACGCGCCTACTAGGCGGCGTGGTGGTCTGCAGATGGTGGCGCGGCGGCATTCGGTTCCCCTCTCCACGGTGATGGCCCAAGGTGGCAGCTTTGCCTCCCACTTCCAGTTTGCCGAGCTCCGGGGATGATGGGCGTGGTCAAGGAGAAATCCGGCGCGGCTACGACTGCGGGCAACGGCGACGGTCGTGGGCGCCGTCTCCTCCCTGGAGGCGTTGTCATGGCCATGCCCATCCGCTCTACTGACACCGGAGGAAACTCTAGGCTCGGTTCACCGGGCCAGGCAGCGGCGGCGTATCGGCGCGGTCCCCTTCTTGGAGGCGCTACCTAGGTGCTTGGGGTGTCGTCCGGGGACGCGGCTGGTGGGTTGCCTCGCTCGCCTCGGCGGTGTGGCTTGGGGTGCAGGGCTGTCATGTGCGGGATGTTGCTGTGGACATGAGCATCCGGGCGCTATGTACTCCATCATCGACGCCTCATCGGCGACGTCTTCTTCGAGTCAGACTAGCTCCCGTTGTCCACTGGTCGATCTTCTAGGCACCATCGGTGGAGAGTGCGTTGATCTAGTTTGGTTAGGTGATTTGTCGTGCTATGAGGTGTTTGATACCGGGGGACGCAGTCCGTGTGCTCTGTGTTCGTACTTTTCGTCATTGTTTGGCTTGAGTTTGGGCAAGGGTGTTAGTTGTCGATGTTATCATGGTGGTTGTGGGTGTTAACCTCTCGGGATGGCACATTGCCGAAAGGCGTTATATCAGCTGTCTTGGCTCTTCTTCTATGATTATATAATACGCATGCTTCTGCGTATTTGAGATATTCCATGATCATCAAAGTTGACCCTCGACTGACAGACTCGATCAGCATCACTTCCGTCGGTAGAAAAATGACTCGATCAGCCTCAGTCTCACCCGGTTCCATCAGTCAGGGTAAAATCCAGATGGTCGGTTAGCTTGACTGAACTCGCTCCCAAAGGGTCACACATCTATCTTGACTACTACTACTAGTACTACTTCAGAAAAAAAAAACGCCTTCCACGGTTCCACCTGAGGTCTTACTGCGGATGCGTGGCGCACCGAAAGCACGACAGCTCCTTCCTTGGATTAAAGAAGCAACTAACTCACACTTTTACATGCGTCACCCACCGCTGGACGGAAACATCTTGTCCCAGCAGCACAACGTAACCATCAGCGGCACAACGTAAGACAAAGAGGCAAAGATACCGCGAAGATACACGGTCTCCGCCAGTTAACCCGCTGTGCCATAACGTGAACGCGTTGTCTTCTCGGCAAGGATTTTCTGTATGCTCCAACCTGTGACGTCCCATATGGAGCAGTTGTTTCTCTCGAACGTAACATACGTTGCCATCCATCAGTCTCATCGCGCGTTGATGCCAGCGGGTGTGGTGTGGCACGGTAATAATTAATTAATTAACAGAACTGAAGAAGATGGCCCGGTCCGGTGCGAGAGCAAAGTGCAAACGGCCAGGCGCGACGCGACGGGCGAAAGCGGACCGACCACAGGAGGAGGGTTCACGTCCAGGCAACCATCCTTTCAGCCCAGCCAGAGGCGAACACAGCCCGGTCGCTCGCGGGATTGAGCTCCCGGGGTCGCTCTCGTTTGGCTTGGATGGTTCCAGTTCCACGGCCGGTGCATGCACCGTGCCGGAGAATGAAGCTTCGTGCCGGAAAAGGCCGCGCGTATGGCGCCGTCCGGCCCGGGGATTCTTTTTCAGGCGCTAGGGCGGGGCTGCGCCTGCGCCCGGTCGCCGAGCAGCAGCTATCGCTCTTGCCCTTTTTCTGTCCTCGCCCCGGTGTTTTCTTTTCTTGCCCGCTTTTCGTGATCCGTTCTTCGCTTCTCTTTATGCTCTCGACGATGCGGCTCGTGTCGGGTACATACTAGTCTTTATTATGGGATTGGGGGTGGCGTCTACAGGGCCTGCCGCGTCTATAGTATCACGATGTAGGACAAAAGTTAGTGCCAAAATGCTGCTGCTGCTATCAATTTACGTATCGCTCCATTCCTCCCCACTCCGCAGGCCGTATTTGCGATGGTCAAAGACTAGAATTGGGATGATTTATGCAGCGCGCTCGGTTTACGTACGTTCTGGTACGGTATGTAACTGTGTACAGTAAGTGTCGGTGTACGTTGGAGAAAAAAAATCCGGTATCTCCAGAGCTTGCAAGGACGTGTTTGGTTGCCCGCATCGAGACCAACCAGGCCCGCGCGGGATGTGTGTGGGCTGTTTGGTTGTCTGTTTTTTACTATTAGGCCTGTATCGCAAGGAACTTAAAGCAGCTCTGGCCTGGCTCACTGGAAACCCACGAATCGGCAGTTTCTCCAGGGCCAGACCCGAGGGGTGCACGTGGGCGGCGGCGGCTTCACGCACGCGGCCACGCTCGAGAAGCCGCGTTGCTTCCCGAAGAGCCGGCAGTTATTAGCCTCACCGCCCCTCACCGTTCCCTCTCTCCACTCTTCCTCACTCTCCCAACTCTCACCGGCGCCGGCGGATCGGAACAGAGAAAGAACACCACCGGACTCCATCACCGGTGGTGGCGGATCGGAGCAGAGGAAGAAGACCACCGGACTCCATCAATGGTGGTAAGCACTTCTATCTCTTCGACCTGCACGCTAGATTCGATCCACGGCGATAGATTCGATCGACGGCGGAGGGGAATGGGGAATATGTAGATAAGCATAGGGGTAGTTCATACTAGTTCATACGAGTTCATACATGCAAGATTGGAATGTAGAAGGGGGATTAGGGGATAGGGGGTGGACAAGGGACACCGGTTGACCGCGGCAGCCGTTACCGGCGTGCGGAGCGGCTAGTCGAGCCGCCACACTTCATCTTCTTCTTCATCGCCGTGCGGGCCGGCGGGTCGACGTCGTCGTCCTCGGCTGAGTCGAGGTCGATCTGCCAGGAACGACGGCCTGGCTCCGGCGCCCTTGCTGGCATCTGCACCGCTTCTTCTTCCTCCTCCTTAGACTCCCCGCCGATGACCGCCGGCGGCGCGATAGCCGTCTCCCAGTACACTGCGGCACGGCGGTCATTAGGAGCCCAGTAGGTCTTGTACTTGCACCACTTCTTCCTCTGTTTAGGGTCGACGGAGACGGCCTGATTCATGGCCCAGCGAATGATGTCAACTGCCACCGCGTCCTTCGCTGGGTCAGGAATCAGCGTCTTTAGCTCTTCTTTACTGGCCTTCATGAGCACTGCATTTGATTCGTTCTGCATCTCAGGCATGGAGCCGAAGTTCGAGCACACCTGCATGGTGTTCTCGAACTTGGTCCGGTCACCAACCGTCCACCCGAGGAAGAAGGCCCTCCAGCCAATACCCCAAGGGAAGGGGTTGGCATTGGAGCTGGAGCTAGAGCTCATGACGATGGGGAGAAGGAAGGTTGACAGTGAGAGAAGAGAGGGGGTGGGGTAAGTAGTGATGAGCAGGGTGAGTAAATATAGGGGGTGGAGAGGAGAAGAGTGATAGTCATGCCATTGTAACTACAAGCTCTTCAATTAGGCGTGAACTATGTGTTGTGCGTGACTCCATGAATTGTGTGCAGATCGAGGGGAGCAATGAGATGGGCACGGAGGTTGACAACAAGGGTAAGCAGCCCCTTCACCCAATGCCCGACGAGGTTGTGCTGCCGCCTACCGTCGAGGAAGATTCGAAGACGCCTGAGGGTGACGAGGACGAGGGCATGGAGGAGCCCCCCAGCAACAAGCGCCGCAACTACGGCCACTGCCATCAGGAGGATGGTCCCAACTCACTTCTGCAAGGTTATCCTTATACCGAAGCTTGAGTGCATCCCCATGCCCCTGGACTTCACCAAGCATTTCGTCGCGGGGCCGACGGAGTTCAAGCTCAGGAACAACACCGGCTGCTCCTGGAAGGTGACAGTCAAGCTGATGAACGGCAGGGTGACCCTTGATCAGGGTTGGGCCACCTACGCAGCCGTTCATCAGATTAAGATCGGCTACATGGTGACGTTCAAGCTCCTCACTCCCGACACCCTCAAGGTCATCATCTTCGACGGCGATGGCATTGAGGTCGTCAACAAGTGCGGAAGGCACGACGAAGTCTTCGCCGCCAAGGAGTAGAGCCGGGCCACCTCTTTCCAGCGTACTATCGAGTCTGCTTTGAACATGTCTATGGTTTATGCGTTGAACTGTTATGAAGTGTGGTACTGCTTATATCTGAATTATGCTAGTTGATGCTCTGTTTATACTCTGTTGTGTTTATGATGTGTGCTGCCGAAGTGTGGTAGTAATCTCACCAACTATCCAAAGAGGTTACCACACACCAGGCGTTGCATACAACCAAACACCATGCCTTGTGTTTATCCAGTAACATGTAGTCAACCAAACACCAGGCAATGTGGTTCGTGCCATGCAGGCAAGAAGGCATGTATGCAACCAAACAACATGCATATAGTGCATTTGAGGCTGTAGTCAACCAAACACCAGGCAGTGTGGTTCGTGCCATGCAGGTAAGAAGGCATATATGCAACCAAACAACATGCATATAGTGCATTTGAGGCTGTATTTGCATAGCCAAATTAGATGAAGAAGTGTATGCAATGCGGGTACTATAGTGCACGGCAACCAAACACGCCCCAATTGACTCGACCGTGCGTATAAAGCAGCAGAGTGGCGTTTTGACTTGTGATCGAGCAGCAGCAGTGTTCCGTCTTGTCCTTTTTTTAAAATTTCTCGCGAGTTAGTGCTCTGGTTTCATAAGAAAAAGATTTGGTGCTTATCCAATGGGACGGTTGCAAATGACGAAAGTGCACACATCACGGCGCGTACATACGTAATCATCCAAATACATCCACTAGCCAGCCAGGTAGTCGCGCAACGCTAGCTAACACGTGTCAATATTCGCACCCCACTGACGGCTCACGCACAAACGTTTTTTTAATTCACAGAAATGCTTAACTTTTGTTTAGGGGACACAAATGCTCAACTAGAATGGAAATACTCGACGCCAACCCGACGCCAGAGTGATCCACGGTCCAACCTCCTCCGGTCACGTCCCGGCTCCACCAGCGAGCGCTGTCAAAAAAAGGAGCGCACACCGGTCGTCGCTGGAGGAAAAGCACACACATGCCCATGTCTAACTAATTTCACGATGGTAACGGTAGATTCGTTATGCGAAAAATGGCCTACGGGCACTACGTGTTGTGCCGATAACCCCGTGCCGTGCTGGCTCCATTTTGAGGCCGGAAGTGCCACGCCTTCGTTCCCTTCTCTCTAGGCAAGGTAGTAGTAATGTCGGTACGTACTCAATTTTTCCTTTTCTTTTTTGGCGAAAAGGTATGCGCTCAAGTCCAGTTCTGTACAGCACCGCAGATTAAACTGGTACTGCTACATGGCACGCCACGGGTAGAGCATCTGGAATGATCAATTACAATTGTTTGTTTTTTCCGAAACGGATACTTAACATTATTTAGTGGCTCCACCACACACTGACCGCCCTACCAAAGAAAGCAGTAATGCGAATGAAAGAAAGTCATAACGCAAACAATATCTCCCGCTCATTACCAGCCGTACGGGCCAACGACGCCACGGCAAGTGGCAGGTAGCAACAACAGCCCCAGGCCCGCCGCGAAAGTGATCGGCGCATCAATTTCCCCGTTTCTTTTTCCGCCCCCGTTCCTGTCCCGTCCCAGCAAGAACATTTTTCTAGATTAGATTAGTAGATGGTCCTAACAAGAACATTAAACAAAAGAACCAAGCGAACTTTAACAAACGAAAATGCCATCACAAGGATCGATGAAGATTTCTCCGGCGGTTGGTACGTGGAGACTCGAGATTAACCAGGGCATGCAGCAACCAGCAACCAGCAAGCGATAGCGGCGGGGCCGGTCCCGGTGGAGCGCGTGGCCCGCCGTCACGTTCGCGCCATGAATGGCCATACGGGGATACGGCCGGCAAGGCATGGCATCCGCAGCGGCAGCGACGCTGCCTGCGTGCGTGCGTGCGCGCCTGGTAGCGATGCATGGCGCGTATCGTATCGTACGCGGGGGCAGGGTTCGTTTTCCGGCGTCGCTCGGCGGCTCGGGTGCCCGATGGCGCGGGCGCCGCCGGGCCCCGCCGGCCACGGCCGCTGTCGGCAACGGCGGAGCGCGCCCACGTGTTTGGGTCCGGCCGCCCGACAACCGCGTCTGACCAGCCATGGCTCCCCATGACGTGGTGGGGGCCCCCGGCCGTTGTTTTAGCGTGCGCGCGGGGCCGGCGGAGCGAACACCGGGCCGGGGTTTATCAGGTGGGGTATGGCGAAGGTTGACCTTGACCTCACCAGCTCAGCATTGATCCTCTACGCACCACCCACTCTGTGCTTTTGCAGTACGAGCGCACATTTTCCAATACCAGTACTACCCCGTAAAGTCGTAACCCACGGTTTTCAACACTAGTCTAAGTTATTACATAGTGTAAAGTGTCATAGAAGTAACATGTTGCATTTATTAGCTTATAAACTCTTTGAGAAGCGCTATGTGATGGTAACATAATATGTTACTTCAAACACTTCTTTCTTCATTAACTAGGTGCCACATAAGGAAACTTGTCTTAGGATGTGTTATGTTACTAGCTAGCTAAGTTACTTCTACTGTGACTAACCTTACCGACGATCGCTGCAGATACGGGGTGTGTTATCTTCTCGCGTGTTTGTTTTCCTCTGATGTATCCAGCACTGGGGCCGGTGCATTTGGATAATTTGTGCAGGTGACTGGGTTTTTTTTTTTCTCTCTTGAAATTAGGTGAACGGATTTCAGATGTCGCGTTCTACGGGAATCTCTTGACCCGTCGGGATCCTTCTCAATCTTCGAATGACGTCTCCTCGTGGCACGGTCATTCCTTGCCCCTGAAGCCTCCTGATTCTTCTATGCGTTCGTGGTTCGACCGTGTCAAAGATAGAGAAATTCGTCATTCGTAACAGGCTGTAAAGTACGTGGTAAAGTAAGAAAAGAAAATCTCGTGGCTTTTTGCTGGTTCGACTGCTACGTGCATGTCATGGCGGGGCCATTTTGCCATGCGTGATCAATCGACGCATGACGCCGTGTTGTCTGCTCGGGTCCAGTCAGGATTTGTTTCGAGTAACCGCATGTACAATAAGAGCATTTATAGCTGGACTTCGCAAATCCGCATCCTTATATGCCCTCGTAATGTCGACCTTTTATATGTTGGGCCGCACATTCATATATCTCAAATTTCGATCCTCAAATCCATACACGTCGTCGATCGTACGATACAAATTGTCTGAATTCAATAGTTTAAAACAAAGCAAAGCAAATTATAGTTCAACAAATCAACCACATATGACAAAATGAATTCAATGTCCGAGTGTGACAGATGGCTTCGAATCATTGGCCGGGCGCCTGCTCCGACCGGAATGTGTCGTGCTCCAGGCGAAATGCGTCCTGCTCGTCCTGCACCGCCCGCATCCATGTCGTAGCTGCCCTCGCCGCCTCGTACTCCATACGGTCGTTGATCTCCTTCTTGTCCACAAGCCACTTCTTCGCATATTCATTCAAGAGGGTTTCGTCCGCCAATATGATCCTCGCATCCTCCCCGTCCCATGCCAGTTGCAACATCTCCTTAGCTCTATGTCGCCAAATGTCTTGGCATTCTCGAGTTCTCATTTGATCGCCGCCTCTTGCATCTCCAACTCGATCTTCTCCCTCTCAATTTCGAGCTTCTTCTTCACCCTCTTCTGGTCCCACTCCATCCTCTTCTTTTGCGCATCCAACACGAGCTTGTACCTCTCCTCCTTGTTCTTCCTCGCCAAAAAAAATGCCCATCCATGTGGATGACATTTTTGTAGCCGCGTCGTCACGGGAGGCACATGCCTTCTCCCACTTGTTTCCCATGACTTGGTGGTTATCCTTTGGCACAATGGCTTTTTCATTTGTGACGACAAAATTGTCCTCTTCATCGTCCAATCCAATTGATTGGTTGGAGCTTGAGCCATCATTCCTCTTCTTGCCGGACTTGAGATCGGCCACAAGTTGGTTCCACTTCGGCTTGCCATTCAATATGATCCAACAATGGCTAAAAGCAAACGGATTCTTCTCCACCTCGTGATACAAAGTGGCCGCCACCGCCATCTAGCTAACACCATATCTATAAGCACAAGAATGCAAACACTAGAAGCATATGGAAATGACGACAAGATGAAGCAGTTGAGCTTACATGAGTTGCCGCTCTCATCCCTCTTTGAGGGTTGGTTACTTATGAGTTGTACCCTACATACTTGTTCACTTCCCCTTGAATGATCCCCCAACGATGTTGGAGAGATGTCACATTTGCGGGTGGTCACGATAGGATGCGGCTCCGCATACTCCTTATGTTCGTGATGCTCCTTCCACATTTTCTCCCAATACTTATTCCCCTTTTGCTCGGGGCCGCGTATTGGATCCATCATTGTGGCCAACCAAGCTTTGACTAACAAGATGTTGGAGAACGTTGCATGAAAAACAAAAAATTTCTACGCACACGCAAGATCTATCCATGGAGATATATATCTACGGGAGGGAGAGAGCATCTACATACCCTTGTAGATCGCTAAGCGAAAGCGTTTATCAATGAGGTTGATGTAGTCATACACCTTCACGATTCGTCTCGATCAAGTACCGAACATACGACACATCTGCGTTCAGCACATGTTCAGCTCGATGACGTCCTCGCCTTATCGATCCAGCAAGAGAGGCGATGTAGTGGACGAGTTCCAGCAGCACGACGGCGTGGTGACAGTGGTGGTGAAACTATTTCCGCAGGGCTTCGCCAAGCACAACGGATTTAGGACGGAGAACGAACTAGAGGGAGAGGGGGCGCCGGCACACAGCTTGGTGAACCGTGGTGTCCCCCAGGTGTTGGGGAACATAGTAATTTCAAAAAATTTCCTACGCACACGCAAGATCATGGTGATGCATAGCAACGAGAGGGGAGAGTGTGATCTACGTACCCTTGTAGACCGACAGCGGAAGCGTTAGCACAATGCGGTTGATGTAGTCGTACGTCTTCACGGCCCGACCAATCAAGCACCGAAACTACGGCACCTCCGAGTTTTAGCACACGTTCAGCTCGATGACGATCCCCGGACTCCGATCCAGCAAAGTGTCGGGGAAGATTTCCGTCAGCACGACGGCGTGGTGACGATCTTGATGTACTACCATCGCAGGGCTTTGCCTAAGCACCGCTACAATATTATTGAGTATTATGGTGGAAGGGGGCACCGCACACGGCTAAGAATATGATCACGTGGATCAACTTGTGTGTCTAGAGGTGCCCCCCTGCCCCCGTATATAAAGGAGCAAGGGGGAGGAGGCCGGCCCTAGGAGGGGCGCGCCAGGGAGTAAGATTCCTACTCCTAGTTGGAGTAGGTTTCCTCCTTTCCTAGTCCAACTAGGAGAAGGGGGGAAAGGGGGGAAGAGGGGAAGGAAGGGAGAGAGGGGCCGCGCCCCAAACCCCTTGTCCAATTCGGACTGGGCTTGGGAGGGGCGCGCGCCACCTCCTGGTCCTTCCCACTAAGGCCCATTAAGGCCCATTGCTTTTTCCTCGTATTCCCGTAACTCCCCGGTACCTCCGAAAATACCCGAATCACTTGGAACCTTTCCGATGTCCGAATATAGTCGTCCAATATATCGATCTTTACGTCTCGACCATTTCGAGACTCCTCGTCATGTCCCCGATCTCATCCGGGACTCCGAACTTCTTCGGTACATCAAAACTCATAAACTCATAATATAACTGTCATCGAAACCTTAAGCGTGCGGACCCTACGGGTTCGAGAACAATGTAGACATGACCGAGACACGTCTCCGGTTAATAACCAATAGCAGAACCTGGATGCTCATATGGGCTCCCACATATTCTATGAAGATCTTTATCGGTCAGTCCGCATAACAACATACGTTGTTCCCTTTGTCATCGGTATGTTACTTGCCCGAGATTCGATCGTCGGTATCTCAATACCTAGTTCAATCTCGTTATCGGCAAGTCTCTTTACTCATTTCGTAATACATCATCTCGCAACTAACTCATTAGTTGCAATGCTTGCAAGGCTTATGTGATGTGCATTACCGAGAGGGCCCAGAGATACCTCTCCGACAATCGGAGTGACAAATCCTAATCTTGAAATACGCCAACCCAACATGTACCTTTGGAGACACCTGTAGAGCTCCTTTATGTTGGAAATATGCCCTAGAGGCAATAATAAAAGGATTATTATTATATTTCCTTGTTCATGATAATTGTCTTTTATTCATGCTATCATTGTGTTATCCGGAAATTGTAATACATGTGTGAATACATAGACACCAACATGTCCCTAGTAATCCTCTAGTTGACTAGCTCGTTGATCAACAGATAGTCATGGTTTCCTAACTATGGACATTGGATGTCATTGATAACAAGATCACATCATTAGGAGAATGATGTGATGGACAAGACCCAATCCTAAACATAGCACAAGATCGTATAGTTCGTTTGCTAGAGTTTTTCCAATGTCAAGTATCTTTTCCTTAGACCATGAGATCGTGTAACTCCCGGATACCGTAGGAGTGCTGTGGGTGTACCAAACGTCACAACATAACTGGGTGACTATAAAGGTATACTACGGGTATCTCCGAAAGTGTCTGTTGGGTTGACACGGATCAAGACTGGGATTTGTCACTCCGTATGACGGAGAGGTATCTCTGGGCCCACTCGGTAATGCATCATCACAATGAGCTCAAAGTGACCAAGTGTCTGGTCACGGGATCATGCATTACAGTACGAGTAAAGTGACTTGCCGGTAACGAGATTGAACGAGGTATTGGGATACCGACGATCGAATCTCGGGCAAGTAACGTACCGATTGACAAAGGGAATTGTATACGGGGTTGCTTGAATCCTCGACATCGTGGTTCATCCGATGAGATCATCGAGGAGCATGTGGGAGCCAACATGGGTATCCAGATCCCGCTGTTGGTTATTGACCAGAGAGCCATCTCGGTCATGTCTACATGTCTCCCGAACCCGTAGGGTCTACACACTTAAGGTTCAGTGACGCTAGGGTTGTAGAGATATGAATATGCAGTAACCCGAAAGTTGTTTGGAGTCTCGGATGAGATCCTGGACATCACGATGAGTTCCGGAATGGTCCGAAGGTGAAGAATTATATATAGGAAGTGCAGTTTCGGCCATCAGGGGAGTTTCGGGGGTCACCGGTATTGTACCGGGACCACCGGAAGGGTCCCGGGGGTCCACCGGAAGGGTCCCGGGGGTCCACCGGGTGGGGCCACCCATCCCGGAGGGCCCCATGGGCTAAGTGGGGAGGGGAACCAGCCCATAGTGGTTGGTGCGCCTCCCTTGGCCCACCCCATGCGCCTAGGGTTGGGAACCCTAGGGTGGGGGGCGCCCCACCTGGCTTGGGGGGCACTCCACCCCTTGGCCGCCGCCCCCCTAGGAGATCCCATCTCCTAGGGCCGGCGCACCCCCTAGGGGGCCTATATAAAGGAGGGGGGAGGGAGGGGCAGCCGCACCCTTGAGTCTTGGCGCCTCCCTCTCCCCTGCTACACCTCTCCCTCTCGCAGAAGAACGGCGAAGCCCTGCCGCGGTGACTCCTGCATCCACCACCACGCCGTCGTGCTGCTGGATCTTCATCAACCTCTCCTTCCCCCATGCTGGATCAAGAAGGAGGAGACGTCACGCTGACCGTACGTGTGTTGAACGCGGAGGTGCCGTCCGTTCGGCGCTAGGATCTCCGGTGATTTGGATCACGTCGAGTACGACTTCCTCATCCCCGTTCTTTGAACGCTTCCGCGCGTGATCTACAAAGGTATGTAGATGCAATCCGATCACTCGTTGCTAGATGAACTCATAGATGGATCTTGGTGAAACCGTAGGAAATTTTTTGTTTTCTGCAACGTTCCCCAACAGTGGCATCATGAGCTAGGTCTATGCGTAGTTCTCTTTGCACGAGTAGAACACAATTTGTTGTGGGCGTAGATGTTGTCAAATTTCTTGCCGCTACTAGTCTTATTTTGCTTCAGCAGTATTGTGGGATGAAGCGGCCCGGACCAACCTTACACGTATGCTTACGTGAGACCGGTTCCACCGACTGACATGCACTAGTTGCATAAGGTGGCTGGCGGGTGTCTGTCTCTCCCACTTTAGTTGGATCGGATTCGATGAAAAGGGTCCTTATGAAGGGTAAATAGAAGTTGACAAATCACGTCGTGGCTTTCACGTAGGTAAGAAAACGTTCTTGCTAGAACCCTATTGCAGCCACGTAAAACTTGCAACAACAATTAGAGGACGTCTAACTTGTTTTTGTAGCAAGTGTTTTGTGATGTGATATGGCCAAAGTTGTGATGAATGATGAATGATATATATGTGATGTATGAGATGTTCATGCTATTGTAATAGGAATCACGACTTGCATGTCGATGAGTATGACAACCTGCAGGAGCCATAGGAGTTGTCTTTATTTTTTGTATGACCTGCGTGTCATTGAGAAACGCCATGTAAATTACTTTACTTTATTGCTAAACGTGTTAGCCATAGTAGTAGAAGTAATAGTTGGCGAGCAACTTCATGGAGACACGATGATGGAGATCATGATGATGGAAATCATGGTGTCATGCCGGTGACAAGATGATCATGGAGCCCCAAGATGGAGATCAAAGGAGCTATGTGATATTGGCCATATCATGTCACTATTATTATTTGATTGCATGTGATGTTTATCATGTTTTTGCATCTTGTTTACTTAGAACGACGGTAGTAAATAAGATGATCCCTCATAATAATTTCAAGAAAGTGTTCCCCCTAACTGTGCACCGTTGCGACAGTTTGTTGTTTCGAAGCACCACGTGATGATCGGGTGTGATAGATTCCAACGTTCACATACAACGGGTGTAAGACAGATTTACACATGCAAACACTTAGGTTGACTTGACGAGCCTAGCATGTACAGACATGGCCTCGGAACACAGTAGACCGAAAGGTCGAGCATGAGTCGTATAGAAGATACGATCAACATGAAGATGTTCACCGATGTTGACTAGTCCGTCTCACGTGATGATCGGACACAGCCTAGTTAACTCGGATCATGTTATACTTAGATGACTGGAGGGATGTCTATCTGAGTGGGAGTTCATTGAATAATTTGATTTAGATGAACTTAATTATCATGAACTTAGTCTAAAATCTTTACAACATGTATTGTAGATCAAATGGCCAACGTTGTCCTCAACTTCAACGCGTTCCTAGAGAAAACCAAGCTGAAAGACGATGGCAGCAACTATACGGACTGGGTCCGGAACCTGAGGATCATCCTCATAGCTGCCAAGAAAGATTATGTCCTACAAGCACCGCTAGGTGACGCACCTGTTCTCCCTGCAGAACAAGACGTTATGAACGCTTGGCAGACACGTACCGATGATTACTCCCTCGTTCAGTGCGGCATGCTTTACAGCTTAGAACCGGGGCTCCAAAAGCGTTTTGAGAGACACGGAGCATATGAGATGTTCGAAGAGCTGAAAATGATTTTTCAAGCTCATGCCCGGGTCGAGAGATATAATGTCTCCGACAAGTTCTTTAGCTGTAAGATGGAGGAAAACAGTTCTATCAGTGAGCACATACTCACTATGTCTGGGTTACATAACCGCTTGACTCAGCTGGGAGTTAATCTCCCGGATGACGCGGTCATTGACAGAATCCTTCAGTCGCTTCCACCGAGCTACAAGAGCTTTGTGATGAACTTCAATATGCAGGGGATGGAAAAGACCATTCCTGAAGTATTTGCAATGCTGAAATCAGCAGAGGTAGAAATCAAAAAGGAACATCAAGTATTGATGGTGAATAAAACCACTAAGTTCAAGAAAGGCAAGGGTAAGAAGAACTTCAAGAAGGACGGCAAGGGAGTTGCCGCGCCCGGCAAGCAAGCTGCCGGGAAGAAGTCAAAGAATGGACCCAAGCCCGAGACTGAGTGCTTTTATTGCAAGGAAAGTGGTCACTGGAAGCGGAACTGCCCCAAATACTTAGCGGACAAGAAGGCCGGCAAAACGAAAGGTATATGTGATATACATGTAATTGATGTGTACCTTACCAGTACTCGTAGTAGCTCCTGGGTATTTGATACCGGTGCAGTTGCTCACATTTGTAACTCAAAGCAGGAGCTGCGGAATAAGCGGATACTGGCGAAGGACGAGGTGACGATGCGCGTCGGGAATGGTTCCAAGGTCGATGTGATCGCCGTCGGCACGCTACCTCTACATTTACCTACAGGATTAGTTTTGAACCTCAATAATTGTTATTTAGTGCCAAGTTTGAGCATGAACATTGTATCAGGACCTCGTTTAATACGAGATGGCTACTCATTTAAATCCGAGAATAATGGTTGTTCTATTTATATGAGAGATATGTTTTATGGTCATGCTCCGATGGCGAATGGTTTATTCTTAATGAATCTTGAGCGTAATGCTACACATATTCATAGTGTGAATACCAAAAGATGTAAGGTTGATAATGATAGTCCCACATACTTGTGGCACTGCCGCCTTGATCACATAGGTGTCAAACACATGAAGAAGCTCCATGCAGATGGACTTTTAGAGTCTCTTGATTACGAATCATTTGACACGTGCGAACCATGCCTCATGGGTAAAATGACCAAGACTCTATTCTCAGGAACAATGGAGCGAGCAACCAACTTATTGGAAATCATACATACTGATGTGTGCGGTCCAATGAGTGTTGAGGCTCGCGGTGGCTATCGTTATGTTCTCACCCTCACTGATGACTTGAGTAGATATGGGTATGTCTATTTAATGAAACACAAGTCTGAGACCTTTGAAAGGTTCAAGGAATTTCAGAGTGAGGTTGAGAATCAACGTGACAGGAAAATCAAGTTCCTGCGATCAGATCGTGGAGGAGAATACTTGAGTCACGAATTTGGCACACACTTAAGAAAATGTGGAATAGTTTCACAACTCATGCCGCCTGGAACACCTCAGCGTAATGGTGTGTCCGAACGTCGTAATCGCACTCTATTAGATATGGTGCGATCTATGATGTCTCTTACCGATTTACCGCTATCATTTTGGGGCTATGCTTTAGAGACTGCCGCATTCACTTTAAATAGGGCTCCGTCGAAATCCGTTGAGACGACACCGTATGAATTATGGTTTGGGAAGAAACCTAAGCTATCGTTTCTAAAAGTTTGGGGATGCGATGCTTATGTCAAGAAACTTCAACCTGAAAAGCTCGAACCCAAGTCGGAAAAATGCGTCTTCATAGGATACCCTAAAGAAACTATTGGGTATACCTTCTACCTCAGATCCGAAGGTAAGATCTTTGTTGCCAAGAATGGATCCTTTCTAGAGAAGGAGTTTCTCTCGAAAGAAGTAAGTGGGAGGAAAGTAGAACTTGATGAAGTATTACCTCTTGAACCGGAAAGTGGCGCAACTCAGGAAAATGTTCATGTGGTGCCTAAACCAATTAGAGAGGAAGTTAATGATGATGATAAAGATACTTCTGATCAAGCTCCTACTGAAATTCGAAGGTCCACAAGGACACGTTCCGCGCCAGAATGGTACGACAACCCTGTCTTGGAAATCATGTTGTTAGACAACGGTGAACCTTCAAACTATGAAGAATCGATGGCGGGCCCGGATTATGACAAATGGCTGGAAGCCTTGAAATCTGAGATAGGATCCATGTATGAAAATGAAGTATGGACTTTGACTGACTTGCCCGTTGAGCGGCGAGCCATAGAAAATAAATGGATCTTTAAAAAGAAGACAGACGCGAATGGTAATGTGACCATCTATAAAGCTCGGCTTGTCGCTAAGGGTTATAGACAAGTTCAAGGGGTTGACTACGATGAGACTTTCTCACCGATAGCGAAGCTGAAGTCCGTCCGAATCATGTTAGCAATTGCCGCGTTCTATGATTATGAGATATGGCAAATGGACGTCAAAACGGCATTCCTTAATGGTTTCCTTAAGGAAGAATTGTATATGATGCAGCCGGAAGGTTTTGTCGATCCTAAGAATGCTAACAAGGTGTGCAAGCTCCAACGCTCGATTTATGGGCTGGTGCAAGCATCTCGGAGTTGGAACATTCGCTTTGATGAGATGATCAAAGCGTTTGGGTTTATGCAGACTTATGGAGAAGCCTGCGTTTACAAGAAAGTGAGTGGGAGCTCTGTAGCATTTCTCATATTATATGTAGATGACATACTTTTGATGGGAAATGATATAGAGCTTTTGGACA
The DNA here is from genome assembly GCF_056163025.1 of Triticum urartu. NCBI lineage: Eukaryota > Viridiplantae > Streptophyta > Magnoliopsida > Poales > Poaceae > Triticum > Triticum urartu. The sequence continues at coordinate 177,475,627 of NC_141874.1, forward strand.
GCATTAAGGCCTACTTGAATAAGAGTTTTTCAATGAAGGACCTTGGAGAAGCTGCTTATATATTAGGCATCAAGATCTATAGAGATAGATCAAGACGCCTCATAGGTCTTTCACAAAGCACATACCTTGATAAGATATTGAAGAAGTTCAATATGGATCAGTCTAAGAAGGGGTTCTTGCCTGTGTTGCAAGGTGTGAAATTGAGCTCAGCTCAGTGTCCGACCACGGCAGAAGATATAGAAGAGATGAGTGTCATCCCCTATGCCTCAGCCATAGGTTCTATTATGTATGCCATGCTGTGTACCAGACCTGATGTAAACCTTGCCGTAAGTTTGGTAGGTAGGTACCAAAGTAATCCCGGCAAGGAACACTGGACAGTGGTCAAGAATATCCTGAAGTACCTGAAAAGGACTAAGGAAATGTTTCTCGTTTATGGAGGTGACGAAGAGCTCGTCGTAAAGGGTTACGTCGACGCTAGCTTCGACACAGATCTGGATGACTCTAAGTCACAAACCGGATACGTGTATATTTTGAATGGTGGGGCAGTAAGCTGGTGCAGTTGCAAGCAGAGCGTCGTGGCGGGATCTACATGTGAAGCGGAGTACATGGCAGCCTCGGAGGCAGCGCATGAAGCAATTTGGGTGAAGGAGTTCATCACCGACCTAGGAGTCATACCCAATGCGTCGGGGCCGATCAAACTCTTCTGTGACAACACTGGAGCTATTGCACTTGCCAAGGAGCCCAGGTTTCACAAGAAGACCAGGCACATCAAGCGTCGCTTCAACTCCATTCGTGAAAATGTTCAAGATGGAGACATAGATATTTGTAAAGTACATACGGACCTGAATGTAGCAGATCCGTTGACTAAACCTCTCCCTAGAGCAAAACATGATCAACACCAGAATTCCATGGGTGTTTGATTCATCACAATGTAACTAGATTATTGACTCTAGTGCAAGTGGGAGACTGTTGGAAATATGCCCTAGAGGCAATAATAAAAGGATTATTATTATATTTCCTTGTTCATGATAATTGTCTTTTATTCATGCTATAATTGTGTTATCCGGAAATCGTAATACATGTGTGAATACATAAACACCAACATGTCCCTAGTAAGCCTCTAGTTGACTAGCTCGTTGATCAACAGATAGTCATGGTTTCCTGACTATGGACATTGGATGTCATTGATAACGAGATCACATCATTAGGAGAATGATGTGATGGACAAGACCCAATCCTAAACATAGCACAAGATCGTATAGTTCGTTTGCTAGAGTTTTTCCAATGTCAAGTATCTTTTCCTTAGACCATGAGATCGTGTAACTCCCGAATACCGTAGGAGTGCTTTGGGTGTACCAAACGTCACAACGTAACTGGATGACTATAAAGGTATACTACGGGTATCTCCGAAAGTGTCTGTTGGGTTGACACGGATCAAGACTGGGATTTGTCACTCCGTATGACGGAGAGGTATCTCTGGGCCCACTCGGTAATGCATCATCACAATGAGCTCAAAGTGACCAAGTGTCTGGTCACGGGATCATGCATTACGGTACGAGTAAAGTGACTTGCCGGTAACGAGATTGAACGAGGTATTGGGATACCGACGATCGAATCTCGGGCAAGTAACGTACCGATTGACAAAGGGAATTGTATACGGGGTTGCTTGAATCCTCGACATCGTGGTTCATCCGATGAGATCATCGAGGAGCATGTGGGAGCCAACATGGGTATCCAGATCCCGCTGTTGGTTATTTACCGGAGAGCCATCTCGGTCATGTCTACATGTCTCCCGAACCCGTAGGGTCTACACACTTAAGGTTCGGTGACGCTAGGGTTGTAGAGATATGAATATGCAGTAACCCGAAAGTTGTTCGGAGTCCCGGATGAGATCCTGGACGTCACGAGGAGTTCCAAAATGGTCCGGAGGTGAAGAATTATATATAGGAAGTGCAGTTTCGGCCATCGGGAGAGTTTCGGGGGTCACCGGTATTGTACCGGGACCACCGGGTGGGGCCACCCATCCCGGAGGGCCCCATGGGCTAAGTGGGGAGGGGAACCAGCCCATAGTGGGCTGGTGCGCCCCCCTTGGCCCACCCCATGCGCCTAGGGTTGGGAACCCTAGGGTGGGGGGCGCCCCACCTGGCTTGGGGGACACTCCACCCCTTGGCCGCCGCCCCCCCCTAGGAGATCCCATCTCCTAGGGCCGGCGCACCCCCTAGGGGGCCTATATAAAGGAGGGGGGAGGGAGGGGCAGCCGCACCCTTGAGTCTTGGCGCCTCCCTCTCCCCTGCTACACCTCTCCCTCTCGTAGAAGAACGGCGAAGCCCTGCTGCGGTGACTCCTGCATCCACCACCACGCCGTCGTGCTGCTGGATCTTCATCAACCTCTCCTTCCCCCTTGCTGGATCAAGAAGGAGGAGACGTCACGCTGACCGTACGTGTGTTGAACGCGGAGGTGCCGTCCGTTCGGCGCTAGAATCTTCGGTGATTTGGATCACGTCGAGTACGACTTCCTCATCCCCGTTCTTTGAACGCTTCCGCGCGTGATCTACAAAGGTATGTAGATGCAATCCGATCACTCGTTGCTAGATGAACTCATAGATGGATCTTGGTGAAACCGTAGGAAAATTTTTGTTTTCTGCAACGTTCACCAACACTTTATAATCACCCAGTTACGTTGTGACGTTTGGTAGCACACAAAGTGTTCCTCCGGCAAACGGGAGTTGCATAATCTCATAGTCATAGGAACATGTATAAGTCATGAAGAAAGCCATAGCAACATACTAAACGATCGGGTGCTAAGCTAATGGAATGGGTCATGTCAATCACATCATTCTCCTAATGATGTGATCCCGTTAATCAAATGACAACACATGTCTATGTTTAGGAAACATAACCATCTTCGATTAACGAGCTAGTCAAGTAGAGGCATACTAGTGACACTTTGTTTGTCTATGTATTCACACATGCATTATGTTTCCGGTTAATACAATTCTAGCATGAATAATAAACATTTATCATGAAATAAGGGAATAAATAATAACTTTATTATTGCCTCTAGGGCATATTTCCTTCAGTCTCCCACTTGCACTAGAGTCAATAATCTAGTTCACATTGCTATGTGATTTGATACCAATAGTTCACATCATCATGTGATTAACACTCGAAAGGGTTTACTAGAGTCAATAATCTAGTTCACATCGCTATGTGATTAACACCCAAAGAGTACTAAGGTGTGATCATGTTTTGCTTGTGAGAGAAGTTTAGTCAACGGGTCTGCCACATTCAGATCCGTATGTATTTTGCAATTTCTATGTCAACAATGCTCTGCACGGAGCTACACTAGCTAATTGCTCCCACTTTCAATATGTATCCAGATTAAGACTTAGAGTCATCTGGATCAGTGTCAAAACTTGCATCGACGTAACCCTTTACGACGAACCTTTTTTGTCATGTCCATAATCGAGAAACATATCCTTATTCCACTAAGGATAATTTTGACCAATGTCCAGTGATCTACTCCTAGATCACTATTGTACTCCCTTGCCAAACTCAGGGCAGGGTATACAATAGGTCTGGTACACAGCATGGCATACTTTATAGTGAAGGAAATATGCCCTAGAGGCAATAATAAAGTTATTATTTATTTCCTTATAATCATGATAAATGTTTATTATTCATGCTAGAATTGTATTAACTGGAAACATAATACATGTGTGAATACATAGACAAACAAAGTGTCACTAGTATGCCTCTACTTGACTAGCTCGTTAATCAAAGATGGTTATGTTTCCTAACCATGAACAATGAGTTGTTATTTGATTAACGAGGTCACATCATTAGTTGAATGATCTAATTGACAAGACCCATTCCATTAGCTTAGCACACGATCGTTTAGTATGTTGCTATTGCTTTCTTCATGACTTATACATGTTCCTATGACTATGAGATTATGCAACTCCCGTTTACCGGAGGAATACTTTGGGTGCTACCAAACGTCACAACGTAACTGGGTGATTATAAAGGAGCATTACAGGTGTCTCCAATGGTAGATGTTGGGTTGGCGTATTTCGAGATTAGGATTTGTCACTCCGATTGTCGGAGAGGTATCTCTGGGCCCTCTCGGTAATACACATCACATAAGCCTTGCAAGCATTGCAACTAATATGTTAGTTGTGAGATGATGTATTACGGAACGAGTAAAGAGACTTGCCGGTAACGAGATTGAACTAGGTATTGGATACCGACGATCGAATCTCGGGCAAGTAACATACCGATGACAAAGGGAACAACGTATGTTGTTATGCGGTCTGACCGATAAAGATCTTCGTAGAACATGTAGGAGCCAATATGGGCATCCAGGTCCCGCTATTGGTTATTGACCGGAGACGTGTCTCGGTCATGTCTACATTGTTCTCGAACCCGTGGGTCTGCACGCTTAAGGTTACGATGACAGTTACATTATGAGTTTATGCATTTTGATGTACCGAAGGTTGTTCGGAGTCCCGGATGTGATCACGGACATGACGAGGAGTCTCGAAATGGTCGAGACGTAAAGATTGATATATTGGAAGCCTATGTTTGGACATCGGAAGTGTTCCGGGTGAAATCGGGATTTTACCGGAGTACTGGGAGGGTTACCGGAACCCCCCGGGAGCCATATGGGCCTTCATGGGCCTTAGTGGAAAGGAGAAAGGGGCAGCCCAAGGTGGCCGCGCCACTTCCCCCTCCCCTAGTCCTATTAGGACTAGGAGAAGGTGGCCGGCCCCCCTCTCTCCCTTTCCCTCCGAGGAATCCTAGTTGGACTAGGATTGGGGGGAGGAATCCTACTCCCAGAGGGAGTAGGACTCTCCTGCGCCTCCCTCCTTGGCCGGCCAGCCTCCCCTCCTCTCCTTCTTTATATACGGAGGCAGGGGACACCTCTAGACACACAAGTTGATCCACGTGATCTATTCCTTAGCCGTGTGCGGTGCCCCCTGCCACCATATACCTCGATAATACTGTAGCGGAGTTTAGGCGAAGCCCTGCTGCTGTAGTACATCAAGATCTTCACCACGCCGTCGTGCTGACAGAACTCTTCCCCGACACTTTGCTGGATCAGAGTCCGGGGATCGTCATCGAGCTGAACGTGTGCTCGAACTCGGAGGTGCCGTAGATTCGGTGCTTGATCGGTTGGATCGTGAAGACGTACGACTACTTCCTCTACGTCGTGTCATCGCTTCCGCAGTCGGTCTGCGTTGGGTACGTAGATCATACTCTCCCCTCGTTGCTATGCATCACCATGATCTTGCGTGTGCGTAGGAAATTTTTTGAAATTACTACGTTCCCCAACATATAGAACCTATGGCTGGGGCATAGGGAATGACTTTCATTCTCTCTCTATCTTCTGCCGTGGTCGGGCTTTGAGTCTTACTCAATTTCACACCTTGTTACACAGGCAAGAACTCTTTCTTTGACTGTTCTATTTTGAACTACTTCAAAATCTTGTCAAGGTATGTACTCATTGAAAAAACTTATCAAGCGTCTTGATCTATCTCTATAGATCTTGATGCTCAAGATGTAAGCAGCTTCACCGAGGTCTTTCTTTGAAAAAATCCTTTCAAACACTCCTTTATGCCTTGCAGAATAATTCTACATTATTTTCGATCAACAATATGTCATACACATATACTTATCAGAAATGTTGTAGTGCTCCCACTCACTTTCTTGTAAATACAGACTTCACCGCAAGTCTATATAAAACTATATGCTTTGATCAACTTATCAAAGCGTATATTCCAACTCCGAGATGCTTGCACCAGTCCATAGATGGATCGCTAGAGCTTGCACATTTTGTTAGCACCTTTAGGATTGACAAAACCTTCTGGTTGTATCATATACAACTCTTCTTTAATAAATCCATTAAGGAATGCAGTTTTGTTTATCCATTTGCCGGATTTCATAAAATGCGGCAATTGCTAACATGATTCGGACAGACTTAAGCATAGATACGAGTGAGAAACTCTCATCGTAGTCAACACCTTGAATTTGTCGAAAACCCTTTTGCGATAATTCTAGCTTTGTAGATAGTAACACTACTATCTGCGTCCGTCTTCCTCTTGAAGATCCATTTAATCTCAATGGCTCGCCGATCATTGGGCAAGTCAATCAAAGTCCACACTTTGTTTTCATACATGGATCTCATCTCAGATTTCATGGCCTCAAGCCATTTCGCGGAATCTGGGCTCATCATCGCTTCCTCATAGTTCGTAGGTTTATCATGGTCAAGTAACATGACCTCCAGAACAGGATTACCGTACCACTCTGGTGCGGATCTTACTCTGATTGTTCTACGAGGTTCAGTAGTATCTTGTTCTGAAGTTTCATGATCATCATCATTAGCTTCCTCACTAATTGGTGTAGGTGTCACAGAAACCGGTTTCTATGATGTACTACTTTCCAATAAGGGAGCAGGTACAGTTACCTCATCAAGTTCTAATTTCCTCCCACTCACTTCTTTCGAGAGAAACTCCTTCTCTAGAAAGGATCCATTCTTAGCAACGAATGTCTTGCCTTCGGATCTGTGATAGAAGGTGTACCCAACATTTCCTTTTGGGTATCCTATGAAGATGCACTTCTCCGATTTGGGTTTGAGCTTATCAAGTTGAAACTTTTTCACATAAGCATTGCAACCTTAAACTTTAAGAAACGACAGCTTAGGTTTCTTGCCAAACCATAGTTCATACGGTGTCGTCTCAACGGATTTAGATGGTGCCCTATTTAATGTGAGTGTAGCTGTCTCTAATGCATAACCCCAAAACGATAGTGGTAAATCGGTAAGAAACATCATATATTGTACTATATCTAATAAAGTACGGTTATGACGTTCGGACGCACCATTACATTGTGGTGTTCCAGGTGGCGTGAGTAGTGAAACTATTTCATATTGTTTTTTAACTAAAGGCCAAACTCGTAACTCAAATACTCTTCTCTACGATCAGATCGTAGAAACTTTATTTTCTTGTTACGATGATTTTTCACTCTGAAATTCTTTGAACTTTTCAAATGTTTCAGACTTATGTTTCATCAAGTAGATATACTCATATCTGCTCAAATCATCTGTGAAGATCAGAAAATAATGATACCTGTCGTGAGCCTCAATATTCATCGGACCACATACATCAGTATGTATGATTTCCAACAAATCTGTTGCTCGCTCCATTGTTCCGAAGAACAGAGTCTTAGTCATCTTGCCCATGAGGCATGGTTCGCAAGCATCAATTGATTCATAATCAAGTGATTCCAAAAGCCCATCAGCATGGAGTTTCTTCATGCGCTTTACACCAATATGACCTAAACGGCCACAAATAAGTTGCACTATCATTATTAACTTTGCATCTTTTGGTTTCAATATTATGATTATGTGTATCACTACGATCGAGATCCAACGAACTATTTTCATTGGGTGTGTAACCATATAAGGTTTTATTCATGTAAACAGAATAACAATTTATTCTTTTACTTAAATGAATAACCGTACTACAATAAACATGATCAAATCATATTCATGCTCAATGCAAACACCAAATAACACTTATTTAGGTTCAACACTAATCTCGAAATTATAGGGAGTGTGCGATGATGATCATATCAATCTTGGAACCACTTCCAACACACATCGTCACTTCACCCTTAACTAGTCTCTGTTTATTCTGCAACTCCCGTTTCGAGTTACTAATCTTAGCAACTGAACTAGTATCAAATACTGAGGGGTTGCTATAAACACTAGTAAAGTACACATCAATAACATGTATATCAAATATACTTATGTTCACTTTGCCATCCTTCGTATCCGCCAATCACTTGGGGTGGTTCCGCTTCCAGTGACCAGTCCCTTTGCAGTAGAAGCACTTAGTCTCAGGCTTAGGACCAGACTTGGGCTTCTTCACTTGAGCAGCAACTTGCTTGCTGTTCTTCTTGAAGTTCCCCTTCTTCCCTTTGCCCTTTCTTGAAACTAGTGGTCTTGTTAACCATCAACACTTGATGTTTTTCTTGATTTCTACCTTCGTTGATTTCAGCATCACGAAGAGCTTGGGAGTTGTTTCCGTTATCCCTTTCATATTATAGTTCATCATGAAGTTCTACTAACTTGGTGATGGTGACTAGAGAATTCTATCAATCACTATCTTATCTGGAAGATTAACTCCCACTTGATTCAAGCGATTGTAGTACCCAGACAATCTGAGCACATGCTCACTAGTTGAGCGATTCTCCTCCATCTTTTAGCTATAGAACTTGTTGGAGACTTCATATCTCTCAACTCGGGTATTTGCTTGAAATATTAACTTCAACTCCTGGAACATCTCATGTGGTCCATGACGTTCAAAACGTCTTTGAAGTCCCGATTTTAAGCCATTAAGCATGGTGCACTAAACTATCAAGTAGTCATCATATTGAGCTAGCCAAACATTCATAACGTCTGCATCTTCTCCTGCAATAGGTCTGTCACCTAGCGGCGCATCAAGGACATAATTCTTCTGTGCAGCAATGAGGATAAACCTCAGATCACGGATCCAATTCGCATCATTGCTACTAACATCTTTCAACACAATTTTCTCTAGGAACATATCAAAATAAACACAGGGAAGCAACAACGCGAGCTATTGATCTACAACATAATTTGCAAAATACTACCAGGACTAAGTTCATGATAAATTTAAGTTCAAATAATCATATTACTTCAGAACTCCCACTTAGATAGACATCCCTCTAATCCTTTAAGTGATTACGTGATCCAAATCAACTAAACCATGTCCGATCATCACGTGAGATGGAGTAGTTTCATTGGTGAACATCACTATGTTGATCATATCTACTATATGATTCACGCTCGACCTTTCGGTCTCCGTGTTCCGAGGCCATATCTGTATATGCTTGGCTCGTCAAGTATAACCTGAGTATTCAGCGTGTGCAACTGTTTTGCACCCGTTGTATTTGAACGTAGAGCCTATCACACCCGATCATCACGTGGTGTCTCAGCACGAAGAACTTTTGCAACGGTGCATACTCAGGGAGAACACTTCTTGATAATTAGTGAGAGATCATCTTAAAATGCTACCGTCAATCAAAGCAAGATAAGATGCATAAAAGATAAACATCACATGCAATCAATATAAGTGATATGATATGGCCATCATCATCTTGTGCTTGTGATCTGCATCTTCGGACCACCGTCGTGATCACCATCGTCACCGGTGCGACACCTTGATCACCATCGTAGCATCGTTGTCGTCTCGCCATTCTTATGCTTCCATGACTATCGCTACCGCTTAGTGATAAAGTAAAGCATTACAGCGCAATTGCATTGCATACAATAAAGCGACAACCATATGGCTCCTGCCAGTTGCCGATAACTTGGTTACAAAACATGATCATCTCATACAATAAAATTTAGCATCATGTCTTGACCATATCACATCACAACATGCCCTGCAAAAACAAGTTAGACGTCCTCTACTTTGTTGTTGCAAGTTTTACGTGGCTGCTACGGGCTTAAGCATGAACCAATCTTACCTACGCATCAAAACCACAACGATAGTTTGTCAAGTTGGTGCTGTTTTAACCCTCGCAAGGACCGGGCATAGCCACACTCAGTTCAACTAAAGTTGGAGAAACTGTCACCCGCTAGCCACCTTTGTGCAAAGCACGTCGGGAGAACCGGTCTCGCGTAAGCGTACGCGTAATGTCGGTCCGGGCCGCTTCGTCCAACAATACCGCCGAACCAAAGTATGACATGCTGGTAAGCAGTATGACTTATATCGCCCACAACTCACGTGTGTTCTACTCGTGCATATAACATCAACACATAAAACCTAGGCTCGGATGCCACTATTGGGGAACGTAGTAATTTCAAAAAAATTCCTACGCACACGCAAGATCATGGTGATGCATAGCAACGAGAGGGGGGAGTGTGATCTACGTACTCTTGTAGACCGACAGCGGAAGCGTTAGCACAACGCGGTTGATGTAGTCGTACGTCTTCACGGCCCGACCGATCAAGCACCGAAACTACGGCACCTCCGAGTTTTAGCACACCTTCAGCTCGATGACGATCCCCGGACTCCGATCCAGCAAAGTGTCGGGGAAGAGTTCCGTCAGCACGACGGCGTGGTGACGATCTTGATGTACTACCGTCACAGGGCTTCGCCTAAGCAGCGCTACAATATTATCGAGTATTATGATGGAAGGGGCACCGCACATGGCTAAGAATATGATCACGTGGATCAACTTGTGTGTCTAGAGGTGCCCCCTGCCCCCGTATATAAAGGAGCAAGGGGGAGGAGGCCGGCCCTAGGAGGGGCGCGCCAGGGAGTAGGATTCCTACTCCTAGTTGGAGTAGGTTTCCTCCTTTCCTAGTCCAACTAGGAGAAGGGGGGAAAGGGGGAAAGGGGGGAAGAGGGGAAGGAAGGGAGAGAGGGGCCGCGCCCCAAACCCCTTGTCCAATTCGGACTGGGCTTGGGAGGGGCGCGCACCACCTCCTGGTCCTTCCCACTAAGGCCCATTAAGGCCCATTGCTTCTTCCTCGTATTCCCGTAACTCCCCGGTACCTCCGAAAATACCCGAATCACTCGGAACCTTTCCGATGTCCGAATATAGTCATCCAATATATCGATCTTTACGTCTTGACCATTTCGAGACTCCTCGTCATGTCCCCGATCTCATCCGGGACTCCGAACTTCTTCGGTACATCAAAACTCATAAACTCATAATATAACTGTCATCGAAACCTTAAGCGTGCGGACCCTACGGGTTCGAGAACAATGTAGACATGACCGAGACACGTCTCCGGTCAATAACCAATAGCGGAACCTGGATGCTCATATTGGCTCCCACATATTCTACGAAGATCTTTATCGGTCAGACCGCATAACAACATACGTTGTTCCCTTTGTCATCGGTATGTTACTTGCCCGAGATTCGATCGTCGGTATCTCAATACCTAGTTCAATCTCGTTATCGGCAAGTCTCTTTACTCGTTTCGTAATACATCATCTCGCAACTAACTCATTAGTTGCAATGCTTGCAAGGCTTATGTGATGTGCATTACCGAGAGGGCCCAGAGATACCTCTCTGACAATCGGAGTGACAAATCCTAATCTCGAAATACGCCAACCCAACATGTACCTTTGGAGACACCTGTAGAGCTCCTTTATAATCACCCAGTTACGTTGTGACGTTTGGTAGCACACAAAGTGTTCCTCCAGCAAACGGGAGTTGCATAATCTCATAGTCATAGGAACATGTATAAGTCATGAAGAAAGCAATAGCAACATACTAAATGATCGGGTGCTAAGGTAATGGAATGGGTCATGTCAATCACATCATTCTCCTAATGATGTGATCCTGTTAATCAAATGACAACACATGTCTGTGGTTAGGAAACATAACCATCTTCGATTAACGAGCTAGTCAAGTAGAGGCATACTAGTGACACTTTGTTTGTCTATGTATTCACACATGCATTATGTTTCCGGTTAATACAATTCTAGCATGAATAATAAACATTTATCATGAAATAAGGGAATAAATAATAACTTTATTATTGCCTCTAGGGCATATTTCCTTCACCAGGGGCTAGCCCCGCTCCTCTATTTATATGTTGAGCCCTGGGTCGTTTCTTGGAGAAATATGAAGGAAATATGCCCTAGAGGCAATAATAAAGTTGTTATTTTATATTTCCTTATTCATGATAAAGGTTTATTATTCATGCTAGAATTGTATTGATCGAAAACTTAAATACATGTGTGAATACATAAACAAATACCGTGTCCCTAGTAAGCCTCTACTAGACTAACTCGTCAATCAAAGATGGTTAAAGTTTCCTAACCATGGACATGTGTTGTCATTTGATAACGGGATCACATCATTAGAAGAATGATGTGATGGACAAGACCCACCCGTTAGCTTAGCATAATGATCGTTCACTTTGATTGCTATTGCTTTCTTCATGTCAAATACATATTCCTTCAACTATGAGATTATGCAACTCCCAGATACCGGAGGAATACCTTGTGTTCTATCAAATGTCACAATGTAACTAGGTGATCATAAATATTCTCTATAGGTATCTCTAAAGGTGTTTGTTGAGTTGGCATAGACCGAGATTAGGATTTGTCACTCAGAGTATCAGAGAGGTATCTCTGGGCCTTCTCGGTAATACACATCATAATCTTGCAAGCAAATGACTAAGGAGTTAGTCACGAGGTGATGTATTACAGAACGTGTAGAGAGACTTGCCGGTAACGAGACTGAACTAAAGGAAATATGCCCTAGAGGCAATAATAAAGTTGTTACTTTATATTTCCTTATTCATGATAAAGGTTTATTATTCATGCTAGAATTGTATTGATCAGAAACCTTAATACATGTGTGAATACATAAACAAATACTGGGTCCCTAGTGAGCCTCTAGTAGACTAGCTCGTTGATCAAAGATGGTTACGGTTTCCTAACCATGGACATGAGTTGTCATTTGATAACGGGATCACATCATTAGGAAAATGATGTGATGGACTAGACCCATCTGTTAGCTTAGCATAATGATCGTTCAGTTTTATTGTTATTGCTTTCTTCATGTCAAATACATATTCCTTCGACTATGAGATTATGCAACTTCCGGATACCAGAGGAACACCTTGTGTGCTATCAAACGTCACAACGTAACTCGGTGATTATAAAGATGCTCTGCAGGTATCTCCGAATGTGTTTGTTGCGTTGGCATAGAACGATATTAGGATTTGTCACTCCGAGTATCGGAGAGGTATCTCTGGGCCCTCTCGGTAATACACATCATAAGCTTGCAAGCAAACGACTAAGGAGTTGGTCACGAGGTGATGTATTACAGAACGAGTAAAGTGACTTGCCGGTAACGAGATTGAACTAGGTATGAAGATACCAACGATTGAATCTCGGGCAAGTAACATACCGGTAGACAAAGGGAATTACGTATGTTGTCATAACGGTTCGACTGATAAAGATCTTCATAGAATATGTAGGAGCCAATATGGACATCCAGGTTCCGCTATTGGTTATTAATCAGAGAGGTGTATCGGTCATTTCTACATAGTTCTCGAACCCGTAGGGTCCGCACGCTTAACGTTCGTTGACGATATAGTATTATATGAGTTATGTGATTTGGTGACCGAATGTTGTTCAGAGTCCCGGATGAGATCACGGATATGACGAGGAGTCTCGAAATGGTCGAGAGGTAAAGATTGATATATAGGACGATGGTATTCGGACACCAGAAGTGTTCTGGAGGGTACCTGGTACATATCGGGTCACCGGAAGGGGTTTCGGGCATCCCCGGCAAAGATATGGGCCTTATGGGCCAAGAGAGGGAACACACCAGTCCGTGTAGTTGCTACCATCATCTTTCAACTTAGCTTTCTCTAGGAACACATTAAAATTCAAGGGAACGGTAGCATGGGCCATTGACCTACAACATAGATATGCAAAAGCTATCAGGACTAAGTTCATGATAAATTTAAGTTCATTTAATCATATTACTTAAGAACTCCCACTTAGATAGACATCCCCTGAGTCATCTAAATGATCATGTGATCCATATCAACTAAACCATGTCCGATCATCACGTGAGATGGAGTAGTTTTCAATGGTGAACATCTCTATGTTGATCATATCTACTATATAATTCACGTTCGACCTTTCGGTCTCAGTGTTCCGAGGCCATGTCTGTATATTCTAGACTCGTCAAGTTTAACCCGAGTATTCTGCATGTGCAAAACTGTCTTGCACCTGTTGTTTGTGAACGTAGAGCTTATCACACCCAATCATCACGTGATGTCTCGGCACGACGAACTGTCGCAACGGTGCATACTCAGGGAGAACACTTATACCTTGAAATTTAGTGAGGGATCATCTTATATTGCTACCGCCGTACTAAGCAAAATAAGATGCATCAAAGATAAACATCACATGCAATTAAAATATGTGACATCATATGGCCATCACCATCTTGTGCCTTTGATCTTCATCTCCAAAGCACCGTCATGATCTTCATCGTCACCGGCTTGACACCTTGATCTCCATCGTAGCGTCGTTGTCATCTCGCCAACTATTGCTTCTACAACTATCGCTAACGCATGGTGATAAATTAAAGCAATTGCATGGCGATTGCATTTCATACAATAAAGCGACAACCATAAGGCTCCTGCCAGTTGCCGATAACTTTTACAAAACATGATCATCTCATACAATAATGTATATCACATCATGTCTTGACCATATCACATCACAACATGCCCTGCAAAAACAAGTTAGACGTCCTCTACTTTGTTGTTGCAAGTTTTACGTGGCTGCTACGAGCTTCAAGTAAGAACCGTTCTTACCTACGCATCATCACCACAATGATTTTTCGTCAAGTGTGCTGTTTTAACCTTCAACAAGGACCGGCCGTAGTCAAATTCGATTCAACTAAAGTTGGAGAAACAGACACCCGCCATCCACCTTTATGCAAAACAAGTTGCATGTCTGTCGGTGGAACCGGTCTCATGAATGTCGTCATGTAAGGTTGGTTCGGGCCGCTTCATCTAACAATACCGCCGAATCAAAATAAGACGTTGGTGGTAAGTAGTATGACTATGCAATTTCAAAAAAAAAATCCTACGATCACGCAAGATCTATCTAGGAGATGCATAGCAATGAGAGTGGCAGAGTGTGTCCACCTACCTCGTAGACCGAAAGCAGAAGCGTTAGGTTAACGCGGTTGATGTAGTCGAACGTCTTCGCGATCCAACCGATCAAGTACCGAACATATGGCACCTCCGAGTTTAGCACACGTTCAGCTTGATGACGTCCCTTGAACTCTTGATCCAGCAAAGTGTCGGTGGAGAGTTTCGTCAGCACGACGGCGTGGTGACGGTGATGGTGATGTGATCCGCGCAGGGCTTCGCCTAAGCACTGCGACAATATGACTGGAGGAGTAAACTGTGGAGGGGGGCACTACACATGGCTAAGAGAACAACTGATGTGCTTTGGGGTGCCCCCTGCCCCCGTATATAAAGGAGGAGAGGGAGGAGGCCGGCCATAGGGGGGGCGCCATGGGGGGGAACTGACTAGGACTCCTAGTCTTAGTCGCCCCCATTCCTTTCTTCCAGATGGGGGAAAGGGAAGGAGAGGGAGAGGGGGAAGGAAAGGGGGGCCGCGCCCCCTCCCCTTGTCCAATTAGGACAACCCATGGGAGGGGTGCGCACCACCCCTTGCGGGCTCCCCTCTCTCTCCCCTATGTCCTATGTAGGCCCATTACTTTCCCGGGGGGTTCCGGTAACCTCCTGGTACTCCGAAAATACCCGAAACATTCCAGAACCATTCCGGTCTCCGAATACCATCGTCCAATATATCAATATTTACCTCGCGACCATTTCGAGACTCCTCGTCATGTCCGTGATCTCATCTGGGACTCCGAACAGTCTTCGGTCACCAAAACGCATGACTCATAATACAAATCGTCGTTGAACGTTATGCGTGCGGACCCTACAGGTTTGAGAACTATGTAGACATTACCGAGACACTTCTCCGATAAATAACCAATAGTGGAACCTGGATGCTCATATTGGTTCCTACGTATTCTACATAGATCTTTATCAGTCAAACCGCAATGACAACATATGTCATTCCCTTTGTCATCGATATGTTACTTGCCCGAGATTCGATCATCGGTATCTTCACACCTAGTTCAATCTCATTACCGGCAAGTCTCTTTACTCATTCCGCAATGCATCATCCCGCAACTAACTCATTAGTCACATTGCTTGCAAGGCTTTCGTGATGTGCGTTATCGAGAGGGCCCAGAGATACCTCTCCGATACTCGGAGTGACAAATCCTAATCTCGATCTATGCCAACCCAACAAATACCTTCGGGGACACCTGTAGAGCATCTTTTATAATCACCCAGTTACATTGTGAAGTTTGATAGCACACAAGGTGTTCCTCCGGTATTCAGGAGTTACATAATCTCATAGTCAAAGGAATATGTATAAGTCATGAAGAAAGCAATAGCAATAAAACTTAATGATCATTATGCTAAGCTAATGGATGGGTCATGTCCATCACATCATTCTCCTAATGATGTGATCCCATTCACAAATGACAACACATGTCTATGGTCAGGAAACTTAACCAACTTTGATTAATGAGCTAGTCAAGTAGAGGCATACTAGGGACACCTTGTTTTGTCTATGTATTCACACATGTATCAAGTTTCCGGTTAATACAATTCTAGCATGAATAATAAACATTTATCATGATATAAGGAAATATAAATAACAACTTTATTATTGCCTCTAGGGCATATTTCCTTCAGTATCAGACCTACATATCCTACCCGAGGACACCACATACAAGAATTCAAGGCCCACAAGGTTAGGAAGGAGTCACCGACTGGAATGCCTGCATCCTACCAGTCACTCAAACGCAGGATCCACTCAGAAGTCTCTTCGTTAATCGATCGTCTTTACCGACTCGAAGTACCAAGCATCACTCGATGGTAGGCGACCAAGAGTCGCCCTGAGACAGAAACGACCAGGCGATTAGTTCGCCGCCATAAAATGATCTAATGCTGGTGTTACCTGTAACGCTCGCATCCTTTAACTTCTCCACTGAACCCTTGGGTAACGGGGCATTCATGAGGGGCCAGAGGACTCTATATAAGACGCCCCTCCACCCCTGCACAAGGGTTCACACCTCTTGTAACACAACACTCCAGATAACAAGCTCCACAGCACCGAGACGTAAGGTCTTTACCTCTTCCGAGAGGGGCCTGAACTTGTAAATCCGAGTGTACAACCATACCGTAGCTAGACTCTGCCCTCCTACACGTACCCCTATACTCTACTGTGAGATTTGTTCCCATGACACGTACCCCACTTGATACATCAACCTCAGAAGGTATGTGACTTGAGGCTGCCCATATGACCACTTTGGCTAAGAGGGAGCACTTAAATCGAGTTGAGAGAAGCCTGTTGGCACGAGCACATGATATCCCTAGCACCAACCGGCCTCGGAGTTAACACTTTTAGAGTGGTGATGTCGGTGTTTATCGGATTTTGCGTACCCTGATGCAGAACTTGGCAACTGTAACCCAGATTGTAGATACGATCCGACCATTAGGCTCAGGAGTAGAGAAAATTCATCGTGTGCAATCGTTGCTGAACGCAGCTTTAGAGAAGTATGCAATGTTACTCGGTCACATAAAATGATCCACTCGAGATCAGGCTGAAAAACACAATCAAGTCATAGCCCTCATGTGGACCAAGGGCCAGCCACATCTCCACCTCCTCGAGGAGCAGCTGCCCCTCACAGACGTAATGCACCACCATTTCATGGGGACCTAACTCCAACACGCCACGAAGATCAGAATTACGGCCGACTTTGGTGCACTTTAGACACCGATTGTGCTCAGGTTCAAGCACATAGAGAGAGGTAATACCCTAATTCCTACGCTTTGTGAATAATATTGCTCGCATGAAGGGTGCACGCCTCGAGAGATGTTCTCATGGATGTTAGGGTTGCGCCCTCATCCGTGCAGCACTTCCACGCGCTGTAGTTGCTCATCACAATGGAGACATACTGTGACCTGCTGCTCAATAATGGTGCCTTTTTGGTGGCAAGGTAGACTCTGGCAGATTCTAGTTGCTGAGGCTCCGATGTCTATGCGGTGGTGGGCATGTCTAGGATATTGTTTCCATCAGCGTGCGCTGCTTATTTTTTGAGCTAGACATGAAGACCTCCCATGACAGATGATGGTTTTTTGAGCTCTCGTACATGCCTGAGTCAGAGTCAACGGGTGGGAGAGAGTCGATCATGGCAATGAGTTGGTATGCCGATGTGATGTTGTCTTCGATGATAGCCACCGAATAAGACGTGCCAATAGCAACAGCCTTGGGCTATGCCACCCACAACATAATGAGCACTAACAAGACCCTTCTGTTCTACAATATATGGTGGCATTTCGAGTTCGGTCGAAGTTGTCAGAGCTTGACCCAATCGGAACGTCCACTCTTTCACAGAGGGACTTCGCCGTTAAGCTAACTAAGTGTGGTAAGGGTCCTTAGATCCAGCAAATAAAATACTTCTCAGGAAGAGCTCGTTTGGGGCTCCTCGTAGTCTGGGGTATATAACTCCTCGCACACAAGTTATGATTACACTGGAGGAGGAAGCACAAAGGTGAATGTTGAATCAGTTTGCAAGACCGAAGACCAACAAAGGAGAACAAGTCGTCCGAGGATTGTCCTTGGCTTGGAAGACCTGTTCAGGGGCTACTGATTGTTTCGTACATAGAGGAGGGGTGCTAACCACATCGCCACCCAATCATTGGCTGGAACGAGGACCCCGAAACTATCCACCAAGTGGGCCATACCTTCTAGGCTCCACGGAATACTCAAGATGGAATCTTCTGAAGATTTGGCGCATATTATGTGAGCCTCAAGACGTTTATTCTTGATGTAACCAACTGAGGTGTAACCCTAGGTACCCCCGGTGTCTATGTAAGCTGAGGGGTTTTAGACCATAGAGGTATATTCATTCAGAGATACGATCTCGAGGTAGATCAACATGTACTTTGTACTACATCCACAATCAATGCAATGCAAGCAGAACGTAGGGTTTTACCTCTTCGAGAGGGCCCCAACCTAAATATTGTGTTTCTTCTTCTTCCTATCACCGTCTAGACAAGAGCACTAGCTCAGGACCTCCTACCCGAGATTTGCGGATTTAGCTCCGCCAGTTGGCGCTACTGTACATCATGTTGATGGAGGCTTCGAGCCAAATGCTTCTATGATCACAAGGATCTCGATTGCCTCATCCACCTAGCAGCCCACCAATCACAGTCAACCTATTCTATCATGGCTTTGTCAAGCCTCACTTGTGGTAGATATTCACACTTTGAATGTTATCTACGGACCTTGAATAAACTCTTGATTCCCTTCACAATATGACGGGTGAAGTCTATCAAGTGACTCCTAACCGTCTAGGAAAATCAGAAACCTTAGTAGTAACAAGCAAAGCGAACTCACTTGGTAGAAATCCTCAAAAGATCATCAATCAAAGTACGTCTCAAGAGGCCATTGGATCTCCTCTCTCTTTCTCCCTCTCTCACTCTGTCTCTTATAAAAGATAGGACTGCTGAACACTATATGCCGGTGTCGGTTTGTAAGGATACCCATGCACACACACACACACACACACAGAGAGAGAGAGGCAATATGGGTGCACTTGGACCTTATTGCTAACCTGACTGTCAAGGGCTTTCGGGACCTTATTACTGACTTAATTGTCAAGAGTGCCCACTACACCCGAGTAGGCATTCCTAAGGGATAATGACCAGGAGTTCTATTTTGAGAATTCCGTGGTTGCTGGATATTTGTATCTCTAACCGTGAATTACCCGATCATATTTTATTATTTGAAGATAGGTACGGGACTACCGAACGGGGACTGTCAATATAAGGGCAGTACTGACTCCCTGCAGGGGGCAAAAAGATACACGGGAGCACATACCCGTACCCTAGCTCAGAAAATAGGATCACTCCATGCATTCATTTGTGTTCGTCAATAAAGATAGTCAGACATGACATAGGGCGATTACCCATCCAGGGCCCTGATCCTTGGTAAAACCAATGTATGACCTTCATCTCTGACAAGGTACCTTCGGTCACCACCCCTTTCTCAACATTCTTCCACAGCTGCCTCCGGATTGTAAGATCAGTAGACCATTATTCATCGACATTTGGTGCCCGTCGAGGGGCTGATCGGAGCTCCTCCGATGATCCAACACTCATCGAGATGACTCGTCGGACCATTTTCCGTCCCCATCATGATCATTATCGGTTTCTCCGGTACAAAGAAACACGCCATACCAAAGATCGTCATAACTGGTCACAACGAAGGGATTCTTAGCTGGTCTATCTCGGCATAAGTTAATACTAATGCAGGAGTTCCTGCATAGATAAATAGAAGGGCCATCTGTAGGATGATGTAATAGTCCACAATAAGTGAAACAATTGATTTGTGTACTTGGGGCTCCTCCAATGAAAACTACCGTCAATAGTGGGTTACAGGACAATCAGTGGAACACCAAAATGCTGGCCAAAATATGTAATTTTTGCCCCCAGAAAAGAGAGTAAACAGGTGGTTTTGTGAAACCTCAACCCCAATTGTTATGTTTTTTCCCTGTCTACTCATGTAGTAAACCCTAACCCTGTCCCCACCAAGAAAAAAGGTTAGTCAAATGGCCGCAATGAAGATAGCGAGCGAGCAATGCTTGATCTCTTGTTTCTTCTTCGTACTAGTACACTACTCAAGAAACATACCATGTGGTGCAGTAGAAACCCAACACATGCGTACATCTAAAGCTGGCCATACCATACCTTGTATGTCTCCTCAACCGCTCATAAACATCTCCACACTCTCACCTGACGGGTATTTTCGTTTGGCGGGCGATGCATGTAAGCCTCCCTATATTTCAATCTCTTTTTATCTTCTTATTTTTTTGTAATTTTTCTCTTTTTCTCTTATATTATAGTAGGATGCTTCCCTCCAACTATTATTCCCTTACCGAACGCATCTGGGCCGGAATCGAGGGCCCACTTACGTGAGGAGAGAAGAAGAAAGAAGGACCCAGCTTGTCTGCACCAACCGATTCACAATAAAGTTTAAAATTAAAAAATGGGTGGGCCCACTTAATGCCGCTATCGAGTGTGGGCCCACGCGACGTTGCCGCTAATTTTTGCTACCACGTCTTTGTTTGCTGTTTTGCATTTGCGTTTGCATGCGGCCAATTCCCACCGCTTTCAGTTGCGCGACAGCGACTGCGAAATGCGTTACCGCGGCCGACCACGTTTTATCAGGGTGAGCAGACCACGTCTTATCCCCATGATAAGACGCCAAGCGAATGTCCCTATTGGATTACCACCAAGAGTTGGTGCCCAGTCCAGTCCTAAACATGACATGAACTCCTTTCACTACTCAACACGTACGTACGCGCGGTTAAAAAAACGGTTTACTTCTCTCTTTGTGCCGGGTAAACACTAAACAGACAGCAGTCAGCTAAAAAAAAGTTACTGGACAAGTAGTACTCCGCTTCATGTAAAAAGAAAAATATACTCCACTTACTTGGTTCTTAAACAGGGAGTACGAAGTATGATTAGAACTTTACATAACCTCACGGTAATAACCTCATAGAGCATGTGTTACTAATACCTCACGGTAATGACATGATTACACAAAGATGGAAACTCTCTTAAAATATTACCCCATTCTTTTCTTGAAAACAAAGAGGAAGAAAATATTCGTGGATCCACAACACTTCTTTGTAGTTGATTATTAACGGACGATTAGTACCAATCTTCATGTCTAGGCCTACTTTGATTCGAAGGAATTTCATAATATTTTTGGAGGGTTTGGGATCCTTAGGAAATTTTTCTACGTTGTCATTTGATCCATGTGATTGAATCCTAAGAAATTTCCATAAATAACTATGTATACTATGTTTAATAGAAAATCTAACATCCATTTTTTTCTGTGGTATCAAACACTATTAGCTAATCTCATAGATTATTTTAGACAAACATAATCCCATAAGATTCAAAATAGGCACACGTTGTATCCTGAATTTTACCAACCACACCAATCTTGAATTTTACTATTCCCGGGTTTTGAGAATCTTACGAATCAAAGAGAGCCTTAGGCATCTCCAACGTTGACCCTCGAACACCCCACAACCGTCTGGACCGCGTGAGGTCAGACGTGTTTTACTATCTAGCGTGGTTCTGTATTAGTCCGCTCGGTGGTCCGGACACACATTTTCCCGTAAACCGAGACAAAGTGGGGGGCCTTGTGGGCGTCCAAACCGCTCCCAAGTCCGCTTTTGACTGTACTAACCCACCATTAACCCCCTTCCTAGCGCTTCCTGCCAGAAACAGTAGGCACTGCTCCAGAGCGTCAGCGTCGTATCCATGCCAGGCCAGAGCGGACGGGTCCTCTCACTACTGTCAGCATTTTAAGCTGCGCGCTGGCTGAGGGAGCGATGCCTGCTCCGCTTCCCGGTGCAGGTGACTGCCCACCCCGTTGGTATATCGCCCTACATCAATGATATGCGGTTTCCGAGGAACCTACTCTAGCGCCACTCATCCGTTCATCTGCCGCCCACCATTAACCACACCGCGGCGGCCCATTGCCATCCGCTTGCTATATAAACTCTAGACCCAGCCATAGTTGCAATCATCCTCCTTCGGTCCCTTTATCCTCTCTGCACCACATCCGCCATAGCCTCCTCGCCTCCAAAGCCCTCTGGGACACTCTCCTCGGAGCAAAAGAAGGAGATGGTCGCCATTGCTGTCGGCTGGCGGGCCGGCTGGCAAACGGAGGCCAACGACGCTCCAATGGAGGACGAGCCGGCGCCACCCTCCTTGCTGGTGCATGCCGGCCTCACCGTCAACGAGGCCCGTGCACACTACACGAATATGTTGCGGGAGGAACATGAAGCCAAGTTCCGACAAGTGCAGGCCAACCAGGCCTACAACCTCGGCCTCCTCGAGGAGCATCGTGCCAGACGTGGACATGGCGGAGAAGGAGGTGCTGGTCGAATCCTACCGCGACATCCGCCGCTACCGGTGGCGCTACTGATACGTCTCCACAAGCTCGCACGACACGTCCTGGGGGCGCCACCTAAGCTTGTGGGCCCAACATAGCTCCGTTTGACCTAATTCCAAGCCTATAAATTCTAAATCCCAAAACCAACAGAGAGCCACCTGAAACATTTTTTCTGCCGCCGCAAGCTTCTATTCTTCCGCGATCCCATCTCGAGCCTTTTCCGGTTATGCGTGAGTAGTTCACCATAGATTATGTGGGAGGGGGAATCGATCACGGACGGCTTCTACATGGACCTTGTTGCACCTCTGATTATGTGTGATTAGTTCACCACAGACCTACGGGTCCATAGTGATTAGCTAGATGACTTCTTCTCTTTCTTTGATCATCAATACAATGTTCTCCTCAAAGTTTTATCCGATGTAATCTTCTTTTGCGGTGTGTTTATTGGGATCTGATGAATTGTGGGTTTATGATTGGAATATTGATTGAAACAATTGAGTGTTTTATAAACTTTATTATGCGTAATTATAATTCCTTTGTATTTCTCTCCAATCTATTTGTTTGATTTGGCCAACTACATCGATTTATCTTCAGCAGGAAAGGTGCTTTGTAGTAGGCTCAATCTTGCGGTGTCATCACCTCGTGACAGAAGGGGTAGCAAGGAATGTATTGTATTGTTGCTACTAAGGGTAAAATGACGGGGTTCAATCATATTGCTTGGTTTTATTCTGTCTACATTATGTCATATTGCTTAAAGCGTTACTCTCTTTGTTATCAACTTAATAACATAGATGCAGCAGGAGTCGGTCTATTATGGAGTAATAGTAATAGATGCACGCAGGAGTCAGTTTACTTGCCATGGACGTAATGTCTGTGTACATGATCATTGCCATGAATATCGTCATGACTATGCACTTTTCTATCAATTGCCCAACAATAATTTGTCTACCCATCATATGCTATTTTTATGAGAGAGAAGCCTCTAGTGAATACTATGGCCCCGGGTCTATTTTAATCATATTACAAAAAAATACCTTGCTATAAGTTTACTTATTTTATTTTACTTTGCAATTTATCTTTCTACCATTACCAGATTTAATCCTTGCAATTAATGAGTACAAGGAGATTGACAACCCTCTTGCCCGCGTTGGGTGCAAGTATTTTCTCTTGTGTGTGCAGTTACTGTTGATGGGCGTTTGCGCGGTTCTTCTTTTGGTTCGATAACCTTGGTTCTCTACTGAGGGAAATACTATCCGCTACTATATTGCTTTTCACCCTTCCTCTTCCGGGAAAATCCCAACGTAACTCACAAGTAGCAGCTACCGCCTCCATCAGGCAGAATTGGACCGCCTACAAGGAGATGGACGAGTCGGCGGATGAGGTGTTCGATAAGAGTGACGATGAGGAGGACATCTCCAGCTCCGTGGAAGCCGCACCCTGCCAGCACACCATGAAGCCGACACTTCCGCGGGCGCCACCGGCAGTGAGGAAGAGTAGTGCATGGTAGGTTGCCACTGCTCGGGTCCCAAGAAGGCCACCGTTCCTCCCCTCCAGTTGAAGCCAATCTTAGTGGGCTGAACATCGTCGGCCGATTAGCTGCTTGGCGACGACGTGGAGGCAGACAACTTCTCTTTTTGGGGCTCACGGCTACAGAGGAGGTGGCTATGGAGGCGGAGCTGTAGAGTGTCAAGGCAAAATTGGAGAAGGCGATGGCAAGGGCCAGAGCTTTAGTTCTTGGGGCTCATGGTCGGACATTTTGAAAGGGCGTCGGCAATCATTTAGATTTGGTCCGGTATAGTTTTTAGTTAAAAAATTGTCGAAAATGCAATGAATTATGTCTAGTTTATATGTAATCCGTCGTGTTTGCATGAATTTCGTCCGTTTAGTTCGAACAGTGGTTAAAATGTATGCAGATAGCATTGGACGGCCGGCTCCTGCATCTGTGGACTGGTCCCCCTGTCCACCGACGTATGCTGGAGCAAATTTGCGGGTTAGTGTTGGACATACCCTTAGCATTGGTCACTAGCTTGATGGTTCGGCTATTATAACCCACTTCTTGCAAGCTATAACCATTATAAATGTTCATGGTACGTGTTAGAGCACCTCCAATGCTGACCCTCATATCGCTCACATATGTTTGGACCGTGCGGTCCAGACCCAGGAATCCATTCAACACGGTCCTGTATCGGTCCACTCAGCGGTCCAGACGTACTTTTTTCGCAAACCAGAGACAAAGTGTGTGGGGGTGGGGGGTTCGCATGCGTCCGGACCGCTGCCACCCTCACTCTTGACTACTGATAACCCACAAGTATAGGGGATCGCAACAGTTTTTAAGGGTAGGGTATTCAACCCAAATTTATTGATTCGACACAAGGGGAGCAAAAGAATATTCTCAAGTATTAGGAGCTGAGTTGTCAATTCAACCTCACCTGGAAAACTTAATATCTGCAGCAAAGTATTTAGTAGCAAAGTAATATGGAAGTAACGGTAACGGTGGCAAAAGTAACAGTATTGGTTTTGTAGTGATTGTAACAGTGGCAACGGTAAAGTAACTAAGCGAAGATCAATATGTGAAAAGCTCGTAGGCAATGGATCAGTGATGGATAATTATGTCGGATGCGGTTCCTCATGCAACAGTTATAACATAGGGTGACACAGAACTAGCTCCAGTTCATCAATGTAATGTAGGCATGTATTCCGAATATAGTCATGCGTGCTTATGGAAAAGAACTTGCATGACATCTTTTGTCCTACCCTCCCATGGGAGTGGGGTCCTATTGGAAACTAAGGGATATTAAGGCCTCCTTTTAATAGAGTACCGGAACAAAGCATTAGCACTTAGTGAATACATGAACTCCTCAAACTACGGTCATCACCGGTAAGTATCCTGAATATTGTCACTTCGGGGTTAACGGATCATAACACATAATATGTGACTATAGACTTGCAAGATAGGATCAAGAACTCACATATATTCATGAAAACATAATAGGTTCAGATCTGAAATCATGGCACTCGGGCCGTAGTGACAACATTAAGCATAGCAAAGTCATGGCAACATCAATCTCATAACATAATGGATACTAGGGATCAAACCCTAACAAAACTAACTCGATTACATGATAAATCTCATCCAACCCATGACAGTCCAGCAAGCCTACGATGGAATTACTCACGCACGGCGGTGAGCATCATGAAATTGGTGATGGAGGAAGGTTGATGATGACGATGGCGATGGATTCCCCTCTTCGGAGCCCCGAACGGACTCCAGATCAGCCCTCTCGAGAGAGATTAGGGCTTGGCGGCGGCTCCATATCGTAAAACGCAATGAATCCTTCTCTCTGATTTTTTGTCCTCGAACGTGAATATATAGAGTTGGAGTTGAGTTCGATGGAGCACTAGGGTGCCCGCGAGGCAGGGGGCGCGTCCCCACCCTCGTGGACAGGGTGTGGGCACCCTAGCCTTGATTCTTTCGCTAATATTTTTTATATATTCCAAAAATATTCTCCGTTGATTTTCAGATCATTCTGAGAACTTTTATTTCTGCACAAAAATAACACCATGGCAATTCTACTGAAAACAACATCCCCAAGCTTAATTCCTGCTCGCCCTTGAGTAGGTAAATGATAAAAAAATATAATTTTTGATGTGGAATGCTAGTTGGCATAATTTCAATGTAATTCTTCTTAATTGTGGCATGAATATTCAGATCCATAAGATTCAAGACAAAAGTTCATATTGACATGAAAATAATAATACTTCAAGCATACTAACAAAGAAATCATGTCTTCTCAAAATAACATGGCCAAAGGAAGTTATCCCTACAAAATCATATAGTCTGGCTACGCTCCATCTTCACCACATAACATATTTAAATCATGCACAACCCTGATGACAAGCCAAGCAATTGTCTCATACTTTTGATGTTCTCAAACTTTTTCAATCTTCACGCAATACATGAGCGTGAGCCATGGACATAGCACTATCGGTGGAATAGAATGGTGGTTGTGGACAAGACAAAAAGGGAGAAGATAGTATCACATCGACTAGGCGTATCAACGGGCTATGGAGATGCCCATCAATAGATATCAATGTGAGTGAGTAGGGATTGCTATGCAACGGATGCACTAGAGCTATAAATGTATGAAAGCTCAACAAAAGAAACTAGTGGGTGTGCATCCAACTCGCTTGCTCACGAAGACCTAGGGCATTTTGAGGAAGCCCATCATTGGAATATACAAGCCAAGTTCTATAATGAAAGATTCCCACTAGTATATGAAAGTGACAACATATGAGACTCTCTATATGAAGAACATGGTGCTACTTTGAAGCACAAGTGTGGTAAGAGGATAGTAACATTGTCCCTTTTTTTATTTGGCCTTTCTTTTTTTATTTGGCCTTTCCTTTTTTTATTTGGCCTTTTTTGGGGACAATGCTCTATTGAATGATGATCATCACACTTCTATTTATTTACAACTCGATACTAGAACAGAGATGACTCCATATGAATGCCTCCGGCGGTGTACCAGGATGTGCGATGATGCATGAGTGACATGTATGAAAGAATTATGAACGGTGGCTTTGCCACAAATACAATGTCAACTACATGATCATGCTAAGCAATATGGCAATGATGAAACGTGTCATAATAACGGAACGGTGGAAAGTTGCATGGAAATATATTTCGGAATGGCTATGGAAATGCCATGATAGGTAGGTATGGTGGCTGTTTTGAGGAAGGTAAATGGTGGGTCTATGGTACCGGCGAAAGTTGCGCGGTACTAGAGAGGCTAGCAAAGGTGGAAGGGTGAGAGTGCGTATAATCCATGAACTCAACATTAGTTATAAAGAACTCACATACTTATTGCAAAAATCTATAGTTATCAAAGCAAAGTATTATGCGCATGCTCCTAGGGGGATAGATTGGTAGGAAAAGACCATCGCTCGTCCCCGACCGCCACTCATAAGGAGGATAATCAATAAATAAATCATGCTCCGACTTCATTACATAACGGTTCACCATACGTGCATGCTACGGGAATCACAAACTTCAACACAAGTATTTCTCAAATTCATAACCACTCAACTAGCATGACTCTAATATTACCATCCTCATATATCAAAACAATCATCAAGTATCAAACTTCTCTTAGTATTCAACACACTCATAAGAGAATTTTATTATTAATCTTGTATACCTAGCATATTAGGATTTTAAGCAAATTACCATGCTATTTAAGACTCTCAAAATAATATAAGTGGAGCACGAAAGTTCATGTATTTCTTCAAAATAAAACTACCACCATGCTCTAAAAGGATAGAAGTGAAGCACTAGAGCAACAACAAACTACTCCGAAAGATATAAGTGAAGATCAATGAGTAGTTGAATAATTATGCAACTATGTGAAGACTCTCTAACATTTAAGAATTTCAGATCTTGGTATTTTATTCAAACAGAAAGCAAATCCTAACAAAATAAATTGACGCTCCAAGCAAAACACATATCATGTGGCGAATAAAAATATATCTTCAAGTAAAGTTACCGATGAACGAAGACGAAAGAGGGGATGCCACCTGGGGCATCCCCAAGCTTAAACGCTTGGTTATCCTTGAATATTACCTTGGGGTGCCTTGGGAATCCCCAAGCTTAGGCTCTTGCCACTCCTTATTCCATAGTCCATCGAATCTTTACCCAAAACTTGAAAACTTCACAACACAAAACTTAAAGTAGAAAACCCGTAAGCTCCGTTAGTATAAGAAAGTAAATCACCACTTCAAGGTACTGTAATGAACTCATTCTTTATTTATATTGGTGTTAAAACTACTGTATTCCAACTTCTCTATGGTTTATAAACTATTTTACTAGCCATAGATTCATCAAAATAAGTAAACAACACAAGAAAAATAGAATCTGTCAAAAACAGAACAGTCTGTAGTAATCTGGATCAAAAGTATACGTCTGGAACTCATAAAATTCTCAAATAAATTTCTGGACCTGAGGAATTTATCTATTAATCATCTGCAAAAAGAATTAACTAAATAGCACTCTCCAAATAAAAATGACAGCAATTCTCGTGAGCGCTAAAGTTTCTGTTTTTTACAGCATGATCAACAAGACTTTCCCCAAGTCTTCCCAAAGGTTCTACTTGGCACAAAAACTAATTAAAAGCATAAAACCATATCTAAACAGAGGCTAGATGAATTATTTATTACTAAACAGGGGCAAAAAGTAAGGAACAAAAATAAAATTGGGTTGCCTCCCAACAAGCGCTATCGTTTAACGCTCCTAGCTAGGCATGATGATTTCAATGATGCTCACATAAAGGGTAAGAATTGAAACATAAAGAGAGCATCATGAAGAATATTACTTGCACATTTAAGTCTAACATGCTTCCTATGCATAGGGATTTTGTGAGCAAACAACTTATGAGAACAATAATCAACTAGCATAGGAAGGTAAAACAAGCATAACTTCAAAACTTTAAGCACATAGAGAGGAAACTTGATATTATTGCAATTCCTACAAGCATATGTTCCTCCCTCATAATAATTTTCAGTAGCATCATGAATGAATTTAACAATATAACCAGTACCTAAAGCATTCCTTTCATGATCTACAAGCATAGAAAATTTACTACTCTCCACATAAGAAAGATTCTTCTCATTCGGGATAGTGGGAGTATCATAAGAGACTTGAATATTATAAATTGTTTCCACATTAAAAGAGTAATGTTCAGAAAAGGGGTAACCATAATCATGACAAGTTTTATAAATATAATCCTCACTACTCTTTATAGCATATGTATCATCACAGTAATTATCATAAGTAGGAGCCATGTTATTATCATTATGAATTTGCATATCAAAACTTGGGAGACTAAAAATATAATCTTCATTAAGCGTAGCATCCCCAAGGTTGGGACAAACATTAATTGCAGCAAATATATTCTCAAATATGTCATCCTCATCAAACATAGCTTCCCCAAGCTTGGGCATTTTCGTATCATAAGCATAATCACTCTCATCATTAATAGCATGGATAGCACCAATAGTATAGCAATTTTTATATTCTTCCAAGCAAGTGCCAAAAAGATTTTCAAGATCATAAGAAGTATCATTATCTTCCACAATTATATTTTCATGAGGCACAATAGTGATAGGAGCAGCATTATTTGGGAGAGATATCTTTTTACCTCTCTTACTTTTTCTTTTCTTCTTCTTCACCATATCATGCGTGGGTTCAATTCTCTTTTTGGAGCTCCTTATTAATGAGATTGGTTGAGTAGGAGGCTCCTCCTCGTTACCTGATTCATCATAAGAAATAATAGGAGGATATTGGGAAGTCATCTCCCTTTCATTAGTATTCTCTTCATCCTCTATTTGTTTTCATTTCTTTATGTAATTGGCAATATAAGGATTTTCAATGAAATTCACCGCACAATACATATAAATATTTTCTAGATCAAAATCAAGAACTTTATCAAGGGCAAATTTTGGAATATCCTTAGTTATACGTTTCATTTCTTCATAACCCAAAAGAAGGCTAAGCTCTTTATGATGCTCAAGCGTAATCAAATTATCACAATATTTGGACACGGCTTGATCATGAAACAAATATCATTGGAGCTTTAAATGACCATGTTCATTGCAAAGTTCACAAGGGGCACGAAAAATATTGAATCTTTCAGCACATTCATCTATCCTTCTGGCAAGAATTTAGTTTCTAAGTACTTATGCCTCTTGCAATATCTATCTTCCCTATTTGGTGTGTACTTGCAAATCCAGTCTACTCCACAAAAATTGACATGTTTATAGGACGCATTTTCATCATAACTAGTGCAATCATCATTAGCATCATGGATATTCAAAGAATTCGTACTAACAACATTACAATCATGCTCATCATTCAAATATTTAGTGCCAAACATTTTAGAGATCTCTTCTTCTAGCACTTGAGCACAATTATCCTTTCCATCATACTCACGAAAGATATTAAAAAGGTGAAGCGTATGAGACAAACTAAATTCCATTTTTTATAGTTTTCTTTTATAAACGAAACTAGTGATAAAACAAGAAACTAAAAGACTCGATTGCAAGATCTAAAGATATACCTTCAAGCGCTAACCTCCCCGGCAACGGCGCCAGAAAAGAGCTTGATGTC
The DNA here is from genome assembly GCF_056163025.1 of Triticum urartu. Taxonomy (NCBI): domain Eukaryota; kingdom Viridiplantae; phylum Streptophyta; class Magnoliopsida; order Poales; family Poaceae; genus Triticum; species Triticum urartu. The sequence continues at coordinate 177,506,440 of NC_141874.1, forward strand.
TACTACACAATCTTCTTCTTGTAGACGTTGTTGGGCCTCCAAGTGCAGAGGTTTGTACGACAGTAGCAAATTTCCCTCAAGTGGATGACCTAAGGTTTATCAATCCGTAGGAGGCGTAGGATGAAGATGGTCTCTCTCAAGCAACCCTGCAACCAAATAACAAAGAGTCTCTTGTGTCCCCACCACACCCAATACAACGGTAAATTGTATAGGTGCACTAGTTCGGCGAAGAGATGGTGATACAAGTGGTATATGGATAGTAGATAAAGGTATTTGTAATCTGAAATAATAAAAACAGCAAGGTATCAAGTGATAAAAGTGAGCGTAAATGGTATTGCAATGTGTGGAAACAAGGCCTAGGGTTCATACTTTCGCTAGTGTAAGTTCCCTCAACAATACTAACATAATTGGATCACATAACTATCCCTCAACATACAACAAAGAGTCACTCCAAAGTCACTAATAGCGGAGAACAAACGAAGAAATTATGGTAGGGTACGAAACCATCTCAAAGTTATTCTTTCCAATCAATCCGTTGGGCTATTCCTATAAGTGTCACAAACAGCCCTAGAGTTCGTACTAGAATAACACCTTAAGACACAAATCAACCAAAACCCTAATGTCACCTAGATACTCCAATGTCACCTCAAGTATCCGTGGGTATGATTATACGATATGCATCACACAATCTCAGATTCATCTATTCAACCAACACATAGAACCTCAAAGAGTGCCCCAAAGTTTCTACCGGAGAATCATGATGAAAACATGTGCCAACCCCTGTGCATAGGTTCCCAATGTCACGAAACCCGCAAGTTGGTCACCAAAACATACATCAAGTGGCACGTGGTATCCCATTGTGACCACAGATATCCACGGCAAGACATACATCAAGTGTTCTCAAATCTTTAAAGACTCAATCCGATAAGATAACTCCAAAGGGGAAACTCAATTCATTACAAGAGAGTAGAGGGGGGAAGAAACATCATAGGATCCAAATATAATAGCAAAGCTCGCAATACATCAAGATCGTATCATCTGAAGAACACGAGAGAGAGAGAGAGATCAAACACATAGCTACTGGTACATACCCTCAACCCCGAGGGAGAACTACTGCCTCCTCGTCATGGAGAGCACCGGGATGATGAAGATGGCCGCCGGAGAAGGATTGCCCCCTCCGGCAGGGTGCCGGAACGAGTCTAGATTGGTTTTCGGTGGCTACGGAGGCTTCTGGCGGGGGAACTCCCGATCTATCTTCCGTTCTAGAAGTTTTAGGTCACGTGGGTATATATGGGTGCAGGGAGGACGTCGGAGGAGCCACGGGGGTCCCACGAGACAGGGGGCGCGCCCTGGGGGAGGGGGGCGCCCCCCACCCTCGTGAGCACCTCGTGTCTCCCCTGACATGGGGTCCAAGTCCATCAGGTGTGTTTCCTTCCAAAAATAACTTCTCCAGTTGATTTCGTCTCGTTTCGACTCCGTCTAATATTCCTTTTCTTCGAAACACTGAAATAGGCATAAAACAACAAATCTGGGCTGGGCCTCCGGCTAATAGGTTAGTCCCAAAAGTAATATAAAGTGGATAATAAAGCCCAATATTGCCCAAAATAGTAGATAATATAGCATGGAGCAATCAAAAATTATAGATACGTTGGAGACGTATCAAGCGCCAGTCCGGGTTAGTTCCATTCAAATCATGCAAGTTAGAGTCCAAAACAAGGGCAAAAGTGTTTGGAAAAGTAGATACGATGGAGACGTATCAACTGCCCCAAGCTTAACCCATTTCTTGTCCTCAAGCAATTCAGTACGTCGGGCATGATGTCCTTTGAGCATTGGCCCTCTACTATTCGGGCACCCACCAGGACATCGTCGAAGTACCGCTCTGGCTTGAGATGGTCCTTGCCTTCAGGTGGGCCTTCAGTTTCCACAACGGTGGCCTTCATCTTCACCCAGTGCATCTTGACACGGGCAAAGGCCATCCGCGCACCTTCTATGCACGCCGAGCGCTTCACAGCTTCAACTCGGGGCAATGCATCGGCGAGTCGCTTCACCAGGCCGAAGTAGCTGCTAGGAATGGGTTCGTCTAGCCAAAGATGGACTATGATATCCTTCATGGCCAGACCGGACATCCTATGTAGCTCTGACAGTTGCATCATCTGGTTGTTCAACATCGTCGGACGCTCTGGCGCCAGAAACTGTGACCAGAATAGCTTCTCTGTCGTGTTCCCCTCCTGGGCTCGGAAGATCCGCAAAGGTGTCTGGAGAACTCCACAGTCGAGTGAGCAAGGAATTTCTTTGAGCCCCAAATATACTCTGCAAAAGAAAGGACTTACCAGTCGCTATCTGTTCGGCCTGTTGAATCTCTTCACAAGCACTCCGGGACTCGGTCCATGCCTCCTTGGCCTCATGGAGGGCTTTGGTGAGTTCGGCCGCTTGGGCTGTAGTATTCTACTCCAAAGTCTCACATTTGCTGATGGCGTCTTTCAGCTTATGCTCCACTTCGGCCACCCCCTCTTCATGCTGGCAGCGAACGACCTGTTCGGTCTTTAAATCCGCAGCCGCTTTATCAGCGGCTGCTTTGCTCGCTTTCGCCTCCTCCTTGGCTTGGGCAAGGGTGCTCTTGAGGGCCTCGACCTCGGTCGCGCTACCTGCACCCATAATCACAGCAGTACATGAGTTACACTCTGAATTTGCATAAGTACTTCAGATATATGATTAAACTCTTTTAATAGTACACGCATACCTTGTGCCTCATCGAACTGCTTGTTAATACGGTCGGTCTCATCATCGGCCAGCTTCAGCTTCTGATTGAGTTCGGAAACTTCAGCGGCCTGGGCGGTTGCCGCCAACAGGGAAGCCTGTTGAAAAAAAAGCACGTCATCTTCTCCGGATTCAGTGAGATCCTCTGTTCGGCTTTTTTCAAAAACTTGACAGAGTACGAGGGGCTACTATCTATATACATGTATATTTCCTTCATATGAAAAGCATCTAGAGCATTGCGTCGCATACCTCGAAGCCTGTTAGCAGGCAGGTAAAGGCTTCGTTCAGCCTGCTCTTGGCGGACTGAACCTTCTCCACCACCACACCCATCAAGGTGTGGCGCTCCTCCATGATGGAAGCACACCATAGTGCTTCGATCAGAGCATTCGGCGCCTCTAGATTAGTAGAGGTCGCCGTTGGAGCTGATGCTCCTCCCTCCTTCAAAGGGAGCTGCTCGCCAGATTCCGGAACTGTATTGGTCTCCGGAATGGTGTCCGGCCGGGGCTCGGACTTGTCAGGGACCCCGCCATTGGTCGCCATGGGGGTCGCAACACCCATGTCTTCGGCAGCCGAGGTATTACCCTCGGGCACCGTTTCGACCACCTTGCTCACTCCTTTGTGGCCTGGAGAGGTCCTTCAAGACAACACTTCGGTGTCATCCGCGGCGGGGGCAGAGAGGCTCGCGGAGGCGTCTCGCTCTCCGCCATCTCAGGCGGCAGAGAGCTCCCCTCAGATAGTGAAGGGTTGTGGAGGTCGCGAGTAGGGCTAAAATACACACTGCATAATATGTTATATTAAAAGTATAGAGGACCAAATACTTGTAATGAATCCTTTTGTACTTACAATTCGTCCAGGGGCTTCGCCCAGGGAAGCCTCTTGGGGATGGGTTCGGCCTGAACCATCCGAGAGGGTCACCTTCCCCCTCTTGGACACCCCCTCCTCCGGGTCTAAGGAGGCTTCCCTCTTTTTTTTCCTCCCCTTGAGAGGGGAGTCGCTTTTCGCCTCCTCTTCCCCTTCGTCTTCATCTTCCTCGTGGGAGGAGGGGATTTGGGTTTCTCCAAACACCGCATCCAAAGTACCCATACGGCGGGAGACACCCTTGGCCTCCTTGCCCTTCTTCTTGGCCTACTTCTTCGGTGCCTGATAGGGCACCGGGACAAGCATCCTCGTTAGCTGGGGAGTGGCCGGATCAGGCAGCGGAGTCGGACACTTGATCCGCTCCGCCTTCGCTATCCATGTAACGCCCGGACACACCCGCCGGTGGTCGTTACTCCTGGCGGGATCTAGACTGGCCCCATGGATCAATACTAGCCTTTTCTGCGCACTTTGTCCTCACTCGTGCGCTCCCGCGAGCAACTTCCCGGTCGGTCACCCATCCTGAAACTACTCCAAGCTGAGCATGCTTAACTTTGGAGTTCTGTCGGAATGGGCTCCCGGAAAAGAAGGAATTCCTTATTGATATGAGTAGTCTATCATCCCTATTAAGCCAAGTGTAACGCCCACGATGCGGCTATATCTCCCACGTGTCGAAGCACGACTTAGAGGCATAACCGCATTGTAAGCAATGTCACAAGTGAGGTAATCTTCACACAACCCATGTAATAAATAAGAGAAAGTGATACATAGTTGGCTTACACTCGCCACGTCACACAATGCATAAATAAAATTACATTCATCCAGTTACACTCAAGGTCCGACTACGGAACCAAAATGAAAAACAACCCTAAATGCGACAAAGATCCCCGATCGCCCCGACTGGGCTCCACTACTGATCAACTGAAAAACGAAACAACACAATGAACACGATCTTCAACGAGCTCCTCCTTGAGCTCAATTGCGTCACCTGCACGGTATCAACGGCACCTGCAAGCTGGTTTTGGAAGTAAACTGTGAGTCACGGGGACTCAGCAATCTCACACCCTCGCAATCAAGACTACTTGAGCTTATAGGTAGGGTAAAAGGTACGAGGTGGAGCTGCAGCAAGCACTAGCATATATGGTGGCTAACTTACGCAAAAGAGAGCGAGAAGAGGAGGCAAAGCACGGTCGAGAATCTATGATCAAGAAGTGATCCTAGAACAACCTACGTCGAGCATAACTCCAACACCGTGTTCACTTCCCGAACTACGCCGGAAAGAGACCATCATGGTTACACACGTGGTTGATCTATTTTCATTAAGTTAGGTTTCAGGTTTTCTACAACCAGACATTAACAAATTCCCATCTGCCCATAACCGCGGGCACGGCTTTCGAAAGTTCATAACCCGGCAGGGGTGTCCCAACTTAGCCCATCACAAGCTCTCACGGTCAACGAAGGATATTCCTTCTCCCAAGACAATCTGATCAGACTCGGAATCCCGGTTACAAGACATTTCGACAATGGTAAAACAAGACCAGCAAGACCGCCCGATGCGCTGACATCCTGATAGGAGCTGCCCATATCTCGTTCTCAGGGCAACACCGGATGAACACTACGTACAGCTAAAACCATCCCTCAAGTTTCCCCGAGGTGGCGCCGCAAGTGGCTCTGTTTCGAACCAACACTTATACAAGCACTGGCCCGAGGGATTAAAATAAAGATGACCCTTGAGTCTGCAGAACCCAAGGGAAGGTGGTAGGTTGTTAGTGCAAATGGTAAAACCAAGGTTGGACCTTGCTGGAGGAGTTTTATTCAAAGCGAATTGTCAAGGGGTTCCCATTATAACCCGACCGTGTAAGGAACGCAAAATCAAGGAACATAACACCGGTATGATGGAAACTAGGGCGGCAAGAGTGGAACAAAACACCAGGCATAAGGCCAAGCCTTCCACCCTTCACCAAGTATATAGATGCATTAATTAAATAAGAGATATTATGATATCCAAACAAATATCCATGTTCCAACATGGAACAAACTCCAATCTTCACCTGCAACTAACAACTCTATAAGAGGGGCTGAGCAAAGCGGTAACATAGCCAATCAACGGTTTGCTAGGACAAGGTGGGTTAGAGGCTTGGCTTAGCAGTATGGGAGGCATGATATAGCAAGTGGTAGGTATCGCGGCATAGGCATAGCAAAAGAGCGAGCATCTAGCAAGCAAAGATAGAAGTAATTTCGAGGGTATGGTCATCTTGCCTGAGATCCCACAAGGAAGAAGAACGAGTCCATGAAGAAGACAAATGGACGAAGTCGAACGAATCCTCACAACTCTGGAACGAAACCGAAGCTAACGCGAGAAGAAACCCGGAAAGAAGCAAACAACAAAGTAAACAACCATCACCTAAGCATGGCATGATGCACAACCAAGTATGATGCATGTCCGGTTTAAATATGCATGGCATGGCAAAGTGCAACAAACCAATCTACAAATTAAGTGGAGCTCAATATGCAACGGGTGGAAAGCCACCTCGTCATATGACATATACATGGTGGACACCCAAAAAGAGGGAGAGGGCGATGGAACAGCGAAGGATGACCCCTCCAAGAAACAGCCCAAGCGCCGGCGTCAGTGGCGCCGCTCAAAATCCCGCCAACACAAAAACGGTGATTCCAGCACGGGAGATAATAATACTCCGGAGAGTGCCGAAGAAAACCCCCTCCAGCAAGGTTTAACACAGGAGGATCGAGAAACCAGCCCTCATGAGAGAGCGGCAGACAGAGAGGTCAAGGACGATAATTATATGCTTCCCTCCGAAGACGAGGCAAGCCTCGACGACAACGAATTCGTCGTGCCAGAGGATCCCGTTGAGCAAAAGCGTTTCCAACCGAGGCTTATGGCCACGGCAAGAAGCCTCAAGAAAAAACAGCAACAGCTCCGAGCTGATCAAGATTTGCTGGTTGACAGATGGACCGAAGTCCTTGCGGCCGAAGAGCATAAACTCGAACGCCCCTCCAAGAGTTACCCAAAGCGTAGGTTGCTACCCCAATTAGAGGAGGAAGCAATTGATGCGGCCAAACGGCCACCTCGTGGCTGCGACAGAGAGGCCTCCCGGCCCTCCACTCAAGCCGCACCCCGTACCAAGGCACGGGAATATGCGCCGGACTTACAAGACATGTTGGAGGACAAGGCAAGGCAAACACGATCGATCTACGGATCGCGTGGGCACCCCACGGCTCGAGACGGAAACCGTCACGCCGGCCACAAATTCGGCAGGGCCGAACACAGTAGACAAAACTCATTGCAGCTACGTCATGATATCACCCAGTACAGAGGCGCCGCACACCCACTGTGCTTTATAGACGAAATAATGGATCATCAAATCCCCGAGGGTTTCAAACCCGTAAACATCGAATCATTGATGGCACAATAGACCCTGCGGTATGGATCGAGGATTATCTCCTTCATATCCACATGGCCCGCGGCGACGATTTTCATGCCATCAAATACCTCCCACTCAAGCTTAAAGGACCAGCTCGGCATTGGCTCAACAGCTTGCCAACAGGATCAATCAGTTGTTGGGAGGACCTGGAAGCCGCATTCCTCGATAATTTCCAGGGCACTTATGTGCGCCCCCCAGACGCCGATGACCTAAGTCACGTAATTCAGCGGCTAGAGGAATCAGCCAGGCAATTCTGGACACGGTTCCTAACAAAGAAAAATCAAATAGTCGACTGTCCGGACGCTGAGGTCCTAGCAGCCTTCAAGCACAATATCCGTGACGAGTGGCTGGCCCGACACCTTGGACAGGAAAAGCCGAAATCTATGACAGCACTCACGACATTCATGACCCGCTTTTGCGCGGGAGAAGATAGCTGACTTGCTCGTAGCAACAATATGACCAAGAACCCTGGTAGTTCGGACACCGGGGATATTAGTGGCAGGTCGCGTCGCAACAAGCAGAAGCGCCGCATTAACGACGACAATGCTGAGAATACGACAGTTAATGCCAGATTCAGAGGCTCTAAATCCGGTCAGCGGAAAAAGCCATTCAAAAGGAATCCTAGGGGCCCGTCCAGCTTGGACCGAATACTCGACCGCTTGTGCCAAATACATGGCACCCCCAAAAAGCCGGCCAATCACACCAACAGGGATTGTTGGGTGTTCAAGCAGGCATGCAAGTTAAGCGCCGACAATGAAGACAAGGGGCTACATAGCGACGACGACGAGGAGCCCCAGCCGCCGGACAACAATGGACAGAAGGGTTTCCCCCCACAAGTGCGGATGGTGAACATGATATACGCCACCCACGTCCCAAAAAGGGAGCGGAAGCGCGCGTTAAGGGACGTATACGCGGTAGAGCCAGTCGCCCCAAAGTTCAACCCATGGTCCTCCTGCCCGATCACCTTTGATCGAAGAGACCATCCCACTAGCATCCGTCATGGCGGATTTGCCGCATTGGTTCTAGACCCAATTATTGACGGATTTCATCTCACTAGAGTCCTCATGGACGGCGGCAGCAGCCTGAACCTGCTTTACCAGGATACAGTGCGAAAAATGGGCATCGATCCCTCGAGGATTAAGCCCACCAAAACGACCTTTAAAGGCGTAATACCAGGTGTAGAGGCCAACTGTACAGGCTCAGTCACACTTGAAGTGGTCTTCGGATCCCCGGATAATTTCTGAAGCGAGGAATTGGTCTTCGACATAGTCCCATTCCGCAGTGGCTATCATGCACTACTCGGACGAACCGCATTCGCCAAATTCAATGCGGTACCGCACTACGCATACCTTAAGCTCAAGATGCCAGGCCCTCGTGGAGTAATTACGGTCAATGGAAACACCGAACGCTCCCTCCGAACGGAGGAGCACACGGTGGCCCTTGCAGCGAAAGTACAAAGCAGCCTCTCCAGGCAGTTCTCCAGTCCGGCCATTAAACGTCTGAACACCGTCAAGCGCGCCTGGAGTAACCTACAACAAGACTGCCTGGCACGTTCCGAGCAGGCGTAGCAATGCGGCCCCAACCCCAACCCTAGCAAAAAGGCGACGCCAGTACTTCGCATACATAATTACGCTCTAGAAATACTATGGGCATAGGGGGAGGGGCACCATCACGGCACTCCCAAAACACGGCTTAAACCGCACCAGGGGCTGCCGATTTTTTACTTTTCTCTTACTTCCAGGACTCTACTCTTCGGAAGGCCTGTTCGACAGTTCAATTGCCGCACAAACGATGCAAGAACCAGGGAAGCAGACAAGTCATGCCGCATTACGGAAATCCCAGGTGGTCTCTATCACGAGCAGTATACCTGTTTCGCATACTATTCCACAGCTTGCCCCTGGAGCAGACAGGTTAAATAGTCCAACTTTTCGTTTATCGCATTATTTGTATCGTTCTGCTTTGATCGCAGCTATTTCTAATAAACAATGCATAGCTTTTGTCTATTTTTGCACTATCTTTTTATAAATAAATGTTCCTTAACGACATGTTGCACCCGTACAACTTGGTACGGCCAAAATACGCCAGGGGCTTTTTAGCACCCCTCAATATGGTGTGAGAAGTCCGAACACTTTCACAAGTGCGGCACCCCGAACTTATAGCATTATATGCATCGGCTCCGAATCATGTCTTGGGTCAATAGTTGGGTTTGCCCGGCTCCTATGTTTTGGTGCCTTACGTTCCGCTATATCGGCTAAGGTAGCACTAGGAGAACCACTGCGATTATGCCCCAGTTGAGCTGGGCCGAGCACCTCAGTGGAGAAAGCTAAAACTGACTGTCATGATGAAGCGAGAGCTGGTCGCTATTCGAGAGGTTTTTTCGAGTCCCTAAAGACTTATGCCGCTTAGGGCGACGAGTCGGCTCTGTCCGGCCAAGGCGTGGATAGCGCCCCGAACTCGGTCTTCCGAATACTAGGGGCTTCGCCGAAATTTAAAATTATAGAATTCTATGGCTAAGTGAGAGTGTTCACGCATTATAGTCCGATTGCCTCGTTCGTCGGGCTGAGCGCCTCCCTCGAAGGACCCAAACATGGGAAAAAGAGCGTCCAGATTTATCCCCGAACACCCCAGCACTAGTGGCAAGGGGGCAGAAGCCAACGACTCGCCATCTCTCAGTATTGATAAACAGCCGCACAGAAGGTAATATTTTAAATTCAAGCAGCATTGCTCAGCGCATATGAACAAGTTTTCAGCGCACAGGACAAAAACGAGCGAGTTTTACTCAAAAATTACATCCCTAGTACATTCATCCGCCACAAGGCGGGCACCCTTCAGAACATCCTTATAGTAATTTTCGGGCTTGCAATGCCCTTTCCCTGCTGGTGGCCCGTCCTTCACAAGCTTCTCTGCATCCAGCCTGCCCCTGTGCACCTTAGCACGGGCAAAGGCCCTACGGGCACCTTCAATACAGATGGAGCGCTTGATGACTTCGAGCCTTGGACGGGCCTCCACCAGCTGCCGCACCAGCCCGAAATAGCTCCCAGGCAGAGCCTCTCCAGGCCACAACCGAACTAGGAGGCCCTTCATGGCCTGTTCGGCCGCCTTGTGGTGCTCGACCAGTTGCTTCAGCTGGTCGCTCAGGGGCACGGGGTGTCCGGCCTCAGCATACTGAGACCAGAACACCTTCTCGTCGAGCTTCCCTCCTCGGCTCGATAGAATGCGGCGGCATCGGATACACTCCGGGGAAGATCTGCAAATGCCCCTGGAGAGCTCCGGATTCGGGTAAGTATCAAGTAACTCACGTTTATGTGTTTACTTTGCATAAAGAATGCCTTACCGGCCGCTATTTTCTTCACCTCATCCAACTCCTGGAGGGTCTTCTGGGATTCGGCCTTGGCAGACTTGGCATTTTCAATAGCCGCCGCGAGCTCGGACGCTCGCGTCTTCGAGTCAAGCTCCAAACTCTCATGTTTCTTCATGAGAACCTGGAGCTCTTGCTGCACCTTGCCAACCTCGGCCTCATACCTCTCCCGCTCGGTGCGCTCCGCGACCGCACTCTTCTCGGCCTCGAGCAGCGCTTGCTTAAGGGTCGCCACCTCAGATGTGGCCCCTACAATAGCCATGTTAATCCTGTCATTTCTTGCAATTGCACCTTTTTATATACATATTCAACCAAGGTATTTCTTACCTTCCTTCTCCTCGAGTTGCTTCTTGGCACGCCCGAGCTCTTGCTCGGACTTCTCGAGGCTCTGCTTCAGCGTGTCCACTTCCGCAGTGAGTACGGCAGATGCCAGCAGAGAAGCCTGCACACGCATATTGACTCCTTTTGTTACACTCATGTGAATTTTTTGATCCTCTATTCGGCTTTTCTTCCCGAATGCCCAATAGAGCATCAGGGGCTACTATCTATGCGGTAATATCATTTACACATTATTTACTTACCTCAAAGCCTGTCAAAAGGCTAGTACAAGCTTCAGTCAGTCCGCACTTGGTGGACTGAACCTTCTGGACAACCGCACTCATAATAGCGCGGTGCTCCTCGTCGATGGAGGCTCCTTGGAGCGCCTCCAACATATTGTTCGGCGCCTCCGGGTGGACGGGGGTCGCCGGCACAGTGGACTTGCTCCTCTTGGAAAGAGGTCCCCCGCCGGACTCCGGAACCCTTGAAGGTTCCGGAGCGGTGTCCGGCCTAGAGCCGGACTTGGAGCCCTGGGGGGTTTCATCCCCTTTACTCCTGGAGTCCGGGAGGTCGCCTTGCGGCACCTCCGGGACCACCTCCTCCCTGCTTGGAACCTGTTGGGACGACACCTCGGTGTCGTCCATAGGGCGGGGGGAGGAAGCCGTCGGAAGCGAGTTCACATCCGACGAGTCCAGTGAGCCGCTCGACGACGCGTTGAGCCGGTCTTTGGGTGGGCTGCATAAGCATATTCGGCATAAGGGAAAGCTGTGCAATAAACGAATACTATGAATTACTCTGGTATCCGGATACTTACGATTTTGCTAGGAGCTTGGCCCTGGGCTGCCACTCCTCTTCGCCGTCGTCGGCGTCATTGGAGTAGTCCGGAGGAAGAGTTTTTCCCTTCTTGGACCCTCCGGCCTCCTCAAAGAGGGCGGCCTTCCTTTTCTTCTGTCCTCCCGCTGGAGGGGGAGAGGTCTCTTCTTCTTCCTCCCCGTCTTCACGAGAGGAAGGCGCTTCAGGACCGTCGGATGATGAATCTGACACCTCCTGGCGCCGGGCACTCTTTCGAGTCCTCGTGGCCCTTTTCGTGGCCTTCTTCTCCAGCACCACATAGGGCGCCGGAACCAGCAGCTTCGCCAAGCGAGCGTCCGCTGGGCCTTCGGACGTCACCTCCCAATCCTGTCAAAGATAAGGGAGCTTAGATCCCGCATAGAGTCAAACTATGAAAAACTGATACCCTGTAGAAGGACAAAAACAGCTTACCGCATAAGCGTGATGCTGAGTACTGAATCCGCGATCCTCGGTAGCGGATGCGGGAGCCTCGGCGCCTTTGAAAAGCATCCTCCAGGCATCTTCGTACGTCGTGCCGAAGAGCCTGTTTAGAGTTCGATGCTGCGCCGGGTCGAACTCCCACAGGTTGAAGGCCCGTCGTTGACACGGGAGGATCAGGCGGATGAGCATAACCTGGACTACATTGACAAGCTTGAGCTTCTTGTCCACCAGGGTTTGGATGCATGTTTGGAGTCCGGTCAGCTCTCCTTTTTTACCCCAAGACAGGCATGTCTCCTTCCAGGAGGTGAGCCGCATAGGGGGGCCGGATCGAAACTCAGGGGGTGCGACCCATTCGGCGTCGCGCGGCTCGGTGACGTAAAACCACCATGATTGCCACCCCTTCAGGGTCTCCACAAAGGAGCCCTCGAGCCACAGGACGTTGGCCATCTTGCCAACCATGGCACCGCCGCACTCCGCCTGGCTTCCGCGCACCACCTTTGGCTTGACGTTGAAAGTCTTAAGCCATAGGCTGAAATGGGGGCGGATGCGGACGAAAGCCTCGCACACGATGATAAACGCCGAGATGTTGAGGACGAAGTTCGGGGCCACATTGTGGAAATCCAGGCCGTAGTAGAACACGAGCCCCCGGACAAATGGATGCAGAGGGAAGCCCAATCCGTGGAGGAAATGGGGGAGGAATACCACCCTCTCATGGGGCCTAGGAGTGGGGATGAGCTGCCCCTTTTCGGGAAGCCGGTGCACGATGTCGCTAGCCAGATATCCGGCCTTCCTCAGCTTTTTGATGTGTCCCTCCGTGATGGAGGAGACCATCCACTTGCCTCCCGCTCCGGACATGACTGGAGAAGGTTGAGGTGGTAGTGCGGACTTGGGCGCTGGAGCTCGAGTGCGCAAGAATGGATAGGCAAAGGAGGAAGAAGGCGTGGGTGAAAAGGTGGATCCTTATCCCCTTATATGGGTGGACGCAACTACATGTCCCCACCAGCCTGGTAAAACTCGCTTATCTCCAAGCACCGTAATCAAAGGCGCGGTTGGGTTACCCACGCTCGTATTGATGAGAATCCTGGAATAAGGGGACACGATCTCTACTTTGACAAGACGTGCCAAGGAAACCGCCTCGCATGATGCGCTGAGGTGGGATAATGAAACGACTCGGATAAAAGCTTGGCCGTGGTGTGTCGCACTACGGAATACGTCAGCAGATTAGATTTGTGTAAATATTATTCTCTCTATGGCAATATGTGGAAAACTTATTTTGCAGTGACGGACACTATCTTTGTGTTTAAAATCTTCTATAAGGTACTTGGAGGAGGAACCCGCCTTGCAATGCCGAAGACAATCTGCGCGCCGGACTCGTCGTCATTGAAGCCTGGTTCAGGGGCTACTGAGGGAGTCCTGGATTAGGGGGTGTTTGGATAGCCGAACTATACCTTCAGCCGGACCCCCGGACTATGACGATACAAGATTGAAGACTCCGTCCCGCATCCGGAAGGGACTTTCCTTGGCGTGGAAGGCAAGCTTGACGATACGGATATGAAGATCTCCTACCATTGTAACCGACTCTATGTAACCCTAACCCTATCCGGTGTCTATATAAACCGGAGGGTTTTAGTCCGTAGGACAACATACAATCATACCATAGGCTAGCTTCTAGGGTTTAGCCTCTCTGATCTCGTGGTAGATCTACTCTTGTACTACCCATATCATCAATATTAATCAAGCAGGACATAGGGTTTTACCTCCATCGAGAGGGCCCGAACCTGGGTAAAACTTCGTGACCCTTGCCTCCTGTTACCATCCGGCCTAGACGCACAGTTCGGGACCCCTTACCCGAGATCCGTCAGTTTTGACACCGACAATGGGGAGGCAACAACTTGAAGGCCATGACGGGGCTGGTCTTAGGAGGGGTTCGTCTCCCTGTGCTTGGCGAAGACGGCATGGAGGCCCTCGAGCGGGAGAGGCTGCAGAGGCTCGGGCTCCTTGATCCAGATCGAGGCAGGGAGGAGATATGCTCTGGATTGGCTGGACACGAAGCCGAGTGAAGTTTGGTGGGGTTGCGGCGCTGTGATGGGATGGATCAGGGTGGATCCCGATGGGGATTTGGGAGATGATTGCGGCGGCGGCGGCAGGGACAAGTCCGTAGATTCTAGTGTTTGTCCAAAATAGGCTAGGCAGTTTTTATATAAGGAAAGAGAGGGAGTTTAGGGTAGATTTGGACCCTCCGATCAAAATTGGGCGGTTCAAGAAAAACTAGGTTAGGAAGCCCAATTAACAAAACGGAGATGTTTTGTAGATGTTTGGGGATGATCCGGACACAACGGTGGCGACTGCGTGGGTCGGGTCCGGGACAGCTTTCGGACGCGCGCACGAGGAGGTTCGCGGGCTGACGAGAGAGGTTAGTTTGGACCTAGCGGTAGGTAGTGGGCTGTGTAGACGGTCTCGAGCTGAGAGAAGAGAAGAGAGGGAGGCCCGGCGACTGTTTCCAAAGACCGAAAATGTCCGACGATAGACCGGCTATACTGCCGCTATAGTTATCCGTTGGGGCATCAAATGGACTCCGAACACGATGAAATTTGACAGGCGGTCTACCTACACTAAAATAAGACCGCACGCCAACTTTAGTCCCAATCCTAGAACATTTTCCGGCCACTTATAAAATAATATTTCGGACATGCCGCGGGCGCGTGCAAGTGTGGTTGGACTCAAAACGGAGAACGGAAGGAACGGGGAGACCCGGACGGATGCAAGTTTTGAAACATGATGATGCAGTGCACATGATGACATGATAAAATGCAACACGCAAGCAAAAGACATGGCAACGACAACGAATAACTAGGAGACACCTGGCATATCGGTCTCGGGGTGTTACAACACTCCACCACTACGAGAGGATCTCGTCCCGAGATCTAGAATGGCACCGGAGGGAAAAATGGAAGAGAAAGAGAAGAGGTAAAACTAAGTTGCTTCTTTGACAAACGAGTGAAACCAAAGAACCTTGAGAGGTCGAACAACTTGAAAGAAAGAAAACAACAAAGATGAACAAAGTTGAAAGCACTCCGTTAAGAAAGAGGAATAAGAAAGAACCAATTCGGACAACACTCCGGTTGAAAAGAGATGCAAGACTTGATAAGTAGAAAAGAATTTGAGCAGAGGGCACAACACTCCGGTTAAATGGATAAGCAAATGAAAGAAAAAGATCTTGACAAAACAAGAAGATGGGTTGAAGAGAGCAACATCACAATGCCTCCAGAAGAAATGAGAGGATGGAATAAACATCATTGAAATGAAAGGATGGAGAAGAAAAGGTCCACTTATGCCACAAGTGAGCTTGGAAGGCACCCTTCCAAGAAGGTTATAACGGAGTTGTTGGAAAACCAACAACGAAATGAATAAGTTTGTAGTGGGCTTATGGAAAAAAATCTCAAAATCAAGAGGTGAAATACTGCCACTCATGGAAAAAGATTGGATTGATAAGAACAAGGAGACGAGAAACTTATTTCACCGGTAGGATAAATGAAGAACTTGGGTCATTTATAAGCACCATAAATAGCGACAATCCTTAGGGAAGGCTTTAGGTGAAATATAACCCAAGATAACTCCAATGACGAGATTGATGGATTTAAAATATCTCATTCTTGATAACTTGTGAATCATGAAACACGAAGGAAAATTATCAACAATGACATAACACCACCTAAAAAGATAAGATAGAACGAATTGCACTCCACATTGCAAGATGAAGAATGCTTGAGCTCCCTTAAAAAGAATCTCAATGAACACTTCGAGAAGGAATTAAATCCTTGATGAACCATCATGTAGAGCCTCCATTAAGAACTCCGGTAACAAAAGGATGATCAACCGAAAAGAAAGAGAAGTTGAAAATACATGGTGAAGCCTTGTAATCATTTAGATGGATCTCCGTGGTGATATAATTGTGAGAGCTTGGAACTCCGGAAAAAAAGATGAAACAATGGAAATCGAGAATTGATATCACAAACAAACTCCGGAAAGAAGAAAGATAAACAAATGAAATGAAGAATTTGATGAGCCTCCGTAATAAGGAATTGAGTTATTCGATGAAACAAGAATAAGAATTACATTATGCTTATCCTTCATCAATTTAAATTCATGACCAACAACGGATTTGGCATACTACTTATTCTCGTAGAAAGGATTAAGATAGATATAGCGCAAACTTGAGGAAGGTCTTCGACGAATCCACCGGTAGGATTGAAACAACGAATGAATTGATATGATAACAAGGTAAGAGAAAATCTTGAACAAACCACCGTAAGAATTAAAAATGAAAGTGGAAAAGACACAAATCACTGGAAAGAATTGGAAAATGAATGACGATACTTGAGGGGATTTGATACATGAGGACGAATAGATCGCGAACTTATTAGAGAATATTTGAATGATGCCCCGGTAAGATTTGGAGAAAGAGAGCTGAAAGCTGAGAATGAATAAATGTTGAGATGATGGGCTTCGGAGAATCAAACTGAAAAGACTCCTGAATTGCTCCAGATGGGTGAAAAGAATTTTCACAATCAAAACAATTATGAGAGGATGGCATCAAGCTATCACAATGAATCTTTAAGAGAAAGGAGAAGATATGGAGGAAAACTCTTCTTCGGCCTTCAAAATCCGAGCATGACGACGAGAAACACCACCATGAATTGTTGAGATACTCCGGGAGAATGAATATTAGAAAGGTTGAACCGACGATGAAAAGAATTTGAAAGATCTTGGAGAAGGCATTTGACTGATGATAATTCATTCTTACGTCAAACTTGGGAAAAGAATTTGAAAATAGCTCCGGCAAAATTAGAAGAGTCAGGTAAGATCCTGTGAAAGACCTGTGGGTTAGGGCCCACTCAAAAGAAACACCGTTGAACAATTTAAAAGAGAGATTGCGCTGGTTGAAATAAATGGCTTGAATGAGGTAACATCCTCAAAATATCTTGGACAGAATGATAATGGAGACACAAATCTTCTTAGATATTATCAGCACTCGGGAACAATTGAATAGCGAGAAATGACTGAATGTGAGGTGCACCGACATGAGAAGGTATTTGAAACGAGGAAAAAGGATATGATCAACAAAGCTTGAATTAAATCCACCGGAGAAGATAAAAGAAACGAAGAATGATGAGCTTGAAGCTCCATTAGAATATTCATGAGAATCCCAGGATACAAACATTGAAAGAAAAGAATGGAGAGACTTCCATCGATAAAATGGATAGTTGAATAAGAAATCTGAGTCTTGAAGAAAAGGGTGGGAGGGTGGGAAAACAAAGGCAATTTGGAACAGATGAGGCAAACACCGTTGAGGAGAACTGATAATTGATCTTGCGAATGTTGAAGTGATCGGATCCACTTGAAGAGAGACACACCGGTTCAAAAGAAATTGAAATGACAAACTCGATGGTCGAGAAGGATTAGTATTCACATAGGAATATGAGAACACCACTTAGGAAAAGGCATGGAATCAACACTTGACATTGAAGCAACTCGAATACCACAACAAAACAAAACAAAGGATTGGCTTGCAGAAAAAGCCAAAACAAACATATGATAGAGATTTCGTTCGAAGTTTTCGTGGTGGAGCCTACACGGGCTCGATCGTACAACACCATCATGTACAAGGCAGTGCACATGACCTACGAAGCGTCCCCGAGTTAGCATAGCCAAGGACTCTTTAAGACACAACGAGACCACTGTAAAATCAACCGTGGATAGGCGGATCACTAGACGTCGAACCCCAATTTCATATCATACATCTGTCGGAAAGATATCCTAAGAGCTACTTGAATTCCCACTTATAAACTCCCGAAATTTTCCAGTTATGCGATCAGGTGTTGGGGATACAGGGGAAGCATAATATCTCACCCAAAACTAACAAATCCTACATCCAGCTGTATCCATCCTTCAACACATAACCAAGAAACCTTCGGAAATCATTTACCTCAACCTTCAAAAAGCATCCGTTATATGAGTTATGGGAATACTCCCGAACTCCCGCCCCAGTACTGGGTGGCGTCGAGGTTATCTCACCAACAACTGCATAAAAGAGATTTTCGATGTCGGCGAAACTCAGGTATTCCAGAATTGCAACGATAAAATTGTGACGACAACACCTCGGAGCTCAACTCCCCGGGACACTGCCACAACCCCTATATGTCAGGAGGCAACAAGAACAATGTTCTCATCACAAAACCATCGGAACGATTCCCAGATACCCGCGTGATCCTAAATTTTTTTAGTGAAATTTGAGAAAAGAAGAGTCAAAACTCTACGTCAGGATGCCTCACCAGAGCGATGAAGGGACTGAAGAGTAAAAAGAATCCTACTCTCCGATATATATAATCCTAAAAGACTCAAAACATTTTTTCTAGACTCAACAACGCCAGTGATTCGATCAAGCAGGGGGCTCCTAAGTCGGGGAAGGCTCTAATACCAACTTCTAACGCCCACGATGCGGCTATATCTCCCACGTGTCGAAGCACGACTTAGAGGCATAACCGCATTGTAAGAAATGTCGCAAGTGAGGTAATCTTCACACAACCCATGTAATTAATAAGAGAAAGTGATACATAGTTGGCTTACACTCGCCACGTCACACAATGCATAAATAAAATTACATTCATCCAGTTACACTCAAGGTCCGACTACGGAACCAAAATGAAAAACAACCCCAAATGCGACAAAGATCCCCGATCGCCTGACTGGGCTCCACTACTGATCAACTGAAAACGAAACAACACAATGAACGCGATCTTCAACGAGCTCCTCCTTGAGCTCAATTGCGTCACCTGCACGGTATCAATGGCACCTGCAAGCTGGTTTTGGAAGTAAACTGTGAGTCACGGGGACTCAGCAATCTCACACCTTCACGATCAAGACTATTTAAGCTTATAGGTAGGGTAAAAGGTATGAGGTGGAGCTGCAGCAAGCACTAGCATATATGGTGGCTAACTTACGCAAAAGAGAGCGAGAAGAGGAGGCAAAGCATGGTCGAGAATCTATGATCAAGAAGTGATCCTAGAACAACCTACGTCGAGCATAACTCCAACACCGTGTTCACTTCCCGAACTCCGCCGGAAAGAGACCATCACGGTTACACACGCGGTTGATCCATTTTAATTAAGTTAGGTTTCAGGTTTTCTACAACCGGACATTAAAAAATTCCCATCTGCCCATAACCACGGGCACGGCTTTCGAAAGTTCATAACCCTACAGGGGTGTCCCAACTTAGCCCATCACAAGCTCTCACGGTCAACGAAGGATATTCCTTCTCCCAAGACAATCCGACCAGACTCAGAATCCCGGTTACAAGACATTTCGACAATGGTAAAACAAGACCAGCAAGACCGCCTGATGCGCCGACATCCTGATAGGAGCTGCACATATCTCGTTCTCTGGGCAACACCAGATGAACACTACGTACAGCTAAAAGTAGCCCTCAAGTTTCCCTAAGGTGGCGTCGCAAGTGGCTCTGTTTCGGACCAACACTTATACAAGCACTGGCCCGGGGGGTTAAAATAAAGATGACCCTTGAGTCTGCAGAACCCAAGGGAAGGTGGTAGGTTGTTAGTGCAAATGGTAAAACCAAGGTTGGGCCTTGCTGGAGGAGTTTTATTCAAAGCAAACTGTCAAGGGGTTCCCATTATAACCCGACCGTGTAAGGAACGCAAAATCAAGGAACATAACACTGGTATGACGGAAACTAGGGCGGCAAGAGTGGAACAAAAGACCAGGCATAAGGCTGATCCTTCCACCCTTCACCAAGTATATAGATGCATTAATTAAATAAGAGCTATTATGATATCCCAACAAATATCCATGTTACAACATGGAACAAACTCCAATCTTCACCTGCAACTAACAACGCTATAAGAAGGGCTGAGCAAAGCGGTAACATAGCCAATCAACGGTTTGCTAGGACAAGGTGTGTTAGAGGCTTGGCTTAGCAGTATGGGAGGCATGATATAGCAAGTGGTAGGTATCGCAGCATAGGCATAGCAAAAGAGCGAGCATCTAGCAAGCAAAGATAGAATTGATTTTGAGGGTATGGTCATCTTGCGTGAGATCCCGCAAGGAAGAAGAACAAGTCCATGAAGAAGACAAATGGACGAAGTCGAACGAATCCTCACAACTCCGGAACGAAACCGAAGCTAACGCGAGAAGCAACCTGGAAAGAAGCAAACAACAAAGTAAACAATCATCACCTAAGCATGGCATGATGCACAACCAAGTATGATGCATGTCCGGTTTAAATATGCATGGCATGGCAAAGTGCAACAAACCGATCTACAAATTAAGTGGAGCTCAATATGCAACGGGTTGCATATTGACGGAACATCACACGACTTATTTAGTTCTATCTCGTTTAGGAACTCAACAATATTAAATGTTGTTAAACATGGCAAGGGGTGAAGCAAATGAAAACTACCTACATAGGCAAGTTTAAATGAGGCCAGAACAACAAGCAACAAGTCCGGAAAATCCTCATGTGCATATTTATGGATTTGGTACTGTTATGCCCTAAGCCATATTTTAGAGTTGTTAAACATGCAAAGTGATGCCACCATGTTAAACTAGACATTTTTTCACCCCATTTATATATAAAGATTATTAGATTTGGAGCTACGGTTATTTAGTTATGAAATAAATCATTTTAGCATGGCAAGGGCAAAATTTAAACAAACAACATTTTAAGCATTTTAAACATAGATGAAAATGGCATATTAGTAATCTACACATAATTCTAAGCATTTTTCATATATAACTTGTTTTAATATGATGCACAGTTTGAGAGATAAATATGCATGAACAACAGGGGGGTTTCTGTAAAACAGTCATCTCTGGAATAAAAGCTAAAATCGCAGGCAGGAAAAAAACATAACAGGCTGAAACTAAGCAGAGGCCCAACAGGGAATAAAGAAATAAAAAAAATACAAAGGAGGCGCTGGGCCTCACCATGGGCTTTGGCCCAGTTGGCAACGCAGAGGAGGGCCGACAGGGGAGCTGGGCATGGAATCGGGACGAGGCCAGGAGGGCGCTGGAAGCGACCCACGCGGCAGGACGCAGTTCGACGCGTGCATTTGTCACAGTCGTCGATCCAGAGGGTCAACGAGGGGCACTCCTTGCTCATCCTTGTGCTCGAATCAGAGGAAGTAGAGGCCGGCAGCGAGGCTTCGGACGACGGCGGCTTGGACCTGGCAGGGGAGATCCAGATCAGGTTCCACCCTGGTGATCAACGAGGGCAGCGGCACCATGACGGTCGACGACCACACCTGTAGAGAAGAGAAAGGGACTTTCAGAGAGAGAGCAGCGGGGAAGGAGGAGAAGGAAGCAGGGGCTCGTGAGGAGCGCTCGGGGATGCAAAGGAGGAACGACGACGCGGCGTTCGGGAAGGCTGGGTTCGGAGGGACTTGGCGGCCTCCATCCATGGCAGCTCGAGGTCGTCGGCGCTAGGTGGTCTCTGGGAGACAAAGATCTCCAAATGAGAGAGAGAGAAGAACGGGAAAAGGAGGAAGGGAAGGAGAGGGCGCGAAGGGTCCTGGCCTGATGGATGAGGGCGACGCCGTGGTGGTTGAGGTCGCCGGCGGCGACGGGGCTGATGAGGATGCGGCCGCAGCGCGCTTGAAGATGATGATGGGTTGGCAACAGCTTGAAGGTCATGGCGGGGCTGGTCTCGGGAGGGGTTCATCTCCCTGTGCTTGGCGAAGACGGCATGGAGGCCCTCGAGCGGGAGAGGCTGCAGAGGCTCGGGCTCCTCAATCCAGATCGAGGCAGGGAGGAGATATGCTCTGGATTGGCTGGACACGAAGCCGAGTGATGTTTGGTGGGGTTGCGGCGCTGCGATGGGATGGATCAGGGTGGATCCCGATGGGGATCTAGGAGATGATTGCGGCGGCGGCGGCAGGGACAAGTCCCTAGATTTTAGTGTTTGTCCAAAATAGGCTAGGTAGTTTTTATATAAGGAAAGAGAGGGAGTTTACGGTAGATTTGGACCCTCCGATCAAAATCGGGCGGTTCAAGAAAAACTAGGTTAGGAAGCCCAATTAACAAAACGTAGATGTTTGGGGATGATCCGGACACGACGGTGGCGACTGCGCGGGTCGGGTCCGGGACAGCTTTCGGACGCGCGCGCGAGGAGGTCCGCGGGCTGACGAGAGAGGTTAGATTGGACCTGGCGGTAGGTAGTGGGCTGTGTAGACGGTCCCGAGCTGAGAGAAGAGAAGAGAGGGAGGCCCGGCGACTGTTTCCGGAGACCGAAAACGTCCGACGATAGACCGGCTATACTGCCTCTATAGTTATCCGTTGGGGCATCAAATGGACTCCGAACAGGATGAAATTTGATAGGCGGTCTACCTACACTAAAATAAGACCGCACACCAACTTTCATCGCAATCCGAGAAAATTTTCCGGCCACTTATAAAATAATATTTCGGACATGCCGCGGGCGCATGCAAGTGTGCTTGGACTCAGAACGGACAACAGAAGGAACGGGGAGACCCGGACGGATGAAAATTTTGAAAACATGATGATGCAATGCACATGATGACATGATGAAATGCAACACGCAAGCAAAGACATGGCAACGGCAGCGAATAACTGGGAGACACCTGGCATATCGGTCTCGGGGCGTTACACCAAGCTATCACATACACCCCCACTCAGAGGAACCGACGTCCTCGTCGGGCCACAAGAACGTTCCCTCTTGGCACATACGTCTGTGCATGCAGTCCGATACATGTGCCATGCCTATTAAGCCAGGCTATCACATACACCCCCACTCAGAGGAACGGACGTCCTCGTTGGGCCACAGGAACGTTCCCTCTAGGCACATACGTCTGTGCATCCAGTCCGGTACATGTGCCATGCCATGTGCCACGACGGGTCACAAACATCATGAACAACATGACCATGCACCCGTCCGCAAACATCCGTGTAACTGCGAGGGTCGACTCTGATACCAACTTGTAATGCCCCGAACACACGCGCCGATGGTCGTTACTCCTGGCGGGATCTAGACTGGCCCCACAGATCAATACTAGTCTTTTCTATGCACTTTGTCCTCACTCGTGTGCACCCGGGAGCAACTTCCCGGTCGGTCACCCATCCTGAAACTACTCCAAGCTGAGCATGCTTAACTTTGGAGTTCTGTCGGAATGGGCTCCCGGAAAAAGAATGAATTCCTTATTGATATGAGTAGTCTATCATCCCTATTAAGCCAGGCTATCACAATCCAGCCCTGAGTAAGGGACGGAAAACTCATTATGCCCAACAACTTGTGGACTGAATGTATGTTCAGGAATAACACACTTACCGGTGTGGCCGGATTCTCGCTGTCGAGGTCGATGTCTTCGGTCGTCTGCGACCATGCTTTCCCAATGATTGGCGAGCCATTGAGATTAAATGGATCTTCAAGAGGAAGTACGGACGCTAATAGTAGTGTTACTATCTACAAAGCTAGAATTGTCGCAAAAAGGTTTTCGACAAGTTCAAGGTGTTGACTACGATGAGAGTTTCTCACTCGTATCTATGCTTAAGTCTGTCCGAATCATGTTAAAAATTGCCGCATTTTATGAAATCTGGCAAATGGATAAACAAAACTGCATTCCTTAATGGATTTATTAAAAAAGAGTTGTATATGATGCAATCAGAAGGTTTTGTCAATCCTAAAGGTGCTAACAAAATAAGCAAGCTCTAGCGATCCATCTATGGACTGGTGCAAGCAACTCGGAGTTGGAATATACGCTTTGATAAGTTGATCAAAGCATATAGTTTTATATAGACTTGCGGTGAAGCCTGTATTTACAAGAAAGTGAGTGGGAGCACTACAACATTTCTGATAAGTATATGTGAATGACATATTGTTGATCAGAAATAATGTAGAATTATTCTGCAAAGCATAAAGGAGTGTTTGAAAGGAGCTTTTGAAAGAAAAACCTTGGTGAAGCTGCTTACATATTAAGCATCAAGATCTATAGAGATAGATCAAGACGCTTGATAAGTTTTTTCAATGAGTACATACCTTGACAAGATTTTGAAGTAGTTCAAAATGGAACAGTCAAAGAAAGAGTTCTTGCCTGTGTTACAAGGTGTGAAATTGAGTAAGACTCAAAGCCCGACCACGGCAGAAGATAGAAAGAGAATGAAAGTCATTCCCTATGCCTCAGCCATAGGTTCTATAAAGTATGCCATGCTGTGTACCAGATCTATTGTATACCCTACATTGTTTTTGGCAAGGGAGTACAATAGTGATCTAGGAGTAGATCACTGGACAGCGGTCAAAATTATCCTTAGTGGAATAAGGATATGTTTCTCGATTATGGAGGTGACAAAAGTTCGTCGTAAAGAGTTACGTCGATTCAAGCTTTGAAACCGATCTGGATGACTCTAAGTCTCGATCTAGATACATATTCAAAGTGGGAGCAATTAGCTAGAGTAGCTCCGTGCAGAGCATTGTTGACATAGAAATTTGCAAAATACATACAGATCTGAATGTGGCAGTCCCGTTGACTAAACTTCTCTCACAAGCAAAACATGATCACACCTTAGTACTCTTTGGGTGTTAATCACATGGCGATGTGAACTAGATTACTGACTCTAGTAAACCCTTTGAGTGTTGGTCACATGGCGATGTGAACTATGGGTGTTAATCACATGGTATTGTGAACTATTAGTGTTAAATCACATGGCGATGTGATCTAGATTATTGACTCTAGTGCAAGTGGGAGACTGAAGGAAATATGCCCTAGAGGCAATAATAAAGTTATTATTTATTTCCTTATTTCATGATAAATGTTTATTATTCATGCTAGAATTGTATTAACCGGAAACATAATACATGTGTGAATACATAGACAAACAGAGTGTCACTAGTATGCCTCTACTTGACTAGCTCATTGATCAAAGATGGTCAAGTTTCCTAACCATAGACATGAGTTGTCATTTGATTAACGAGATCACATCATTAGGAGAATGATGTGATTGACTTGACCCATTCCGTTAGCTTAGCACTTGATCGTTTAGTTTGTTGCTATTGCTTTCTTCATGACTTATACATGTTCCTATGACTATGAGATTATGCAACTCCCGTTTACCGGAGGAACACTTTGTGTGCCACCAAACTTCACAATGTAACTGGGTGATTATAAAGGTGCTCTACAGGTGTCTCCAAAGGTACTTGTTGGGTTGGCGTATTTCAAGATTAGGATTTTTCACTTCGATTGTCGGAGAGGTATCTCTGGGCCCACTCGGTAATGCACATCACTATAAGCCTTGCAAGCATTGCAACTAATGAGTTAGTTGCGGGATGACGTATTACGGAATGAGTAAAGAGACTTGCTGGTAACGAGATTGAACTAGGTATTGAGATACCGATGATCGAATCTCGAGGCAAGTAACATACCGATGACAAAGGGAACAACGTATGTTGTTATGCGGTCTGACCGATAAAGATCTTCGTAGAATATGTAGGAGCCAATATGGGCATCCAGGTCCCGCTATTGGTTATTGACCAGAGAGGTGTCTCGGTCATGTCTACATAGTTCTCGAACCCGTAGGGTCCGCACGCTTAATGTTCATTGACGATATAGTACTATGAGTTATGTATGTTGGTGACCGAATGTTGTTCGGAGTTTCGGATGAGATCACGGATATGATGAGGAACTCCGGAATGGTCCGGAAGTAAAGATTGATATGTGGATAGTAGTGTTTGATCTCCGGAGGGGTTCCGAAAATCACCGGAAGGGGTTCCGGATGTTTCCCGAAATGTTTGGGCACGAGAACACTTTGTCTGGGCCAAAGGGCAAAGCCCACGAGGTTTTGGAAACTGCAAAAGGAAGTTTTCCGGAGTCCAGAGGCCAGACGCCAGGGTCCCTGGCGTCTGGGTCCAGATGCCGGGAACCCTGGCGTCTGGCCCTGGAGTCCAAGAAGGACTCTTGCCTTTCGGGTGAAACCGACTTTGTGGAGGCTTTTACTCCAAGTTTCGAGCCCAAGGCTTAACATATAAATAGAGGGGCAGGGCTAGCACCCAAGACACATCAAGAAACACCAAGTCGTGTGCCGGAAACCCCGTCTCCTCTAGTTTGTCCTCCGTCATAGTTTTCGTAGTGCTTAGGCGAAGCCCTATGGAGATTATTCTTCACCAACACCGTCACCACACCATCGTGCTGCCGGAACTCATCTACTACTTCACCCCTCTTGCTGGATCGAGAAGGCGAGGACGTCACCGAGCCGAACGTGTGCAGAACTTGGAGGTGCCGTGCTTTCGGTACTTGCATCGGTCGGATCGTGAAGACGTACGACTACATCAACCGCGTTGATATAACGCTTCCGCGAACAGTCTACGAGGGTACGTAGACAACACTCTTCCCTCTCGTTGCTATGCATCACCATGATCCTGCGTGTGCGTAGGAAAATTTTGAAATTACTACGTTCCCCAACACGTGGGTATATACATATTGCTTGCCGTCACTAGTTGATTCTTGATTCAGCGGTATTGTTGGATGAAGCAGCTCAAATCGACATTACGCATACACTTACGCGAGACTGGTTCTACCGACGTGCTTCGCACACAGGTGGCTAGTGGGTGTCAGTTTCTCCAACTTTAGTTGAATCAGTTCAATGAACAGGGTTCTTTCTGAAGATCAAAAAGCAATCACTATACCACGTTGTGGTTTTTGATCCGTAGGTAAGAACGGTTCTTGCTAAGCCCGTAGCAGCCACGTAAAACTTGCAACAACAAAGTAGAGGACGTCTAACTTGTTTTTGCAAGGCATGTTGTGATGTGATATGGTCAAGATATGATGCTAAATTTTATTGTATTAGATGATCATGTTTTGTAACAGAGTTATCAGCAACTGGCAGGAGCCATATGGTTGTCGCTTTATTGTATCAAATGCAATCGCCATGTAATTGCTTTACTTTATCACTAAGCGGTAGCGATAGTCATAGAAGCAATAGTTGGCGAGACGACAACGATGCTTCGATGGAGATCAAGGTGTCAAGCCGGTGACGATGATGATCATGAAGGTGCTTTGGAGATGGAGATCAAAGGCACAAGATGATGATGGCCATATAATATCACTTATATTGATTGCATGTGATGTTTATCATTTAAGCATCTTATTTTGCTTAGTTCGACGGTAGCATTATAAGATGATCTCTCACTAAATTTCAAGGTATAAGTGTTCTCCCTGAGTATGCACCATTGCGAAAGTTCGTCGCGCCGAGACACCATGTGATGATCGGGTGTGATAAGCTCTACGTTCACATACAACGGATGCAAGCCAATTTTGCACACGCAGAATACTCGGGTTAAACTTGACGAGCCTAGCATATGCAGATATGGCCTCGGAACACTAAGACCGAAAGGTCGAGCGTGAATCATATAGTAGATATGATCAACATAGTGATGTTCACCATTTAAAACTACTCCATCTCATGTGATGATCGGACATGGTTTAGTTGATATGGATCATGTGATCACTTAGATGATTAGAGGGATGTCTATCTAAGTGGGAGTTCTTAAGTAATATGATTAATTGAACTTTAAATTTATCATGAACTTAGTCCTGGTAGTATTAGCATATCTATGTTGTAGATCAATATCTCGCGTTTAGCTCCCCTATTTTATTTTTGATATGTTCCTAGTGAAAATTAAGTTGAAAGATGTTAGTAGCAATGATGCGGATTGGATCCGTGATCTGAGGATTATCCTCATTGTTGCACATAAGAATTATGTCCTTGATGCACCGCTAGGTGAAAAACCGATTGCAGGAGCAGATGCAGACGTTATGAATGTTTGGCAAGCTCGATATGATGACTACTTGATAGTTTAGTGCACCATGCTTTACGGCTTAGAATCGGGGCTTCAAAGACGTTTTGAACGCCACGGAGCATATGAGATGTTCCAAGAGTTGAAATTAGTATTTCAGACTCATGCCCATGTCGAAAGGTATGAGACCTTTGACTAGCACTTTGCCTACAAGATGGAGGAGAGTAGCTCAGCTAGTGAGCATGTGCTCAGAATGCCTGAGTACTACAATCACTTGAATCAAGTGGGAGTTAATCTTCCAGATAAGATAGTGATTGACAGAGTTCTCTAGTCACTATCACCAAGTTACTAGAACTTCATGATGAACTATAATATGAAAGGGATAACGGAAACGATTCCCAAGCTCTTCGTGATGCCGAAATCGACGAAGGTAGAAACCAAGAAAAGCATCAAGTGTTGATAGTTGACAAGACCATTAGTTTCAAGAAAAGGACAAAGGGAAGAAGAGGAACTTCAAGAAGAACGGCAAGCAAGTTGCTGCTCAAGTGAAGAAGCCCAAGTCTAGACCTAAGCCTGAGACTAAGTGCTTCTACTGCAAAGGGACTGGTCACTGGAAGCAGAACTGCCCCAAGTATTTGTCGGGTACGAAGGATGGCAAAGTGAACAAAGGTATATTTGATATACATGTTATTGATGTGTACTTTACTAGTGTTTATAGCAACCCCTCAGTATTTGATACTAGTTCAGTTGCTAAGATTAGTAACTCGAAACGGGAGTTGTAGAATGAACAGAGACTAGTTAAGGGTGAAGTGACGATGTGTGTTGGAAGTAGTTCCAAGATTGATATGATCATCATCGCACACTCCCTATACTTTCGGGATTAGTGCCTAAATAAATGTTATTTGGTGTTTGCGTTAAGCATGAATATGATTTGATCATGTTTATTGCAATACGGTTATTCATTTAAAGTCAGAGAATAATTGTTGTTCTGTTTACATGAATAAAACCTTCAATGGTCATACACCCAAGGTGAATGGTTTATTGAATCTCGATCGTAGTGATACACATATTCATAATATTGAAGCCAAAAGATGCAAAGTTAATAATGATAGTGCAACTTATTTGTGGCACTGCCGCTTAGGTCATATTGGTGTAAAGCGCATGAAGAAACTCCATGTTGATGGACTTTTGGAATCACTTGATTATGAGTCACTTGATGCTTGCAAACCATGCCTCATGGGCAAGATGACTAAGACTCTGTTCTCCGGAACAACGGAGCGAGCAACTGACTTATTGGAAATAATATACACTGATGTATGCGATCCGATAAGTGTTGAGGCTCGCGGCGGGTATCGTTATTTTCTGACCTTCACAGATGAGTTGAGCAGATATGGGTATATCTACTTAATGAAACATAAGTCTGAAACATTTGAAAAGTTCAAAGAATTTTAGAGTGAAGTGGAAAATCATCATAACAAGAAAATAAAGTTTCTACGATCTGACCGCGGAGGCGAATATTTGAGTTACAAGTTTTGTCTTCATTTGAAAAAATGTGAAATAGTTTCACAACTCACGTGACCTGGAACACCACAACATAATGGTGTGTCCGAATGTTGTAATCGTACTTTATTGGATATGGTGTGATCTATGATGTGTCTTATCAATTTACCATTATCGTTTTGGGGTTATGCATTAGAGACAGTTGCATTCACGTTAAATAGGGCACCATCTAAATCTGTTGAGATGACACCGTATGACTATGGTTTGGCAAGAAACCAAAGCTGTCGTTTCTTAAAGTTTGGGGTTGTGATGCTTATGTGAAAAAGTTTCAAACTGATAAGCTCGAACCCAAATTGGAGTAGTGTGTCTTCATAGATACCCAAAAGAAACTGTTGGGTACACCTCCTATCACAGATCTGAAGGCAAGATATTTTGTTGCTAAGAATGGATCCTTTCTAGAGAAGGAGTTTCTCTCGAAATAAGTGAGTGGGAGGAAAGTAGAACTTTATGAGGTAATTGTACCTTCTCCCAAATTGGAAAGTAGTCCATCACAGAAATCAGTTCCAGTGATTCCTACACCAATTAGTCAGGAAGCTAATGATGATGATCATGAAACTTCAGATCAAGTTACTACCGAACCTCGTAGGTCAACCAGAGTACGGTCCGCACCAGAGTGGTACGATAATCCTGTTCTGGAAGTCATGTTACTAGACCATGACGAACCTATGAACTATGAGGAAGCGATGATGAGCCCAGATTCCGCAAAATGGCTTGAGGCCATGAAATCTGAGATGGGATCCATGTATGAGAAAAAAGTATGGACTTTGATTGACTTGCCCGATGATCGGTGAGTCACTGAGAATAAATGGATCTTCAAGAGGAAGACGGATGCTGATAATAGTGTTACTATCTACAAAGCTCGAATTGTCGCAAAAATGTTTTCGACAAGTTCAAGGTGTTGACTATGATGAGATATTCTCACTCGTATTGATGCTTAAAAGTCTGTCCGAATCATGTTAGCAGTTGCCGCATTTTATGAAATCTGGCAAATGGATGTCAAAACTGCATTCCTTAATCGATTTCTTAAAGAAGAGTTGTATATGATGCAACCAGAAGGTTTTGTCGATCCTAAAGGTGCTAACAAAGTGAGCAAGCTCTAGCGATCCATCTATGGACTGGTGCAAGCATCTCGGAGTTGGAATATATGCTTTGATAAAGTGATCAAAGCATATGGTTTTATACAGACTTGCGGTGAAGCCTGTATTTACAAGAAAGTGAGTGGGAGCACTACAACATTTCTGATAAGTATATGTGAATGACATATTGTTGATCGGAAATAATGTAGAATTTTCTGGAAAGCATAAAGGAATGTTTGAAAGGAGTTTTCTAAAGAAAGACCTCGGTGAAGCTACTTACATATTGAGCATCAAGATCTATAGAGATAGATCAAGACGCTTGATATATTTTCAATGAGTACATACCTTGATAAGATTTTGAAGTAGTTCAAAATGGAACAGTCAAAGAAGGAGTTCTTGCCTGTGTTGCAAGGTGTGAAGTTGAGTAAAGACTCAAAACCCGACCACGGCAGAAAATAAAAAGAAAATGAAAATTCATTCCCTATGCCTCAGTCATAGGTTCTATAAAGTATGCTATGCTGTGTACAAGTCCTATTGTATACCTTAGCATGATTCTGGCAAGGGAGTACAATAGTGATCTAGGAGTAGATCACTGGACAACGGTCAAAATTATCCTTAGAGGACTAAGAAAATATTTCTCGGTTATGGAGGTGATAAAATAGTTCATCGTAAAGAGTTATGTCGATGCAAGCTTTTTACATTGATCTACATGACTCTAAGTCTTGATCTAGATACATATTGAAAGTGGTAGCAATTAGCTAAGATTAGCTTCGTGCAGAGTATTGTGGACACAGAAATTTGAAAAATACATACGGATCTGAATGTTGCAGACCCGTAGACTAAACTTCTCTCACAAGCAAAACATGATCACTCTTTGGGTGTTAATCACATAGTGATGTGAACTATATTATTGACTCTAGTAAACCCTTTGGGTATTAGTCACATGGAGATGTGAATTAATCACATAAAGATGTGAACTATTGGTGTTAAATCACATGATGATGTGAACTAGATTATTGACTCTAGTGCAAGTGGGAGACTGAAGGAAATATGCCCTAGAGGCAATAATAAAGTTATTATTTATTTCCTTATATCATGACAAATGTTTATTATTTGTGCTAGAATTGTATTAACCGGAAACTTAGTACATGTGTGAATACATAGACAAACAGAGTCTCACTAATTTGCCTCTACTTGACTAGCTCGTTGAATCAATGATGGTTATGTTTCCTAACCATAGACATGAGTTGTCATTTGATTAACGGGATAACATCATTAGAGAATGATGTGATTGACTTGACACATCCGTTAGCTTAGCACGATGATCATTTAGTTTGTTGATATTGCTTTCTCCATAACCTATACATGTTCCTATGACTATGAGATCATGCAACTCCCGAATACCGGAGGAACAATTTGTGTGCTACCAAACGTCACAACGTAACTGGGTGATTATAAAGGTGCTCTATAGGTGTCTCCAATGGTGTTTGTTGAGTTGGCATATATCGAGATTAGGATTTGTCACTCCGAGTATCGAAGTGGTATCTCTGGGCCCTCTCAGTAATGCACATCACTATAGAGAGAATTCCTTATTTAACACCGTGTCTAAATTTTATGCCCTATTTGACATCGACAAATTATTTCTTCCCTATCTAACAAAGAGTGTAAATTTTATGCCTTTTATGACACTTTTGTCTATTTTTGAAGGAAATATGCCCTAGAGGCAATAATAAAGTTATTATTTATTTCCTTATATCATGATAAATGTTTATTATTCATGCTAGAATTGTATTAACCGGAAACATAATACATGTGTGAATACATAGACAAACAGAGTGTCACTAGTATGCTTCTACTTGACTAGCTCATTGATCAAAGATGGTCAAGTTTCCTAACCATAGACATGAGTTGTCATTTGATTAACGGGATCACATCATTAGGAGAATGATGTGATTGACTTGACCCATTTCATTAGCTTAGCACTTGATCGTTTAGTTTGTTGTTATTGCTT
This sequence comes from Triticum urartu, assembly GCF_056163025.1. Lineage (NCBI taxonomy): Eukaryota > Viridiplantae > Streptophyta > Magnoliopsida > Poales > Poaceae > Triticum > Triticum urartu. The sequence goes on from NC_141874.1 coordinate 177,538,904, forward strand.
TCTTCATGACTTATGCATGTTCCTATGACTATGAGATTATGCAACTCCCGTTTACCGGAGGAACACTTTGTGTGCCACCAAACGTCACAACGTAACTGGGTGATTATAAAGATGCTCTACAGGTGTCTCCGAAGGTACTTGTTGGGTTGGCGTATTTCGAGATTAGGATTTGTCACTCCGATTGTCGGAGAAGTATCTCTGTGCCCACTCGGTAATGCACATCACTATAAGCCTTACAAGCATTGCAACTAATGAGTTAGTTGCAGGATGATGTATTACGGAACGAGTAAAGAGACTTGCCGGTAACGAGATTGAACTAGGTATTGAGATACCGATGATCGAATCTCGAGCAAGTAACATACCGATGACAAAGGGAACAACGTATGTTGTTATGCGGTCTGACCGATAAAGATCTTCGTAGAATATGTAGGAGCCAATATGGGCATCCAGGTCTCGCTATTGGTTATTGACCAGAGAGGTGTCTTGGTCATGTCTACATAGTTCTCGAACCTGTAGGGTCCGCACGCTTAACGTTCATTAACGATATAGTATTATATGAGTTATGTATGTTGGTGACCGAATGTTGTTCGGAGTCCTGGATGAGATCACGGACATGACGAGGAGCTCCGGAATGGTCCGGAGGTAAAGATTCATATATTGGATGATATGGTTTGGCCAAGGGGTCAGGCCCATGGGGCTATAAGTCGGTGCAAAAGGAGTTTTGCGGAGGCCAGGGGGCCAAACCCCGGAGACCCTGGCGTCTGGCCATGGACCAGACGCCGAGGCCCATTGCGTCTGGGCCAGACGCCAAGGATTGTGGCGTTTGGTCCTGGAGTTTGAGTGGGACTCTTGCCTTTCGAGCAAAACCGACTTTGAGGAGGCTTTTGCTCCAAGTTTCGACCCCAGGGCTCAACATATAAATAGAGGGGCAGGGCTAGCACCAAAGACATTAGGAAACACCAAGCCGTGTGCCGGCAACCCCGTCCCCTCTAGTTTATCATCCGCCCTAGTTTTCGTAGTGCTTAGGCGAAGCCCTGCGGAGATTGTTCTTCACCAACACCGTCACCACGCCGTCGTGCTGCCGGAACTCATCTACTACTTCGCCCCTCTTGCTGGATCGATAAGGCGAGGACGTCACCGAGCCGAACGTGTGCAGAACTCGGAGGTGACGTGCTTTCGGTACTTGGATCGGTCGGATCGTGAAGACGTACGACTACATCAACCGCGTTGATATAACGCTTCCGTGAACGGTCTACGAGGGTACGTAGACAACACTCTCCCCTCTCGTTGCTATGCATCACCATGATCTTGCGTGTGCGTAGGAAATTTTTGAAATTACTATGTTCCCCAACAATTTTGAGCCTCAATGACAACTGAGAAGACTCCTTTGCCCCTCATGTTGTATGTTTGTGCGCGCGTGCGTGCTGTTGTGTGTGCGCGCGCATGTGTGCTGCTGATGTTGTGTGTGTGTGTGCGCGCGCACGTGTGCACTGCTGATATTGCGTGTGTGTATGTGGTGTTGCGTGTTTGTGTGTGTGCGTGCGTGTGTATGCTGCTGCGCGTGTTGCTCAGTGTGTTGTCGCGTGACTGCGTGTTTGTGTGTGTCTGCATGCTGTTTTGTGTGTGTTGATTCGTGGGCGTGCGTTGTTGTGTGATGCGTGTGTGTGTGTGTGTTGTGTGTGTATGTGATGCCGCTGTGTGTGTGTGTTGCGTGCATGTGCACGTCTTGCCATTGTGTGTGTGCTACTGCCCCATACTGATGTTGTGTGTGTGCTACTGTTCCGCACACATACATATCACATGAAGAGCAAAAGGGTCTTTTCAGGTGTCATTTAGGCTTAAAATGGACGAAAGTGTCATAAAGGGCATAAATTTTAGACTCGTTGTTAGATAGGGAAGAAAAGGTTTTCAGTGCTAAATAAGGAAACGAAATTTAAGATAGTGTTAAATAAAGCATTGTGACTAATGAGTTAGTTGCGGGATGATGCATTATGGAACGAGTAAGGAGACTTGCCGGTAACGAGATTGAACTAGGTATTGAGATACCGACGATCGAATCTCGGGCAAGTAACATACCGATGACAAAGGGAACAACGTATGTTGTTATGCGGTTTGACCGATAAAGATCTTCGTAGAATATGTAGGAACTAATATGAGCATCTAGGTTCCGCTATTGGTTATTGACAGGAAGTGAGTCCCGGTCATGTCTACATAGTTCTCGAACCCATAGGGTCCGCACACTTAACGTTCGGTGACGATCGGTATTATCAGTTTATGTGTTTTGATGAACCGAAGGTTTTTCAAAGTCCCGGATGTGATCACGGGCATGACGAGGAGTCTCGAAATGGTTGAGACATAAAGATCGATATATTGGATGCCTATGTTTGGACATTAGAATGGTTCCGAGTGGTTCGGCCATTTTTTCGGAGTACCGGGAGGTTACCGGAACCCCCCAGGAGAAGTTATGGGCCTTATGGGCCATAAGAAGGAAGCACACCAGACCACAAGGGGCAGGTGCGCTCCCCTTGGGCAGGAGGCCGAGTTGGAATAGGTCTGGGGGGGCCTTTCCTTCTCTCCTGCTCCTCCTTCCCTTCTTCTCCTACTCCAACTAGGGGAGGGGGGAATCCTACTCCCGGTGGGAGTAGGACTCCCGTAGGGCGCGCCATAGAGAGGGTCGGCCCTCCCCTCCTCCATTCCTTTATATATAGAGGAGGGGGCACCCCATGGACACACAAGTTGATCATTGATCCCTTAGCCGTGTGCGGTGCCCCCCTTCACCATAATCCACCTCGGTCATATCATCGTAGTGCTTAGGCGAAGCCCTACGACGGTAGCATTATCATGACCGTCAACACGCCGTCGTGCTGACGAAGCTCTCCCTCGACACTCAGCTGGATCGAGAGTTTGTGGGACGTCACCGAGCCAAACGTGTGCAGATCGCGGAGGTGTCGTACTTTCGGTACTAGGATCGGTCGATCGTGAAGACATACGACTACATAAACCGTGGTGTCATAACGCTTCGCTTATGGTCTATGAGGGTACGTGGAAAACACTCTTCCCCTCTCGTTGCTATGCATCACCATGATCTTGCGTGTATGTAGGATTTTTTTTTGAAATTACTACATTCCCCAACATGTAGAACCACTCTTGTTGCCAGACCTTGACGGTCTCCACAAAAGGCCCCTTTAGGCCAAGTGGTGTTGGGGAGCTTGCTCACCATGGCGCCGCTGCAGTCTGCGTGCTGCCCGTCGACCACCTTCGGCTTCACATTGAAGACCTTGAGCCAAAGGCCGAAGTGTGGCGGGTGCGGAGTAGCGCCTCACACACGACGATAAACGCCGAGATGTGCAGGAAAGATTTTGGGGCTAGATCATGGAAATCTAGCCCCAAGTAGAACATGAGGCCACGGACAAAGGGGTGGAGGGGGAGCCCTAGCCCGCGGAGGAAGTGAGGGATGAACACGACCCTTTCGCCGGGCTCCGGGGTGGGGATGACTTGCTTCTTGGCAGGGAGCCTGTGTGCGATGTCCGCAGACAGATACCCCGCCTCCCGGAGCTCCTTAATGTCCTTCTTCGTGACGGAGGAGGCCTCCCAATTGCCCTTGGAGCCAGATCCAGACATGGCCGGAGAGGTTGACGGTGGTGGGAGAGATTGAAGTTTGGGCGCTGGAGCTCGAGGATGGGAAAGCGGGAGAAGGAAGAAGGTATGGGAAGAAGGAGGAATCTTTATCCTCTTATATAGGCAGTGAATATCAACCCCCACCCCTCAAGCCTTAAAACTCGCCTGTTCCCCAGGGGTCGTGCAAATGGCACAGTTAGATTACCCAAACCATATCGATGAGGATCCCGCAATAAGTGGACACAATCTTTGTTTTGACAAGACATGTCAATAGAGGCTGCGCCTCAAAACACGAAGCGGGAGGCAAAAAACGGTTCAAAATGTTAAAGGGGTTAGATGTGGCGTTTCACCGAAAAATTGTCAATTGACAGGCATTATTTTGATTAAATATTTTGCCTTCGTGGTTGAGGGTTGTGATTATCATGCAGAGCCGGATACAACTCTTTCATTCAGAAGATTTCTTTGAAGTATTCGGGAGGAGGAACCTGCCTTGCAATGCTGAAGACAATTTGTGTGCCGAACATATTGTCATTGAAGACTGGTTCTGGGGCTACTGAGGGAGTCCTGGATTAGGGGGTCCTCGGGTGTCCGGGCTGTGTGATATGGGCCGGACTGATGGGCCATGAAGATACAAGGTAGGAGACCTTCCCCCGTGTCCGGATAGGACTCTCCTATGCGTGGGTGGCAAGATTGGCGTCCGGATATGTAATTTCCTTCTTCTGCATACCGACTCTATACAACCCTAGGCCCCTCTGGTGTGTATATAAACCATAGGGTTTAGTCCGTAGAGGTTATCAGAATTCATATAGGCTAGATAGCTAAGGTTTAGCCATTACGATCTCGAGGTAGATCGACTCTTGTAACCCCTATACTCATCAAAGACAATCAAGCAGGAAGTAGGGTTTTACCTCCATTAAGAGGGCCCGAACCTAGGTAAACATTGTGTCCCCTTTGTCTCCTATTACCTTCGATCCTTAGACGCACAGTTCGGGACCCTTTACCCGAGATCGGCCAGTTTTGACACCGACAACACCCGCTCCGCATCCTCCTCCCTTGCACAATATCCACCATGAGAGCGAGTGGGAACGCTCCATGGGAGAGACTGTCGCCGGATATGAAGCACGAGATCGCCGCCCTTGTGGCCGCCTGGCAGAGCTGTCGTGCCATGCGGATCGAGGCCGGCATGCCTGCTAGCTTCCTCGAGCTCTCCGTCGACGATCCCACAATGGAGACGAGGTCCGACGACGACACCGCCCCGGAGCCGGCATCGGTGCATGCCTGCTTGACCATAGAGCAGGCGTAGGCGCATTACGACACTGCCACGGCGGATGAGGAGCAGCCTACGCGGGCTCCTATGTCGGCGTTTCGGCAGGCGCAGGAGGAGTAGAGATACAACCTGCTCCTCCTCAAGCAGCACCGGATGATGGAGGGCCAAATCTACGGCGAGTGCGCAAGCGAGGAGGTCGTAGCTGCCATGGCCACGACGAACTCGTACTTCGTCGCGGAGCAGCAGATGCTCTATAAGGCCATGCGTGCTCAAGGCGACACTCGCAACACAGTACCGGCGCAGCCGGACGCAGACGCAGCCGCACAAGCGCTGGCGGTCGAGGACGAGAACACCGCCAACTGTGCGTCCTACATGTCGTTGTCCAACTTTCGGGTGCACTTGTGGCAGGTGGACAGTGACAGACTGTCCACGTCTATTATAGAGCTCACGTCCACCGGGACCGGCAACGGATAGGTCGCAGACTCCTTCGAGGATGAGTAGGGCATGGGAGGTGGCAAGGCATTGTGTCCCAAATGGGCCGGTCCGTCTCCCATGTTCTACTCTTCCTCGCCGAAGACCGCACCTTCACTTCACGGGTCTTAAACCTCGTCGCTGTTCATGGAGATAGCAGATGAAGAACGTGGTCGCCGGTGCGGAATACAAAGGAAGTGGACGACGGGTACCGCCGTAAGATAGCTTTAGGGTCGGACCCATTTGTTTGTCCTAAATGTTCAAAATGTACTGAAAAATCTTTGTAATGTAATGAATTTCGTTCTGTGTATATGAAGATTCACCATTTTTGCGTGAATTTTGTCTAGTTAGTTGGTACCCGACTTGAAATATATGCGGGCAGCATTGGGTGATCGGCTCCCGCCAAATGTCTCCACCCACAAAAAACGCATCGCCGGAAATACTGAAATAAATCCACTAATAATGCGAGCATCAAAACTTAAACATTGATGGTTTGAGAATATCACTGCCCCTCAAATTATCCAATCCAACCACAGGTTGGTTTGCACGTCGGAGATGACTCGGTACTAGTATACGATGGAAACCTGCAGAGTGCAAAGAGATGGCCAAAAAAAATCATGTGGTATTATTAAGGGAGGCAAAGACGATGATGCATGGTGGAACGGAAATATGATAGTGTGAGTCAGCGCACTTTGCCCACGCGACCCTTGCGCTCCCAGAAAACAAACATAATCTCCGGAATAAGAAAGCGCGACGAAGCAGCACCAAAAGGAGCGGGAATGGAAACCGAAATAGGAAAATATCCCGATTTCTTTCCTCTCACTCTCTAATCCCCGCCCTCCATTGGTGGGCGCCTCCGCTGCCACAACCTGGCCTCTATTTAAGAAGGCTCCTTGCGCCACCATCCTACTCACCACCGCACCACAGACCACACCCGCACCGCTCAGCTCAGCTCGATCGCATCCCCAGCCTCAGCTCAGCTCCAACCGAACTCAAATTAATCGCAGATGGTTTCTTGTGCGACAGTAGTGGCTTAGCGCATTAGCGGCGGAGGTTGGTACGATCAGGTAGGCCGGAGGTGAGGTGCCACATGTTGAGTGGACAAACGGCGGTTAGTGGCAGCAGCAGCAGCATCGTCAGCCGCGGCGTCGAGCAGGGGAGCGGGAGCGGGGAGCAGCAGCAGCACCAGCGGCGGCCGATCGAGGAGGAAGAGGAGGAGCCAGAGTTCAGGGACATCCACGCGCTGAGCCCGCCCCGCGCGCTGAGCCTGTACCGCCGGAGCCGGCCGGGCAGCAGGGACTCGTGGGGGTCTGCGGCGGGGGCAGGGGGGAGCAGACACACGTCGATCCGCTCCGTCGGGAGCGACACCGCCCCCAGCGAGCTCTTCCCTACTATGAGCAGGGAGTTCTCGGCCATGGTCGCCGCAGCAGCCAGCGCTAACGCCTCGTCCTCCGCCGCGGCGGGCCACAGGGAGAGCGTGGACCGCGCGGCGAACGAGGACGCGCTGGGGAGGATCGGCGAGGAGGAGCTGGAGGAGACGAACCCGCTGGCCATCGTGCCGGACAGCAACCCCATCCCGTCGCCGCGCCGGGGGCTGTCGCCGCGCCCGGTGGAGGTGGCGGCGCCCGGTGCCGGTGCCGGACAGGGCGACGAGGTGTCGGTGGGGCAGGTGAAGAAGGGCGAGGTGGAGACCAAGATCGCGGCGTGGCAGATCGCGGAGGTCGCCAAGGTCAACAACCGCTTCAAGCGCGAGGAGGTGGTGATCAACGGGTGGGAGGGCGACCAGGTCGAGAAGGCCAGCGCATGGCTCAACAAGTACGAGGTACCACACACTGCTCCAATCCTCTCCATCAACGATCAATCCGCACCAGACCATGCTCTCTCTGAATGAATTCTGATCGTGTGAATGTGAAACTCCGGTGCGTGCAGAGGAAGCTGGAGGAGAAGCGGGCCAAGGCGATGGAGAAGGCGCAGAACGAGGTGGCCAGGGCCCGGCGGAAGGCGGAGGACAAGCGCGCGTCGGCGGAGGCCAAGAGGGGCACCAAGGTGGCGCGCGTGCTGGAGCTCGCCAACTTCATGCGGGCCGTCGGGAGGGCGCCCACCAAGCGCTCCTTCTTCTGAGCCGCCCAGCCCTGCTCTGCTGCTCCTCCTCCTTGATCAACGTCCCGCCATTGTTTCGCTTTTTACTCGCCGTCGCCGTCGCCGGATCGTTCACTGCTTCGCTTCACAGGAACCTCCTGTGCTCGCTGCTTCGCTGTGTGGAACTCTCGTTTTAGTGTTGTATCCACATGTATGGTGTGGTGTGCCATCGTTCCCTCTTTCTTCCTTCTGCATTTCTCGTGTTCGATATGGAGTACTTAGTACATAGCATAAGAATGGAAGGGTGTGCTCTGCCTGCTCAGTCCAAGTGCAAGAGCCGCCTGTATTTTGTTTTTGTTTTTTGTTTCCGATCAAGGATATTGTGTGTGTGTCAATATGAACAAGATATGCAGTAAATTACTGTTGTGTGGTGTGTGCACATTCGCAAGCCTTTTGAATCACCAGTTTCTTGATTTCTAAGTGTTCATCCGTGTCATTTATTTCAGCTGAACAGTCCTTTCTCTGTCCCCCAACACCTTGTTCGGCTTCTTTTATGGTTTCTTCAATGCTCAACTAACAACACTTTGACATAAAAAAACTTGGAGGCCCAGTGTACTGACGAAGAGTTGCTTTTGTTTTGACTTCTCAAGATCTAGTGAAGAGTAGTCAAACGATCAGTAATTTGGAACTCAAGTACTAAACTGAGTTTTCTGCCTTGATGATGGCATGCGACCTACCGGCTTCACTGTGAACAGCAGAACGTGCCCTGACTTGTCACTTCATCGGCAGAACGTTAACTAGGTGAGAGTCACTGGTGCGTATTCGAGAGAAAAAAAAAACAAGGTGACAGTCATGCAGCACGCATGACATATCTGAGCGTATCCATTGCAAATCGGAAATTATTTTTATGTGTTGGTCTCGCGTAGTTCGATAATGCTCCAAATTAGCACAACCAAGCTCAACCAACATCAGTTACGTACCCTCGATTGACAGTGACCTGTGCTCTTCATATTGCTCTTGTGTGCTGAATTCAGAAGTATCTGAGCTTGGCAACTTTGGATTCTCAGCATGGGGGCATAGAATAATGACGCTCGCCACTTTCATATACTAGTACTACATTTTATACGAATTCCGCAGAAATTTCAGTTCGATAAGAAAGAACAGGATCTCTGCGAATCAAAGAATTGTTAAGATTTCTGTTGACTAGAAATAGTAGTTTGATGGTAACAGCGTGCCTGTGCATGTGAATGCAGCACATGTATGCATTTTTTTGCTGTTGCATTGCATACCATCATCATGGACACAAGACGACCAGGCGTCAATGCTGGATCAGACAATACCTGAATAATTCCGTGCGCTTGTTCAAAGAGAGAGGATACGAATCCCATGGATCCCCTGCACTTGGACACCTATATTGGCGAGCATGGCCAGGGAGTGGGCCTCCGTCTTGTAGTTAAATGTCTCTACCTTGTAGTGGGGCGCAGCGGCCCATGAGCAGGACCAGCCCATGTGCATGCATGCATCATCGTCCTCTCTCTAGCCTAGAGAGAAAAACATGGTGGGGGCAACAAGCAAGCTCACATGCCTACACAATGTGAGCCTGTTCTCCTGTTTGATCACGTCGCATATGGCGTGTTCCGAATAATTGGTGGTTACATTGATCATGAACGAGGTGGACTCTGCAAGCGCCGGAAATGCGAGAATCCAGTCGTGAATTACTACTGGCTGGGGCTTCGTGTTAATTTTCTTCCGAGTGGAAATAGGCTTACTGGTTGCTTTTTGACCCAAAGGAAATAAAAAAGCTATCGTGGCTTATAAAAGGGTTTTCGACACGCTCTTATATTATGGTACGGATGAGTATCAGATAATCACAGTACACAACTAAAAAACGTACTCCTCAGCTTTCGAGTCCTTCAAGCGAGTGCCGCAGGGAAAGGAAGAGTATTTCATCATGGCCATTTATTAGGACTACTTGGATAAGTTAGGACAGTTTCTCTAAGGCCAGCTGTTGAGTTAGTCGGTTCATAGGTTGTCGTAAAATATGGGTGTAGGAAGCCTGGACTCTGATTACCGATTATGAAAGCGAGGACTCTTTTTCTCTCTCCCCATTAACAGAAAACTATCTTAACCTCCTTCAGCAAGTTTGTTATCTACAAGTAAGTTAGAGAATTCCTGTTGTCAAGCTAGTTATCTTATACAAGACTTTTCTATAAGGCCTGCAAGCAGGTTCAGGTGGAAGCAGGAAAGTAACACCACCTGGTTTTCTCACGGGTGTAACTCTTTCTCTTTTGCCCTTTATGCCAGCCTGTTCCCTAAGTAGGATAAGTTCATTGTGTTATTACAGGTAGTATTGCTCACAAAGCTAGGAAGGAAAGGTAAGGAGCAAGCTTATTTACTAAGATCCTAGCGAGTGGAATACTTTGAACGAGCAGGGGAGCGAGCGGAGTACTTTACGCAAGTAGTGGTTTACCAGGAACTCGTATAAGAGCTAGTCATATAGTCCTTGAAGCATTATTCCTTTTATCCGTAGGGCTGTTAGCAAGGAGTTTGAAGCTTGAGTACTTTCAGCTTTCCTGTTTTAGCTAGGAATGAAGTTGGTTCAGAGGTGTCAAGTAGAGAGGTTAGATCTTCTCTTCCTTCTCATACTGTGAGTAATATCTCTACTACACTTTCCACTTTATGTTGATCAGTTTGAGCATGAGCAGCTCGTTCAGGAGCAGCCGCCCGTGGAACTCTTGTTTTGAGGAAGCAATGAACATTGTCTTTTTCCATTCTCAATAAATGAGGAAGGAGGGGTGAGGTCCTCACTTGCGAGTGAGGCAAGGCTTTCTTTTATAATACATCCTACCCGATTTTGGTTGACGATTGCGTTCTATTCCAATTATTCACTTGTTTTTCTTGTCACTGTGGCGAGACCAGATGAGAGAGAGAACTATTTTCCATTTCCAGACAGACCCCGAGCCGAGGTTGGAACAATTCTTTATTTTCTTGTTGGTTCCTTCTTTATTATTTATTCCAAGTTTTTCTCTTCCATTCGGTTCATTAGCTTTAGGAAAAATAGAAGCTGTGGAAATGCTCGCTTCTAAAAGGCTTAAAGGCTCTGATCAAGGCAATGAACATTTTGCACTTGGAAACTAATAAGAAAGGAATTCAAATCATAGTTCAATACAGACTTTTTCTCTTTTAAGAAGGGTGAAACTTTCCTTCCAATACTTGTGCGCTCTACCCATCTCTACTGAACAAACCCACTACACATCGAGTGGCAGGGTATGTGTGTAGGCCTTTTCAAGGACATTCGAAACAACATGTCGATAAATTGCTATAGAAAGTGGGGCTAGATCGAGAGTTCTGACCTTTTCGTGGGTTGGGTGATCTTCAAACTCTTGTTTTTCTAGCGAAAGAACGCCCTTCTGAGCGATGATCTCCTACAAGCGAGTATAGTAAGGTTGACTTCAATTGAGACAGAAATGTCACTGGTCAGCTCCTTAGCGTGACAATTAACACCACTTTCTTATTACCTAAGAGATTAGATAAGGGAAGAAGGCATGCCAAAGCTTATAGATTCGGAGATCGTACTTCTAACGCTTTGTCTGAGTCAGTCCTACGACCCCTTCCGGCTGAGACACGAATCCTAGCCTATCTGAGTCGCAGAATGAAGGGCTCTTCAGAAGGTGCCACCCAAGTCTCCTTTGATACTTCGGAGTCAGGAATTTTTTTTCCAAGGAAGGCGGATTTTCTGCGTTCCGCAGCACGAACAGGGTGTACAGAAGATCGATGTGCCATCTTTCTAACCACCTTCATTTGTTGTATGATCAGTAGGGAAGGGAGCCTTTGATAAAGGGACCCCAACCAAGAAATCTACTGTCTCAGAGCGACAGTCAAGCTCGTATCGCGGAACTAGAACATTTCTTTGATTGATAGGTCAGATATGAAGCAGGCAAGCAAACCAAGTTATAGGTTTGGAAGTTAGAACTCGGAAAGGTTGTCCTGTGACTACCTTTGAAGTCTTTGGGTAGGACATCAGGCTAAGGTCTTATGATGAGCCACGCGCATATGAGGTTTACTGCAGCCCTAAAGCTCTGTCCCCTATCCTACCACTAGATCTCCTATGCCGGAACATGAACAGAGAAAGCTGTGAGTGTAGTCTTAGGAACGAACCCGGGGTTGCTCTCGCAAAAAGATTGTACTAAAGAAAGCTAGAAAGCTCAATTCCAAGCTTTAAACCTCTGGTCCACGGGTCGGTGAATGAATGGGTTTTGGGAAATAGAGAACATGGACTCGATTGAACAAAGGTGGCACCGGAATGAATAGCCCACTTGTTTCGGGCAAGAATGAATGGGACTGGTCGACTCGAGTTACCGAGCGACCTCCACTCTTCGACTCGAGCTTTCACTTCTGCTTTTCTCTTGTTTTGATTTATTAGCTTTTTAGGGAAAGAAGAGGGTCTGAAATACAACTATGTCTACGAGTGCCGCGAATGAACCTTCGGTTCTTCCCAAGAACAAGGAGACACGAACTAAATAACTCGTATCAGGCTACGGGAATAGTGAACGGGAAGAAGGAACTAGTGAGGCTTTCGTTGGTCAAACAATATGCCCTCCTCACTTGAGGAGAGTGAAGGTCATGACTTATTGAAGCAGAACATCAATTGGCCAAGAGAAGGGGAACTCCTTTCGTCGGTAACTATTGAATTGCCTATCTAACAGTGGAGCGAAGCGGAACGTTGAACGGGAAACTCGTGTCGTCGGTTATCCAATTTCCCTCCTTTCTGTTTTGACAAAGAAAACGTTTAGGTATCGGTAATAGGATTCCCACTATGATTTGCAGAAAAAGATAGATTCTATAATAATCCATAAATAATATATAGAATCAGGCTCCGTAATCAAGTGCTCGCTGTGAGAAGAAGATCTACAGGCATGTACCCATTTCTCCCTGCAAAATAAGTTTGAACCCGAGTGAGTATGGACCATACGCTCATCTTTCTTCTCAATCTACACCTCGTTCCGCGAGAGACCTATCCTCGTTTCGAAATAAAGGACCGTAGTGAGGATCGATCCCGGATAAGCGAGTCAGTGTAGGGACAGAGGCTGATGATTCTAAAGGTGATTTCTAACTACAAGATGACTTTATTTGAAAACGGAATCCAAATATCAACAAAAAGATGAATGGAAAGTCTTGTCGATATGAATTGATCTTCAACCCAATGACAATGCTTCGATTTCGATCTTGACTTCTTTCTTGGATGCCTGAAGTTTGTGTTCGCATTTCATCAAAGGAAAAGTGGGTTGTACCCACATGAAGAAAAGAGTTGCTCGTGTAAAAGCAATATCTTCTATTTGACTTATCTAGCCGTGTCTTGTCTTGCACATACTCGGCTCGGTGAATGGTTCATCTTCGATTGGCATGGTCCTTTGGATGTAAGAGATCTCGTTTGCTGGCCGGGCCCTTCCATGAGTTTAGATCTCTATGTATGAATCTCTTATGAAATCCCATACTTTTTATCATTTCAGAACGATCAGCATACTGTGTGACTTCTGCGTGACAGTTCTTGCATTTCGTTTGTTGCTTTGCATGAACTTTTAGATATTGGAAAGCGAACTCCCTGAATTAGGAATTTCATAGATAGAGAAGGACGGGAAAAAAGAGAGAGACTGACTAACTACCCGGATCAATGCTGATTGACGACTGAATAAATAGCCGGAAGCAACAACTGCACGAGAGAGAAAGAGCGGATCCAACTAAGGAAATGCAGTACCTGTTCTGTCGGAGCTAATCATGCAAAGCTAGCGTAGCGCCAGCCGTCGAAGTGAATTAAATCGAAAGAACGCAGAAGTAAGGAAATGAGACGACTCTTTCTTGAACAATTTCATAAGCAGATCTTCCCCTCCACACCAATCACGAGTTTTTTTTTATTCCTCTCGTATATCGTCGTCATGCCCTTAATGATAGGTTTTGAAAAAGATTTTTCATGTCATTCCCATTTAGGTTCGATTCGGATCCCTCTGTTGTTTCCCTTTCCTCCCGAACCTTTTCCTCGAAATGATAAAGAATCTGGTACACTCGAATTGTATTATTTAAGTGCTTATTGCTTGCCAAAAATCCTACTTCTACAATTGGTAGGTCACCGGGTTATTCAAATAAGTCGTGTTTTCTGTGCTTTTCCCATGTTACAACTTCCGTACCAATTCAATCGATCCGGAATGGATCGGTTAAACATTCTATTAGGGAGCCCGGTCTTGACTCTTCTGTGTGGTATTCATTCTCGTTCGGCTCTTGGAATCACATCCAGCAGTGGTTGGAACAGCTCGCAAAATCCAACCACTTCACCTACTTTATTGCCCCCAACCGTTTCCCGTACCTCTATAGAAACAGAAGGGTTTCATGTTCTTTCATCGATTGGGTATTCCTCTCCTTTTGTATCTCTTTATCCAATTTCGGTCTCGATTAGTTCACAAGATTGAATGGCCATAGTCATAGAAGAAGCTTCTCCTCCGGGGCGGGGGGACCGCCTGACAATTACAAAGAAACCTTTCAAAAGTGGATTTTGTGCTCTGAATATAAGGATTTCCCTGGTTTAAGGTGCAAGATAGACTCACTTCTTTCATTCCTGGAACCTGGGGGGATCCTATTCATGGTACGCACGTTCCCCCGGGACTTTTCTCTGCTCGAGATCTTGGAGCCCAAGGATATCCGAAATATCATTTCTCACTCACACAAGCAGTGGAAGCCACCCAAAAGGGGGGGCTAGTAATTAATTAGTTTTTTTGGTAGGTTTGTATTGTTTCTCGAATTGGTAGGTTTCTCGAAGTAGTTTTAGTAGGTTTCTCAGGAAATAGAGATGCCGAGGCCCCTACTTACCTTATGGGTAGGTAGGGGGAAGGAAGAGTGGGTCAGAGGGCTTCCTTCACAGTGCATACCTCTCTTTCTCTTTTTAGTTTTTCTGGCGGACCGGTCGCGCAAGATCTTTGGTCTTCCCCCAGAACCGATGAAAAAGCGGGTCGCTTCTTATGGACTCTCTCAGAATGATTCTTTTATATCTAAGGAAAGGGGATGACATTATCGCCATTGATTGAATTCGTACGTCTATCGCTATCCCGGGCCGAGGAGAGGGGGTTTCGGAAGCCGTGCCCTTGTTGGTAAAGGAAGTAGGTTTTGCTTTTGAAGGTAGGTATTTCTGGAAGCAAGGAAAATAAAGAAGGAAGCAGGTACCGGTCTAGGGGTTGCCGAGGATACGGATAGTTGAAAAGATGGGATTGCAAAACTGGAAAGACCCGGAAGCAAGGATAAGAAAACAAGGAAGTTGGTTCTCGGTTGGTTGGCAAGCAAAGGGGGAAAGCTGGTTAAACAAAACTAGGGATAGCTAGCAGGTATTTTCTAAAGGTTCAAAAAGAAGGTATTTCAAAAGGGCTTTGGCAAAGGAGGTTCACCTTGCCTGCTTTCCTTGTCCTCCGTTCATCGATATCCTATACTGGATACCTTTGCCTTTTCTGAGTGGAGGCAGTAGGCTATTCTCGTTCTTAGCTTTATACGCCGAAACATGCCATTGCTTTGCCTTTGCCGAAACTGTTCCGTTGACATCCTTTGCCGTAGAACTTATCTTCTTGGAAAACAGAGGATATTACCTTTGATTTTGTTAGAGGAGGTAGGAAGCCGAGCATTGGGAACTAGCCGTTATAGGGTTTCGGAAAAAAGGGTTGATAACTCCCTTTGCTTTGTCAATTAAGAAAAATAGAATGTGCTTACCTTCGTGATATTCCCTTTTCTTTGATCCTTTCGGTTTTGAACTGCGCTTTGCCCGTACTAGGTCTTGAAACTTAGCTTCAACCTCTCTGTAGGAATGAAGGTTCTTGTCATGCAATTTATCGTATGATAATGAATCGAGTTTCGAAACACGGTTGTTGTAGGGAGTTATTTCTTTCTTAAAGGAAGGCTCTCTGCTCCATTGGGTGACGATTCAATGGTTCTATTCATCCTATTCCTAGGTCGATCCGTTAACTTGGGTTTTGTTTACCAGTTGGTTAGGTCAACTTGTGGCATAGCTGTATTGGACGCGATACGGTGAACGAGTCCCTTTTTGCTTTCCGATACTTTCTTGAAGGAATAGCATCTGAGTACAATAGTGTAGAGTTCCCCGCACTAAACATTGCAAAGAGTCTAAAAGAGGTGAAAGAGCTATAAAGAACTAAGGAAGAAGCCATTTGTAGCACTAAGAGGAAGATGTCTCACAACCAGCCTACGGATAATACATGCCGATATAGGAATGAAGCATGCATAAACTCGTAAGTCAATAGTGAATTTGGTTGCATCGAAGGCGGATAAATTCAATAATGAGGGCCGCCCGCAGATGATAGCAATTCGTCTTCACTAAGAGCTAACGACTAGAAATCTAGCAAATAGGACGCTTTGTCAATTGAATTAGTAAGTTATCCTGGTCTAGAGGGTGTTCTTCCTCCCCACTCTAGAGGCTAAACCAGTTAGAAAAGCGTCCCCCGGGAGTTTCGCAGTAGTAGATGACGTTTCTGGTACTAGTAGTCCATAGAACTAAGATTTGCATGCATGGTGGGTAACAGCATTGTATCTATCTTTTGCAGTCTGTAAATACGTATCCCAAAGTTGTAGATTCTGCTTCTTAAGGGCTGGGTGTCAAAGTCCTCAGTAGGTGGTTTGGTCCTTCAAATGCCTATCTGTTGTAGTAGTCCCCAAAGGCGGAGCTTTATTAGTTGTAGGTGGACGGACCTCAAGTCCTTTCCTTTCTCTAACGCTAATACCGCGGCCTGTCATGATTGCTGTCAAAGATGAAGGCCATACTGTAGTCATAAGATTGCGTGTCGTGTCATTATTCTGTATCGTGTACAGATTCTCATATGTGTTGTCATTCCAGTACAGCTAATCCGTGAGTAGCTAACCATCGTACTGTCAAAATGGGATAGGTTCGATCTATGGTCATGGAAGGCCTCCTAAAAAGATCTACTAAATTCATCGAGTTGTTCCAAAGAATCAAAGCGCCCAGTTATTAAGAAAATCCCTTGTCGGCTTTCCGTGAAATATTCGTTTGGCCGAGGACTTCCATAGCTGTTCCTATTTCAACTAGGCAGGCCTTCGGTATTCATGCTTCCTTCTATCAAGAGCATTGTGGCAGTACGAAATCCTTCCTCAACCTTGTTTATAATTTTCACCGGGCATATCCGATTTTTGGACACTTGCTGCATCCCTTTTCTTGCTGCATTAGCTTAACCATTCGCTTCTTTCCATTGCTTCAACGCTTGTTTCAAGCAATAGTCCAGAGTTACTAAAGTAGTTTGTCCTATTCAAAGCTATAATCAGTGACTAATATGCACACAACAATAAAGACTGTTGTTTTTTCTAGTGAGAAATCGAGTACTGTTTTTACACAGCTATAGCGTCTGAGAATTTTACAGAAAAGCAAGGTTCAAAGCCCACGGAGCGGTAGGTCGACATTCCTTCTTCTTTCCAAGCTTCTGGTGGTATCTATAACTTTCGAGACCAAGCCCTGCTACAATTCATTGCTGGAAGAGACTGCTAGATTTCTTTTTCATAGTTCGCTTCAGGGTTGTAGATAATGCTCTATCAAAGAGCGCCAGCGTACGTGCTCGAAAGCGTTAGTCAACTAGCTACTTGTCCTTGCTTTTCTCTAGTGTGCCCCTTCATTCAATCTCTAACTCAATGTCTACCCACATACCTTTCCTTTCTGAATCAGGAATAGCCGACTCAGGGTAAATGCTTTTCCCAGCTCAAAGGCGATGACTAGTAGATCCGGGGGTACCTAGAAAGCGAACAAATGTTCCCATGGTCATGATTGTTGACTAAACAGCCCTTTCTCTGATTCCCCTTGCCGACTTTGAACGAACTCATGCTTGAATGAGAACAAGCGATTTGCAACTTTGGTCCATGAATTATAAGATCATGAACAACCGATTATGCGACATCTCTCTTAGCTTATAGAAAGAGCGGAAATACTACAACCGATATTGCGACATCTAATCCAAACAGCGTATCAGCGACAACCCTATTCTTTCTTTCCTTCCTTGCTTATTTATTCTATTATTCAGCTTGATGTTGCAAATAAGTAAAGTAGTTTGAAGTTCTCTCATATGCATTTGCATTTCATTTAGTGTTTAATATCCAAGAAAAATGAAGGCTGGCAACGCGCCCTCCCTTCTGCTACCAATCAAAGCGTGGAACTAAATCTCCTATTTTTCCAAGTGAAAGCCGGGCTGACGAATAACCAACCCGCAATGAATAAGGAAGGTATAGTAATGCTATGAATAACCCAGTATCGAATACTGGTAATAATATAAGCAGAAGAGCGTTCTCCCGTGCTTCCAGACATGCTGAGCTCTACCAATTTTTGTACATTCAAAAAGGGGAATTGATTCCTTCTCTAGATAGGGCGGGAAAACTAGACTATATAAGAGTTGATACATAAACGCACATATAGTAAGTATTTTGATCTTCCTGCGAGACTGTTCTTTTCGCTGGAGAAAGAGAACACTTCTTTTCACAGGATTTCTGTAAGAATCAATAGGGGTCGCGTATTGGTTACCAGCTATCGGAACACAGTATACGCCTTTGTCTCGCTTTCCTTCGAAAGTTCTTTATTATCCCTTAGCTACTAACCCCTTTCACTCTGCTTTTGGTAACGAACTTACGAACAGTCTTTGCTTGAGCAACTTCTTTTGTGGACAGCCTTTCTTAAAGTGGTCTCTCTCTTCTTTTCACAGGCAGAGGTACCAGCCTATCTTTCTAAGGAAGACGGAGGGTAGGGCTAGTCACCCGCCGCTCTCTTACTCGTTACTCGCTTTTTGGTTGTCCATCTTTTGTACTCTTAGGTAGGTCGTCTTGAACTTGGGTTGGGGAGAACAATCTTTAGGAGGACTTACTTTCCGAACGAACAGTGTGAGTGCAGTGGCTAACAAAAACACTATTTACTATCTTCTGCTGGTACCGGCCTACTCTTCATTGATACAGGCTTCTGCACTTTTTCATGAAGACAAGCAAGAGCTATCATCTGTCTTGGAGTTCTACCATGAAGAAAGAGGATCTAATAGCTAAGAAATATTTGCAGCAGCTAATGAGCTGACAGAGCAAATAGGAAGGTACACAGAGATTAAAGACATTCATGTTATTACAAAAGTATGTTTCCAATACTGGGAGAATGATTATGCTGGTATGAAGAACCTCATGTCTTTGGTTGCCAGTATTAGCAGGATAGCCGCGCGTATTCAGCAGCCAGTTATATTGTCCAATAAATACTGGGTTACAAGCCAAGACTATTTTGTCAAGGATCCTGTCAGAGTAACATTGTGGTATAAGCCAATTACCCCGGAGTATTTGCCTTTCTTTACCTATTTTATTATAGATTTATTGCTTTCACATGCCATGAGATTTCTTCCTTTCTTATCGATTACGGCTAGAAAGAGAGGTTGGTGTGGTCCATACATCACTATCATAGATCCACTATGTACTGGTAACGTTAGCCTATTCGTAAATCCTCAGTATTGTACGTACTCGAGAGAAGTTGCTCCCTTCCATGACAAAGACTAGTTAAGTTTCACTATCTCCTTTCTCAACTCACTATATCCCAGCTGCAGAAGAGTAGTCAATAAAATCATAAAAGTAAGAAGGAAGCAAAGCAAAGGATCGGATGTGGCGGGATACGAAGTGCACCGCTAAGCCAATACGAATGTATACATACGAACCCACGCCAATACTAGTAGTAGGGGTATTGAACTCAATTAAAGGTTAGGGCTCGGTTTCCGGTTGACTTTTCGAATCCTATCCTCTGTTTCTGGTTAAACCAATTAAATAGGAGTATCCACCTAACTTTCATATGCTATAGTTCCTATACACTAACGGGTTCATCTTTTCCCTGCTTCCTTGGCATTGAGGCTCACACCTCTCCTTAGTCAAATCTAGTTGTAGTAAAGTATAGAGATTTGAAAGTAGCTGGATGCCAAGAGCACTCTTATTCCTCGTCCATTCCGTATGGATTCTCAACCTTGGCCTACAAGCGGAACAAACTATGCCAGCTCAAGCTAGAACTCACTTAGAAGGTCAGGAAAGAGCGACTCAACAGGGGAAAGCCGGAGCGCCTTAGCAGCGCTTCATTGGCCCACGTCAAGTCTTCCGCTCATTTGGTAAACATGCACATCCTAACCCCGCGAAATGCCCTGCAGGGAACATCCCCCTTTATCCTCTTAGACTTCCCCTGGCATGGAATTTAGAATCCTGGAGATCCTATCACTTACTTCGCCCGACTGATCCATTCTCTGGCTTATCCCAAGGAGAGCCTGATTCGATCCTAAGGTCAAGTACCCTATTTATAAGTCGGACCCGGAGCTAAAAGATAACCTCTTTCTTCTTATGAATGGAAGGAAACATAAAAACTACGCTAAAACCGAGTGAATGTATGTCTTTTTATCCCTTTCTTTAATCGAGACTTTCATACAGTAGCAACAACTCTCCTTTCAAGTGAGCTAGAAGGGTATGTCAGAGCAGGTTGACAGGTAGGCTGGAACCTTAGGAGGTATAGGTAGGCTTAATGAATTGGTAATCGATCGGGAAATTCGTTAAACGATATCTGTATTATGAGTACCTCTTCTGAACCATACCGCTCTTCTGGTAAACGGTCAGAATCAGTAAAAAAATGAGTTCCTTCTTCAAATCCATCGGTCACATCCGCCTTGCGAACTGTATCGGTCAACTATAGGAAACTGGCTTGGTAAAGGTCAACGGTCCTGTTCAAGCATTGGCGCATAACGGGAGGCTAGCTCAGTAGATTAGTTCTTTAGTTTAGGAGTGAATGCTTTGCTTTCTTTTCTTTGATCTACTCATTCATGAATTCCATCAAAATAGTAAATAGAAAGAATTTCAAATCACAAATCATACATAATAAGCAATTCTTGTGAACGAAAGAGATATCCGATTTGAGAGTAAGGACCTTCAAGCTGATTATGGTTAATCCGGTGATAAGACTGGCAAAGCTTCTTTGCTCTAGGTAGAGGCGGCTGTGCTTTTCATTTTCTTTGATCTTTCCGTGAGGGCCTCTGCTTTCCTCGAACGATGACTGAGGAAACACATCCAACCTCGAATGCTGAGACAAGACCGGGCACACTTCTATAATATAATTAAAGTAATATAAGAAAAGGGCCGAGAACTTTGATACCAGTGGAGTGCGATGACATGATGACAAGGCCTAATCGACCTTCTAGAGCAGATTCTCGACCTTAAAGAGCAGATTCTATACTAGACTTGTGGCTTCAGGAGATGAAAAGCTTGATGAACCCCGACCCACTAGACCAAGTGAGTGATGTTGCATTTCGAGCACAGGCACCTTTGACCTAGCTTTCGACAGAGAGAGACAAATGGGAATGCCAGGCACAACTCTTTGCTTTGAAGCATGAGAGAACAAGAACATTTCCACTGCTTTAGTTGCTAGAACCCCCGCCTGGAAGACAACACTCATCCCTTCCTTAATTAAGTAGTACTAATCCCATTCCTTTAGAAACCTGTCCTTTCCAGTGGAATAGCTTGCAGAGTAGAGTGATTTCCTTGCTTCATAGGTTTCAGGTTCAGAAGACTCTCTTCCCCGTATACTGTATTTACTAGTCAGGCCCGGTGGAGCAATCTCGAATTCTCGTATATCAATGCTACATGAATGATTCACATAAGGGAATTCCAAGTGGGTCGAATAGGACTAGGGAGCTCGCTTACATCTACTAAAAGTTCTCTACGGGTGGGGACAAGGTTGGTTTACAGTACAGACAGTTTCCTAGCTGGCACTTGAGAAGTGCTCTTCTAGTTTAGTGATTCCTAGCGTAGAACCCTTCTGTGTTGGAATAGTTTCCAGATTATGACCTTCTCTTTTGATTGAGTGAATAGCCATGCCATGGATTCTCTTTTCTGGGCTAGCTCTATACCATTTCCATAGTAATACTGCCTTGGTGAATCCCTTATCTTGTTTGCAGCATCATTCTCGATCCCCTTATTCCCTTCCCAAGAAGGAATCATATCCTACGGCTAACTCATCCTTATATGGCTCCCGGATCCTTAAAGAGAATCAAAGGCTATCTCGAGGGATGGTCAGAGAATCGGTTTATCTTCACGGCACTAGACGACACCTTTATGAGTGCGTATAAGCTTGCTTTAGAGCTAGAGCGTGCATCTAAAATCGTTTCATATCCCTTTCCATCGATCTTTCTTGGTGCTGTAGTACCCATTCCTACTAGCTTGATCTGGTGGCCTTCTCTTGGCCAGGACTATATATAATAGTTTATTGAGTGCTTCTTGGGTTGGTTCTCTTGAAGTGCATAGCCCGGCCCCTTTTCTCTTTCTTCCAACGGAAAGGGTTCTCTTCTCTTCTGGTATGGAGTTCGACTAGAGCCTACCGCTTTTCCAGGTTTGGGTGTGGGTGGATCTCATATCTTAGAGGACAGGGCGGGGCTTATTCCCAAGGTCAGGTCCCATGCCGGTGGACTTGAAATACGAAGATCTTAAGCTAAGCTACGGGGCCGGGAATATACTCCAGGTTGGGAGATCTGTCCTGCCATCGGGCATGCAAGAAGCTATGTGCGCAGGGCATCGGAGGCTTACTCAAATGGAACATACGAATCCAACCTTGCTTGACTCTCTTTTTCATACTTGCCCTCGGGATCAGTGGTAGATTCGTAACGTTATTACTCATGGGTAGCAGATGATGGATCCATTTCTGTTGAAGCAGTGGAGTGAAGAGGAGGGTTGGGTCCCACCTCACAACGAGCCCGGGTAGCTAGATAGGTAGATAGTAGATAGCAGTCCGGATAGTGATAAAATATGAAATAATCTTCTTCTTGATTGAAAGAAAGCCTGTGCCGGAAATAGAGAGAGTTCTGCTCTTGGTTGACATAGATCGCTCTACTCTCGAATTGACATACATAGAGTTGAAAACATACTCCTCACAAATGATCATAGTTCACTACTAATGAGCGAGTAACTACTAACGTTACGAGCAAAAAGACGAATCTACTTGGTTCATATCATATGTTCCGCTCCGTTGACAGGTTCATATATGTACCTGATGTTCATGGAAACAACAGGATGATAATCCGTTGATGGGAAACTCACTTTGCTATGCTAGGAAACTGACTAATGAAACTAACAAGTTCAAGTGCTCTAGTCAAGTAGTAAGCTCCAGTGGGAAGCGCTAGTCCAGATAGAAAGAATAGACAGGAGGATTGCCAGGTTGGTCCGCACAGGTGCATATCTGTAGGTTTCAGCACGGGATTCCAGATCGTTGGTACCCGATGTTCAGTTCATGGGAATGGGAATGTAGGAAACTCTCTCTTCCGTCCGGAACATATAGATAGATTGATTGCCGTAGCAGCAAGTCAACTAGATCCAGTGAGGAATGAGAACCTTTCCGGGGGCAAGGGGGGGCGTAGCTACTATTACTATTGGCTATGGATGTCCTAACACGAACGGAGTCTATACGAGCAGAGGAAAGCGAAGCGTATTGGTTGGTTCGGATTTCAGAGTGCACTGGTTCTATTCTAACTAGACTCGCATCATAAGTTTGCCTGCTTTAAAATCCCGTGAAAGTACTACTGGCAGCTCCTATATGAGGTTGATGCCACGAAGATTATCATATCTACATGAAAGGCAAATTCATGGAAAGGAAAATGAATGTGATGTACACTAGAAAAGATACCAAGCAAGAGGATGTGCGCAACGTCGCGCTCAAAAGTCTTGTCTATGAAACCAAACCCTAGTTCCGTGAGGAGGAAGACTCTCTTCGGTCGAGGGATGGATGGACTAGTGCCGTAAGGATGAGTGATGCTAGAGGGAAGTAGATCAATAGGTGCCGCTTGCTTACTACAGTGACAAGGAAATCAAACAAAGTAGTGGCCAGGCCAGTCTCAAGAATGGGTGAGTCAAGTAAACTTGCCAGTATGCCGGGAAGCCGGTAATGCTAGGGTATCTCCAGTCAAAAGGATGCCGGATCCAACTAATACGGCTACGCTTGAGGAAGAAGAGTGCTCCTACTCCTACTTATTCTTCTAAGAATAGGCCCGGTGCTAACTCCACCTTCCGGACTGCCCTTCATCGGCATGAAAGTAAGATTGGACATGATAGACGGAAGCAGAATCGAGGCAGTATCAGTTTCCAGGTTTCGAGGAAGGAAATGTCCGCGGGGCTCTCTTATCTTCTTAAAGGATGAGTGTGTATACAACCAACCTATAATACATATTTTCGAGGTTCCTATGCTATGGTATCCAGGTTCCCGTCAGGGAAGGGATAGGGTGCCGTGTTTTCCACAGAACAGTCTGGTGGAATCCAGTGGTATATAGAAGCTCTGTGCCCTTCTCTTTCTCCTGCAGCAATATGAACTCAAAGGGATCCTTTCCTACCCGGGACAGCTTCATAGCTCCTACATTTACTCTTGATTTGCGCAAGAGTGCTCGTCAGTGATCTCCATTCAAAAAAGTGGAAATGAATGTTCCATTGCCACGAACAATGTGGGCTTTCTCATGGATTCCCCTTTTTCTTCTACACATTATACTAATATAATTGGATTGGGAATTCGCAGGAATGGGTATTGAGAGGAGGATCACCATGGCCAAAACAGCTCTTGTCAGCGACAAACTCTATGATTTGCCAATTCCAATCGATTTGCATATCAGCAAGCAGGGATGAGCACATCTGGAAACCTTGACTTCCTCTGGATGCGGACCAATATATGCATAAACCTTCGTTGGTTGGGTTCTCGTTTCTCATCGAGAGTGTTGAGACTATCTTTCAAGGAAGCTTCCCAGCATGACCTTTTCCTGAATTGGCGTATAGTGAGGTGAGTATCCGGGTATCATGACAACTCCAGTCAAGCACTGGGCAATACCGGCACTTAGATGGATTAGATGACTTTTGATGATCAGCCTTTACCCGAGGGCACTGGCCACTTACATACAGAACCTATACATTTCCAAATAGGAGATGAGAGAGCCCTTGATCCGGCGCATGACTCTCACGAATGAGAAGCTCAATAGCCATCTATCTAGAGAAGGAACTAATGCCACTGATAGGAAATCCATAGACCGTACGCCCACTTACCACTCTACCACTTCAATTCAATGACGGACTTCACCGATACCTAGCTTGAGAGAGATCGATCACTGGCATGTGGCGTATATTTCCGAGAGAAAGAGGACTGAAATTCACCTTTACCCCTTCTATCACAGGTCTCACTAGAGATTCCCCCAAACAAAAGAGAGATTAGGAAGACCGCTCCTTTGCGAACTTGGATGGCATTTTCCGCAATCTGTTTTGTGGATGATATCCTTCCATACCAGGAGGATCTGCTGGAGAATCAAGGGTCCATTCCAATAGACATAGTGCAAGAGAAGAGAATTGGGTGACTTGAATATGCAGCAATTTGCCCGGCTATGGATAGGCAGGCATTCCTTTCTATGGGCCACCCACTGCTCCTAATCAAGAAATTGCTTTAGGGCAAGAGTCATGTGTGACCAGATTGGAAACCGAATTCCATTCCTGATGAGAAACTATCTGATATTCCTCCTATTCCGGAAGGTTTTCTAGCCACCTGCTTAGAGATTTGACGGACTACCAATCCAAATAGCAGTCAAGAAAGAATCCAAGTTGCAGTCAAGATAGATGGAATGGACTAGGGCGCAAGGAAAGAGATCCAGACGAGACCGATCATTCATTCCCTTTTTCTCTGGCTATAGAATTGACATAGAACTAGTTTTTCTTCCCAAGGCCCAATTCTTAATGATTGAGGAAATGCACGCTCACATAATGGGAAAATCACGTATAATCCTTACGAGAAATCTCCTACTTTCCTCTCTACAGGGAAGTGCGCCAGTTCGAGAAATATCGTTGATAGAATGAATGCTCTTACGCGCTAATGAATGATGACTTATTTAAAGAATTTCTTGATATCTTGCAGAATGGTTTT